>NC_089505.1:249325689-251725689 GCF_036850995.1 Saccopteryx leptura
ATCCACCCAGTAAGGGCTTGAGCCACCCTACCCCCACCACGTTCTCCAACTCCCACTTCCTGCCCAAGAGGACGTGGTCCATGGGGAAGGGACTGGGGCAGAGGGTGTCCAACCTCCTAGAGACCGGCTGTGGTGTGGACCTTTTGTTCTTCTAACCTCTCCCTGTACTGACCAAGAGGCTGGTTAAGGCGGCAGAGAAAGAACCATAGGCTAGTGGAGAATAAGTGTCCCAAATACCTGGAACTCAAATGAACCTTAAGCTTCTTTCCTTGTCTTACTTTGCCACCCCAGCCCTGAGGATGCTCAAGGCCAGGAGAAGCCCAGGACTAGGAGAGGGACTGTGCCAGACCTCTGAGGAAGACATCTCCTGATAGGTGGGTGGTGGGCGGAGCCACAGGAGAGCGGCGGGTAAGGGGGGATAAAAAGGGTTGGCGTGGGGGCAGAGAAAAAATATTCACGAAAGGAGGGCGGAGCTGGCCAGCACCTCTTCCTGCCTTCTTCTCTGGCCAGCGGCCTTTGTTTAGTAGTCGAGAAGAGATGCCTGCAGCATGGTAACCTTTGGGTTTCTGGTCCTTTTCTCTTCTCCCTGAGGTTGGTGAGGCTTGATGCCATCTTGTTCGGGACCCAGGGAGGTGGCGGACCGTGCGGCCCAGCAGGGATGGGCCCAAAAGGTGGTCCATGTGGGTGGGCCGGATCCGGAGCCAGGATTGGGGGTCTGGCCACTGCCTCTGCAGCAGATGTCTGACGACCGCTGGGGTGAACTTGGCGGATTCCATAGGGAACCCCGGGTTTCAACACTGCTGTTGCGACCAAACAATTCTCCTCAGCAGAGTTCAGAGTTCTGGTGGAGAGTTGACGTCATGGTCTCTGGATGGGATGTACTCTTTCTGATCTGCAGGCCTCTCATGCTGCCCATCCACTCAGCCCCAACGATCCTGTGGAGACCTCCATGTGATCATGTCTTTTTCTCCAAGCTTGTGGTGGACTCCTGTGGCCTTTAGCAGTAAGCCCACCATCATCAGTCTATCCTCCCATGTCCTCCCTGACCAGACCTTTGTTCCTTCTTCCAGGCCTGCTATGCCCTCACCCCTTCCCTCTGCTCACACTCTGACTCTCGTGGGAATCCTGCTTGCCTGCCCCAGCTGAGGACTGTGTCCTGCCTGTGTCTTCAGGTCCCCCTCTGCAGCAGTTAGGAGACTGCTGATGATCCCTTCACATCTCTCCAGTCTTTCCCAGTCCCTCATCTCCCACACTTACACGTTTCTTGCACTACCATGAAATGATACAGCCTTGCCCACCACAAGGAGTTGTGAGGATCTCATTTAGTGTGGAGGCTGCGGATTGGAAACAACAGAATACCAGAGGAACATGACTAAAAGTGTAGGGATTTGTTCTTCTCACAAAATAACAAATCCACAGACAGGTGGACCCATGATTGATTTAGCTGCTGGATGATGTCAGTGTGAGGGGCTTTCCTCTACTCATAGTCACAAGATGGCTGCCAGCAACAGGAAGGTGACAACAGCTCCTAGCATCAAAGAGAGAAGCAGCGTCTTGTCTTCATTCTTGTTCTTTTTCTCAGGGAGGAAAATATTGTCTCAGAAATCAATCAGCTGTGATCCTCTCTTTCAGGAGCCCTTGGCCAGAACTCTCCCAACTGCAAGGCATATGGGGCAGTTTAGTATCAACTGCTCCTGAAGGAGGCTGCCTCTGTCCGGTAGGAGGTGGTGAGAGGAATGACAGATGGGAAGTGTCTGATGGTGAGCCTCCTGTGTATGCTGTGAACTCTGACAGTCCTGCATGTGTCTTCTGAATGGACTCGTGGATAAAAGGTATCCCAATATTCAGGACTGGCTCTTCCACATGTATTAGCTAGTATCTTGAACTACCCTGTCCAATAGGATCACCATTAGCCAAATAGAACTTTATTATTATTATTATTATTATTATTATTATTATTATTTTTGTATTTTTCTGAAGTCAGAAGCAGGGAGGCAGAGAAACAGACTCCTGCATGCACCGAACTTGGATCCACCCAGCATGCCCACCCACTAAGGAGCGATGCTCTGCCCATCTGGGATGTTGCTCCATTGCAGTCGAAGCTGTTCTAGTGCCTGAGGCAGAGGCCATAGAGCCATACTCAGCTCCTAGGCCAACTTTCCTCCAATAGAGCCTTGGCTGCGGGAGGAGAAGAGAGAGATAGAAAGTAGAGGGGGTAGGGTGGAGAAGCAGATGGGCGATTCTCCTGTGTGATCTGGCCGGGAATCAAATCTGAACTTCCACACACTGGACGGTCACTCTACCACTGAACCAACCAGCCAGGGCCTAACCACATAGAACTTTTAAAAATTAAATTTACATTAATTAAGTGAACCTTAAATTCATATAGAATAAATGCTTAGAATTTTTCTTTTTGGACACCTGAGACCTATTAGCTTGGATTAGAGACCAGCTGGTTTTCAGTCCAAGGAAATATGAATTGAAAGGTAGCTGGTGAGTCTCCTCTCAGTGCCAGGTCTTAGCCCAAGAGTGACTGCCTTTTGGTGATTCAGCCCCATGTCTCTGTGGATTTACGTGGTGTGACTCCATCTTACACAATACGCCTTCTTTTGAAATGCTTGCCTACAGGTTGCATTTTCACATTTAATGTATTGCTTGAATATTTTTGACATACTGGTTTAACTTTTAATTATAGCTTGTTCCAGCTGTGTCTGTGAACTGGGAACCTTTTGGTAGGACAGACTAGTTACGTTGTTTCCTTAACATCCTGTTCCAGTGGAACCACTGCCATTTTCTAAGTTGAATTACAACGGTTTGTTAAATTCTGGGCTCAGCAAGGAAGGGAAATGATTAAGCACGTGTTTAGTGAAGGGAGTTCTTTTGAATTATATTTGTTACAGCCAAAGAAATACTCTTTCCATCCCTAGTGATTTTAAATACAGTACTGTAATTAACTACTCTGTGGTAATAACTGCTCAAATAGTAAACTAAACTAAACACTGAGGGTAGTAGAATGTAGCCCATCAAGTAGATTGTGCTTCTTGAGACAATTTAAAGAAATAAAATGGCATATGGGAAAGTTGAGAAGGATATTATTGATGATGGTGAGATTATTGACCTTTAAAGCATCTTAAAGTATAGTATATATGGTTTTACAATGTCTCATTATGAATACATGATCCTCGTACAAAACCCAGAAATTATAAGCAAGAAACAGTAACTATTTGTGGTCCCACTTGTTAGAGTTCACAAATATTAACATTGAGCTGCATCCATTTCCTAATTTTATTTCTCCATTGTGTCACTTTACATTGGTATAATTGCCAGAAAATATAATTCTGTTTTACAAGTTAATTAAAAAATAAGTTGTGTGGTGAGCATTCTGCCATATACAATGTACAGATGGACCCAATTATATTTCTGATATATATATACAAGTAGATAAAGTCTACATATTTTTAATTAACAACTTTATTTCTGTTTGTTCCACAGTATTACATTTAATTAGCTATATTTTATATAAGCAGCCTGTTTTATGGGGAATTATTGATTTTTCCTATTATAATATTGGAGATTGCTCACCTTCAATTACTGATTTATTTAGGATAGTTGCTTAGAACCTAAAAGGCAGTAAGCTGTAAGGCTCCAAAAGATGCCTTCATCTTGGCTTCTGGTACCGCTTCAGGCTTGGCGAGGCCAGGGCGGGGCCTCTGGCTGGACCAGGTACAGGACCCTTAGCAGAGCCTTCCTTTGGCTCTGCAGTGCTCTGGAGCTAGGGAGGTGGACCTGGGGCAAGAGGGAGACACAGCTCTACACACATCTCCGACTGTCCCATGCCTTTCCAGGGACAGGAAGGATGCCGCTGCCTTTCAGGGGACCTGGTGCATGAACCGCCCCTCCCCAGATCATCTTCCCAGACTGCAGTCCCCTCACCTTCCAGCATCACCTGGGTGGGCTCTAGACTCCAGCTCTACCCAGAGGAGTTTGGGGTGACCCACATGGTGTACGGCAGGAGACTTGACCAGCACCAGAGACAGCTTTAGCCGGAACCATGGATGGAGGAGTGGCTGGCCGAAATCTTTCACCTGGTGTGGCCAGGTTCCCACCGTAGAAGCAATGGCCCTGGGAGAGGAAGTGGGGCAGAAGAGTCAGAACGCTGGTCTTCCCCTTTCACACTGCCCTCCCATGGCACCCTTCTTTGAGACCGCACCTCTGTGCCAGCCCCTGCTCACCCAGAGGACAGCCCCATGCCTCCTCTGACCCCCGTGTGGCTGTCCTTAGAGTGGCAGTCTTAACATGGGGTCATTGTGACTCTCATCTTGCCACTGACATTTCTCCTGAAGGCCCTGGACACTGCCCTTCCCAGATCTCCATGCACCTGGTCATTTGGCCAGAGGATGGAGACAGATTTGTGAGCAGGCTGCTCACCACATCTCCTGTTTTGTGCCTGGTGCTGGTGGTCAGGGGAGATGACTGTGGCGAGTGCAGGCAGAGCCAGATGAGAAAATGATAGTTTGATGTCTTGCAAGATTGCTGAATCACAAAAAATGATATATCTTTTGTGGGGCAAAATTACGTTTACAGTTATTTTTATGGGAAAAGAATACAATAGTTAGTTAATAATATAAGAATAAAAAATAAAATGCTAGATATAAGGGATATAAACAATGGAAATAGAAATGGTAACATCCAGATAGTTGGAGTGGAGAACAAGAGAATAATAAAATCAACAGAAAATTATGTTTGTTATAATAATGATTTTCAAGATCTCAGAATTGAGAAGTCTCTTTATATGTTAAACTGTCTAGGTAAGAAAAAAATATCACATTTATACACTTCATAGACAGTGGTAGTTAACCTGGTCCCCAGTACCCACTAGTGGGTGCTCCAGCTTTCATGGTGGGCGATAGTGGAGCAACCAAGGTATAAATAAAAAGATAAATTTAACTATAGTAAGATGTCTTATAAAGTTTTATTCTGCCAAACAGCGAAAATCCAACATAAACTACTTGGTAAGTGATTATTATTTTATGCTTTAACTTGCTGTAACTCTGCTTTATAAATTTTATAATATAAAGTTACTTTCCTACTTTATAAATCACCATTACTGTGGAACTGGTGGGCTGTTAGAAAATTTTACTACTAACAGAGATATAAAACTAGCCGGTAAGTTTAAACAGTTGACTATCCTTAGTTAAGAACATCAAAAAGAAAAGGAAAATTCTAAAATCTTCCAGAAACATCAAGACAAAGAATCTCCAGAGTAGATGACCTACAAAGATATAAGAGCAGTTTATATATTATATATATTTGTTTAAGTGAGATGAGGAGAGATAGACTCCCGCATGCCCCGGGACTGAGATTCACCTGGTAACCCCGTCTGGGACCAATGCTTGAATCAATCAAGCTATCCTCAGCGCCTGAGGCTGATGTTTGATCCAGTGAAACCACTGGCTGTGGGAGGAGAAGAGAGAGAGAAGATGGTTGGAGAGAGTAGATGGTGGCTTCTCTTCTGTGCACTGACTGGAAATTGAATCAGGGATGTCTATATGCCGGGCCCACACTCTATCTACTGAGCCCACTGGCCAGGGCCCAAGAACTGTATTCACATCATTCTTTTGATACTACCTTTTTTACAGAAAACTGGATACAAAAAGTCAGTAGAGCAATAATTTTAGAGTAATAAAGGAAAACAAGTTCATTTCCAGAATTTTTTACATGTCTGTTAATGTCTGACCACAATAAAGATATTCTCAGGCAAAAAAGGCCTTAGAAGTTTACCACAGAACACTTTAGAAATTCTCTTAGGAGAAGTGGTCTAACAAGAAGAGAAGTAGCCTGACATGTGGTGGTGCAGTGGCTAGAGCATTGACTCGGGACACTGTGAATCCAGGTTCTAAACCCCGAGGTTGCTGGTTTGAGTGCAGGCTTGCCAGCTTGACCATTGGGTTGCCAACTTGAGTATGGGATCATTGATGTGATCCCAAGGTCTCTGGCTTGCGCCCAGGTTTGCTGGCTTGAGGAAGGGGTCACTAGCTGGGCTGGAACACCTCTGTCAAGGCGTGTATGAGAAGCAGTCAATGAACAATTAAGGTGACACAACTATGAGGAGATTCTGCTTTTCATCTGTCTCCCTCTTTCTCATAAGAAAATAATAAAAAAAAGAGAAGTAAACTAAAAGGAAGAGGGTGCAACCAGATATATGGGACATGTAAGGGTGATTAAATAACTTTGTAATTGTTATCATTGTCTAAAACCCTAATGACCAAAGAAAAAAAGAGAAAAAGTATAACAAGCTGGAACAAATTTTCTAAACAATATCAAATTTGTCATGGTTATGAAGGTATCTTAAAGTTATTGATTTTTTTAGGGTAATATGTTGATAAATACATTAAGAAGTAAACAAACATAAGTATCAGACAAATAACATAGCAAAAATAAAAAGCATTCAATTTTGCCTAGCCAGTGGAAAACATGGAAGGAGAAACATGAAACAAAGTGAACACAGAAAATATGAAGTAAGTCCCAGAAAGTTAGTAAAATTTATCAATTAAAATTTAGAAACTCTCGGCTCTGGCCAGTTGGCTCAGTGTAGATCATCAGGCAGGCATGTGGATATCCTGGGTTCAATTCTCAGTCAGGGCACAAGTAACCATCTGTTTCTCCATCTCTCCCCTTTCTCTCTTTTTCTCTTTCTCTCCCACAGCCATGGCTTGATTGGTTCAAGCACATTGGTCCTTGGGAGCTAAGATGACTCACTGGAGCCTCTGCCTCAGGTACTAAAAATAGCTCAATTTTGAGCATGGCCCCAGATGGGAAGAGCATTAGCCCCAGATGAGCATTGCTGGGTGGATCCTGATCAGGGCACATGTGGGAGTCTGTCTGTTGCTCTCTCTCACTTGGAAAAAGAAGGGGAAAAATTTAGAAACTCTCAAGATAAAAAAAAATAAAAAGAAAACAAGATCCAGTAATATGCTGTGTACATGAGACACTTTGAAAGCAAAGTAAAATACTATGTTTAAAATTAAAGACTAGAAAAAGATATAAACAAAAAGAAAATTGGGTAGCACTCTTTCTATATGATTAAATAGCATCCTAGACCAAATAATAAAGAAAAGAGGGAATAGTTATATGCTTGGAAAATGAACCGCTGAACAAGGATATATAGCCATCATGAACATATTAATATATGCAGTAACATAGCCTCAAAATATATAAAATGACAACTGACAGAATGCTAGGTTTATCCTCAGAGATTTTAAAAACAAACTGATAGATCAGCAAACAAAAAATAAGCCCAGATACCAAAAATCTGAATACAATTAATAATATCTAACTACTAAATATATTATATATATTGAACTCTACACTAAACAGAGAATATATACTTTCTTAGTATAATGTAATATTTACAAAAGTTTGTTGTCCCATTAGAGCCCGAGCTCTGCCTCGATCAGGCGTCCCTGATTCGACTTCCCAGTGCAGAGGGACACTCCTGCTTATAAGCAGGGATGGCAGCCTCTTCGAGACTACTCTTGAGGCAGCTATTGGGATGCTATTGTTAAGTGCCACTGGAAAAAACACGACCGGCACACAAACTAGTTGCAATAATCACACAGGCAGTTTATTACTCACAAATCCTTTTGGCATGCCTGGGTACAGCTTAAGGGCGCCCCCTTGACGTGCTCCTCTCAGCTGTCTTTGGTCAGAAGTCAGAGCGGCATGGAGACAGTCCACATCAACGTTGGGGTCTGGGCAACTACTGCAGCACAGGGCCCCTCAGCTTTAGTACCTTTTCTGGCTAAGGCCTTCTAACAGGTGTCAATCTACAGGATTATCATCTCAAATCACCTTTTTGGGAGTTCCTTTCAGGGAATCCCCTCTATGTCAATCTACTGAAATGTTTACATTAAACCACCTTTTTAGATGTTCTTATTTACATTAATTTACAAAGTTAATGTAAATAACACCAAGCCACTTCTTATCTATGTATAACTTCACACACATACTAACTGGGCCCTGCTTGAAAGTCAGAGTCTGTTTATCACATTACACAGTTATGGCACTAAGCCTCTATGTTAATTCCTATCCAAATGGCATAAATTTATTTAAATTTAATAATTATTTTTAATATCATTTTAATTACTTTTATATATCTTCCATATTTTTATATTTCTATATATTTAATTACTATAACCTTATATTACTACAACATTTATCATGTACTAGACAACAAAAGAATCCCTAAAAAATTCCATAAGATCAGTATTATACAGACCATTTTCTGTAAAGAACCAGATACTAAATAATTTTGGCTTTGAAGAGTAGATGGTATCTGTTTTAACTACTCAACTTTACAATTGTAGCGCAAAAACAACTACAGATAATACATAAATGAATAGATGTGTTCAAGTAACTTTATTTACAAAAAAATGTGGCTGGCCTGACCAGGCAGTGGGACATTGAATAGAGTGTCGGACCGGGACGTGGAGGACCCGAGGTCACCAGCTTGAGCTCAGGCTCATCTGGTTTGAGCAAGGCTCCTCAGCCTGAGCCCAAGGTCGCTGGATCGAGCAAGGGGTCACTTGGTCTGCTGTAGCCCCCCAGTTAAGGCACATGTCAGAAATCAATCAATGAACAACTAAGGAACCGCAATGAAGAATTGATGTTTCTTAACGCTCTCCCTTTCTGTCTGTCTGTCCCCATCTGCCCCACTCTCTGACTCTCTCTGTCTCTGCCAAAAAAAAATGTGGCTGGAAAAATTTTAAACATAGACTGTAGTTTGTTGATTTTTTTTTTCTAAAGAGTGGGACAGACAGTGGCAGTCAGACAGGAAGGAAGAGAGATGAGAAGCATCAACTCATAGTTTAAGCACCTTAGTTGTTCATTGATTGCTTTTTCATGGTGCCTTGACCCAGGGGAGGCAACTCCAGAAGAGCCAGGGACCCCTTGCTCAAGCCATCAAGCTTGGGCTCAAGCCAGCAACTTTGGGCTTCAAGCCAGCGACCGTTGGGCTCAAGCCAATGATGGTACGTTCATGTCTCTGATCCCATACTCAAGCTGGCAACCCCACAGTCAAGCCAGGTGATCTTATGCTCAAACCAGCAACCTCAGGGTTTCAAACCTAGGTCCTCAACATTTGAAACCAACACTCTATCCACTGCACACTGATCAGGCTGTTGACTCAATATAGTTTAATGTATATTTTAGAGAGTAATAGTAAAATTTGTGGTTTAGTCATCCTACCCAGTGTATCTATGGTAAATAAATTCATTTACAGACACAGTAGCTATATCTGAAGATTTCAATGCTCTTTGCAGGGATTTGGGGGCAATTTAAGTGTTGATCTCTGGGGAATTGGATAAGTAAAATATAGTGAGCAAATCCTAGAAAAGTCTATGTAGCATGTGGAAGCAAGGGACTAGATGTAACTGAGCATCATAATATATATTAATATCACAGAATATGTGATCTTTTGTGATTTGGTTTTTTTCACTTAACATAATGTTTTCATGGTTTGACCACGTTATCGCATATATTGATATCAATACTTCATTTATTTTCGTTGCCAAGCAATATTCCAGTGTATAGATATACCAATTTTTTTTTTACCTATTTTTCAATTGATGAATGTTTAGGCTGTTTCTACTTTTTGGTCATATGGATGTTGCTGTTGTAAATATTCGTGTACAGGTTTCTGTGTGCACATATATTTTCATTTTTCTTTATTTTATCTAGCAAGAGAGAGAAAGATGGGAAGAGAGAGATGAGAAGAATGAAGTCATAGTTGTGGCATTTTAGCTGTTCATTAATTGCTTTTCATACACACCTTGTCCAGAGGGCTGTAGCTGAGGGAGTGACCCCTTGCTCCAGCAAGTGACCTTGGCCTCAAGTCAGCCACCTTGGGCTTTAAAACAGTGACCTTTGGGCTCAAGCCAGCAACTGTGGGATCATATCTATGGTCCCACGCTCAAGCTGGTGAACCTGTGCTCAAGCTGGTGAGCCTGCACTCAAGCCAGTGATCTTCCTCAGTGTTCCAGGTTGGCACTCTATCCATTGTGACTCCATCTGGTTAGGCTTTCATTTTTTTCTTGGGTAGAACTGACAAGTGGAATTTTTGGGTCATCTAGGGGGTTGATAATTCCACCATCTGGGTTATCTTGGGTTTGCTCATACTTTCCTTATATCATATACTTTTGATCAGTGAGTGGTTTTTATATTTTTTGTAAAGTGGTACAAGGTTAATTTTCAACTGTACACTTAAAAATGATCAAAATGATAAATGTTATGTATATTTTACCACAATTTAAAAAAATTAAACGTAAAGTTACCATATGACCCATCAGTTCACGATAGCTAAGTGAAAAGAAGCAAGTCATAAAAGAACACATATGGCCTGAGCAGGCAGTGGCAGTGGATAGAGTGTTGGACTGGGACGCAGAAGACCCAGGTTTGAAATCCTGAGGTCACCATCTTGAGCACAGGCTCATCTGGCTTGAGCATGGGCTCACCAGCTTGAGCCACTTCAGCCTGCTAAGTGGCTTATTCTTCTGAATAAACTATTTTAAATTAAGCCAGTCTAGGTGTTCAGGAAGGAAAGGGGAAATACCGTACCTTCTTTGACCAACATCTTCTTCTACTTGGCCTCAGCCAACCTCACAATTTGCCATTCTGTGGCCACTGTGTAAACTGCTATTACTAGGCTCTAAGCTCTGAGGGCTTCTGGCTCCAATTCTATTCCTGCCATCCTTTGAGGGCACTGGCACATAAAGGAATAAATTAGTTATATAGCTTAACACATATTTATGAATCATTAATTCTCAAACTAGTGTCTATTTGTGGCTTTGTCTTGTTCTGAGTGCTGAGCAAATTATGGAAAAGTTGTCCCTACAGATAACCCTCAATGTTCATAGTCAGGTAGATGACGTAAACATACATGCAGAAAAAATGCAAAATGATGTGATAGAGACAAAATGGATTAATCCAGTATGAATTAGATTAAAGTTTTTTGGAAAAAGCACTACTTCAGCTGGAAATTTAGGAATTTAGACAAATATGAAGAATGAATTCTAAGCTTTCCCTGCCACTGGCAGGCTGTATCTCTAATACTCAAGTAAATTTATAAGAACACATTGTTTCTTGTCCAACATCTTCCTCTACCCCTTAATCCTCTTTAGCAATCTTTCCTACTTATGTAAATTATCTCACATGATATCTACCTTCACATAAAAAGATGACTCCAGAGCCCAGTTTGAAAAGATTTTAGCTAATTAGATAGGACATAAATGTCAGTGGGTCATTTGTTATTCCAGGTATTTGAGACTTTTAACTGCAGTGAGACTTGGCTTTTAACAGTGTCTTCAACTAAAATCTTTTTTATCAGAAAGGAAACAACTTTTATTCCCAGTAGTCATTTGACTAGGGGCTCCATGCCTGCTTTCAAAGTCGTTCATGTACACGCTCCAGATTCTCCATCATGGATGAGAAATTGGCTCTGCCCAGGAGGAAAAGTCTTGCAAGGCAGATAGGAAGAAGAATGTTTCCCATGGCCTGGGTGAGACTGTAATGCTACTTTGTTGCAGCCTGTGCTCTGAATCAGATATGGGCCACCTTCCTTGGGATACCACAGGTAGTAATACCAGGTACTAAGAAAAAATACCTAACTAACCCTTCTGTGACCTGTCCTTTTCCCTACATAGGCAATTGTATGCCCAAAGCTTCAAGGCTTCAGCTCCAAGCTAAAGTTGATTAAGCTGAGAATCAGACAAGGAAAAAAAAAAGACTTCTTTTACATCATCTTTTTCAAGACATATCCTTTTACCATCCAGAGAGAAAGGGATATATTTGCCTACCAACAATCAAAACACAGTGCCTGTCAGTATTTCATTAATTTGACAAACTCAATCTGATAAATCACTGGTTTGCAGATAAGATTTGAGAATATACAACTTTGTTGAATGAAATGATCCTTGTGAGAGAGGGAAATGGTGAGAAGTCAGAGCCCTTGAACAAAGGTATGAAAGTGTGGTATAGACTAGACACAGTCTGATTTCTGATAATCTTGGACTAAAATCTTCACTAAAACTAAGATCCATTTGTTTTATAAAGTTTCTTTAGTGTGATTCACTTGAAAAAAAAAATCTTTTTACCTGACAGTTGAAATCTTTTTGCAAATATTGTTTCTTCTTTTACTCTGGGTCTCTCTTGCTTTTCTTCTCTAATAACTTCAAGTTTTTAAGGATTTTTTTTAAAATCACTTAGCCTAGCATTGTTCAATCTGTGTCCTGAACTTCTTTCCAGTACTCAAGTTCACATACTACAAACATCAGACAATGTTATTCGCCTGTGTATCTGCTACATCCACTCTCTCTCCTGCATGCTGAGGATTGTTTTATCATGGCTGCATTTCTATGTTTACAAATCCTTTCCATCATAAGCTGTCATTCAGTGGATTCCCTATCTGGTCTGTGTATAGGAAACTAACAAAATTTCACCTGAGGTGTTGGTTATTGGAATAAGTTAAGCAGTTTTACAGATAGCAGTATGAGTACGCATGAAAATGAAGAATATCTTTAAAAACCATTGAGTGTCATAGGATGCAAACTCCGTGAGGAAAGGGAATATGTGTCTTTTGTCACTCATTTTAGTCCCTATTACAGTGAACTATTCATAATATTTGATTAATATTTATTGACTCAAACAATAAATTAAGACAAAGCAGACATTTCAGCTAATTATTTAGCCACTATGTTAAGTGTAGGTTGTAAGATCAATTAACAGGCAAATACCTTTTAAAAAATAATGAGAAGAAAATAAGCAATCTTTTTTTTTAGTGTATTTTCATTTATTTATTTATTTTTACAGAGACAGAGAAAGAGTCAGAGAGAGGGATACATAGGGACAGACAGACAGGAAGGGAGAGAGATGAGAAGCATCAGTCATCAGTTTTTCCTGGCCACACATTAGTTGTTCATTGATTGCTTTCTCATATGTGCCTTGACGCGGGTATTCAGCAGACCGAGTAACCCCTTGCTCAAGCCAGCTACTATGGGTCCGAGCTGGTGAGCTTTTGCTCAAACCAGTTGAGCTGGCGCTCAAGCTGGCAACCTCGGGGTCTCGAACCTGAGTCCTTCCGCATCCCAGTCTGATGCTCTATCCACTGCTCCACTGCCTGGTCAGGAAAATAAGCAATCTTAAAGGAATAGATAGGAAGAAATGCCTGGACAAATCCTTGAAGTCTGAGAGCTCAACTAAAGATATTATTTTTAAGTGTTCATTAAGATTAAAGGTAGGGAGAGTTTTATTAAACCTACAGACCAAGCAAGGATACTATCTTACAATCCAATATATATTTATTTTAAAATGCTGCCCAAATGAAATTGTGGATTTTAATTTTTCTCACATAGATATAATCTCCTTTTTCTTTAATTTTTCCCTCCAAAATATTTACATACTTATCTCACCTCCCAAAGTATAAAATCTGTGAAGGCAAAGTTCAGAGCTGATTAATCCTTGCTTTTTGCCTCTTTCCTCCCTGTGTAATGAATGGCTCAGTGCATGCCAACAACGTGAGCACAGCGAGTGCTGCTGGAGCTGAGGGGATAGACTGGCTACAGCCCTGAGTAGTGAGGTTGAGAGTGAGTCTCAGACAGACATGATTAGGAATGAACCAGAACAAGGCCAGCTTCCTAAGGAGACATGCAGTCTGTTGGTTGACTGACTTTCAGCTTCACCATTCTCCTTCTTCCTACATTTTGAACCTGAAGGGAAATATACTCTCTTTGATTAGTTTTTCAGGAGGAGCCTCATTCAAAACAAAACAAAACAAACAACAAAAAAAATGTGCAATGTGAAATTCTTTACATGAAATACAGTGTAACTGATGGCTCTTCATTTGCATTTTATTGGTGTTCTTTAAAACAGTCTAAACATTCCAGGAGGTCACTCTCTCTGGTATTTATCACTGCTGCGCCAGAGACCTTGATAGTTTACTAAATTAAATATAAGGTCTACCGGGAAGTTCTGTCCGTTTTTGGAATAAAACAAAATACAAATTTTTCTTACCGTCAATAAACCTTATTAAATAATATAATTGCCATTATTATTGATTTCTTGCCAGCGTGAGGGCAATTTGTATATCCCATTTTTGAAAAACGTTTTATGTTTTGATGGGAAAAATTGAACCACTGCTTCTTTGATATCTTCTTCATTTTTGAATTTTTTGCCCTTCAAAAAATTTTGTAAGGACAAAAAAAAGTGATAGTCAGAGGGTGCTAAGTCTGGGGAATATGGTGGATGCCACAGACATGCTTCTGTAGCATTTCTTCCTTGTTGAATTTGTAAAAATTACAGTGGCGTAAATGAACTTTATCAGTAGCCATGGGTACACTATCGCTTCACACATAAGACTAACGTGAATCAACTCTGTTTTAGTTAATTTGCTACATCAGTATGTATACATTAAGTGATAAAAATAGAGAGGCACACATGCACCAAATAAACATGTGCTTATGTGTCAAAACTTGTGATAGAAATGGACAGAACTTTCCGGTAGACCTTATATATGATTTTTTAAAAAATGTACCCTTCTGGGAAATAGAACACCTATGGTATAGACATTAAAATGAATAGATCTAGACTTTCTGATTCACCCTAAGTTTTAAAGTTTATATTTTAGTGTACTAAACATATAAGGCAATAAAACAAAAATGTTTGATGGGTTGTTTATTCACAAAATGTATCTTTTATACTTACTAAAATATAAGATCTCTTTAATAATTGGGTTGATCAGTTAATTTTAGTGCATTTCCTACATTACTTATTGTATCGAGATGGCTGAGGGTCAATTCTTGAGTTTGGAGCACTGACAATTATTTCTTTCTGTGATTATGATGGAATCTGTCTTATATTACAAAGGGCGAGACTATAATACCATCTGGGCAGTTACACTGCCCTGGCTCCAGTATTGCTGAAGTATATATATAACCTGCACCTATAGTATGTTTACTTTTTTTTCTTTGGCTTCAGTCTCTCTATCCCCATAAAATAGGGATTATAATATCATATTTCGCCCTGCCGGTTGGCTCAGCGGTAGAGCGTCGGCCTAGCGTGCAGGGGACCCGGGTTCGATTCCCGGCCAGGGCACACAGGAGAAGCGCCCATTTGCTTCTCCACCCCTCTGCTGCGCTTTCCTCTCTGTCTCTCTCTTCCCTCCCGCAGAGCAAGGCTCCATTGGAGCAAAGATGGCTGGCGCTGGGGATGGCTCTGTGGCCTCTGCCTCAGGCGCTAGAGTGGCTCTGGTCGCAACATGGCGACGCCCAGGATGGGCAGAGCATCGCCCCCTGGTAGGCAGAGCATCTCCCCTGGTGGGCGTGCTGGGTGGATCCCGGTTGGGCGCATGCGGGAGTCTGTCTGACTGTCTCTCCCTGTTTCCAGCTTCAGAAAAATGAAAAAAAAAATAATAATATCATATTTCATAGAACTAAAGACACCGCTTGTAAAATGATGCATTAACTTATACAAAATAAGAGTGTAAATTAAAATCTGACTGACTTCTTTTGATTGTAAAAATATTATTCCAAGAAAAAGCCCAGATGTCAGAGAACAACAGCTCTCTGGTTTGTTTCTTTCTCTTTGCAGTTAATCTTGTATTGGTTTTAGACATAATCATTAATTTACTAGGCTTGGCTTTCTATGTTCTGTTCTATTTTTTCTAATTCTAGAACTTTTATCTCAGTCTTTTTCCCACTTAGAATCTGGACATTTTAAAATTATGACTTGGATTAGGAGGCTTAAAGGGAAGGTCTAACTCATCTGAGAGAGCATATATAAACATATTTACTATATATAACTTTTGAAATCTTATATTAGGAGAAGAAATCTAATAATGGAACAGACTGCTCAAAATTTTCTTCCAACTATAAGATCTATTGTTAATAATTTTAATTAATCTGCTAAAACTAATCTAACAGCTATAGAGTAAATTATTCTGTGATTAGGTGTACCTCAAATGGCAATTTAGGAATTTAACATCACTATTTGAAGAGGAAGTCAATTATTTTTAAAGATTACTTCAAAACTAAACCTAGCAATCTGTAAGAACTAACACATAGCACCCTGTTATAACCCAGTAGATATGTCCAGAAATAAACAGAACACCCTCCGTGGTATTTTAATATGTATACACCATAGCAATAGCTAAACTAATTATAAGAACAAAAACACCTAATTTTAAATTGTGTTAGGATATTAGAACATTTATTTCTACTGTAACTATTTCATTGGTTTGTGGAAAAATCATCAGATGAAAAATGTCTATAAATTATCTGTAAATTTGAGAAAAGTTTATAATTAATAAAAGATACAGGAACCCTTGAAAAAAAGGATATAATTATATAATGATAAGGAATAGCATTTAAGTGAATCAATCTGATATTTTCAAATGACAGTAATTTAATAATTTATTACCTTTTGTGATTTTCACTTAGCCTTTCCTTTGCAGAGATAAATCAATAAGAAAAAGATAACTATAAGAGCATTTATCTCACAAATTTGCAAATGATATCTTTAATTCAGTGATTTGTTAAACTTCTACTTATCACTCTGACTCACTGTTAGAGTAGCAATAAGTACCCCCTTTTGAAAAAATGTCAACCTAAGGATCCAAACTGAATTCTTAAATTCAGAAAATTAGCTATTATATTTTGAAATGCACTACAGTTTTATCATATATTCATATTTCACCTAACAGCATTTAGAATTTAAGTATAACATTGTTATATACATTTGTTTACTAAACACACATATATAGAGATATTTATCTAACACAATGATCTAGTTTTAATCCCACTAAAACTAATAACTTTAGTCTGACTATGCTTGACTTCTCACCAATTCTTTAAATTGGATTGAAAACAGTCATTAAAAACTCATTTTTCTAAATATGCACTTACTTGACAACCCATTGGGCAAAAATGACTTGTGCATTTTGCCATTTCAATAGGATGAGTTTGACAGTAAATTGATACTAACTTTTATTTTCAGTATGTAAAATTTTTTTATGAAAGGTCAATACATTTTTTCTTATGTTTAATAGGCTTAGAAATGTTTTAATCATTGAGAGTGTGATGCCATGGTAGTAAAAGTATGAACACTTGATTCTGTTACTCTATTTCTCCAGCTGGTATTACTATTTCTGTTAACTGGATATTCATTTTCTTACAGTAATAGTTGGAATGAGATTTTTCTCCATTTTGTATACAACATAGCTAAGAAACATTTAGATTTGAAATATAAGATTTTGTAAATCTGAACACATAAAAAATAGCTCAGAGTTTAGGTTATACATAGAGTGACCAAATAGTTGTAGCCCTTGAAAACACATCTTTGAAGATGACACATTGAATAGCATCACCCATGTCTTCTGTGATATTGAATAATAATCTTGTGAACTTAAGATCCATGATAAAGGCATTCTACTGTAAACATAACTATTTTAATCTTATTTCAAAATTACATCATATTCAGCTTATTTAGCAATTGCACATGGATGATGATTTTGCATGTTGACTTTTAAATTTCACCAAATTACCATGGTTGCAACGTCTGGAAGAGTTTCAGTGCCTCTGTGTGTGTGTGTGTGTGTGTGTGTGTGTGTGTGTGTGTGTGTATAAAAGATAATGTAATATTAGAAATTATAATAGTGGAGTTTGAGTATATTCATGTAGGCAAAAGAGCATATTGGTCATGAGGGTAAAAGCAATAACAAAGGAAAGGGGGTGCAAAAGATGGTGTGGAGTTCCCAAGTAGATTTAAGGACATATGTTTTGTATAATATATTTTTAAAAGTATACAGCAGCCAGCCAAGCATATAAAACAAAATATTTATGTACTATTTTCTATTAAGAAAAATAAATATAGACATATATATTACATATATTATATTTACACACACACATATTTCTCTGTGCTTATGATTATAATACCCAGTAAAACCTGCTATAGAGCATTACTATAACACTTACAAAATTTTGGAAACTTTAGGCATTTGTTAATATGATGTAATAAAACAACATGGGCTAGTCAGATGAGCTCCAAGAAATTCTAAGGTAAAAATGTGATGCAGCACCATTCTGATCCAGCTGCTGTTTGCCACAAATTGATGGTAGTTTTGTATTTTCAAATTTCAAAACATTTTTAGGGTTGGTTGCTGACAGAGATTCCTGGAATCATTTTATCAGCACAAATTGGTAAATTTGGGCCTGTAGATACAGTGGAATAAAATTATATGACATTTAAAATTGTAAAAGACTACCTTGTTAAGGACATTAAAATATGCAATACAAACATTTGTTAGTCATGAGGAAAGTGAAAATAAAAACTGCAATGAGATACCACTTCACAGACATTCAGATGGCTGTTCTTAAAAAGACAGATAATCACAAGTGTTGACAGAAAAATAGAAATAACGGAATTCTCATACTGCTAGTAGAAACGTAAAATGATGTATCCACATTAGAAAACAGTCTAGCAGTTCCTCAAGTGGCTAAATATAGAGTTAACATATGGTCCAGCAATTCTATTCCTATGTATGATATATAACCAAGAGAAATGAAAGAATGTCCACATAAAAATTGCTTTATGAGTCTTCACAGAAACAATATTTATAATAAAGAGCTAAAAAGTAAAAACAACTCAAAATGACCATGAACTGATGAATGAATAAACTACTATATTTATACACTGAAATAGATTTGTAATCAAAAGAAACGAAGTCCTGATACATGTTATAACATTGATGAACCCTGAAAACATCATACTAAATGAAAAGAAGTTAGTTTCAACTGACCACATATTGTGTGATTTCATTTATAAGAAATACTCAGTATAGGTAAATCTATGGAGACCACAAAGAGATTAGCAGATGCCTGGGGCTGGGGGATGATGGAGGGTTGGGAATTTACAATAAAACAGTGCAAGTGTTCTGTTGGGGGTAAGTCCTGTTCTAAAATTGACTGTGGTGATACATGCACAACTCTGTAAATATACGAGAAGCCATTGTGTTGTATTTTTTAAATTTTTGGATTTTATAGAATGTGAATTATATGTCAGAAAAGTTATTTAAAAAGTATAAAGTTTTATTTGGGGCAAAAAATTACTACTATAAGAACAATAATTAACTTGGAGATTAAAGAAAGAGAATTGTCAATGGAAAGTGGGCTGAAGAGGATTTCAAAAAGATTGGCAATACCTGTATTGTATTTTCAAATTTGAGCAATATGTACACTGATATTTGTGATAGTACCCTTTATAATGCTTTCTATGTTTCAGATATTCTAATGGACATTGTAATGTTCATCAGATTATTTTTCTTTCATGTTTTGTGATTACAATACTGCATCTTACTAAATTTTTGATGCATTGTCATTATCTGTGAAGACCAAGTCAGGGATCTTCCTGAAATTACATAGTTCTTTTTTTTTTTTTAAGTGAGAGAGACAGTAAACAAGAGAGAAGGACAGACAGACAGGAAAGGAGAGAGATGAGAAGCATCAATTCTTTGTTGTGGCACCTTAGTTGTTCATTGATTGCTTTTTCATATGTGCCTTGACCAGGGGGATCCAGCCAAATCAGTGACCCCTTGCTCAAGCCAGTGATCTTTGGACTCAAGACAGTGACTTTGGGTCATACCTATGATTTCATGCTCAAGCCACAGAGGCCACGCTCAAGCTGGTGACCCCACTCTTAAACTGGTGAGTCCGTGCTCTAGCTCACAAACTCAGGGTTTCGAACCTGAGTCTTCAGCATCCCAGGTTGATATTCTATCCACTGTGCCACTGCCTGGTCAAGCTTAAATTACATAGTTCTTAACTTTACATGTTTGCTAATCTTGTGGTTACTACTACAGTGTAATCTTTTTAAGGGGAAGAATACAAATAATGGATTGCCACCCAAAACACATGGGTCAAATATGTGAATGAAAATTTTTTTTCTGTTTTAACAGACCACATGTATACACATTACTCTATTAATGCATTCTCTCTCTTCTTTTATTGTCAAATGCCCCCTTTCCTGGTTTTTGGAATTTCCTTTATAACAGTGATAAATTCACATTTTAAATTAAATCCTACTAATATGATTCATATTGTAGTAACAAATTCAGAAAAAATATAAAAGGAAAGTTTGAATTAATGAACCAAATTAATCTCATTAGGAGTATGATAATATTAAAGTAGCATAATACCTCAAGAAATTTATTCTTAAAAATTTTTAGTAGACTACATAGATTTCATGATATATATTTCAATAAAAATTTTATAGAAATTGCTTTAATATTTCTACAATAACAAAAATATGTTGATCAGGGAAAACAAAAAAGAGGGTGGTGAGTACAGAATAAAATGCACCCTCAAATATACCATTTTATTGGGTTGGGGAATAAGTTCGTAGCGTTTTTACCGAAGACTTTTATTTAAACAAAAAACAATAATTATATCAATAAGTTAATCAATTATATATTCGCCGTTGCTGTTTACAACCTCTTCCCACCTCTCGACCAATTTGTTGATGCCGTTCCTCCAAAAATCGCCTGGTCTGGTGTCAAAGAAGTTGTTGAGCCAGTTTTTAAGGACCTCTTTGTTATTGAAGGTAACGCCCTTCATATGGTTTGACCGGAAGTGGAAAAGATGGTAATCGGTCAGTGCAAGGTCCGGAGAATACAGCAGATGCTGAAGGACCTCCCATTCGAGCTCTTGGAGTGCGGCTTTGACGACTTGTGCAACATGGGGCCTGGCGTTGTCGTGAAGGAGTATGGTTTGACCATATCGATCAGGTCTTTTCAGTCGAATAGCCTCATTCACGCGGTGTAGCTGGGCAATGTAGAGCTCCTTGTTGACCGTGGCATTCTTTTCGAGCATTTCCCAGTTCTTCATCGAATTCAGAAGGCCTTCCACTGCGGCACGTGTCATCAACGTCAAAGTCGCCATTTTTGAACTTTGCAAACCATTTCCGTGCTGTAGACTCGCCTATGACACCTTCTCCATACACGTCGCAAATGTCCCGGGCTGCTTTGGCAGCTTTTTGACCTCGATGAAAAGCAAAGAAGAGCAGGTGTCGAAAATGTTGATTTTTGCCTCCTGGGTATTCCATTTCTAAGCCTCAAAACTAATAAAAAATTAAATAACTCAAAAATACAATTAACATAGTTTTGTAGAGAAGAAAGAGTTTTATCGAATGAATACTTACCCTTTGCCAAACAGCAAACAAATCGTTGTAAAATAAAAGAAAATATAAAAACGTTACGAACTTATTCCCCAACCCAATATCATATGGATTATTTGCGGCGGAAGGCATTTTAGAAATAAATACAAGAAAAACTTTACTTGCTCTTTTATTTGCTCAATAACAGTACCTAGATTTGTGACAGTATCCCTCTTTCCTCTTTAGCAGTAAGGGCAGAAGTCAATCACTAGAGATCTTTTTAGACCTTTATTTACTCAGAAACAACACCACAAGAATCTAAATAATAAATTTTGATAAAAGTAGCCATTATCCGTCATTAATTTCCTCATATATTTGTGTTATTAGAATTTGACCACCTAGCAACTCAAAGTCCTCTTTCTTTGGGTGTTGATTTCTCTAAAAATATATTGTTAAAACGGTGTATAAGCTCAAATTCTAACCACCGCTTTGCTTTACTCATCACTTGGTGCTCCCATAAGTTAATAAACTTCTATTTTATTTGTTTTAATCTGTCTTTTGTTAGTCCATTTCAGGTTCCCAGACAATAAACCAAAGATAAGTAGAGGTAAAAAAGTCTCAGGGAGTTCTGTTGTGTTATATAAAAGTGGAGTAGCCTGTCCTGTGCTGGCGCAGTGGATAAAGCGTCGACCTGAAAATGCTGAGGTCGCCAGTTCAAAACCCTGGACTTGCCTGGTCAAGGCACATTTGGAAGTTGATGCTTCCAGCTCCTCCCCCCTTCTCTCTCTCCCTCTCTGTCTCTCTCTCTCCCTCTCTCCTCTCTAAAAATAAATAAATATAATTTAAAAAAATTAAAAAAAAAAGTGGAGTAGTAATATAAATGATGTGAAGAAAAATATATGGGCTGATAGGATTTAATTCTCCTCCACCTTACATATAACAAGAAATGGCAATTTTGATAGCATAGTTTCCTATATTTTACCTTAATTTTTTAATTCATAATATCCTTCTTTACAGATTCATAAGGGCATCTATTTCAACTATTGGAAAATACAATGAATGTGCATGATCCTTGCTTGGACCAAGATCAGGGGCTAGTTATGAATACTTGGTACCTGTTTCATTACAATTACAACATTAACCTGGCAACCCATTGGGATCCTTATTGCAGGTAAGTCATTGATATTCCAATCCTCTTTTAGACTAGGCACACTATCATTATTTATCTTCTTTCTGAGTTCTAAGGCAATGTAGAAAATAAGGTAAGAACATTCTTATTGGCCTTAAGATGTCCTAGAAATTTCCTCTACTTTTCTTCTGTTCAAAAGATCTTGGCCAGGTAATACTAACTCTTTTAAGTTTAGTTTCTTCCTCCATAAAAATACTTACTTAACTTTGAATTTGCTTGGACTGGAACCTTAAACTATTGTATATGCAGACCAGTGACTTTAATTTTATTTTTTATTTTTAGGTTTTTCACTTGTCTACTTACCTCTTTTTAGATTCTTGGCCTCTATTTAACCTATTTACATATACTAATTCTGAGTTCCTCAAGATATAATTTAAACTATTGAACTTTTTGTAGGTGTGCATGTTTTACCCATGTAATTTTGTTATTTTAAGTTTCTTCTCCATAAATCTACCACTTTAAGATCAAAGAAAAGTATTAGACCATTTTGATAATATTTCATGACTCTGTGAATATCACTCTCTTTTTCTTAGCCATATAGATTTCCCATGAGGACTCAGTTATCATTTCTAAGATAAACAGACACACACACACACATAACCAAAAGAATAAATATTCTGAATAATACTTATATAATAAACAGAAAAATAATTGATAAATTCACTTTGATCTTTATAAAGACAGAATAATGTCCATTCACTCAGTAAATCTCAAAATAATTGAATATATTTTAATATCTCATCTCATAATATTTATAAACCACATACAGGGGAAGTAAGGACCATATCCTTTCTGGGGTTTAGACCTCCCATCACCTTCTACTTTTAGAAAGCTCAATAATATGGTTGCATAAGTAAATAGGGACTTATTTATATATGTACTTTTTATCTGTAGCAGCTCTTAAGGCTCTATAGTAAAGGCAGTGCTAGGGTTTAGGAAAATACCAAGGACAGTTCTTTAGCTTCTTCTGATGTTTTGCCACATTGGTACGACCACTCAAAATGTGCTTGGTTCATTTTATCTGTGCTTGGTTCATTTTATCTAATCACAGATCCAAATGCAAAATTCTCTAAGGCATCTGGTGTATTTGCATAAATCTCTTGAGAATACAAGTGTAAGTATTCAAAAGAGGGTGGTCTAGTTTCAGAAAAATAACTGTGAATTCCCTACAGGTAAAGTAGAGAGCTGGGGCAGTGAGGTCACAAAAAAACAAACCTGGTTCAGCCAGCAAAGAAAAAAACACATTAAAATTTAGGTTTGGAAGTACCGATTGACTGCTTACTCTATTCCAGGATCTCTGTTATGAGGTCCCACAGGTTATCGCATACCACCTCTACAACAATCTTGTAAACCCCTCAACTTGTCCAAGGAGCTGAATCAGGATTTGAATGTGGGAACTTGTAATTTCAAATACCACACCACTGCCTTTAAATACATGTGTCTAATCTTAGTTTTTGAAGTTTATTTTAAGTAGATTCTCAATATTCATTTCTTTTATAGTATCAAATGTGATCATGGCCAGGATATGAAATGTGAAGCATGAATTTATTTTATCTTTTTATTGTTTGGCAATTACTTAAATTTTCTCAAATGCTAGGCTTTGTTAACTCTGCAGATCTAGGTCTTTGGGTTTATTAATACTTGGAAGTGTTAAGCCTAATCCAGAAGGACGTGAAAGATTGAAGACACAAACAAAATCCGTTGATTACACATCAAAGCTTTATTTTCTAGCTTGGCCAAGCGGCAGCAACTCCAACAGAAATCTGAGGGAGAGTGTGCTGGCCCTTTGTTCTACCTAGTTTTTAGAGTTTTGTAAGTGGGAAGTACAGAAGCAAATATTGCAATTAGGTGCCCTTTACCACTATTGGTTATAGTCATATGCCCTTTAACAGGAAAGGACCATGTTCAATTTGCAAGCCATACATCATTTTGGAGAAAACAATATTTACAAGTCAACCCAATGATAGAAAGGTGTCTCTTTACATATTAAGAGACAGTCCTATATTTTCTAATGTTTATCCGCCATCTCTTTGTCCAGAGTCACACACATTAACTATATGCATTCATATGGGAGAGGTAGTTTCCGTGGGGACAAATGCCCACAAATGGCTCATTGCTATGAGAAAAGGTTTATTCTGGCTTTTCTCTTTCTGTACCTGGCTAGCCATTCACCCCTTTCCCCACAGGTGTGGTGGAATGTCAGGGAATCCATGTTTTCCTTCCCTTTGCATTTACAATACAATGCCAAGGGCCATCCTGGTTATGCCAATCACAGAGTACAGAGATTATTCACAAAATTTCTCTGCACACCTTAACCCAAATTAATAAAATGTTCTTTCAGCCTCTTAAAATAATATTCATTCTGTAGCTTTTGGTACTTTACAATACCTGCGGGTGAGGTAGCGCAGTGGCTCCTCAGAAGCTGCATATATATGATAACGTGTATAACAATACTATATTTTCTAATGCTATTTATACATTGTTAATGCATTGTCCACTTGTTTTTTAATTTTTTTTCTTTTCCAAGGGTAGATAGAGAGGGGACTCCTGCATGCAGCCTGACAAGGATCCAACTGACAATCCCTATCTGGGGTTGCTCATCTGGGGCCATGTTCGCAACTGAGCTATTTTTAGCACGTGAGGCAGAGGCTCCACAGAGCCATCTCAGTGCCTCTGGCCAATAAGCTTGAACCAATTGAGCCATGGCTGCTGCAGGAAGGGAAGAGGGAGAGATAGAAAGAGAGAAAGAAAGGGGAGGGAAAGGGATGGAGAAGCAGATGGTTACCCCTCCTGTGTGCTCTGACTGGGAATTGAACTTGGGACACCCATCTCTGGGCCGATGCTCTACTGCTGAACCAACCAGTAAAAGCCTTCACTAGTATTTAATATAGTATATGTCCGGTAGTTGCCTTGGGGTTGGGTTGTGAAACCCTCCTTTGCCCTGAATTTTCCGGCAAGTGCTAATCTCACCGAAACCGCACACGCCCAAGTCCTCGGAATCATCCCTGAAGTTGTTCCGGGAACTGCACGCTTCACCAAACCCCCATCCCGCTGGCCATTACCAACCCCCTCCTGCAAATATAAAAAACCCAAAAGTCCTAACCCGGGCGTGCCTTCACAGACCTGCGTCCTAGGGTCAGTGAACTCGCCCGGAGCTCCCAATAAAGCCTGATTCTGTTTATTCGGCTGATGGTCTTTTGCTCATTCGCACATTGGCGGCATGTTTCAAGCTAAGCCATCCAGTGCCCATTACCCACACTCATGCTTAGAGCTTAGTCATCCTTCTCATTCAGGAATTTTATTTCTGTATTATTGCTTTAATAAGAATACTTTTGGCTTCTCCAGGCAGTGGCGCAGTGGATAGAGCGTTGGACTGGGATGTGGAGGACCCAGGTTCAAGACCCCGAGCTCACCAGCTTGGACCCAAGGTCGCTGGCTTGAGCAAGGGGTCACTCAGTCTGCTGAAGGCCCACGGTCAAGGTACATATGAGAAAGCAATCAATGAACAATTAAGGTGTTGCAACGAAAAACTGATGATTGATGTTTCTCATCTCTCTTTGTTCCTGTCTGTCTGTCCCTATCTATCCCTCTCTCTGACTCTTCTCTGTCCCTGTAAAAAAAAAAAAAAGAATACTTTTGGAGTATATATTTTTCTTACTAAAAAATTTGCAACTTTCTATTCTCCAACCAGCAGTTTCTATGTATTAAGATGAAGGCTGTTAATGGAGCTTAATGTAGGTGGGAGTAGGTATTCTTTCAAGGATACCAGAAATTTAGTTGAAGTCATCAAAATGAGGTTAATGAAATATTAACTTATTGCTTGCTCCAAAATTTGTCTTCTGAAAGGCACTCTTCCCTTTTAGAAAGATCATTTGAGAAGGACTTAGGGGAAAATTTCACTTCCACTCATCATCACACTGCCACTGCCACCGCGCCGCCATGACCTCCACGAAGGCCAGCACCAAGGCTCAAGAGAAAAAGGCTGAAATGCTCTGCAAATAAACCCTTTGGACCTCCTTGTGTATCTACTGGTGAGAAGAGAAGGAGAAAGAGACAGGAGCCAACGATGGGTGCATTTTGAGCTGTAACTCTCCCTTAGACAGCCTCCATCACTTCCCATGACCCTCTTCAGTGAAGTGTCTCATACCTTGTGTGACTGGGATTTTGTAGTGCAAACTATGCAGGCCTGTTTCACATTTGACATAGATAACCCAGGTGACCCAGGGGGGAATGGAAGGCCAAGGAGCTGAGGAGGCTTGGTAAACAACATAAGGTCATCTTGCCCTAGCAGAAATCTTGGTGTTTCACTTTTCATAGGCCCAGTTATTAGAGCTGCAGGTAATTTTACTTATATCTTAAGGGGCAAGTCCCCCCAGTTAACACCCAGGTTTATAAAAACTGGAAAAGGCCATCAACTTCATGTCAGGGAACAAAAATTGCAACCTTGTAAAATCACCAGATGACTGAGGGCTCTGACCGCCTGAGAAAGAACTGTTACTTCCCTGATGTGGAGACATCTCCCTGAAAGAAAGGAGGGGTTCAGCAGTGTCCAGAGTCACCTGGGCTGAGAGGTGTAGACAGAAGCTGATTGTGTCCTTCAGATGGAACACCTTGAGAGCTCTTGGCTGGCTTTCATCCATGCGGAAACCAGAAAAGCCATTCTGACCCATTTCTAAGTAAATAAATAGGTAAATACAGGGATGGACAAAAGGAGGTTACAGATGTTTGTATGGAAAATAATACAATCATTAATAAATAATAATACAAGAATAAACTCTGTGTTTTACATACTCACAACTGTAAACCTACTTTTCCCCAACCCTGTAAATAAATAATGACCCTATAGCTATTTTAGTCTAATTCACATTATTTCATCCTGCATCTGGAGAATAGGAACTCTGATTAAAATAATACTTATGTTCCATTTAGTTCTGGTCATCATTCCTCACTAATAACCAGAAAATAATCTGAAGTTCTGCCATTAGTACAGAATTAATGTTACTACTCCATTTGCCCAGGAGCTTAATGGATTCTATTTATCAATATATATCTCTCACAATTCAAGTTTGTATCTTTTTTTTCTTAAGTACTTCTCTTTGCAATTGCAAGGCTATGTTGAATTTTAATATTTTTTTCCTCCCTTTCTGTGGCCAATTCTCCTTTTCATTTATAAATTACCCATTTGACCTATTTTCAGAACCAGCATAAATCAGCCTCATGCTATATGTCCCAAGTAATAAGCTGTTTCCTTTATGGATCAAACACGAGGGCTTGTCATCAGACTCATCACCAAGTCGTCTCTCTAAAAAAAGAATAGCACCATTATCTTAAGAAAAATCATTTCTTAACTTATTAGAAAAAAATATGAACACAAATTTATTGGTCATTTTTTTTCCTTGTAATCTGAAGTCCACTTTGACTCTGCTCTCTTTGGCTCCACCCCAAAGAAGACCATAAAGCCACATAGATGTCCAAGTCGGATAGCATGTGCTACATCTGTCCTCCTGTAGCTCAGGAACGAGGACCACATGTCTGGCTCAGAGAGGGAAAGTGGCACTGAAATACCTGGCACACTCAGTTGCCAAATTCTGGGATATTAAGATCTTGGTTTAAGCTCTTCCAATTTATAACCTGTGGAGAAGTTGACTTTTTTCCTACATCTGCAGCCATAGGAATATTTGGCAAAAGGAAAATTGTTCTGCAGCGCCCTCTGCTGGCCTTTCAGAAAACAATTTGTCCCCTTGCTACCAGATCTGTGCTTTGCTTTGTAGAGGGCCATCTTTCTACGGAACTAAGCTGATCGGGAAGTTAGGTTCACCTCAGCTGAGAAAAACTTCTCAGGGAACCCAAAGCTCCAAAGAATGCAAATGGACGAGGAGGCTTCCTAGTGGGGAGTCCAAACCAAAATGAAGATTCTCCAACTTGCCTGACAAAGAAGTAAGCCTGAGATGGGGCCCAGGCACTTCCATTCTGAAAAGATCTCGGGTGATGTTGCACCTCCAAGTTGGGGACCACAGGTCCTGAGTTATGTTTTATGTTTCATGAATATACCAGTTGCTACAGTTCTCATTTATATCTATTTTGTAGGGTGTGTGTGTGTGGGGGGGGGTGAGTGTGTGTGTGTGTGTGTGTGTGTGTGTGTGTGTGTGTGTGTAATGGCTAGACATTAACTTAACCCAATATGTCTGTTTTTTTAAATGGCACCTTGCTTCCTCAGGCTAAAATCCCCAGTTCCATTATCCTTTCTTCATCGTTCCTATCCTTCCAAAAGATTCTCAGGAACCAGTAATAGTAATTCAGCCCTGCATCCAACTCTCTGAAGGCTTGCTACTTTCCCATCTTTGGTTTTTCTCCTGTCTTCTCCTTAAGGGTTTTGCTCGTGTCAGTGAATCGCCTCTGAGGCTAGTGAGCAGGCACTCAATGACATAGGGGTCATTCTTCCCAGCCTGCTCGTTACCATTCATTGTGTATAATGGCAGGGAAGGTGGGGAACGGTATAGGATGACACATACAACATACTGAGCCCACAGTCTTGAGGTCTATACATCAAATCTATCCCTAGAAAAAGAAAAGTTCTTGACATGTTAGCTCAGTGACTAATAGACTGCTTCTTACTGGTCAGGCACAAGGTACTCTCCAGTTCTGTTTACCCCAGTCAGAGAAAAATAATTTCAAGTCTCTAAGCTATATCCATGACATTGGCCAGGTACCTTACAAATATAGTGTAAGTTATTTCCTACCAAGAGAAATAACTCAAAATTTGCCCAAATAACCATAGGTTGGCCTACGTACACAAAGACAAGAGAACAAAATTCTTACTTAGTTTGTTCTATCTAGGAAAATATATACAAACAATATACCTTAGTATAACTCTTCATTTTTTTAAGTGTTACTCTATTTTATTTTTCTCTTTTATTTTTAGCATTTTTTTAAATTTAGAAATTAAATTTAATGGGGTGACATTGATCAATAAGAGTGCATAGGTTTCAAGTAAACACCTCTATAGCATTTGAACTATTGATTGTGGTGACAGAAAGTGATTTGAGTTTGGGTGATGGGCACATAACACTTCATCCTTTACAAAGCATGGTAATATGTGTTTTCTGATCAAATTGCCCCACACAAGTACGTGTTGAATTGTTATAATGATTTTTTATAATTGATTTGTGTGTGTGTGCATGCACACATAGGGTGTGGGAAAAGTAGGTTTACAGTTGTGAGTATGTGAAACACAAAGTTTATTCTTGTATTATTTCTCACTTATTTTTGTATTATTTTTCATACAAACAACTGTAAACCTACTTTTGCCCTATCCTGTATAGTTTGTTTATGAATTTATACATACATATTGGAATGCTTCCCAATTCAAAGAAAAAGTCAGACAACTATAGTCATTAAAAACAGTTCAGCCCTGGCCGGTTGGCTCAGTGGTAGAGCGTCGGCCTGGCGTGCAGAAGTCCCAGGTTCGATTCCTGGCCAGGGCACACAGGAGAAGCGCCCATCTGCTTCTCCACCCCTCCCCCTCTTCTTCCTCTCTGTCTCTCTCTTTCCCTCCTGCAGCCGAGGCTCCATTGGAGCAAAGATGGCCCGGGCGCTGGGGATGGCTCCTTGGCCTCTGCCCCAGGCTCTAGAGTGGCTCTGGTTGCGACAGAGCAATACCCCGGAGGGGCAGAGCATCGCCCCCTGGTGGGCAGAGCTTCGCCCCTGGTGGGTGTGCCGGGTGGATCCTGGTTGGGCGCATGCGGGAGTCTGTCTGACTGTCTCTCCCCATTTCCAGCTTCAGAAAAATACAAAAAAAAGAGAGAGAAAAAAAAAACAATTCAAAGTAATTAAACTATTATTCCATCTCTTGAGAAGCCACCTTCTTAACAGTCAAACATCTTCATTACCCTCTCTCTCTAGCTCTTCCATTCTCAATATCTTCCATGTCGATGGAAATTACACCCAGGGAACATTTTCTCTCCCTTTCTCAGCTCCCAACTTAAAAATCTCTGAACCCAACCCTACGGGACTCTTGTAGCACTCTAAATCATTTTCATATTTATTGGTTTTTTTCTTTCTTTTATTTAAATGTATTAGGGTGACACTAGCTAACACAATTATACAGGTTTCAGGTGCCTGGTTCTACAACATGTTGTTTTGTTTTTCTTCATTTCCATTATGAATTTGCTACTAATGCTTCTCCTGTTCTCTAATAAACTAGATCTTCAAAATAAAAATGACCATTGGGGAGGTAGGTGGAGGGAAAAGAAAAATAGTAGGGAGGAGAGTATGGTGGATGATGCCAAGTCAAGAATGCTAGAATTTCTAGAATTTTCCTTAAGGGCAAAGGGAAAGTCAGTGAGAGGATCAGAGGTTATGAGTGCTTATGCGTTATTTAATTTCATCTGCATTACACAAGGAAAATAGGATCTCTTTTAAAAGATCAAGGTGTTTTTCTTTTTTTGGTAGGATAGAAATGCCCCCCCACCACACACACACACACACACACACACACACACACACACACACACACCTCTTTTGTGTCTGGGTAAGGGGCTTTATTGAAAAAACAAAATCCAGAAGCTTAGAGTGCAATTTTTCTGAGGTTAGCGGCTCTCATGAGAGCTATTAAGCAACCATTTCTGCCAGAGGGGCCAAAATGAAGAAAACCTTCATCTGGGGCGTGAGTCTTTAGAACTGTGAGGACTAATAATGTGAGTTCACTGAGCCAGGGATCCCTGGAGTGTGGCCTGAGTCATCCCAAATGATGACCTGGGAAGGTCTGGCTACCTTTGACATTAACTCTTTTGCCCCTCAAATTTCAGTAACATTTTAATGCAACTGACCAGAACTATCATCTCCACATGGATGAGAACTTTCCAGGACAGGCTGCTGTTGAAACCAAGGGTGAAGCCCTTCTGCCCAGACTATTTGCAGGGAGTCAGGCTCATTGACTTCCTCCAGCTGGCAAAGCCTCATTCAGGACTCACGGCCAGTTGGGGAGAGAGTGTCCCCTCCGCAGCACACTTTCTGGAAAGCTTTGTTCTCAGCTGAGCACTGAATATCAGAGGCCTTCCCCAAACCCAAGACATGAGCAGAAGTGATTTCTCTTCCCACATGCTCTAGTAGGGTCTCAGAGAAGTGAATAAAACATTCCCTACACAGCAGAGCTCAGACCAGGAGCATGGCCAGTAGTCGTGGCCATCACCACCACAGCCAGGCAGGTGCAGGTTCCCATGAGATTCGGACAGACGGTAAAGAAACAGCGGAGCCAAAAACTGGTGGGCCATTCCTTTATTCTAGCTTCGCAACCAGCCAGCGAGTAAACACACACATACAGGGCACCAAAACCCACTCACACATTCTCAGGTTCCACAACCAGGAGAACCTTTTCTGGTTTTTCCTAGAATCAAAGCCCCCACCACCACCAGCCTCAGTCCCCTCTGATTCCTCATCTCCTTCTCTTTGCACAAACTCTGCAAAACATGGCCTCCTTCTTCTTTTCCTTTCTTCTTAAAACTTTTTGGCGTGAAGACCCCTCCTCCAGCACACATTAGCATAACAAAGCCCCTTCCCAAGCAGGAAGGTAATTAGCAGTATCACCTGGCAGAGCAATTTACATAGGTAGCGGCCATTTTTAACAATAAAGGTGAGCAACTCAGAAAATACAAGTTTTACAAACTCATTTGCCCAACACTAGGTGTGTTAGAAACAACATAGATCCCTGCTGAACACTTAATGTCCTCCATCGAAGCGTGAGAACCTTTGACTTGTAACTGCCATGTGCTGGGACACACGTCCAAAAGTGCCTTTTCTTTTTAGATGCACTGATGTCAGCTCTAGACAGCCTCCTATCACACTCCAACAGAAGGCCACATATCTGTTTGCAACTAATAGGCAATATTCAGATTTTAATACAAAAGTAAAAACTTTTAGATTTAACTTGTTAGATTGGTGTTGGGAAAATGACTTTGTAAAATTTGTGTTTTTTGATTTTGCTCACTTTTATTGTTTAAAAAATGGCACTGGGCAGCCACGTGTGTGCTTGCCCTCAGAGGAGGGCAGTTGACTGCAAATTGCAGATTGCATTCCTGCTTGGGAGGGACCATTGTTTTGCTCATGTTTGCTGGAGGAGGGGTCTCTGTGGGCCCAGCCAGTTTTGCAGGGAGAGGGGAGAGAATGCAGAGTGCTAAAGAAGAAACCAGTTTTGCAGAGAGAGAGAAGGTGTGTAGATGGGGAACCAGAACTGAGGGGCTTTTGCGAGCTCCACTGAGATTGGTGAGGCCTTTGATTCTAGGAGAAACCCGAGAAGATTCTCCTGGTTGTGGAACTAGAGAATGCGCCAGGGCTTTAGGAGCCCTGAATGAAAGGGAAGTGTTTTCCCTGCCTGTTTGCTCATCGGCCAGTGAGAGACTTTAATAAAGGAATGGCCTGCCATTTTTTGGCTCCACTGTTTCTTTACCATCTTCCCAAATCCAATGAGAACCTGCATGAGAATGGCCACACGGCGGAGGTCTCTGGCCTTACAATTGATTAATACAATAGTTATAAGGCCTTATGACACCTTTGAGCTAAAAGACTGTTGGTCAAATAAGTATGTAAATATGATATATATGTTTGCTCGCTTATGGTTTGCATGGGGTGTGAGGGACAGGCTGTAAGCAGGCAGGGTCATTATAACCTAAGGCTTAGTTTTAAGACTAAGCCTTTCTTCCTACCCTAAGTGACTGTATCAGAGACTTCCTTGTTTGTATATTGGATTAAAGGTTTTGATTTCTACACTATAAAATGGGGCAGAGGAGCCCATGCTAGAGGAGAGCAGAGAAAGGCCACGTGGAAGACAGGAGAAACAGCCAAGATGGCGGAGTGCTGAAAGGAGAAGCCAGTTTGTGCAGAGAGAGGGAGATGGGGAACTGAGGTGAATAAGGCTGGTGAGGTAGAAACCTTTGATTCTAGGAAACTCAGATAAGTCAGTGGCTTTGGGAGCCCTGGATGGAAAGAGAAGTATTTTCCCACTGTGTGTATTTCTTGCCCGCCGGGTGCAAGCTAGGATTAAAGCTAATGGCCCACCAGTTCTTGGCTCCATTGTTTCATTATCATCTGTCCAAATCAAACGCGAACCTGCATGGGCCAGGTGTCTGTGATGGTGGCCGTGGCCACTGGCTTTACAAAGACATATGATTTGTGCTTCATAATGTAGATGAGAAAGGGGCCACATACTAAGCCTGACAAGCTCAGGGGAGACCTGCACGGCTGGCTTTACAAACTCAGAAACCACAGATAACCTCATTGGTTGGTCTGAAATCAAAACTTTCTTCTAAGTAAAAGCAGTTCATAGTGGTAGTCATGCGCTAGGCTGGTATAGTCCCTGACAAAGGTCAATCTAGACCTTAACTGAGCCCATCTGTGGTCTTTTGCACCTGTGATTACACAGCTAGGAATGTCAGAGTAATTTCCTTTTTTTCAGACCCCCCAGGGTGCAGTCACTGCACCAGAGCAAAGACTACAAAACCCCTCTTTGTTATTGGTATGATGTTGTTATCTGTTAACTGTCCTATACCCACCAATGAAAAAGAATCTGTTTTACTTTTTACCCAATCCCAGAGATTCCCCGCTTTGCTTTCTCCCACCTCCCTAATCTATCACCAATGGATTTTATGTAACCTTCCTTTGATTCTAATGTATAAAATAAGGTGCAAAACTGCCATTATCTGGAGCATTTTCTCAGTCTGTTGAGATTTTGCTTTCCTGCAATTGTCATCAATTTGGCTCAAATAAACTCATACAAATTCTTACAACGTTGACAGTAATAATATTACAACAATACTAATGCTAACAAACATTGGCCATGTATGGAGTGTCAGGCACATTATATGCTATTTCATTTCATCCATGGCCTGCTCCCACCTGTCACTGCCTCCTGCTCCGGCCCTGACTCAATACTGAAGACGGTTTCGGGCCGCCAGGCTTTATTCTAGTCAATGGGGACTACATTTCTTCCTTAGGAGAGTTTATGCAAATGGACATGATTTAAGCAAAGCCCTGCTGAATGCCTCAAAGGGGAGGCAATGAGAGATTTCGAAAGGAACCTTGTAGAGAGGAAGGAGAGCCGTGGGTGGTAATGGCCACCTCATTTCCTGCCAGAAAGTTCTCTTCCACTTCTGTGTTTTTCTGCCTTGTGATCAGTAAAACGAGAGCGTCATAATAATAAGGCCCGTGGTCCAGCCATCATGGCTAAATGCCTCTGCAGAACTAAGTAAGCTCTCACTGAGAGGAGGGTCAGAAAGTGGCTTAACCTCTTCGGTTTCCTCTTCTCTGGAATGAGCTGCTAAACTTCATTCTCTCTGGTTCCCCTAGTATTCAGCCCCCTTCCCACCTGCCGGACCAAACCCTGCGTGGGAGAGTGTGATCAGTGACAGGCGGAAAGAAGGGCACAGTCTGACTTCCGAGGAGCAGTGTTTTTTGAGAGCTCTGTAATAAACCTACTCTCCCCAGAGCTGACTCTCTGTGCCCCAGGTGCCTAGAAATAAATCGTTTGTGAGATTTCTCTGATTTCTCTTCTTACCTGCTTGCAAGAAAGGAAAGAACAACAACTGCTGGGGGCCAAACAGCACCAGGTGTCAGATGGATGGAATCAGTACAACCTCGGTTCAGTGACCTCAGTACTTGAGCTGTGGCTAAGAAAGAATTCAAAGTCAAGACTCAAACTGTAAGAGAAAGTTTATTTAGAAAGTCACAGAGATTGAAGAAGTGAGCTATAGAAGAAATAGGCACAGGAAACAAGTTACAGAGGCCAAAGAAGGGCCCTTGTAGCTTAGGAGAAAGAGGCAAGAAAGTGGTACCTGCAGATGGGGTTGGGAAAGGTGCTGGCATGCTCCCTGGAGAGTTGCACTGGGTCCTCCATCTTGAGGGTATTTTTTTTTTGGAGGTCTCAGGAGAGAATCCCAGTAGGATCATTATCAGCTTTCCAGCTGTGTTCCTTTCAAAGTCATGGTCTCTACTGATCGATCAGTGCCAGGGCGGGGGGTCATTAGTTCATGCATCTGGTCCTGAGGTTAGCCATGGTATCACTTGTCTGGTTTTGCTGCTTTTCTGGGCCTGGAGCTGGAACACACCTGAGGCTTAGGTGTTATCCCTAAGGGTTAATGCTTAAGGGAGTGGTCGTGCAAGAGCTCACATGGGAGTTGCATAGGCCACTCTTTGGCCCCTGGTTCCTCCTCCAGAGGGGTCTACTGCGTGACCAGCAAAACGCCAGGGGAGGAAAGGTCAGGGGAGGATCCAAACCCCATGACCAGAAATGTACCTGGGGGTAAAGTTCACCTGGGGGGTGAGGTCCTTGTTTTCCCAGTTTTGTCTGTTGTTAGGCACCCAGAGCTTTCCATCCTGGTTACCTTTTGTACCTGGCCTACTGCCCTTGCTCTGCTCATGCCTATCTAACAGCTTACCACAGATCAAGAATTACAAGTCCCACCTGGCCAGTTAGCTCAGTGGTAGAGCATCGGCCTGGCATTTGGAAATCCCAGGTTCGATTCCCAGACAGGGTACACAGGAGAAGCACCCATCTGCTTTTCCACCCTTCCCCCTCTCCTTTCTCCCTGTCTCTTTCTTCACTTCCAGCAACCAGACTCCATTGGAGCAAAGTTGGCCCAGGCACTAGGGATGGCTCCACAACTTCCTCCACAGGCACTAGAATGGCTCCAGTTGCAATGGAGCAATGCCCCAGATGGGTAGAGCATCACCCCCTAGTGGATCCCAGTCAGGTCATTGTAAGTCTGTCACTCTGCCTCCCCACATCTCACTTCAAAAAAATACAAAAAAAAAAAGTTACAAGTGCCAAGTCTCAACCAGCTGTGTAATTTTTGCCTAAGTAGTTAACCCCCCTGGAATATATCCTCAACTGAAAAAATGAGAAAATTGGATCAGGTGGTCTCAAAAGTCCCTTCCAACTCTGAAAATAGAAGTAATACAAGTCACATGAAATAAAGGATTCTCAAGGTTTCAACTCAGAAGTGACCCAAAACTAATGGCCCTTGGATGGAAATGGCTTCTGTAAAGCCAGTAGCCGCAGCCACCATCACAGCCACCTGGCTCATGCAGGTTCCCATTTACTTTGTATAGATTATAATGAAACAACGGAGCCAAGAATTGGTGGGCCATTACTTTTCATCCCTGCTCACACCCGGCAAGCGAGTAAATACACACAGCAAGAAAACGCTTCCCTTTCCATTCAGGGCTCCCAAAGCCACTGACTCATCTGACTTTTCCTAGAATCAAGGCCCACCTGTAAGGTTGGTGGATAATGGGGGATGGTCACGTGGGGAAATCAGACCCACAAACCAAGCGCACCAAAAGAGGCTTCACAGGAACCGTTTGGAAAAAAGCAACCATCTGCCAGCCAGTGGGATTTCACCACGTCATGTTAGCTCAACTTCCCTAGAGGGACCCCTTTAAATATCTACCACGTGGTTTAATCCTTGCAACTTCCCTGGCCTCCATCTTACCTCGGGGCCAGGGAACCTTGCTGGGCAGGATGCGCACTCTGTACTCAATAAAGCCTTTTTGCTATTCCACACTTTGTGGCTCTGGCCTCTTCCTTCCTTCTCAGTGGGGAAAAATACCTTACAGCACCTTTATTCCCCTTCAGCTCCCCACTATCTTGACTACCTGCCTCCTCTGCAACCACATGGCCTCTCTCCCCTACAACAATGTGTCTCTTCCCAAAATGGCCTCCTAGCTCCTCCTTTTAAAACTTTTTGGCGCAAAGGCCCTCATCCAGCACACGTTAGTGAAACCAAGCCCCTTCCCAAGCAGAAAGGCAATCAGCACTATCACATGGCAGCAGCATCACATGAGCAGTGGCCATTTTTAACAAAGTGAGCATAAAAATCACATTTTACAAACTTATTTGCCTAATAGTTGCTGAGAAGTGTTATTGATAAACACATAATTTTCATAGTATATTTATATTTCAAATAAGAATTACCTAGTTTCTTATTTAGAATGTGATAACAACTTTGGCTATAAGTTACAATGTTGATTTGAGTATAAAATTTCATAGAAGACACATTTCTTCTAGTTACTGAATTTCTGATCTGCCCTGTTGCTAAGAGATCATGAATACATGGTCTTTCCTCCAGGAGCCCAAAGTTCTATTAAATTAATAAGCAAAAAATAAAAGCTTAGTAAATGTGCTTGAATAAATAAATAATATGAACAAGTGGCATTTTCTAACCCATTTTTTCCCTGTTATTTATGAGGGTTCTACATGAAAGCAACTAAGCCCATGGTTATTATGCCTCATTATAGTCCAGGTGCTATACTAGTGTTGGGCAAACAAGTGTGTTAGGCTTGCTCACTTGTACATTGCCTGATTGGTGCATGAGCACGGGGCAGCACCATGTGTATAGTCTGTGTAAGGCTGCAGGTGCTTGCCCTCAGAGCAGCAGATTGTAGATTGCAGATTGCCTACCGCCATTGGGAGGGGCCATTTTTGCTATTGTTTGCCAGAGAAAGGTCCCCTTCCCCCGCCTCCCCCCCCTGGCCTGTTTGCTCTTCAGCCCTGGGAGAGAGAAACGGTTTTCCCTGCCTGCTTGCTAGTCCGCCATTGCGAGACTAATAAATGGAATGGCCCACCACTTTCCGGCTCCACAGTTCCTTTACTCTCTGCTCGAATTCATTGTGAACCTGCATGGCCATGGCCACTGGCCCTACAACTAGGTTCTCAAGATTCAGAAATGAAGAGGTTACATCTAGTTTGAAAAGGGAGAAAATAGAGTAAATGGTGAAAAGCAATGCAGTCATTCATAGTCAGCTTTGCTTTAAATTGCTTCCATCAATTTGGTTGTTTTAATAAAATTTTCACATTTTTCTAGCAGTAAGTAAGATATTCTTTTGGGGGTGGGGCTGTGTGCTTATACATGGTTGGTGGGACATTGGATGTATTTAAGGAGATCATTCTATGGGAAACTAGAGAAGAACCAAAGAAGTCAGTATCTTGTAAGAGGGGATATATCATTTTCCATTCCCAATAGCAATGTATGGGAGTTGTAGCCTCTCCAATTCTTGCTAATGTACAGACTTGCTAATATTTTTTTTATTTTAGACATTTCAGCTGATAGGAACTTATATTTCATGGTTTTATTTTGCATTTTTCTAGTATCTAATTAGGATAAGAAACTTTTCATGTGATTATTAGCCATTTATGTATATATTTTTGTGAGTATTTGTTCAAGTCTTTTGCCTATTGGGTTGTTAGGCATTTTTTTTTAAATTTTATTTATTTATTCATTTTAGAGGAGAGAGAGAGAGAGAGAAAGGGGGGAGGAGCAGAAAGCATCAACTCCCATATGTGCCTTGACCAGGCAAGCCCAGGGTTTTGAACCAGCGACCTCAGCATTCCAGGTCGACGCTTTATCCACTGTGCCACCGCAGGTTAGGCAGGGTTGTTAGGCATTTAATATACAACCTAAAGCAAATTTTTAGGAAAAAAATTTCCTTTTCTATAAAACAAAGTTAAGATTAAGTAACTGCTGAGATCTTTTCCAGCTCAAATATTGTTTGATTATAAGCTTAAAAGTTCTGTAAAGATAATCTTCAGGCCTGACCAGGTAGTGGCGCAGTGGATGGAGCATCGGATTGCGATGTCAAGGACCCAGGTTCGAGACTCCTAGGTCACCAGCTTGACTGCGGGCTTATCTGGTTTGAGCAAAGCTCACCAGCTTGGACCCAAGGTCGCTGGCTCCAGCAAGGGGTTACTCGGTCTGCTGAAGGCCCGCGGTCAAGGCACATATGAGAAAGAAATCAATGAACAACTAAGGTGTCACCATGCGCAAGGAAAAACTAATGATTGGTGCTTCTCACCCCTCTGTCTCTGTCTATCCCTCTCTCTGATTCTCTCTCTGTCTCTGTAAAAAAAAAAAAGAAAGAAAGAAAAAGATGATCTTCAGTTTAGAGGTTTTTAAAAAGGAGCATCCACTGCGAGTGGGTAGCAAGGGTGGAATGTGAGTTTGGGGAAACCCAGCAATAATTGCTGAAATGGAGGCCACATCTATTGGATTGTTGGCTTCTTCCAGTTCATCATGTACCAGGAGTGCTCAAGACTGGGATCATGCCCAGGTGTTCTTAGGGTGGCAGGTAGATGAGATGCCAAGTCTTGTGGGTAACTATTGTTCTGAATTACAGCAGAACCAGGAGTCTAGCATTTTGACACATATTATTGCAAGATCTTTCCTTTCATAGTTAAGATATTCACAACTCAAACAAATCTTCAAAGGTAAACTTTCCAAACACTTTTTCCTCCTCTATCATGGCCCATCCGGCTACAACACTCCTCCTCTTAATTTGCTTTATTGGATCCTAGCCATCATTGGGTTACCATTAATGCCATTTCCCTCAACTCATTCTCTGTATTTTTTTTTCTTTTCTTTTCATGATAGAGATGGAGAGAGAGAGACAGAGAGAGGGACAGATAGAGACAGACAGACAGGAAGGGAGAGAGATGAGAAGCATCAATTCTTCATTGCGGCATCTCAGTTGTTCATTGATTGCTTTCTTATATGTGCCTTGACCAGGGGGCTCCAGCACAGTGAGTGACACCTTGATCAAGCCAGTGACCTTGGGCTTCAAGCCAGCAACCTTTGGGCTCAAGCCAGTGACCATGGAGTCATATCTATGATCCACGCTTAAGCCAGAAACCCCATGCTCAAGCTGGTGAGCCTGCACTCAAGCCAGTGACCTCAGGGTTTCAAACCTGGGTCTTCTGCATCCCAGTCCAATGCTCTATCCACTGTGCCATGGCCTGGTCAGGCTTATTCTCTGTATTTCATCATATTGCTTTGTCTTATACACATAGTCTCATAACCTGGTTGTGTTCTTTTCTGAAAGGAAATATCTATCATGTTACTCAAAAATTCAGAGGAATTTCACCCTTTTTATAAAAACTAACTTATTAGAGTAAGGAAACTCCCTCAGGTGTTAGCCTGCTGTGAGGGAACCAAAAGAGTGTTATCAATTAAAAATATGGAAATAGGGCCCTGGCCAGTAGCTCAGTGGATAGAGCACTGGCCTGGCATATGGACATTCCAGATTTGATTCCTAGTCAAGGCACATAGGAGAAGCAACCATCTGCTTCTCTCCCCTGCTCTCCCCCTCTTCTCTCCCTCTTCCCCTCCTGTAGCCAGTGGCTCAATTGGTTTGAGCATGACTCCGGGTGCTGAGGATAGCTCAGTCCAAGAGCGGCAGCCTCAGGTGCTAAAAATAGCTCAGTACTCAAGCATTGGCCCCAGGCAGGGTTGTCGGGTGGATCCCAGGTGGGGTGCATGCGGGAGTTTGCCTCACTATCTCCCCTCCTCTCACCTAAAAAAAAATAAAAAATATATGTATTTATATATGTGTATATATATGGAAACAGAAGTGAGAAACTAAGTGGAATAGAAGTCTTCCATAAATTAGAGCAAGCCATAGCTTTGTAGCTGGTATCCGGGCTTCTAAACATGCCTTGCATACTATTCTCAGTGCAATGGACAAAGAGCTTAATTCTAAACCTTAATTTAGAACCACATTAATTTCTTACTTAAAACTTTTCTGCAAACTCCACTCACATTCAGAATAAAATTCACATACTTTATCCTGGCCTGTAAGGTCCAGCATGATCTGATATGTGGCCTCCTCACCAATGTCGGCTCTAGCCATTTCCTCCTCACTTTTGCAGCCACACTTGTTATTCTTCATCTCACCATGCTTGCTTCTGCCTCAGGGCCTTTGCATTTGCTGGTTTCTCTGCTTGAAAGCTCTCCTCAGATCTTTGCAGAGCTGGCTTCTCCATTTCAAGTCTCCAAGAAGCCAAGTTTCCCTGACCTTCCAACCTAAACCACCTACAATTTCTTTCTGCCTCATGACGTGAATTGGCACTTGCTGGCCCTTTATCCTGCTTTATTTTTTCATAACATTTATCACTATCAGAAATTATATGTTTATGCATATGCTCTTGTTTGTTTGGTTGGTTGATCCAGACTATGAACTCCACAAACTTTGTCATGTTCACTATTGAATCCCCAACACTTACATGGCACAGAGTAAGCATTAAGTAGATATTTGCTAAATAAATAATGCATGAATAATATTAAATTATAAAAACAATCATACTAGCTACAATGACTGTTTTTATAAAACTCCTAGGTTTTTAATCTTCAAGGTAATAAAGTAAATTTGTGCGAAGCAAAGGAAATTGGTTTCATTTTATTACTCCCATAGCGCTGGAGGGAGTAGCGGCAAATATATCTGGGCTGAGCAGTGTGTTCTGACATTTGTTCTATGAGCCCAGTCTTCCTTCTGGCAGAACCTTGAGCACAGAAGGGGAGCAATGACAGCACTTCCACTAGTTAAGTATGTAAATAAGCCAGCACTGCCTCCACTTGTCATCTGCACAAATAAAATTCTCCCCCTAGGACACACCAAGGGAGAAGCATTCTCAGTGGGTATGCAACATAATTGATTGACAAGATAACCTGGACATGTTTTCTTTGAACATATGCACCCTGATTTATTGATGTCACCCCAGTAAAATTAATTTTAAAAAATTTAAAAAAAGAAAGAAATTCTCCAATTCTTGACCAGTGGCTCAGAGGGAAGTTTTTAAAGGAAGAAGAGACCAGGAGTATTGATCTCCCTTTTCACAGGTGAGCAGGTTTGTTTCAGCTTCGAGCCCTGACGACAGGATGAGGTTGGATCTTCTTCAAACCATGTAGAAGTCTTTTCTGAGCAGAGCAAAACGGTCAGCTCCCATGGAATATCTCCATTGTAATAAATAAAGGGCGTGGAGGGAACAATTAAAAGAAAGCCAGGGGTAATCCAAATATCTCATTTTATCATGAATAATAATCTCATTCCTCCCAAATGCCATGTTCTCCAAGGAGGGACTTGGCAGTTGTCTTCAGCCTGGTAGTGAGGGGTTGGCCGCTGGAGCCTGGAGTCCAGCAGTGGAGGGAGTCCAGCAGCGGAGGGAGTCCAGCAGCAGAGGGAGTCCAGCAGTGGAGGGAGTCCAGAGTCAGAGGGAGTCCAGAGTCAGAGGGAGTCCAGCAGCGGAGGGAGTCCAGCAGCGGAGGGAGTCCAGAGTCAGAGGGAATCCAGAGTCAGAGGGAGTCCGGCAGCAGAGGGAGTCCAGAGTCAGAGGCCTGGAATTAAGAAGGCAGAGGGACCCACAACAGAATTCCTGAAAGCTGGTTGGGTTCTTCAGAGTGGACCAAAGGAAGCAATTCCAAGGAGAACTTGGTGTCATCTTATAGTTCTGGAGGTCAGAAGTCCAAAACTCAGTTTCAATGGGTTAAAGTCCGTGTGCCCAGGGCCAGTTCCCTCTGGAGGCTCCACGGAGAGGACCCACTTCCTTGCCTGTTTCAGCTTCCAGTGGCCTTGACTTAAAACCCTTCTCCATCTTCATGGTGCACCTGTCCAATCTCTGCTTCCACAGTCACACTACCTTCTCTCCCTCTGCTTCCCACTTTTAAGGACACTTACAATTACAGTTAGCTTTACCTGGATCATCTCCCAAGTTCAAGATCTTTGACTTAATCACATCTACAGTGTCCCTTTTGTTATATAAAGTAATATTCACAGGTCTGAGACATTTGGACCTGGATATTTAGAGCCATTATTCAACCTAGCACACTACATAAACTATGCATATATATAATATATATTATCCATTCGTTGTTCATGAAGAAGACACTCATTTGGTTTGCATAATGTGATTTGGTTTACCTTTAGTGAGACTCTGTGATCCTCTCCCACAGCAGCCATATCACAAATGTGGATTGTGAATAATCGCTAACAATAGGTGTTTATTTTTAGTAATTGTTTGTGTGTATTTCTGCCCAAGTATTTACTGACTGATGGTCACATTTTTAAGACCATTCATTAGGGCCAACCGCTTTTTACCTCTCGCTGAATGAAAGAAGGAATTAAGCTTCCTAAGCACAAGTTACCTGCAGTGAACTATGGCTGCCCCATCTATCAAAGACTGAACTAACTCATATTTTGAGAAATATTAGCAAATTACTCTAGGCAGGTGAGAGACTAGAGAATTCTGCCAAGGAAATGCATGTAGCCCTCTCCTAGACTGAAAAGGGGACGTTTTTCTCTCTCTTCTGTGTTGAGGGACTTCGAGAGAGGCAGACAAGCCCCTACAACAATGGTTCTCAACCTGTGGGTCGCGACCCCGTGGGGTCACCTAAAGCCATCGGAAAATACATAATGCATATCAGGTATTTACATTCCGAATCATAACTGTAGCAAAATTACAGTTATGAAGTAGCCACCAAAATTACTTTTTGGTTTGGGGTCACCGCAACATGAGGAACTGTATTGCGGGGTCACGGCATTAGAAAGGTTGAGAACCACTGCCCTACAAGGTGCAGGCTAGCTGGAGTCCCCTTGTGGAGGGGTTAACTCCAGCCTGTAGAAGTAAGATGCCTGGCTGAAGTGAAGAGAAAAGCCAAGAAGAAATTTGTGAGACCAAGACTTTCCTCAGGGAAGCTCATCAATAATTGGGAAGAGGATTATGCATCAGGACGAACTGCTATGTCATGGAAATGTGAAATGTAATGACAGTTACACTAAGCAAAAGTAATGTCACTGCCCTCCAACTTTGAGGTGGATGGGGTGTACTTGGTTGGTTTGAATACACTGATTCACTCCTGAGGACATTTTATTTGAAGATCCTCTTAGGGTTCCTGAAGTTCTTTAAAATATCTGAATGTTCGCCCCTAGAATGAGGAATGGTTTCTATTACAAAGTGCCATTTTAAGAGTCCTTAGACTTTTTTCTTGGTATAGTCCAGAAAAAAAGATACTAAAATTCAAATGCTTACTCTAACTCAAGAATTTTATGTTTCTGTATATGTCCAGATAAAGATGACCTTCTCTACCCCACGTATTTTGATACTATTAAGAAAAAAAAATGTACTCATTAAACTGTTTACCATTTACTGATGCTCAAACTGTTCTTCCTTCAAATTCATGGAAAACTTTGGTCAAACCACAACTTAACCTATTCCTTTGACCTATTCCTATAGGTCAAAGAGCTATAGGAATGTATTTTAATACTTCACACTGAGAACTGCTGTAACCTTAGGTTTCTGCACACCTACTCTCAACAAAAATCTAATTTTAGCTTTGTCGTATTAACATTTCAGAGGGCCCAGTTTTGAAACAGAGGTATTGGCTTCTCTACTCTCCAAGCCTTGGAACTTTCAGGTTGGTGAGCAGTTTGGGGTCTTTTCTAAAGCAGAATATGAAAGCTGACGGTTCCATCGGTTCTATCTGCCCCACGTGTTACTTTTAGCTATAGGGGCAAGGACACAACTCCGGAAACTTCGTGTGCTTAGACAGAACTCTCATTGCCATGGAGCTGAAAGGTGAGGTCCTTGTCCTCAAACACCCCTCTGTACATTAATAGGTTTAGGTGGAATACTGGAAAGACCAGATAGGGCAATTCCATCTCTGTGTGGTTCAGAGGTTTCCCTTCCAATCCTAAACTTTGTCGATTTACATACAAAAATGGAAGAGACCTTGGAAGTTTACAGAATAGCACAGCCTAGTAACTTCATACTCTGAAACCAAAAAAGCCTGTTTTGAATAGGAGGTTGACTACATACTAGATAAGTGACCCTCAAAAACAATATTACCACTCAACTCACAGGGTTATGAAGATTAAATAAAATCATGCTTTTAAACTACTCAGTATAGTACACAGACACACTTGATTAACTAGAATTACTAGTGTAGTATATTGTTATTAGATTCCATGTCACAAAAGCAAAAAATAACATTCAAGCAATTTGTACGCATAAAAAGAAAAACTTGCCTGTGATAAAGAGAATTCACCTTAAATTCAGGTTTAAAATTTTTTCCTCTTTGATGTGATAGAGATTAAACTGGAATTGTTCAGATTAAATTTTTATTAAGGTACTAATATGCAGGGGGGGGGGGGATATTGATATTCTCTTCTTATAGTTTAAAAATGTAGCCTTTGCTGAAAAGATGGTGGTTGTGTGGAAAACAAAATATAGTCAAAGTGAGGTGATACTGAGTCATTCTACGTGCCCACGGAGGTAGGAATAGAACTCCTAAATGGTAACTTAAATCAGGTGGAAGTTTATTTTTATCTCACTTAGAAGTGTAGAGATAGTTTGTCCAATGTTGGTATGGACAACCCAGAGTTATGTGGGCCCATCATCTTCCACCTTTCTGGTCCACCATCCCTAAAGGTACAAGTCTTATTTTTATTATCCAAGATGGCTGCATTCTAAACAACAGGATTTTAAAAAGAAAGGAGAAAGGCATTTCCTTTCTTTTTAGGAAAGTTTAATACTATCTTAAGTTTCCTCAGCAATTTTACTGGCAAGTACTTGTTCACATGATCTTTCTTAGCAGCAAGGGAGTCTGTACAACGTAGTCTTTACTCTGAAATAACAATTTGGTTCTATTACTAAGAAAAAAGAGGGGACTGGAGAGAGGAAGGCAGCTGAACTTCCCAGCTACATTAAATCATTCTTCTTTGAATATTCTTTAATCTCTCTTTCTCTTTCCTTTCCTGATTCTTCTTTCTCCTATTTCTCAGTAACCATTCTACTTTTATCTCTAGATTCTGTGCTTTTCATTTTTCATCCACTCCAAAGACTTGATTGCTGAGTTTATGTGAGGAGAGAAGGCAAGTAGCCCTGTTTAATCTCTTTATAAACTTGTTAATCACTGCTCTTCTAATTATTAATGATTTTAATTTTTACTTATTGATATAGAGAGAGAGCAGAAGGGAGGGAGAGAAAGACATTGATTTGTTGTTCCATTTATTTATGCACTCATTGGTTGATTCTTTGAATATGCCCTGACTGGGGATTGAACCTTCAACCTTGGCATCTGAATATGGGGACAGTGCTCTAACCAACTAAGCTACCCAGCCAGGGATAACTAATAATTTTATATGAAGAGTTCCTATCTGTGAAACTGTTTACAGAATATCCTGTTTCAGAATTATGTTACATAAAACTAGAACCTCTAGCTGTATGACTTATGACCCCTAAAAAATGTCATGCAATCTTTATGATGATCTTTGTAAAAAAACACAGTGGTGATGATTTGTACCTTAAATGTTCTCCAGCCAGTGAGACGATCTGCAAACCTCATTAGAAACCTCTTCTTCTTTTTTAGTGCAAAAAACACGTCTGGCATGAAAGGAAGGACCTGTGGAGCCACTGAATTATTTCAGACAACCCCTGCTTTATCTGAGTCTCTTGATTTATTAAAACTTGAGTTTATTAGTGAACCCTGATACTAAATAAGAGCTCCAATTTGTGAGTCTAATCTGACAATCTGATCCTTTGTGATATTTCAATGTGAACAATAGCTACATCTCTCTAACTTCCAATTTTCTCCTAAATTCCTCACTGATATTTCCAACTACTTGTTGGATATACCTAAATACTTTGTCAGTGCCTCAAAATCAACATATTTAATAATAAGCTTCTTATCTTCCCCCCAAATCAGTTCCTGCTCCTGAATTTCCAATCACCTAACCACAAACTTCAGCCTCAGTCCTTCCTACTCTTCCTTTCTTATCTCCAGTAATACTTTAAAATCTCTCCACCCATCTCTTTCTTTGTATTTTTACTCCCTTCTAATTGGTTTCTCTGATTCCAGGCCTCTGGTCACTAATCCTTCCAATATATCTTCTTATACAAACACAATGGACTTTTGGGGAATTATGATGAAGGAGACATAGAATCATAAAATCTAATGAAATAAAGAACAGTTTGCTATGTATGGATAGATAGATAGATAGATACTCACCTTGGAAAGAATCAGCTCTAACTAATATCAGTGTGCTGTCCAAGGTGAGTAAAATGAAAAGAAGCAAGAAGAAAACTATGTGCAAGTCTGAAAAAAAAGAAGGTAGGGACACACATAAAAGAATAAAGTAAAGAAAAAAGAAGAAGAAAAAAGTCTGCAAGAGAAAAATGAATAGTCTACTCTGTAAAAAATAAATATCACAGGAAACAAAAAATATATATACAACAAATGCTGAAAATCTCAAACACTTAAGTACATGAGAAGAATATGGAAACCACAAGCCAAGAGATACACATATCAAACATAATAAAATAAAAAGATAGCTTTCTGAGCTAAAGATAGTCTATGCATACAACCAAGAGCAAAGACTCTGTTCAAAGGAAACTTGCTCCCTTAATCACTTACAAGACACAAGAAAGAATAAATATAAAAGAAGCGTGTATTTAACTCAACAAGATATGAAAAGGCCAGCAAAATTAAAATGAGGAAAGCAAAGACAAAATATAACAACAGAAAGTAGCAAACAAATGGAGAGCAAAGCTGTCCACTTGGTAAGGAAATCTGCACTGCTACTTCCATAGGTTTTCTTCTTGTACTTCCCAGCAGCCAAAATGCCCTGTCTCCTTAGCAGCAATCATTAAGGGACAAGAGCCGGAACTGTGTCTCATTCATCTTTGCAACATCACAGCCTAAGACAATAAATGGTTGTGTAAACTAATTGTGTAAAAGAGTCCTAAATGTCCAGGTTATTGAGAGAAACTTTCTCTGGCTTCTCAGATGAACCTTTGCCACACAGACGAGGGTTGGGGCCACAGAGAAGCACAGGGCAGAGACTCGGTGAACCACAGGTCTACTGAGGTGTCTTTACTAGAAAAGAGTCTGATGACAATCTATCGATTAATTCCACTTAAACGTGTGCCGTTTCCTCTCTGCCATCTCCATTTCTCCCCGTGCTCAGTCTGGGGTGTGCTTGCCTTGGTCTCCCTCTCAGGCAGGTCTTCTTAACCAGTTCAGGGGCCAAAGACATAGATGGAAAAAAGTTCCTTGTATTCCCATCATTAGATCATAGGTAACAAACCACTCTAGTACCAACAGTCCCTAAAACCGTTGCCAGGAGAAATCACAGATATTGACATCACATTTTTGTTTGGGAGAGATCTAAAAACTTCATTCACATTCATCATCACTTCAGAATTATGGTAGTTATGAGCCCTGATGTGAAATCTTATTTGTGGCATTAAAGATTTAATATAAATTATTAAATTATTTAAAAATAATAAATAAAATTTATATAAACACTTTTACACCTATACCATAAATTATTAAAATATTTTGATAACTGTATTTCAATACAATTGACTTCTTTGGCATTCTTATGTATTTTATTTAATAAATTTAAAAATGCCTATAAACTTCAAAAGATGGCAAAAGTGCTCATAACACTAAAGGGTTAAGGACCTCAGCAGTAGGTTAGCTGTCCAGGGTGAATAAAATTCTGCATAGAAAGAAATATAGCCCTGGCCAGTTGGCTCAGCAGTAGAGCATAGGCCCAGCGTATGGAAGTCCTAGATTCCCGGTCAGGGCACACAGGACAAGCAACCATCTGCTTCTCCCACCTCTCTTCCTCCCCTTCTCTCTCTCTCTCTCTCTCTCTCTCTCTCTCTCTCTCTCTCTCGCTCTCTCTTTCTCTCTTATCTCCTCCTGTAGCCATGGCTCAAATGAGCAAGTTGGCCCCTTGGCGCTAATGATGGCTCCATGGCCTTGCTTCTGGTGCTAAAGTAGCAGGTTGCCTAGCAACAGAGCAGCAGCCACAGATGGACAGAGCATCAGCCCCAGACAGGGGCTGAGCACATGTGAGAGTCTGTCCCTCTGCCTCTTCATCTCTCACTTGATTAAAAAAAAAGGGGGGGGAGGAAGGAAGGAAGGAAGGGAGGGAGGGAGGTAGGGAGGGAGGGAGGGAGGGAGGAAAATACAAAGGTAGAAATTGTGTGATTCTCAATTTTTGAGAAAAATCTAGTTAATTTAGGAGAGATGATTTATCACATAACAATTGGACTTAAGGAGAGTGGCATTTATTTGGTTCACTAAAAAACACAAGGAAGGCCTTGCAAAATTATTCAAAGGCTGCCTCACAGTGTGGCCAAAAAAGCATGAGTTCTGAAATCCAACTGCTTGGGTTCAAATCTCAGCACACCATTTACTTCTTGTGTGGCCCAGAGCAACCTCTCCCAGACTCGATTTCCTCATCTGTAAGAGGAAAGTGACACTTCCCCTGGGTTGGAGGGTTTCATGAGGTCTGATGAGAGAATCCCTGTAATGTGCTTGTCTCAGTCGCTGTCACATGGTAGATGCTCCTCACTGTTAGGATTACAGTCAGATGAATTTTTTTTCAACAGCTTCCTCCGCCACATCTTTCCTCATTTTTTTCCCTCAATTATGAGATGCCTCCTCTTCCAGCCATACAGATGAACTTCCTAAGGCTAGTTTTTGTATCTCCTCCTTTCCCCCACCTCCTTCTGTCAAGCCCCACTCTCAGAGAAGGCTCTAAAGTTACCTGACATCTTGGTATGTTTTTCAGTGTTTTGGTTACCTCTTTCAGGAATGAAAATTTCTTCACTGTGTGAGAAGGGTTTTCCCCCAGGAAAAATAAATTTCAGTGTCCAGGAGCAGATGAAAGAAATGTTTCTCTTCCCATGTGGAGTGTCTGCCCGCTTGCTTCTCTGCATTCCACTTGTCTCGTTCATGCTCCATCTCATCCAAAAAGCCTTGCCCACCTCTTGCATCTTCACTGGCAGCAGCAGGAGGTAGTCTTCTGATGCCACTGAACTCTGCATACATAAGCCTGCTATCCATACTGGATATTCAGCCAAGAACGGCTTCTTTATCTCTCTCTTCCTAGGGCAGGGCGACTGTTCTCATGAACAGGGTGTGGCATCTTCCCCTTTTTAGTCTTAAAGGCCCCCAACTAGGCAAGGTAAAGAAAGAGCATGGTAAACATTTTTTAGCAGTTCTTCCCTAAAACCTCCTGGTCTCCTTGTCTGTGCTGTGAGCTCCTAGGGGTAAGATGAGCTACACTTGGCTTACAAAGAAACGAGGAATGTTTCTGCTAAACTCCTTATGTGTCTCCAGAGGAGGCCAGACTGCCGTTGAATAGTCATCTCAAGGATTCTTGGAAAGGAGCCCTCCTTTCTCAAGACCGATGCTCCCTGCACCCACAAATGCCGCAGTGGAAGAACTCTGAGCTGAGCTTCGGGAGTCTGGCTGGGGGTGTCTAATCCTGGCTCTCACAGCGGCTAGATGTGTGACCTTGAACATCTCTTCCCCATTCTTGGCTTCAGTTTCATCATCATAAAATAAATAACTTAAATTCAATATTCTCACTTACACCCTAGGAAAGAGAATTGAATCATTCTTTGTGGATACATTCCAAAATTCATCATATTTTTCAAGGAACAAGGCTCATATTTATCTAGCCATCTCACAAATTTTTTAGCATTCTTTTCCAAAATGATCATGAAACTTGCATCACACTTGAGCACTTGCTGTCATGACTGTCACATGGCCATGCGCTCGTGTCTTTAAGAAATTATTTTTAACTGTGTAGCCATCTGGCAAAATTTCTAAAAGCTTTGTTATAAATCTGCTTCTCTCTTCTACCTTAGTTAAGGAAATGGTTTGACTTTACAAAATCACATCTTCATCCTTCTTTCTATGACAATTTGCATTCTCTCTGCACAATGAAAGCATGTAGAAAACAGAAAAAAAAAAAAAAAAGAGTACAGTGTCACCTTGTTGGGCTTACCACCAGTTTTCGGAGACACCATCAACTAGGCAGGCTACTGCTCAGTTCCATCAATCAGACACTCATCTAACAAGGCATGGTCTCATAGTTTTATCTCCTGGTTCACTCTGCATGTACAGACATTAAGCCTGTTCCAAGTTTTAACCTTAACCTTAGCTTATGTAACAGGCACAAACAGGTCCCCAGATTTCCAGTCTTGGTACTCAGACACTAAAAATTATTAATGATTTTACCGCTAATAGACTTATAGGAAGAGATACAAATCAATAAATCTCTTTAAGATGGAGAGGAGAAGTTTGTAGGTCATATGAGCGTGAGTTAGCACTGTTCTCATAATTCGTCTGATCAAGGAAATCAGCATTTATTCAGTGTTCATAAGGTGACCAGTCGTCCTCCTTTAGGGAGGACAGTCCTTCTTTCGTAAATTCCGTCCTCCCTCGAAAAGTGTTCTCCTACATGTCCTCCTTTTTGATATTGGAAGACTAATCTGTAAATGTCTGTATTTGATCGATGCAGTCGATCCATTGCGTATGATGTGATGTATTTGTATCTAAATGGGTACTTTTTTCTTACAATTGTTATTAAACATTAATAGGCATGTAAGCACAATTACAATAAAAATATTACAAATGTTTTTATAAATATTAAGCATTTATCATATTATAGTGTATTACTGTTGCAATGAATAAAATGTTTCTTTTATTTACGATATTGTTTTCTTCGATTGATTTTTGTCCTCCTTTCCATTGTAAAAAAGTTGGTCACCTAGTGTTCACTCAAAAAAAATCACACTATAACTAGGAAAACGATGGGGGTGGCAATTACAGAAACACTGTGTTGAATGATTACGTAGTATTGACTTTTTATTTCACTTGATAACTACACAACAATTTCATTCACTGTAGAATCACGAGCAGACACAATATCTAGAAATAATACAGATAAACAAGTGAAAATTTGATACATTTTAGGCTGAAAAGCCAAAAGAGGTTTGGTTGTCACATCTAAAAAGCTCCCATTTAACATAGTCAACTATTGTTTAGCATTTCTAATGGAAAAGGTGAACACAGTGACAACAAATCATATCAATTTATCAATTTTAGTCTAAAAATTAACATTCCTGATTAATAATGCAATATATAATTTTATAAGAAGAATTGCCTTCCAAGGCATGTTGGATTTAGGCTAATATTTTAATTAGTTTTTTTCTTCTCTAAGAGTGTTCTGATTGAACTGTAGGGTAAATCTGCTGGATAAAAAGTGGAAAAATAAAAGATTTTTGACATATATCTTCTAGGGAAGTAAAATAACTTTAAAAAATAAACCTTGCAGGGCCCTGGCCAGTTGGCTCAGTGGTAGAGCATCGGCCTGGCGTGCAGGAGTCCCAGGTTCAATTCCCAGCCAGGGCACACAGGAGAAGAACCCATCTGCTTCTCCACTCCTCCCCCTCTCCTTCTTCTCTGTCTCTCTTTTCCCCTCCCACAGCCAAGGCTCCATTGGAGCAAAGTTGGCCCGGGCGCTGAGGATGGCTCTGTGGCCTCTGCCTCAGGTGCTAGAATGGCTCTGGTTGCAACAGAGCGACGCCCCAGATGGGCAGAGCATCGCCCCCGGTAGGCTTGCCAGGTGGATCCCGGTTGGGCACATGCGGGAATCTGTCTGACCGCCTCCCCATTTCTGGCTTCAGAAAAATACAAAAAAAATAAATAAATAAAATAAAAATAAACCTTGCTACCAAAAATAAAGAGTTGACTATATTTGGAGGGGGAAACATCATCCAGGTTTCAGTTAAATAACATAAAAAATTTGTTTCTCTAGAATTATTTAAGAAGAAAAGGACAGGTCAATTCTATAGCTGTACATGTTCATGGGAACAAAAGCAGATTGAGAAACAAATATCACATTGCCCAGATTCATGCTGGCTGGGAGCAGGTAAAGAAATATGGCCAATACTTCCAGAATCACAAAGACACTTTGATATGGAAGTTTCAAAAACCCTAAGCTCATCTTCTTAATGGAAATCGAATAAGCCTGTAGAGTCACTGAATCTCATTGTTAGCATCCCTGCCCCATTTGTATGACCCTTTCTTTCTTGGGTGCCCAGGGCTCTAGCACTGACCTTCATCACCTGCCACTGGATTGCATGATGTCATTTACACTGAGGAGTAGAAATTTGATGGGTTATGCCTTCCAAAATGACCTCCATTTTAAAAGAGAATCAAGTTTGAATCCAAAGGAATAATGACTATGATGGGATTCAGGCACCAGTGACAAAGACATCTTGTTCTTAAATCATACCGATAAAGGATAAAAGCTGGTGGGACTTGAAAAATGGCTTATTTATGAAGAAGCCTAACTGGTCCAAGTCAGACTGAGAGGTGGAAGTAGTATCACCCTCAGACCCAGAGAATCTGAGTCCCTTCCCTTCAGAGGTCCTCTGCTTGTATCCTTCCCACTAAGGGTGAGAAGTTCATTGAGCCAAGGGGGCATACCCATCCTAAGCCCAGACTTTCCACGCCTGACTTGCTCAGGTACCCAGAATCCCATAATTCCATGTCCAAATGGTTTCCAGGGTCTTTTTGGTTTCTTCCCCAGGTCCATTCTCTTAACAATGAGTTTTACCACACATAGGTACAGCCCTAGACCAGAGGGGTGGCCATAGGACAATATAGTAGAAGAAGGTTTGGACAGAACTTGGCTATGCATACTGAGGTGTCCATGTGCATGCATATAAGGCTCTTCACAGTGAGAGTCAGACCAGGAATGAGAAGAGAATGGTTGAAGAAAACTGGGAGGCTATTTTGATTCTTTCTCCAACCCACAAGTGTTAGGAGTGAACTCAAGCCCAAGACGATCCTAAAGATGGACTACATCAGTGTCTGATGTGTAGCTGAGATTGTCCAGAGAGACCCTCACCCTACAAACACATGAACCACAGTCTAGATGCCTATTCAGGTTCCCTTCTGGAATCTTCCTTATTTCAGGTTGTCTATGTCCCAACATTTTTCTTGGTTAATTCCTATTTCTTTTTGCCCATTAAATGCCATCAACATGTATAGGTTTCACCAGTGCCTATTCTTTGCACAAATTAAACATTCAACATTCAGTGAATGTCAGTCACTGGTGATGGTGTCTAGTCACATCGGTGTTAGAAAATCTGAGCTTATTGAACACAATGTTGATATAGTTGTTCATTTACTCCGCCCCCTGGAAGAACTAAGAGTTCTTGTTTGATAGTGTGTATCTAACTAAATACACTGCTCAATATCCCAACGGTCCTGTTGAAACTGAATGGTCCACCGGGTAATTTTTTCTGATGCAGTCCACCTCTTCTGTGGCAGGCACCCCCGTGGTTTTGAGATCAAGGTCGGCGCTGGACTTACTCCCATTATAAGAAGACTTCCAGTGGAGCAGCATGATCATCTTGAAGCACTTAATGGTGTTGTTCTTGACAGTCACGAAGCACAGGGTGTTGATCATGCTGTTGCTCATGGCAATGCACTCCACGATGTAGAAAGCCGTGAGGTAGTGCTTCTCCTTCACGAACACAGCGGGGAAGAAATCACGCACAATAGTGAAACCGTAGAAGGGCGCCCAACACAGCACGTAGGCCATAAGGATGCACATGAGGACCAGGACCGTCTTCCGGCGGCAGCGCAGCCGCTTCCGGATCTGTTCGGTCTGGAAACCAGGGACCGCCTTGAACCAGAGTTCCCGCGAGATCCTCGCATAGCACAGCGTCATGGTGACCACGGGGCCCACGAACTCGATGCAGAAGATGAAGAGGAAGTAGGATTTGTAGTAGATCTGCTGGTCCACCGGCCAGATCTGGCCACAGAAGATCTTCTCCTGGTTCTTGACAATAAGGAGCACCGTTTCGGTTGTGAAGTAGGCTGAAGGGATGGCGATGAGGATGGATACCACCCACACCAAGGTAATCAAGCCAGTGGCTGTTTGATACTTCATCCGGGGTCTCAGCGGGTGGACAATGACTAGATATCTAAGACAAGAACACAAATGGGTCAACCACTGTGACAAGGAAGTGCTGGATGGTGACATTTTTATAACCAAATGGGGTGCATGGAAGAAAAACAATGGTATATGAGCTTTTGAGAAAGGCAGACTTCAAACTGAATCCCAGTTCTACTCTTTACTAGCTGTTGCAACTTCAAGCAAGTTTTGTTTAATCTCTCTGAATCTCAGTTTTCTTATCTGCAAGAGTTTTTATTGTTTTTAAGGATTAACTGTGCTAAGGTATACACAATTCCTGGCATAGACTCCATAAATAGTATTTTCTCAATAAATAATAATAATAATAATTATTATTATTAAATATAATAATGGGTCTCATCAGTTTCTAGCCTGGCATTATTCCCAGGTCCTTTATGTTTTCAGGACCATCCATCCCTAATACTCCACAGTTTAGAGCTAAAAGGGCTTGACAATTCAAAGACTTACAGGGAGAATTTGCCTTATCCAGTGGAAGCAGTGAGTAAAGTTTTGTCTTCATTCCACATTTTTTTTAAAAAAACATTACTGTGCATGCAAAGGGGGAAGAAAAGCATTTAATCATTTATTTTACTTTCCAAGTGGAAAAATAGAGGCCGGTGAGAGATGAGTGACATTCTCAAAGGTCATATACCAGAGGACCCTTGATAAAAAGTTTTTAAAATTTAATCCTATCTCACCGGTTGATGTGAAAATCAATTGAGAATATACTTGAATGAATGTTTGTTTGTTTTTTACCACAAAGCACCAGACAGTAAAAGATGCCTCTTTTGTTCTCTCCCAAACACATGCAATGCTGTTACCACAGGGGTCCAGAAGCAAAGAGAGAGCACTTTCTAGGGCATGTGAGTCATTTGTGCGGTATGAAAGCCTCCTTGTCAGAGAGAGTACACATACTTATGCATAGAGCTTTGATTTCCTGGAAGACTTTCTGGTCTGGCAGAGGGTGGAGGTTGGAGAAGGAGAAAGTTAGGAAGTGAACCGGGAGGGAATGACTAATCAACATTGGAAATACATACATTCTCAGGTGCCCACAGCTTGTTCCAGGTAGAGCCAAAAGCAAATGTGACAAAGGGTATAAAGGGAAGCCAAACCAATTCTGTTTCCTTTGAAACCAATTCCTTTGAGGTCATCCTTCTTGAGTATTTGATTGGAAGAGGAGGTTCATTCTTTTTTTTTTTTCTTCTGATTATATTTCTGCTGTTTCTGTCCCTCCCTCCACCTCCTAAACCAAGCAGCCAGCTCCAACTGATCGTCATTTGGAGAATTAACTGGAGTGAGACTCCTGCTGTCTTAAAGCTCCCAGGTGTTTGATGAAGTTAGATAGGTTAGATCTACCCTCTGAACACCCAGCTATGTGCTTGACACACACCGCCACCAGCAACAATTCTTGGCACGCTCACCAATCTCCAAGTGCTGAAGGGTAGACTGGCGGTGTCTGCAGGGTGTTGGCAGTACTTCTCTCAGTGCACATGTATGTGTGCTTCATAAAAACCATGTTGTGCTTGCTACAGTGAGTCACCATCCTTGCTCTGACTCATAGTGAAAACTAAGACTTTTTAGTGTTTTTGCTCTCATTAGCTCTCTCCTCTTATCTACCCCACCGTGACCTGTTGACTACTTTGTCAAAGAACATTTCTATGTTCATATGTTTAGTATATAAATTTTCACTATATAATTCTATTCCTTCTTTTCCCAATAGTAAAACTTCCTAAGTCTTTATAATTGTTCAAAGTCCAAGTGTTTTATCAATGAAGAAGTAAGAGAAAATGCTGACCTAGGAATCAGAACACCAAGAATCTAATCCTAGCTTTGACACAAACTTGTTATATGAATTTGAGCAATTTTTCTTAGCCCTGTGTGCTCAATTTCCTCATCTGTAACATGGAAATATAATCTGCCTCGTCAAGCTCACTGAGATACTGTGCTGCTCCAATCAGACACTGCACATAAACAACAATAGGCTGTCAATACACAAGAAACTGTTAGCATCCTAAATGTATTTTTTTCAGAGGTACTCTGTATACAAAGCAATATTCCTTCACCTGTGTTTGACAAACAGTGCATTTAAAAATTCTCTACTATTTTCCATTTTATTGGATCAATTTAATTGATTCTATTTATTTTCATATCAAAACTAAACTTCAGTATAATCTGTGACTAACCATCAGATAATTATTTCGTCCTGGCTTTCTCTGATTATCACTCAAACACCATTCCTAGGGTTAGCACCAGGAACTGTGCAAGAGGCCTTCCAAATAAATTTACTGGTAAACAAATTGCAGAAATTGTTTTAAGGTTTACCATCAGCCTTGGCTATGGTAGGATCAAAACTCAGAACTCTAGTATTAGTAATACTGCTTATGTTTGTAAAGCAGCTTACAATTTACTGAACATTTTCAAGTCCACTTTCTCATTAGAGTAGGTAAGAGAGAGAGTAAAGGTACCCATTTTACAGATGAGCTGACTGAGGTTTGGAGAGGCTAAATAACCTGCCAAAAGCTACACAGCTGGAAATTGACAGAACCATGATGCAGACCCCTCCATATCTTGCTCCAAATACAGTTGGCTCTCAAGCATGCCATTTGTCCCATCCCTTTTAAACCAGAACAAGCAATATCGCTTCCACCTACTCTCCTTGCAACCTGACAGTCCTTTTCTTTTCTCTCCATCACAGTTGGTTTCTACCTATTGATGTTCCAAGGAGTGAGGCAACTGGCAGCTACTTTTCTCTGTGTATGAGTGTGCCCTTGGCTTGCTCTGTGTGTCTACCACTGTAATGGCCCAGAGCCAGATCCATTTAGAGCCAATATTTCCCAGAGAACAAAGAATGAAGGCTCTTAGACAAAGAAATTTACAGGCAGTAATTGTGTGATGATAGTGGACTGGGTAATTAAACAAAATATTTGAGACCCTGGCTCATTAGTCCGGCCTGCAGACATCCCGGTTCAATCCCCAGTCTGGGCACACACAAGAAGTGATCATATGCTTCTCTTCCCCTCCCTCTACCCTTTCTTTCTCTCTTTTTCCCTCTCATAGCCACTGGTTCTATTGGTTCAAGTGTTGGCCCCGGGCACCGAGGATTCTCAGTTGGTCCCAGTGTCAGCCTCAGGCACTGAGGATTGTTTGGCCCAAATGGTGGTTGCCGGGTGGATTCTGGTTGGGGTGCTTGTGGGAGTCTGTTTCTCTATCTCCCTTCCTCTCACTTAAAAAAAAAATAGAATATTTGGGCTCCCTGTCTCCAGGACCCAGCCTTAGACCAAACCATGGAAGTGGAGGTTCCAGCAGTTACCAGGCCAGTCATTGGATGGGCAGGGATTATATGACTCTCTCTGTGAGCCAGCTAGCTCCAACCAATAAGCACACAGGGGAGCATTTGGGCTACTCAGGACTGAGTGTGATTACTCTTGCCTTAGTTGGCCTCATTCAAACAGAAAAGAAAAGTTGCCAATGGGAAAGCAGAATGACCAGTTTGCGCTGGATTAGGGGTAAGAGGGAGGGTCCCCCAGTGTCCCAGGCACTCTGGAATCTGAGGGGTACACCTCAAGGCCAGTGGTGTCTCCACATCAAAGAAGAAACCAAGATCTGGTGGGTTAGGGTCCTCTGGTGATATTTTTCAGTTTCTTGCTGGCATCAGGTCAGACTTTCTGTGCCCAGAGTTTGAGATCTTCCGAAATATGACCCTATCCTTTCTGATCTCTGTTTTCCATATGTTCCTCACCTGTGTCCCACATACCACCACAAAGGATCTCAGACCTCAAGCATCCCACTTCTAGGCTGTTGCAAACACTGTTCCTCTTGGAAGACCTTTCCTCTACTTTGTTGATCACTATTGAAAACCAGTTTAAAAAGCCCCCCTCCTCCATGAAGCCTCCTTTGACTACTCAGGTACATGATGACCTCACCCTTATCTGAAATTTATTTAAGATTTATCCTTTACTTTATCCTTTAACTGTTTCATAATTGTTAGCTCACTCCCCACGTACCCACCCCACTCTAGGTGGCAAGCTCCTGAAAGCAGGGATGTCTCACTTCTTTTATAAACTTTTGCTGTCTGTGAATTCCAGGCACCTAGGATTTTAGTAAAAACTTAATGGCACGGAGCAATGGTGACTTTTCAAAAAGATTGTAACCTTTTTTAGGAAAACAGGACATAAATATGTTTACCCAGCATGAGACTGGGAGACAACCTGGGCTCAGTAATGAAAGGTTGCAAGAGCCAGGGAAGGGCTTTGAGGCATATATGACGGTGGAGTTATTAGAGGGCTTCAGAACCAGAGCAGGGGAGCCATACAAGACAGAAGATTAATTTGGCCAGGGTCTTGCTTTCTTCCTTCAGGCCACAGGGACCTTCTCTTGGTTTCCAGAACCTATCAGGTTTGTTCCAGTCTCTGGACCTTTGCACTTATAATTCCATTTATCTGGAATGCTTTTTCCCGATCTTCACAAGGCTGGCTTTCCTTTTTTTCCCTTTCCATTATTCAGAGGTGAGTTCAAACGTCTTCTCCTCATAGACAATTTTCCTGCCTGACTCCACACCTAGTGGCTCCCACCCTCGGTCACTCTCAATGTATTTGTGTGTTTGTTCTTCTCTGCTTGCTTTTGTTCAGAGTATTTCTCATGCTCTAAAATTACCTTTCTTGTTTGCTGGCCTAACTGTTAGCTCTCTCCATCCCATGGATATAAGTTCCATGAGGGCAACAAACTTTTTCTCTTACCATCATAGCCCCAATGCTTAAAATAGTAACTGTCACATGTAGTCGCTTTACAAAAATGCATTGTTTACATGAATGAATGAATGAATGAATGAATGAATGAATGTTTAGGGTAGATGATCAGGAGAGTAGGGTTAGCAGAGCACAGAGCCAAGAAGTACAGAGGCCAGGAGATTATGATGGTCCAGGCCTGAGTGAATAGGTAGGAGGGAGTCATGAGTATTGGCAGGACCTGGAAATGGATTTAATGCTGGAGAAAGGGAGAAAGCAGCCAAGACAGAGAAGACCTGCTGGCTTAGGTACCTGGGAGAACCACAGAACCAATAATAGAAACAAGTCCAGGGAGGTAGAAGAATAATAGTTCTATTCTGTTATATCTTGATAACTGCATTTCTTAGAAACTTTGCAGTATTGTTTTTTAAATTGCATCATTAAAGCAATCATTTCATTGAAAACAAAGAGATTAGCTGATAAAAAATATTCATTTGTTTATCTAGTATTTTTTTTAGTTGTTATTTTTTCAGGGTTAATTCAAGAATTATTTTATTTATTTATTTAATTTTAGGTGAGAGGAAGAGTGATAGCGAGGCAGATTCCCACATACGGCCCAACCGAGATCCACCCTGCAACCACTGTCTGAGGCCAGTGTTCGAGTACCGAGCTATTTTTAGCACCTGAGGCTGGCATGTTTGTACCAACCAAGCCATCCTCAGTGCCCAGGGCCATGCTCAAACCAAAAAGCCACTAGCTGTGGGAGGGAAAGAAGGAGAGAAAGAGGAGAGGGAGAGGGAGACAAGCAGATGGCTGCCTCTCCTGTGTGCTCTGACCGAGATTTGAACCTGAGATGTCCCCACGCCGGGCCCACGCTTTATCCACCGAGCCATAGGCCAGGGCCTAATTCACGAATTATAATAGCCAGTGTTTACTGTTTACTCCGTTTTAAACATTGTTCAAACAATTACATGTATTATTTAATTTAATCCTCAAAGCAACCTAATACATAAGGTTTTCTTATTATTCCCATTTTATACATGAGAAAACTGAGGGAGAGTAAGGTCAAATAACTAAGGTCCTATAACTAAAAGGTGGTACAGCAGGAATTTAAACCTGGGCAGAATAACTGCTAACATTATTTTCCTAAAGAAATTTTATTTTAAAAACTGTAGGCATATCTTGTTATATCAAGATAAAAATTAGTTGCCCAAAACTAAACAAAGCAAACCTGAAAATCACTGATCAAATACTGAACAACACATGAAGCCAAACAATAATCAGTGAGGTCCAAGACCACAAAATTGAAATTAGACAGTAAAAACACACAAAAATAAAAACAGTTTGTAGTAAACATCCATAAAGGAAGTTAATGCACTGAAGCAGCCAGTTAGTTGGCCAAGGCTGTTGGATGGCCCTGTGCAGGCGACATGCTTTCCTCCAATGTCTAGGTGCAAGTTTCCACTGACAACCCCACTCTAAACACTAGCAGTCTCCAGGATGCAGTGCAGATTACCCAATTAATCTTTCTTTTTGTATCTAAATTGCATTATATGAACTCACACTAGAAGAGAAATGCCTGCAATATTGCAGACAAGCGGTTTGGTGTGAAAGTAATATAGGGCTTGCAGGAGTTCAGTAGATCGACAGAAATCTCTCCTCTTACATGTTCAGTGTCCATTAACTTATCCTGGATTTCCTCCCCTTGAAGCCACATGGGTCCCACATGGTGAAAAGGGCCCCACCCACAGCAGGGCCCCACCCACAGCAGGCACCTACCTACCCCACTGCTAGTGGCTGAGAACACACCTTCTGAAAAGATGTCTTGCTAGAATGAAACTTCAGGAAATGACCCTGTATGCTTTGTCCTGTTAAAGTGCTAAAAGAGATGGTGGCAGCTTCTACCAGCAGAAAAGTTCAAAGATAAGGTCCCTGGAGCTCTTCTTTGACAGCTGTGAAATGGACTTAGGGGCAGATTCCCAGCTTGACTGTCCCTTCCTGCTCCTTCTGTAGGTCCACTCAGGGTCCATGCCTAGATGAACAAAATGCTGGGGCCCTCTGTGACTCACGTAGAAGACTTTGGCCAAGGAGAAGTAGCCCTCTGCAGGTTGACACCTCTAAGCACCTTCTATGGGTGACAGATCAAAGGCTGTTTAGGCTAACTCCCTGACATCATCCTTCCTTGGAGAAAGGAAGCCAACCTCTTACCCACCTCTCAGTGGTTGTGAAATCTGGTTCTTCAACCCCCTTTCCTCAGGTTATTGTATCCCTGGTTGTCCTGTGAATGGCTCCAGAAAATGGGCTCTACTTGCTCCTCAGAACATTGTCCTCAGGTGTTCCGACTGACTTTGAGGGGCAAGCTGAACTCCACCAGAGCCCTGTGGCCTTGGAACAGGAAGAACATCTGTGCTTCAGGTCTTCTGAGTTAAGGGAGAGAGCTGGCTGTTCAGACCCAAGTACACAAAGGCCTGAATTGACCCTCAAGGTAACTGTCTCTACACTGAAACCAGGTGTTTTGTACTGAGAGTCCAACTTTGGCAGAAGAGCTTGCAAAGATTGTCCCGAGGGAACCAGAAACCACCCTGGCCATTAGCACAGGTGATTATACTAAATTAAAAAACTAAACATTGCTCCAGCTCCAATAAATCTTACCATTACACCTAAAAAATAAATAAATAACATCAAAAGATTTGCATAGGCTGCTCTCTATTGATTTTACCTACCATCACTAGAAACAGCTTTATGAAAAGGAGAAAACTGACCAATGAAACAGCTAAAAAGAATAAATAAGCATATGTTCCCTTTTGTCTCATTTTTTTTGTGTGTTTTTTTTTCAGTATAAATCCCTCAATCTTATTTTAAAATCAACTGGTGCTGGTGGAGGGGGGGGGTGTCATGTTTTAGTAGATGAAGTCTTAATAAGACAGAAACCTCCATCAAGATATCCAAGTTGACTCAAAAAGTACATGCTATCACTTAATCTTGTGCCCCCACACCTCATCTTACCTGTTTATCCCTAGACCTGAATGATACATCTAGAAGCATGTCCATAGCCTTTGCACTGTCCAACTCAAGGTGGCTCTGATGCCTCCTGCCTGCCCACAACTCTTTGCACTGTCCAGTGAATGGGTTAACTTTTTTTTTTTTTTGCATTTTTTTTTTTTTTTTTTGCATTTTTCCGAAGCTGGAAACGGGGAGGCAGTCAGACTCCCGCATGCTCCCAACCGGGATCCACCTGGCATTCCCACCAGGGGATGATGCTCTGCCCATCTGGGGCGTCGCTCTGTTGCATCCAGAGCCATTCTAGTACCTGAGGCAGAGGCCAGAGAGCCATCCTCAGTGCCCGGGCCATCTTTGCTCCAATGGAGCCTTGGCTGTGGGAGGGGAAGAGAGAGACAGAGAGGAAGGAGGGGGGGAGGGGTGGAGAAGTAGATGGGCACTTCTCTTGTGTGCCCTGGCCAGAAATCGAACCCAGGAGACCTGCATGCCAGGCCAACGCTCTACCACTGAGCCAACCAGCCAGGGCCAATGGATTAACTTTTGATACTACACTTGATCTTAGCTAAAAGGCCAAGAAACATTGGGACCAACTTTTGAGCCATTATATATCCAGATCTCTGGCAAATACAGATATCTCTCATCAACCACAACTGCAATGAACAATTCCAATGCCCCTTCCTTTGTTGTCCCCATTGCCCCCTCACTCACCTGTCAATGGCAATAGCCAACAGAGCATTGGTGGAGACATAGAGAGAAAGAGTACGCAGGTAGTTGACAGAGGTGCACAGGATGTGGCCATGTTCCCAGGAGAGCTGGCGTACCACATAGTAGTCCATCTCAAAGGGGCAGCAGACAATGGCCACCAGGAAATCAGAGATGGCCAGGTTGGTGATGAGTAAGTTGGTGAGGTTGCGTAGCTTCTTGTAGTGGGCCAGGGCAGCAATGAAGATGAAGTTGCCAATGCCGCAGACCAGCATGATGCCCACCAGGGCCATACCAATCACAATCTTGGCAGCAAAGAAAGTCCGAGAATTGGTAACATCCTCATCTTCATCCAAGGGCATATAATAGTCACCATAGCTGAGGTTGAATGGGAAGGAGGCAGCTTGGGCTCCATAGTCAAGCACAGAAAGGAAGCTGGTGGAAATGTTGGTGGCATCCTTATCCATCACTCCTGTGGTGATCTCCATTTGGCCAGGTGATGCCTTGAGCAACACTGCTGGGAATTCCTCTGGGATGATGTCTGGGAAGCTTATGTCTCCTCTCACTGCTGACACTCAGCTTTGCTTTAATGAGTCAGAATGCCCCTGCCAGCATCATTGGGGTACAATAACCAAGCTCCAGCCTAAGCCTTTAAAAGATATATAAACAATTGGCTACATATGTACATGAAACTGGCCAAATTTAAAACCATCCTGTAACCTAAGCAGACCCATTAGTCACTTGCTCAGAGTGAACACAGGGTGATAGAGTGCAAGTAAAGAAAGCAATGAGAGGAAAGAAATTATTAACAACCACCTACCCACTGGCTCAGGGAGGGTTGGATTGTAGAGACAGTCCGGCACTGACTCAGTTTATTTCCCTTCCACTGAAGACTCTGAAATGTTGCATTTTTTCTCAGGGCCCAAAGTTGAGAGTGTGGGGAGGCTAAAGAGAAGGAAAGTAGCGTGCTCCAAACTCCATTCCCTGTCCTGACAGCCCGAGCTTTGTCCTTATAGAATTATCCCATTCTGTCGCTTGAAAGAAATGATTCTGAATACTATCGAAGAGGGAGGGATGTTGAGACAACCCTGTCTACTCTCGATGAGCGGTCTCCTTCCTTCTGGCAAAACACTGCTCTCAAATCACAGAGCCTACCTGTCAGCCACCTTTCCTTCTCCTCACTGGGCCTCCTTGGTCCCATGTCCAAGTCTGCGGTGACCCTAGAAGTAAGGCACAGCATTTACCAAGGCTTGACTGTGGGCAGAGGCTACAGGGCTAACATCACAGTCTAATCATGAAATGGCTTAAGAAGGGGGTTCTAGAGCAAAAATCTTTCTTTGGCTGGATGTGTGTCCTGAGGTAAATTGCTTAAACACTCAGAGTTTCAACATCTTCCAGGCAGGAGATCAATAATGCCTATAAAGCATGGAGTTCTCTGGAGACAGAGAGGACGTTACACTCTAGAACTGCAAGGAATTACTACTATCAAGTGTTCAGGCCTCCTCAAAGGAGGGGAAGAAAATCCTGACCCAGAGGACTCCACCACACTACGTAAAGCAGCTGGATCTCAGGGTAGGGGGTAGAGAGGGGAGGGGGCTGTTCACTGCACTGCTGGGACAAAAACCAAGAGGCCCCCCTGTCCCTTGCCCTCTCCCAGTCCCCCACAGGGCCTGAAAACAGATCAGCTGGCTGGGATGTAGGAGGAGAGACTGCACTCCAGTCTGGAGAGCACTGGAAATGTCAGGAAAACCACAGAGAGAAGATACTGTGGGAAACCTGAGGTTCCTGGAAAAAGGAGACACGGGCTAACACCTAGAACCCTAGGGAAAGCCTGCTGCCCAGTCCCTCAAAGTAAAACATCTGAAGCTTGTCCCTGGAGAGCCAGGGTTAAAGTCCCTCTGTTCCCGATGTAGTTCAGGCCCATTCTTGCTCTCCGCCCAGCCCTTCGCCCTCACTTTTCTCAAGATTCTTTCCCTTCTCTGAGCCTTCAGTTGTGACCCTCAGACGTTGCCTTTGGCCCCTGCCAGGTGTGAGGGACAGAACCAAGAGCTTAAAGGTCAGCAGGGGTCAGGCTTGCAGCTCAGAGGAATACAGCTGCAATCCGGGGGCGACCTCCATACTCTTTGCAGAGTCTTGGAGGCATGCGACCTCTGGAGGGGTAATCTACAAGCATCTTACCCAGAAGTCTCAAAATCAGATTTTAAAAACAAAAAGTAATAAAAAAAAACTTCTGGCCTGACCAGGCGGTGGCGCAGTGGATAGAGCATCGGACTGGGATGCGGAAGACCCAGGTTCGAGACCCCAAGATTGCCAGCTTGAGCGCGGGCTCATCTGGTTTGAGCAAAACTCACCAGTTTGGACCCAAGGTCGCTGGCTCAAGCAAGGGGTTACTTGGTCTGCTGTAGCCCCACGGTCAAGGCACATATGAGAAAGCAATCAATGAACAACTAAGGTGTTGCCACAAAAAACTGATGATTGATGCTTCTCATCTCTCTCCATACCTGTCTGTCTGTCCCTATCTATCCCTCTCTCTGACTCTCTCTCTGTCTCTGTAAAAATAAATAAATAAATAAATAAATACAAAAAAAAAAACAAACTTCTGGTGGGGCAGGGGTGTTAAGAGATTTTAGGATTTGGGGGGAAATTGTGCAGCGATCTTGTCTCCTTAATTCTCACCTCTCAAAGAACAACCCCATTCCCATCCATGTTTAATGGGGACTTTGGGGTTCAGTGCGGCTCCCTCACCCCCGCCGGCAGGACCCTTCCCCTTCAGAACCAGGAAGCCTCACTTTGCAGCACCCGCGCTGATAATCCCTCTTTGCTACCAACTTTGTCCCTCGAGCTTCGAGCTTCAGAGGCTACACCTAGGAGCAGGAGTGGGTAACCCGGCTGCCCTGAAGAAATGAGCTCGGCGCAGCGCGGGGTCCCTGGAGCACCCCCCGGAGGGCGCGCTCAGTACCTGCAGCATCCCGGCGCCCCGCGGACCAGGTCCGGGTTTCTTTATTCCGGGCCCGGACAAAAGCCGCTTCTCCCAGAAGCCGGCAGGAAGAGGACAGGTCCCCTTCTCTTTTCCTCCTCTTCTCAGGGCTCTTTCCCGGCTCCGGCGTGATTGCGCTCGTGCAGCCTCGGCAGATCCCAGCAAGGGCGGCTCCGCCGCGAGGCCACCCCCGACCGGCACTTGCTGCCCCCGTCCCCCGTGGCCCCGGGGCACCCAGGACACCAGCGGCTGGCCCCGAAAGGCGTGCTTGGGGTCCGGGCTCGAAATGGGGTTACCTAAGAGTAACCCGAGCATGCGCGTGACTGGGGACCCTAGTGTCACCCCCGGGCAGCTCCAGGATAGGACCCGCCGGAGGGAGCGGGGCCGGGCGGGCGGCGCGCGTTCCCCGGACTCATTCTCCCGAACCGCCGCCTGGGGGGTGGAACGAGGGCGCCCGCGCTCGGATCAGGGATCAGCGCGGATTCCACGCTAGAGGGGCCCGCCTGGCAGGGCTGTGCCCGCCCGGGGGCCCGGGACTTCTCATCTGGCTCACCTGGTTAGCCCTGCACCACCGCCAGCGTGGGTGGATACGGCCCACTGCGCCGGTGAGATTTCAAAGAACCGAGAAGAGCCTCGGCTCCTGCCCGTAATACCGTCCGCGCAGGACAAGCTGGGACCCACCCAAGCCTCGTTCCCTCGGGCAAGCCCAACTGGACACCAGGATGAGCTTCATTTCAGCTGCTAGTAAGTACTCTGTGTAAAAGAGTCTTAAAGAACTGCTGCTCCCAAGGCAATGAAGTGGGGGCAGTGGGCAGTGTGGATGCCGGAAGGAGGCTGGGCGATCCCCCACCCACCCGGGATATCTGTCTGTTCAGAAGAAGGCTGGGATGACCAGAGCGAACCTACGGGGCACGGATCTCCTTCAAAAGTCTATACATTTCTCAGGAAGTTAACTACGGAATTACTCTATGATCCAGCAGTTCCACTTCCAAAAAAAAAAAAGTTGAACACAGGGACTAAGATACCTGTACACCAATGTTCTTACCAACATTATTCAAAATAGCCAAAAGATGTAAAGAACTGAAACGTCCATCAGCTGATGAATGAAAAATTTAAATTGTGAGCTATACAAACTTTAGATAATTTCTCATCCTTAAAAAAAAAATGACAAGGGCTGGTGAGAATGTGGGGAAATGCAAAGCCTTGTGCACTGTTGGTGAGATGTAAAATGTCAGAGCCACTGTGGAAAGTGCCTCAAAAAAATAAAAAGTAGAATCACCATATGATTCAGAAATAATTGAAAGCAGCGTCTCAAAGAGATGTTGGGGTAAAATATTGATGCATGCTACAATATGAGTGAATCTTGAAAACATCATGTTAAGTAAAATAAGGCAGACACAAAGGGACAAATATGTGCTTCTTCACGTTTGAGGTACCTAGAACAGGCAAATTCAGAGTCAGAAAGTAGAATAGTGTGTATCAGGATTGGAAGAATGAGGACTTATTGTTTAATGGATACAGAGTTTCTGTTTTTGGATGCGAAAAAGTTCTGGAAATGAATAGTGATAATCGTTGCACAACATTGCAAATGCACTAATGTCATTGAATTGTATACTTAAAATGGTTAAAATGAGCTAGAATAGCCCAGACCTCCTTGGCAAGGTATCCAAGGCCAATCTCAGCTTGGCCTCTAATTGTCCATCATGGAAAGGGGGCTACCTGGGATCTGGGCCTTTAGTCTGCTTTGCCACTATAAACTGTGTGACTTTAGGCAAGTCACAGGACCTTTCTAGAGAACCCTTTCCTGATTTACAAAATGAATGAGTTGACTTGCACTCAGTCACTGCCAGGTTCTAACACTTCATGTAGTATCTACCCCTGGTCTATATCCTCTTCTATCATTTACACAAAATTTCTGTCATTTGCAAAAATGTCACAGCCCTTTTACATCTCCAAGTTTCATGCTCCTAGGACATGGAACATTACAGTGGTAAAGAGCATGGCATATAGAGTCAGCTGCCTCCTTTCTATCCAGCTCTGCATGCAGGAGCTGTGTAACCTTGGGTGGTGTGGTAACCAAAGCATGGCTTTTCCATTTGTAAATTCCCGATGACAGAAGCTCCTACTGCATAAGGTTGTTACGAGGATTAAATAAGGTAAGGCAGATAAAGTGTTTGGCACAATGCCTGGTGCTTAGCAGGCATCTGCTAAATACCAGCTGCTACTATCACTCTGTGATTCTTTGCATGTCTTGCTCCATGAGATCTTAACCAACCTTTGAGACCGTGCGCATGCATCATTTCTTCCAGGAAGTATTCCCTGATTCCCCCAATGCTTTTCATGTCTTTCCTTTCCACATGGCGCCTCTTCTTAAACGCACCTATGTGCACCCATTTTGTTTTCCATCCTGCCCTGCTGCCTGAGAAAGGGAATGTCTTATTCATTTTGGAATCCTATTCCGCAGTATTTCTCAAGCTCACTTGATGCTAAGAATTACCTGGGGTACTAATTAACTGTACTAATTCCTAGGTCACACCCCAAACCCAGAGAAGGGGCCTAGAAATCTATGTGTTTAACCAGCACCCTGGGCAATTCTTATTATCAAAATTATTGTTCAGGGATCTAAGGACCTAGAACAGAGCCTGGCACAAGCTAGACAAATGTTGATTTGTCATTCCACATAGCAAATGTCTTCCTGACTCTATATATCTCCACTCAGAAATAAAAAACAAACAAAGCACAGACTATATTAGTTATTGTTACTGTATAACAAATTACCCCTAAAACTTGGTGCCTTACAACAACAAACAGGAATTATCTCCCAGAGCTTCTGAGCGTCGGGGTGGTTCCAGGATCGGGGTCTGTCCTGACACTGGAGTCAAGCTGTTAGCCGGGGCTGCAGTCACATCTGATGGCTGAAGCAGGACGAGGAGGGACCTCCAAGCTCACTCACAGGTTGTTATTAAGTCCCAGCTTTTCCACAGGTACTGGACACTTTAGTCATGTCAGTGTAGAAATAGGCTGCCTGAGTGACCTCACCACATGGTAGCTAACTTCCTCCCTTGCTTCTATTACAAGCTAGCCGTCACAAAAAAAGTCAACACAAGTGTGTGAACACCAAGAGGTGGGCATCATTATGGACTGACTTGGAAGCCACCTTGAAGGCTGGCTACCATGCAGACCTTAGAATTTTCCTTTTTCCCCTTCAGAGACCTGGCAAAGAAGCATACTTGAGGGTAACAGTGAGGTTAGTGACAATGAAGACTTTTTTTTACCTTCAGAAGCCCTGGGAGACCTCTGGAGTTAAACTCAGAAAGACGTAATTGGGATAATGTATTGGCCAAGGATCGGTGTGGGGGATATGGAATAATGGATGTAGATCTGATCTGGTGGGTTCCTATGCACTGCAGGCCCTATTGTTGAATGCTTTGAAGGACTTGGCCCCTACAAGTCAGTTTCTACCAAAGGCTTCAAGAGATCCCCTTCATCTGAGAGGCAAACATCCATCAGGGCCCTGTTTGAATAGTTCGTCTCTGTGACAGAGTTAAACTAGGACTACCTTGGTTTACAGCAAAATCTGCAAGTAAAAGAGTTTAAGGGGGGTGGATAAAAACAATCGATAACTCCAATGATGCAATTTTTTAAAAAACTTGTAGCCCCAAGGACACTAACAGCCTGGAAATTTTTCCTACGACCAGAGTCTGCTGCCAAGAGGAAGCCACACTATCTAAGAAAATGTGCCATCCCAGGGTGCCCTCACCAAACAAGATCAAAGAACTGACTTGGAAAGCACTTTCTTTGGACATGTCTCTTAGGCCTAAATAATGCCCTTAGACTAACTTGGATGTTTTTCTTTCCTATTCCACTGGCAGGAATCATCCCAAAGGCCCTTTGAATTCTCAGGTTCTCATCATTTTATTCTTTAATTATGCCCTTTGGTTCAGCCATGGCAGTTTTAACATCTTGGGGCTTTTTTCAGCCATGCAACTCCTCTGATACCACATAGAAACAGCTCAAGGAGGCCTCCAAGATCATTCCGTGAGCAGTCTTATGTTTGCTTATGAAAGGATGCTCAAGAAGGAAGGGCCCTGGTTCAAGGAAACAGAGAGAGCTGTTGCAGAGCCCAGATTGGAATCCAAGTCTACTAACTTTGAGCCCAGCTCTCCATCTCTGGCCAGCCGTACCCAGTACGCCTACCCCTACCTGTTCTCAACTTGCCCCCTTTCCTGTACTCCTTGGCTCCAGGGCCCAGCCACAAGTCCTCCTGTCTGATGAATGTATTAAATCATCTGATTTTTTGCTTTCATCAGATTTGTTTTGGCACACACTCTCATCCAGTGCCACAAAAAACTCAAGGATTCCTGGAAGGTACCCAGAGCTGGCTCAGAACCCACTCTGCCTCCTTTTCCAATTACCACTCCTGCAGTTGAGCCAGCAGTGCTGGCCCAGCTTCCCAGAGCCCACTCAGCAGGTCCTTGGACTGCTCTTTGCTGTTCCTCTCCACCCCCAAATCCCTCTGGAGGAAATGGAAAGGAAGATTCAGATAGTTCATGCCTTCATTCCTAGAAGCCCAAACACTTTAAAGACAGCAGGGTTGTTATTATTATTAATTTCAGTGGTTTAATGGCATCCTTAACAAATTCTTAGTAGTTGACAAAACAATTCCTATGTTTATCAGAAAGAATAAACAGATAGTAGCATATAATAATTTTCTTTGGAGAAGAGCAATAAGAGGAAATTTGACCTATTAATATAAAAGTATGAAAGTTCACGAAGATATCATTACCTGCTTTATGGAACATAAAGTGACAGGAAGTCTGATGACTCAGTAGACTCATCAATCTGGAATATTTTACATGGAGGGGGGTCAGGGATGGGAGACGAGAGGACAGGAATGGAGCTGACACCTGGTATCTGGCTCAGATTATGGTCTTCCTAACTAAGCCCCAAGTGACGGGTTAGAGACAGTGGGACTCTGGGAGACAGGTGGGCACCAGTGGTGCCGTTGGGGGGCTCATGGTACAGAGTGGGAAAGAAAAGGATTCTCTCCTTGTTTGGTTCTAATGCAGCGAGGGTGACATGGAGTATCACAATGCCCTGGTACGCAGCAAGCTCAGCGTCTGAAGCTGAGATGGGTCCTTTCCATTGACAATGTGCACTCTCAGGGGAACTAACACAGCCAGGCCCCAGAAAGTCCTTATTGGAGGATATGTTAAGGAGTTGGGTAGGAGAGGGGGAATGTGAGAGGATTATTTGGGAACTTAAATGATAACTGAAGACTTTCACCACCCCCAGATTTTCAGAGATAAAGGGCTGAAGTTTCTGCTTTATGCAGATAATGACAGAGTCAGATCTTTATGTGGGTCTATTGTACCCAGAGGCTAGGAATCCTGGTGAAACTGGCAGTTACTGGAAAATGCATTTAAAAAAAAGCAGCCTATATTACTTCTATCAAGTATAACACTTAAAGGTAGTGATTTGATGATTCATAGCCATTATCTTACTAATATTCCCTAATACTATTCTTTGATACAGACAGCTCCATTTTACAGTGTCTTCTAAGGTAAAAAATAAAAGCAATATCTATATAACACTACAAAAATTAACAAAATATTAGAAAAATCCCAAACCCATCAGAATTGGGTTAGGTATCTGTTAGTTTCCTTGGGCTGCCATACCAAAGTACCACAATCTAGATGTCTTAAAACAACAGAAATTTATTCTTTCATTATTCTGGAGGCTAAAGCGAAATCAAGGTGTCAGCAGGACCAAGTCACCTGTGAGTCTCTCAGTAGAATCCTTCCTAGCCTCTTCCTAGCTTCTCTCGTGGTGGCCGCCAGCCAATCTTTGCTGTTCTTTAGCTTGCAGCTGTATCACTATGTCCCTGCCTCTCTCATCACATGGTGTTCTCCTCGAGTGTCTGTCCTCATAAGGCATTTTTCTCTTAAAGACATTAGTCATAATGGATTAGCACTCATCCTAATGACACTATCTTAACTTGATTAAGACTGCTAAGATCCTATTTCCAAATAAGGTAACCCCGGAACATATTGGGGGATTAGACTTCACCATAACTTTTGGGAGGACATAATTTAACCCATAACAAGCACAGTATGACACATTTATGTGTGATGGTCTACTATATAGTTATCAGAAATGGAGCTGTGAAACAAATTGGGATAGAAGAACAATGGGAAGGGAGATGACTGGAAAGAGCCATTTGGAGGGCTTCTGGGAAGCTAGCAATGTTCTTTTACTTGATCTGGTAGCTAGTTGCATGGGTGTATTCAGTTGGTAAAAATTCATCCAGCTGTACACGTACAAAATGTGCACTTTTCTAAACATACAGTATATTTATTTAATTGGGATACAGTATTGTAAAAGTATATTGACTGACACGGAAAGATAGTCATGATATACTACTGAATGGAAACACATCAGGTTACAAAACCATATTGCACTATGATTCCACATAGGGGAGAAATATATGCATACATCTATAGAAGGAAGTTGGGAAACGAAGCAAATCACTAACACTCAACTCAGAGTGGGAAGAAAATAGATATAAGTGCTTTTCATAACTGAGACAAGGGTGAGTTAATCAATAACAATGAATAGGAGATTCAACATTTTGGGAAAATCATTAATGTAGATCTTTATCTCACATTATATTCTAAAATGCAATTTGGAAGGATTAAAGAGTTAAATTCAAAAAAGTAAAAACTGAAAGAAAACATTGATTAAAATTTATCTGAGTTCAGAGTAGTAAAGGCTTTACTAAGCAAAAAAAGAAGAAAAACAAAAGCAATAAAAAATATCCCTAAGGAGAAGATGGATAGATTTTTCTACATTAAAGTTTAAAACATTTGAAAGTCAAAAAATCATAAACAAACCTAAAAGATAAATGTCAAAGCATGAACAATATTTATAACAAACACTTCAAACAAAAGGTCAAGATCTGTAATGTATGAATCCCTGTTACACTGTAATAAGGAAAAAACTAGTACCTCAGAAGAATAATGGGCCCTGGCCAGATGGCTCAGTTGTTCTGAAGTACTGACGTTGCCGGTTCAGCTCCTGGTCAGGGCACATACAGGAACAGATTGATGTTCCTCTCTCTCTCTCTCTCTCTCTCTCTCCCCCTTCTTCTTCTTTCACTAAAATCAATCAATAAAAAATGAAATATATCGCCTGACCGGTGGTGGTGCAGTGGGATAGGGCTTCAACCTGGAATGCTGAGGTTGCCTGTTCGATACCCTGGGCTTGCCTGGTCAAGGCACATATGGGAGTTGATGCTTCCTGCTCCTCCCTTTCTCTCTCTCTCTCTATCTTTCTCTCCTCTCTGAAAATTGAATAAATAAAATCTTTAAAAAAAATGAAATATAAAGAATAATAAGCAAAATACACAAGTAGGCAATTCACAAAAGATATGCAAATAAAAATGTATTTCAAAGTGCTTACCCTCACCAGTAATCAAAGAAATGTCATATAAAAACAAATGAGATATCATTTTGCTTATCAAATTAGCCAAAATCACAGACCATAAAAATTGAAATTGGATCAGTGACTTCTAAGAATTCAAATAAACCCTCTAACTTTGGAAGTATCTTGGGTTTTTTTTTATTCTTCAACCTTTACTGTGTTCATCCTGAAGAGGCTTTATAATAAATATGGGCTGATTCAGTTAATTCCTCACCACCACTTTCCCCTCCTCTGATTTTAGGTCTGCCTGACATTTGCTTGAGCTGCAGCCAGAACAGCCACAAGCACAGGGCCAAGAAGATGATGTCACTCAAATTAGTCTCAGCGTTCTGTGCTCCCGGTACTTGTAGAGAAATGCACAGCAGAAGGTTGAATTCAAAATACAACTAAAAGTGTGCAATTAATCTTTTGCCTGGTTTATTGAATAACTTACAAAAGTGTCTTATATTTAAACCATTTTAAAGTTGTATGTGTGTAGGGGGGTAGGGGATAAGTTCACATGGCAAAGCCCCAGAAGTACTTTTATCACTGGCCAAAAGCCAGACTGTAGTGATACAGCTGACCTAATGAAAATGCTTTCAATGTTCATTAACCTAAAGACCTGGGGGGAGGCATGAGAGAGTGAGAATACTGAGACAGACAAAGGACCTATAAAGCAAGTAAAATAGAATGGAAGAGAATGGAAGCCATCTGTTAGTAAGAAGAGTTTGAGACGAGTAGAGGTTGCTAAGGCAGAAATGCCACTGTTATTGGTCCAAAGGCTGTGTGCCTAATGCTTCGAAAGACTAAAACTCAAACCATCAGAGTTTGGAGTAAGAAAGGTTTATTGATTGAGAAGGCATCAACGAGCAGATAGGAGCCCAAATCTATTTTAACAAAGTAGAGAGTTCAGGCTTATTTTATATCAAAGGAAGGGGACATGGGAGGGGCTTGTTTTGTAAAATTCTAGCCACAAGCATAATTCCTCTCGTTACCATGCCTATATGTAGGACTAAGCAGAAGCTATTAGCCTGAAGGCCATGGGAGCAAAGCAAGCTTGAACAAAATGGAGTCAGAGAGGCCAAGAATTTTGTATGGCAGCACCTTCTCTTTGAACCCTTGGCACTGTCACCAGCTTTTTTCCTGTTGATGATGTCACCTCATTCATGCTCAGGTGTGTGTCCAGAGCGCATGCTCACTTGCACCTGTGCTCATTCTCCCTCTCTCTCTGTCTTCCCCTATATGAAATACTATTCTCAAGAACAAGAATAATAGATATATAGATATAGATATATATAATTTTTAATTAGGCATAGCGCATGAAGTATAGTTTTCAATGTCTTTAACACAGGGGTTGGGAACCTATGGCTCGCGAGCCAGATGTGGCTCTTTTGATGGCTGCATCTGGCTTGCAGGCGAATCTTTAATAAAAAAACAATGACATGAACAATATAAAACATTCTCATGTATTACAATCCATTCATTTCTTCCTGCTCATGTTCGTGGTTGCGGGTGGTTGGAGCCAATCACAGCTGTCCTCCGGGACAACACCAAATTTTTATTGGATAATGCGTAACATACACAGGTTGTTGTATGGCTCTCACGGAATTACATTTTAAAATATGTGGCATTCATGGCTCTTTCAGCCAAAAAGGTTCCTGACCCCTGCTTTAACATTTGTCTATGATAAGAAAAGTAAAACATGTTGTTTTCAAACCATGTTAAGTATAGAAAACACAAATTCTTACACTTTTATCCCTAATCCCTTTATTAGCAATTTGGTATAAATATTTTTCTAAATACAGAGTGTCTTAAATAACTATATAAATAATTTATTAATGTGATATTAGCATTGTTAATTTATATTTTAACAATAGAATAGACTATAAAAAGTCACTAATGTTCACAATAGCCACTCCATGCCAGAGAACTAGTTTAACATTCTAATGGTGTACATGTTTTGTCATTTCTATGTAGATATGTATTAAAGAAACCCTGTAGAAGAGTGGAAAATCCATGTTTGGTAGAATTCCAAGCTCAGCTCCCTTTCCCTGGGTATATTGTCTCTTGGAACTCATGAGGACTAGACAATAACACAGTTATTCTGCATCTTAGTCATATGCAGGCAGGAAATGAATGGGCCTTGGGCCTGCAGGAAGAAGCAACAGTTTGGGATATGTGGCAGGGAGGAATAAAGAGGCCATATGGAAGATCCAGTAGTGGAAGTGAACTTCCCCGGTCTTAGAGAAGTAATATGATTGTGTAGCCAAACCCTTCCTCCACTTTTCTAATGATGCGGAATCTGTGAGATAAGCCTTAGCAGTGTGTTGGAGCCCCGAGGTCTAGGCAGCTGCCTCAGTGACACCTCTGACCAGGAAAGCAACCAGACCTGGCCTTTTGGACCCTATATAAGGGAGAAATGCATTCTGGTATTAGAGATAACAGCAGAGAAGAGAGGATTCTATTAAAAGTCTCTGGGTTAAATAGTTTAATAAGCAGTGACAGCCACAGAGCTCAGCTACACCTCCCGGGGGAACAGTATAAAGTTCTCCAGCCTCAAGAGGGCACATCTGAGTTCTGATTCCTTTAGCTGGACAAGGGCACATGGACCTGGGCTTTGAATACAAAAGTGTCTTAGGAGGCCCTGGCTGGTTAGCTCCGTCCATTTGTGCGTTGTCGGGAGACACCGCGGTTGTGTGTTCATATCCTCAGTCAGGGCACAACTAAGCTGAACAACAAATGAATGCTTCCCTCCATCACCCTTCCTCTCTCTGTGTCTTTAAAACCAGGTGGTATAAAAAAGAAAGTGTCTGGGAGTCCCTGGATTTACCCAGCAGAGGCACTGCACTGTATGTGAGAACAGGAAGGAAAGGAATTGACATGCAGGTTCAGTGACATTGACTCTGAATTGTCAAAAGAAATGTGATCTCATGTTGGACTTTGACCTAATGAAGTGAACAAATCAGGATGAAAATAATAAAGATTATAATGAAGATTAACAAAATAAAGAAAAATATAATTCAAACAATCAATAAAATTAAAGTTAGTTATTTTAGAAAGATCAACAATATTGATAAACCTACACTCACCAAGAAAAAACAGAAAATTACTAGCATCAAAAAGGAATTATTAATATGAGTAAAATCTGGAATGAAAATTACTAACATCAGGGATGAAAGAGGAGTACTTTCATTACTACCAACTTTACTGAAACAAGATGAATTATAAGAGAATACTACAAGCATTTTATACCATAAATGTGGTAACCTACATAAAATGAACAAATTCCTAGAAAAATACAAATTATTAAAATTGACTCAAGAGTAAATAAAAAATCTGAAGAGATGTAAAACAAGTATTGAGGTTGATGTAGGAATCAAAAAACTTCCAACAACAACAAAAGCCCAAAACCAGATGGCTTCACTTATAACAAACATTTAAAGAAGAGTGAATACCAAGCCTTCTCAAACTCTTTCAAAAAATAGAAAAAGCAGTGAAAATTTCCTAATTCATTTTATGGTGCCAATATTACCCTGAGGCAAAGCCAGACAGAGCTATCACAAGAAAACTATAGACCATTATCCCTTATGAATATAGATGCAAAATCCTGAACAAAATACTTACAAGCCAAATCAAGCAACATATAAAAAGGATCATACACTATGACCCAGTAGAATTTATCTCCGGAATGTTGACTCAATATATAAAAATCAATAAATAAAATATACAATTTTAATAGAGCAAAGGGCAAAATCACATGATCATCTCAATGGAAACAGAAAAAAATTGACAAAATCCAACACTCTTTCATGTTTAAAAACATTCAACTAACTAACTAGGAATAGAGGGGACTTCCACAGCCTTATAAAGGACATCTATGAAAAACTCAAAGGTAACAGTTCAAAGATCAATAACTTGAGTAATAATTAGAAAAGCTTCAGCAAAAGTAGTGAATTTTAAAATTTTTTTCTATTATCTTTTATTTAATCAGTTTCACAGAGACTTTTCAGATTTTAGAAAAACAAACAACAGCACTGGCCGGATAGCTCATTTGATTAGAGAGAGCATCATCCAGATATGGAGAAATTGCCAGTTCAATCCTGAGTCAGGGCACAGAGAGGAACAGATTGGTGTTTCTCTCTCTCTTGCTCTTTCTCTCTCTCCCTCAAATCAATAAATATTAATAAGAGGAAAAAAATAACGCCAGGGGCATTCACAGTCAAGATTTTACCTGTGCACATTAGCTTTACCTGAGATGCACCAGTTATTTCTGGAAATGGAGGATTCTGAGTCCCGACAGGAGGAACCAGCCTCTTCTGCAGGGCTCCCTTCCTCCATGATCCAGTCATTCTCTGGTGCAGATGCCATGCCCTGCCATAGAAGGAAGCAAATGTCCATTGACCAGGTGCCAACACAGTATATGCACTGTCCCCTTACTCCTCACAACAATTGTCTGCAATAGGTCCTATCATTAATTCTATTTTATATTGGGGGGAAAACACTTTTAGTAATGTCCTAATGTCACTCAGGCAGTAAATGGCAGAGCTAGGATTCAAACTCGTGTTTCCAGAACTTAGAATGTATGCCCTTTCCACTCTGGTGAGGCAAATGAAGCACTGATTTGGAGAGCAGGGCAAAATACAGGACTGAACATGGCCTCCCAATTCTCAGGTTTGTTTGGTGGTGGTGTGGGGGGGTATTAAAAAGCTCTATATCAGGGGTCGGGAACCTATGGCTTGTGAGCCAGATGTGGCTCTTTTGATGGCTGCATCTGCCTTGCAGACAAATCTTTAATAAAAATAATAATAACGTTAAAAATATAAAACATTCTCATGTATTACAATTCATTCATTTCCTACCACTCATGTTCAAGGTTGCAGGTAGCTGGAGCCAATCACAGCTGTCCTCCGGGACAACACCAAATTTTTATTGGATAATGAGTAACGTACATGGGTCGTTGTATGGCTCTCATGGAATTACATTTTAAAATATGTGGCATAGCTTCTTCATGAAGATGGCGCCGAAAGCGAAGAAGGAAGCCCCAGCCCCTCCCAAAGTTGAAGCCAAAGCAAAGCCTCTGAAGGCAAAGAAAGCAGTACTGAAAGGAGTCCAAAGCCACAAAAAAAAGAAGATCCGCACGTCACCCACCTTCCGACGGCCGAAGACACTGCGGCTCCGAAGGCAGCCTAAATACCCTCGGAAGAGTACCCCTAGGAGAAACAAGCTAGACCACTATGCCATCATCAAGTTCCTCCTGACGACTGAGTCAGCCATGAAGAAGATAGAAGACAACAATACACTTGTATTCATTGTGGATGTCAAGGCCAACAAACACCAGATCAAACAGGCTGTGAAGAAGCTCTATGACATTGACGTGGCCAAGGTCAACACCCTGATCAGGCCTGATGGAGAGAAGAAGGCATATGTTCAACTGGCTCTTGACTACGATGCTTTGGATGTTGCCAATGAAATTGGGATCAGTCCAGCTGGCTAATTCTAAATATAAAGATTTTACACTTAAAAAAAAAAAAATGTGGCGTTCGTGGCTCTCTCAGCCAAAAAGGTTCCCGACCCTTGGTCTATATAGTTATTTTTAATATGAATTGTGCATTAGAATCATTATACACATGCCTGGGATTTACCCTTGGATGTTTTAATTAGCAAGAGAATAAAATGTGTTTTCTTGCCATTCCTAGAAAAGATATCAAATTAAAATAGTGAGAGAATGGCCCTGGCCAGTTGGCTGAGAAGTAGAGCATCAGTGAGGCATGTGGAAGTCCCGGGTTTGATTCCTGAGCAGGGCACACAGAAGGGACCATCTGCACCTCCACCCCTCTCCCTCCCCTTTCTCCTTTTCCCTCTCTCTTTCTCTTCTCCCACTCCTACAGCCATGAGCAAGTTGGCCCTGGCTGCTGAGGATGGCTCCATGGCCTCACCTTAGGTGCTAAAACAGCTCAGTTGCCGAGCAACGGAGCAGCTGCTGCACATGGGCAGAACATTAGCCCCAGACGGGGGTTGCCAGTGGATCCCAGTTGGGCGCATGCGGGAGTCTGTCCCTCCACCTTTCTGCCTCTCACTTGATTAAAAAAAATAGTGAGAGAATTAAGCTAAAATAGATGTTGAATAAAAAAGGTGGACCTTAATTAATTTGGGGCTATGTTACTGGCTCTTAAAAACATCAGAAAATCTTAGTAGGATGGCATTTTGCATTCTTGTTTCTAATCCTTGAATCAGAAAATGTTGCCTGGGTCTCTATCAACAACTATATTCAAATAACTGTTCTTTTTTCCTGTCCTTAATTCAATTCAGTCATTTTTTTAATGTCTGCTCTTTGAAAGGCTGCATTTTCAAGAAGAAAAGGTTAAGTTGAAAAATAAATTTAATGAATGCCCATTGATATATTCAAAGCCCCAGTGCAGATCTTAAAAGGAGAAAAGGGGAGACCAGGGTAGGGAGGGCATTTCAGCAAAAGGAAATAGGCTAGCAATCTCTGCACAAAAGCAATGTGATTGTTCAGAAAACTTTTGCTAGATTTTGATTATTGTAAATGCCATCAGTGACTTATATACATCTTAACCACTCAAGCTCCTTTTAAGTCATAGGCTCTGTGCAGTAAGTAGACTGCATTATTTGTTAATAATTATTTCTTTATATTCATCTACAGATAGAGTATACTTTCCTAACTCCACTAGCCCCACTCCTTCTCAATGACTTTTGGCTTGATCAGATGACTTACTTTGGCCAGCGGAATGTGAATGAATATACTCCATGTGACTACTTGCATGGTCTGGCTTGACCTTCTGAGCTCTGGCCTTCCACTTGAGAACGTGTCTTAGAAGTGTCTGTTCCTTCAGTCTTGTTTCCAAGACTCTTTTCTTTCTTATTGATCTTCTATCAGGTTGTTTTATCAATTATTGAAAAGAGTATTAAAGACTACTGTTCTTTTTTTTTTTTTTAAAGAAAAAACAACTCGGAGTTTATTCCACTACATTTCACAAAAGAAACTTGTAAATAATCTTTAGAAAATAAAGAAAAACAAAAACATGCTGTGGGAACATAGTGTAAGATGTAAGAAGGAATGATTGAACAAAGAAAGAAAGAAATGGTAAATGTGTGTGTGCATGTGTATACTTAAAGCAGATATTATCTGTATGAGATAATAATGTCTAATTTGATGGGTTAAAAAAAAGATGAAATGCTGTACAACAGCATATAAATTGGAAGAGCAGTCACAAGCAAATGTTCTAAAGTTTTTAATGACCTTAGGAGAGAAAATTATGATTACCTTTAGATTAAATATGTATAATAGCCCTGACTGGTGATTCAGTGGACAGAGCATTGACCCAGCTTATAGACGTCCTGGGTTCGATTCCTTGTCAGGGCACATGGGAGAAGCAACCATCTGCTTCTCACCCCCTCCTGCTTCCCCTTCTCTGTCTTTTCCCCTCCCTCAGCCAGTGACTCAATTGATTCCAGCATGGCCTTGGGCATTGAGGAGAACTCAGTTGGTCAGAGTATGTCAGCCTCAGGCACTATAAATAGCTCGATACTCAAGTATCATCCCCAGATGGAATTGCTGGGTGGATCCCATTTGGGTCACATGTGGGTCTGCCTCATTATCTCCTGTCCTACCATCTAAAAAAAAAAAAAAAAAAATATATATATATATATATATATATATATATATATATATATGAACAATTAACAGTCTGAAAATACCAAGTATTGGCAAGATTGCGGAGTTACAGGAAGTTTTAAATGTGCTTTAAAAATGTGGCATTATTTTAGTAAAGTGAAATATGTATACATTACAACCCAGCAGTTCCACTCAGGTATGTATAATAGAAAATCTCATGTACACATGTGTAGAAACAGGAATGTTTTTAACAGCATAGTTCATAATATTAAAAACTAGAAATAACCCTATATTAGTTTGTTACGGCTGCATTACAGTATACCATTGGAAGGCTTAAACAACAGAAATTTATTTTCTCACAATTTGGAGGTTAGAAGTCAGAGTTCAAGGTTTCTTCTGAGGCCTCTCTCTCCTTGGCTTGCAGGTGGTCACCTTCTTGCTGTGTCCTTACACGGTTCTTCCTTTGTTCATCACATCCTGGTGTCCTTTTGTGCCCAGATATGCTTTTCCTTAGAAGAATACCTGTCATAATGTATCAGAACCTATTCTAAGGGCCTCATTTTAACTTTATTATCTTATTAAAGATTCTGTCTCCAAATCTGGTCACATTCCAAGGTACTGGGGTCTAGGGCTTCAATATATTAATTTGGGAGAACACAATTTATCTCATATTAAGCCCAAATATATAACAACAAGAAAAGAGAGTTTGGAATAATTACTCAAAGAAATTATATACAGCAGTAATGTGAATGATAACAACATATGTTGATATGAATAATGTTGACCTGAAAAAGCAAGTAATAAAAGACTAACTCCATTACAATGCCATTTTTTACGTAAGAAAAGCAAAACTAAAAGAATATAATTTAGGGATATATACACATGATATCACTAATTTTAAAAGTCAAAGGAATGATAAATATAAAATTTAATATCATGAATTTTTAAATTATTTTTGGGGAGGAGCAGGGGGATGGACCTTAGGAGAAGCCACAGTAGTGATAATGTCCTAATTCATAAGTTGGGTTGTGGGCATTTAATGAATCATTGTTTATATGTATTTATATCATCATGTATATAATATTCATATATATATAATATAAATGTATATAATTATTTATACATATCCTTTTGTATATATCAAATATTACCTAATAATATTAAGTACTAAAAAAAACTCTTAAGCGGACAGAGGGAAAGGGGATGATAGGATGGGATGAGAGCAAAAAAGCAAATCCTGGAGGGAAGGGGGGAGGGCATTAAGGGGAGGGGGACGGGGGGATGTACTGGGGAACACTGGGTAGGGGAGGATATATACGGGGGGACACTAGAATCTATGTAAACACAATAAATTAAAATAAATTTCATGTTAAAACAAAAACAAAAACAAAAAAACTCTCTTCCCTGGCTGATGGTGGCACAGTGGATAAAGCACTGACATAGAACGCTGAGGTCCCTGGTTCAAACCTCGAAGTATAAAGACTACTGTTCTTGTAGATTTATCTATTTCTTCCTTTCATTCTATTAATGTTTGCTACATATATTTAGAAGCTCTGATGGTTGGTCCTTATATATTTATAATAGTTATATCTTCCTGATGAATTGACTCTTATCATTATATCCTGTCATTCTTGTCTCTTGTCTCTTATAACAGTCTTAGATATAAAATCCATTATTTGTATTGTCACCTGTGCTCTCTTTTGGTTACTATTTGTATAGAATTCCTTTTAAATCCTTTTACTTTCAAACTATTCATATAAAGTTAATATCTTATTGATACCATATAGTTGGATCTGTTTTATTATTCATTTAGCCATTCTATGTCTTTTGATTAGGGAGTTTAAGTCATTTATATTTAACATAATTACTGATACAGAGGGACTATTGCCATTTTTAACAGTTTTCTGTGCATCTTATAGCTGTTGGTCCCTCAGAGAAGAATCTCTTGATGAAGCTCCTATTTCTAACTGAATAACCTTGTATCTTATACTAGAATCAAATAAAACTGAATAGGCCTAAAAGTTTTACAGAATCTGAAACATTTTGCTAAAAGAGCAGCAGGAAAGTCAAAGCTGCAACTTGAAAAATGTCTGTTTATGTGAGCCAGCATAAACAAAGACCTTAACAGAACATGGAAAAATCTAGGGCTTCAAAATAAATTGATTTTGGAGACTCTGGAGAGAAGTGGTCAGCAAGAGCTTTGCTTCATTCAATCAGAAACAAACATTCCCTCTTTTAAGAGTGACAAGTATGCAGAAAGCCAAAGCTGGGAAATAACTAGAGTGGCTTCCACTACCAGCCATCCTCTGGAAGTCCACCGTGAAGTGGAACGTAGAAATAACATAGGCAATCACATCCACGGGTTGCCAGGATGATGCAGACTCGTTATTTCCTGCAAATTAAAGCACTTTATTCATTTCGAGAGCTTGAAAATTCATTTCTCAGTAAAGGTCAAGAAAAGCAAACACTGCCTAAATTTAATTGTTATGCCAGCTGTCAGAGGTGGCAGTGATAGAGGCAGGGAGACATCCCGAGTCAAGATATCAGCTGAAATGAGCATGACAAAGTCCTTGCATCTTTAATCAGGAATCCGCTTCCAGAAAGATTTTATTTATCACTAAAGGAATGATGCCAAGTTGGCATTTATTTTATTCCCTTAGTGATTTATCTCATTCTTTTAAACAGGAACTCTAGCAAACAAGACCTTAGTTCACTAAGGCAATGGATTTCCATTAGGGCTGATCACTGGATTCATCTGTCATTGATTGTCCACATTCTAATTAGTGCCCTGAAGCACACTTGAAGCATGAGATAAAAATTGGACTTCTTGTTGTTGCCTTATTTATAAGTTTAGGTGTGAGAAAGTTGATCCAGGCATCAGGTGAACTGATTGTATCCCTGAACCCACCACTACTAACTAGAGGCAGCTTCCAGGGTAGAAAGGACTTGCTAGGTTGGGAGTTGAACTAAGAACATAGAATAAATGAGGAAACAGCTTCAGCCACCTGCCATCCCCTTAGAACCAGCAGTGCTACTAATTTTTCCCTGCAACTTTAAGGAATTCACTTAAACTCTTTACTGATTGCAAATTGAGAATAGGATCCTCAAAATGAAGTTACTGAAGGTGGGGTGGTTATGGGTGGTTTTATGTTGTGCTTTCTTCCCTGTCTTTCTCTGATTTTTCAAAAAGTGAAATTTAAGCATATTATAAAATTTCAATCTTCCTTTTTAAAATTTATTTCATGTATTGTATTGACATGGTTTTAAGGGTCCCACTCAATATACACCATCTACACATATCATGCCCCCATGCCCCATGCTAAGTCTCATTCCACCTGCGTCCCCCTCAGGAGCCCCCCTTCCCCCTACAGCCACCCCCCTTCCCTCTGGCTACTGCTACCATGTTGTCTGTATAGATGTTACATATTGATATATATGTTCTCTGGCTAATTCCTTCATCTTCTTTGATCCAGTCCCTTCTTCCCCTTTTTCTCTGACAGCTGTCCATCTGTTCCCTGTGACCCTGCTTCTGTTTCTACAAAACTTCAATATTCTTTTATCTTTATACACCAGCATTTCTTTAAGATTAAGTTATTGCCTAGCTACTGATGAATGAACGGTCTTCTGTATTTTTGACGGTCCTTTACACATGGGGTCACAACAGAGGAAGCAATCTATCATTGACTCAAATTATAGTCAACATTCTTTAGCAGCCCATGTTACTTCTCAATAAATTTAAAAGCTTTCTCCAGCAATGAAATTAAATGACAATGATACCTTTATTACTTTCACCTAGTACATATTCTCCAGTCATTATGATGAAAGAAATGTTTTTTGAGGTTAATGTCTGACAGGGAGTTAATGAGCTTTATAGAAAAGTTCAGGAATATTAGCTAACCTGTCATCAATTCAAGAAACTATTTAAAGGGCATGATTAATCACATTTTCAAAAGTTTTTAATTTCTTTTTAGTGTAATGAAGGCCACTGAGAAGAAATTACCTTTTTTGAGTTAGATTGAATTAGGTAGAAATGTCATAATTTAAAAATGAATACAAAGTTTCAAATGCACACCTAACAGCAAAGGTCTTATTTTTAAGTTTAATATCTCATATACATATCAGCACATATGTGATAACACATACTTAATACAAATGCAAGGTCTTCAATAGTTTCATTTGATGTGTTTTAACTTTTTTTTTTTCCCTAAGTGAGAAGCAGGGAGGCAAAGACAGACTCCCATATGCACCCAACCGGGATCCACCAGGCATACCCACTAGGGGGCGATGCTCTACCCATCTAGGGCGTTGCTCCGTTGTAACCAGAGCCATTCTAGCGCCTGAGGCGGAGGCCATGGAGGCATCCTCAGTGCCTGGGACAACTTTCCTCCAATGGGGCCTTGGTTGCTGGAGGGGAAAAGAGATAGAGAAAGGAGAGGGGGAAGGGTGGAGAAGCAGATGGGTGCTTCTCCTGTGTGCCCTGGCCGGCAATGGAACCCAAGACTTCCACACACTGGGCTGACACTCTCCCACTGAGCAAGCCAGCCAGGGCTTGAAGTGTTTTAACTTAATAATTTGGGTGTTATTGCCTGGCCTGTGGTGGCGCAGTGAGTAAAGCGTCGACCTGGAACACTGAGGTCACTGGTTCGAAACCCTGGGCTTGCCTGGTCAAGGCACATATGGGAGTTGATGCTTCCTGCTCCTCCCTCCTTCTCTCTCTCTCTCCCCCCCCCACTCTCTATAATGAATAAATAAAATCTTAAAAAATAATAATAATTTGGGTGTTATTAATGATAGCAATTTTATAAAAATTCTTGTGTTGTAGATTTGTTGGCTATAGTGTCACTTTTTCTTCTTGAGTATTCATTTTCTCAAAGTTATAAGCTCTAAATTCAATTCACTGGAGCAAACATTTTCTGAGGAGGAGCAGCTATTATAAAGCACAGGGAGAAGTATTACGTGAGAAAAAGAGAACACAATCCCTACCCTCATGGAAACTAGCCTCACACAGTACTTCTAGGATGACCACCTTTTCCCTGCTGGGACAGGGCTCTCAGATATAAATGAAGGAGCCCCAAAGGGCTTTGAATGCCCCTGGTAACACTCTCTCCTCCCCTCCTTCAGAATGCCACATGTCTCAGCTGCCCCTAAGCCAATCCAAGTCAGCAGCTGCAAGGACAGCAAATTGCATTCTATCAAATTTATCCCATCATGCTTCTCATTCCTGTTCACCTCAGTCAAGTTCAAGATGCCGGGTATTCATCTCTCACTTAGTATCTTACCCCTATGTGCTCAACACGCATATAAATCTTAGTTTCCCACTCCTTCCCAACCCCAATATTTGCCCTCTGCAAATCACAACCTGTTATCTGCAAAATCGCCTGCGTGCTCGCTCTTCTCGGTAGAGCCCACAATCTGGCTCCTGCTCACCTCTACTGGAGAGAGGCCTCTCTCCCCTCTCGTCTCTTACCTCTCCTCTCCATCTCCTCATTCTACTGTAGGCAACTCTTGCATGATGTTTCTGGAACTCCCCACACTCCTTCCTGCCCTATGGCCCTTGTACTTGTTACCTGTTGAGAATGCACGTCCCGTCATCACACAGCCACTGCCTTGCTTCACTCTATCTCTACTCTATCACTCCTCAGGGACACTTTCTAAGTAGCCTCCACCACTCACACCCACCACAAGCCCCCTGCCACTCTATCTCTTTGCTCTGCTTTATTTATTTATTTATTTTTAATTTTTATTTTATTTATTCATTTTTAGAGAGGAGAGAGAGAGGGAGAGAGAGAGAGACAAAGAGAGAGAGGAGAGAGAGACAGAGAGAGAGAAGGGGGGAGAAGCTGGAAGCATCAACTCCCATATGTGCCTTGACCAGGCAAGCCCAGGGTTTCGAACCAGTGACCTCAGCATTTCCAGGTCAACGCTTTATCCACTGCGCCACCACAGGTCAGGCTCTCTGCTTTATTTTTATAACACTTGGCTACACCACCACCAGAGTCTCTGCTTTGTTGGCTTATTTGCTGTTATTTCAATATAAGCTCCATTTGGGGAAAAAACATTGTTTTATTCAGTGCCAGTTATAGCTACTAAACTACATTTGTTGAATGAAGGAGTGAATGACTATTTTAGAATTTCTAGAAAACTCCAGAAAAAAAATCATGTTTATGTAAGTTTCAGAAACAGTAAATACTATAAACCCAGTTGTAAGGTTCACGGCACAGATTTGCTCATGCAAGGTTATGACATATGTCAGTGAAAAACCCTGTTATTCTAGCATTTCACAAGTTACTGGCCTGCTCTTTGAGTCTTGCCTAGACTCAAACATTCTAGAGAATCAGTATCCCATTGGGAAAGGCTGCTGCTGGCTAAGGAAGCCTGTTCAGGATATTTTAGGAAGGAAATGACACTTTCTGACTTTCAGCCAATCCTCTGCTTTCTTCTTTGCCACTGCCCACTCCAATTTCCTGCATTTCTTTCCTAGACCAGAAACAGAACTCCATTCTCCAGAGTCTAAGCACTTGGCTTCTGAGACTCATGTTAGAGAAGAAAGATTCTCTATGCTGATGGACAGTTGGAAGAATTATTACCCAAAGAACCACATGGAGACCAGCAATGTGACACTCAGGATTATCCCACACAGGTGACAGGGACGTACAGTACAGCATTATCCAATCATGCCCACTGCCAGCCTCCTCCCAATACAAAACTGTCTTCCTCACTGTAGAATGTGTGGGTTAGGGGACATTGTTAGGAGAGTGAGTGCAAATCTGCTTGCTAACACGACTCACTACATCCCCCAGAAGGTCATAGTACTGTCTTCCCATGAGCCTTGGTTCTGGGGGAACACTGCAGCCAGAGCTCGAGGGAGCCCGGTTATAGGAAGTATCTTAAGAACATTACATAGTCTCCAAATTTCCACCGGGGCAGAGTGAAAGCCTTTGAGGACAGAGTGATGCAGTCTAGAGAGCTCTCTCCAACTTTGCTTAACCTTGGTGCAACCATATTCCCAACTTCTGATACTTAAGTGCGAACCCAAGAAAATACTCCTAATCCTGATTAAAGCACTGCCTAGAAAAACCCTTCCTTATTGGTCATTCTGCTTATGTTCTCTCTGTTCTACAAACCTGCAATGTGGTTATACTACCTGCCTTGGTGCCAGTTCAAAAGTTGACGTGGAAACATGAGACACTGTAGGCGTGGAAGTGGTCTCCAAATATTTTTGACTGACCACTGCAGGAGTAAGAAATTTTGAGCATGTACATTTCTTTCTATCAAGTATTTATGTAAATACTTGACATAAAGTATTTACATGCACCACTATATTAATATATAATATGCACTCTAAAACACAAACAAAATTAAAATTTTAAAAGGATGAAGTCAACTTGAAATGATCAATATTTTTACCATAGGATTCGTTTTCAGATTAACTAGGACAGAGCTATGCATTACCTTCTTTTATAATTTAAAAAATCACCCCACATTTTTATTTTGATCTAAGATTTAAAAAAATTTTCAGAGAAAAGTTAAAATAATAGTATGATATTTGGATGCTCATCACCAAATTATTCTGCTTGTCTATTTGTTTTTTTCCTGCATCAATACCAGAATTTTTTAAAGTCTGTGCAGCTCTATTGTTTTGATATATATAAATTTTGACGAGGTAGTAAAATCTCCCCAATGTCCTTGTTCAAAAACTGATTTGTCTAGTGTGTGTTTTCTTAAAATTTATTTTTAGAATTATAAACTTGTAGTAAAAACTCTAGGTTTTAAAATTATAATGTGCTTTCAGTTTTTAGATTATTTAGAAATAATTATTGTATCTTATTTCTACATCAGATTTTAATTGGGATTACAGTGAATTTATAGATTAATTTGGGGAGAATTTATTTGAGCACGTATATTTCTGGGGAATTGGCAAAGAAGAACACAGACAATATAGTTATAGCACCTAGGGAGAAAATAGAGAAGAGCTTGTAGATGGATGCAAGTGACAGCTCTTGAACTTTTCAAGGGCCACCCACGATATAGCATGTTTAATCCCTCATCTCTTGTACGGTCAAGATATTCATTGTAGACATAGAAATATTTTTATACATCTATCATCTGATGGACATTTAAATGCTTCTACTTTTTTTTTTTTTTTACAGACAGAGAGTCAGAGAGAGGGATAGACAGGAACAGACAGGAAACAGAGAGATGAGAAGCATCAATCATTAGGTTTTTTTTGCATATTGTGACACCTTAATTGTTCATTGATTGCTTTCTCATATGTGCCTTGACTGTGGGCCTTCAGCAGACTGAGTAACCCCTTGCTCGAGCCAGAGACCTTGGGTCCAAGCTGGTGAGCTTTGCTCAAACCAGATGAGCCCGCGCTCAAGCTGGCGACCACAGGGTCTCGAATCTGGGTCTTTCACATTCCAGTCCGATGCTCTATCCACTGCGCCACCGCCTGGTCAGGCTACTTCTACTTTTTGATCGTTATGACTAATGCTTCTATGGACATGTATGTGTACAAGTTCTTTTATATGGACATGTTTTCAATTGCTTTGGGATATATTTATGATTAAGGAACACTTGAAGGATTCAGTCAAGGCAGAGATAAGAATAGGGTCAAAGATTTTTTTCCCAAGACTTGTCAAGCCCCCGAGACTAAAGTGACATTAGAAGAGGAAAAGGAGTTCTCAAATAACAACAGTGACAAAATAGGAATTTGGGTACATTAATCTAGAGAAATATTTATCTTGTCCTGCCACAGTTTAAGTAAATTTTTGTATTACGCAATTACATGAAAAGATATTTAAAAATACCAAGAAAACAATTACAAATCTGTGTTGCTCTTTCAAGATATAAATTTTTAGGTTCTCCTAGAATAGGAACTATCAGTGTTTAACAAGGATACTTTTGGTTTAGTGATTATTTCAATACTATACCTACTACTGCACTGTGTACCCAACTACTACTGCAGATTCTAAACTACATTTCAAAAATTCTAAATCACCTGAGATGAAGAATATTACAAGGCCTAAAGTAGATTAAAAACAGAGATACAAAGATATAGTCTGTAAACTGGAGACCAAATAAAAGGCCAGAATCTTGAAACTGGTAGGCAATGTGCAACCTTCACCTGAAGATGACAGATTTAAGATCATTTGAGAAAATTAGGGTTAAAAATAATTTTCATATTCTTAGTGTAAAAACAGCACATTGAAAGTTAAAATAAGCAGGCAGGACTTTCCACCTGTATACTTAGATATACAGTAAATTATAGTTGTGGACACAAAATAACATCCCTGCGTGTGAACATTTCTATAGTCTTAGTGAATCTATTTTGTCTCCATTTGGTACTAATTTCCCCAAGTTTTTTTAAAATTATTTTTATTTATTTATTCATTTTAGAGGAGAGAGAGAGATTGAGAGAGAGACAGAGAGAGAGAAGTGGGGGAGGAGCAGGAAGCTTCAACTCCCATATGTGCCTTGACCGGGCAAGCCCAGGGTTTTGAACCGGCAACCTCAGCATTCCAGGTCAACGCTTTATCCACTGCGCCACCAAAGGTCAGGCAATTTCCCCAAGTTTTAAAGAATAAAAGTAGTAAATGAAATGCAAAGCTTGCATCTAGAATACAAGAAAAATACTAGCTATGATGTGCTGGCTGTCACTTTTTAAAGCCTGGTTCTACTTAAGAATTACCTCAATAGCAATGAAAAGAGACATGCTCTTCCACCCATGATGTAATTCTCTTGGTTATACTTACATAGTTTTCTATAAAGGCAGAATCTTTAGAAAACAGAAACAAAAGACCAAAGTTTTGTGCAACCTACTGCTTTTTATTTTTTATAGCCAACAAACAAAGTACGTGAAAAATATCAATTACTTCCCTTAAACTCTGTCTGCTTTCTATTTCCAGATGCTTTAAATGGGAAAGAGAAAGCAAAGCAACACAACAAACTCCATACACTACACTGGAGGTCGACATGTCCGTGTTCCATCTGCAGAGTCAATAGTAAAGTCATAATTATAGAAAGGAAAACAAGTAGCACTTTAAGAGCATTATGAGTTCCTGAATATTTTTCAATAAGAGAAAACGTCGTGAGCGATGTACTAGTGCAGAAAAAAGTTACTTTTTTCTTTTCATAAACGTTTTTGCTTCTTTCAAAAGCTCTTCCATATCTTCCTTCTCTTCATCCTCTTTTCCAGGTTCCCAGTCAGAATCTTCATCTGTTGGCTCATATTCTTCTTCTTCATCATCTACAAAGCTGTCGTTCAGGTCGTACTCATTGGGCCCAACGTCTTCATCTACAATGCTTCTCCCTGAAAAACAGAAGTCTGGTAAACAACCCAAGAATGCCACTCAACCTGGGATTACAGATGGCCAAGTGTGAAATGTCCTTCTCCATCAAGAAAAATGTATTTTACTTACTACATTGCTAACCACTACAAATTTCCAGAAAGGGTATCAAAATGACCACTTGTTATATATTATTTCTAGCTTTTCCTACCATGAGGCTCCTGAGACTAAAATGTCCCATGAGATTCATCATGATGGCTCCCTTATGGTATTGTAATGATATCCAGGCTACCTACTGTCTGGAGTGGTAGAATATAATTTTGTCCCCGTTATTCACTGCCCCTCCCTGTGATATGGTTATACTTCTCCACCCCCAGTGACACCAGACTTGGCCAAGAAAAGTGAGTAGAAGTGGTGTGTGCCCCTTCCAAGGAGAATCATTCTGAGCCTTTCTGTGTTTCTGCTACTATTTCCTTTCTTCTGTGAGCACCGTATCTCCCAGATAAGGGCTGATCCTTCCGCTTGAACTCCAGGCTGGGACAAAGTCACAGCCAACATGCAGCAGGGATACGAATAAGAAATATATTTCATTTTTATGTAAGGCACTGAGATTTGGGGATTTTCACAGCAAACCCAGCACAATCTGACCGACACATGAGGGTTACAATCAAGTGAAGATAGGAGTTTACATACTTTGGAAAGTTTAATGTATAATAAATCTATTATATTCTACAGTTCATCCTAAAGGCAAAATTGCTATGGTAACAGCCATTAGAATTTATAGATTTCTAATAAATACTATAATACTGGAATTCTTTGGTCTCCAAATTAATTTCTCCCCTCATCCCATTTTGTTTTATACTCTTCCCACAGTGAGCAACACAGCTGGTTTGAAATAAGGCAACGGAAGACTCCGGAGTGAAGTGCAGCGTGAGGGAACAAGCAGGACAATTCTATCTGGGAATCTTCTGAATGGACAGGACAGTCCCCACGATAAAGAGCAAATGCATGGGTGAAAAATACTAATTTCCCTACTTTCATATATGCTTCAGTTAACTTCTTCCCAAAATGTTCATAGGCAAGATGGATAGAACTTCAATGAAAGTCATAGAATTTAATGGGCAAAAAAATGTAGATGACGAGAAAGAAAAGTAATTTGTCCGTCCTCTTCCACAGCCCAGAAATTTATATTTTTCTTAATATCAGTACTCATTCCAGAGAATGATTTGAGATAGCTTATAACGATAATAGAGGTGTAATTAAAAAATACAAATACAAGTAGAAATTAAGAACATAAAAAGCAAAATATAAATGTCAAGCTCAATTTTTAACATAATTTTTATAAAGTGGACATCCGAGTTTCTTGGTAGCCAACGGTAAATGGCTACCATAATAATCTGCACAATTCTCATTAGCATAACAATCATCCCAGTTCCTTAAGGGAAATCTTGCATTGTATTTATATGTATACATTTCTTATCTCCTTCAACATTTCGAGGGCATGTTTTATGTCTAGTTAATCTCAATTCCCCATATATCTATTTATGATGGAATACATTTAAAAACACATTAAGAGGGTAGTTTGCAGATGGGTAGGGGAGAAAAAGTTGATTGCATTTATACACATAGAAAAGCATGTAGGCAGAGCCAAATAGTATGCATTTTATTCTCTCATTCTGTAGGCAGAAATACTGTGTGCCAGATAGGCCTCTGTCAATGATACAAAGAAGCCAGAATTTGTTAAAGAGAAAAAAACAGCCCTGGCTTGGTAGCTCAGTTGGTAGAGTGTTGTCCGGATGTGCCAAGATTGCAGGTTAGATTTCCTGTCAGAACACATACAAGAATTGACCAATGAATGCATAAGTAAGTGGAATAACAATCAGTGTTTCTCTCTCCCTCTCTCTGTCCCCCTTCCTCTCACTGGAAAAGAGTCAATAAAATAAAATTTAAAAAAATTTTAATAAATAAAGGTAAAAATATAGAGTTCAGAAGCAGGGGAAACAAAAGGTAGAACAGTGTGATGTAAACAGGACTGGAAGGACATTTGATGCTGCCTGTGTAGTGTTCATTCCCCTCCTTCTCCATCCCCCAAAACATTAGTGTCTCCTGGGGATCTCTGTGGTTCTGAAGGAGGTGACTCTACCCTGGCCCCAGGGCTGGTACAAACTAATCAGTGGCTATAGAGGATGGTTCAAGAGAAAAAACATGATCTAAGTCAGTAAAAAAAGAATGAATTACATGATTTTATTCCTAGGAATAGTGAGAGTCAAAGTTGTACATTCCTCCTCTCTCTCGCCTTAGAAGTAGAAATGGGTGCTTATCATCCAGCTGAATAAGGATGGAAGAGAAGCCAGTCTCAGGGTAAAAATGACCCCTCTAAAGACAGAATGATGGAAGAACATTGGGTCACTGATGACATTATTGACAATGTTAATAAGCCAAAGAATTAAGTATGTCTAAATCTAGCCACCTTTTTGGACTTTTCAGTTATAGAAGTCAGTAAGTTCTCTTTACCATTTAGTCCAATCTGAAATTTTGTTTTCAGGTATTTACAAAGAAAAGAATCCTAATAGATACAAGGACAAATATATATTGTTATACAATGATTGTGGAAACATTGCTGTATTAAAATTTTATTTTTTTAATCTAAGAAAAAGCATTAAAATGAGCAATTCAACAAATTCACAGAGGAAGACATTTTGGAAAAAAATTCATAATAACTGGAAATTGTATCTAGGTTTAACAGGAGATTCATTACAAGGTTTCATTTTTAATTTCCTGAAGTAAAATTACTTACCTGGAAGTGTACTATGTCTATATTCCACTTTGTGCTGAGGATTCTTCCTGAAAAACAAAAACAAGATCTAGTTTTCCAGTCACTAAAAATTAATGACTATTTTAATTAAATTAGAACATTCACTAATTTACACAGAAAATTAGACCCTAACAAGCCTCTTATTGAATGGCATTTGCTTTTTCTTGTTTGCTTACTATAGTCACCATGCTGTACAGAGCATTTGCTTTTTAATTGCAACATTTTCTGGTGCCAGGCATATTTCTAGATGAAAAGATAGTTAACCAATCAAAGTTCTTTCCTCATGAATTATGCTCTAGAGAAGGACGGTATGAGACAAAGTGTATTATATTTCTAGAGTAAAATATGTGTTTTTAAATGTCAGGGGTATATATTACATATATAAAAATACAATGTGAAATATACAACACAAAATATCAAATACTTGTGTATGTTTGTTGTATAATGTCTAAAAGGATACTTTTAAGGCTTTTATTGAATCCAAAGGTAAAAGCATTTAAGTTATGCCTCTTCAAAGAACACTAATTAATTGTTATGAAAAAAATAGAAAAGCTTGAATTGAGAAATTCAAATAACATATTCCAAAGTCAAACGAACTATTTGGGTATCTACTTAGATTATATATACCTATGATTGCTTCTATTATATTACTAAACAAACGTTTAGGCTCACTATGTATATAAGACATTCTCTGGATAATACAAAACTGCCCAAGCAGCAAAAGTCCAAAGCTGTAACTGAAAGATCAGGATCCATGTGATGGGTCTCGACCTCTCTGAGAGGAAACTGTGAAGGAGAGCTGGGGTACACTGACAACAATAAACAGGTGCTGAGGTGTACATGAAGCTGTTGTGAGGGTGCTGGAGGAATGCACAGTAAGTCCTTATTCATGGCAGGTGGTAAGTAATTAATGTTAGCCATTGATATGGTCCTCACTTGTTCAAGGAATAGCCACATGACACTTATTACGTGCCAGGCCCTGTGTCAGAGGTCAGTGACAACTTTTATTGCTAATATCTCTGTTGTTGGTAACTTTTTCTACAATATAAGCACTAAACACAGTATAAGAGTACAACCACCCAGTTAATTAGCGTCATCACTCCATAGTTTTGAAAAGTGGAAAAAAGATTCTGTACAAGACTGTGTGTCTGGAGTAATGACCCACATATCACCTTTTATGGAAAAGAAATTTCAAGGTTGAGAGAAATAAACTGGACCACTTCAATGCGATGAAAAGAACTGCAAATAAAGTTGTGGTGATGATTTGAGATGACCTTTCCTTACCGAACATGCCAGTGCAGGTCACTGGTTTGTTTAACTTGGTATTTATTTATTTATTTTAAAAGATTTTTATTTATTGACCTTTAGAGAGAGGAGAGAAAGAGAGAAGGGAGAGAGAGGAGGAGCCATAAGCATCAACTCGTAGTAGTTGCTTTTTGTTACGTGCCTTGACCAGGCAAGCCTGGGGATCCGAACCAGTGACCTCAGCATTCCAGGTCGATGCTTCATCCACTGCATCACCACAGGTCAGGCACAACTCGGTCTTTATTAAAGTTCAATTAATGTTCGACTTCAGGGGAGGAGAACAGAAAAATGACATAATACCAAAGGTATTCTTCACCAATAACTTAGAAAAAGACTGCTGGCCACTTGAGATTATTTTTAGTAACTTTTAAAAAATAATTTTATTAAATTGTGGAAAGACACATTGGTAACCTCTTATTTTAAGAAAAATTCAAACCTACTTTTAAGTGGTAAGCCGGTCCACTAAAGTTCCATATACCTTCACTAAGATTCTTCAAGTGTTAAGATTCTACACAGATGTCTCATTATTATCTATTTATATCAGTTGAGATTTAAAGGCTTTTTCTCTTTCCTTTTAATAGATGTTTGCTTCAGGTACCAAGTAGTCCTATATTTTCTTGCTTTGCTCTTAACATAGCAGTATTGCTGAAAAGCTAAATACGGTCTTCTTTGTTTTTGCTATGGGAGTCTCCTTCAAAAGGTGCTTTAGAAAAATTTAAGTAACTAAATGTCAGGCTTTAAAAACAAGGACAATACAGCCTGGCCAGGCAGTGGCGCAGTGGATAGAGTGTCGGATTGGGAAGCGGAGGACTCAAGTTCCAAACCCTGAGGTCACCAGCTTGAGTGCGGGCTCATCTGGTTTGAGCAAGGCTCACCAGCCTGAGCCCAAGGTCGCTGGCTTGAGCAAAGGGTCACTCGCTCTGCAATAGCCCCCCAGTTAAGGCACATATGAGAAAGCAATCACTGAACAACTAAGGTGCCACAACAAAGAATGTTTCTCATCTCTCTGTCTCTCACAAAAAACAAAACAAAACAAAAACCCAAAAACAGTACAGAAACTCAACCAGGGGAGCTAACAGAGACAAGTACAGTTTATGTACCAAATAGCAGTTCAAGACTGTTCATATCAATTGTCAGGCTAGACACTAAAAGGGAGAGTAACTTTAAAAATGGGCTGGTGATGGTAGAGGTGATGGTTCAACCTTAAAGCTGAGGTGGTTCCTGGTTCCCTCCGATCCTGAAGCACGTCACAGCTGCACTCACTGCCCCAGTGACATAACCTAACCTCACAGCCACCAAGCCGTTTCAGGACACGTGGATAGGAACAAGAACTTTTACATTTGTGTATTTCCTAAAGGAAGAACAGAAAAATGTTTCATGAAATTTTGTACTTAGAAAAGGAAAAGATTTTTAGCTTCATCTGCCTGGTGGGGAGGGGAAGTTATTTTCTTGATGCTCTGCTAAATTTCCATCCTTTCCTAGGAGAACTTGCTATTTTCAGAAAAGACAGGTGTGGGACTGAGATGCAGACCTGAAGGAAACATGTTGAACTGATATTTTCCCACATTTAATTTAAAGAACAAACTTCCAGTTTAAAACAAAAGAATTGCTTAATATCAATAGTTTTTGCTACTTATTTTATTGAAAATGAAGAAAATAGATCCTGTGACAGGCTCAGAAGTTTGCTGTTTGGGTATTTTCAAATGTATTTTATTCTTCTTTGATGATAAACAGAACTCACAGAATAAATGGGCTTTAATAAGAAAATGAGCCAAAAGAGAAAAGATAGTATGTCACATAAAAAAGCACACACTTAAAATAAAAACAAATTTTAGATATGTTTTAAAATAAAAACAAAATTTAGACATGCTTTACTTAGCAATTTAAGTATGAAAAAATGCACTGAATGTTGGATTCCTATGTTATCCTCTACTTCAGTCTCCCATAATCTCAGTCCCAATTTTTATTTGCAGCCCAATCCTTCATTTCTATGCTCAAAGAGTAGTTTCTGGTTCTATCCCATTGATAGGCACTTGCTCATAGCCTTTTTGCATAGAATATTATTCTTATTCTACACAGTTCCCTCAGGGAAGCAAGTCTGATAATCACTGACAACTCCAAAACATATTGTCTATCTTTATCTACCACTTGGTACTTACCACATATTTTCTTATACTGTCATCTAAATTTTCAACACAAATGTGTGTGCATGTATTACCTCTATCATCTGTCAAATGAGCTGCTGAAGGGAATTTTTTTAATACTTTTTAATATCTCCTATAGCAAGTACAACAGTGTCTTTCACAAGGTGGCATTCAACTATATTTTTCATAAATTTATCTACTACAATATAATCACCTTTTTCAAAACCTTCAAAAAGTTTTTAATTAAGCTTTTACATGAGTTCCCAAAATGATGAACTATTTTAATTTTTCTCTTTAATGGGGAAAAAAAGACACTTGTTTTTGCAACCTATTATTTCTTAGGAAAATGTTAAAAAGAACTGGCAAGAAATCATTTGCAATAGAAACTAAAGTTTAAAATTCTCATTGGTTGGAGTACAGAAAACAATTTCTACCAATTTCTAGAATGATGATGAGTTTTCTTGAGTTAATGTTAATTTATTATTTTTAGCAAATGGTAATCCACAGATTCTGATGTTTTCAGAAGTCTTTTCTTTAAAAGACAGTTTTTCTATCGGAAATAGGCCAGAAAATGCCTATTCTTATTAGGCTGAAAATAATGTCAATGTGGTTAAATTGCTTTTCACTCATACCTATAAAATTAATAAAGTACTCATTGCATGTTTTTATACAAACCTACTAAAGTAAGTTAGAATTTCCTGCCATCAACAATTCATAACACTTCTCCAGGAAACAATGAAAATCTGACAGTCACATTAAGCAGATTTCACTGCAGTCAGGTTCCTGAGATACTGGCCGCCCAGCATCGTAAGACACTTAGCTCTAGTCAATCAATCACTCAGGTCAACAAAGAACATAGAGTACTTCACAAATGCTAGATAGATGCCACTGTATCTTGGACACATTCTTATCTGGCTTGCTAAACTTTAGCAATACTTTGGGGAAGGTGATCTGGCTTTAGAATCAGAAGACTTGAGTTTGAATTCAAACTATACCATTTATTGGTTATGCAATTCAGGGCAAGTCCTATGAACCAAGTCTCCATTTTCTCATCTGTAAAGCAGGAATAATAGTGCCAACTTCACACAAGTCTGTTCCAAGAGTTAAATAAAATAATGTGTAATATTTGTAGGCTATTAAACATTTTACAGGTGTCAAATATTTTTATAGAAATAGAAATCAATTTTTCTTTAAGACAGCCAACAATGTCTGAAAACTGTGCCAGTAAAAGTAATTGCCAGTTAATATCATTACATAGCTGAATTTTGCCTTCAATAATACATATAATTATTATGGTTAAATATTTCCCCAATATTTCATATATTTAGCCTGACCTGTGGTGGCACAGTGGATAAAGCATCGACCTGGAATGCTGAGGTTGCTGGTTCAAAAACCCTGGGCTTGCCCAGTCAGGGTCAAGGCATATATAGGAGTTGATGCTTCCAGCTCCTCCCCCCCCCCTCTCTTTCACCTGTCTAAAATAAATAAAGTCTTTTTAAAAAGTGTTTAAAAATATTTCACATATTTATAGAATATTTTCTAACATTTGCTTATATATAGTCTATTTTTCAAAGATTCATTATTTTATAACAAGGCATAATGCATTTTTCAAGTAACTCTGGGTTAAAGCTAAATGACAATTCTGTATGGTGCTTTGGGGGCATGTCACATTTGAAATAACTTTCAAAGACAATACCAAATTCTTCTACTCAGGTCCTTTTCCTAATAATGAATGGAAATACTCAGAGTTCATTCATAAAAGATTTACATCAACCTTTTTCACAAACGGCATTTTCTACTACTTGGCAGGCCTCAATATTCTTGGTTTTTATTTTTGGGTGTTTTTATTTTGTATTGTTGAGATTAACAGTAATATTTGGGTTCTAAACATGGAGCTATCCACCTATAACCACACCAAGTTTTTATGAGCCATTATATTTTAAAATACATGTTTTCCACAACATTTCTAATTTTAATGATACAGATATATGAATAACAATATATATCTGAAGGAACAACACTTCAGGAAGAGGAAATAAAGAAATGTCTTTAAATTTGCTAACACTGAGGTAGAAACAAGCTAGGCAATTGGAAAAACACAGAAAGATTTGTACTACAGCCCAAGGGGAACAAGTGAGAAGGAAAAACAGCAGGAAATCAAGTTAAAAAGAACTTGTGAGACATGGTAAAGAGTTTTGTCGGAAGCTGCTGAGAGGTTTCGAGTAAATAAATAACATTATATGACTTATTCTTAGTGAATTACTCTGGTGGCTGTGTGGAAAACAAACTACAGAAGAGCAGGCGAAGAAAAGGGGATATACTCCAGAAAAGAGGTGATGGTGGTTATGAGACAGGGGGAGTAAGTAGTCAGGATTTTCAAGGTTGAAATTGCAAGAACTGTTGATGGAGTGAATGAGTGATGTGAAGAAACAAGAACAATCAGGGTGCTTCTTTTTCTTTTTTAATTTTTATTAATTTATTTGAGAGAGAGAGAGAGAGAAACATCAATTTGCTATTCCACTTATTGATGCATTCATTGTTTGATTCTTGCATGTGCCGACTGGGGATCGAACCTGCAACCTTGGTATATCAGGATGTCCTGACCAACTGACCTACGCAGCCAGGACTCACGGGTGCTTTGCGGTTTGGGGCCTAACACTTTGTGTAAGGTGAAGTCATTGACAAAGGTGGAAAACACTTGGGAATGAGTTGCTTTCCTGATAGAAATCAAGAGTTCTGCTTCAGATGTGGTAAATATGAACTGCCTATTTTACAACCAAGTAGGGTCATTTAAACATGATTCTGGAGCCATTAAGTTGAATTAGCCCACCTAGGGAATAAGAACAGAATAGAGAAAGGAAGAGATCTGAGAACTGAGTCCTCTGGCTCTGCAATAATTATAGGAAAAGGAAGAGGAAACAGCAAAGAAGGCTAAGGAAGAGTAGCCAGGAATATAACTATTCTGACTTTATGAATAAATTGCTCTCTGCTCTGGCTTTCTCCACTATTGAGCGGAGACCCCTAGGCACAAATGATCCAACCCTCTGTTTTCCTTGTTTTCTTTTTTTTTTTTTAAGGTGAGAGAAGAGGGGATAGTGAGGCAGACTCCCACATGCACCCCGACCTGGAATCACCCAGCAATCCCATCTGGGGCACATGCTTGAATATCGAGCTATCTTTAGCTCCTGAGGCTGCTGCACTCCAACCAAGCTATCCTCAGCGCTTGTGGCCACACTGAACCAATTGAGCCATTGGCTTTGGGAGGGGAAGTGGGTGAGAAGGGGGGGAGATGTGGATGGGCGCTTCTCCTGTGTACCCTGACTGGGAATCGAACCCGGGACATCCATAAGCCAGGCTGACACTCTATCCACTGAGCCACTGGCCAGGGCCTGTTTTCATGAGGAACTAAAGCTCAGGAAAATCAAAGTTATGCTGCAGAATTGGTATAACCATAACTAGAATTTAAGTCTGTTGGTAATAACCCATTATCTTTCCATCATAAAGAGCTACTGAAAGATAAGTAAGCAACAGTTAATGAGAACAAAATAATAATTTTTATTTTGGTTTACTTCCAAAGATTTGGTAACTTAATACCAAAACTTAACATTCAAAATTTTAAATAAACTTTAAGTACTGTTTTACATCGGTATCTATTATAGTGGCTAGTACATTAGGTGCTCAGCAGTTGCTCAATGAACAAGTGATCAGTCCATATTTTTGTTTTCATTCCAAAATAATTTATTGTGCATTTTTTAAATCCAACACTTATTTTAAAACTTAAAGAAAAAATGAATTCTATGTTATCAAATATCTAAGTCTCAAAATTTAGAAGATAAAATTTTTTTAAAATATAGTCTTTATTAAATAATGAAAGAGTAAACCAACATAAAATAATAAAAAGTAGTCAATTTGTTCATTGAAAATCATTATAATTTTCTATCTATGCCAAAACAATCTAAAAATTCTTACATAGTTGCAATTAATACTAAATATAACAAAGAAAAATGGATGTATTATTAAAATGAATACATATTCAAATAAAGGAGAAAGAAAAACAAAACCACAGAAGAAATTCCAATATATTTTATCAAGGCTATATGAATATAAGGCTATATGAATATAATTGATATTGTTACTGAAATTTTTTAATGAATTTTTTAAAAATTATAGCCAAGTCTTACATAAAACTGTATAGCAAGTGATCAACATATTTTCTTCCAAAAACATATTCTTACAAATGATTAAAGAATTATAAGCACGGCAAATGATGATAGGTTACTTTCTATATGCAGATCAGATCCTATAAAAATGCATTAAGATACTATCAAATTTGACTATACTTGACTATAAATAAAATGATTGATAGTCTCGCCTGACTAATTCTGGGAATCTCAACTACCAGGCAGGCAACAAACTAGCGTTCCTAAAAAAACCTATTTATTTTGTTTCAAATAATATTATATGGATTTACACTAATACATGTTCCCATTTTTTATTAAGTGGCTTTTAAAAATTAGTATCTTGTAGTTTGAAGTATATACCTGCATATGTTATCAGTTAATATTGCAATAACTTGGAACATTTAAAAAAAATAAAAAACAGAAAATCACTTTATATCATAGTTACAAATCTGAACCAGCAATAACAATATAATTTATTTACTATAGAATACATGCTTTTTAAAATGATTTATTGCTTGTGGCAACACACTTCATTCACACTATACAGATCATGGTGCAGATTCATTACAACCAGAGCACTTACAGTTGATAACTGATACACTTCCTTACCTCATCCCTCTTAGACGGTATTATACGTAATTAAAAATAGAAATGTAGGCACTGGCTACTGAGAAACATGAAAGAACCAACATTTTCATTTGTATAATACCTGCTGAAAGTTTTGTAAAACCAAGGCCATGTATGTGAGTTTGACTTTACATTTTAACACTAAGCTGGTTGAAAAATGTTCCATTCATTTTAGTGGATATGTATTCTAAGTTTAGCGCTTAATTTAACAAGCAAGAACAGGAGCAATAATGCACTACATAAAACCTATTACACACCAGGGGGGTGAATGAGTCAGAGGCAGGCACAGCTATCAGTAGGTTACAGACACTAAGTATCTAATGTTCTAATTCAGACAAGTACCCTAAGCTATTCAACTGCATTAAACTGAGCTAGTCTTCTGACAGACTAAAGTGTACAGCTCAAAAAGGACAAATTAGTTAAATGGGCAAGATACTTACAATGACAACACAAACTAATTCATTTACATATTCTTTCAAGTTGATTTTTTGTTTGATTTGGAAAAGTATAATGTCAGAGAAAATAGAATAATGCTTGTAGTGTAGAAAAAATAAAATTTAATAATCAAATATCCTTTTCTAGACATTAATCTCATATTATATGAGCTATGGAGATCTTTATTTTTACTGTAGTATGTATTTAACATGTGATCCATATCTGTTTTACTCATAGAATAAAGTGGCTGAAAATAAAACAAACCCATGTGTACAGCTGTGTTTTATATTTCTTCTATAGTGATAAAACTTTGACCACAGATGACAATACTTGGAAATACAATATAATACCATATAAATTTAGGTAGCTGATGTAGTATAAGATTACTTAATCTATTATACAACATTTGAGATCACTTAGATACAGCAGAAAGGGAAAATGACTTGCACACACATTCAAGGGATTAGAAGGTAATCTGGGGCCTGACCTGTGGTGGCGCTGTGGATAAAGCGTCGACCTTGAACGCTGAGGTTGCCGGTTCAAAACCCTGGGCTTGCCTGGTCAAGGCACATATGGGAGTTGATGCTTCCTGCTCCTCCCCCTGTTCTCTCTCTCTCTCTCTCCCCCTTCTCTCTTTAATAAAAAATGAATAAATAAAAAATCTAAAAAAGAAAGTCCTAGTCTTAGAGATTTAAAAAAAAAAAGAAGGTAATCTGGGAAGTACAAAATAAATTAAACCTTAACCTAGTATTTCAATTGAGAGAATCACTGACTTTACTTAAGAATAATTCTTATCCTGTTTTATGAAGGCAAAATTTTTTAAAGATAAAAAGCAAAGATATTTTCACTCATAAATTTCTTCTCTCTTCCAAATGTGTCAAACATCATGGAAAATAGGCTTATTACAACACGACTTTTGGAATATACAGGGTTGGGCAAAAGTACAGTTGTGAGTTGTGCAAGGTTTACAGTTGTGGTGGGTGCAAAACAGTTTATTCTTGTATTGTTTAATTATTGTATTATTTTCCATTCATACACTGTAAATTTCCTTTTGCCCCAACTTGTATATATTTTTATTTTTCTGAATATAATAATTTCTGGCTGATTTTTGTCATTTTTTTGTTTTTGTGAGAGAGAGAGAGAGGGACAGATAGAAACAGACAGATAGGATGAGAGAGAGAGATGAGAAGCATCGATTCTTTATTGTGGCACCCTAGTTGTTTGTTGATTGCTTTCTCATGTGTGCCTCCACTGAGGGGCTACAGCAGAGCAAGTGACCCCTTGTTCAAGCCAGCAACCTTGGGCTCAAGCCAGCAACCTTGTCAAGCCAGTGATCTTGGGCTCAAGCCAACGACCCCACGCTAAAGCTGGTGAGCCTGTGCTCAAGCCGGTTACCTTGGGGTTTCGAACCTGGGTCCTCCTCGTCCCAGTCCTACGCTCTATCCACTGCACCACCGCCTGGTCAGGCTGTTGGTTATTTTAATGATCAGTGATATTTCACTATTTTCCTTCAGGGGCTATAAGAAAAGTTGGGCGTGAATTTACATAAAAACTTTCTTTTAAGCAAAAGAAATTAGAACATTTTATCATTCTCACACAGGAGGCTCATTTTCTAGTGCTGTTGAAATAAATATTGAGGCCCCAGATGGAGCTACTCCTGCCTGGGATGCCATGTCAGCAACCAAAAAAATAACTCTCATATCCCTATAAATTCTGTGCTTGACTAGAAACACAGCATAGCCTGTTAGCCAATCCCCAAACGCCAAGCCAGCTCTGGCTCTATACTTATTTCATTGTTCTGTCTCACTCCAAACAAGGTTGACTGTGTGGACCCAGTCAATCAGATATCTTCTATTTTTCTTCCCTATTTTTTATTCCTTGTCCTATAAAAGCTTCCTGCTTATGCCTCATTTTATAGTTCTCTGAATGGGGACTGTCTGCTTCATGAAATAATAAGTAAATTTTGTTTTTATCACCTAAACTGTGGTCTTTAATCATTTTTAATAGCACTAATCAATATATTGCTAAAACAATATATTCTTACAAATAAAGATTGTTAAGGAGTAAACTGATCAAAATACAGCATCAGTTTTAGCAATGATGCAAAAAGATCTAGTAGATCATGTTTTTTTGCCTAACTAATAATGATAATGCAACAAAAAGAGCATATAAATATATCATGCTTCTGCAACTAGGATTTTTATTATCTTGTTGATCTGAAAAATTCCCAAAATCTTCAATCAAATCTGGAGTTTTTTTAAACTGCAAAATATTAGTTTGCCATTTGTCTAAAACAATAAATACTACCAATACTTTAGAAAGCTAGGCCTAACAATGTGGAGTCAGGCCATACCATAGAGCAGTGGTTTTCAAACATTTTTGAAGTCAGGGAGCATTTAAAATCCTACAAATAATTGTAGGCGCACTATATACAAATTTCTGAGAAATGTGTTATAATAATTAAGTCAAATATTAAAGGAAAAAAATATCAAATCCAAGTGTGCTTTTATGGTAATTAAAAGAAATACGACAAAATTAAATTTATTCTGACATTAACAAACAGTTTTATGTTACATTTTTTGAGTTATGTTTTTTAGAATTTGTAAAAAAAACAGGTTAAAAAAATAAAAAAAACAACAAAAAGTTACCTTTTTATATATATAGATACATTCTTAGTAAGATTTAGTAAATTCAACAGGTCCCGGTGCAAATGTGTTAAGTTTTTTCATTCTTGTGTTTATGAGAAACACAAGCCTGATGTGTACAAGCTATTTCTTCAATGTTTGGGCATATATTTGAAAAGCAAACTCTCATTTCCTCATTAATACATTGAAGAATTCCTCTTTTTACTCTTAATTGTGTTGAGTGCAGAAAACCCCCACCATACATATCATCTTAACTTTACACCAAACAAAGGATAGAAGAAACTTGCCTCCAGTCTTTCCAGGGAACATGGGGGGGGGGGGTAGTGTAAACAACCCAGCACCACAGCTTAACAGCCTTTTGCAACCTAATCAGGCAAGTGAGGTGGGGGGTTGGGCAGACTGTCAGCTTACAGCCAATTCCCCACACCTGGGTCCCCCAAAAATCTAAACTCCAAAAACCCTGTTGGTTTTTTGGTCCCCAACAGGCACATATTTCTCTGGAATACTATAGGGCGCACCTGGAAATCTTCTAGGGTGCACCAGTGCGCCCTGGTGCACACTTTGAGAACCATTGCATTAAGCTGTCTTTCTGTTATATGCAAGGCAGTGTGTTAGAATCTGGGACTAAAAGATGAGTAAGAGTTAATAAGCAGCTCATAGTCTTGTGGGGGACATGATTTTTTACAGTTTATGGGATCTGGCCTCTCTATAATGAATCTCTAGCCTCCTGCACTTATTCTTCACATTTTCATCTAATGTAAGAAATATGCAGTGTGAGTACTTCTAGAATAGGAAGCTCTCTGCCCTTCCCTACTTCTGCCAAGTGCAGAGCACTTCCCACTTTTCCTGCTCCCCCACTCACCACTTCACTTGCTCTGGCTCATGAGCTTTGTAATTGGCACAGTACAAATTTATGTCTCAGCAAACTTACAAATTACTGCCATAGAGAAATATTGAATTGGCGGAGGAAGGAGACTAGGTTTTGTCTTCACTAGCTTTGGAGTCTTAGGAAAAATCATTTAACCTTTCCTAGTTTCTATTCCCTTACTTGCAAAACAGTAGTCAGTGTAAGCAATCATATCTAACATTCTCCAAGAGTCTGAACTGTAATTAAATTTAATAAGAAAAAAACCTTCAGATTTTATCTAAGTAGAGCCAGACACCAAGTATTTCAACAGATGAAAAAGAAAAACACAGTGTATGCATATATAAATATATTACAGATGAAAATTTCTATTACTACATGTGAGTCACTAGCTTTGCAGTAATTTCTTTTGACTACTCCCAATCTGACCTCTTTCAAAGAGATCAATGAAATGAAGGCAGCGATTTTTGACATTATTCTTAACAAGGCTTTGTATTTCATTTTAATTCTTCTCAAGAATAGGCCTGTTTAGATTTTGCTTCTGGAAAAAATGTAGAACATCACGACAGACCAATACTCTTATTTTAAAACTAGAAAAACAAAACCTGGTAAATATAAAAATTATTTTTGTGAGAGAATTATGGGAGCTTGAAATTTTTAGATCATTTAAAATTTCATGGAAGAAAAAGCCTTTCTTAGGTAAGCTGAAAATCATTGCCTCTTTTCTTCCTTAGAAGCCTTTGTTAGTTCTTCGCATGGGCTGAGGATAAGATATGGACCAAGTGGAGGAACACTATTGAGAAAAAGACTAATAGGGTTTTTCATGGTCACATGGGGTTGTCGTGACAGTTTAGGAATAAAAGGAATAAAGCTAATTATTCCAAAGGTAGACCAAGTTTTACTAAAATGTCAACATGGTTATCATCTATCTAAATCTCTGGCTAGAAAGAGATGACTAGTTATTGTCCGCCAAACAGAGGATATATCCTCACTGTTCAAAGCCAGTATCTATAATCTATATAGTTCTTTTTTTATAAACAAAGTCAGTATTTAAAAAAATTTTTTTAAAGATTTTATTTATTTTAGAGAGAAGAGAAAGAGAGAGAGAGAGAGAGAGAGAGAGAGAGAAGGGGGAGGAGCAGAGCATCAATTCCCATATGTGCTTTGACCAGGCAAGCCCAAGGTTTCGAACCAGTGGCCTCAGTGTTCCAGGTCAACGCTTTATCCATTGCTCCACCACATGTCAGCCACAAAGTCAGTACTGTATGAAAAAATTATTTAGACACGAACAGGCAAAAAAATATGACCAATAACCAAAACAAAAGAAACTGATCCAGAAATGTTGGTTAGCAAATACAAATTTTAAAATACCCAAGAAAAATATGTTAAAGAATATGTTTTGAAAAGAGTAAAAAATGGGAAGTGTGAGTGAAAAGACAGATAATCTCACCAAAATTAGAATCTATAAAAAAATCATGCCTGCTTGACTAAGTGGTGGCACAGTGGATAGAGCACTGGCCTGGGACACAGAGGCCCAAGGTTCGAAACCCCAAGGTTGCTGGCTTGAGTGTGGGCTCATCCTGCAAGTTCACTTGCTTGAGCGTAGGATCATAGATATGACCCCATAGTCACTGGCCTGAGCCCAAAGGTCTCTGGCTTGAGCAAAGGGTCACTGGCTTGTCTGGAGCCCCTTGGTCAAGGCACATATGAGAAAGCAATCAATAAACAACTAAAGAACTGCAATGAAGAACTGATGTTTATCATCTCTCTCCTTTCCTGTCTGTCCCTATCTATCCCTCTCACTAAAAAAAAACCCACAAAAAACATCATGTCTACTCTAGAATTAAAAAATGCAATCTGAAATTATAAATTCTTTAGATGAATTTCACAGCAGACTAAACACAAAAGAAGAGAGGATTGGTAAACTCTACAACAGGTCAACAGCAAATATCTCTTCTGAAGCACAGAAGAAAAATGAAATCCTATTTTCAATGAAAGTTTAAAAACTAAAAGTTAAAGGCTTGAAAAACTGCAGGCATAAGTAAATATCAATAGATAACAGAGATTAAGGAGAAAAGTATAACCAAATGTTTCCAGTGTGCATACCTATAACAAGATTCTCCATAAGGACATTCAGGCCGGTCATCAGACTCATCTTGACACATGATTTGTACACCTCCATAATCACTATCACCAGGGTGACTGAAATGTTGAAAATGGACAGGATTCTTCCTATGAGGGTTACAAATATACCGTGAGAAAAAAATAATAGGATATATGAGATCTAAATATACTAAAAATAATAATAATAGGATATGGCAGGAAACCAAGCCATGTACATCTGATTATTCCAGCATGTGAACTAGTGGACTACATTGTTAAAATCAAAGCTCATCACATATTTAGTACAGAATTCTCATGGAGACAAAATTAATTTCTGGTGACATATAGTAGGCCATGTATGTCAGTGGACAATTTGCAAATAGTACTTTATATATAAAAAGCACAAGTGTTTAAATACTTTTAATAAATACATATATGCATCCTCTGCTGAGATAAAAAAGACATTCTAGAAGCCTCCACAGGTCTCCTAATCATTAAACCCATTTTACTAACCAAAGGTAACCACAGTCCTATAATAGAAAATAGTGTTTCTCTGATATTTTGGTTGCAAGAAAAAATGCCCAAAATTCCAGATAGCTTTTGTTTTGTGGGTTAATTTTTTTAGAAGTAAAAACCAAGAAATGTGGCCCTGGCCGGTTGGCTCAGTGGTAGAGCATCGGCCTGGAGTGCAGGACTCCCGAGTTCGATTCCCGGCCAGGGCACACAGGAGAAGCGTCCATCTGCTTCTCCACCCCCCCTCCTTTCTCTCTGTCTCTCTCTTCCTCTCGTGCAGCCAAGGCTCCATTGGGGCAAAGTTGGTCCGGGTGCTGAGGATGGCTCCATGGCCTCTGCCTCAGGTGCTGAAATGGCTCTGGTTGCAACAGAACAACGCCCCAGATGGGCAGAGCATCACCCCCTGGTGGGCAGTCGGGCGCATGTGAGAGTCTGTCTGACTGCCTCCCTGTTTCCAACTTCAGAAAATACAAAAACAAAACAAAAAAAAACAAGAAATGTAAAAAATATATTCAAGAATCATTAACCCTTTACATATTATCATAAACAACATGCTTTAACATAAATAACTACCTTCCAAAAAAATTTGTCGGGATGCTGTTTCAAACTTTGAAAAGTTCTTTAATGTCTAGCTTAATAAACGACCTCTGGATTCTCACATCTGTTTCTGCATTCAATCATTTACAGTAACACAGACCATGTAGCCTCTGGAAAACTCTACTGTACACTGTGAGTGAGAGATTGAGAGTGAAAAGGCACATATACAAAGAGTCTTAGTATTATTGTGAAAATGGCTTTAACCTTAGATTTTCTAAAAGCTTCCTGGGGACCAGAATGTCTCAGAGGTCCCTGGACCACACTTTGAGAAGTAATGTTAAAAAATAACACATTAGCCTGACCTGTGGTGGCGCAGTGGATCAAGTGTTGACCTAGAACACTGAGGTCGCTGGTTCAAAACCCTGGGCTTGCCTGGTCAAGGCACATATGGGAGTTGATGCTTCCTACTCCTCCCCCTTCTCTCTCTCTCTCTCTCTCTTTCTCTGTCTCTCTTCTCTAAAATGAATAAATTAAAAAAAAAAAATAACACATTAGTTTTGTCTGTTCTTGAATTTAAAAGGAAACATGTAGTACATACTTCTTTGAAAGGAAGCCATCCACAAGCCAAGAAGAGAGAATTCAGGAGAACCTAAACCTGCCAACACTTTGATCTTAGACTTCCAGCCTCCAGAATCATGAAGTAATAAATTTCTATTGTTAAAGCCACCTAGTCTTGCTATATTTTTGTTATGGTAGCCCTAATGAACAATACAAATAGCAAACAGGATTTTTCAAAACTCCAGACTTATAGAAGGCTTATATACTTCTGTTCTACAAGTTTATAAATTATGTTCCACACATGGAACTAAGGCCATTTTAAAATAGACAAAATTGTGAATAAATGCATCAAGTTCTAACTGTTGAAAGTGAAAATATTGTTATTCAAGTGCTAAAACAGGAAAGCACGTTAAAGATAATATGAATGTGAAGTTAACAGAATATGTAATAAAAATACACTATTGCACAAAAGACAACAAACTCTACTAGAATGTATTGGTAAGATATTTGGTTTTACAAGTTGAAATGGCAAAGAAATATTACTGAAATAGGACTGCATAATTATAAGCATTCTATTATAAACATTATAGATGAAACTATAACCTAAAACTAAGGGATAATAATTTGAATTTACAGAATATGAAATTAGAGAAAATATAGACAATGTAACCAAATGAAGAAAGTATAGAAGTAACCAATCAATCCAGGAAATATATATTCACTTGTTTTAGAAGGCATCATGGTGATTCAAAAGCACCATTAGAAAAATACAGATGTTGGCCCTGGCTGGTTGGCTCAATGGATAGTGTTGGCTCAGCATGCGGACATCCCAGGTTCAATCCCCAGTCAGGGCACATACAAGAGGCGACCATCTGCTTCTCTTCACCTCTTGTAGACAGTGGCTCAACTGATTCAAGCATAGAGGCCACAGGCACTGAAGAAAGCTCAGTTGATTCAAGTATCAACCCCAGACAGAAGTTGCCGGGTGGATCCCGGTTGGAGGGTATGCAGGAGTCTCTTATCTCCCCTCCTCTTACTTAAAAATAAAATAAAATAAAAAAAACAGAGGCGGCCCTGGCCGGTTGGCTCAGTGGATAGAGCACCAGCTCAGTGTATGTATGTCCTAGATTTGATTCCAGGTCAGGGCACACAGAAGAAAAGACTATCTGCTTCTCTCCTCATCCCTCCTTCCTCCTGTAGCCAGTGGCTCGATTGGTCCAAGCACTGGCCTCAGGTGCTGAGGATAGCTTGGTTGATTCAAGCATTGGCCCCAGATAGGGGTTGCCAGGTGGACCCCCATCTGGGCATATAAGGGAGTCTGTCTCACTATCTCCCCTCCTCTCACTTAAAAAAAAAATAAAAATAAAAATATAGAGGAAGCACTGACCAGTTGGCCCAGTGTGTGGATGTCCCGGGTTCGATTCCTAGTCAGGGCACAGAGAAGCAACCATCTGCTTCTCCACCCTTCCCCTTCCCCTCTCTCTTCTCCTCCCACAGCCAAGGCTCAATTAGTTTGAGTGCATCCACCCTGGGTGCTGAGGATGGCTCCATGGAGTCTCTGCCTCAGGTGCTAAAAACAGCTTGATTGCAAGCATGGCCTCAGATGGACAGAGCGTTGGCCCCAAATGAGAGTCACCGTGTGGATCCCGGTCAGGGTGCATGCAAGAGTGTGTCTATCTTCCATTCTTCTCACTTGGAAAATGAGAAAAAGAAATATATAGAGGAAAATGCACAAGATGCCTAAACACAGCCTAAAATACTGGCGATAGTATAAAGTATTCAACAACTATAAATAAAGCTATCTTTCTAATATCAAATAAGCAGGTATTTGAGTCTCAGTGATGTAATTTTCAAGTCAGAATTACCTAGTTCAGATTCTTGCATTAATCAGCATGCCTATATTGGAAACATTTAATTTTTTTTTTTTTTTCAGAGACAGAGAGTCAGAGAGAGGGATAGACAGACAGGAACAGAGAGATGAGAAGCATCAATCATTAGTTTTTTGTTGCGCGTTGCAACTCCTTAGTTGTTCATTGATTGCTTTCTCATATGAGCCTTGACCGCGGGCCTTCAGCAGACTGAGTAACCCCTTGCTGGAGCCAGCGACCCTGGGTCAAGGCTGGTGGGCTTTTTGCTCAAGCCAGATGAGCCCGCACTCAAGCTGGCGACCTCAAGGTCTCAAACCTGGGTCCTTCCACATCCCAGTCCAACGCTCTATCCACTGTGCCACTGCCTGGTTAGGCTGGAAACATTTAATTCTTAAAAACCTTTAGTAGGATTTGCAAAAATGCATACTGACAAAGTAAAAACCAAGTAGACACATGAAAAAGCTCCTAAGCTTTAAGCCAAAATGTTTTATTAAGTTTTTCATATACAATAACATATAGCTACATGCTTTTGAAATAAAGGAATTACACACTATCTATAATTTCGTCTTACCTGTAGCAGTTTGCCCCATACATGCAGGATGTCCTCTTGACCTTGTTTTCTTCAGAATCTTGTAGAACTGAATCAGTTGCCTTTGCATGTAAAGTTTCAGGGTTGGAGTGATCAGAGCTGGACTCAGAATGAGATCCCTGAGACTTACTGTGGAGGGACTTGCCCTGGGCACTGGAACCACTCTCAGATCTGCTCAGAGCCTCTCCTGTATTTAGTGTTTCTTTAGTGATGATTTTATGTTCAGACACCTTACCAAGTTCCTCTGTTGGGATTTTGCTTCTCTGTGTATTAGTCTTCATACTATTCACATCTGTGTTACTTAATGTGACTGCAAAAAATGATTGTGGCATTTCCTACAAGACAAATCAGAAAAAAAATTTAAGTGAAATGTTTGAAAAGAAATATGTGAATTTAAGCAAAAAAGCATAAAACTACAAGATTCATGCAATATGTACATTTTTAAAACTTTAAGATTTTAAGTTTTTTGGTCCTGGCAAGTGGCTCCGTGAATGGTGTCAGCCCAGTGTATGGACTCCCGGATTCAATTACTGGTCAGAGCACTCAGGAGAAGTGACCACCTGCTTGTACCCCCCCCTTCTCTCTCTCTTCCCCTCTTTTAGCCAGTGGCTCAGTTGGTTTGAGCATCAGCCCTGGGCACTGAGGATAGCTCAGTTTGCCTGAGAGCATCAGCCTCAGGTACTAAAAATAACTTGGTACTCGAGCACCAGCCCTAGATGGGGTTGCCAGGTGGATGCCAATTAGGATGCACACCAGAGACTACCTTACTGTCTCCCCTCCTCTCACCTAAAAACATTAATTAAAAAAGAAAAGATTTAAAGTTTTTAAAAATACCATTTTTATGTCTCTAGTTTTATAACCTTAAAACAATACAGTTATTAAAAAAAGAATTTACAGTTGCATCAAACCTTTACAATCATGTCAAACATTCAGTGAAAAATAACCAGAAAAATACAAATGAAACACACAAATACAATATCTGCTTTCATTTGAATATATATCATACTTCCTCAAAAAGCCAACTATACTCTTAAATTTTCCGTTCAACGATGTGTCACATGCTTAAGATACACTGGCCTTAAAATTTCTTGTGAGTTACCACAATACTTTATTTCTACCATCTAAATATAATCATGATATTTTCCTATAGCTGAATAAAATTGCTCCACTTGCACAGAAAAATTTACATGAAGCTGTTATGACCAACTCAAAATAAACACAATTCCTTTGACGTGGTCTGAATAAAAGTTTCAATTTATCCAATTAAAGGTGTTTTGAACCAAGTAAATATTCTCATTAGCAGTACAGAACTTTTAAAAAAATATTCTTTAATTATTTTTATTTACCAGATACACATGAATGTTCACCCCCATATGTAACTAAGGATTCACATATACTGGCTACCTGGAAAAAGCTGGTTTTGATATTACTTAAAACCTAATTTCGTGAGAAGATATTAATATAACTTCTTTTGAACTAATTACTTGTGCTTTAATATTTTTTCTTTTTTTAAGAAGCACAGTATGTAACTTGAAAATATTATCCAAATACCTTGTAGATGGAACCTAAGTCTCCTCATGTTTCTTGTATAGTAATAAATAACAATAGGAAAAGCAATCACTGGTGCAGCTTGGAGCTGACCCTCAGCTGGTGGCATCTTTACCACATCCCTCTAAAACATACTCTCTTCTCTCCACACTGCTCAGCACTCCCCGGTCTCATCTGTCTCCCTCTGCTACAGCAGCCACTGGTATGTGCAGAGACTGGAACTCTGGAGTGTAGAGGGGGCAATCTGGCTCACTTCCCCACTTGGCAGTCTCCCACTGGGTCTCCTCTCACAAGCTTTTTTTTGGTTTTTGGCTTGTTTGTTTTGCCTATTCAGGTACTAATGGGTAAGGTAGGTCACCATACCTACTGGCTAAGCAGACAATTTATTCTAAATTAAATGCCACTCTCTTGTTCCCATTGGCATCTTTAAATTCCACAAGTAATTCTCATAGAGCACCCTCTTCTCGTGATTTTAGAAAGGTAGAAAACACTTCTCCCCACAAACAAAGCCATCACCCTTCATGTCTCTTAGTTTGCTCTGCACAAAGCCTGACGGTAGGTCAGCGAGCAATTCCCACACCTTCCAGGATGCCCCTCCGGGGAAGCTCTGGCTCTCACTGCTGAAGGCTCCTTCCAAACATGAAATACTTATTACTTTTGTTTGAAGCTTTGGGACTCAACAACAGTTTGGGGGCAATAAGGGGGAAAATCCCACTCAACATCCTTCACACTTATGGGGGGGGAAAGGACACACATACATACATAGGTCAATAGTTAAATTAGGATGCATTCTTACCATGAAACAGCATGCAGAGGTTGAGGGAGGGAGGAAAGAAAAAAGGGAGGGAGGGAGGGGGAAAAGGAAGGAAGGAAGGAAGGAAGGAAGGAAGGAAGGAAGGAAGGAAGGAAGGAAGGAAGGAAGGAGGGAAGGAGGGAGGGAGGGGGGGAGGGGGAGGGGGAGGGGGAGGAAGGGAGGGGGAGGGGGGAGGGGAGGGAGGAAGAGAGGGAGGGAGGGAGGGAGGGAGGGAGGGAGGGAGGAAGGAGGTGGGAAGGGAAGGGAAGAAGAGGAGGGAGGGAGGGAGGGAGGGAGGGAGGGAGGAGATATTGATTTATATTTTTTAATTAAACAGGAAGAATATACATAGTACCATGATTCCATTTAGCTTTTTAAAAATAAATATTCCCTATATAGCTATGTGTATACTTGTATAAATCCAAATGAAAAGGTTTAGGATACAAACCAAAATATTAGTAAGACTATAGGATTGAAGGATGAGGCAAATCAAGATACTCACTTTATTCAACATATTTCTGAATACTCTGTTTTTGTTTTTTTCCACAGCAGGCATGAATTATTTCACCATTTAAAAATGAAAAACACACCAAAGAAAATGAAATGAAATCTAAGACATGAAATATTTGGCACCATATTTCAACTCCCTCTACTTCCATGAAATATAAAGAAGGATTGGTATTTTAAAATATCTTCATAAGAAATGTTTGACATATTAATTTATTCTAAAAGAGAAAAATGATGAAGTCACAGTTATCAATTCTATGGGTTAGGGGGTTCTCAAACACACTAGTTTAAGAGTCATAGAAGCTGGAATTCATAACGTTCTTTATGCAACTTCATGAAATATTGATATTCAGTAGACCCTTGGCATTCAAGAATTTAACAATCATGGTTTCAATTATTTATAAATGATCCCAAAAATCCATTACATGCAGTAATTTGTAAGTTTGCTGAGACATAAATTTGTACTGTGCCAATTACAAAGCTCATGAGCCAGAGCAAGTGAAGTGGTGAGTGGGGGAGCGGGAAAAGTGGGAAGTGCTCTGCACTTGGCAGAAGTAGGGAAGGGCAGAGAGCTTCCTATTCTAGAAGTACTCACACTGCATATTTCTTACATTAGATGAAAATGTGAAGAATAAGTGCAGGAGGCTAGAGATTCATTATAGAGAGGCCAGATCCCATAAACTGTAAAAAATCATGTCCCCCACAAGACTATGAGCTGCTTATTAACTCTTACTCATCTTTTAGTCCCAGATTCTAACACACTGCCTTGCATATAACAGAAAGACAGCTTAATGCAATGGTTCTCAAAGTGTGCACCAGGGCGCACTGGTGCACCCTAGAAGATTTCCAGGTGCGCCCTATAGTATTCCAGAGAAATATGTGCCTGTTGGGGACCAAAAAACCAACAGGGTTTTTGGAGTTTAGACTTTTGGGGGACCCAGGTGTGGGGAATTGGCTGTAAGCTGACAGTCTGCCCAACCCCCCACCTCACTTGCCTGATTAGGTTGCAAAAGGCGGTTAAGCTGTGGTGCTGGGTTGTTTACATGACCCCTCATATTCCCTGGCAAGATTGGAAGCAAGTTTCTTCTATCCTTTGTTTGGTGTACAGTTAAGATGATATGTATGGTGGGGGTTTTCTGCACTCAACACAATTAAGAGTAAAAAGAGAGGAATTCTTCAATGTTTTGATAAGGAAATGAGAGTTTGCCTTTCAAATATATGCCCAAACATTGAAGAAAACGCTAGGACATATCAGGCTCATGTTTCTCATAAACACAAGAATGAAAAAACTTAACACATTTGCACCGGGACCTGTTGAATTTACTAAGTCTTACTAAGAATGTATCTATATATATAAAAAGATAACTTTTTTGTCCTTTTTTTAAATTTTTTAACCCCTCTTTTTTACGAATTCTAAAAAGCATAACTCAAAAAATGTAACATAAAAATGTTTGTTAATGTCAGAATAAATTTAATTTTGTCGTATTTATTTCTTCTAATTACCATAAAAGCACACTTGGACTTTATATTTTTTTCTTTAATATCTGACTTAATTATTATAACATATTTCTCAGAAATTTGTATATAGTGTGCCTACAACAATTTGTAGGATTTTAAATGTGCCCCAGCTTCAAAAAGTTTGAGAAGCACTGGCTTAGTGTAATGATTATTAGAATAATCTCTTTAGTAAAAAATCAGATTTTGAGTATCAACTTTGACCTTGAACATGTTGATTTAAACTCTCAGAATCTCAGGTGTCTTAATCTATTTTCCAGAAAAATAATCAACCTACTTTCTAAAATTTTCTAAAAATTAAGTAAAATAAGTATATCTTAGTGCTGGGTCTAGCCCAGAGTAAGACTTGCTAAATAGTTATGGTTTTTTGTTTTTATTTGTTGTTAACAGAATAATTAATGTCACTATATTACTACTATTAATAAATGCTTACTGAGTGCATGAATAAATGAATAATAAACAAAAAGATGCTTCTATAGGACTAATCAGAGCTATGCTATAAATAGTACTAACCCAAATGGCCAATCAGAAGCAAAGGGTATAAGAGTCTCTGATGTAGTAAACCAGTACTGAGGAGATCTGGGGCACACAGCCTTTCTTTAAAAACAGCTGTGTAAAAAAGAGTTAAGACTCCACAAGAGGCATCTATGTGTGTGTAGAGAATGAGCTACTTACTGCAGCAGTTACCATCCCAGGGGGAGGCTGCAAATACAGAAAGGAGCAGGTGGTGTATTGGTGTATCTGGAAATGGCTCTCATCACCAAAGGATCCAAAATGTCTCTCACATTTCTCTACTTCTCTCTGGTCCTCATGCCACCAATCTAGTGCAGGCTTTCATTCCTGAGGCCTTCTGTGACAGCTTCTTAGGCATTTCCTGCCTCCATCTTACATATCAAGGCTACACACTCCTAACCACATCGCTCTAACTCAAAACTCTTCACAAAGTTTCTGAAGCCATAAAATACAATCCTAATTTATTATTTAATCTGGCTTCCAAGCACCATCCTGATTTGTTCTGTTGCTTCCTCCCCTGATCTCACCTATCCATATCCACACACAATCCATGTACGCATGCACGAGACACTCCAGTGTAAATACACATTCATGGACCACACCCACTTTCCTGCCTGTGCCTCTGCTCAGAAACTGCGCCCTTCACTGACAGCACTCATCCTCACCAACCCAGCTTGCTAACAGGTGAGCCATCTTTCAACACCTAACTCAAATACATCTATCTTTCAAAAGAAGTTAAATTAGCATCTTTCCTCTCTCCTGCTTCTGGGGTACCCCAATGTTCCCAACCATTTCAAGCCTCCTCATTTATTAGATTGATCTCGACCAACCTAAGACTACATGTTCTTTTACTCTTCTCTGAATTTATGTAAATCTAGCTATAGTATAAAAAAAGTGTAATGTATACCGTTTATTTCCTCCTAGACCTCTTTCCTCCATTCATTTGATAATGAATGGACACATGAAACAGAAAGGGAAATAATGCTACCTCATCTTTCTGACAACTATGAATGGTCAAAAGGGAGATTCCATAATCCAAGTCCCTAGAATTTAACACAGAAGCAACCATAAAGATACTCTTGTTTTTTCTCTTAACTTAAAGAACTAGATGACATAACCCTAAAGCTACCTGTGAGTGACCATGTTGTACATCATGTAAAAAATAGCCTGCCAGGCCCTGGCCGGTTGGCTCAGTGGTAGAGTGTCGGCCTGGCATGCAGAAGTCCCGGGTTCGATTCCCGGCCAGGGCACACAGGAGAAGCACCCATCTGCTTCTCCACCCTTCCCCCTCTCCTTCCTCTCTGTCTCTCCCCCCCCCCCCCCCCCCCGCAGCGACGCTCCATTGGAGCAAAGATGGCCCGGGCGCTGGGGATGGCTCCTTGGCCTCTGCCCCAGGCGCTAGAGTGGCTCTGGTCACAACAGAGCGACGCCCCGGAGGGGCAGAGCATCGCCCCCTGGTGGGCAGAGCGTCGCCCCCTGATGGGCGTGCCGGGTGGATCCCGGTCGGGCGCATGTGGGAGTCTGTCTGACTGTCTCTCCCCGTTTCCAGCTTCAGAAAATACCAAAAAATAAAATAAAATAAAATAAAAAATAGCCTGCCAATAGCAGTGAAAAATGATTCAAAAGGCAAAAATGGGAAAAATTGGTGGCATGAGGACTAACCTGATTTTGATCAAGTCTCTGGCTGGTCCCTATGACATAGTTTCCGCTCTTTTTCTTTCTATTTCAGAATTTGAATTATTGCTATATCTTTGTGTGGTAGTTAGTCATCAAAGATGGCTGTCAACATTCCCACCCATTCCTTTATACACAAACTGCTCCATCCATTGGTCAAGTGGAGTCTAATCCCCTCCCCCTGAATCTAGGCTGACATGGTAACTTCCTCTGACCCAAAGAATGCAGCGGAAATGATAATGTACCAGTTCCAATCCTAGGCCTTAAGAGACCTGAAAGCTACCTTCACTCTCTTGAAATACAGCTGCCAGGCAAAGATTCTCAGTTTAGACTACTTAATGGTTAAGCAGAGTGAGGGAAGTCCAGCCAGCCCACAGCCATCGCATCAACCTTATTGAGGCACCTTCATGTGAGGGAAGCCCAGCTGAATGTAGCCAAGCAGACACCAAAAGTGTCATAAAATAATTGCCTAGCTGAGCCCAGTCAACACACAAAATTATAAGAAATAATAAATCATTATTGTGTTAAGCAACTAAGTGTTGAAGTAGCTTGTTTCCCAGCAATAGACAGCTGACACACTTTACAATACTATTTTGCTTAAGTTGATTCAGCTAGGCTTCCTTCTGTCATTTACAATCCAGTTCTAATTAGATGTGCACAGGACACACCATTCTTTCCGTTAAAATTCATAAAGTCAAGCACCCTAATTTTCACTCTTAAATTAGACAATTATCTAACTGGTAAGGGGATGCAGAAAGTCATAAGAAAACTGATGAAAAACTGACTATTTTAGAGCAATTGTCTGCACTATCAGAAGTTACTAGAGTCACAAAACTCTTGTACACAGTCTAATATATATGGTAGAAAAACCCATTGTACCCAAATTGAAAAAATCTATGAAATGTGCTCTTGGGCCTCAGTTTTCTCTACGGTGTTGAATGATGGTCCATCAGAAACTCTCAACTTTGAGTGCACAATAAAATTGAAAAAGTTTATTTAAAATAATACTAATGTACAGGCCACACAGACCTACTGAATCAGAATCTCAGGAGTACGGCCCAGGGGGAAGGGGATTTCTGCCCCTTCTCTCTACCTCCTTTCTCACTCACTCTTCACCAGGAGAATGTGATTCTTTCCAAGTAAATTGACCCAAGTCTACTCTGCAAGTTGGGCCAAATTTTTCTTAGCCCCTTGTAATTGGCAATCTAATGCCATTAAACTATAAATAAGGTGGCACCGGCCTCTTGTTTCATTCTTTTTTAACTTCCCTCTCACCTGCTCCAGCACTGCAGACATCCCTTCAGGACCAGCTGCAAGCCAGTGTCGGCTGAAAATGGATGGGGATGGAGGGTGGGGTTTGGAAAGGTCTAGAGTTTCTATGTCATCTCTCTCTGGCCCAGCTTTGCCGCAGCCCTGTATGAATGGTTATGAGAAGGTTACGAACCCTTGATCCCTATTTCTCCTGTTCTATGAGAGGTGGATCTCCTGCAGAAACTGTAAGATAAGAAAAATCCCTTGTCCAAGTGGAGCTCAGACATTCTTGGACCTGGCTGAAGACTCCCCTGATGCCACCAAAATACCACAAATACTTTGGATCCGTTTACTGCTCCTCTCTATAATCCATCAATTAAGAAGCTCTTTCTGAAAGTTTTACTTGTGATCATCAAATGTGATCATCAAACTAATGGGTTGAAATAAACATAGTAAAAGATGTATACTATAGATATTATTCTGAAAAAATTCCCTTCTTGGAAAACAAAGGCAATCATTTTAATACGTTCAGATAGTAGAGCATGTTCAAGCTCAAAGTAAGTAAGTTTTACCTTAATAAGCTTTTATAGCCAATATATTGACTTGACTCTAAAAGCAAGCAAGGGGTTGAGCTTATAGTTATAGACTCACTTTTTGATCTGGAAGAAAAGATCCAGTGAGAAGACAGACCTGCTCTGATGGGAGAGGAGGCAGGAGTGAGGGGAGTACTATAAGGCCTGACCCTCTGAAGTGCTACTGGCCTTTCAATCATTCCAGAGCACACTATCCTAAAACCAATCCACTCCTTTGGCTTTTGTTGAGACTAAAGAGATGAAGGCTCACAAACCTCAGTCACAGGTCTACAGGATCATGAAAACTATTATCTAAACCACCCATCTAACAAGAGGAAGAATACCTGATGATTCTGCTCTGGGATATCTCCCTCTCTCTCCCTCTCCCTCTCTCTCTATATATATCCAATAGAGGCCTCATTTTCTTTAAGTATGCAGTGTTAAAGAATGCATAAGTCATATAAACCACTTTAATAACTTAGCAAAAACTGAAAGAGAAGGTTTATAAATACTGTAAGTTAGCCCAGAAGTAATCCTGCAAAAGCCATTAAAAGTAGACCACGGATTGTTCTTTGCATACTCATCAAGAAAAAGGTGGTTACATGCTATTTTAGAATAAACAATACATTAGAAGAATGGAGGTATCAATTATAATCAGAGTCAAATGATCCTTATATTTTTCCCCAACTGAAAATTTCTCAATTAAACAGCTTTGTTTTCCACAATGCAAATATTATATTAAAGGTTAGTGTCAGTAAGCCAACAAAATATATAGGCTAGGTTTTGTTTTCATAAACTTCTTGCTATATACACCATGATTCATTCCTATCTCAAACACTTGATGAAGAAAACAATCAGAAAATGAGGGTTTTTTAAATTACCGTGGATGAAATGACAGACTCTTCCTCATCAGCAAGTTTGCACTTTTTTCCTGTGTCTTCCTCTGCTGATGTGCTTTCTGGGCTTCCTGGTGGTATTAGTTGCTTTCTTTCTTGCTGTGTTACGTTTACTTGGGTTTTATCTTTGTAGATTCCTTCTCTTCTATGTTCCCGTATTACATTATCTTAAACACACATTAGCACACATATACAAAGAGAAAGAAAAAAATTAACTCCAGTATCTTCAGATATCAATAATCCATACCAATTCAAAAACAAAAACAAAAAACAACAACAAAAGAAAAAGGATGAAATTAAAGTTCCAGTTATGTTAATACCAAATTGAAAACACTTATTTGCAAATCTCAAAAAGTCTTAAGCAGAACAATAGCCAAGAGCTCCAGCCCTAGAGTCAGCAAGGTTAAGATGCTAGAGGGGTACCCTTTAACCCAGGGGTGCCCAAACTGCGGCCCCCTGAGGTCATTTTTCCAGCCCCACTGCACTTCCGGAAGGGGCACCGCTTTCATTGGTGGTCAGTGAGAGGAGCATAGTTTCCATTGAAATACTGGTCAGTATGTTGATTGAAATTTACTTGTTCTTTATTTTAAATATTGTATTTGTTCCCGTTTTGTTTTTTTTACTTTAAAATAAGATATGTGCAGTGTGCATAGATATTTGTTCATAGTTTTTTTATAGTCCGGCCCTCCAACGGTCTAAGGGACAGTGAACTGGCCCCCTGTGTAAAATGTTTGGGGACCCTTGCTTTAACCGGTTCACCTCACCTCTCTGAACTTTGGTTTCATCATCTGGAAAAAGGCAATTGTAATAATAACTCACAGAGTTACCAGGTTAAATGAGGTTAAGACATAAAAATTATCTAAGAGAGTACTTGATATGTGTCAGCTATCATTTATTTTAGCATTGATGTTTTCTAACAGAAAACCAGACATTTAGCTATCCAATGAATTTTATATAGTATATTTATTAAGCCCCTAACAGCCACAGCGAGAAATTCAATTTAATTTATCTTTTATATTAAGAACCCAAAATAACCCAAAAGGGAGCATGACCTCTATAAACTTCTCTGATGAAGAAAATAAGTCTCAATAACAATGGGCACTGTACTCCATGTCATACTTCCCATGATTCAATATAGTTAGGAAACTTAAGTCAGTATAACATTCTGTTAACAAATTCATGAACTGTCTAACCACAATAGAAGATTTGCTTAAGAGAAAGTCTTCATGGTAAATTGTCTCTCTCCCCTGCAGTTAATAATAGCTCCTTGAGGACAGAGACTTTATGTGCCTTGTTCACTGGTGCCACCTTGTGTCTCTAACACCTACAACTGTACCTACTGCAAAACTAGTGCTCAATAAGAATATGTTTGACTAAATACTTGTGAACATAAACAGAATTGTCCAAAGGTTCCCTTGAGAGCCTGGATGTAAGTATGTAAGGCAATCATTATCAATAATTCTAATTATTGTAGAATTAATGCTGAGATGTAATAAGGGTTAACAAACTTTCTCTGTAAAAAGCCAGAAAGTAAATATTTCAAGTTCTGTGGCCCATACAGCATCTGTCACAACTACCTAACCCTGCCTTTGTGGTGTGAAAGTAGCCACAGAGAATACATACATGGACAAGCATGGCTATATTCCAATAACATTTTATTTATAGGAAAAGGTTGCGGGTAGCAGTTGGCTCATGGGCTGTAGTTTGCTCAAAACAGTTATAAAGTAACCTAAGAAAAAATCCATTCCAGCCTGACCAGGTGGTGGCGCAGTGGATAGAGTGTCAGACTGGGATGCAGAGGACCCAGGTTTGAAACCACAAGGTGCTGGCTTGAGCACAGGCTCATCTGGTTTGAGCACAGTTCACCAGTTTGAACCCAAGATCGCTGGCTTGAGCAAGGGATCACTTGCTCTGCTGTAGTCCCTCAGTCAAGGCACATATGAGATAGCAATCAATGAACAACTAAAGTGCCACAACGAAGAACTGATGCTTCTCATTTCTCTCCCTTCCTGTCTGTCTGTCCCTCTTTTTGTCACAAAAATAAATGAATAAATAAATAAATCCACTTCATTAAATTCAGTGAAAAAAATACTAATAGATTTTGTACCCTCCATATTATTAAATAGGAAAGTCAGTTGAACCATCATAAAAATAATGCATTTGTTAAAGGAAACTGATGAATAAACTATCTAACTAAACTTTACCTAAATTATTTAAATATTTGTTTTAACTCTAAATTAGGAGGGAGTCCATATCATTTTAGAAACTGTCAGAAATAGAATTAAATAAAAATGCACATCTTGGTGAAACAAATGACCAAATGCTACAAAAGTTATCAATCAGTCAGACCAAGAGTCACAGTCAACTACGGTATTGCTTACTATGCTAAAAACTAAGAAATGTCAATTAAATAAGACACAGCTTCATCCCAAATGGCAGTATGCCATATTCCCAAGTGTCAATAACATGTATACAAAATTCTAAAATTAAAAATATCTATATTTAAAATATTCAATTCTTTTAAATTCAAATTTCTCTACTTTAAATATTCCTTGTAAAAACCAAAACTAATTTCTTTTGCATTGGAAGAAGGCATTTTGATAGTGTTGTTAAAATGCTTTTTACAAAGAGGGCAGAAATAAGTATGTAAGTTAATTTTCTCATAACGATCTTTGTATAAACATATACAAACATTTTTATAGCCAGACTAGGTGCAATTAAATGATAGAAATATAAAGAAATGAACTGTGAAAACAGATCAGTTTATTTTTAACTATTACTAATTTCATTTACTTATACGAGCTGTTACACTAATATTATCTAAATGATAGCTTGGCTACATACATATATGTCATTAAAATTATATCTATTCAATTTCTTTAAAAGATTTTATTTATTCCTTTTAGAGAATTGAGAGAGAGAGAGAGAGAGAGAGAGAGAGAGAGAGAGAGAAGCGGGGAGGAGCAGGAAGCATCAATTCCCGTATGTGCCTTGACCAGGCAAGCCCAGAGTTTCGAACCTGCGATCTCAGAGTTCCTGGTCGATGCTTTATCCACTGCGTCACCACAGGTCAGGCATATCTATTCAATTTTAACTCCAAAGAAATCACTCCTAACAGTGATATTAACAATTTGTTGTGTATCTTTCTCAATTTTTTCCTAAGTTTAAGCAAATATACAGGTATCTACAAATACACATATATAAATAGGCACAGGATTAAAAATATAAATGCTATTATTTCTGTGTAATAAATACCTAGAATTAGAATTTCTGGATCAAAGTATGTCACATATTTAAAAATTTAAGAGATACTGGCTAATAAATTTAAAAGGCTATTCCAACTTAGACTTCCACCAACTATGTTCAATGATACTCATTTCTGTCAGCACTGGTTACTAACAACTGCTTAGATTTTGATGAATTTAGTGAACAAAAAATGATATCTGGTTGTTTCAATTTATATTTTCCTACCTTACAGTAATCATATATTTATTGGCTATTTGTATTTATTTTTCTGTAGTGTACAATGCCCCAAAATTTCTACTGAGTTTTACCTTCTTTTTTGTTACAGTTATCTACTCTCTTAGGTAACTGTCCTTTTTCAATCTAGTAAGACTGCCATAACCTAAGAGTTGGCTTGTCCTGGGGCCTAGAAGCTGAGTGAATAGAGATGAAATGAAGTCAAGAAAAAGAAGGTTCTAGTAGCCTTGGCCCAAATATATTCACTTCCAATCATGAAGGAACATGGAGAAAATTTTCTCTCTGGCCTGAAAAACTCATGCTAATATCCAACGGCCAGTACCTAGGGACCTAGAAAATAAACTACAACTATACTGGCTGAATAACAGAAAAGACAGCCTGATCACTGCAAAAATTCACACACATAAAAGGATTAAACCGAGAGTTAAACTGAGAAAAGTTCCAGGAGAGAATACAAGTGCATATTTAAAAAGAAAAAAGAAAAAAAAGAAACATATAGAGGATAAATTTAGGTGACTTTATAGTAGTAACCTGGTTCAACATATAGGCCTAGAGTCAGGCCGAGTTAGATCTCTATTAGAGCACTGGCATTTATTACATGATCTGGGATAAGTCATTCAGGATCAATTAACATTATCTTTCCTGTATGATGCAGAAGGTTCCAAAATATCAAGTTGGTTTCAGATTATTCAAATAAATTACCAGTGAACACAGTACAGTACTAAGGCTGCAAAAGATACAAAAAAATAACTGATATCAAAATAAGTCTAAAATGCATCCTGGAAATAGATTTTTAAAAATAGCTAGCAGCAGTCTATTGAACTGGATGGCCTATCATTTAAACAAACAAAACAATAACAATAAAATAAAAACTTCATAGCACAAGAAGTCAAATTATTCCAACCTTTAATTAGCTAGATTTACTTCTAAATCTTCCTGTCCTGAAAGAAATCCTGTAACCTAATGCTCTTGAAAATCCCCTCCAAAGTCTAAATTTTTAATAAAAAAATATACCTGAACCCAAAGACTTTTCTATCTTATGTTGAAGTGTTGGCGTTTTAAGTACAATGCGCACCATATAATATTCCTATTCAAATCAATGTCAAATTACTCTCATTTGAATTTTCAAGGTAAAGTGCCCAAAAATGTGCTTCTTATTTTATGTGATACAACTATAAAGTGAAAGTTAGTAGCTATTAGGTCATGGCCTGTTAGCTCAGTCAGAGCATCTTCTGAAATAATAAGGTTGTGGGTTTGATCCTGGGTCAGGGCACAATCAATGAATGCTCAACTAGCGGAACAACAAATGAATGCTTCTCTCTCTCTCTCTCTCTCTCTCTCTCTCTCTAAAAGCAATCAATAAAAAAAAGTTAATAGCTATTTATCATTTGAAGTAAAATATATTTTAGACTATTTTAAGTAATATAACAGTGGTAGCACAGCAGAAGCAATTACAGTACAAAACACTGATAGAAAAGAACTTGTTTTCAGGGAGGTAGTCCAATTTTGGTCAAGTGAACTTATTCTGCTATATTAGAAAAATTGTTCTACTGAGGGAAAGTGCCTGACCCCTCTCTACTACCATCGCCCATTTGCTATTACCTTCCTACAAATTGAGAATTAGCACATTTAATGAGAAATATTACAAATGAAAATTTAGCCTGACCTGTGGTGGAGCAGTGGGTAAAGCCTTGACCTGGAACACTGAGGTCGGCGGTTCTAAACTCTGGGCTTGCCTGATCAAGGCACATATGGAAGTTCATGCTTCTTGCTTCTACCTCTTCTCCCTCTTCTCTCTCTCTCTCTCTCTCTCTCCCTCCCTCCCTCCCTCTCTAAAATGAATAAATGAAATCTTTAAAAAAATAATTTAAAAAAAAAGAAAATTTATTATACATATAGCCTGACCGGGCGGTGGAGCAGTGGGTAGAGCATCGGACTGGGATGCAGAGGACCCAGGTTCGAGATCCCAAGGTCACCAGCTTGAGTGCGGGCTCATCTGGTTTGAACAAAGCTCACCAGCTTGAGCTTAAGGTCGCTGGCTCAAGCAAGGAGCCACTCGGTCTGCTGTAGCCCCCCGGTCAGTGCACATATGAGAAAGCAATCAACAAACAACTAAGGTGCTGCAACGAAGAGTTGATGCTTCTCATCTTTCTCCCTCCCTGTTTGTCCCTCTCTCTGACTCTATCTCTGTCACAAAATAAATAAATAAATAAATAAATAATATTATACATATAATAATGGGGAGGGAATTCAAAACCACTGCAATGGAATAAAACTCTTACCAGGAAAATTTAGGTTTAGATATGAAAATGCTCCAAATTAAATTACATCTAGCTCAACACATAACATACAATCTATTTTCCCATGAGATCACCCTGATCCTACTATACTCCATAAGATACAACCTGTTTTCCCCACAAGATCACCCTAATCCTAGCACAATCCAAACTAGAATTATATAAGAAATATTCTGTCTATAACATAATTGGATTAAAAAACTTTAGAAGACGTCTTTGCTACTATGCTAAATATTAGAAATAGTAATAGCATTAAGATCAACTAAAATATATATATATTCAATCATGCTGCTAAGTTATAAAATATAACGTTCAGGGGAAAATGAAAGAGTAGCTTGAATGAACCAACGTTCCAAACAAAACCATTACAAATTTTGGGCAAAATATTTAAAAGCAACTATTTGAAGGCATTGAAGCATGACCCAAAAAGCAAAACTAGAGAAGAAGCTAAGCTTGAAATATTTAATATTTGTGACTTTTTTCCTGAGGGCATCTCCCGATTCACAGGTAGTAGAAAGCTGTAGCCTCACAGGCTTAACTGCTCAAAGAACAGAGTTTGAAGTTTGTGGAGCAGGGAGAAAGTTAGGGATAAAATCCTAAAAGGAAGAAAGCCACAGAGAGCTAAGAACAAAAATCAACGCATAAAACTAACTCAAATCCTTAGCTGACATGTGCTTCAGAGAAAGCCCTGAAACCCAGAGCAAAAGCAGCAGCTGGAAGCCGAAAAAACTAAGCAGAGACCGTAACTGCTGTCCACACAGGAGAAACACAGATGAGGGCTTGAATTGACTGCCTATTAGAAGAAAATTGCCTATCGGGCCAAATTAATTGTCTATTAGAGCAAAAATATTTATCCAGAGGAACATAAATCAAAAGGCTCTACAAAATATCATTTACTACATTCAATTTCCAATAGAAAGTCACCAGATAAGAGAATAAACAAGAAAATTTAATCCACATAAAAGAAAACAATCAGTCAAAAGAAACTGAACCTGAGATGACTGAAAAGTTGCAAATAAAATGCTAACTAAAGACAATGCAGAAAACTTTTTCATAATCTTGAATTAATGGAAATACCCAGCAGATGGCATAAATCACTATAATATCGGCCATGACAGTGAGCTATACTAGGACAGAGGTCACCTCTTCTTTAAATCCTCCAGCATATGACATTGTGTTCTTGGAACTTTTTATTTAGTCATATGAATTTATAAAGCCCTTACTGTGCTACCTTTTTATCTTACACATGACACCAACAGATTTGTTTAAAAATCTATGTTAATATGGTAAGTCTAGCACTTGTTCAATCAAAAAATAATTAGCAAGATGTTTGATAAATGGCATAAAATAACAGCATGTGTTTTTAATTAAATTTCATGTACACATCTTAAAAAATATTAGGCTAAGTAATGTACTTAGACAACTGCCACCCTATCTCCATTTGTTCAGAAAAACTTTCAAATTCTGCTTAATGTTTTCTTGAAACAAAACCTACTTGCACTGATCACTGGTGCTGAAAGGTTTTGAACACCTAGATTTTCTGTTAACATCCATGCTGGAAGGATTCTTTTCCTCTGGGCAGGGTTTAATTGCTGCTTACTGAAGTCTGCACATTCACCTAGGAAAGACTAAAAAAGCACCTATTATATTAATTACTAAAAATAAGCATACTTCCCTAATAAAATTGTAAAAACATTTACTTTGCAGAAAACTACCATTACAAAACCCATCTAAGCCTGACCAGGCGGTGGCGCGGTGGATAGAGCATTGGACTGGGATGCGGAGGACGCAGGTTTGAGACCCCAAGCTCACCAGCTTGAGCGCGGGCTCATGTGCTTTGAACAAAGCTCACCAGCTTGGACCCAAGGTCGCTGGCTCGAGCAAGGGGTTATTTGGTCTGCTGTAGCCCCACGGTCAAGGCACATATGAGAAAGCAATCAATGAACAGCTAAGGTGTCGCAACAAAAAAATTAATGATTGATGCTTCTCATCTCTCTCCATTCTTGTCTGTCTGTCCCTATCTATCCCTCTCTGACTCTGTGTCATTGTAAAAAAAAAAAAAAAAAAAAAACCCCACCAGAAAACCCTCTAAAATTCTGGATTAAATCAAATTTCTCAAAGAAAGAAATTCATGATCTTTACTAGTAGTTGAAGTGTTTCTCTTGGAGCTTAACATTAAAAGATCAAAAGCAGATCAATGCTAGCAATACTGTCATGATACATCTAATTTCAGTTGTCTTTTCTCTCCTCAAAATAACTTAAGGAACAAGTTATAAATGAAAAAATCTAAAATTTCTCACTACGCTACTTGTGGTAGAAGTCTGGGTCGTCACCATTTCTGTTCTTGTCAGCTGTGGGGCACCAGATGTCTCATCAGGCAAATTAACCAAGGATGATTCTGGTGCTTCATTCAATATATCATCTTCATCAAACATTTGACTATTCCTAAACAAATAAAATAAAAATCAGTTAGTTATCATTTACACTTAAATATTTCTGTTGCTTACCATGTCATTATAAATGGAGTCTCCCAAATACCTCTAACTAAAGAATTATGCTACTTTTCTCAGACTTAGCAAAAAAGCGGATTATAGTATAATAGATTAAAATATATAGCCTAGGACATGTTCTTTGTCTTCTGACCACAGTATCACCATAAAATACATTAATCTTTCCAAATCATGGACCTAAACACCACAGCTATTTATGAGATGGGGAGCAGCCGTCTCTCTCAAGGCTTAAAAGCTATCTATTTATTCATTATTTGTCCAGATCATCCATAAAAGATCACCAACTTCCATCCAAAGAGAAAACGCAAGTTGCAATTATATCAGCTAAGTTAGTAAGGCTCTTGAAGAAAAAAATAAAATCCTGATGTCAAGTTCATACATAGCTGTTACTGGGGTACTGGCTAGTTCAGCCAACTTGTAAAATCTGCCCAAACTTGTAGCCTGACCAAAAGCTAAACATTCTGACACAGGAGCATTCATGGTCACATATGGAGCGTACGAGCAGAACTACTTCCTGCTTGCTGCAAAATGCGATGATTATCCAAAGTTGCTGCATCATTATTACTTATGTATGCATAGAGATGATCCAACAAATTTATCTTTTTTAAAATAAGAAAATGGAAGTAAAGTGCTACTCAGAAATAAAAAGGAATAAACTGCTGGTATGGACAACAACATGGCTATATCTCAAAGGCATTTTGCTTAGTCAAAGACAGATAACAAAAAGGTTTTATTTCATATGATTCCATTTATATGACATTCACAAGAGGGAGAGAAATCAGATTAATGGCTGATCAGGGCTGGGGGTGGAATTGATTGCTACCTCAAAGAGGTAGGCATACTAAAATGGATTGATTACATAAGACCAGAGAACACACCAGTGGGACCCAGAAGGATCCAGAACAATAAGCAGTAAGATACACACTATTGAGGCAGTGTTGAGGAGCTCAATGGTAGCTGCCTCCATAGGGCAGTGTTGGTGGTACGGGAGCTGCCAAAACACAGGGCTCCTTTTTATCAAAGGATATGGCAGGATTCTAGAGCTGTACAGACCACGTGCTTAGCATCACTCCTCAGTGGCTAGATGGATGTTACTGGCATAACAGACAGCAAAGTGGAATGGCACTGATCAGTAAGCATCTGTAACAATGTCTGTTTGTATAGCTAGAGACCACATTTTTCAGTTTTCCTTGAAACTCTGTGAAGCCATGTGACTAATTTTTTTTCAAGGGAGGGGCAGTGATATATGCAACACACTTGTCCCGGATTCTCTTCTTCACTTTCATCCTACCAACTGGAAACATCAACGGCGAAGCTAATTCGGAAGCTTTCTATTGAGGATGACAAGAGCTACTCCATTAGCTGGAGTAGATGAGTTCCATTATGAAGGAGAGCGCACCTACAACTGGACTATTATCTTCTATCTTGTTTAAGCACAGCATTTGGGGGCTGTTTTGTTAAGCAACTAGGCTTTTCTTGTAATATGAGCAATCAGCAAACTGCAACACTTAGTCCAAATCCAACCTGCTACTGTTTTTGTAAATAAAGTGTTACTGAAACACAGCAATGGGTAGTCTATGGTTGGTTTTGCACTAGAAAAGGAGGTTTGAGTTATTCAGACATAGATCATATGGTCTGCAAAACCTAAAATAATTACAATCTGGTCCATTACAAAGAAAGTTTGCCAACATATATTCTAATACAAAGCACCTTTAGAGAAAGTATTCAGTACTTTAGGTTCATCTTTATTCTGCTTGTTCAAATATTAAGTTTTAACCAAAGTGAAAATATCCTTAAATAAATCAAATACTGTCAAAATGCTTAAAAGAGGGGGCTAAACACTTTAAATCATATATTGCATGATGCATATGTGATGAATATCTTCAATTAAAAATAGCAATTACAGTTAAACGCATAGTTAGGCAAAAATAGCAATTACAGTTAAACTGTTCTTCAACTATTACTACACAGGTGCTGAAGGTAAAAAAATAAAAGTAATTACTACAAATCAGAAATCATTTTATCATTATGGAAATATTTGTAAACTCCAAATCACAAACAGAAAAAGAAGTGAGACTGAAATCAATATCCTCGAAGAAAATTTTACACTAGCAGTCTCAAAACAGAACATTTAAATTTTAATATAAAAACAATTAATTTGGTTACTCTAAACTAGGTACACAATTACCAAAACATATACAAAATATTTACTACCTCTTTCAAAATATTTGGCTTTACAGCGATAACATACCAAATGATATTCCTTATAACAAATAGCCTGAAATAGTACAATGCTCTTAAAGTGGGTTGTATTTTCAGTTTTATCAATACAAAAAAAAATTTCAAAATTCACTAATCCACAATCTGATTTAAGGTAAAATTCTGACCTTTCACATCAAGGGGACAAGCTAATTTGGATGTGAACAAAATTAAAATCGACTAATAATAATGTAAGTAAATTAACTGGCAATGACCATACTTTGTTGTATAGAAATATATAGCATTTTCCTGATTTTTAAGAAAAGTATATAATTCCACTATTTATTTTAACAAAAAAATAGTTTCTCTATATTTCTCATTTCAGTAGCTGGTTAAAAAACAGTATTCTTTATACATGTGTGATAAAGAGAAAAGAGGAAGATTTGTACTTTAAAATGTAAGCCATGGTTATTTTTTTATGGAATTTATTGGAGTGACATTGGTTCACAAAACCATACAGGTTTCAAGTGTACAACTCATTAAAACATCATCTGCACACTGCATCATGCGCTCTTCACCCCAAGCAAGGTCTCTTCCATCCTTATCTCCTCCTTTACCCTCCCCCACCAATTGCCACTCTCACCTCCTTTCCCTCTGGCTATCACCACTGTTGTCTATGTATTTTTTGTTGAATCCCTTCACACACTCTTTCATCCAGCCCCCCAATCCTCCTCCCCTCTGACAGCTGTCAGTCTGATCCATGTATCCATGCATTCGTTTGTTTTTTTCATCAGTTTATTTTTTTTTCATTAGATTTCACATTTAAGTGAGATCATATGGTACTCGTCTTTCTCTGACTGGCTTATTTTACTTAGCATAATAATCTCCAAGTCCATACATGCTGTCACTAAAGGTAAGATTTCTATTTCTATTTTTTCTTTTTTGTATTTTCCCAAAGTTAGAAGCAGGGAGGCAGTCAGACTCCCGCATGTACCCAACTGAGGGCAATGCTCTGCCCACCTGGGACGTTACTCTGTTGCGGCCAGAGCCATTCTAGTGTCTGAGATGGAGGACATGGAGCCATCCTCAGCGCCCGAGCCAACTTTGCTCCAGTGGAGCCTTGGCTGAGGGAAGGGGAGAGATAGAGGAAGGAGAGGGGGGAAGTGTGGAGAAGCAGATGGGAGCTTCTCCTGTGTGCCCTGACCGAGAATTGAACCGGGGATTCCACACACCAGGCCGACACTACCACTGAGCCAACCGGCCAGGGCCAAAGATTTCTATTTTTATGGCCAAATAGTATTCCATTGTGTAAATGTATGACAACTTTTTTAGCCACTCATCTACTGATGGGCTATTTCCAGATCTTAGTTATTGTAAATAACACTGCAAATCACACGGGTGCAGATATTCTTTTGAGTTAGTGTTTCAGGTCTCTTCAGCTTAATTTCCAGAAGTGGAATCACTGGGTCATAAGGCAGTTAGTTACATTTTTAATTTTTTTAAAAAACACCATACAGCTTTCCACAGTGGCTGTGCCAGTCTGCGTTCCTACCAACAGTGTTTGAGGATCCTCTTTCCTCCACATCCCTACCAGCACTTGCTTTTTGTTGATTTATTGATAATAGCCATTCTGACAAGTGTGAGGTAATACCTCAGTGCTTTTAATTTGCATCTCTCTGATGATTAATGACATTAAGCATGTTTTCACATGTCTATTGGCTATCTGTATGTCCTCATTAAAGAAGTGTCTATTCAGGGACTTTGATCATTTTTTTAGTTGGGTCATTTGTCTTCTTGGTGTTGGGCTGTATAAGTTCCTTACATATTTTGGAAATTAACCCTTTATCAGATGTATCATTGGCAACTATGTTTTCCCATTCAGTGGGTTCTTTTCATTTTGTTGATGGTTTCTTTTACTGTGCAATATAGCCTTTTAGTTTGATGCAGTCCAATTTATTTTTTTCCTTTGTTTCCCTTACCCAAGGAGATATATAAGCAAAATTATTGTTATGAAAAATGTTTGAAATCTTACTGCCTATGTTTCCTTCTAGAAATTTTATGGATTCCTGACTTATATTTAAGTCTTTAATCCATCCTGAGTTTATTCTTGTGTATGGTGTAACTTGGTGGCCTAGTTTCATTTTTTTGCACGTATCTGTCCAATTTTCCCAAGACCATTTATTAAAGAGACTGTCTTTACCCCATTGTATGTTCTTGCCCCCTTTGTCAAATAGTAATTGATCATAAAGGTGTGGGTTCATTTCTGTGTGCTCTATTCCGTTCCACTGATCTATATGCCAGGTCTTGTGTTGATACTATGCTGTTTTGATCACTATGACCTTGTAGTATAGTTTGCTATCAAATAGTGTGATACCTCTGACTTTGCTTTTCTTTCTCAAGATTGCCGAGGCTATTCAGGGTCTTTTGTGGTTTCATATAAATTTTTAGAATATTTGTTCTATATCTGTGAGATAGGTCATTGGTATTTTAAGAGGAATTGTGTTGAATCTATAGGTTGCTTTGGGTAGTATGAACATTTTAATGTTAACTTTTCCTATCCACGAACACAGTATATGATTCCATTGTATCTTCATCAGTTTATTTTTTCAGTATCTTATAATTTTCAGAGTATCAGTCTTTTACCTCCTTGGTTAAATTTATTCCTAGGTGCCTTATTTTTTTGTTGTTGCAATAGTGAACGGGATTCTTAATTTCTGCTTCTGATACTTCATTATTGGTGTGTAAAAATGTCACTGATTTCTATTAGTTTTGTATCCTGCTAGTTTGCCAAATTCATTTATTAGATCTAGCCATCTTCTGGTGGAGTCTTTTAAGTTTCTATGTACAACATCACATTATCTGCAAATAATGACAGTTTTACTTCTTCCTTTCCAGTTTAGATGCCTTTTATTTCTTCTTCTTATCTGACTGTTGTAGCTAGTACTTCTAGTACTATGCTAAATAAGAGTGGTGAAAATGTACATTCCTGTCTTGCTCTGATCTTAAGGGAAATGCTTTCAGTTTTTACTCATTGACTATAGTGTTGGCTGTGGGTTTGTCATAGATGGTCTTTATTATGTTGAGGTCTGATCCCTCTATTCCCACTTTTCTGAGAGTTTTTATCATAAATGGGTGCTGGATTTCATCAGATGCTTTCTCTGCAGCTATTGATATGATCATGCAATTTTTATCCTTTATTTTATGTGATGTACCACATTTATTGCTTTGCAAATATTGTACCAACTTTGCATCCCTTGAATAAATCCTACTTGATCATGGTATATGATCTTTTTAATCTGGATCTGGATTGCTAATATTTTTTTTTAATTTTATTTATTAATTTTTAGAGAGGAGAGAGAGAGAGAAAGAGAGAGAAAGCGAGAGAAAGAGAGGGAAGGAGAGGAGAGAGAGACAGAGAGAGAAAGAAGGGGGGAGGAGCTGGAAGCATCAACTCCCATATGTGCCTTGACCAGGCAAGCCCAGGGTTTCAAACCGGCGACCTCAGCATTTCCAGGTCGACGCTTTATCCACTGCACCACCACAGGTCAGGCTGGATTGCTAATATTTTGTTGAGAATTTTAGCATCTATGTTCATTGTAGTGTCTTTATCTGGTTTTGGAATCAGAATGTTGTTGGCATCTTAAAAAGAGTAAGACATGGCAATTGAATTCATTTAACCAAAAAAAAAAAAATATATTCCTGACATAATTTGTAGAAATTTACTATTTTAAAAATTTAGCCCTGGCCGGTTGGCTCAGCGGTAGAGCGTCAGCCTAGCGTGCAGAGGACCCAGGTTCGATTCCCGGCCAGGGCACACAGGAGAAGCGCCCATTTGCTTCTCCACCCCTCCACCGTGCTTTCCTCTCTGTCTCTCTCTTCCCCTCCCGCAGCCAAGGCTCCATTGGAGCAAAGATGGCCCGGGCGCTGGGGATGGCTCTGTGGCCTCTGCCTCAGGCGCTAGAGTGGCTCTGGTCACAACATGGCGATGCCCAGGATGGGCAGAGCATCGCCCCCTGGTGGGCAGAGCGTTGCCCCTGGTGGGCGTGCCGGGTGGATCCCGGTCGGGCGCATGCGGGAGTCTGTCTGACTGTCTCTCCCTATTTCCAGCTTCAGAAAAATGAAAAAAAAAAAAAAATTATATGCAATTTATATACTTTGAACTGTATGGTTTGATAAGTTCTGACAAATGCATACTGCCATGTAATCAACCTTATAAAGTCACAGAATATGTCTATCACCGCAAAAAGTTGCTTTGTGCCCCTTCCAAGACAATCCCCCTTGAAATAACCACTGATTGGATTTCTATCATTGTAGATTAGTCTGCAAATTATAGAGTGTAAAATGAATGTAATCACACAGTAGGTACTGTTTTTCTGTTTGTTCGTTTTTTACAGGGCCAGAGTGAGTCAGAGAAAGGGATAGAAAGGGACAGACAGACAGGAACAGAGAGAGATGAGAAGCATCAATCATCAGTTTTTTGTTGCAACACCTTAGTTGTTCACTGATTGCTTTCTCATATGTGCCTTGACTGTGGGCCTTCAGCAGACCAAGTAACCCCTTGCTCAGGTCAGCGACCTTGGGTCCAAGCTAGTGAGCTCTGCTCAAATCAGATGAGCCCACGCTCAAACTGGCGACCTCGGGGTCTCGAACCTGGGTCCTCTGCATCCCAGTCCAATGCTCTAAACATTGTGCCACCTCCTGGTCAGGCACATAGTAGGTACTGTTTTATGTCTTGCTTCTTTGGTAGAGTCCTCAGGATTCTCTAAATATACAATCACATCATTTTCAAATAAGGACAGTTTTATTTGTTCCTTCCCAGTATGACCCCTTTTATTTCTTTTTCTTACCTTAATAAACTGGCTGGGACCTCCAGAATATGATGAATAAAAGTTGTGCAAAGAGACATCTTTGTTTTGCCCCCAATCTTAAGGGGAGAACTTTCAACATTTTACTACTAAGTATAATTTTTTTATAGGAAGGAAGTTTCCTTCCTATAAAGGTGTTTTATTTTTAATCACAAACTGGTATTGAATACTGTCAAAATTATTTTTATGCTTCTACTGAAATGATAGTTCTATAATCTGTTATAGTGAATTATATTGACTAATCAATTCATTGATTTTTATATGATAAATCCACCTTGCATTTTTTTGGAATAATTCCACTTGGTCAAAGTGTATTATACTTTTACATATTATTGGATTTTATTTGTAAATATTTTATTATAAAAAATATGGATCTGTATTTTCTTTTCTTGTCGTGTTCTCATCTGATTTTGGTATTAGAATTATGGAAGCTTCATAAAATGAGTAATAAAGTGTACCTTCCTCTATTTTGGGCAAAAAGGTATAATATTAGTATAATATTAGTATTCTTCCTTGCAAGTTTAAGAGAATCTGCTAGTGAATTTCCTTGTTTAATTCTTAAATTGTGAATTCAATTTCTTTAATAGATATAAGATTAATCAGATTTTATGTTTCTTCCTGTATTAATTTTGGTAAACTATGCTTTACAAAGAAAGTATCCATTCATTTAGGCTGTTAAATTTACTGGCATGAAGTTTTTACTATTTCTTCATTATTCTTTTAAGGTCTGTAGGATCAGTAATGATACTCCTTCTTCCATTATCAATATGAATAATTTGTGTTTTCTAGCTTTTTTTATTGGTAACCCTTGATAAGTTTTTTTTCAATTTTATTAATCTTTTCAAAGAACCAATTTTGGGGTTTTGTTAATTTTGTCTATTTTCTATTTCACTGATTTCCAGTCTTGTTTTTCTTATTCTTTTCCTACCTGCTGTGGGATTATTTTACTCCTGTCTGTCTTCTTAAAGTAGAGGTATAAGTCATTGATTTTATAACTGTCTTAACTTCTAATATAGTCACAATATAAATTTTCCTCTAAGGACCACTTTAGTTGCATCTCACAAATTTTTATGTTATTTTTTCAGTATTTTATTCAAATGTTTCCTATAATTGCCCTTAGAATTTCCCTTAGACCCATAAGTTATTTAGGCTTGTGTTGTTTATTTCAAAATACTTGGAAATTTTTTCTAAATATTTTATTACTGATTTTTAATTTAATAGCAGAACAATCAGTGAACATACTCTGTATAATTTTTTTCCATCTACCTCTATCAGTCCAATTTATATATTCTATAATTTAAAAGCTGAAACAAAGGCAATTAACCTGCTAATGATTGGCTCAACAAAAGTAGTATATTAATTTTAACTTTACATGAGATGTTTATTGTAATACTTCATTTCCTCATTCTCCCTATTCTATATTTTGTAATTTTTATAAGAAATAGAAGTTATACAACTTTTGTCTATTCCAGAGGTTAATATCTTAAAATTTTTAAAGCTGACAAAAATATTAAGAAAACAGTCAGTTTCAAATTAACTATCCTGGTTACTGTTAGATGGAAAATACATTTTGAATACAATGGTAAAAGATACCACATATAGGAAAAATCATTATTGAGGCATGAGTTTCAAAAGTCAAATGTTTTCTACACACACACACACACACACCCCCCCCATGTAACTCCTATATCACCAATATATTTTGATACTAGAATGTTTTCTACTGAAGTATTTGTGGATGGCTGAGGAATTAGATTACAAATAACATTACATAATCTCATTATTTATCAGGCATTCTTACCTTAGGGTACATTCTAATTCTGTTTCAGAATATGTAGAGAAAACACGGAAAATGTATTTGTCAACTAACAAAGAAAAACTGTCTTCCGGTTTCAACCAGTGCCATTGATTTCTCTTCAATGGTAAGAGCTGGCTCTTCTCAGAAGACTGATAAAAACATGGACTTGTGTGTATCTAACAAAGAAAGAAAGAACACAGTGACGTTACACCTCAAAATTTTGACAAAAATACAACCAAATGTGAACTGATACAAAATTCTAATATAATAATTTAAGTATAAAGGAAACAAATGTCTAATAAATCTGACACTTATATGTACCATAATTTTTATCTATATGTACAAAAGGAAAAAGTTATTAACATACCTCCCATTTCTCTAGGAATCAAAGGAAAGAGCAATTTCATCAATTAACTGGTTAAAAGGTATTTTTATTTTGCTTGAGATAATTTGACATTGACTCATGAGAATCATGAAAAAAAATTATCAGTATAGAAAACGAATCCTTAACTTTGATATCCAAAATTCACCAATCCTCTATAAATAGCACTTCTCTTACACTTATTTTCCCTTAATTTCTTACTATGATTTAAAAATTAGAAAATGAGAAGGGAGATTTTGGTCTTATCTCTCAAGCAAACAGCATAGTTATTTTAGCTCCTGATAGAGGAATCTTAATCTGTTTGAATGAAACCCCACTATGAAGATCATCATCCATATTCAAATTGCAAGTAGTTCATATATACAATGTCAAAACTATTACAATATCCACTATTTTGAATTATGCTTGCCACTGATTGCTTCCATGTTAAAGATAATACAGTTGCCTTCATAACTAAGACCTATTGAAAGACCTTAAAAATTTCAACTAGAATCAAGCTGAAAGCGGCTATTTAGACTTTTTGTCACCGATGATTAAGTGTTTAAAATAAATAGGCTTTCAAGTACAACAAAGCAATCTACATTAATGCAGATCTTTGGGTTTTTTTAATAGAATCTTACATAGAGCAACTCTCCCCTATCATCCATCCATCCATCCATCTGCTTCTTCAATTTAAATGAGACTTTCTCTAGAGACATAAACAACCTCTCAGGTACAGCAAGGTAATTACCACCCACGGATTGGACATAAACTGAACATTTCCAATATTTCTACTTATATTTCATTAAAGTACCTTGAGATACAACTATATATATATATATATTTTTAATTTATTTTAGTTATTCATTTTTAGAGAGGAGAGAGAGAGGGAGAGAGAGACACAGAGAGAAGGGGTGAAGAGCTGGAAGCATCAACTCCCATATGTGCCTTGACCAGGCGAGCCCAGGGTTTCGAACTGGCGACCTCAGCATTCCCAGGTCGAGGCTTTATCCACTGCACCACCACAGGTCAGGCCAACTATATATATTTTCATACATTAAAACCTTTTCTGATCCGAACCCTTTAAAATATGTTGATATGTTTTATTCATCTTGAGTTTGAACAGAGTAGAATTCAGTATAAATGCAGAGGTAACAACTTCTGTTCCTACTGTAAAAAATACTCATTTTAAGAAAATTAAGAAAGTTTATAATAGGTCCATTTTTAATGTATTTTGAAATTCTAGAAATCTTTTTCTTTTCCTTTTACCCCTCAACGAAGTTCTCTTCATTGGAAAACTTGGTTGAAATTTTTATTAAATATATTTTTATGCCTTTATATACATGACTTTATCAGATACCATAAAATATTATGCTTTTAAACTAACCACAGAACCATGGAATTTGGGGAAAAGAACCTAGAAACAATTTAACTTAATTGGTAAAGAAAAAATCTACATTTTAAAAGCTGAATTCTCTAAACAGTATGTTTTAGCCAAGTTGGAGAGATACTAACAGAATAGGAGGCATTAAAACAAGAGTTGTATTGTTTTGCCTACATGTCCAAATTTTCTTTTTTTTTTTTTTTTTTAAAAAAAGACAACTTTGAAATTTAGAGTTAATATTCTGGCAATTTGATTTCATGAGGATTTGACCTAAGTCCTTCCCTAGGTGTATCTGTGATTGAAAACATTCATATTTCTTCTAAATCTGTGTTAAAAAGCAAGCAAGCAGTAAAATAAAATTCAGAGATAAGAGATAGAAATACTATTTTACTGGTCAGAGTCATTTTACAAACTATATATAAGTCTGCATAAGAATGGAGATGCAGTGACACATCATTTATGTCTAAAAAGAGTTGGGAATGTTTCATTTTTTAAAATCAAGTTATAATTTAAAGTTAATGTTTAGAAACCTAAATGAGGTTTATCTCTCATAGGCTGAGATAAGACCATGTTCCTATTCATGAATATTTTCAAAATTCAGAAGAATCTCTAAACATTAAATAATGGCACAGCTTTAAATTTATAAAGGCTGTAAAATACTTTAAAAGGAAATTAACTACAATTCTTTTTAAAAAAGCATCACAGACCCAAAGTCAAGGAAACATTCAGTTGGAGTATTTTTTCCTCAGGTGAAAGCATTTAACATTTAAAGTTAGGTGGTTAAATATTAAGCATTTAGCAATTCCATCCACAAAGAGAGCAGACCAATGTGTGTGGTCCACAATGACCTTTTTCGTTTCCTGAAACTATTCATAAGGAGGATCCTAGAACTAAGAGCAAAAATAATATTCCAAGAAATCTAATGTTTATCTTATAATTTATACCTAAATCAATATTATTCATTGACATTTTGAAAATTTATGTCAAACTATATGCACGCCAACTAAAAAGTCACACATGATGTTCAAAAGATAGTTTTTTAAAAATTACAAAGTGAACAAAAAGATAGTATAATAAGCAAAAATGGAGACGACATACATATAGACAAATATATTTGGAAAAATAAATGATATTACACATAAAGCAAAAATTTCAAACAATAATAAAATACTATATATACTTTATGCCAACAGATGTGCCAACACTGACAATCATTAAGGAATATATACATCAGACTTAAAAAAAAAAAGTTTGTTTATGTGTATGTGGCTTGTTATTAAAAGAAAAAAGATTGAATTTGACTTATAATATTTAAAAAATACAATCAATAATTAAAAATCTTTTGCCTGACCAGGCAGTGGCACAGTGGATAAAGCATCGGACTGGGATGCTGAGGACCCAGGTTCGAGACCCCGAGGTCACCAGCTTGAGTGTGGGTTCATCTGGTTTGAGCAAAAGCTTACCAGCTTGGACCCAAGGTCGCTGACTAGAGCAATGGGTTACTCAGTCTGCTGAAGGTCAAGGCACGTATGAGAAAGCAATCAATGAACAATTAAGGTGTTGCAATGTGCAATGAAAAACTAATGATTGATGCTTCTCATCTCTCCATTACTGTCTGTCTGTGCCTGTCTATCCCTCTCTCTGACTCTGTCTCTGTAAAAAAAAAAAAAAAAGTGCCTATCGAAATAAAGCATGCATTCTAATAATTAAAAATCTTTTAATCTCTTCAAAAAGCAGACCCAAAAGGATTTAAAGATTTTCTGAATAGTCAAACTCTTCCAAGACTAAAAAGATTAAAAGTCTCTCAAATTCCTTCAGCGATTCCTCAAGCAGATGAAGGCTGGCAAAATACTGTCAAAGGCAAATCCAGTGAATAAAAGATGTGAGCTGCCTATATCAGAGGCCTATCACTGGTGTGTGTCTTCTAACATATCCATGGTATTGTAAAGATAAACTTAAATAGATTATGCTCTAATTTTTGAAGTGATGCAAAGAATACATGATCTCTGAACAAATGGAACTAAAATACAAATTAATTTCCTATCGTTCTCTCTTGGAGTTATCATTAAATATTAAAGAAAAATTGATGTATACCCCCAAAAATAGGTTCTCTCATTTCCAGTGTTTTTTTGTTGTTTTTTTTTTTTAATTTAGAAAGCATTCTTTCGTATTTACAAAAGTTGTGGAAAACCTATTATAGTATTTTATAAGACATGTATTTTTGGCCCTGGCCGGTTGGCTCAGCGGTAGAGCGTCAGCCTGGCGTGCGGGGGACCCGGGTTCGATTCCCGGCCAGGGCACATAGGAGAAGCGCCCATTTGCTTCTCCACACACCCCCACCTCCTTCCTCTCTGTCTCTCTCTTCCCCTCCCGCAGCCAAGGCTCCATTGGAGCAAGGATGGCCCGGGCACTGGGGATGGCTCCTTGGCCTCTGCCCCGGGCACTAGAGTGGCTCTGGTCATGGCAGAGCGACACCCCGGAGGGGCAGAGCATCCCCCCCTGGTGGGCAGAGCGTTGCCCCTGGTGGGCGTGCCGGGTGGATCCCGGTCGGGCGCATGCGGGAGTCTATCTGACTGTCTCTCCCCGTTTCCAGCTTCAGAAAAAAAAATAATAAGATGTATTTTTGAAGATCAATACCAAATGAAAAAATATATATATCTTTTACAATTTATATGTTGCTATATAACTTTTCCCACAGTCACCATGAACCAAAAAGAGTAAGATTCCATTAATATAAATAAAAGCATTGATACTATGAATTCAGTCTGAGGACATAACTAATTATTGGTGATATAGTCATATATAGAGAATATTATCATTTTTGCCCTTAGAATGCATTTTCTCCCTGCTGATACTACACTGTAGATAAAATATGAAAAAAGCTGAAACTGTCTTCTCATAAGCTAACATTATCTCCTCATGCACTATTTCCAAGAACTACTGAAAGCAGAAACATTTTTAAAGGGAGATATCAGAGAAAAAGAAGACAAATTTAACCAATTTAAAAGTAAGAATTATTAATTGCTTAATTGCATTTATCTATCATAGTCAAAGTTACTTTTTTATTTGAGTAACTTTCTAAATTAAAGAAAAGCAGAAAAATATTTAATCACTTAAAATTTGGAGTATATATAGCATACAGAAGGGATCAACATAACAAAACAACTGCCAAGAAGGAATATTACAATTACCTTCCATGTCCCCTGTGAATCTTCTCAATTCCATTTTCCTCTCAGTTCCCACAGAGGTCATTATTATTCTGATTTTTGTGTTTATCACTTCATTTTGTTTATAATTTTATAACCCATGTTTATGATCCTGAATATATTATTTTGTAGGATTTTAAATTACATATAAATGGAGACATATTGTACATATTCTTCCAATGCTTGCATCATTCATTATCACATTCCTAATTATAACCCATGTTGTAAGCTTTCATTGCAACTTATCTTCACTGTTGTAATATATAAATATTCATTAAATGATTATACACAATATATTTATCAATTCCACTATTGAAGAAAATTTAAATTGCTTCTAGTTTTTTACTATTATATAATCAGTTTTGCTATTCATGTTCTTGTACATACATCTCTTGAGGTGTGAGTGGGCATGAGTATTTGTGTGCATGTGTGTATGTGTGGTCTAGCTTATAGAAAATGCATGTCTTTATCTTTAGGAAATAATACCAAACTATTTTCCAAAGTAGCTGTACCATTTAAGCTCTCAGAATTTATGACTATTTTCTGTATTAGCTGCAAACACAGCAAGATTTGAATACTAACAATACAAATCTAGAAAAGTCTATAAACTGACAGCAGGAACTAATAGTCTCTACTTTGGTATCAAAAATAACTAGAAGTTCAATCATCAAAGACTATTTCAATGTTATACTCATCAAAAAATGAAGAAATCACTATAAGTTCCTTATTTCATTAATATGAATTATAGAGCAGTAATTCTGTGGAAAGTAATGAGTCATGGGTCTTCCAGTTGGACCCAGGTATAATATTGGCCATAACTGCTATTTTGAAATAAAGTAAATACACACTACTGATACGTTCAATAAGAGAAGATAGGCAGGATAGGAATTCAGAGATCCCTATATTCTTTATCTTACTATGCTTCAGTAACAACAAAATCAAATGTCTGTATTTTAGACCATAGTAGTTCATTGAAAAGGCATTAGATCAGGCCTGACCAGGCGGTGGCGCAGTGGATGGAGCATAGGACTAGGACGAAGATGACCCAGGTTCGAAACCCCTAGGTCGCCGGCTTTAGCGTGGGCACATCTGGTTTGGGCAAGGCTCACCAGCTTGAGCCCAAGGTTGCTGGCTGAAGCAAGGGGTCCCTCAGTCTGTTGTTGCCCTCTGGTCAAGACACATATGAGAAAGCAATGATGAACAGCTAAGGTGCCGCATTGAGAAACTGGTGCTTCTCGTCCCTCTCCCTTCTTATCTGTCTGTCCCTCTTACTGTCTCTGTCACACAAAAAATAAAAAAAGAAAAGAAAAGGTGTTAGATCAGTAGTAGAGTGTCAATCTGGTGTATGGAAGTCATCAGTTAAGATTCTCAGGGCACACAGGAGAAGTGACGATCTGCTAATCCTCCCCATTTCCTCCCCCTTTTTTCTCTTTCTCTTTCTCTCTTCCCCTCCCATAGCAAGTGACTCTACTGATTTGAGCGCACTGGTCCTGCGCACAGAGGCAGGCTCCATGGAGCCTGCCTCAAGCACTAAAATACTCGGTTGTAAACATGACCCCAGATGGGTAGAGCATCAGCCCCAACAGGGGTCACAGGGTGGATCCTGGTCAGGGTGCATGTGGAAGTCTGTCTATCTCCCCTCCTGTCACTTAAAAAGGGGGGGGGCATTAGAAATTGGATACTGAAAAATAACAATTTTATAAAAATCTGTATCTCCACTCCTAGAAATGCTACATATAATTTTCACTGCAGCATTTACTCATGCATTCAATAAATACTAATTACCCACTATGTGGTAGGCATTTTGTTAGATGCCAGAGATACGAAGATTAGTCAGTGTTCCTATCCTCAGCAAGCTTAAGGCCTATTAAGTCTCACTATAAAAAATAAGGTAGCCCTGGCCGGTTGACTCAGTGGTAGAGCATCGGCCTGGCGTGCAGAAGTCCGGGTTCGATTCCCGGCCAGGGCACACAGGAGAAGCGCCCATCTGCTTCTCCACACCTCCCCCTCTCCTTCTTCTCTGTCTTTCTCTTCCCCTCCCACAGTGAGGCTCCATTCGAGCAAAGATGGCCCGGGCGCTGGGGATGGCTCCTTGGCCTCTGCCCCAGGTGCTAGAGTGGCTCTGGTCGCGGCAGAGTGACGCCCCGGGGGGGCAGAGCATCGCCCCTGGTGGGCGTGCCGGGTGGATCCCGGTGGGGGGGGGGGTGCATGAGGGAGTCTGTCTCTCCCCGTTTCCAGCTTCAGAAAAATACAAAAAAAAAATAAAAAAAAATAAGGTAATTGGAGAGGATCCAGAGATAAATAATTGGTGGTAAATAAAGGGGCCCCCACAGAAATGCTGACTACAGCTATTAGCACTTTTCAAGAATTAGATAGAAATGTTTTTAAAAAGTATTTATTCAGGGTTGGAATGGTATGAATTAATATCTATTCAAAAGTTTCCCCAATACTAAAATTAAAAAAATATTTCTCAAATTTGGGAATAGTTCAACATAGGATAATAAAAGTACCACCTGTAAAAAAGAACTAATACATAGTACAACAGGAAGCTGTATATATAAAAATATATGTAGGTTTTTAAATGTTATAAATTAATGAAATTTATCCATAATAATAATTTTAACACCATAGCATTAAGTCTAATATAAATAAACACTCATACACATATTTCATTCTCCTACAGTATAGATTCTGCAAATGAAAAGAAATAATAACATAGTATATTATCAGAAACTGCTGTTCCTACATCAGTGCTTAAACTACAAAGCAAATAATTAAAATTCTAGCTCTAAACAGGAACTTTCAAATTAAATTTATTTTTAAAATCCTAAAGTTGAACAAGGTCTAAATTTTAGAAATATTGAACACTACACACTGAGTTACAATAAGCTGTTAAAATTCAACTCTATAACACTTAATGACTTTGGTTAGTACTTCAGCCCCATAGATAGCCAGTCATGACCAAAATAATAACGTACATGTGAACTGGTAGTCATCCTTCATTAAATTCGGTCAATCTAATACTGCTCTATGGGAAAGTAGATGCTTTATCTTTATCTACCACTTATCTTCTGGGAATAAGAAGGATATATTTTTACATTAATTCCCTATTTCCATAACTTTAGAAAATAAACCCCTCTATTACGAGCTGGAAAAAGGTGAGAGACAAGAAGTTAAAATGAATTGTTAATAACATATTTACCGGTTTGATTCGAAGCTGACCATCCACCACCTCAAGAACGGCATGTTTTCTGGAAACTCTCTTGTCTGTTATCTACAGTGGAAAAAATTAAAATTTCAAACAAAACCACCTCCCTAAAAGCAACAATAACAAAAACCAAACAAACAAAAACCATGACTGTCTCAATGAACAAAAACCAAAACAGCCCTTGACAGATATAGCTCGGTTGGTTAGAACATCTTCTGTATACACAGATCCCTGGTCAAGGCACATACAGAAATAGATTGATATTTCTGATTCTCTCTCTCCCCATTCCTTTCTCTCTAAAATCAATTTAAAAAACAAACAAACAACTCACAGATTAAGGGACTTGCCCAAAATCAGAGACTCAGCTGGGAATGTAACAGATCCCAAAACCTACATGATGGTTTCTATTCGAGACAGGTATTTACTTAGTGGGGATCCTTATCAATAAAACTCATAAAATGAGAAAAAAATTATATAGTTTGTACTTATTACAAAACATTGCCCTGGATAGCTCAGGTGGTCAGAGTATCAGTCCACAGAGCAGAGGTTGCCAGTTTGATACCAGGTCAGGGAACATGCAAGAACAAATCAATGTTCCTGTCTCTCTCTCTCCACCTCCCCTTTCCCCCCTCTCTCTAAAATCAGTAACTAAAAATAAATTTAAAAAACATTTCAAATACAGGAAATACAATGCAAGCTATAAGGATAAGTGGCTTTAAATGCAGTACTCTGGTAAACATAAAGGGTAGGGGTACAGCTTCAGGGCCAGGCAGACTGCATTTCCGCTCTAGAGCCTTCAGCACAACTTCAGACAACATGAAGGTAGGGAAAATCAAACATTTGCATGAACTAGAGATTATTATAATATATACGGTCTACCGGAAAGTTCTGTTTGATTTTGGAAGAAAACAAAATACAAATTTTTCTTACTGTCAATAAACTTTATTAAATAATACAATTGCCATTATTATTAATAATTTCTTGCCAGCGTGAGGGCAATTTGTATATCCCATTTTAAAAAAATGTTTTATCTTTTGATGCGAAAAATTGAACCAGTGCTTGTTTGATATCTTCTTCATTTTTGAATTTTTTGCCCTTCAAAATTTTATAAGGACAAAAACAAGTGATAGTCGGAGGGTGCTAAGTCCGGGGAATATGGTGGATACGATAGACATGCTTTTGTAGCATTTCTTCCTTGTTGAAATTCGTAAAAATTACAGTGGCGTAAATAAACTTTATCAGTAGCCATGGGTACAACTATCGCTTCACACGTAAGACTAACGTGAATCAACTTTGTTTTAGTTAATTTGCTACGTCAGTATGTATACATTAAGTGATAAAAATAGAGGCACACATATGCCAAATAAACATGTGCTTACGTGTCAAAACTTGTGATAGAAACGGACAGAACTTTCCAATAGACCATATATCTATATATATATATCTATATATATATATATTTCCTTCCTGTGTTTGCACCAACAGCATAGTACCTATGCTCACAATTATTTCTGCATACAAAAGTTAATAAATTGTTTCTGAACTTTAAATACTAAAATTGGCCATCAAATCCTTACCACATAGCTATAAACACAGTAGTTCAGATTATCTTTGTAACTTGTGGCTGATTCATTAATGAAAACATTTCAAGCATCAACTTAACATAATTATTTGGACCATCTCATGGCTACCATAGTACCTATCACTTCAACTCTGATACTATCCACAACATGACCAAAATAATCAGTAAAAGTAGACTACAGCAATGCTTAAATTAAAACTAAGAGTTCTGCAAAACTGGCAAAATGTGTAACTTCCAATAATCAGTACTCATTTTTAAAAATATTTTAAAGACTTTATTATTCATTTTAGAGAGAAGAGAGAGAAAGAGAGAGAGACAGAGAGAGAAGGGGGGAGCAGGAAGCATCAACTCCCATTTGTACCTTGACGGGGCAAGCCCAGGGTTTCAAACCAGCAACCTCAGCATTCCAGGTCAAAACTTTATCCACTGTACCACCACAGATCAGGCTAGTACTCATTCTTTTTAAGTCAGAGAGCAGTTCTGCACTTAAGGCTCTTACTAAAGAATATTAACATCAAGCATCACAGTGAAATGAATTCCACATCCATAAATGTTTCACACAGCTGCAAACTGATATTTAGGGTGTTTTCTAAAATCAAGTATCTTAAAGGTAGTCCATTTAAAATTATCCACTATTAGTCACAAATGGCCATTTCAGAAAAGTAAATATAAACTAATAATCTATTCTACCAAAAAAGCGAGGAGAGAAATTTAGAGGTTCCTATAATCTTTCCCATAACATACCTTAAGTGGACCAAAAAACCCAGCAATTATCTGGTAACCCACTTTACCATTTGCATAGAACTTCCACTTAAATGTTGAGATTTGCCATAACAATATTATAGCTATTGTTTACATTTTAATATTTGGAGGTTGAAAGTCCAGACAATTGAAGTAACTTATGTAGCTCATTCTTTCAGTAGGTAGTACTCCAAATCTATATTACTATTAATAAAAATAAATGAGAAAAATATTCACATAATTCTACACCTACATGTAATCATTCAGATGTTTCAAGAAATACAAATTATTCTGTGGCTGGGAGTAAGAAGTTTCTATTTCTGACTTGGATTCTAAGATCTTATTGGTAACTTGAATAACAAAAATCAATTTTCTAACCAATGGAATAATAAATTATCAAACATAAAACGATGACACGTAATGATGGTTCTTTTAACAGCCCAGCTTGGGGTTTCTTTTCAAGCTATATTTCTGCAGGAGCAATAATGAACTTTTGCTGTCTTTCTCTGAAGTAGGCTTCATTGACAGACACTAGCAAGAAAGATTTTAAAATATGTAATAAAAAGCATGTGACCTCTAGTGGTCATATGATTCTACAACAAGATAATTTCATTGCAAGCTGAGCATCTCTAAAAAGCAACAAAAAAGAATAGTCCCTGAAAATAACATGACTGGAGCATTTCCCTAAAATTGTCCATTTTAACAAGTTATTTTTAAAGCTTATTTTAATTTCAGGATGGGGTGAGAAGGTAGGTCACAAATAGATTATCCTGAAGCTCTTATCCTTCTCTCTCTCACTAAAGAAAAACAAACAAAAACAAAACAAAAAACCTATACTTATATATTATCGTTTATAATCTTTATAAAATCTGTGGGAAAGGGGATGACAGGATGGGATAAACCTGAAGGGAAGGGGGGAGGCAAGAGAGATGTTGAGGGGGATACAGGGGAGGGGGGATGCATTCGGGGCAACACTAGAATCTATGTAAATAAATTAAAAATCAATATATAAAAAAAAAATCTGTGGACACTATTCTCTTCATCTTTATTTGTGACAAATGGAGCTACAGAGAAATTAAGTAACTACTTATTAGCTAAAAAGCAGCAGAACCAGGATCTGCACCCACAGAATCTGATTCTAGAGACACCTTTGACATCAACACTGTACTGCCTCCCCCTCTATATCATTAGGTAAAACTTCAGTTTTTAGATTATTTACCAGCAGCTTAATTCTCTAGATTACAACATATGATAAGAATGGGAAATAAAGCAGAATGGTATTTAATAAGCAAGTGGACACTCTGAGAACATTTAAGCTCTAAATAAAGCCCCAAGAGCCCTTCAGGCTTTCACTTGGTCCTGTTTATTCTAACGTCACACCCAAGTCTAACAAGATCTGCTGTCCACATTCCCAATTCTCTATTAACAGTAGAGTTAAAGTGGGAAGGGTTTAGCAGTCTATGCATTGACAGTGGGAGAAAATGTCTGATGGTGGTCTGCGGGGGGGGGGGGGGGGGGGGGGGGAGGAGGATGGGAAAGGCTATAGCAAAGCAAAGAAACCCAGACACTCAAAAAGAATACACCAGATAGAGGCCATTGAAAGTAGGGACAAATCACATAACATCTCTCAAAAGGCACTAACGGCTCTTACCCAAGTTCACTTATTGATTACCAGGTGTCATCAGATTTAAATAAAAAACTTCATTTGAAAGTCGACATTTTGTATCTCAGACATAAAACTAGTTAAAATCAACAAATTCCAGATTCATATACCACAGATCCCCCACCCAAAATCAGAGAACAATATAAAGCACATTAAACCACCCATATCCCTCAGCTAAAGCACTAGGAGATAAATCTCACCACAAACTTGAATTTACATGTAAGGGGAAAGACACATCAAATGCAGGAGCAAGAGCCAGGGCCTATGCTGGACAGAAAGTCAGGTGGCAACGGGGAGGGAAAGAGAAGAGAGGGAGAGAACCAAGGAGGGGGGGGGGCACAGATGATATCACCCCCAGAAAGAGTGGGGAATGCTACAAGACAACCTCGCATCCAGCAGTTCGGAGGTCCAGCAATATTAGAATATTTTGGGCATCAATATGAATAATGATTGAAATAGAATAGAACAATGAATATAAAAATAATCCATGAATTCATACTGAACTCAAGAAAGGGGCCAGGACTAGGCTGGGAGGAAAAGCCTTTCTGTGTGAAACAATGCCAGCTACTGTAGAAGAAGTGATGAAACCAGAAAAATCACTGTGTTGTAACTTCCAAAGTGTTGACTGACTTAGTAAAGAAACAGTGGATGTTCACTTTCCAGGTGAAAGCTTGATGGGAAACAATATGCATGATGTTTCAAAGCATTGCTCTACAGATTACTCACAAAGGGAGTGTCCTCTTTCCAGGGAGGAGGCTGGCCCCACCTGCCCCAAGTAATCAACTAATGACATCAACACCCACAGAACAAACTAGTAGCTGGGCCTCCTGACATGCTGCACTGAGTTCCTATCACCTGGAATACTCTTATCCAAATGTTTAACCTGAGTCTAACTGAGGTGGAAACAGCAGATGATCAAACTTGTGCGCATTCTATGAAATACCCAGCCTAGACTCCTAAAGCCTTAGTACCATGAAGACAGAGCAAGTCTAGATGAAAGAAGATAATATTTGAATAAATCCTAAATTTTTTTAAATAAGTGCCTTGACCAGGGGGTTCCACACAAGTCAGTGACCCCTTCCTCAAACCAGCAACCTTGGGCTCAAACCAGCTAGTGTAGGCTTCAAGCCAGTGACCTTCGGCCCAAGCCAGCAAGCCTGAGATTATTTTGATGACCCCATGTTCAAGCTGGCAACCATGGGTTCAAGCCCACAACCTCAAGTTTTCTTTTTTTTTTTTTTGTATTTTTCTGAAGCTGGAAACGGGGAGAGACAGTCAGACAGACTTCCGCATGCGCCCGACTGGGATCCACCCAGCACGCCCACCAGGGGTGACGCTCTGCCCACCAGGGGGCGATGCTCTGCCCCTCCGGGGCGTCGCTCCACCACGACCAGAGCCACTCTAGCGCCTGGGGCAGAGGCCAAGGAGCCATCCCCAGCGCCCGGGCCATCTTTGCTCCAATGGAGCCTTGGCTGCGGGAGGGGGAAGAGAGAGACAGAGAGGAAGGGGGGGGGGTGGAGAAGCAAATGGGCGCTTCTCCTATGTGCCCTGGCCAGGAATCGAACCCGGGTCCCCTGCACGCCAGGCCGACGCTCTACCGCTGAGCCAACCGGCCAGGGCTAACCTCAAGTTTTCAAAACTGGGACCACGGGGTCCCATTGATGCTCCATCCACTGCACCATTACCATTCAGGCAACCTGGCTCTTACAGTGCCCTAATCATGCCAGGGCTTGGCATCACACAAATAAGGGCAGGCCCTACAGAGCAGAGCTCAATAAAATTATCCAAACTAGTGCACCCTAAACCTGCTTCCCTGCCTTATCCACTCATTCTGAAAAATGAGGGCTTTCAACCAGTCGCCCCAGCTCCCTCTGCCTTGTGCCTTCTGCCTTCCACTGACCTCAGAGTTCTCTTGTGTGGCCCTGTGTGGTGTGCCCTTCTTTGTCCTGGGAACTGTGAGTAATAAATTATCTCTGCAATGGCAATCTCTTGATCATTTGGCCTCAGCATAACTGAATAAAAACACAAAATCTCTATTTTAAAAGAGTAGTGCTTCTGCAAAGATTGTCTTCCTGATAAAAAAGGACCTGGTTCAACTTGCATGCACCTTTTGCTCTCTTTTGCTTTTCTTTTCTTAAATGTATTTATTTATTGATTTGAGACAGAGAGAAAGGCAGGGGGGAGAGAAGCATGAACTCACAGTAGATGCTTCTCATATGTGCCTTGATCAGGCAAACCCAGGTTTTCCAACTGACAACCACAGCACTCCAGGTCGATGCTTTAATCACTGTGCCACCACAGGTCAGGATGCCCTTGGCCTCTCTTCCTGCTTAACGGTGACCCCTCAAGGTACAGCAGCCGTCTTATGACTACAGACATGAAAGCCACATGCAAAGCCTGCCAAGGAGGAACACAGAACAGCCGTTCTTTAAGTAGCTGCACCAGCCCTGACTGACTGACCCTGAAAATTTCTATTTCAGAAGAAAAACCTGATTAAACTGCATTTGCACATTACTGTTACTTGCAGCCAAGAACAATTATGATTAATACCCATAACTCTAGGCGTATGGACGTCCTGAGTTTGATTCCTGGTCAGGGCACACAGGAGAAGCAACCATCTGCTTCTCCCCATTTCCCTCTCCCTCTTTTCTCCCTCTTCTCTTCCTGTAGCCATGGCTAGAATGGTTCAAGCAAAGTTGACCCCAGGCACTGAGGATGGCTCCATGGCCTCACCTTAGGCACTAAAACAGCTCGGTTGCTGAACAGTGGCCCAGACGGGCAGAGCATCACCTGGTAGGGGCTTGCCAGGTGGATCCTGGTCAGGGTTTATGTGGGAGTCTGTCTCTGCCTCCCTGCCTCTCACATAATAATAATAATAATAATAATAATAATAATAAATCTTTCGTACTACACTTGGAATTTACCAAAATCCAATTACTGATAGTAAGAAAGGACAAGTTTGATAAAATGGACTTCATTTTGATCAGAGGCACTCCAAGCTGACTCTAATTTACAAAGAAGCTCTCTTTAAAAGGTTATTAAAAAACTGGATATGAGGTGGTTTTTCAATTGTAAACATACTTTCCCTTAAGAATAACAGTATAAATAGTAAGGTTATTAAGCTATCTCACAAACACCTACTTAAACCACAATACTGAGAAAATGTGAATCATTTAGATTTTTAAAAGTAAATGTCACTACTTTCTGAACTCCTAATTCAAGGGTGCCAACATGATGGAATTGTGCCGATTTTGCTGCCATTGAGATTTCAATTCACCAAACCTGTTTGGCTGGCAATGTCACTTGCAGGGGGAATGCCACAGAAGTGCAAGAACATCGTCTTTCTCATTAATATATTATGGGACAGAGGCAACATGGTGAGGAAAAACATAAGCAGGGTTTAGGAAGACAAAACTAGGTGTAAATTCCCACTTGGGACTTTGGAAAATTAAAGTTTTGTTTTTTGTTTTTTGTTTTTTTCCTGAAGCTGGAAACGGGGAGAGACAGTCAGATAGACTCCCGCATGCGCCCGACCGGGATCCACCCGGCACGCCCACCAGAGGCAACGCTCTGCCCACCAGGGGGCGATGCTCTGCCCCTCCGGGGCGTCGCTCTGTTGTGACCAGAGCCACTCTAGCGCCTGGGGCAGAGGCCAAGGAGCCATCCCCAGCGCCCGGGCCATCTTTGCTCCAATGGAGCCTTGGCTGTGGGAGGGGAAGAGAGAGACAGAGAGGAAGGGGGGGGGGGTGTGGAGAAGCAAATGGGCGCTTCTCCTATGTGCCCTAGCCGGGAATTGAACCTGGGTCCCCTGCACGCCAGGCCGACGCTCTACCGCTGAGCCAACCGGCCAGGGCAAATTAAAGTTTTTTAATAATTACTTATTTAGCTAAATTACTTATTTAGTCTGTCTTAGTTAAACAGACCATTTTTAAGATCTATTCTGTGCCAAGCATTCTTCATAGTGTGTCTAATGGGTTCTTAACTCTGATTTCACAAAATCACCATGAAAGCTTTTAAAAGCACAGAGATCCAGATATTACCTACAGAATCAAACTATCAGAGAAAGAACCTAGTACAGAAGTGTGGAGGTGTATGGAAAGACGGCATACTCAGGCTTATTAGTAAATGGCAGGTGATTGTGTGTGTGTGTCCGTGTGTGCAGTGTGTAATTCACTACACACCTACTACAATGGCCAAAATCCAAGACACTGACAATTCCAAATTCGGCTAAAGATTTAGAACCACGACTCTCATTCAATGCTGGTAGAGATGCAAAATGGTACAGCCAGAGTCAGCAGTTTCCTGCAAAACTAAACACATTCTTACCATACAGCAGAACCACTACACTATATATTTGCCCAAATGAACTTAAAACCTATGTCCACACAAAACCCTACACATAGGTGTTTATAACAGCATTAGTCAGAACTGCCAAATTTGGAAACCAAATAACCAAAGTGTCATTCAGTAAGTTCATAGATAAACTATGGAACATTCAGACAACGCAATATTCCTTATCACTAGAAAGCATGATAAGACATGAAACTCTAAATACTTATAGTATTACTAGGTAAAAAATCTAAACTGAAGTCTACATATGATAATTTATACATATGCATATTATATGATTCCAACTATATGATATTCTGGAAATGGTGAAGCTATGGAGACAGTACAAAGTTCAGTAGTCGCCAGGGGCTGGGAGGGAAAGGAGGATGGACAGACAGGGCACAGAGGACTTTCAGGACAATGAAACTATCCTGTGTGATACTACAATAGTGGATACATGTCATTGCACATTTGTCAAAACCCACAGAAGACACACCAAGAGTATACCTTAGTGTAAACTATGGACTTTGAGTGATAATGACACACCAATTTAAGTTCACAGAATATAGCAGTGTGGTACAGGAGGCTGCTGTGTGCGGGCAGAGGGTAATGGCAACTCTCTGTGGTTTGCACTCAATTCTGCTGTAAACATAAAACTGCTCAACAAAATAAAGCCTATCTAAATAAAATACTGCGAAAGTAATGTCTGCAACAGCTGAACGTGATCACTGATGTAATGTGATTATCCCACGTCTAGTCAGCGCTTACTCAATTATCTACTATGCCTACACTTTCAAACCTAAGAGGCTGAAATCATCCATTCATTAGCCTGAACAGACCTTCCCTCCCAACACCCACTCTCTGCCGACCGAACTTCTAACTATCTAACACAACACGTCATAGTCAGCTCAGTATGTCACCAACATATTGAGACAGTTGTCATTTATGACTCTGCTGTCATTCCTCACCGTCCCTATATCGTGTATTTTTCTTCCTCCCATTTCATTCACTCTAGGTGCCTGCCTGGCTCCAGTACCATTTGAGGTTGTAACCCATTTAGTTACTTGCAACTAGGTCTCTCACACCTATTAAACTTTAACTTGATTGAGAGAAAGGACTATCTCTTTCATCCCTCCCATCTGACTACAGTATATATTTGTCAACTTTCTGAATTTACTAAAATATTAGTCAATAAAATAGGAAAAACGTTAAAATTTCATCAATCCATTATGAATGTTGCTCCTTAATTAGCTTTAGCAATTGGTATTACTGCTGATTTGTTAACATTCACTTCTGAAATCTATTGATATGTCCTTCTCACACTCAAGTTACGAATAAACTCTTTATGAGGATGGGAAGAGAGATTCAGACACAGAAAAGGAAGAAAGAGACTGGATGTTGAGACCTCCACGTGTCAGACATTGTACTGGGCTCAATAATTAAGTGATGGAGGGCAAACCCAGGCAGCTATGAGCACTTGGCACACCCCTAGGGATAAACCCTGTTGAAACAGGTAGGACTAGCATCCCAGGACAGCCTGTGAGATTCTGCAACGATTAGGAACAGTAGAGTTGCCAGAACTGGAATAGTTCCTTTCTGCAAACTTTGTGGGGCAGCATTCTTACAAGTAGAACTGATGCCACTTGAAGAGTCCATACCAAAAGTCCATGACTAAGCCCACCCCCAACTAGGGCCTTTGATCTTTTTAATTAAAGCAGTAGATTCAATTACTTTAGGAAGTTTTGCTAGATAGGTAACTGGTGCTGTCCTATTTCCTTGGAGGAAAATAGATCATAAAGAAATGTCATATAATACATTATCAAAACAGAATAAGAAAAAAATGAAATAAAAAACAGTAGTTTTAAGAGTGTAATAATTACTCCTCTCTCGTTAAAGAAAAACCATCCTGACCAGGCGGTGGCTCGCTGGATAGAGCATAGGACTGGGACACGGAGGACCCAAGTTCAAAACCCCAAGGTCGCCAGCTTGAGCGCGGGCTCATCTGGTTTGAGCAAGGCTCACCAGCTTGAGTCCATCTGGATTGAGCAAGGGGTCACTCAGTCTGCTGTAGCCCCCCTGGTCAAGGCACATATGAGAAAGCAATCAATGAACAACGAAAGTGCCACAACGAAAAATTGATGCTTCTCATCTCTCTCCCTTCCTGTCTGTCTGTTCCTATCTGTCCCTCTCTCTAGCTGTCTCTGTAACACAAAAAACAAACAAAACACACACACACACACACACACACACACACTCAGAAGGCAAAGTTTCACCTAAAGGTATTCAGTGCTTCAGATGCTATCCTACAAAACCTTTTTTAAATTATTTAAGGTAGTTATAGATTCCTGTAGAGTTAAGACATATAATACAAAAAGATCTCTCGTACCATGTACCCAGTGTCCGCAGCAGTAACATCTTGCTAAAGTATAGTACACTATCACAATTAGATACTGATACTGATATGGTTGGAATACAAACACTTCCATCACCACAAAACTCCCTCCTTTTGCTGTTTTATGGCCACACCCTATTCCTTCTTCCTGCCCTCCTCCCTTCTTTAATCCTTGTAGCTAATCTGTTCTCTATTTTTATAATTTTTTAATTACTACATTGTTACCTAAGTAAAATACAATATGTAACCTTTGGAATTGGCTGTTTTCCCCCAGGATAATTCCTGAAGATTATCCTGCTAAAACCTTTTAATTTGTACAGCTCATGAAACATAATTACAATTTAGTAAATAAAGACCTGGCTTCACTGATGACTCACACTAAAGCAAAGGGAAGTGAAAATTAAACTTCACTCTGTCCTGTTATATGTTTTCCTACCACAGTGAAGAAGTAGACATTCTTGTCAAATTGTTTCATCACCAAGACTGTTTCACACATTAAAATCAGAAAACTTTATGCTTGTGTGGCAATAAAGTTTTATGAAACTTGTCTTCAAAGAAGCATGGCTAGTTAAGAGAATTCAAAAAATCATAATTATTATAATTATTTCAGATAGATAAGAATTTACAATAAACTTCTGAGTTTTTCAACTTAGAAGTGTTTCCTCTCTTACTACCAAAAACCTAACAAACAGGAAAAAGAAAACTTTCTAGAACTGCTGTCATTTGAAAAAGCAACCCTCATTTCAGTTTTAACCACTGCAGAGAAGAAATTCATGAGTCTGTCAGCTCCAAAATTTCAAAAACCACAAGATAATTTGTTTATTCTTCTAATTTTTTCTTCAATGTATTTAGGGTATTGTTCATAATCACTCACAATACCTGCCAAACTGACAACAGAATCCCATCACTGAATAATTATTTGAAAAGAAAAAGCAAAACCCAGAACACATAACTGACTTTCTACTCCTCACCATTTTCAAAAACAGAACTAAATAGGCTCATCTGACACTAACAGACCTGTAACACAAAAGAGCAAGCTACAAATAATGAAAGGGTCTGCAATCTGCTGGCGTATTTTTAAAACATCAGCGTAAATTTCACCCATCTTTTAACCAGATTCACAGAACTTGTTGTTGGTGACACAATTTGTTAAACAAATCACAACTCCTTAGTCACCATTCAAAAGATTTCTAGATGAACCAAACTCTGCTAAATTCCTTAGATATAAATAAAGAGTGAGTTAGAGGGAGAAATAGAAATAGGAAAGAAGGACGAGGAAAGAAAGGGGAGGTGGAGGTCAAACTGCCCAGGCAGTTTCTTCTAATATTTGTATACCTTAGTAAATTATAAAGAAAAGTAACAACATTATTTTAACAGTTAAGTAATTACTTCTAAAGTAAAAAAATAAACCAATTTCTAATCTCTTAATCTGCCTTACTACATATACATATGTGTACACACACACATTCATGCACATACCCCTTTAAGACTGACTTCCTTATCACAATTTTGAATCACCACTCCTTTTCCTGCTTGGAGAGGATTCTAAGGCTAACACCAATGTTTCACTTACACCCTGGAGGTTAACCAGGATAACAGTCCACACATTAATCCCTGGTATTAGCTCACTGACACAGCTTTGTCTCCACCATCCAAGAGAAAACTAGAGGACGGAGACCCATCTCATTCATATTTGTATACCCCACAGTGCTCGGGTCTACAAAATCTGTAATTCTCACGATTCACTGCATACTATACAAGAGTTGGCTACTGATATCACTGAAAGTCTTTTACAGTAAAAGTAAGGCCACTCAGTCCCACAAAAGATGCCAAAAGCTTAAAATAGTACAGAAAGGATAAAGGTTAGTAAACACATTTCTCTATAATGGGCCAGCTACTACTCTAAGTATTGCGGCTTGTAGAGCCAAGACGCGATATGCACAACCCTAAAACAATTATTCTCCCTGAAAGGCTAGTAAGTTTTTTGTTTGCCAACGCCTTGGAACGACTATAATGATGATAATACAGTCCGTGTTTTTAGACGCAACGTAAGGGCAAGTTTGTAAGTTGATTTACGTTAAGTAGACACGTGCTGTCACCAAACTTCTAAAATCCAGATAGAAAAGCCTAGCGTGGCGGGAAATAGTTTCAGGACACGGGAACGGGCATCAGAAATGAGCAGAAACGTTCGTTGCATGGCTCCTCCGGGCCGGTCCAAGTCCTCTGCCACACTTACGCCTAGCAGCGGCCCGCGGCCGATCACCGTCTCCCCGGGAGCCAGGGCCACCCGGGGGCCGCCGTCCTGCGGCTGCAGCTCAAAACCCCCGGACATGGCGAAGATTAAACCCCTTCGCAAGGAGACGGTCCCGCAGCTGTTTCCGCTTCCAGGCTCACAAACAGGGCCTACACAACTCCCGATAAAAATACCGGAAAAGCGGTGCTAACGGTGCTAAGACTGCACGGGTGTGTCGTTATCGCGCAGCTAGGCCCTCAACCGTGGCCTCCCCTCCGCGCGAAGGAACGACACGATCGGAGATCCCCCTCCCAAGCCTTCTCCAACTGTTGTTTACAAGCCCCCCCATAGGACTCTGATCACCACCACGTGATGGAGGACGCCGGACCTTCTAGTTCGTAGCGCCTCCCTTGCCTTCTCCTGCGGAGCTGAAACGCCCGAGTAAAACTAATCCCTAAGGCAGTGCGCGTTCCTCTCAGCGCCTGCGTTAAATACGGGTTGGCAAGACCGAGATGGAATGGGCGGGGCCAAAAGAATTCTGGGAAAGGATTCAGAGGCCGGAATATTCAAATCGCGGGAGAATCCAGCGTGATCGAGCTGGTTAGGTGAGTCTTGCGTTCCCATCTGTCAATGTCAGCCAGGCAGTCTCGGGGTCAAGGTCTCCGCTCAGGGGCGCGGATCTGAAGTGACAGTTGGTGGTCAGAGTTGTTACTGTTTACTTGTTAGCACCCCGTGTTGTTTGAACTCTGGCAGGTGCAGACACCATGGGGCTCGAGAAGGGGATGGCTCAGACGCGGGGTCATTCCTTCCGATTCCGGGGACTGGACAGGGTGGGGGTTCCCCGCGTGCGGGGGAGGGGGGGTGGTAGGCCGGCTAAATCAGCTCTGCCTCGGAACCTTCCCTCCATGTGATGCCCGAAAGGGGGCGAGCCCTTCCCTAACTAGAGAGCTAATTTGGCAAAGTTTGATTCTTAAAGAATGGGAGGCAGAAAAGGGGATAGTTTTACAGGCATCCAGGCAAAACTGGACTTTTAAGATGCCTAGTGGGATTTTAGGAACCTTACCGAGTAACCCCCAATTGTTAAATTCAAAAACATTCCTTTGCCTCTTGTTGAGTAACTAAGGAGAAAATGCATTTTATTTCCAGGGAGACCTGGAAATACTGTGGTAACAGGTACGTTCTAACATAAGCTTCTTTTCAAGAATATGTTTTCTCTTTGGTTTGTTTGTATTGACAGTGTGTGTAAGGGGGGACGAGGCGGGGGATGTGGCAAAAAGTTTACTGTTAACTGACTCATAAACTTTTTTCCACTTTGCTTTCTTACTTCCCCAAATCCTCCAGCAGCAGGACTCTACTGAAGCCAGATATTAAAATTCAAATCACCATTTTTAGATCAGGAGCACCCAAATCAAAAGAGCAATTGTGATCTTGCTAAGTCCAGAAACATAAATGGGGAGTTGTCATAAGCTAACTTAAAATAAGTATTTAGCTGTATCTCAAACCCCTTCTCCAACATCACTGCTCTCTATTATCAAAGGAAGTAAAAAATAGATTTCAGAAGCCTACACCATGCACCTTAGATAAATCGGCTATATTGGACTTTAAATCTTTAGTTACATGCTATATCCAGCAGAATTATAAACACTGTTTATAGTGGTTAGTTACTGTTGCTTGATGGCCTCAGTGACTATTATCCTTGGTTCATAATTAACAGTGCAAGTAGGATACCTTCAAGAGGCCATTTTTGAAACACTAATGTTATCATTGAATTGCATACTTGAGACTTTGTGTCATTATAACACTGACCTCATACTCTTCTCCATTTCAGATAGTATTTGTGTCAAATGTGAGCACCTACCCATTAGGTACAAATAGATAAACAATTCTTATATAAACTACTAAGTGTCCAGGTTTATGATTAAGTCACTGTAGATGAAAATGACAAGGCATCAGTTCCTATAACCAGTATTCAGGAGCTTAATAGAATGAAATGATACACATTTTCAAGGTATTTTCAATAAATACTTAGAATGGAATGTGTTCTCACAACAGACATTTCTGCTAAACTCAGTCTGTAAAGAATCACTTCTCTTTTTTAGATAATATTCTTTGGAGTACAAAGAAAGACAAGTGTTTAGTTAAATTTACTAAAAATATTAAAGGAAGTGAAGTAACATTTGTTGAGTGCCTCCAATGTGAAATTCAGAAGTGAAGCTAGATGATTTACATGTTACCTTGTTAATCAGCAACAACATACACAAGAGCATTTTGGCCGCATTTTAGATTGAGAAACTCAAGAAAGTTAAACTTTTAAAAATCATTCCCAAAAAGTATCTGTCCCAGAATAGGATCCATTCTGATCTGAAGAGATTAACATTCAACTCTATCTTTTAGGTTGCCTAAGAGGATAATTAACTAAGACATCAAGCTATGCAGAATAACTCCAACATGAACAGCAATTCAGAAGTTTCTGACAGAGAACTGAACTCTGTGGATGCTGAAGAGGAAAACGAGGAGACTCACCATAACTTTGTGGAAAGGCTGCCTTCAGAAATTACTGAAAAAATTTTCAGTTACCTGGACTGTCAGAGTTTGGGCAGGGCTTCAATGACCTGCAAGAGCTGGAATTCTAATATAACAACCAGTGTTTCCTTATGGAAGCATCTTTGCAGCAATCTAAAACCTAACTGTGAAACAGAAATTGAAAATGATCTAAAAAGTGGTTATTCCTACAGGGTAAGTTTAATTATTGTGGTCTGCAGTGTTCTTAACATTATGGTGGCACATCTGAACCCAACTCTTATCTTCTGCTTGGAGGAGGAAGGATTTCATATACAAAGTGACAAAGTGTGTTGGCTTCTGAAATTAAAGATTATTATTTTCCTGGAAACCACACTACCTCCCATCCACCTGTAACACTTTTTTTTTTAATTTATTTATTCATTTTAGAGAGGAGAGGGAGAGACAGAGGGAGAGAGAGGAGAAACAGAGAGAGAGAAGAGGGGGAGGAGCTGGAAGGCATCAACTCCCATATGTGCCTTGACCAGGCAAGCCCAGGGTTTCGAACCGGCAACCTCAGCATTTCCAGGTCGACGCTTTATCCACTACGCCACCACAGGTCAGGCCTGTAACACTTTTTTTTTTTTTTTGTATTTTTCTGAAGCTGGAAACAGGGAGAGACAGTCAGACAGACTCCCGCATGCGCCCGACCGGGATCCACCCGGCATGCCCACCAGGGGCGACGCTCTGCCCACCAGGGGGCGATGCTCTGCCCCTCCGGGGCCTCGCTCTGCTGCGACCAGAGCCACTCTAGCGCCTGGGGCAGAGGCCAAGGAGCCATCCCCAGCGCCTGGGCCACCTTTGCTCCAATGGAACCTTGGCTGCGGGAGGGGAAGAGAGAGACAGAGAGGAAGGAGGGGGTGGGGGGTGGAGAAGCAAATGGTCGCTTCTCCTATGTGCCCTGGCCGGGAATCGAACCCGGGTCCCCCGCACGCCAGGCCGACGCTCTACCGCTGAGCCAACCGGCCAGGGCCTGTAACACTTTTTAAACCTTATATCCCAGCCCTGGCCAGTTGGCTCAGTGGTAGAGTGTCGGCCTGCCGTGCAGGAGTCCCAGGTTCGATTCCCGGCCAGGGCACACAGGAGAAGTGCCCATCTGCTTCTCCACCCCTCCCCCTCTCCTTCCTCTCTTTCCCTCCCGCAGCTTGCCCAGGTGCTGAAGATGGCTGTGTGGCCTCTCCCTCAGGCTCTAGAGTGGCTCTGGTTGCAACAGTGACACCCTAGATGGGCAGAGCATCACCCCCTAGTGGGCATGCCAGGTGGATCCGGGTTGGGCGCATGTGGGAGTCTGTCTGACTGCCTCTCCGTTTCAAACTTAAGAAAAATACAAAAAAACAAAAAACCCTTATATCCCTCCCGGCATTTCCTGTTAACCAGAAGGTAAGTGGCTTCGTCTTTGCACTTAACATTATCCAAAATCCCCAGCAAACTCTGTGGCTCACCACACACACACACACACACACACTCACACACATTTATTAGTATATGTACATATCAATATGAATATTTAATCTTCTTCTCTGGTTTTAAAGATTCACCAAGCAACAACCTATTACATTCTTTGTTAATGGTGCTTTTCCTCTTTCAGGAGACATTCCTGAGGAATTACCAGAAGTATATTGAAGTGACCAGTGGATGGGACATTGGCATATTCAGCGACATACCTTCTTTTCCTGAACTGCCAGAAAACAGCATGTGCACGATGAGTAAGGAAACGTGGGGGGATATTCTAGACAAAGAACTGAAGAGAGATGCACCATCAATCTCTTAAATTTGAGAGTTTAAAACTAAAATGAGACTAGGTTGCAAGTTATCTTTACACATTCTTTTTTATTGGTTCACCTTTTAAAATATTTAACATTTAAAAGAAAACTAAGTAGAAAGTATTATGATAGTAAAGCTTTCATTTTATGTGGCACTTTAGTAAAAACTACATTCTGGTTTTACTGTAATGTGGAAAAATCATGAAATGGTTTTATATAAGAAATGATGTATGAGTGATTCGAAATGTACTGTTTTATGTGTTTGTGTATTGTGGCACTTAAATGCTAACAGAATTTGATAGTCTCTGCTTAATGATAATCAAAAATTCAGGAAATCATTTGAATAAACTGTTTTAGAGATGCATTAATAGTAGGCATATCTAGACTCATGAGAAGACTACCTAAATGAAATTAATAGCAATATCTGTACAGTGGTGGGATTCAGATTATTTGCATTGGTTTAGCAGAACCTAGACCTAATTTTTTTAGTTTGGCAAACTGGTTGTTAAAATGCCACTTGAAATCAGGATTCTCTCGAAGGTGGGCACCTGGGCAGCCACCCAGTTGGAAATCACAGATTTCTATTCCTTACCCTTTTGAAACGTTCATCTGCACAACAGCATATTCAAAGCACACACAGAAATTATCATTCTGCCCATAGGTGGAAAAAATTGCAAATGAGAATGCCAATCAAGAAGTAATATGGAAATATCTTAAATAAGTTTTATTGACTTTTGTCAGGTATTAACTTTTTTCATTAATATTTTAAAACTCATAACATAATCTAGTTTTGTGTACCTCTATTATTGTTCCTATTTAAGTATTAAATGCATGAAATAATAAACTGTCATTCGGTGTATCATTTTTTTATACTTAAAAGAGTCAATAGAGAAGGGAACCAGATGTTACATTATTTGAATACCAACACTGTGTTTAAATGTATATTAAATTTACATTTTAATAACTTTAAACTTTCCATTTCAGTAAAATCTGATTGAATTGTAAAACTTTGAAACCATTTTAAATTGTGCTAAATTTGTGGTTTGGTTTCAATTTAATCTGCCATAGGACTAAAACCGGTGAGATTAAGGTTGCTATTACTTGCCTACAGACCTGAAATTGTTCCAGGGACTTAAAATTTATGGCAAGTTTTCAGAACACTTAATTAACTATCATCAGATCTGCAATACTGATTTTCTTAGCAAAACTCTTTCCGACAGCCTTCTAGTATACTACTTAAAGACACCAAAGGACTTTGTTCCTTTTTGTTTTCTCTACATTCAAAGGAAAGAAAAATACTGTTTTAGATAACCGTAAATACCTGACTTCGATAAAGTTTATAGCTTCCCGGGAACCTTTAATTTAACTCTTGTTCTGACTCATCATTTTGCAATTCTGTGAGTTCTTCTTGATACTGCATATTTGATATATCAGACAAATCCACTAACATTGGCTGCATCATCCATGTTGGGAAATCAATTTGTTTTAAATCAGAAAATCTTTCTTTTAAATCAGCCGATAGAATATTCAAATGATTGACAATAACAAGTAAAGCAGTATCAGTTACTTCACATTTTTGGAGCCAATGAAACTGTTTAAAAGTTTTTGTTGTTAATATGTTTCTGACATAACTCAATATTGGTAATGAAACCACAAATATCTTTGCTTTTGCATCTACAAGAGTTTTATTTGTTCCTTGAAGTTGCTTATTTAATATATTTAGTTTTTCAAAGATATCGGCTAAATAACTCACAAATGCTTTACCATCTATTGTTAACAGATACTTCATTTCAGGTTTGTCGCTTAAAAAATCACTTAAGAGTATCAAACAGTTCCATAAATCTTTTCAGTTTCCTTTAGATAGCCATCTTACTTCAGTATGAAGTAAAAGTCTCACATGGTCTTCATTTTGTTCTTCACAAAATAGCTTGAAAAGACTCTCACATTTGGCACTAGCTTTAATAGCATTAACACACTTTATTACTGTATGTAATACTTCATTCAGAACAGGTGAGATGTTTTTAGCTACCAAGTTTTCCCTATGAATAACACAATGCACAAGAATCATTTCTGGATTCGCATCTTTCATCAATTTTAAGCAGCCATTTTTCTTGCCCATCATATTGGGAGCACCATCTGCAGCACAAGATGTTATATTTTTCATTGGTATATCATTGACATCTAAGTAGTTTTTTAGTTTATTATATACATCTTTGGAGGTAGTGGTGCTTTCTAATCTTTTAAAGAACAACATTTCTTCAGCAAAATGTCCTTTATCAATATATCTTACGTAAGTTATCAACACTGCCTCACTGTCTCTCAAAGTTGATTCATCCATTTGCAAGGAGAATTTTCTTGTTTTCAGCTTTTCAATAAGTTGTTTTTCAATATCCTCACTCATTTCATCTATTCTTCTGCTAACAGAATTGTTACTGAGTGGCATAGCTTTTACATCTTTGTCATCTTTTTCAAGAACCGTTTTAAGAAATGCCGATATTGACGGTTTTATTAAATTCTCTCCTATAGTGTGATTTTCTCCAGTTTTAGCGATGAATAAAGAAATTTGATAACTAGCCTCAAGAACACGATTATTAGTTAAAGTATGAACAGTAAATAGAGACTTTAATGTTCTTTTTTCAAAATTTTTCTTTAAAGTTTTAAAGTAACTCAAATCTGAATTAATATGAGCACTATGTTTCACCTTCAAATGCGCCTCAAAATGACCTCGTTTCATTGATTCGTTGGTCAAGCATTGCTGGCATAAAAGACAAAAAGGAATCCGCTCATCGTGAACAGCGGGTATGAACCCAAATTTTAAATATTCCTCTGAATACTGATGAGTTTTTTTCTTGCTCGCACCGCTCATTTTACTATGGGCTATAAGAAATAAAAATAAGATCAATTAAAAACTAATATTAAAATATGTGTTAAAATATATTCAATGTGACAGAGCAGGGGTCCCCAAACTTTTTACACAGGGGGCCAGTTCACTGTCCCTCAGACCATTGGAGGGCCGGACTATAAAAAAAACTATGAACAAATCCCTATGCACACTGCACATATCTTATTTTAAAGTAAAAAAACAAAATGGGAACAAATACAATATTTAAAATAAAGAACAAGTAAATTTCAATCAACAAACTGACTAGTATTTCAATGGGAACTATGGGCCTGCTTTTGGCTAATGAGATGGTCAATGTGCTCCTCTCACTGACCACCAATGAAAGAGGTGCCCCTTCCGGAAGTGTGGCGGGGCCGGATAAATGGCCTCAGGGGGTTTGGGGACCCCTGTGACAGAGTAAATGTATACTAAAAATTCATATTTATTTAAATGTATATAACACATTTACTACACTACCACCGCAAATCAAAAGGTATCTATATTTTTTCCACTTACTTGACAAAATTTTCTGGAAAGTTATGCTTCTAAAAATTGTCGGCCCTGGCCAGTTGGCTCAGCGGTAGAGCGTCGGCCTGGTGTGCGGGGAACCCGGGTTCAATTCCCGATCAGGGCACACAGGAGAGGCGCCCATTTGCTTCTCCACCCTACCCCCTCCTTCCTCTCTGTCTTTCTCTTCCCCAACCCCAGCCAAGGCTGCATTGGAGCAAAGATGGCCTGGGAGCTGGGGATGGCTCCTTGGCCTCTGCCCCAGGTGCTCGAGTGGCTCTGGTCGCGGCAGAGCGACGCCCCGGAGGGGCAGAGCATCGCCCCTTGGTGGGCAGAGCGGCGCCCCTGGTGGGCGTGCCGGGTGGATCCTGGTCGGGCGCATGCAGGAGTCTGTCTGACTGTCTCTCCCCGTTTCCAGCTTCAGAAAAATACAAAAAAAAAAGAAAAGAAATAAAAATAAATAAATAAATTAATTAATTAAATTAAAATTGTCGTGCATGCACTATTATAGCCCCAATAATATTTATAAAATATTGCTTCCTAGCCCCGATGCAAGTACTTAATAAAGAGTTTAATATTGATAAAAATAAAATCAAATACTTACCAATTATATCTATACAATATATATATGTATATTTATTAAATCAACAAGCTTTTACAACAGTTTTGACTGACACTTATTTCAAATTAACACCAACTGAATGATGTGAAACACTACAAAGTTGCGATGGGCCAATTAGGTGAGAATAACTGCATTGTTTAGCGAGTTTTTAAAACGTCCGGGGTTCCCTGCAGCAGACGGCACGCTCCGCAGTGAACCCAGGACGAAGTTTACTTGACAACACCAATCACCCAGTTGATATTTTGGTCTCATCAAACAAAATTATACTTAATAATTATTTACCACAATTATTTAAGAATTGCATTTTTTGTTAAATTTTGCACCGATATCTAGCATTGCATTTAAATGACCCGGGCGAAAGAGGTAAAGTCGTGTCGAGTCCATTTTCAAATTGCCCCCCTGTGGGGCGTGGGCCCCACGTTGGGAAACACTGGTCAACGCTAAAAGGCAAGTTTTGGAACTCAAAGATAAATTTTATGGTATGAGCTCTCCTTTTATCAGACTGAGCCATTAGCATCTGGAAACATGAATGGGTGGAGTAGTATGGAAGGAGTGCTCTTAACCTAGATAAAATAACATTAAATACACACAGTTAGTAAAAGAGGAAAGGTTATTAGGACAGAGTATTATGGAATTTCCAGTGTTTTTTAATATTTAATCAGTTCAAGATCTATTTCTTAAAATAAATTTAGAAACTTTTTTTAATTGCCTCTGTTCATAACCAAATCATCATGACACAATCATCAATAAATCTATATGAATATAGGCCCTGGCCGGTTGGCTCAGTGGTAGAGCGTCGGCCTGGCGTGCGGGGGACCCGGTTTCGGTTCCCGGCCAGGGCACATAGGGGAAGCGCCCATTTGCTTCTCCACCCCCCCCCCTTCCTCTCTGTCTCTCTCTTCCCCTCCCACAGCCAAGGCTCCATTGGAGCAAAGATGGCCCGGGCACTGGGGATGGCTCCTTGGCCTCTGCCCCAGGCGCTAGAGTGGCTCTGGTCGCTTGCTCGTGGCAGAGCGACGCCCTGGAGGGGCAGAGCATCGCCCCCTGGTGGGCAGAGCGTCGCCCCTGGTGGGCGTGCCAGGTGGATCCTGGTCAGGCGCATGCGGGAGTCTGTCTGACTGTCTCTCCCCGTTTCCAGCTTCAGAAAAATACAAAAAAAAAAAAAATCTATATGAATATAAAAACTTTAGACCTTAGAATATTCACACATATACAAGACAAGCCTAATTTGAAAAGTATACCCTAACCACTTTAATTTCATCCTTGTTTTGACTTTATATAATATCTTCTCTGCAAAACTTCAAATGCCTAATAACATTAACAAAAATGATATGAGGAGTAACATCAGAATATGGATTGGGGAGAATAATACACAAGATACAAGATCATACCTTTTTATTTAAAGTAGAGTTGAAAGATCAAAAACATCAAGTGGAGCCTGATCTGTGGTGGCGCAGTGGATAAAGCATTGACCTGGAACGCTGAGGTCACCAGTTCAAAACCCTGGGCTTGCCTGGTCAAGGCACATATGAGAGTTGATGCTTCTTGCTCCTCCTCCTTTCTCTCTCACTCTCACTCTCTCTCTCTTTTCTCTAAAATGAATAAATAAATAAAAATTTCAAAAAAAAAAAACCCAAAAAACAAAAAAAACCATCAAGTGGATAGAAGTACGTCAACAACAAAGTTGACTGATCATACTAGTTAGCATTTATTGCCTAAACCAAGCAGTGGCGCAGTGGGTAGAGTGTCAGACTGCAACGCAGAGGATCTAGGTTCAAAACCCTGAGGACACTGACTTGAGCACGGGCTCATCTGGCTTGAATGCAGGGTCACTGGCTTAAAGTAATTAAAATTCTAGACCTTCATAGGAACTTTCAAATTAAAATCATTTTTAAAATCTTAAAAGTTGAACAAGATCTAAATTTTAGAAATATTCAACTCTTCTACACACTGAGGTGCAGTAGTACGCTGTTAAAATTCAACTCTATAACACTTGTGACTTTGGTCAGAACCCTAGCCTCATAATTATGGGTTTTTGATTGAATCTTATTTGTAATAGCCAGCCATGAACAAAATAATGTACATGTGGGCCCTGGCTGGTTAGCTCAGTGGTAGAGCATCGGCCTGGCGTTCATGAGTCCTGGGTTCGATTCCTGGCCAGGGCACACAGAAGAGGCACCCATCTGCTTCTCCACCCCTCCCCCTCTCCTTCCTCTCTATCTCTCTCTTCCCCTCTTGCAGCCAAGGCTCCACTGGAGCAAAGATGGTGCGGGCGCTGGGGATGGCTCTGTGGCCTCTACCTCAGGTGCTAGGATGGCTCTGGGTGCAACAGAGCATCACCCCCTGGTGGGCATGCCGGGTGCATCCCGGTCAGGCGCATGCGGGAGTCTGACTGCCTTCCCTTTCCAGCTTCAGAAAAATGCCCCCCAAAAATAAATAAATAAAAATAAATAAATATTAAAAAAATAATGTACATGTGAACAGGTTAGCATTCATTCAATTCTAACTATGTAAATGTAACACTGCTCTTTGTAGAGTAGTTTAAACACTTTGATCTTGACCTATAGATTATCTTCTGGCAATAAGGAGGATACAATTTGACATTAATTCTCTATTTCCATAACCTTAGAAAACCCCTCTAAATTAGGAGCTGGGAAATTGTGAGACAAAAAGTTAAAATGAATCCTTAATAACATATTTAACCAGTTTGGTTCAAAGCTGACCATCCACCACCTCAAGAATGGCATGTCTTCTGAACACACTGTTATCTACAATGGAAAACATAAAAATTTCAAACCCAGCCACTTCCCTAAAAAACAATAATAATAACAAACAACAACCCAAAAGCCATGACTCTCCTCAGTGAGCAAAAAACAAAACAACTTAGTAAGGGACCACCCCAAAATCAGAGAAGAATAAATGGCTGAGCAGAGACTCAAACTTGGAATGTTAACAGATCCAAAAACCTGCATAATGGTTTTTATAAAAGACAGACATTATTTAGTGGGGATCCTTATCAATAAAGTTCATAAAATGAGAAGAAATCTACATAACATGTACTTATTAGAAAACATTTCAATACAGGAAATACAGTATAGGTCAGTGATGGGCAATCTTTTGAGCTTCGTGTGTCAAAATTCGCCAAAAACCTAGCATAACTCAGGTGGTGTGTCACTCCGAGAAAAACAGCCTAACCGGAAGTCCCAGAACTAGACGCTCTGTGCCAGAGTTTTGCTGTTGTGGCCAACAGACCTCGGGCACAGAGTATCTACAGTACAGCAAATGTTTTATCCTGGGCTACTGCACCTGGCAGTGCAGGAGCCGAGGATGAAACGTCCTTCTCGACATGCGGCCCCATAATTCTCTGGTATACGGCCACATGCTGCCACGTGTCATCGAAAATGCTTATGTGTGTCAGTGGTGAAACGCGTGTCATAGGTTCACCATCACGGGTCTAGGTTATAATGATAAACGGCATTCAATGCCATACTCTGGTAAATGTAAAGGGTAGGACTACAGGCTCTGGGCCAGGCAGACTGCATTTGCGTTCTGCATCCCTCAGCTCTACTTCAGACAACAGGAAGGTAGTAGGAGAGGGAATAAGAAGAATCAAATATATACACATACCACAGATTATCATATTTATATATTTCCTTCCTGTGTTTGCACCAACAGTGTTCTACCTATGCTCACAACTGTTTCTGCAACAAAAGTTTAAAAATTGTTGCATTTTAAATACTAAAATAGCCAATCAAACCCACACTGCATGGCTATAAAGACAGTAGTTCAGATTGCCTTTGTAATTTGTGGCTGATTCATAATGAAAACATTTTAAGCATCAACTTAACATAATAATTTGGTCTATCTCATGGCTACAGCAGTATCTATCACTTCAACTCTGATATTGTCCGCACCACGACCAAAATTACCAGTAAAAGCAAACTGCAGCATTGCTTAAATTAAACCCATTAGTTCTGGAAAACCTACAAAAATGTGAAACACCCAAGAATCAGTATTCATTTTCTTAAAAGTCAGAGAGCAGTTCTACACTTAAGGCTCTTACTAAAAAATATAAACATCAAGCATCACAGCAAAATGAATTCCACATCCATAAATGTTCCAAACAGCATCAAGTTAATATTTAAGACATTTTGTAAAATAAAGTATCTTAAAGGTAGCACACTTAAATTATCTAACATAATTATCTATTTTAGTCACAAAGAAAAGTAAATATAAACTAATCTCTACTACTAGAAAAGACAGGAAGAGAAACTTAGAGGTTCCTAAAATCTTTCCCATAATGCGCCTTAATGGACCAAAAACAAAAGCAGTTATCTGATAACCCACTTGGTTATTTGCATAGAACTTTCACTTTAATGTTGAGATTCACCATGACAATATTATAATTATTATTCACATTTTATATATTTGGAGATTGAAATTCCAGACAATTGAAATAACTTGCGTAGCTCACTCTCTCAGTAGGTGGTACTCTAAATCTATATTGTTAGTAATAAAAATAGATACATGAGAAAAATATCCATATGATTTTACACCTACATGTAAACATTCAGATGTAGTTTCAAGAAATGCAAATTATTGCCTGACCTGGTGGTGGCACAGTGGATAGAGCCTCGGACTGGGATGTGGAAGGACCCAGGTTCCAAGACCCCGAGGTCGCCAGCTTGAGTGCGGGCTCATCTGGTTTGAGCGAGGCTCACCAGCTTGGCCCCAAGGTCGCTGGCTCCAGCAAGGGGTTACTCGGTCTGCTGAAGGCCCGTGGTCAAGGCACATGTGAGAAAGCAATCAATGAACAACTAAGGTGTTGCAACGCGCAATGAAAAACTAATGATTGATGCTTCTCATCTTTCTCCGTTCCTGTCTGTCTGTCCCTGTCTATCCCTCTCTCTGACTCACTCCCTGTCTCTGTAATAAATAAATAAATAAATAAATAAATAATTTTTTTTAAAAGAAAAGAAATGCAAATTATTTTGTGGCTGGGAATAAGAAGTTTCTATTTCTGACTCTGATTCTAAGATCTTGTTGTTGTTAACTTCAATAACAAAAATCAATTTTCTAACCAATGGAGTAATAAACCGTCAAACATAAACACCATGACATGTAATGATGGATCTGGTAACTGTCCAGCGTGGGGGTTTTTTCAAGCTATATTTTTGTGGGAGCCATAACATCAACACCCACAGAACAAACGGGTAGCTGCACCTCTGACATGCCGCTTGAGTTCCCATCACCTATGGAAGTACTCTTATCCAAATGTTTAACCTAAGTTTAATCAGGTGGAGACAATCAGACGATCAAACCTGAGAGGACACTATGAAACATCTGGCCTGGACTCCTAAGCATCAGTACCACGAAAGCAGAGCAGGTGTAGATGAAAGTAGGCTTCCCTGACACACACTAGCAAGAAAGATTTTTAAGTGATATTAAGAATAAAGTGTTATCTAGTGTTCACAAGATAACGCAACAGTGTAATTTCATTGCAAGCTGTGCACCTCTATAAAACAAAGAAGTGTTTTTAAGTCTTTGAAATTAACATGACTGAAACATTTCCCTAGAATTGCCCCTTTTAAGCCATATCTCTAAAAAAATAATTTATGCTTTGTCAATGGAAAGGTTCCAGGTTTAACAAAATTACTGAAGCTTATTTTAATTACAGGATGGGGTGAGAAGGGTGGGTGGTAAGTGGACTAGGTCACAAATAGAATATCTTGAAGATCTCACACCCTGCTTAATTTAACAGCTGATCACACCTTCTGTGCAGAGTAAATATCCATACATCCTTATTAACTGTAACAGCAATTATGCATCGAGACCAAGAACACTATACTTATCATGTATCTTTTATAATCTTTTTTAAAAATTTATTAATTCATTTTAAGAGAACAGAGACAGAGAGAGAGAAAGAACGGGGGAGAAGCAGGAGGCATCAACTCCTCATATGTGCCTTGACCAGGCAAACCCAGGGTTTTGAACCAGCGACCTCAACATTCCAGGTCCACGTTGATCCACTGCATCACTATCTCTTATAATTTTTATAAAATCTGCAAAGATACTATTACCTTCATCTTTATTTGTGATAAATGGCAGATCAGAGATTAAGTAACTACTTATTAGCCAATAAGCAGAACCAGGATCTGCACCCACAGAATCTGATTCTAGAGACACCTGTGACATCAACACTGTACTGCCTCCTTCTATATCATTAGGTAAAACTTCAGTTTTTAGATTATTTACCAGCAGCTTAATTCTCTAGATTACAACATATGATAAGAACGGGAAATAGCCTGACCTGTGGTAGTGCAGTGGGTTAAAGCGTCGACCTGGAACACTGAGGTCGCTGGTTGAAAACCCTGGACTTGCTCAGTCAAGGCACATATGAGAGTTGATGCTTCCTGCTCCTCCCCTTCTCTCTCTCTCTCTCTCCCCCCCTTCCCTCTCTCTTTCTCTCCTCTCTGAAAAAAGAATTGAATAGTCTTTTAAAAAAATAATAAAACCCATTCCCTAAAAAAACAAAACAAAACAAAAAACGGAAAATAAAGCAGAATGGCTATTTAATAAGCAAGTGGACACTCTGAGAACATTTAAGCTCTAAATAAAGCCCCAAGAGGCCTTCAGGCTTTCACTTGGTTTGTTTATTCTAACGTCACACCCAAGTCTAACAAGCTGTGTTGTCCACATTCCCAATTCTCTATTAACAGTCGAGTTAAAGTGGGCAGGGTTTAGTAGTCTATGCATTGACAGTGGGGGAAAATGTCTGATGGTGGTCTGCGGGGGGGGGGGGGGGGGGGGGGGGGGGGGAATGGGGAAGGCTATAGCAAAGCAAAGAAACCCAAACACTCAAGAGTGTAATAGTTAATCGTCTCTCATTAAAGAAAAACCGTAAGGCAAATAGTTTGACCTAAAATTTCTCGGTTGCTTGAAATGCCATCCCGTAAGACCCTTTTTTAAATTAATTTATTTAAGATAGTTGTAGATACCCATATAGTAAGATACGTATATAATATAAAGATCTCTCGTACCATGTACCCCATTTCCCCAGCAGTAATATCTTGCTAAACCATAGTACACTATCATTATCAGATACTGATACTGATACAGTTGGAATACAAACACTTCCATCCGCACAAAAATCCCTCTTGTTGTTCTTTTTTTCACAGAGACAGAGAGAGAGTCAGAGAAAGACAGACAGGAATAGAGATGAGAAGCATCAATCATTAGTTTTTTGTTACGGCATTGAGACACCTTAGTTGTTCATTGATTGCTTTCTCATATGTGCCTTGACCGGGGGCCTTCAGCAGACTGAGTGACCCCTTGTTTGAGCCAGCAACCTTGGGTCCAAGCTGGTGAGCTTTTGCTCAAACCAGATGAGCCCGCGTTCAAGCTGGCAACCTCGGGGTCTCGAACCTGGGTCCTCCGCATCCCAGTCTGACGCTCTATCCACTGTGCCACCACCTGGTCAGGCTTGTTGTTCTTTTATAGCCAAACTCCACTCCATTTCCCCTTCAGTAACTCTTGCAACCACTGATCTTTTTCTATTTTTATAACACTGTCATTACAATATTGTTAAGTAAATATAATACAATATGTAACCTTGGAGATCAGGTGTGTTCACCTATGATGTAACTCTGGCAATTCATCCTGCTCTAAAACCTTTTAATTTGTACAGCTGATGAAGCATAATTACAACCTAGTAAACAAAGACCTTGGCTTCACTAATGACTTACACTAAAGAGCACTAAAAATTAACCTTCACTTTCCCCTGTGATACCTGTTTTCCTGCCACTGTGAAGACCTAGACATTCTTGTCAAACTGTTTTACCACTAAAATTAGAAACATTTATGCTTGTGTGGCCATAAAGGTTTATGAAACTTCTCTCTAAAGAAACATGACTAATTAAGAGAGTTCAAAAAATCATCATCATTTTAATTAATCATTTCAATTGAAAGATGACCAGCAGCTAAATCCCGACACAAAGTCACCAAGGACACAGCGCTCTGAGAAACTACATAGATAAGCCCTTCGAGCAGCAACTGCTTTCCCAATCTTACTCCTATTAAAAGAGCTCTCTGTCTTGGCCGCGTGAACAATGCTGCTATGAACATGGGCTGCATGTGTCTTTACGTACCAATATTTTTGAGTTTTGGAGGTATATACCCAGTAGAGGGATTGCTGGGTCATATGGTAGTTCTATTCTTAATTTTTTGAGGAACCATCAAATTTCTTCCACAATGGTTGTACTACTTTACATTCCCACAAACAGTGAATGAGGATTCGTTTCAATCAAAAAGCCCTTCAATAGAGGTTTGGATAAAGAAGATGTGGTACATATACACTATGGAATACTACTCAGCCATAAGAAATAATGACATACAGTATCATTTATGACAACATGGATGGACCTTAACAACATTATACTGAGTAAAATAAGAAAATCAGAAAAAACTAAGAACTGAATGATTCCATACTAGGTGGGACACAAAATTGATGCTCATGGACATATATAAAAGTGCAGTAGTTACCATGAGGAGGGAAAGGGAAGAGAGAAAGGAGGGTAGAAAAAGAGGAGGGGCATAAAAAAAATAAACAAAAGGTCCCAGAGACAACTTGACTTTGGGTGATGGCCTGACCAGTGCTGGCACAGTGGATCAAGCATCGACCTGGAATGCTGAGGTCGCTGAATCAAAACCCTGGGCTTGCCTGGTCAAGGAACATATGGGAATTGATGCTTCCTGGTCCTCCCCCCTTCTCTCTCTCTCTCTTCTATAAAATGAATAAAAAAAAATAGGAGCAGAAATAAATGACATTGACTTTGGGTGATAGGTACACAACATAATCGAATGTCAAAATGATCTGGAGATGTTTTCTCTAAATCTATGTACTCAAGTTGACCAATGTCATCCCGTTAAAATTAATTGTCTAAATAAAATTTTTTTTAAAAAAGGAGCTCTCCACGCTGGCCGGTTGGCTCAGTGGTAGAGCGTCGGCCTGGCGTGCAGAAGTCCCGGGTTCGATTCCCGGCCAGGGCACACAGGAGAAGCACCCATCTGCTTCTCTGCCCCTCCCCCTCTCCTTCCTCTCTGTCTCTCTCTTCCCCTCCCGCAGCTGAGGCTCCATTGGAGCAAAGATGGCCCGGGCACTGGGGATGGCTCCTTGGCCTCTGCCCCAGGCGCTAGAGTGGCTCTGGTCGCAACAGAGCGACGCCCCGGAGGGGCAGAGCATCGCCCCCTGTGGGCGTGCCGGGTGGATCCCAGTAGGGCGCATGCTGGAGTCTGTCTGACTGTCTCTCCCTGTTTCCAGCTTCAGAAAAAAAATACAAAAAAAAAAAAAAAAAAGAAGCTCTCTAAGCAGCACTTCTGGCTAAGACCTTTTTAGCTTAAGCCCATCTGCACCAAGATGTTAACAATAAACTTTGTTATCCCTATTTGGCCTTGACAATAAAATCCCATCACAGAATAATTATTTGAAAAAATTAAACAAAACACTAACTTTCTACTCCTTAACATTTTCAAAAACAGAAACCAAATAGGCTCATCTCACAACTAACAAACCTACAACACAAAAGATCAAGCTTCAAATAATGAAAGGCTTTGTAACCTGCTGGCATGTTTATTAAAGGAAGCCTAAAATCCACTCATTTTTTAACCAGATCCCAGGTACTCTGTTAGTGATACAAATTGTTAAGCAAATCAAAATACATTAGTCACCAGTCAACAGATTTCTACATGAAACACACACTCTGTTAAGTTCCTTAGATACATATAAAGAGATAGAGAAAGAGAGAGAGAGAGAAATAGGGAAGAGGAGGGGCAAATAGAGGAGATGGAAGACAAACCTGTCTAATAGTTCCTTCAAATATTTGCATACCTTAATAAATTGTGGAGAAAAGTAAGATTATTTAAACACTTAAGTAGCCCCTTTGGGCCAATGATCTGCCATAGGATGCTCTGCCGATCTAAGGCGTTACTCCCTTGCTGCACAACCCAGTGATTTTTAGGGTCTGAGACCAAGGCCGGCCAACTCACTCCAGCCAATTAGCCATGGCTGCAGGAAGAGCTGGGAAGAAAGGAATAGGGAGGGGAGGGAGAGAGAGGGAGGAGGGTTGGGAAAGAGAGGCAGAGGGGGAAGAGAGGGGTGAGGAAGCAGATGGTCCCTCTCCTTTGTGCCCTGACCAGAATTGAACCTTAGACATTCACATACCAGGATGACACTCTACCACTGAGCCAACCCCAAAGGGCTGAATTTCAACTTTCTTAATTAGCCTTACTACATATACATATGTGTACACACACACTCATACATGCACATACCCCTTTAAGACTGACTTCCTTATCACAACTTTGAATCACCACTCCTATTCCTCCTTGGAGAAGGGTTCTAAGGCTAACACCAATGTTTCATTTACACCCTGGAGGTTAACCAGGATAACAGTCCACACATTAATCCCTGGTATTAGCTCACTGACACAGCTTTGTCTCCACCATCCAAGAGAAAACTAGAGGATGGAGACCCATCTCATTCATATTTGTGTGCCCCACAGTGCTCGGGTCTACAAAATCTGTAACCCTCTTGGTAGTCAAAGGATTAAAAAACTTGCTGTACCTCACTACATAATACACAAGAGTTAGCTACTGACATTACTGAAAAAGACTATTACAATAAAAGTAAGGCCACTCAGTCCCACAAAAGAGGCCTAAAGTTTAAAAGAAATTATTCTAGAAAAGATAAAATCAGAGGTTAACAAACACATATTTCTATAACGGGCCAAACACTGTAGGAAATATTGTGGCTTGTCAGGCCGAGAAGCGATATGCACAACCCTTAAGCCAATTATTCTCCCTGAATGCAGTGGTGGGATTCAGCCTGTTCACACCAGTTCAGCAGAAGCCATACCTAACGTTTTGTTGTGTTCGGCAACCGGTTGGGTTCTAAGATGGGCGCCTGGGCAGCCGCCCAAAGTGGAAATCACAAATTGACATTCCTTACTCTTTTTTAATGTTCACCTGCACAACAGCGTATTCTGCTCCCGTGGTAATTAATGTTCATTACGTCCATAGGTGAAAAAAACTGCAAGTGAGGACGCCAACCAAGAAACAATATGCAAATATCTTAAATAACAGTTTTATATTTTGTCAGGTACTATTTAATATTTTTAATTGATATTTTAAAACTTTCTTATAATCTAGTTTTGTGTAGCTTTTATTATTATTAAAGAATTAAATGCATGAAATAATAAACTACCTTTCGGTATATCGTTTTTGAATACTTAAAAGTCATTAGGGCAGGGAACCTATTGTTAAATTATATCAATCCCACCATTGCCTGTAAATCTAGTAAGTTTTTTTTCTGCCGGCCCCTTGATACGATTATAATGATGATAACATAAATATGTATTTCTAAAGGCCTAAGGAAAGTTTGAATTGAGTAAAAAAATGTGCTGCCCCCAAACTTCTAAAACCCAGACAGAAATGGCTGCCGTGGCGGAAAATAGGCTCAGAACGAGGGAAATGGCCTCAGAAGTAAGCAAAAACCTTCTTGCAAGGCGCCTCCGGCCAGGCCCGGCCCTCTGCCTCACTTACTCTCAGCAGCGGTGCGACGCCGATCACCGTCTCAGCCGTCGCCAGGGCCGCCCAGGGGCCTCCGTCCTGCGTTTGCACCTCAAAATCCTCAGCAAGACGGCGAAAACTCGTTCTTTTTGCAAGAAGTCGGTCCCGGCAACTGCTTTCGCATGCCAGGTAAAAGCGCGGGAAAACACAGGAGGCGGGACTTAAAGACCGCTCGGGTGTCAAGTTCTCCTGCAGCGAAGCACTGAGCTACGCGGGGAAGCCGCGCCCCCCCTCCTCCGACGAGAGACACACACGAGGAAACCGTCTCACACCTACTCCAACTATTGGTTAATAAGCCCTCCAACCCACTCTTGTCACCACCACGTCTTGGAGGACGCCGGACCTTGTAGTCCGTAGCGCCTCCTTCGCCCTGCCGAGTGATGCTGAGACACCCTAGTAAAACTACTAATCCCAAAAGGCAACGCGCGCTCTGCTCTAAGCTGGCGGGAAATCTGAACAAACAAGGCTGGGCTGGAGTGGGCGGGATCAGAAGAACGACAGGAAGGATTCATAAACCAGACAGTTGAAATCCCCGGAGAAGCAGGCACCGTACAGCAAGTAGGAGAGTCTTCCCTTCCCTACCCACCAAGGTCAGCCCGGCATTCTTGGGTACAGGGCCTCCGCTCAGAGTTATTTATTTGTGAGTATCTTATTTTATTTGAACTTGGGCAGGAGCAGCCTGTGCGGGACACGCCCGGAGGATGGCTCAGATGGGACTGGTGATTATTCCTTCCCATTCCCGGGTCTGGACAGAGTGGGGGCTCCCCGACAGCCAGGGTGGGATGGAGTGTGGCTAGGTCTGCGCTCCGACCATTCCCTCCATTTAACCCTCGAAAGGGGGAGAACCCTTAACTAAAGGGCTAATTTGGCAAAGTTTCGTTCATAAAGAATAGGAGGCAGAAAAGGGATAGTTTTTCAGACATCCAGGAAAAACTGGACTTTTAAGAAAAATGCCTACAGGGATTTTAGGAGCCTTACCAAGGCACCACTAACTATGAAATTCAAAAACCTTAATCTGCTTCTTCCGGAGTAACTAAGGAGAAGATGATTTATTCCCCAGTAAGATCCTGGGAGTAGTAACAAACAGGATCTTTCTCCTAACGTAAGATTCTTTACAAGAATATAGTATATAGAATGGCTTTTGGTTTATATTGATAGTGACATGGGGAAGCTCAGTGGCTGACTGATGCATAAACTTGTTTTTGTAGTAAGGTGCCAGAAAACATAATATTGGCAACGCCATTTTAAAAGGAAAAGTCAGGCTTTCTGTCCTGTCCTTTCTTTGGAAAATGGAAGGAAAAGGATATGAAAGTCTCCTGACTTACAAGGACAACTGGGTCATTTTGCTTTAGTTCTCTGAAAGGATTAAGGTTATCTGAAAAACTTCCTTTCCTTTTCAATAAGAAACAAAATTTACATACCGCTTACAATGATTTTGGCCCTCCCTCCCTTCCTGGAATCCTGAGAGTAACACACCTCTAGGCAAAGGAGGGGAGATAGACACTAAAAGATTTGGGAATGTTTTTTTTTATTATTATTATTATATTTATTCATTTTTAGAGAGGAGAGAGAAACAGAGAGAGAGAGAAGGGGGAGGAGCTGGAAGCATCAACTCCCATATGTGCCTTGACCAGGCAAGCCCAGGGTTTCGAACCAGCAACCTCAGCATTTCCAGGTCGACGCTTTATCCACTGCGCTACCACAGGTCAGGCCAGATTTGTGAATGTCTTTAATTGTATTACCTTGAAAGTTTTAATATTTTTAGTGAATCCCCTAGGCCCGTGATGGCAAACCTATGACACGTGTGTCAGCACTGACACATGTAGCCATTTTCGATGACACGTGGCCACATACCAGAGAAGTATGGGACCACATGCCGAGAAGGATGTTTCATCCTCGCTCCTGCACATCCAGGTGCATTAGCTGAGGCTAAAACATTTGCTGTAGTGTAGACACTGTGCTGGAGGTCTGTAGGCCAAAACAACAGAACTCCAGCACAGAGCATCTGGGACTTCTGCTTAGCCGTTTTTCTAAAAGTGACACACCACCCGAGTTATGCTCAGTTTTTTGTCGAGTTTTGACATACCAAGCTCAAAAGATTGCCCATCACTGCCCTAGACAAATGTTATAAGCTTATTACTGATTGTGCCTTGATGTCATGCTCCCCCCAACCTGTATGTGGTCAAAGGGTATACAACCAGCGTCTGAGATATGCTTGACGTTGCACAATTTGGGTCAGATATTTCCCGTGTTAGTCATATGCGGCCAGCATATTAATAAATCTCCTTTTAATAAAGCTCCTCAAAAAGTCACTTGGACTTAATGTCTCTACGTAAACCTACGGAAGTGAGGTACGGTACTTTACAACATTTTTACCACTTTGCTTTCTTCCCTAAACCATTAAGAGAAGACCCTCCATTGAATACAGGCATTAATATTCAAAGCACTGCCCAACCAGGTGGTGGTGCACTGAATAGAGGCCCGGGCCTGGGGCGCAGAAGACCCAGGTTCGAAACCAGGAGCTTGGGCTTGAGCATGAGCTCACCAGCTTGAGCACAGGGTCACTGGCTTGAGTGTGGGATCATAGACACGACCCCATGGTCACTGGCTTGAGCCCAAATGTCACTGGCTTGGCTGGATCCCTCCGGATCATGGCACCTATTAAAAAGCAATAAATGAACTAATAAGGAGCTACAATGAAGAATTGACGCTTTTCATCTCTCTCTCTCCCTGTCTGTCCCTATCTGTCTCTCTCTATGTCTCTGTAAAAAAAGAAGTAACAGTTGAGTGCCTTCAATGTGCAAATCAGATGTGAGGCTAGATGATTTACATATTTACATACTACCCTGATATTTCAACAACATACATGAGAGGAGCATTATTGGCCCTATTTTACAGATTAAGAAGCTCAAGTCAAGAAAGTTAAAAGTTTTTAAAAGCATTCCCAGAAAGTGTCTGGCTCACAGTAGGATCCATTCTGATCTGAAGAGATTAACATTAAACTCTACCTTTTAGGTGGCCTGTGAAGATAATTAACTAAAACATCAAGCTATGCAGAAAAACTCCAACATGAACAGCAATTCAGTAGTTTCTGACAGAGAACTGAACTCTGTGGATGCTGAGGAGGAGCACGAGGAGAGTCACAATAACTTTGTGGAAAGGCTGCCTCCAGAAGTTACTGAAAATATTTTCAGTTACCTGGACTGTCAGAGTTTGGGCAGGGCTTCAATGACCTGCAAGAGCTGGAACTCTGAAGTAACAACCAATGACCTGTTATGGAAACCTCAGTGCTTGGCTCTAAGACCTGCGTGCAAAACAGAAATCGATGATGATCTAAAAAATGGTTATTCCTTCAGGGTAAGTTTAATTTGGGGGGTTTTAAGTGTTCATAACATGGTAGGATTGAATCAAACTCTACATTCTCCTTGGAGGAGGTAGGATTTTATACAGAACAACATACAAGTGTTAGCTTTTGAACATAAAGTTTATTATTTTTCCTGCAAACCACACCATCTCCCATCCATCATTTAACACCTTTTAAATCTTAAAATTTGGGCATTTTCATCTGTTAACCAGAAGAAAAATGGCTCTTTCCTTTTATTTCACATTATGCAAAACCCCCTGCAAACTCTGTGGTACACACACACACACACACACAGCTATGCACACACACAAATTTATTAGTATATGTGTATATCAATGTAAATATTTAATCTTCTTTTTAACCGTTAATAGCTTCTCCGGTTTCAGATTCACCAAGCAACAACCTACTATATTTTTTGATGATGGTGCTTTTCCTCTTTCAGGAGACATTCTTGAGGAATTACCAGAAGTTTACTGAAGTGAAAGGTACATGGCAAAGTGGCCAATACAGCAACATACCTTCTTATAGTGACCTGCCAGAAAACAGCATGTGCAACATGGATGCAGAAATGTGGGAGGAAATTCTACAATAGATGCAAAAGAGAAAAGAACAACGGATCTGTCACGTGGAACAATTAAAGTCAAAATGATTCTAAGGTATACAAAGGGTAAACAAAAGTATTTAAGTAGAAAGTATCATAAAAGTAAAGCTCTGTTTTTGCGTGGCACTTGATTAAAAATATTTTTCTGGTTTTACTGTAGTTGGAAAAATCATGAAATGTTTTTATATAAGAAATTATATATCAGTCCAGTGGTTCTGAAATGTATTGTTTTATGTATTTGTGTTAGTGTATTGTGGGACTTTAATATAAAACAATTTGATATTCTCTACTTAATAATTCAAAAATTCAGGAAATCATTTGAAGAAACTATCTAAGACAGTGGTAGTCAACCTGGTCCTTACTGCCTGCTAGTGGGCATTCCAGCTTTCATGGTGGGTGGTAGCAGAGCAACCAATGTATAAATAAAAAGATAGATTTAACTATAGTAAGTTGTTTTATAAAGATTTATTCTGCCAAACTTAGTGAAAATCTGACATAAAAAACTTGGTAAGTAATTATTATATGCTTTGACTTGCTGTAACTCTGCTTTATAAATTTTATCAAATAAAGTTACTTCCCTACTATATAAATCACCATTACTGTGGAACCGGTGGGCGGTTAGAAAATTTTACTACTAACAGAGATACAAAAGTGGGCGGTAGGTATAAAAAGGTTGACTACCCCTGGTCTAAGAGACGCATTAATTGTAGGCATGACTAGGCTCATGGGAAGATTATCTAAATGACATTAATAGCAATGCTTAAATGTATATTAAATTTATATTTCAATAACTTTGAATTTCCATTTCGGTAAAATCAGATTGAATTGTCAAATGTTGAAACCATTTTAAAATATGATAAATTTGTGGTATATTTCAAATTAATCTGACCATAAGACTAAAACTTGTGAGATTACGGTTCCCATTACTTGCTTACAGGCCTGAAATTGCTCCAGGGACTTAAAATTTATGGCAAGTTTTCAGAACACTTAACTATCATCAGATCTGCCATACTGCTTTTCTTAGCAAAACTCTTTCTGACAGCCTTATAGACACCGAAGTATTTATACTTAGTTCCTTTTTGTTTTCTTCACATTCAAAGGAAAGAAAAATACTGTATTAGAAAACCAAAAATACTGTACTTCGTTAAAGTTTATACCTTCCCGGGAACCTTTAATTTAACGTTTGTTCTCTTTCTTAAAAGTGGATGATACAGTATTCCCTATACCACTTTGTTCATTCTGAATCTGTGACGAGCACCATAGTAGAAGGTATCTACAAAACATTTTTATAGTATGGGGTTTCCTTCAGCTGTGCTCTATAGCATGAAAATAAGAACCCAGGAAACTAGCATTTAACAAGTAGGCAAATATCAGAAAGATGCCAGATTCTCTACAAACTCCCTTTATTGGATCAAGCAGATAATGATTGACTTTCTCTTATTATCTTTTTAGAGTTGAAAGGGGTCTTAAAAACCAGGCAGAACATCCCCCTCTTTAGGAATGTTCTTCCTATCACCCAACATTAATTCTTTCCTTGGCAAACTTTAGTAAAACTTATCGTCTTGTGTTTTTTAATATTTAATCAGTTCAAGATCTATTTTTAAAAATAAATTTAGAAACTTTTTTTATTCGCCTCTGTTCATAACCTAACCGTAGACCAGGACACAATCAAACACCGCTTGAATATAAACTTTAGACTTTAGAATATTCACACAAATACAAGACAAGCCTAATTTGAGAAGTATACCTCTAACCACTTTAATTTTATCCTTTTTTTTTGTTTTTGTTTTTTTTTGTTTTTTGTATTTTTCTGAAGCTAGAAACCGGGAGAGACAGTCAGACAGACTCCCGCATGCGCCTGACCAGGATCAACCCGGCACGCCCACCAGGGGGCAACGCTCTGCCCTTCCAGGGGGGGGGTCGCTCTGCCGCGACCAAAGCCACTCTAGCGCCTGGGGCAGAGGACAAGGAGCCATCCCCAGCGCCTGGGCCATCTTTGCTCCAATGGAGCCTTGGCTGCGGGAGGGGAAGAGAGAGACAGAGAGGAAGGAGAGGGGGAGGGGTGGAGAAGCAGATGGGCGCTTCTCCTGTGTGCCCTGGCCGGGAATCGAACCCAGGACTTCTACACACCAGGCCGACGCTCTACCACTGAGCCAACCGGCCAGGGCCTAATTTTATCCTTGTTTTGACTCTATATATAGTATCTTCTCTGCAAAATTTCAAATGCCTAATAACATTAACAAAAATAATATGAGGGGTAACATCAGGATATGGATTGGGGAGAATAATACACAAGATGGAAGATCAATTTAAAGTAGAGTTGAAAGATCAAAAACATCAAGTGGATAGAAGTAGGTCAAGAACAAAGTTGACTGATCCTACAAGTTAGCATTTATTGCCTAACCAGGCAGAGGTGCAGTGGGTAGAGTGTCAGATGGGGAAGCAGAGGACCTAAGTTCAAAACCCCAAGGTCGCCAACTTGAGTACAGGCTCATCCAGCTTGAGTGCAGGGTCACTGGCTTGAAGTAATTAAAATTCTAGCCCTTAATTGGAACGGTAATTTGAAAGTTGAACAAGATCTAAATTTAAAAATATTCAACTCTTCTACATACTGAGGTGCAGTAAGCTGTTAAAATTCAACTCTATAACACTTGTTACTTTGGTCAGAACCCCAGCCTCATAATTATGTTAATTGCATCTTATTTGTAATAAACAGTCATAAACAAAATAATAATGTACATGTGAACAGGTAGTTAGCATTCATTCAATTCTACTTGTAAACGTTATACTGCTCTTTGTAGAGTAGTTTAAACACTTTGATCTTTACCTATTGATTATCTTCTGTCAATAAGAAGGACATATTTTGACATTAATTCCCTATTTCCATAACTTTAGAAAACAAACCCCTCTAAATTAGGAGCTGGGAAAAGGTGAGAGACAAAAAGTTAAAATGAATCCTTAATAACATATTTACCGGTTTGGTTCAAAGCTGACCATCCACCACCTCAAGAATGGCATGTCTTCTGAACATACTGTTATCTACAATGGAAACAATAAAAATTTCAAATCTAGCTACTTCCCTAAAAAATAATAATAATAACAAACAACAACCCAAAAGCCATGACTCTACCCAGTGAGCAAAAAACAATTTAATGAGTAAGGGACCTGCCCAAAATCAAAGAATAAATGGCTGAACAGAGACCCAAACTTGTAACAGATCCAAAACCCTGCATAATGTTTTCTATTCAAGGCAGACATTATTTAGTGGGGATCCTTAACAATAAAGTTCATAAAATGAGAAGAAATCTATATAACATGTACTTATTAGAAAACATTTTAATACAGGAAATACAGTATAGGTCAGTGATGAGCAATCTTTTGAGCTTGGTATATCAAAATTCTACAAAAAACTGAGCATAACTCGGATGGTGTGGCACTTTGAGAAAAACGGCCTAACCGGAAGTCCCAGAACTAGACGCTCTGTGCTGGAGTTCTGCTGTTTTGGCCTACAGACCTCGGGCACAGAGTATCTACAGTACAGCAAATGGTTTATCCTGGGTTACTGCACCTGGCCGTGCAGGAGCAAGGATAAAACGTCCTTCTCAGCATGCAGCCCCATACTTCTCTGGTAGGCGGCTGCGTGTCATCAAAAATGGCTACGTGTGTCAGTGCTGACACGCGTGTCATAGGTTTGCCATCATGGGTCTAGGGGATTCATTAAAAATATTAAAACTTTCAAGGTAATACAATCAAAGACAAACGTAAACAGTAGGACTACAGGCTCAAGGCCAGGCAGACTGCATTTGTGCTCTGCATCCTTGAGCACTACTTCAGACAACAGGAAGGTAGGAGAGGGAATAGGAAAAATCAAATATTTACAGGCACCAGAGATTATCATCATATTTATATATTTCCTTCCTGTGTTTGCACCAACAGTGTTCTACTTATGCTCATAATTGCTTCTGCAACAAAAGTTTAAAAATAGTTTTTACATATTAAATACTAAAATAGCCAATCAAACCCTCACTACATGGCTATAAAGACAGTTCAGATTGTCTTTGTAATTTGTGGCTGATTCAAATGAAAACATTTTAAGCATCAACTTAACATACTAATGGTCTATCTCATGGCTACAGTAGTTATCTATCACTTCAACTCTGATGTTGTCACACCACAACCAAAATTATCAGTAAAAGCAAACTGCAGCTTTTCCTAAATTAAACCCATTAGTTCTGCAAAACCTGCAAAAATGTAAAACGCCCAAGAATCATTATTCATTTTCTTTAAAGTCAGAGAGCAGTTCTATACTTAAGGGTCTTACTAAAAATATAAACATTAAGCATCACAGCAAAATGAATTCCACATCCATAAATGTTCCAAACAGCTTCAAGTTAATATTTAGGACGTTTTGTAAAATAGAGTATCTTAAAGGCAGCCCATTTAACATTATCATAATTATCTATTTTAGTCACAATAGCTATTTTAGAAAAGTAAATATAGTCTGACCAGGCGGTGGCACGGTGGATAGAGCATCAGACTGGGATGGGGAAGGACCCAGGTTTGAGACCCCGAGGTCGCCAGCTTGAGCATGGGCTCATCTGGTTTGAGCAAAAGCTTACCGGCTTGAGCCCAAGGTCGCTGGCTCGAGCAAGGGGTTACTCAGTTTGCTGAAGGCCCGCGGTCAAGGCACATGTGAGAAAGCAATCAATGAACAACTAAGGTGTTGCAATGCACAACGAAAAACTAATGATTGATGCTTCTCATCTTTCTGTTCCTGTCTGTCTGTCCCTCTCTCTGACTCTCTCTCTCTGTCTGTTAAAAAAAAAAAAGTAAATATAAACTAATCTCTACTACTAAAAAAGAAGAGAAACTTAGAGGTTCCTAAAATCTTTCCCATAATGCGCCTTAATGGACAAGAAACAAAAGCAGTTTTCTGACAACCCACTTTGTTATTTGCATAGAACTTTCACTTCAATGTTGAGATTCACCATAATAATATGATAACTATTATTCACATTTTATATATTTGGAGATTGAAACTCCAGACAATTGAAATAACTTGTGTATCTCACTCTTTTTTAGTAGATAGTACTCCAAATCTATATTGTTAGTAATAAAAATAGATACATGAGAAAATATTCATATGATTTTACACCTACATGTAATCAAATCATTCAAATGTAGTTTCAAAAAAGGCAAATTATTCTGTGGCTGGTAGTAAAAAGTTTCTATTTCTGACTCTGATTCTAAGATCTTGTTGTTAACTTCAATAACAAAAATCAATTTTCTAACCAATGGAGTAATAAACCGTCAAACATAAACACCATGACATGTAATGATGGATCTGGTAACAGTCCAGCGTGGGGGTTTTTTCAAGCTATATTTTTGTGGGAGCCATAACATCAACACCCACAGAACAAACGGGTAGCTGCACCTCTGACATGCCGCTTGAGTTCCCATCACCTATGGAAGTACTCTTATCCAAATGTTTAACCTAAGTTTAATCAGGTGGAGACAATCAGACGATCAAACCTGTGAGCACTCTATGAAACACCTGGCCTGGACTCCTAAGCATCAGTACCACGAAAGCAGAGCAGGTGTAGATGAAAGTAGGCTTCCCTGACACACACTAGCAAGAAAGATTTTTTAAGTGATATTAAGAATAAAGTGATATCTAGTGTTCACAAGATAACGCAACAGTGTAATTTCATTGCAAGCTGTGCACCTCTATAAAACAACAAAGAAGTGTTTTTAAGTCTTTGAAATTAACATGACTGGAACATTTCCCTAGAATTGCCCCTTTTAAACCATATCTCTAAAAAAAATAATAAGATAAAAAATAATTTATGCTTTGTCGATGGAAAGGTTCCAGGTTTAACAAATAATTACTGAAGCTTATTTTAATTACAGGATAGGGTGAGAAGGGTGGGTGGTAAGTGGACTAGGTCACAAATAGAATATCTTGAAGATCTCACACCCTGCTTAATTTAACAGCTGATCACACCTCCTGTGCAAAGTAAATATTCACACATCCTTATTAACTGTAACAGCAATTATGCATCGAGACCAAGAACACTATACTTATCATTTTATAATCTTTTATAATCTTTTTTAATTTATTTATTCATTTTAGAGAAGAGAGAGAGAGAGAGAGAACGGGGGAAGGGCAGGAGGCATCAACTCCCATATGTGCCTTGACCAGGCAAACCCAGGGTTTTGAACCAGCGACCTCAATATTCCAGGTTGATGCTTGATCCACTGCACCACTATCTTTATAATCTTTATAATATCTGTGAAGATACTATTATCTTCATCTTTATTTGTGACAAATGGCAGGACAGAGATTAAGTAACTACTTATTAGCTAAAAAGCAGCAGAACCAGGATCTGCACCCACAGAATCTGATTCTAGAGACACCTTTGACATCAACACTGTACTGCCTCCCTCTATATCATTAGGTAAAACTTCAGTTTTTAGATTATTTACCAGCAGCTTAATTCTCTAGATTACAACATATGATAAGAATGGGAAATAAAGCAGAATGGTATTTAATAAGCAAGTGGACACTCTGAGAACATTTAAGCTCTAAATAAAGCCCCAAGAGCCCTTCAGGCTTTCACTTGGTCCTGTTTATTCTAACGTCACACCCAAGTCTAACAAGATCTGCTGTCCACATTCCCAATTCTCTATTAACAGTAGAGTTAAAGTGGGAAGGGTTTAGCAGTCTATCATTGACAGTGGGAGAAAATGTCTGATGGTGGTCTGCGGGGGGGGGGGGGGGGGGGGGGGGGGGATGGGAAAGGCTATAGCAAAGCAAAGAAACCCAAACACTCAAAAAGAATACGCCAGATAGAGGCCATTGAAAGTAGGGACAAATCACATAACATCTCTCAAAAGGCACTAAAGGCTCTTACCCAAGTTCACTTATTGATTACCAGGTGTCATCAGATTTAAATAAAAAACTTCATTTGAAAGTCGACATTTTGTATCTCAGACATAAAACTAGTTAAAATCAACAAATTCCAGATTCATATACCACAGATCCCCCACCCAAAATCAGAGAACAATATAAAGCACATTAAACCACCCATATCCCTCAGCTAAAGCACTAGGAGATAAATCTCACCACAAACTTGAATTTACATGTAAGAGGAAAGACACATCAAATGCAGGAGCAAGAGCCAGGGCCTATGCTGGACAGAAAGTCAGGTGGCAACGGGGAGGGAAAGAGAAGAGAGGGAGAGAACCAAGGAGGGGGGGGGGGCACAGATGATATCACCCCCAGAAAGAGTGGGGAATGCTACAAGACAACCTCGCATCCAGCAGTTCGGAGGTCCAGCAATATTAGAATATTTTGGGCATCAATATGAATAATGATTGAAATAGAATAGAACAATGAATATAAAAATAATCCATGAATTCATACTGAACTCAAGAAAGGGGCCAGGACTAGGCTGGGAGGAAAAGCCTTTCTGTGTGAAACAATGCCAGCTACTGTAGAAGAAGTGATGAAACCAGAAAAATCACTGTGTTGTAACTTCCAAAGTGTTGACTGACTTAGTAAAGAAACAGTGGATGTTCACTTTCCAGGTGAAAGCTTGAAGGGAAACAATATGCATGATGTTTGAAAGCATTGCTCTACAGATTACTCCAGGGCGTCGCTCTGCCGCGACCAAAGCCACTCTAGCACCTGAGGCAGAGGCCATAGAGTCATCCTCAGCGCCCGGGCCAACTTTGCTCCAACAGAGCCTCGGCTGCGGGAGGGGAAGAGAGAGACAGAGAGGAAGGAGATGGGGAGGGGTGGAGAAGCAGATGGGCGCCTCTCCTGTGTGCCCTGGCCGGGAATCAAAACCGGGACTCCTGCACACCAGGCCGACACTCTACCACTGAGCCAGCCGGCCAGGGCCCTTTCTCCATTTTTGAGAAATAAAATTTGTGCCAGAGGAAAAGGCAGAGACATAAAAATATAAAAGAACTATTTGTGAATTGTTTGCCCAATATTTATTTTTGGCATTTACTTAAGTCAAACAAAATGAAGATTTTCTTATGCTACCAGCAGAAATGCTTAAGTTTTTTGTTGCTGTTGTTGGTTTGTTTGTTTGTTTTTTTCATAGAAGCAGAAGAGACAGTCAGGAACATTAAGCTGCTCCTGTATGTGCCCTGACCAGGGAATTGAATAGGCAACTTCTGGGCTCCAGGACAATGAATGCTTCAGCTAACCCGGCCAGGGCTTAACTTTTTTAGACAGAAAGAGTAAAGCAGAGAGAGGAAGGTAGAGACAGAGTAGCAGAAGGGAAGCATTCATTTCCAGTTCTCCTAAGTGATGCATTCATTGGTTACTTCCTGTGTGTGCCCTGACCAGGAATTGAACCCACAACCTTGTCATTTCAAGATGCTATTAATTGACTGAGATATCCAGCCAGGGCCTTAGATGTTTTAAATAAAGGTCTCTGACGTACTTATTATTTCCAAAATCATAAATATAAAAAATAAACCTTTGTAAAGAAAAAGCAGAAAAGGTACTAGATACTGAAATAGAATAGAATGGCACCTCTTATTTCATTTTTCCCTATATAGATTTACTAAAAAGCAACACCAGTTAATTTTTCTTAAGAAATTTTCCTAAAGAAATTTCTGAACATCAGATATAACCCATGAATATGTGTCCCATGTAGCCTGCTTTCCTATAAATGTAGAACAGAAAAGAGGTAAGATTTGTTTGTTTTTCAGTATAAACTACATGACACATCACAAAGGCTAAAATAATAAAAATCTGGTTGTACAGTACTTTATAATTTCCAGTGCTTTCACCCAGTATTATCTAGTTTGCTCTATCGACAACACATTAAAATAGACAAATTCAAACTTTTATGGTAGAGAAAAATAGGAAGTCAACTGGTATGGAATCTGAGCTTGTATTATGAGAAATGCACAACCCTAAAGAAACACAGATCTATTTTAGGCATAATTTCCAACAAAGTCTTTCTGCAAACTTGTGTGTGTGTGTGTGTGTGTGTGTGTGTAAGTAATGTAAATAAAATCTAAAATTAAGACCTGAACTGCGCAGACTTGGTACTATAAACCAGTCAACAAATCATAATATTTACTTATCCAGAGTGCTCCCCAGTATCAGGTCCAGCAGACCCTCCAGAGTTCAATTATCAACTTGCAAGTAGGCCATAACATTAGATAAACTGACTTACTCCTTAACAGAGCAAAGGTTAATCGATACGAGATGTATATTATTACACTTGGAATTCACCAAAGTCCAATTTACGATATTAAGAAAGGACAAGTTTGATAAAATGTACTTGATTTTGATCAGAAGTTCTTAAGGCTGACTCCAGTTTACAAATAAACTCTCTTTTCCACGTTGTTAATATACTGGATGTGAGGTGGTTTCTGAAATTTGTGAATATACTTTCGCAAAAGGGTAACAGTGCAAATTATCAAGCTATCTCACAAACACCTACTAATCCACAATACTGATGACATATGGATCATTTAGATTCTTAACAGTAAAATCCACTGCTTTCTAAACTCCTATTTCAAGGGTGCCAACATGATGGAATTGTGCTGATTTTGCTGCCATTGAGATTTCAATTCACCCAACCTGTTTAGCTGGCAATGCCACTTGCAGGGGGAATGCCACAGAAGTGCAAGAACATCGTCTTTGTCATTAATATATTATGGGATAGAGGCAACATGGTGAGGGAAAACATAAGCAGGGTTGAGGAAATAAGCAGGGTTTAAATCTCCACTTGGGACTTTGGTGAATTATAGTTCCTTGTTATTTATGTATAAGCTCATTTCTTTCTTTCTTGCTTTTTTTTTTTTAGCTAGTTAGGGAGAGAGACAGACAAACAGGAAGAGAGAAAGATGAGAAACATCAACTCATAGTTGCAGTACTTTAGTTGTTCATTGACTGCATCTCATATGTGCCTTCACAGGGGCGGGAGGAGCCCTCCAGATGAGCCAGTGACACCTTACTCAAGCCAGCAAGCGCCTTTGGGCTCAAGCCAGCAACCATAGAATAATGTCAATGATCCCATGCTCAAACCACACACTAAAGCTGGCTGAGGCTGTGCTCAAGCTGACAACCTTGGAGTTTTGTACCTTGGACCTCAGTGTCCCAGGTCAATGCTCTATCCACTGCGCCACCGCCTGGTCAGGCAAGCTGACATTTCTTAAAGATCTATTCTGTGCCAAGTATTCTTCACAGTGTGTCTAAAAGAGTTTTAACTCTGATTTCACACAGAATCATCATGAAAGCTTTTAAAAGCACAGAGATCCAGATATTACCTACAGAATCAAACTACCAGAGAAAAGAGCTAGTACAGAAGTGTGGAGGTGTATGGAAAGACGGCATACTCAAGCTTAGTAGTAGTAAATGGCAGGTGATTGTGTGTGTGTGTGTGTGTGTGTGTGTGCGCGCGCACGCGCGCGCAGTGTGTAATTCACTATATACCTACTACATTGCTAAAATCCAAGACACTGATAATACCAAATTCTGATGAAAATTTAGAACCAGGACTCTCATTCAATGCTGGTAGAAATAGTACAAAATGGAAAAAAAAATAAAAATAAATAAAAAATTAAAAAAAGAAATAGTACAAAATGGTACAGCCACAGTCAGCAGTTTCCTACAAAACTAAACACATTCTTCCCTTAACAGTCCAGCAACTAAACTGTACATTTATCCAAATAAACTGAAAACCTATGTCCACACCAAATCCTGCACATAGATGTTTATAACAGCTTTAAGTAGAACTGCCAAATTTGGAAGTAACCAAGATGTCCTTCAGTAGGTACATCCATATAATGGATGTTTCATAGTTTTCATAGTTTATTACTCATCACTAGAAAGCATGACAAGACACGGAACCCTAAGTACTTATTACTAAGTAAAAACATCCAAGCTGAAAAGTCTACATATGATAATTTATACATATGCATATTATATGATTCCAACTATATGATATTCTGGAAATGGTGAAGCTATGGAGACAGTACAAAGTTCAGTAGTCGCCAGGGGCTGGGAGGGAAAGGAGGATGGACAGACAGGGCACAGAGGACTTTCAGGACAATGAAACTATCCTGTGTGATACTACAATAGTGGATACATGTCATTGCACATTTGTCAAAACCCACAGAAGACACACCAAGAGTAAACCTTAGTGTAAACTATGGACTTTGAGTGATAATGACACACCAATTTAAGTTCACAGAATATAGCAGTGTGGTACAGGAGGCTGCTGTGTGCGGGCAGAGGGTAATGGCAACTCTCTGTGGTTTGCACTCAATTCTGCTGTAAACATAAAACTGCTCGACAAAATAATGTCTGCAACAGCTGAACGGGATCACTGATGTAATGTGATTATCCCACATGTCTAGTCAGCGTTTACTCAATTATCTACTATGCCTACACTTTCAAACCTAAGAGACTGAAATAATCCATTCATTAGCCTGAACGACCTTTCTTCCCTAACATTCACTCTCCGCCGACCAAACTTCTAACTATCTAACACAGGGGTCCTCAAACTTTTTACACAGGGGGCCAGTTCACTGTCCCTCAGACTGTTGGAGGGCTGAACTATAAAAAAAACTATGAACAAATCCCTATGCACACTGCACATATCTTACTTTAAAGTAAAAAAATAAAACGGAAACAAATTCAATATTTAAAATAAAGAACAAGTAAATTTAAATCAACAAATTGACCAGTATTTCAATGGGAACTATGGGCCTGCTTTTGGCTAATGAGATGGTAAATGTCCGGTTCCATATTTGTCACTGCTAGCCGTAACAAGTGATATGATGCGCTTCCGGAGCCGTGACGCGTCCACCCCGCGTCACCAGAAGTAGTACTGTATGTACTTGAGTGACACCACGCTTTGTGGCGCTGCCACATACAGTACTCCAGGAGCACAGGATGCATCCGCCAATGAAAGAGGTGCCCCTTCTGAAAGTGCGGCAGGGGCCTGATAAATGGCCACAGGGGGCCGCATGCGGTCCGCAGTTTGGGGACCCCTGATCTAACACAACATGTCATAGTCAGCTCAGTATTGTCACCGACATATTGAGGCAGTTGTCATTTATGACTCTGCTGTCATTCCTCACTCTCCCTATATCGCAGGGGTCAGGAACCTATGGCTCAAGAGCCAGATGTGGCTCTTTTGATGGCTGCATCTGGCTTGCAGACAAATCTTTAATAAAAAAATAATAACATTAAAAATATAAAAACATTCTCATGTATTACAATCCATTCATTTCCTACCACTCATGTTCATGATTCCGGGTGGCTGGAGCCAATCACAGCTGTCCTCTGGGACAACACCAAATTTTTATTGGATAATGCTTAACGTACACGGGTCGTTGTGAGGTCAGGAAGTAAACTTCCCTCCTTTTAATCAAGTAGTCAGCTAGCTCACTGCAGAAACCCTTTTGACAAAGAAGATGGCTAAAAGAAAAAAAGATGAGGAGTATCGTACTTTTCAGCAGGAAAGAACAGAGGAATTCGCCTTTGTGGAGAGAGCAGGTTCTGCAGTGTGTCTAATATGCAATGATAAAATTGCATAAATGAAATGGTCAAATATAAAGCGGCACTTCGACACACATCATACTACATTTGCATCAAAATATCCAGCGGGGGACAACAGGAAGAAAGCATGTCAAGAGCTACTATGCAGAGTGCAAGCTAGTCAGCAGCAACTCGTGTTTGGACCCAACAAGGTGACTGGAATTCGGCTAGCTTTGCTGGTGCTTTAGCAATTGTGAGAAATGGAAAGCCATTCACAGATGGGGGAGAATGCCAAAACATTCATACTTGATGTTGCCAATGAACTTTTTGATGACTTTTCAGATAAAGACAAGATAATCAAACAAATAAAAGACATGACTCTGTCAGCAAGAACTGTTCATGATCGTACCATCATGATGGCAAATCTAATTAGGGCAACACAAGTGAAGGACATAATGCATCACCATTCTTTTCTCTCGCTTTGGATGAGTCAACAGACATAAGCCATTTATCCCAGTTCAGCATTATTGCAAGGTATGCTGTCGGTGACACACTATGTGAGGAAAGTCTTGCTGTTTTGCCTATGCAAGAGACAACAAGAGGGGAGGATTTATTCAAGTCTTTCACTGAGTTTGCTAAAGAAAAAAACCTACCGATGGATAAACTTATTTCGGTGTGTACTGATGGTGCTCCGTGCATGGTGGGGGAAAATAGAAGATTCATAGTGCTTCTTCGTGAACATGAAAAGAGACCCATCCTAAGTTTTCACTGCATCCTACATCAGGAGGCGCTTTGTACTCTGATGTGTGGCAATGCAGCTTGGTGAGGTGATGACGCTGGTCATTCGGGTGGTCAACTTTATTGTTGCCCGAGCTTTCAATGATCACCAGTTTAAAACACTGCTGGACGAAGTTGGGAATAATTATCCTGGTCTGCTTCTGCACAGCAATGTGCGTTGGTTGTCAAGAGGGAAGGTGCTCAGCCATTTCGCGAACTTGTCTGAGCTAAATCCAGACTTTTCTTGAAATGAAAAACATCGAGCATCCTGAGTTAGCTAACACTGAGTGGCTCCTGAAGTTCTACTATCTTGTGGACATGACTGAACATCTGAACAAGCTCAATGTGAAAATGCAAGGCGTTGGAAATAGTCTTATCCCTTCAAAAAGCAGTGTTTGCATTTAAAAACAAGCTGGAACTCTTCATCGCCGACATTGCAACAGGTCGTTTACTACACTTTGAAAAACTGGGAGAGTTTAAAGATGCATACACAGCAAGTGACCCTGCTCAACATCTTGATCTCCAGCTAGTGGGCTTCACATCTAATCTCCTGCAGTCATTCAAAGCGTGCTTTGGAGAATTTCACGAGCGCACTCCCTTTTTAAGCTCATCACCCATCCACACAAGTGTGCAGTGGACAGCGCTGACCTGAGTTACATCCCCGGTGTCTCTGTCAGAGATTTTGAGCTACAAGCTGCTGCCCTGAAGGCCTCAGACATGTGGTTGAATAAGTTCAAGTCACTGAATGAAGATTTGGAAAGACTTGCACGACAGCAAGCAGAGTTGGCGAGCAAACACAGGTGGGGAGAAATGAAAATACTTCAACCCGCTAACCAGCTCATTGTCAAAACTTGGAACGCACTTCCCGTCACATACCAACCACACACTGCAGCATGTGAGTATTGCTGTACTGACAATGTTTGGCTGTACATATGCATGTGAGCAGTCTTTCTCACATCTAAAGAACGTTAAGACCAACCTATAATCACGTTTAATGGATGGAAGTATCAACGCCTGCATGAAGCTTAATCTCACCACGTATCAACCAGATTACAAAACCATCAGCAAAACCATGCAGCACCAGAAGTCGCATTAATGGTAAGAAGTACTTTATTCATCATTGGTTAGCAACAGCATAAAAACATTATTAAAAAGAATTCAGAGACTTATTGTACTTTAAAAGTGTTGGTCTTACATAAAATACACACATTTACTTGTATTTAGTGTTAAACATATTGTATGGCTCTCACAGAATTACATTTTAAAATACGTGGCATTCATGGCTCTCTCAGGTTCCCAACCCCTGAGTTACTCTGTCAAGTTTTTATGTATTGTTTCATCAGGTAAGACAAAGGCTATGCCTGAGGGAGTAATTAATAAAATTCAGCCTGACCTGTGGTGGCGCAGTGGATAGAGCGTCGACCTGGAAATGCTGAGGTCGCTGGTTCAAAACCCTGGGCTTGCCTGGTCAAGGCACATATGGGAGTTGATGCTTCCTGCTCCTCCCCCTTCTCTCTCTCTGTTTCTCTCTCTCTCTCTCCCTCTCTCTCTCTCCTTTCTAAAATGAATAAATAAAATAAAAATAAATATTTTAAAAAAAATAAAATAAAATTTAAATCTATCCCCTGACCAGACACTGGGAAACAGTTGCAGACCTATGTAGGCGTGCTAGAGTTCTAGATCTTCATCCCCCCTTGTGTTGCCATGGGGGAGAGAAGGTTACAGAAGCTGCTAGAAAAATATTTCTACATCCTTTTCCTAGTGACTCTGGCCAAGGAAGTCAGCCTGTGTTGCCCAAGCTGCCATCAGAACAATACAAAACAAGGGCCTCCAGTCTTACGGGGCAGCCCCCTTTGAAGACATACAGACAGATTTCACCACGATGCCCAAAAGCCAAGGCTGCAGTACTTACTGATGCAAGTTTGCACCCTCTCAGGATGGGTAGAAGCCTATCCTACCCAGACTGAAAGGCCAGAGAAGTGACAAAGGCATTGCTTAGAGAAGTCAGTCCAAGGTTTATACTGCCACTTCAGATAGGCTTGGACAACAGCCCTGCCTTTGTGGATAATGTAGTACAAGAGATGGCTCAAGCCTTAGGCATCACTTGGAAGCTTCGTGCAGCATACAGGCCTCAGAGTTTGGGGAAGGTGGAATGCATGAATAGAACCTTTAATTTAGGGCTCAGCAAGTTATGTCAGGAAACAGATCCTAAATAGGTACAAGCCCTACCTTTAATATTGTTTAAAATCCAGTGCACCCCATCCAAAAACACCAGATATTCACCTTATACGGTATTATACAATAGGCCCCCCCCTTATTACCTAGCTTGCTAGGGAGCCCCCCCCCCCTGGGGAGCTAGGAGAGACAGAGCTACACAGGCAGTTAGAGGCTTTAGGCAGAGTGGTCACAACCCTTTCCAACTAGGTTAGAAATGGCTTTGAGTATGTTTGCTCCTGTTCATCCTTTTCCCCCAGGAGATCAAGTGTAGGTCAAAGGATTGAAATCCAACTCCCCTCTGGCCCAAGCAGAAGGGACCCTACACTGTAATCCTGACCACTCCTATGGCTGACAAGGTAGAAGGCATATGCACCTGGACTCAGCACAGCCAGCTTAAGCCTGCGGTCCCTACATAGACACCCTCATGGACAGCACAGATGGACCCCTAACCTTTGTAAGCTGACATTGAAGAAAACCACATGCCCTGCTCCAGTCACAAACCCGGAGCTGGCTGGTCCACACACAGCTGAAGCCTGAGGAACCTCACCGTGAGGCTCCTTATAATTAGACTATGGCGAGGGAGGGAAATTAGGACAGAAGACTGTGAATTATGCAACCATGTCACCAAAGATGGCCAGAGTTTCCACCACTCTGATATTCTACAGTTTCTATAAGTGTGAACAAATTCAAAAAGGGACCTATACATATAATCAGATCCAACATTCAGTGTGTGACCCAAAAAATGACCAGCCCTATATCTGTTATAACCCTAAAGATGTCCCCCACCTCAGCAGTGTTAAAAATAAAAGTAACAGGAGTATATAGTAAGGAAAATAGACAGATAGACCAACAATATAATCCAAACCAGGGTCAAGGGGAACCCCGATCAGGTTATACTAAGTTTTGATGCATGTGCAGCTACAACTCATTCAGCCAGAGGATGTAGGTCCTTCAGCTAGAAAAGCCATATAGCAAAAGAAATAGCTCATTTTTACTCACCACTACCAAGCTGAGTCTGGATAAAAAAAAGTGAGACTTGGCCTGACCTGTGGTGGCGCAGTGGATAAAGTGTCGACCTGGAACACTGAGGTCGCCGGTTCAAAACCCTGGGCTTGCCTGGTCAAGGCACATATGGGAGTTGATGCTTTCTGCTCCTCCCTCCCTTCTCTCTCTCTGTCTCCTCTCTCTAAAATTAATAAATAAAATCTAAAAATAAATAAATAAAAATAATAAAATCCTTTTTCCTCTAAAAAAAAAAAAAGTGAGACTCCAGTTTGAAAGAGGCTCTGGAGTCTCAAAGGGGGGAATGAGGGAAGAGGACTAGAAGGACTCACTGAATAGTTTGAAAAAACTAACCCTAGTTATGAATAAAGCCCTTTCTCAGCTCCCTGAAATAACTTGCAACACAGCCAAGAAAAACGGGATATGAGAACAGTCAAGAACAAACAGTTCGAACCTCATCTCATACCTCCACCCCTCCTGGAGATACAAAAGTCAGGTAGGCCTGCAAACAAAGAAGTCAAAGAAATCAGGCACTTGTCATATGTAAGCTAAAGCTGTAAAGGTATATACGACTTAGAAAAGCTAAGTTCAGGGAGCTTGTGCTTTGTCCTTTTTGGGTCATGCTGCTCCGCCGGCTAAACAAACCCCCCTTCCTCCAGCACTTGTCTGAGTGTCTTTGTCCTCCTTTGTTTCCTGCAACACTTACTAGTGGTGAAGGGATACCACTTGAAGGGTCCATACTAAAGTCTAAGACTAAGCCCACCCCCAACTGGGGGCCTCTTCTCTTTTTAATTAAAGCAGTAGATTCAATTACTTTAGGAAGTCTCAACAGATTCGGTAACTGGTGCTGTCCCATTTCCTTGGAGGAAAATTCATCACAAAGAAATCTTGTGTAATCCCTATCAAAAGAGAATAAGAAAAATTTGAAATCGAAAACAGTCGTTTTCATTTAAGAGTGTAATAATTAATCATCTCTCATTAAAGAAAAACCATAAGGCAAATAGTTTGACCTAAAATTTCTCAGTTGCTTGAAATGCCATCCCATAGACCCTTTTTTCAAACTAACTTTTTATTTAAGATAGTTGTAGATTCCCATATAGTTAAGATATGTATATAGTACAGAAAGATCTCTCGTACCATGTACCCGATTTCCCCAGCAGTAACATCTTGCTAAACCATAGTACACTATCACAATCAGATACTGATACGGTTGTAATACAAACATTTCCTCCCCATAAAAATCCCTCTTGTTCTTTTATAGCCAAACTCCACTCCATTCCCCCTTCTGTAACCCTTGCAACCACTAATCTTTTTCTATTTTTGTAACTTTGTCATTACAATATTGTTAATTAAATAAAATACAATATGTAACCTTGGAGATCAGGTGTGTTCACCTATGATGTAACTCTGGCATTTCATCCTGCTCTAAAACCTTTTAATTTGTACAGCTGATGAAGCATAATTACAACCTAGTAAACAAAGACCTTGGCTTCACTAATGACTTACACTAAAGAGCACTAAAAATTAACCTTCACTTTCCCCTGTGATACCTGTTTTCCTGCCACTGTGAAGACCTAGACATTCTTGTCAAACCGTTTTACCACCAAGACTGTTTTACACATTAAAATTAGAAACATTTATGCTTCTGTGGCCATAAAGTTTTGTGAACCTTGTCTCCAAAAAAACATGGCTAGTTAAGCGAGTTCAAAAAATCATCATCATTATTATTAATCATTACAGATATTTACAAATTTATAATGAGTTTCCTGAGTTTTTTCCACTTAGAAATATGGCTTTGCTCTCTCATACTACCAAAAAGCAAATACGAAAAAAAAAACCTTTCTGGAATTTCTGTTGTTTGAAAAAGCAACCCTCATGTTGTTTTAACCACTGGAGAGAAGAAATACATGTGTCTGTCAGCTCCAAAATATCAAAAACCACAAATTAATTGGTTTGTTGTTTACTTTCTCCTTCAATGCATTTAGGATATTGTTTATAATCATTCTAATTGAAAGGGTCAAGCTTTTCTCTCCCCCAACTGGAAGATGACCGGCAGCTAAATCAGTTTCTCAGAGCGCTCTGTCACCAAGGACAGAGCGCTCTGAGAAACTACATAGATAAGCCCTTCGAGCAGCAACTGCTTTCCCACTCTTACTCCTATTAAAGGAGCTCTCTATGTCTTGGCCGCGTGAACAATGCTGCAATGAATGTGGGGCTGCATGTGTCTTTACATACCAATGTTTTTGAGTTTTGGGGGTATATACCCAGTAGAGGGATTGCTGGGTTATATCATAGTTCTATTCTTAATTTTTTAAGGAACCACCATACTTTCCTCCATGATGATAGTACACTTTACATTCCCACCAACAGTGAATGAGGATTCGTTTCAACCAAAAAGCCCTTCAACAGAGGACTGGATAACGAAGATGTAGTACATATATATAATACTATGGAATACTACTCAGCCATAAGAAATGATGACAGTGACATTTACAACAACATGGATGGACCTTAACAACATTATACTGAGTGAAATAAGTAAATCAGAAAAAATTTAAGAACTGTCTGATTCCATACATAGGTGGGACACAAAATTGACACTCATGGACAGATAAGAATGCAGTGGTGGCCTGACCAGGCGGTGGCACAGTAGGTAGAACGTTGGACTGGGATGCGGAAGACCCAGGTTCGAGACCCCGAGGTCGCCAGCTTGAGCGCGGGCTCATCTGGTTTGAGCAAAAGCTCACCAGCTTGGACAGGGTCACTGGCTCGAGCAAGGGTTGCTCGGTCTGCTGAAGGCTCACGGTCAAGGCACATATGAGAGAGCAATCAATGAACAACTAAGGTGTCGCAACGAAACGCTGATGATTGATGTTTCTCATCTCTCTTCGTTCCTGTCTGTCCCTGTCTATCCCTCTCTCTGACTCTCTCTCTGTCCCTTTAAAAAAATAAAATTAAATTAAAAAAAAAAAAAAAAAGAATGCAGTGGTGGAGAAGAAAACAAGAAAAATCAAGACTTCAAAGGAGGCTCCACTAGAAAAGCCAAATCTGACAGCGGATTACAAACAACAGTTGATGCCAACCCAAGACCTAGAAATAACACAACTAAAAATTGGAGGCAGACAACACCAACCCTAGACTCAGCCAGCACTACAAACAACACATCCAAACGAAGGGGGTATACATAGACATAATGGGAAGACACAGAAGTGCAATCCAAATGAATCAACAAGAGAAACTCCCAGAAAATAAACTCAGTGATATGGAAATAAACAAACTACAGGATGCAGAGTTTAAACTAAGGATTATTAGAATGCTGAAAGATCTTAGAACAATGATGGACATAATGAGAACATAAAGAGATTACAAGCATCAAAAAGGACATTGAAATAATAAAGTCAGAAATGACAAATATAATATCAGAAATGAAGACTACACTAGAAGCAATTAAATGCAGGCTGGATAAACCAGAAGATCAAATCAGCAATTTAGAAAACAAGATAAATGAAAATACAGAAATGGAGCAGCAAAAAACAAAAAAGAGGCTGAAAAAAATCTGAGGAAAATCTAAGAGAGCTTTGTGACAACCTAAAGAGAAACGACATCAGTATCATAGGGGTTCGTGAAGAAGAGGAGAAACAACAAGGGACAGAGACTTTGTTCAATCAAATCATAGCTGAAACTTCTTTAAATTGATGCAGAAAAAAGTCACACAAGATCAAGAAGCACAAAGAACTCCATTAAAGACAAACCCAAAGAAATCTACACCAATACACATCATAATTAAAATACCAAAGCTAAGAGATAAACAGAAAATATTAAAAGCTGCTAGAGAAAAAAAGACTATCACCTACAAAGGAGCCCCCATAAGGATGACATCCGACTTCTCAACAAAAACACTTGAGGCCAGAAGGGAATGGCAAGACATATACAAAGTAATGCAGGAAAGAACCTACAACCAGCAAGGGTATAGTTTAAAATTGAAGGTGCGGCCTGACCTGTGGTGGCGCAGTGGATAAAGCGTCGACCTGGAAATGCTGAGGTCGCCGGTTCGAAACCCTGGGCTTGCCTGGTCAAGGCACATATGGGAGTTGATGCTTTCTGCTCCTCCCCTCTTTCTCTCTCTCTTTCTTCTCTCTCCCTCTCTCTCTCCTTTCTAAAAATGAATAAATAAAAACAAAACAAATAAAATTGAAGGTGCAATAAAAAGCTTCCAAGACAAAAAACCTCAAGGAATTCATTACAACCAAACCAATGCTGCAAGAAATGTTAAGGGACCTGTTGTAAACACGACAAAGGGGGAAAAGAATATAGTAAGAGAGGGATACAGCTTTAAAGAATAAAATGGCAACAAAAAACTACATATCAATAATAACCCTAGCCCTGGCCGGTTGGCTCAGCGGTAGAGCGTCGGCCTAGCGTGCGGAGGACCCGGGTTCAATTCCCGGCCAGGGCACACAGGAGAAGCGCCCATTTGCTTCTCCACCTCTCTGCCGCGCCTTCCTCTCTGTCTCTCTCTTCATCTCCCGCAGCCAAGGCTCCACTGGAGCAAAGATGGCCCGGGCACTGGGGATGGCTCTGTAGCCTCTGCCTCAGGTGCTAGAGTGGCTCTGGTCGCAACATGGCGACGCCCAGGATGGGCAGAGCATTGCCCCCTGGTGGGCAGAGCGTCGCCCCTGGTGGGCGTGCCGGGTGGATCCCGGTCGGGCGCATGCGGGAGTCTGTCTGACTGTCTCTCCCTGTTTCCAGCTTCAGAAAAAAAAATGCAAAATAAAAAATAATAATAATAATAATAATAATCCTAAATGTAAATGGATTAAATGATCCAATCAAAATACATAGGGTAGCTGCATGGATAAGTAAACATATGTATGGGATAAGGACCCATACATATGCTGTATACAACAGACTCACCTCAAAACAAAAGATATGCATAGATTGAAGGTAAAAGGATGAAAAAAAAATATTTCATGCAAATGGAAATGAAAAGAAAAGCTGAGGTAGCGATACTTATATCAGACAAAATGGACTTTAAAATAAAGGCTATAGTAAGAGATAAAGAAGGTCACTACATAATGATAAAGGGAGCAATCCAACAGGAAGATATAACCATTATAAATATCCATGCACCTAATATAGGAGCATTTAAACATAAAAGCAGACTTTGATGGATATAAAGGGCGAGATCAACAACAATACTATAATAGTAGGGGATTTCAATACCCTACTAACATCACTAGATAGATCTTGAAGAATGAAAATTAACAAAGACACAGCAGACTTAAAGGACACACTAGATCAACTGGATTTAATAGATATCTTCAGAACCTTTCACCCTAAAGCAGCAGAATATACATTCTTTTCAAGTGCTCACGGTACATTCTCTAGGATAGACTACATGCTATGGCACAAAAGAGGTCTAACAAATTTAAGAAGATTGAAATCATATCAAGAATTTTCTCTGATCACAATGGCATGAAATAATAAAGATCAGAGCAGAAATAAATGACACAGAGGCTAAAAAATCAATACAGAGGATCAATGAAACCAAGAGCTGGCTCTTTGAAAGGGTAAACAAGATCGATGAACCCTTAACCAGACTCACCAAGAAAAAAAGAGAGAGGACTCAAATAAATAAAATTAGAAATGAGAGTGGAGAAATAACAACTGACACAACAGAAATACAAAGGACTGTAAGAAAATACTATGAAGAACTGTATGCCAAAAAATTAGACAACCTAGGAGAAATGGACAAATTCCTTGAAACATATAATCTTTCAAAAATCAGTCTGGAAGAATCAGAAAACCTAAACAGACCAATTACAACAAATGAGATTGAAACAGTTATCAAAAAAATTCCCAACAAACAAAAGCCCTGGGCCACTTGGCATCACAGGTGAATTCCACCAACTATTCCAAGAAGAACTAACTCCTATCCTTCTCAAGCTATTTCAAAATATTCAAGATGAAGGAAGATTTCCAAGCTCCTTTTATGAGGCGAGCATTATTCTGATTCCAAAACCAGGCAAAGACAACACAAAGAAAGAAAATTATAGGCCAATATCCCTGATGAATTTAGATACTAAAATCCTCCACAAAATATTAGCAAACTGGATCCAGTAATACATGAAAAAAATCATACATCATGATCAAGTGGGATTTATTCTGGGGAGGCAAGGATGGTACAATATTCATAAAGCAATCAATGTGATTCATCACATAAAAGGAGAAAAATCCATAGATGCAGAAAAAACCATTTGATAAAAACCAGCACCCATTTATGATCAAAAATCTCAGCAAAGTGGGAATACAGAAAACATATCTCAACATGATAAAGGCCATCTATGACAAACCCACTGCCAACATCATACTCAATGGCCAAAAATTAAAAGCTATCCCCTTAAGATCAAGAAAAAAAGGCAGGGGTGCCCCTTTCACCACTCTTATTCAACATAGTTCTGGAAGTCCTAGCCACAGCAATCAAAGATGAAGAAATAAAAGGCATCCAAATTGGAAAAGAAGAAGTAAAACTATCATTATTTGCAGATGATATGATACTGTATATAAAAACCCCTAAAGTCTCAGTCAAAAAACTACTGGACCTGATAAATGAATTCAGCAAAGTGGCAGGATATAAAATTAATACTCAGAAATCAGAGGCATATTTATATACCAATAATGAACTGTCAGAAAGAGAAATTAAGGAAACAATCTCTTTCACTATTGCAACAACAAAAAAAAAGTACCTAGGAGTGGCCCTGGCCGGTTGGCTCAGTGTAGAGCGTCGGCCTGGCGTGCAGAAGTCCTGGGTTCGATTCCCGGCCGGGGCACACAGGAGAGGTACCCATCTGCTTCTCCACCCCTCCCCCTCTCCTTCCTCTCTCTCTCTTCCCCTCCCGCAGCCAAGGCTCCATTGGAGCAAAAGATGGCTCCTTGGCCTCTGCCCCAGGCGCTAGAGTGGCTCTGGTAGCGCTAGAGTGGCTCTGGTAGCGACAGAGCGACGCCCCGGATGGGCAGAGCTTCGCCCCCTGGTGGGCGTGCCGGGTGGATCCTGGTTGGGCGCATGTGGGAGTTTGTCTGACTGCTTCCCCGTTTCCAGCTTCAGAAAAATACAAAAAAAAAAAGTACCTAGGAGTAAATTTAACCAAGGAGGTTAAAGACTTGTATTTGGAAAATTATAAAATATTAATAAAAGAAATCAAGGAAGATACAAATAAGTGAAAGCATATACCGTATTCATGGTTAGGAAGAATAAACATTAAAATGTCTATATTACCCAAAGCAATTTATAAATTCAATGCAATACCAATGAAAGTACCAATGACATACTTCAAAGATATAGAATACATATTCCAAAAATTTTTATGGAATCATAAAAGAACACAAATAGCCTCAGCAATCTTGAAAAATAAGAATAAAGTGGGAGGTATCACACTTCCTGATATCAAGTTATACTACAAGGCCACTGTATTCAAAACAGCTTGGTACTGGCATAAGAACAGGCATATAGATCAATGGAACAGAACAGAGAACCCAGAAATAAACCCACACCTTTATGGACAATTGATATTTGACAAAGGAGGTAAGATTTTACAATGGAGTAAAGACAGCCTTTTCAACATATGGTGTTGGGAAAATTGGACAGCTACCTTCAAAAAAATAAAACTAGACCACCAACTTACACCATTCACAGAAAGAAACTCAAAATGGATAAAAGACTTAAATGTAAATCATGAAACCATAAGCATCTTAGAAGAAAACATAAGCAATAAGCTCACCGATATCTCTCGCAGCAATATACTATTTGCTGATTTATCTCCAAGGGCAAATGAAATAAAAGACAGGATAAACAATGGGACTATATCAAACTAAAAAGCTTTTGCACAGCTAAAGACAATATGAACAGAATAAAAAAAGACAACCCACACAATGGGTGAACATATTCTACAATATGGCTGATACAGGGTTAATAATCAAAATTTATAAAGAATTTGTAAAACTCAACACCAGGAAGACAAACAATCCAATCAAAAAATGGGCAAAAGAAATGAATAGACACTTCTCCAAACAGGACACACAGATGGCCAATAGACAGATGAAAAAATGTTCAACATCACTAATCATTAGAGAAATGCAAATTAAAACCACAATGAGATAACACCTCACACCAGTCAGAATGGCACATAAAGAAAACCAAATAAAAGGTGACAGGACGATTTGCGTCTGGGTGATGGCCTGACCTGTGGTGGCACAGTGGATCAAGTGTCGACCTGGAATGCTGAGGTCGCCAGTTCAAAACCCTAGGCTTGCCTGGTAAAGGCATATATGGGAGTAGATGCTTCCTGTTCCTTCCTCCCTTTTATCTCTCTCTCTCTCTCTCTCTCTCTCTCTCTCTCTCTTCTAAAATGAATAAATAAATAACAATAATTAAAGAAAAAAGATCAGAGCAGAAATAAATGACATTGACTTTGGGTGATGGTATACAACATAATCAAATGTCAAAATGATCTGGAGATGTTTTCTCTAAATCTGTGTACTCAAGTTGACCAATGTCACCCCGTTAAAATTAATTGTCTAAATAAATTTTTTTTTTAAAAAAGGAACTCTCTAAGCAGTACTAGTAGTGGCTGAGACCTTTTTAGCTTTAGCCCATCTGCACCAAGATGTTAACAATAAACTTTGTTATCCCCATTGGGCCTTGACAATAAAATCCCATCACAGAATAACTATTTGAAAAGATAAAATCCAGACCAGATAACTCCTTACCATTTTCAAAAACAGAAACCAAATAGGCTCATCTCACAACTAACAAACCTACAACACAAAAGATCAAGCTTCAAATAATGAAAAGCTCTGAAACCTGCTGGCATGTTTATTAAATGAAGCCTAAAATCCACTCATTTTTTAACCAGATCCCAGGTACTCTGTTAGTGATACAAATTGTTAAGCAAATCAAAATACATTAGTCACCAGTCAAAAGATTTCTACATGAAACACACACTGTTAAGTTCCTTGGATACATATAAAGAAATAGAGATAGAGGGAGAGACAGAAATAGGGAAGAGGAGGAGCAAAAAGAGATCGAGATGGAAGACAAACCTCCCTAGCAGTTCCTTCAAATATTTGTGTACCTTAATAAATTGTGGAGAAAAGTAACATTATTTAAACACTTAAGTAATTACTTATCCAGTAAAAAATAAAATAACAGATGAATTTCAACTTTTTCTTTTCTTTTTTTCTTAATTGAGAGCAGGGGAGGCAGAGCGACAGACTCCCACATGCACCTCAACTGGGATCCACCCAGCAGCAAGCCTCCTTGGGCCAATGATCTGCTATAGGATGCTCTGCCCATCTAAGGCGTCCTGGCTGCACAACCCAGTGATTTTTAGGGGCTGAGGCCAAGGCCCGACAGCCAGGGGCCAACTCACTCCAGCCAATTAGCCATGGCTGCAGGAAGAGCTGGGAAGAAAGGAATAGGGAGGGGAGGGAGAGAGAGGGAGGAGGGTTGGGAAAGAGAGGCAGAGGGGGAAGAGAGGGGTGAGGAAGCAGATGGTCCCTCTCCTTTGTGCCCTGACCAGAACTGAACCTTAGACATTCACATACCAGGATGACACTCTACCACTGAGCCAACCCCAAAGGGCTGAATTTCAACTTTCTTAATTAGCCTTACTACATATACATATGTGTACACACACACACATACATGCACATACCCCTTTAAGGCTGACTTCCTTATCACAACTTTGAATCATCACTCCTATTCCTCCTTGGAGAAGGGTTCTAAGGCTAACACCAATGTTTCATTTACACCCTGGAGGTTAACCAGGATAACAGTCCACACAATAATCCCTGGTATTAGCTCACTGACACAGCTTTGTCTCCACCATCCAAGAGAAAACTAGAGGATGGAGACTCATCTCATTCATATTTGTGTGCCCCACAGTGCTCGGGTCTACAAAATCTGTAACCCTCTTGGTAGTCAAAGGATTAAAAAACTTGCTGTACCTCACTACATAATACACAAGAGTTAGCTACTGACATTACTGAAAAAGACTATTACAATAAAAGTAAGGCCACTCAGTCCCACAAAAGAGGCCTAAAGTTTAAAAGAAATTATTCTAGAAAAGATAAAATCAGAGGTTAACAAACACATATTTCTATAACGGGCCAAACACTGTAGGAAATATTGTGGCTTGTCAGGCCGAGAAGCGATATGCACAACCCTTAAGCCAATTATTCTCCCTGAATGCAGTGGTGGGATTCAGCCTGTTCACACCAGTTCAGCAGAAGCCATACCTAACGTTTTGTTGTGTTCGGCAACCGGTTGGGTTCTAAGATGGGCGCCTGGGCAGCCGCCCAATGTGGAAATCACAAATTGACATTCCTTACTCCTTTTTTTTTTTTTTTTTTTTTTTTGTATTTTTCTGAAGCTGTAAACAGGGAGAGACAGTCAGACAGACTCCCGCATGCGCCCGACCGGGATCCACCCGGCACGCCCACCAGGGGCGACGCTCTGCCCACCAGGGGGCGATGCTCTGCCCCTAAGGGCGCCGCTCTGTCGCGACCAGAGCCACTCTAGCGCCTGGGGCAGAGGCCAAGGAGCCATCCCCAGTGCCCGGGCCATCTTTGCTCCAATGGAGCCTCGGCTACGGGAGAGGAAGAGAGAGACAGAGAGGAAGGAGAGGGGGAGGGGTGGAGAAGCAGATGGGCGCCTCTCCTGTGTGCCCTGGCCGGGAATCGAACCCGGGACTTCTGCACGCCAGGCCGACGCTCTACCACTGAGCCAACCGGCCAGGGCCTCCTTACTCTTTTTTAATGTTCACCTGCACAACAGTGTATTCTAAGCGCCCGTAGTAATGTTCATTACGTCCATAGGTGTAAAAAACTGCAAGTGAGGATGCCAACCAAGAAACAATATGGAAATATCTTAAATAAGTTTTATTTTTTGTCAGGTACTATTTAATATTTTTAATTGATATTTTAAAACTTTCTTATAATCTAGTTTTGTGTAGCTTTTATTATTATTAAAGAATTAAATGCATGAAATAATAAACTACCTTTCGGCATATCGTTTTTGAATACTTAAAACGGTCATTAGGGCAGAAAACCGGTTGTTAAATTATATGAATCACACCACTGCCTGAAAATCTAGTAAGTTACTCGTCTGCCGGCCCCTTGATACGATTATAATGATTATAACATAAATATGTATTTCTAAAGGCTTAAGGAAAGTTTCTGAGTTGAGTAAAAAAATGTGCTGCCCCAAACTTCTAAAACCCAGACAGAAATGGCCGCCGTGGTGGAAAATAGGCTCAGAACGAGGGAAATGGCCTCAGAAGTAAGCAAAAACCTTCTTGCAAGGCGCCTCCGGCCAGGCCCGGCCCTCTGCCTCACTTACTCTCAGCAGCGGTGCGACGCCGATCACCGTCTCAGCCGTCGCCAGGGCCGCCCAGGGGCCTCCGTCCTGCGTTTGCACCTCAAAATCCTCAGCAAGACGGCGAGGATTCTTTTTGCAAGAAGTCTGTCCCGGCAACTGCTTTCACATTCCAGGCAAAAGCGCGGGAAAACACAGGAGGCGGGACTTAAAGACCGCTCGGGTGTCAAGTTCTCCTGCAGCGAAGCACTGAGCTACGCGGGGAAGCCGCGCCCCCCTCCTCTGCCGAGAGACGCACACCTGGAAACCGCCTCAACTATTGGTTAATAAGCCACCAGTCTTGGAGACTCGAGACCTAGTAGACCGTAGCGCCTCCCTTCGCCCTCCCGAGCGGAGCTGAGACACCCTAGTAAAACTACTAATCCCAAAAGGCAACGCGCGCTCTGCTCTAAGCCGGCGGGAAATCTGAACAAACAAGGCTGGACTGGAGTGGGCGGGATCAGAAGAACTACGGGGAAGGATTGTGAAACCAGAGTTTAAATCGCAGGAGAAGAACGCAAGGTACAGCAAGTAGGAGAGTCTTCCCTTCTCTAGCCGCCGATGTCAGCCCGGCAGTCTTGGAGACAGGGCCCCCGCTCCGAGGCACGGATCTGGAGTGACAGCCGGAGCTCAGAATTATTATTGTTAATTTGTAAGTATCCTGTTTTGTTTGAACTCGGGCAGGTGCAGCCTGCGCGGGACACGCCAGGAGGATGGCTCAGATGGGACGCGGGGATCATTCCTCCGATTCCCGGGTCTTGACAGGGTGGAGGCTACCCGAGAGCCGGGGTAGAGTGGAGTGCGGCCAGGTCTGCGCTCCTATCCCTCCCTCCGTGTGACCCCCGAAAGGGTGAGAACCCTTAACTAGAGAGCTAATTTGGCAAAGTTTGGTTCGTAAAGAAGAGGAAGCAGAAAAGGGATAGTTTCCCAGGCATCCAGGCAAAACTGGCCTTTTTTTTTTTTAAGGTTAAATTTTGAAGTTTTTAATTAAGGAATTTAAAAACTGAACTTAAATCTAAGTTTTAAAAAGTGACATCGTAAGGTAATTTCTCTAAAATATTTTATAATGACAATAAAACACAGAGTTGAGTATTATGAGTTACTGTTCATAATACTTACGAAATGGAACAAGAATTTGTAAAAATTATTTTCCGGTAATTAACTCTTTTAGTGGCCCATACCTGTAGTTTGGGTTGTCCACTATTATGGGAAACTATTTTCAGGAAAGATTATCATTTCCAGCATCCTAGTTATTGCAGTTAATTTCCTGATTAAAGTCATTTATAAAGATTAAATTTTTCCTTTTAGAGAAGGAAAGTAATTTTTTAAATCAAATTGATTCTTATTGGAAATAGAAATATTAAAGATGTCACTTGACCAGGCTAGAAACCTTCATCTTGGAGAAATAGCTCTTATTTCCTTTTTATTTACATGATATAATGTCACTTGTTGAACTCTTCTTACTGTGAGAATATTCAATTTGCTTAAATACGGGTGTGATTATTTCACAATAAAGAGTGAATGTGGTATATTTCTTGGTTGGTTGCTTGGTTAATTGGTTAGTTGGTGTTTTAAGGAACCATTACTGCTTTTTCTGTGGCCGCAGAATAAAACATTCCTCTATCATACTAGTATCTTTAGAAGGTTGGTATAAGCGAACATGTTGGGAGAGGAAAGTACAATTGCCAAGTTGGGCACTGGTGCAGTTCCTCGAAACCTCAGGCAGCATGTGGAGCCAGCACTCCAAAACGGAGTGCCAGGGACTGAGATGGCATCAGGGACGTTGCAGCAGCGCTCGCTATGGACATCTCATTGCTAGACACACGTTAAGTGTAATTGTAATACCTCTGCTCCCCCATAACCAGTATTCACATCTTGTTTATAGCCGTGCTGAACTGAAGTCAAGGACATTAACTACATGTGTGCTGGTGAAGCAACATTTTGAGTAGTGGAAAAGGCCTGGGTTGACTTTGCATGGGGATCCCCCTGCACCTTTATTCCTTCCGTCCCTCTTTCTGCTGAAGTAGAGATTTTGGGAGGAGACATGCTTTACAAGTTGGAGCACGCTGATGTGATGACACTTCTGGCTCAGAGATAGGACAGAATAATTAGGTCACTTTCCAGTGTGCCAGAATGACTTCCTTTTTCGAAGAACTGTTCCTGAGCCAGTGGTCCACTGGCACTATTTCCATTTGCTAGAGGGGATCAAACCCCTCCATGAGAATGTAATAATTCCTCCTGTGTCTGTGTTATGTGCACATGTTCAGACTAAACTAAGAGTAGTCAACTTTTTTTTTTTTTTTTTTGAGTAGTCAACCTTTTTATAAAAACCGCCCACTTTGCAGTGCTGGTCAACCTGGTCCCTACCGCCCACTAGTGGGCGTTCCAGCTTTCATGGTGGGCCAATCGTGGCGCCGTTTTGTTGCTCCACTACCCGCCCACCAGGAAAGCTGGAACGCCCACTAGTGGGCGGTAGGGACCAGGTTGACCAGCACTGCAAAGTGGGCGGTTTTTATAAAAAGGTTGACTATCCCTGGCGGACCTCTTCTATGAACAAGGATGATTGCCCAGCCTTAACTGATTAGACCCTCTCAGGTTCATTTCCCTGTAAACAGAGATTTAAAATAAAAAATGTCAGCGAGGCAGAAGCTAATGTGAACATTTGAAAACTTAGACCTGCAAACTAGCAAGCAGCTGTCATTTACCTTTACTTAACTCTACACCCTCCCATCCCCCCCCCCCCCAAGCCCCGTGCTTCCCATCACTTTGGCCCTAAGTGATCCTAAAAAACCACTGATCAATTTAAACTGAAGTTACATTTTTCTTACTGGTCCATTTGGTGTAAACTCTTAGGAGAGATGCTTTTCATTTCTAGTTGATTACACTTCAGGAGTGGGGGAAAACGAGTTGTGTTATTTCAGTTGTTCTAGTGCTGAACTCGTGTCTGAACTCCTTTCTAAGAGTTGTTTCTTAATTGCTGATTTATAGCACCCACCACCTTTTGCCTCGTGTATGCCTCTCTGTTTCCCTCTTTTCTCTCTGGGTCTCTGGAAAGAAAGGTTTGTCAATAATACAGTGAAATACTGCAGTCAGATGCAGATCCGTAAGGAGACTCCTCCTTGCAGCGTGCTCCACTCAGCTGCCATTCTTTTATCTGAAGCTCAGATCCCACAGCTCGCAATTATTGTCTTTGACTTCGGTAACAATTATGTTTGAAATGTTTCCAATTACACACAATATTGGAGGCATGTAGCAGCTGCATGCCAAAAAGCATTTCGAAGTGTATTCCAAGGATCCGGCTGTGGTTGCTTATATATATATATAATATATATATAATATAATATATTTTATATTATATATATAAAAAGAAAGTTGCCTTTCATTGCACATGTGGATTTTGTCATCTAAAAAAACCTGTACCCTTAAGTCTTATTACACTATAAAAAAAAACTGAACCCTCCATATTTATAACATAAGAATATTGAGCCTGACCAGGCGGTGGCGCAGGGGATAGAGCGTCGGACTGGGATGCGGAAGACCCAGGTTCGAGACCCCAAAGTCGCCAGCTTGAGCACAGGCTCATCTGGTTTGAGCAAAAGCTCACCAGCTTAGACCCAAGGTTGCTGGCTCAAGCAAGGGGTTACTCGGTCTGCAGAAGGCCTGCGGTCAAGGCACATATGAGAAAGCAATCAATGAACAACTAAAGTGTCGCAATGAAAAACTGATGATTGAACGAAAAACTGATGGTTGATGCTTCTCATCTCTCTCCGTTTCCATCTGTCTGTCCCTATCTATCCCTCTCTCTGACTCTCTCTTTCTGTCTCTGTAAAAAATAAAAATAAAATTTAAAAAAAAAGTATTGAGAACAACTCAAATATCCATAAGTATATAAATGATTAGGATTCTTATGTGCTCTTGTTGAATTGAACCCTTTATCATTATAAAAAGAAAGACTTTTATCTCTAGTAACATTCTTTGCTCTGAAGTCTACTTTGGGTTTTTGTTTTTTTTTTTTTTCTTATTGATTTTAATTTATTGTGTTTACACAGATTCTAGTGTCGCCCCAAATGCATCCCTCCCTCCCCCGCATTCCCCTCAACATCCCCTTTACCCCCCTTTCCATAGTGTCCTCCCCCCTTCCGTTTCCAGGTCCATCCATGTTGTCACAAAAGGTAAGATTTCCTTCTTTTTCATGGCCCCATAGTATTCCATTGTATATATGTACCATAGCTTTTTAATCCACTCATCCTCTGATGGACACTTGGGCTGTTTCCAGATCTTGGCTATCGTGAACAATGCTGCCATAAACATGAGGGTGCATTTCTCCTTTTAAATCAGTGATATGCTGTTCTTGGGATATATTCCTAAAAGTGGGATAGCTGGATCAAAAGGCAGTTCTATTTTTAATTTTTTGAGGAATCTCCATACTGTTTCCACAGTGGCTGCACTAGTCTGCATTCCCACTAGCAGTGCAGGAGGGTTCCCTTTTCTCCACATCCTCGCCAGCGCTTATTATGTGCTGTTTTGTTAATGTGTGCCATTCTGACTGGTGTGAGGTGATATCTCATTGTGGTTTTAATTTGCATTTCTCTAATGATTAGTGATGTTGAACATTTTTTTGATATGCCTATTGGCCATCTGTATGTCCTCTTTGGAGAAGTGTCTATTCATTTCTTTTGCCCATTTTTTGATTGGATTGTTTGTCTTCCTGGTGTTGAGTTTTACAAGTTCTTTATAAGTTTTGGTTATTAGCCCCTTATCAGATATATTGTCAAATATGTTCTCCCATTGTGTAGGTTGTCTTTTTATTTTGTTAATGGTGTCTTTTGCTGTACAAAACTTTTTAGTTTCATATAGTCCCATTTGTTCATCCTGTCCTTTATTTCACTTTCCTGTGGAGATAAATCAGCAAAAGTATTGCTACGAGAGATATCGGAGAGTTTACTGCCTATGTTTTCTTCCAAGATATTTATGGTTTCATGACTTACATTTAAGTCTTTTATATATTTTGAGTTTATTTCTGTGATGGGTGTAAGTTGGTGGTCTAATTTCATTTTCTTGCATATACCTGTCCAGTTTTCCCAGCACCATTTATTAAAGAGACTGTCTTTACTCCACTGTATGCTCTTACCTCCTTTGTCAAATATCAATTGTCCATAAAGGTGCAGGTTTATTTCTGGGTTATATGTTCTATTCCATTCATCTATATGCCTGTTCTTATGCCAAGACCAAGCTGTTTTAAGTACAATGGCCTTGTAGTATAATTAGATATCAGGAAGTGTGATACCTCCCACTTTATTCTTCTTTTTCAAGATTGCTGAGGCTATTCATGTTCTTTTTGGGTTCCATATAAATTTTTGGAATATATGTTCTATATCTTTGAAGTATGTCATTGGTATTTTTATTGGTATTGCATTGAATTTATAAATTGCTTTGGGTAATATAGACAATTTAATGATGTCTATTCTTCCTATCCATGAACATGGTATATGCTTCCACTTGTTTGTATCTTCCTTGATTTCTTCTATCAATGTTTTATGATTTGCTTTAATCTCCTTGGTTAAATTTACTCCTAGGTACTTTATTTTTTTTGTTGCAATAGTGAAGGGGATTCTTTCCTTAATTTCTCTTTCTGACCATTCTTTGTTGGTGTATAAAAATGCCTCTGATTTCTGAGTATTAATTTTATATCCTGCCACCTTGCTGAATTCATTTATCAGATCCAGTAGTTTTGTTTTGTTTTTAATTTTTTGTGGCAGAGACAGAGAGTCAGAGAGAGGGAGAGATAGGGACAGACAGACAGGAAGGGAGAAAGATAAGAAACATCCATTCGACCTGACCTGTGGTGGCACAGTGGATAAAGTGTCGACCTGGAATGCTGAGGTTGCCAGTTCGAAACCTGCACTTGCCTGGTCAAAGCACATATGGGAGTTGATGCTTCCTGCTCCTCCCCCCTTTCTCTCTCTCTCTCCTCTCTAAAATGAATAAATACAAATTAAAAAAAAAAAAAAGAAAGAAAGATCCATTCTTTGTTGAGGTTCCGTAGTTGTTCATTGATTGATTTCCATATGTGCCTTGATGGGGGGGGGGCTACAGCAGATGGAGTGACCCCTTCATCAAGCCAGTAACCTTGGGCTCAAGCTGGTGAGCCCTGCTCAAACCAGATGAACCCGCACTCAAGCTGGTGACCTCGGTGTCTCGAACCTGCGTCTTCCACACTCCAGCCCGACACTCCATCCACTGCGCCACCACCTGGTTAGGACAGATCCAGTAGTTTTTTGAATGATACTTTAGGGTTTTCTATGTACAGTATCATATCATCAGCAAATAATGATAATTTACTTCTTCTTTTCCAATTTGGATGCCTTTTATTTCTTCTTCTTGTCTGATTGCTGCGACTAGGACTTCCAGAACTATGTTGAAAAAGAGTGGTGAAAGGGGGCACCCCTGCCTTGTTCCTGATCTTAAGGAGATAGCTTTTAATTTTTGCCCACTGAGTATGATGTTGGCTGTGGGTTTGTCATAGATGGCCTTTATCATGTTGAGGTATGTTCCCTGTATTCCCACATTGATGAGAGTTTTGACCAGAAATGGGTGCTGGATTTTATCAAATGCTTTTTCTGCATCTATTGATTATAATATGATTTTTCTCCTTCCTTTTGTTTATGTGATGAATCACATTGATTGATTTGCCAATATTGTACCAACCTTGCCTCCCCAGAATAAATCCCACTTGATCGTGATTTTTTTCATATAGTAATAGCTGAATCCAGTTTGATAATTTTTTTTTTTTTACAGAGTCAGAGAGAGGGGTAGACAGGGACAGACAGACAGGAACGGAGAGATGAGAAGCATCAATCATTAGTTTTTCATTGCGCATTGCGACACCTTAGTTGTTCATTGATTGCTTTCTCATATGTGCCTTGACCGTGGGCCTTCAGCAGACCGAGTAACCCCTTGCTCAAGCGAGCAACCTTGGGCTCAAGCTGGTGAGCTTTTACTCATACCAGATGAGCCCTCACTCAAGCTGGCGACCTTGGGGTCTCGAACCTGGGTCTTCCGCATCCCAGTCCAACGCTCTATCCACTGTGCCACCTCATGGTCAGGCCAGTTTGCTAATATTTTGTTGAGGATTTTTTTTTTCCCGAAGCTGGAAACGGGGAGACAGTCAGACAGACTCCCGCATGTGCCCGACCAGGATCCACCCGGCATGCCCACCAGGGGGTGATGCTCTGCCCATCCGGGGCATCGCTCTGTCGCGACCAGAGCCACTCTAGCACCTGGGGCAGAGGCCAAGGAGTCATCCCCAGTGCCCGGGCCACCTTTTGCTCCAGTGGAGCCTCAGCTGCAGGAGGGGAAGAGAGAGACAGAGAGGAAGGAGAGGGGGAGGGGTGGAGAAGCAGATGGGCGCCTCTCCTGTGTGCCCTGGCTGGGAATCGAACCCGGGACTTCGCACACCAGGCCGACGCTCTACCACTGAGCCAACCCACCAGGGCCTATTTTGTTGAGGATTTTAACATCTATATTCATCAGGGATATTGGCCTATAATTTTCTTTCTTTGTGTTGTCTTTGCCTGGTTTGGGGATCAGAATTATGCTCGCCTCATAAAAGGAGCTTGAGAGTCTTCCTTCATCTTGAATTTTTTGAAATAGCTTGAGAAGGATAGGAGTTAGTTCTTCTTTGAATAGTTGGTGGAATTCACCTGTGAAGCCATGTGGTCCAGGGCTTTTGTTTGTTGGGAGTTTTTTGATAACTGTTTCAATCTCATTTGTTGTAATTGGTGTGTTTAGGTTTTCTGATTCTTCCAGATTGATTTTTGAAAGATTATATGTTTCAAGGAATTTGTCCATTTCTCCTAGGTTGTCTAATTTTTTGGCATACAGTTCTTCATAGTATTTTCTTGCAGTCCTTTGTATTTTCATTGTCTCAGTTGTTATTTCTCCACTCTCATTTCTAATTTTATTTATTTGAATCCTCTCTCTTTTTTTCTTGGTGAGTCTGGTTAAAGGTTCATCGATCTTGTTTATGTTTTCAAAGAACCAGCTCTTGGTTTCATTGATCCTCTGTATTGTTTTTTTAGCCTCTATGTCATTTATTTCCACTCTGATCTTTATTATTTTTTTTCTTCTACTACCTCTGTGCTTTACTTGCTGTTCTTTTTCTAGTTATTTTAGATATAGGGTCGAGTTGTTTATTTGAGCTTTTTCCAGCTTCTTAAGTTATGCCTGTAATGCTATGAACTTCCCTCTTAGTACTACTTTTGCTGTGTCCCATAAATTTTGAGTTGTTGTATGCTCATTATCATTCGTTTCTAGGAATTTTTTTATTTCTCCTTTGATTTCATTGTTAACCCATTTGTTATTTAGTAACATGCTATTTAGTTTCCAAGTGTTAGAGTATTTTTCAGTTTTTCTGTTGTGGTTGATTTCTAGTTTCATGTCATTGTGATCAGAGAAGATGCTTGATATGATTTCAGTTTTCTTAAATATGTTGAGTCCTGTTTTGTGCCCTAACATGTGGTCTATCCTAGAGAATGTACCATGAGCACTTGAAAAGAATGTATATTCTGCTGCACAGTGGATAGAGCTCGGGTCTGGGGCGCAGAGGACCCAGGTTTGGACCCAGGTTCGAAACCGGGAGCTTGGGCTTGAGCATGGGCTCAGCAGCTTGAGCACAGGGTCACTGGCTTGAGTGTGGGATCATAGACATGACCCCATGGTCACTGGCTTGAGCCCAAGGTTGCTGGTTTGAAGCTTAAGGTCACTGGCTTGAGCAAGGGGTCACTGGCTCGGCTGGAGCCCCCCAGTCATGGCACATATGAGAAAGCAATAAATGAACAAATAAGGAGCTGCAATGAAAAATTGATGCTTTTCATCTCTCTCCCTTCCTATCTTGTCTGTCCCTATCTGTCCCTCTCTCTGTCTATAAAAGAAGTAACATTTGTTGAGTGCCTTCAAAGTGCAAATCAAATGTGAGGCTAGATGATTTACATGTTACCCTGATATTTCAACAACAACATACACAAGAGGAGCATTATTGGCCCTATTTTACAGATTAAGAAGCTCAAATCAAGAAAGTTAAAGTTTTTAAAAGCATTCCCAGAAAGTGTCTGGCTCACAGTAGGATCCATTCTGATCTGAAGAGATTAACATTAAACTCTACCTTTTAGGTGGCCTGTGAAGATAATTAACTAAAACATCAAGCTATGCAGAATAACTCCAACATGGACAGCAACTCAGAAGTTTCTGACAGAGAACTGAACTCTGTGGATGCCGAGGAGGAAAACGAGGAGAGTCACAATAACTTTGTGGAAAGGCTGCCTTCAGAACTTACTGAAAATATTTTCAGTTACCTGGACTGTCAGAGTTTGGGCAGGGCTTCAATGACCTGCAAGAGCTGGAATTCTAAAATAACAACCGATGACCTGTTATGGAAACCTCATTGCTTGGCTCTAAGACCTGCGTGCGACAGAAAAATTGATGATGATCTAAAAAGTGGTTATTCCTTCAGGGTAAGTTTAATTTTGGGGGTCAAAAGTGTTCATAACAATATGGTGGTAGGTTTAAACCAAACTCTACCTTCTGCTTGAAGGAGGTAGGATCTCATACAGAATAACATACAAAGTGTGTTGGCTTTTGAACATAAAGTTAATTATTATTCTTTTTCCTACAAACCACATCATCTCCCATCCATCCTTTAATACCTTTTAAATCTTAAATTTGGGCATTTTTGTCTGTTAACCAGAAGAAAAATGGCTCCTTCTTTTCATTTCACATTATCCAAAACCCCCTGCAAACTCTGTGGCTCACTATACACACACACACACACACACACACACACACACACACAAATTTATTAGTATATGTGTATATCGATGTAAATATTTAATCTTCCTAACCCTGTCAATAGCTTCTGTGGTTTCAGATTCACCAAGCAACAACCTACTATATTCTTTGCTGATGGGCTTTTCCTCTTTCAGGAGACATTCCTGAGGAATTACCAGATGAGTAAAGTGAAACGCGCATGGCTAAGTGGCAAATACAGCAACATAACATCTTATAGTGACCTGCCAGAAAAAAGTATGTGCGTGATGGATGCAGAAATGTGGGGGGAAATTCTAGATGCACAAATGAAAAGTGATGATGAAAAATCACAACAGATCTGTCACTTGGAAAGATCAAAATCAAAATGATTCTAGGGTATACAAGGGTTACAAAGGCCATACAAAGGGTATACAAAAGTATTCTGGGTTACAAAGGGTATATCTTTATCCATTCATATTTTTGTTTACCTTTTAAACCAGTGGTTCTCAACCTTTCTAATGCTGTGATCCCGCAATACAGTTCCTCATGTTGCGGTGACCCCAAACCAAAAAATAATTTTGGTGGCTACTTCATAACTGTAATTTTGCTACAGTTATGATTCGGAATGTAAATACCTGATATGCATTATGTATTTTCTGATGGCTTTAGGCGACCTCACCGGGGTCGCGACCCACAGGTTGAAAACCACTGCTTTAAACATTCAACATTGTTTTTAAGGATTTTGTTTTTATTCATTTTAGAGAGTGGAGAAAGAGAAGGGGTGAGGAGCTGGAAGCATCAACTTCCACATGTGCCTTGACCAGGCAAGGCCACGGTTTTGAACCAGAAACCTCAGTATTACAGGTCCACACTTGATCCACTGCACCACCACAGTTCAGGCTAAACATTTAACATTTAAAAGAAACTAAAGCCTTGGCCAGTTGGCTCAGCGGTAGAGCATCGGCCAGTCATGTGGAAGTTCTGGGTTCGATTCCCAGCCAGTACACACAGGAGAGGCACCCATTTGCTTCTCCACCCTTCCTCCTCTCCTTTCTCTCTATCTTTCTCTTCCCCTCCTGCAGCCAACGCTCCATTGGAGCAAAGTTGGCCCGGGAGCTGAAGGCGACTACATAGCCTCCGCCTCAGGCGCTAGAATGGCAAAGCCACAACGGAGCAACACCCCAAATGGGCAGGGCATTGCCACCTTGTCAGCATGCCAGGTGGATCCCCATCATGTGCATGCAGGAGTCTGTCTGACTGCCTCCCCACTTCTAACTTCGGAAAAATACAAAATTTAAAATAAAATAAAAAAAAACGAAGTAGAAAATATAAAAGTAAAGCTCTGTGTTTACGTGGTACTGTATTAAAAATATTTTTCTGGTTTTACTATAATTGGAAAAATCATTAAATGGTTTTATATAAGAAATGATATATCAGTCAAGTAGTTCTGGAATGTATTGTTTTATGTATTTGTGTTAGTGTATTGTGGCACTTTAATGATAAAAGAATTTTATATTCTCTGCTTAATGATTATTCAAAAATTCAGGAAATCATTTGAAGAAATGTCTAAGAGATGCATTTATTATAGGCATTACTAGGCTCATGGGAAGATTATCTAAATGAGATTAATAGCAATATGTTCAAATGTATATTAAATTTATATTTCAATAACTTTTTAAATTTCCATTTCAGTAAAATCAAATTGAATTGTCAAATGTTGGAACCATTTTAAAATGTGCTAAATTTGTGGTATATTTCAAATTAATCTGACCATAAGACTAAAATTTGTGAGATTACGGTTCCCATTACTTGCCTACAGACATGAAATTGCTCCAGGGACTTCAAGTTTATGGCAAGTTAGAACACTTAACTATTATCAGGTCTGCCATACTGCTTTTCTTAGCAAAACTCTTTCTGACAGCCTTATAGCGCCATCTAGTGTACTACTCACAGAAGGAAAAGGACTTAGTTCCTTTTCATTTTCTCCACATTCAAAAGAAAGAAAAATACTGTTTTAGAAAACTGTAAATACCTGATTTTGTTAAAATTTATAGCTTCCCCGGAACCTTTATTTAACGTTTGTTCTCTTTCTTAAAAGTGGATGAGGCCCTGGCCGGTTGGCTCAGCGGTAGAGCGTCGGCCTGGCGTGCGGGGGACCCGGGTTTGATTCCCGGCCAGGGCACATAGGAGAAGCATCCATTTGCTTCTTCACCCCCCCCCTTCCTCTCTGTCTCTCTCTTCCCCTCCTGCAGCCAAGGCTCCATTGGAGCAAAGATGGCCCGGGCGCTGGGGATGGCTCCTTGGCCTCTGCCCCAGGCGCTAGAGTGGCTCTGGTCGTGGCAGAGCGACGCCCCCTGGTGGGCAGAGCATCGACCCTGGTGGGCGTGCCGGGTGGATCCCGGTCGGGCGCATGCGGGAGTCTGTCTGACTGTCTCTCCCCGTTTCCAGCTTCAGAAAAATACAAAAAAAAAAAAGTGGATGATACAGTATTCCCTATACCACTTTGTTCATTCTGAATCTGTGACGAGCACCATAGTAGAAGGTATCTACAGAACATTTTTATAATATGGGGTTTCCTTCTTAAGCTGTGCTCTATAGCATGAAAATAAGAACCCAGGAAACTAGCATTTAACAAGTAGGCAAATATCAGAAAGATGCCCAATTCTCTACAAACTCCCTTTATTGGATCAAGCAGGTAATGATTGATTTTCTCTTATTATCTTCTTAGGGTTGATAGGGGCCTTAAAAACCAGGCAGAACATCCCTCTTTAGGAATGTTCTTCCTATCACCCAACATTAATTCTTTCCTTGGCGAATTCTTTTTTTGTTTGTTTGTTTTTTGTTTTGTTTTGTTTTGTTTTGTTTTGTTTTTTTACAGAGGCAGAGATAGACAGGGACAGACAGACAGGAACGGAGAGAGATGAGAAGCATCAATCATCAGTTTCTCGTTGCGCATTGCGACTTCTTAGTTGTTCATTGATTGCTTTCTCATATGTGCCTTGACCGCGGGCCTTCAGCAGACCGAGTAACCCCCTGCTGGAGCCAGCGACCTTGGGTCTAAGCTGGTGAGCTCTTTGCTCAAGCCAGATGAGCCTGCGCTCAAGCTGGCGACCTTGGGGTCTCGAACCTGGGTCCTTCTGCATCCCAGTCCGACGCTCTATCCACTGCGCCACCACCTGGTCAGGCGAATTCTTTTTTTTTTTTTTAAATATTTATTTTATTTTATTTTATTTTATTTTTTACAGAGACAGAGAGAGTCACAGAGAAGGATAGATAGGGACAGACAGACAGGAACGGAGAGAGATGAGAAGCATCAATCATTAGTTTTTTGTTGCAACACCTTAGTTGTTCATTGATTGCTTTTTTATATGTGCCTTGACCATGGGCCTTCAGCAGACTGAGTAACCCCTAGCTCCAGCAGCGACTTTGGGTCCAAGCTGGTAAGCTTTTCTTAAACTAGATGAGCCCACGATCAAGCTGGCGACCTCAGGGTCTCAAACCTGGGTTCTCCGCATCCCAGTCTGACTCTCTATCCACTGCGCCACCACCTAGTCAGGCGGCAAATTCTTTTGTAAAACTTATCATCTTGATATGAAAACCATCTCTAACTTCTACCATTCTGGGTTAAGTTGTACTCTTAAGGTTCCCGATAGGTCTTTATACCTCCATTCCAAAGCTGTCATACTACTTTAAATTGTCTGTTTTATTTCTCTGTCTCCTCCTTTAGACTGATCTTCTTAATGGCAGGCCCATTTATTTATGTTTGTGTTCCCAAATCTGGGAATATAGTGGGTATTACATAAAGATTTATTAATTTATTCCTGTATTATTTAAACTGCTCACAAAAATTAGGGGATATATTTAATATATTTATATATATTAAAATATACTTAATGTATATTATATATATAATATATAATATACAGAATGAGCAGTATATTTTGATTGTACCCAGAGTATATAAGAAAAATAATTTGTATTATTAGTAGGCAAGTGCTGAAGTGCAATGTACAACTCATAAGCTATATGGTGTGCTTGCTATTAAGGGTAATATATCAATAATTGTTCTAGTCATCTCAAAAGCTGTAAGAGAAAATAGAAAAATAGTTTTAAATGTTTTAAATAAATACTTGAAAATACACTTAACCCTAAAGTGTCATTTATTTCTTTCAATTATGGGTTCACGACAATCAATCTTAAGTATTACTTTAATAAGTTATATGAATAATCTTTAGTTTGGTTTTTGTAGTATCACTTACTGCATTTAAGTAATTCTTTGTGTAGTCACAGTTATGAGCTATAATCACAGTCTACGCTAAAAGGAAAGTTTTGGAACTCAAAGGTAAATTTTATGGTATGGGCTCTGCATTTATCAGACTGAGCCATTAGCATCTGGAAACATGAATGGGTGGAGTAGTATGGAAGGAGTGCTCTTAATCCTAGATAAAATAACATTAAATACACACAGTTTGTAAAAGAGGAAAGGTTATTGGGACAGAGTATTATGGAATTTCCAGTGTTTTTTAATATTTCATCAGTTCAAGATCTATTATTTTTAAAAATAAACTTAGAAACATTTTTTTAATCGCCTCTGTTCATAACCAAATCTTAGACCAGGACCCAATCATCAATAAATCTATATAAATATAAACTTTAGATCTTAGAATATTCACATATATACAAGCCTAATTTTAAAAAGATACCACTTTAATTTCATCTTTGTTTTGACTTTTTGTAATACCTCCAACACTTCAAATGCCTAATAACATTAACAAAAATAAGATAAGTAGTAACATCAGGATATGGATTGGGGTGAATAATACATAAGATGGAATACTCTGCCTTTTTATTTAAAGTAGAGTTGAAACACCGAAAACATCAAGTGGATGGAAATAGGTCAACAATAAGGAAGTTGATTTATTATAATAGCATTATTGAGTGCCTACTCTACATCAATGATTAGCTTATGTGAGGGTCCCATTACTGTATATTTATGAATGAGGAAACAAAGCAAATGATCTGTAGTTAATTACCATTCCCCAGTAAACTATAAGAATATGTAAAGTAGGTGCTAAATAAATTTTTACTGAATTAAAAATTTTTCTGACAATAAGTAACTCAAAAGGAAGAGCCAAGAATGTTCCTCCAACTTTTTATTTTGAAAAATTTCAAACCCACAGAAAAGTAAAATTAGATGACAAAACCTTTACATATACACTTCACCTAGATATACCAGTTGTTAACATTTCCACGTTTTATTTTTTAATTTTTCTGAAGTATTTGAAAATAAGCTGCAGACATGTTGACACTTCACCCCTGGTTATTTCAGCATGCATCTTCTAAGAATAAGCACACTCTTCTATATACAGTATCCGTATCACAGCTAAAGTTTTATATCAATTCAGTAATATCTAATTTATAATCCATACTTAAATTTCCTTATAGGCCTTGAAAATAGATTTTATAGATTTTTTTTTCCAGTTCAGGATTCAAACAGGGTTTACATGTGTATATCATTTCGATGTCTCCTTAATCTCATAACCAGAAGTGTCCCCCTGCCTTTGGGGTTTGTGTTTTTTTTTTTTCAGGATATGGACTTTTTTTAAAGAATTCAGGCTGGTTATCTTATAAAATGTTCTGTAATTTTTTTGACTTACTGTCTCTTTATGGTTTGAGTCAAGTATAACATTTAGCAATTATACCACCTCCTAGGCAATGTAATACAGTTTTTATTGCATCATACTAAGAATCATATAATGTCTGATTATTCTATGTCAGAAAGTAAGTCTGATCATTTGACTGAGGTGGTAACACCAGCTCTCCACTGAGAAAGACATGTTTCCAAAAAGCCAGAATTTCTTTTTTCAACAACCTGTTTCCACAGTTTTCCCCCATTGGCTAATCCTATGCTAAATGCTTTACAGACATTACCTTATTTCATCTTTACAATTACATGTTCAAAGAACACAGGAAAATCATATTCAAATTCTTTTCCAGACAATATAAAATATAAAAATAAAGAGATGTAAAGCCACAAGTTAAGCCCAAAACTCTTTGACTTCAGAAACCAACCATGCTTTTAACCAGTATGGTGCCTTTTATAATTTTGACAGTCCTTACATTGAGGCAACAGGAAGGACTAAAACTTAATAAGGAATATTGCCTCTTACAAATATCTAGAGAATCAGTAGGAAATTAATATTAAACACATAGAACTTACATTTCTGCTAATGGCAGGACAGATTATTCTGACAAAGCCTTCCTACTTAGGACAACTTGAAAACCTCAGAAAAAGAATTAATCTACTTGAAGACACCAGATAGCTAACAAGATAGTAAAGAAATACTCGACCAGTTTGTGGGAAAAGAGTGAATCAGAGAGGCAAGCCCATGATTGAAGTTAATCTTGCCACAGGTGCATTTGCCAATTTCTGCAAGAGCGGCTAAAAGATTAAATAGATTTTGAAAGCTTCTCAGGGCTATGAGGACAGTGAGTGGAATCTAGAACTCGCTAAGAGAAGGGGACCAGGAGCCCCCCCCCCCTTGGTAATCTTCCTTCTTCTAGTTTAGAACCTAAAACTAACAGTCTGGTAATGGGAGTGACCTACTAATACATATGTACTCACTGGAAAACTTTCAAAACATCTCAACCTCAAATTAAATTGAGTGGATACCAGAATAATAATGCCCTAGACATCTGCCTAAAAGAAGAAGAAGGAAAAAAAAATCCTCCTTGGAGAAAGAGATCAACATTTTAGGCTTTATGTTATCTCTAAGAACATAATTTAAAATCAATGTCTGATATATGCACATACAAACTTGTATAAGGAAGCTTGATAACATGAGTAAAAGTGAACAGAAAAAGGTAATAGAAAATTTATAACTAAAAAATATAAGGGCATATAAAGAAATCAAGAAATGAGAGTAAAAGTAGATTAAATCCCACTAACAGAGGGGAAAGCATTTGTGAATCTGAGGATGAGTGCAAAGAAAATATCCAGAATGAAGCAAAGAGAGAAAAAGAATTAGAAAAAGCAGAAGATAGAATAGTGGAAAAGCATTAATTATAAAGTGAAAAGGTCTAATTAAGTGAAATTAGTCCAAAACAACAAGGAGTGATAGAATGAAGCAGAAGCAATTTTGAAGTGCTAGTGGTTAAGAACTTTCCAAAACTGGTGAAAGACCTCAAGTCTCAGATTCAACAAGCCATACCATCTGCAAACATAATAAAAGATATACTCACTAATCTGCTGAAAAGTTAAGACAAAGAGAAAAAAATGAAAGTGATCAAAGAAAAACAACAACTGCCCTTGGATGAGCAATAATTAAATTAAATGATTTCTTAACCAGAAGTATGCAACCCATAAAACCAAGGAATGATATCTTCAAAGAAACTTTCAAAAGAAGAAAACTAGCAACCTAAAATTCTGTACCCAGGTAAAATACTTTTCATGCAGGATGGTAAAGCTCAGGAAAATAAAAACTAGAATTCTTCAAGAACAAACTTGAACAATATATAGAAAAGGTAAAGGAACATGTTCCCAGATTTCACCTGTTTGGAGTATAAGAAAGAATAGAGAGCAAGAAAAGTAGTAAACATACTGCTCACAAAAATTAGGGGATATTTCAAAATGAATATGAAGCCATAAAACAAAGCATTTTTTTTGTATTTTTTTTTCTGAAGTGAGAAGCAGGGAAGCAGAGAGAAAGACTCCCACATGAGCCCGACTGGTATCTACCTGGCATGCCCACTAGGGAATGATGCTCTGCCCATCTGGGGCATTGATTCATTGCAACCAGAGCCATTCTACTGCCTGAGGCAGAGGCCATGGAGCCATCCTCAGCGCCCGGGCCATCTTTGCTCCACTAGAGCCTTGGCTGTGGGAGGGGAAGAGAGAGACAGAGAGGAAGGAGAGGGGGAAGGGTAGAGAAGCAGATGGGCGCTTCTCCTGTGTGCCCTGGCCGGGAATCAAACCCGGGACTTCCACATGCCGGGTCCATGCTCTATCACTGAGCCAACCATCCAGGGCCTTGGGGTTTTTTTTTTATTAAACAAGAACATCAAAAAAGCAAAGACAAGTCAAAGAAAGCTGTTTTATTATGCAAATGAGATGCAAAACCAACTTTTATTTCATTGGTGAAAATGCACTATACAAAAAAGGCTGAAAGTACTGGAGTATCTGCACATTCCTTGATTCCCTAATTTTTGTGAGTAGTGTATCTGGACACATCTCAATGAATATCAAGTACAAGAGAATAATAAAATCTGTGTGTTTTAACATAAATAGAGAATTAAAACACAGGATAATAATGGCATGAAGTAGGCAGGCGATAAATGGATTTAAAATGTAGAGTTCTTACATTTAAAATTTAGGGTTCTTATATTGTCTGATTATAAAAGAGCCAATTAATGTTATACTTTGAAAAGTAAAGGGTATGGGAAGTAATCTCTATGGTAAACCCTGAGAGAATAGTAAAGGATTATGTAACTACCAAAGTGATAGATAAAAACCGAGGTAAAATGGAATAATAAAAAGCAATTTATGCATGGAAGACAAGACAGACAAAGCAACTAGAACAAGCAGAATAAATAGAATAGGAAGGGAAGATGAAATTTTAACTTAAACATATTTGTAATAATGCATACAAAAATAAGTACACTAAGTGCTCCAAAAAGAAGTTAAAGACATCCAACTGGATTATTTTTTAAATACTATGTGTGCTTACAAGATATATATAAAAACATAAAGATATAGAAAAGTTTGAAGTAAAAGGATGGAAAATTATATGCCATGGAAACAACAACCAAAAAAAGTTAGTGTACCTAACTAATACCAGACAAGTTAACTTTATGAGAAAACACATTATTAGAGATTTTTTAAAACAACAGTATACAACAATAAAAGACACAATTCACCATAAAGATTAAAATAATTTTTTCATTTGTTTTAATCTAATAATAGCATGAATATATACAAATAACTAATTTAACTACAAAAACAAGTACAGGAATTTATAATCACACTGGGAGATTTTATTATACCTCCATCAGCTATTGCTAGAAAAATGATTTAAAAACAAAAAACAGTAAGGGGGGAGGGAGCTGTTGGGAGAGGAGTAAGGAAGATGTTGAGGGGAATATGGGGGAGGGGGGATGCTTTTGGGGAGACACTAGAATATATGTAAACACAATAAATAAATTAATTAATTAAAAAAACAGTAAGGATATATAAGAGCATTGCTACTGCTTCAAACAAGTAGAAAAACCAAACAGAAAACATCTTTAAAACACTGGACAGCTGCAGAGGCAACCAAGGCCAGAGACCAAGACTCTGGAAGGATGACCCAGAAAGGTGAGCTGATATTCTGCAGTTTTCTTTTCCCTGGAAGCCAATGGCAATTCCAGTTGTGGTGCAAAACAACCTGAGAACCTGGGCTCTGTCAAAATGGAGGGCTTTTGCAGGGTAACAGGTAGTTTCACAAGGGCTGGAGAGACAGGAATGGAGACAGACCAGTGCTCAACCAGAAGGGACAGGGAAAGAACTAAACCTTACTCATGGCCTTTGCCAAATTCTGAAGTTCTAAGGGATTAGAAGCAAGAAACTAAGCAGAGTGCCTCTGAGAAACAGACTGGAGTTTGTACACAGTCTCACCCTGCTGAGGAGACAGTGCGCATGATAAAAGAGAGAACAGTTTATGGCAGGAAACCCCTGCAGTGGTCAGTGGTCACAGAAGGCAACAATAACAACTGGCTAAACACAGATTGTTCCAAAATGCAGGAAAAATTGACCAGAGACACACCCCAAAGCTCATTATACCATCATTATGATGGAAACTGACACCATAGTGACACCCTTCTCCTGACAAGACCATCAGGAATAAGACCTGCTCCCAACCAAAGGCAGAGACAGAATTTGGTGCCACAAAGCTCTGAACAACCTACCCTTGGAAACATAAGAGCTCGAGAACTGACTGCCCCAGGGAACAACTCACGCGCAAGAGCACCAGCATCACTCAGACGTGCTCATTCACAGCAGCACCCTGTGAGACTTGCAACCAGGGAACACGTGTCCTGGCCTCTTTCTTTTCCTACCTAAGCAAAACTTGCTTTCTCTCTCAACTCCACTGTTCTTGAATTCTTTCTGCACAAGTCAAGAGCCTATAGGTCCCAGACTGTCCCAGGGCAGGGCCACACCCCAGCATAGAACCCATCTGGTGACACCTGTATGAAGGTTTAATATATATATTTATAATTGAACTTTCAGAAGGAATGGAGAAAGAGAGAGAGATAACCCTCATGTTTCCCTCAGCTCAGTGGGACTTGAAGGAGATCTGAAAAAGTTCCAATGCCCCCGGAGAGCGCTAGAGAAGACGCTGAGAAATAAGGTCACAGGACCCAAAGCAGAAGCCATGGGATTGACAGTCAAAGCCATGAGAGAAACAGAGGGTGCCACAGAATTCTTAGAGCAACCCAGTGCGATCTGAGGTGGGCCAGAGTCCGCACGGGAGGACCCCATGCTCTGAACCCTGATCCTGCCAAGAGAATAGATTGCACATTATGGGGACGAAGGATGCACCAGGAGGAGACACTATTGCCCAGAGTGGAAAGAGGCCTCTCAAGAAAGACTGCGCCTCTGATGCCACGCTGTCGCTCAAGCTTCCTGCTCTGGCAGGATGCCAGGAAAGGGAAAGGAAAGAAGGGTGGGAGGAACTCCTCATAGGATTGCCAGATTGAGCAAATAAAAATACAGGATGCCCAGTTAAATTTGAGTTTTAGATAAACGATCAATCATGTTTTTTGTACATGCTAAATGTCATCTGAGACATACTTATATTTTTAAAAAATTGTTCAGTTTTAACTATTTAACTGGACATTAGTATTTCACCTGACCACCCCAACCCCAAAAGACTGAATAGTGTGCTGAGCTGAGTTAATGTGCAAATGATTGGAGTGCTTTTAATAGGCAAGATGAAGTCTTAGAATATGTCCCTCTCATCCCTCTCCCGACTCCACAGTCCTCACGGACCAGAAAATGGTTGCTGACTAAGTGGTGACATTGTAGGGGAACTCAGTCTCTTCTCAAGCCCACTCTGCGTAAACACCTACAGTATATCCATTTCTACTGTAGAGTAGTTGCTCATGGTCTTATAGACTTCCTCTTCCCAGGTTGCAGGAGAAACAAATGTTCTGCTATTGAAATTGTATTGGAGTAAACCTGACTGGTAGTGGCACTGTGGATAGAGCATCATCACTGAGCTTGAGGTTGCCAGCTTGATTCTGAGGTCACCAGTCAAGGGACATTGGAGAAGCAATCAATGGATGCACAAATAAAAGTGGAGCAATGAGTTTGTGCTTCTCTCTCTCTCTTTCTCCCTCTTTCCCTTCCCCTCTCAAAAAAAAAAAAAAAAAAAAGGAAGGAGGGAAAGAAAGGAGATAAATACATTGTATTGGAGTACTGTTGAGATGTACATCTTAATGATGTCAAATTGTTGTATCCCTGATCAAGGAATATTCTCATTTGTCTTTGAGTAGTGTTTTAAATCAAACTCTACAACAACAGCTTCTTAGGTTGATACAATATATGTATGCTTTCTCAGATCCAGAAAGCTAACAGCATTTTACAACCTCAAAAAACCTGAGAACAGGCTGGCTTTCTTTCCCAAAATTGTCTTACAATAATATCTTCCATTAAGTACCTTTTATATGGCCATTAAACTCATCAAACAGTCTCAAGGGTAGTTTTTTGACATTAATATTTTAAAGATGCAAAAAATTAAGGCTCACAGAAACAAAGTCACTTGACTGAGGTCAAACAGCTTGTACTTGGAAGAGAGAGTGCCTTTCTGCCGCACCATCCCTTGTCCTGGTCAATGCTAACAGCTTCCAGCAGAGGGAGGAATATTTCCATTGAAACCAGACCAGGAGCTTGAGTGTAAGAGTTCCTCATTCCAGCTGGGTTTGCTAATTGGAAAATCTGAGAAGTCAGAATATGTCTGAATCCTTTTAGTTGCAAATGACTGAACTGAAACTAGTCAGTTTCACCTCCAGGTGGGAGGGTTAGGCTGAGAGTCAAGTGGGACTTTCCCAGAAAAGAATATAGGGAGAACCCAAGAATGACAGTCTCTACAGCTAGAAATTTAAGATGTCAGGGTATATAAAAACCATAATGAATAAAATTTCTGTCCCTTTCTGCCCTTCAGTCCTGACCTGACCATCCAGTAGGTTTCTACTTTAATTTCCAGAGGCATAATTAAGAACATATTGACTTGGCCCTGGCCGGTTGGCTCAGTGGTAGAGCGTCAGCCCAGCATGCAGAAGTCCCGAGTTCGATTCCCTGCCAGGGCACACAGGAGAAGCACCCATCTGCTTCTCCACCCCTCCCCCTCTCCTTCCTCTCTGTCTCTCTCTTCCCCTCCCACAGCCGAGGCTCCACTGGAGCAAAGATGGCCCGGGCGCTGGGGATGGCTCCTCGGCCTCTGCCCCAGGCGCTAGAGTGGCTCTGGTCACAACAGAGCGACGACCCGAAGGGGCAGAGCATCGCCCCCTGGTGGGCAGAGCGTCGCCCCCTGGTGGGCGTGCCGGGTGGATCCCAGTCAGGCGCATGCGGGAGTCTGTCTGACTGTCTCTCCCCGTTTCCAGCTTCAGAAAAATACAAAAAAAAAAAAAAAAAAGAACATATTGATTTAATTCTTCATTTTTATTCAATCCAAAAAGAATGTCCCATTATTCTGTGCAGATGTTTTTCTATAGGGACATTATGTCTTTTCCACAGCTTTGTTCTTTAAATCTTCATCCCAGTGTCTCCACTGACTCTGTAGTTCTATGATGTTGGGCTGTCAGCAAGGACATTCTATGAAGTAATGAATGTGAGCTCTGAGTTTGTTGGTTCCAAGAGCTTAGAATTAGACATTTAGGGTTTATTAACAGTTTGTAGGTGTAAAGAAAATTTTCCCCCTTTTACCAACATTGTGAATAAAGTCTACTCCCCTCTATGAAAAGACTATGAAAGGAATTCACCCAGAGGTGCAAACACTTCTAGAATTGTGTTTTTATTCTTTTCTTTTGAAGTTCATTGAGGCAGTAAATTGAACGAGGGGCCTTGAGAGTTAAGCAAGGTAATCAAAATTCACATGCAAGATTCCATGTCATTTAAAAATAAACTGGTCACAAGCCCTGGTTGGTTGGCTCAACAGTAGAGCGTCGGCCCAGAGTGTGGACCCGGGTTTGATTCTCGGCCAGGGCACACAGGAGAAGCACCCATCTGCTTCTCCACCCCTCCCCCTTCTCCTTCCTCTCTATCTCTGTCTTCCCCTCCCACAGCCAAGGCTCCATTGGAGCAAAGTTGGCCCGGGCACTGAGGATGGCTCCATGGCCTCCACCTCAGGTGCTAGAATGGCTCCTATTGCAGCAGAGCAACACCTCAGATGGGCAGAGCATTGCCCCCTGGTGGGCATACCAGGTGGATCCTTGTCAGGTGCATGTGGGAGTCTGTCTGCCTGCCCCCGGCTTCTCACTTCAGAAAAATAATAAATAAATAAACAAACAAACAAACTGGTCACATTTAAATTTTGAAATCCATGTCCTGAATTATAGCCTTTATTATGTATACAATAACCACATTTCAAAATGGAAAGCAAAATATGACCAAGTATAGAGTTTTATCTAAATATGACTCAATTTTTTATTCTACTGTCATGACCCTGCCTAACGCACAGTATATTTGTGATACAAGTCACCACTCAAGATCAATATTTAGCCTGACCAGGAGGAGGTGGTGCAGTGGATAGAGCACCAGACTGGGACACGGAGGACCCAGGTTAGAAACCCGAGGTTGTTGGCTTGAGTGTGGGCTCATCTGGTTTGAGTACAGCTCACCAGCTTGAACTCAAGGTCGCTGGCTTGAGCAAGGGGTCACTGGCTGGCTGTAGCCCCCCATCAAGGCACATATGAGAAAGCAATTAATGAACACCTAAGGTGTCGCAAAGAAGAATTGATGCTTCTCATCTCTCTCCCTTCCTGTCTGTCTGTCCCTATCTGTCCCTCTCTCTGTCTCTGTCACCAAAAACAAATTAATATTTATAGATAATAATGGCTACTCTATGGTGACTGCTAATTAGATGGTATTCTCCCAACAACCCTTGGAGATATTCCATTCCTGCAATTGCCCCTTATTAACTGTATGGGCAAGTTATCTGTGCCTCAGATTTTCATCTATAAAATGAAAATTATAAAAGTGTCTACTTCATGGAACTGTTATGAGAATTAACAGTCATGCCCCATCTCCCCATTCCCCGACCCTTTCCACAGCCATTATTTACTACTTTCTGCCTCCACAGAGTTACCCACACTGGATATTTCATTTTGAGTTCATTTTTGTATATGATCTGAGATAGGGAACTTCATTCTTTTGTATATAACTTTCCAGTTGTTCCAGCACCATTTGTTGAAGAAACTAGTCTTTCCTCGTTGAATAATCTTGGCACCCTTGTTGAACATCACTTGAGTGCAGATATATGGGTTCGTGTCTGGACTCTCAATTCTATTCCATTGATCTATCCACCTATCCTATGCCAGTACCCCCTTGTCTTGATTACTCTAAGTATTGAAATTGAGAAGTGTGAGTCCTACAACTTTGTTCTTTTTGAAAATTGTTCTGGCTGTTCTGAGACCCAGGAGGATGTATTTTAATCTTACCATAACTGGGGGAGTGTTTCGTAAGAGAGGAACTGTCTCAGAGGAAGCTTTCTAAGCGAGTGGGCTGTCTTCCCTACCAATCTCAGTCTCGAATACATCCTTTTTGAGGCTAAATGCAGAAGACATTATCAATACATTTATACTAAAAAAATATAATCCATTCTGTATTTTCTTTATTACCCAATTTTATGTTTTAACAAATAGAAACAGAGATAGGGCAATAGAAATATTAACCCTAGTTAGCACTGATGCTCCAAGATGATTACTCCCTGTTGTTGAGTAGGCCTGCTACTGGCATTAAAGAGGGACTCGAGAGATCCTAGACCCCGGTAGTTCAGACCCCCTCTGCCCTGCAGAAGCTCTCTGGAGACCCCCACCCCATGGGAGTTACTTCAGTCCAGAGGTCACTCGTAGTAAGTCATGTGACTTGTCAGCTTTGTTTCTTTTTAAATAATGCGTGCTTATTTTTCCAAACCTTCACTTCATAAATATTTAGGGATTCGGAGTTTAATTTTAATGAGTTATACTATTTGAATTTTGTGACTTCCTTCATTAGTCTTTTGTCACCGCTTTCTTTTTGTTCTCTATATTTATCCTTTAGCTTATTTGAGCTTTGATAGATTTTAGCCTTTTAAATCTAAAGGGTCTAGAGTTCTTACTTTTCACCCTATCTGTTACTGACTTTGCAATGTATATTTTGTTCTTTTTATATCTTTTTTTTTAGTTAACCCTAATTTTTATCCTTAATCTGTCTTTTTAACTCTTTAGTTATGTCTCTTTTAAGTTTCCCTTTTATTTTTTAATTTTTTAACCAAATCTATTACTTTAATTTCTGAATCATTCTTGGCTCAGTTTTTTTTTCAAGTTCTCTTTTAATTTTTAACTTAAATTTCTGTTCACGTTTTTCTTTTTAAATGTATTTTTTTTGTCCATAGTAATTTTTTAAACTTGTCTTTTTTTTTCTAATGCCCAGGCTGTAATGAGCAGGCTCAAGGGGTCTAGAATAGCTGTGGTGAGGCCCACACCCAGCAGGAATGTCAGATACTTTTTCCTTCTAGCCATCTCTGTGCTTACCTCTGTGGCTCTGCTTGGCAAATCATTTGCAGTGTTTTACTCTAAAAATAAATATGAACACTGTTATACCAGAGACCCAGGGGTGGCAACTCCTTTGCCTGGCTCTAAGTTTGCTATTTATGTAGGCTACATAGTTTAAATTCTGGAATGAGTGCCTTGTATAAAGAGTTACATGTTCTAAAATCAACGGTCTCTGACATATTCATCTACATAAGGGATGGAGATTTGGGCAGAAAGTACCTCTTCATCCTCCATTTTCTCTGTTCAGTCAACCATGTAACCAGATGCTCAGACAAGACCCCATGAAACATCCATTAGTGAGTTTGCCATTTCTTCCTCCATATGTCCCACATTTGACCCCTTCTCTTCAACTTCATTGCCCACCTGGGCTATTGCCATATCATCCCAACTTGGCCCTCTTTTTTCCATATAGCAACCAAAGTGACTTTTTAAAAGTATCATATCACACCCTACATAAAACCCATCAGTATCTTTCCATTGTACCTCAAATAAATCAAAACTCTTTACCAGAACCCCTACTTCATCACCTGCTCCCGCCTCGCTCTTCCTCCTCACCTGTTCCTAGAGCCTCCTCCCTGCACTGACCCTCCTCTGACTATGCTAGGCTCCTTCCCACCTCAGAGCCTTTCCACAGGCAATGAGCGCTTCCTAGGGTGCTTGATTGTTCCTCCACTCTTTAGAAAGCTGGTTCTTTATTATCCTCCAAATAGGACTAACCATCCTGGTTTGCCCAAGCACTGAAGGTATTTCAGGGTCGCGGGACTTTTAGCTTTAAAACCAGGAAAGTCCTCAGCAAATTGGGGCTCAAGTTCCTTTTTTCAGTCAAGCTTTCCTTGCCTTTGATGTCATAGCTGGTTCCCCTCTGAGTTGTCCCTGATTCTCCATTTCCACGTCGGTTTCCTTCACAGGAAGGACTTCACTGCACTTTGCAATTATTTTACTTTATCTGTGTCTTTGCTTGTTTTTTGTTTGTCTCTTCGTCTCCTTTCCTAATATCTGTACATCGTGGGTGCTATCATGCCTATTTTATTCCCTGTTAAATCCCCAGTGCCTAGCACTAAACCTAGCAACACATGTGTTGAACAAAGAAAGGAAAAAAAAGGTAGTAACCTTAACTTCAACAATGGGGCTAACTTTTTTTAACGATTTTATTATTCATTTTTTTAGAGAGGAGACAGAGAGGGAGAGAGAGAAGGGGAGAAGGAGCAGGAAACATCAACTCCCATATGTGCCTTCACTGGGCAAGCCCAGGATTTCAAACCAGTGACCTCAGCATTCCAGGTTGAGGCTTTATCCACTGTGCCACCACAGGTCAGGTCAGAGTAACTTTTGTAAGGAATCATTTAATGCTTAATCTTCCCCCAAATCATTATGTAATGAGGCAAACTCGTTCTTTACAAACCTACTTTCATGTTTTTGTGTGTTTTTTGTTGTTGTTATTTTGTTTTGTTTTTGTTTTGTGGCAGAGACAGAGAGTGTCCAACAGAGAGAGGGACAGACAGACAGGAAGGGAGAGAGATGGGAAACATCAATTCTTCATTGTGGTTTCTTAGTTGTCCATTGATTGATTTCTCATATGTGCCTTGACCGTGGGCCTTCAGCAGACCGAGTAACCCCTTGCTCGAGCCAGCGACCTTAGGCTCAAGCTGGTGAGCCTTGCTCAAACCTGATGAGCTGGCGACCTCGGGGTCTCGAACCTGAGTCCTCCGCGTCCCAGTCCGACATTCTATCCACTGCGCCACCGCCTGGTCAGGCTACTTTCATGTATTTTTAATTGGATTTGTGTCTGTTTTTCATAGAATTACTAAAAAATCCTTAGCCATTCCAGCAGGAGTCTCTCCTTACATTAGCTCTATGATCTCAGTTTTCATGCTTAAAATAAAATCATTTTTCTCTTTTACCATTTTACTGGATTTTAAGCATATTGTATTGCTATAAATCTCAAAGAATGTCAAAAGAGGAATATTATCCTCACTCTCACATTGCTTCTATAACAGATCCAAATCTCCCCTGAGGCTAACCATGGAGATGGTCATATACAGAAAGGCACAGTAATACTCTTCTAATTTAATATCATCTCTGTTCAATTGCATTTTTCTTTTTTAATTGGCTACTCCTTTCATTTTGAATTAAATTCTCATCATTTTCTTCCTCACAAAGATGTCACTGTCAGGTTTGTATTTCTGGTTACAGTTTGCAATGCAGAATTAAGCCTTAAATCCTTTAAGTAAGATATTTATTATTTTTTTAAATAAATTTTTATTTTAATGGGGTGACATCAATAAATCAGGGTACATACATTCAAAGAAAACATTTCCAGGTTATCTTGTCATTTAGTTCCATTGCATACCCATCTCCCGAAGAGAGATCGTCCTCCGCCACCCTCCATCCAGTTCTCTCTGTACCCCTCCCCCTCCCCCTCCCCCTCTCCCTCCTTCCCTCCCCCCACCCCCCATAGCCACCACACTCCTATCCATGCCTCCTAGTCCCGCCCCTATGTCCCACCAATGTATGGAATCCTGCAGTTTCTGTTTCTCTCTGATTCGCCTATTTCACCCCGCACAATGCTACCAAGACTCCACCATTCCTCTATAAGTGATCCGATGTCACCATTTCTCCTAGCTGAATAATATACCATGGTGCATATGTGCCCCATCTTCTTCATCCAGACCTCTATTTTTTTTTACAGTGATTAAAAGCCTTTAAGCAAACTCTTGGCCAATACAGCAAGAATCCCTAAAAGAGTAGTGTCCTTAACATGTTCCCAAGTCCAAGTTGGCCCCAACACCATGCCAAATCCCTGAAAAATGCAACCCAACCACAGTTCAGTCTGTTAGGAGCTGTCACAGGGAGCAGGAGTCCAGGAAAGTTCCCCACAGGAAAACTCCGCATGGCACTGGAATTGTTGTCACCATTCTATATTTTGCAGCTCATGTCCAAGTCCCAATGACTGCTGCTTCTAGCTGGTAATGATTCAGGTAGACTGGAAAAAGCCATTTGCAGCATGCGTGGATATGAAGCTTCTGTTCTCCTCTGCCTGGAGAGTTGAGACCAGGTTGCTCTTCCCTGGAGCTCTGTGACTGTGGCCTGGTAAAGAGAACCTTGGGATACACTAAGCTGGGTGGCAAAGGTAAATTCATAATACAAGTTAGCAAAAGGAGGAAAGAGAGCTCTAAATTAGGAGTAGGTCCCAGCCTGAAATATGAGTGGGACATTGAGGTAGGAGGGATAAAGGAAACACTATATATTAAGCAAAGCAGCAGAAAATAGGACTATCAACACCCACAACAGAGATCTTTGAGGGAAGAATAAAAAACCTGACTATTCAGGCAAAACATAGTTAAGTGGCCCTTGTGCAAATGAGATCAGTTTACCTGCTTCTTGGAAGAAATACCCTAGGCTCGTCCACAGTGTCGTAGATGGGGTCGACGGCCCTGGGCACCTTCAGCCTTCAGTGGCAAACCCCAGCTTTCTGGGCAAGGTTAGGTCATAGGTGGCTGGAGCAGGACTGGAAGAGACTGAACCCTCCCTTAGAGGAGCGAGGGGGAAGCCCACCTTCCAGTGTCCCTGTTTCCTCACAGCAGAGGCGTGTAAGCCTGGCAGGCTTTAGCTCAATGACCTTCCTTTCCACTATTGAAGCAGGACCCAGATGGCATCCTATGAGACCCCTTTGGGGTGTTGGAGCCTTTAAGAGTGTATCCTAAAAGCTGGTAGTTCCCCTGATCTCTATTGGGCTTTTTCTGCCTCTAGGTATCTTAAAAGCCATTCTCAGAAGATCTCGCTGAGGGGTTTGAGGATCCCCATCCGCCTATATAAATCTTTTCCATATATCTGGAGCTGTTTGGAAAAAAGACAGAACAGTGTTATTAGCTAGATCTAATAAAAAAGGTAGTAGTTTGCAGACGAAAAAGATTTGGTGTCTCCTGTTCATCAGCATTCAAAAGAAATGTAATTTTTTTTTTTTTTTTTTTTTAAGTAAAAAGCATGATATGGTAGACCCATCAGAGTCATTGGCCTGGTGTGCAGGATTCCCGGGTTCAATTCCTGGCCAGAGCACACAGGAGAAGTGCCCATCTACCTCTCCACTCCTCCCTCTCTCCTTCCTCTTCGTTTCTCTCCTCCCGCCCGCAGCCAAGGCTCCACCGGAGCAAATCCACCCTGGGCACTAAGGATGGCCCCACGGCCTTCGCCCCAGTTGCTAGAATGGCTCGGGTTGTAACAGAGCAACATCCCAGATGGGCAGAGCATTCCCCCCAGTAGGCATGCCAGGTGGATCCCAGTCAGGCGCATGCAGGAGTCTGTCTGACTGCCTCCCCATCCCCATCCTCAGAAATATACAAAAAATAAATAAATAAAAGAAAAAATACTAAAAAAATAAAATAAAATAAAATAAAATAAAAATAAAAATAAAATAAATAAAATAAATAAAATAAATTTTTAAAAAAAGGGAGGGGGCATTCCCTTGTGCTAGCATGGAGTGAGCTTGAGTATGTCCTATGAAACATGGAGCTCTATGTTTACATATAAGTCTTTGAAGAAGGAGGAACTGCTGAAGTAGTTTATCAGCATTTGTCCCTAAGACAGCAGTCTTTGTAGTGGGAACACCATACGTAAATATTTGCTGTCTGTCTATAGATTAAGGGGGGAATATGGCAAATGCTGAAAAGCCATGATCTTTGTGACCCTCCCCTCCCCCAACCCCCTCCCTCTCCTCCCCCCACCCTGTAACCCCAACACTGTTGTTCATGTCTCTGAGTCTCATCTTTATGTCCCACCTATGTATGGAAACATATAGTTCTTAGTTTTTTCTGATTTACTTCTTTCACTCAGTATAATGTTATCAAGGCCCATCCATGTTGTTGTAAAAGATCCTATGTCATCATTTCTTATGGCTGAGTAGTATTCCATAGTATATATATACCAAAGCTTTTTAATCCACTCGTCCTCTGATGGACACTTGGGCTGTTTCCAAATCTTTGCTATTGTGAACAATGCTGCCATAAACATGGGGGTGCATTTCTTCTTTTCAAACAGTGCTATGGTGTTCTTGGGGTATATTCCTAACAGTGGTATAGCTGGGTCAAAAGGCAGTTCGATTTTTAATTTTTTGAGGAATCTCCATACTGTTTTCCACAGTGGCTGCACCAGTCTGCATTCCCACCAGCGGTGCAGGAGGGTTCCCTTTTCTCCACATCTTCGCCAGCACTTATTCTGTGTTGTTTTATTGATGAGCGCCATTCTGACTGGTGTGAGGTGATATCTCATTGTGGTTTTAATTTGCATTTCTCTAATCATTAGTGATGTTGAACATTTTTTCATATGCCTATTGGCCATCTGTGTGTCCTCTTTGGAGAAGTGTCTATTCATTTATTTTGCCCATTTTTGGATTGGATTGTTTGTCTTCCTGGTATTAAGCTTTACAAGTTCTTTATAAATTTTGGTTATTAACCCCTTGTCAGACGCTATGTCAAATATATTCTCCCATTGTGTAGTTTGTCTTTTTATTCTGTTCTTATTGTCTTTAGCTGTGCAGAAGCTTTTTAGTTTGATAAAGTCCCATTTGTTTATCCTGTCTTTTATTTCACTTGCCTGTGGAGACAAATCAGCAAATATATTGCTGCGAGAGATGTCAGAGAGCTTACATCCTATGTTTTCTTCTAAGATGCTTATGGTTTCACGGCTTACATTCAAGTCTTTTATCCATTTTGAGTTTATTTTTGTGAGTGGTGTAAGTTGGTGGTCTAGTTTCATTTTTTTGCAGGTAGCTGTCCAGTTTTCCCAACACCATTTGTTGAAGAGGCTGTCTTTACTCCATTGTATTGTCTTACCTCCTTTGTCAAATATCAGTTGTCCATAGAGCTGTGGGTTTATTTCTGAGTTCTCTGTTCTGTTCCATTGATCTATGTGCCTGTTCTTATGCCAGTACCATGCTGTTTTGAGTACAATGGCCTTATAATATAACTTGATATCTGGAAGTGTGATACCTCCCGCTTTTTTCTTCCTTTTCAGGATTGCTGAGGCTATTCGTGTTCTTTTTTGGTTCCATATAAATTTTTGGAATATGTGTTCTATGTCTTTGAAGTAAGTCATTGGTATTTTCATTGGTATTGCATTGAATTTATAAATTGCTTTGGGTAATATAGACATTTTAATGATGTTTATTCTTCCTAACCATGAGCACGGTATATGCCTCCACTTATTCGTATCTTCCCTGATTTCTTTTATCAATGTTTTATAATTTTCCGAGTACAAGTCTTTAATCTCCTTGGTTAGATTTATTCCTAGGTACTTTATTTTTTTGGTTGCAATGGTAAAGGGGATTGATTCCCTGATTTCTCTTTCTGGCAGTTCATTATTAGTGTATAAAAATGCCTCTGATTTCTGAGTGTTGATTTTATATCCTGCCACCTTGCCAAATTCTTTGATCAGGTCTAGTAGTTTTTTGACTGAGACTTTAGGGTTTTCTATATACAATATTATGTCATCTGCAAATAATGATAGTTTTACTTCTTCTTTTCCAATTTGGATGCCTTTTATTTCTTTTTCTTGTCTGATTGCTGTGGCGAGGACTTCCAGAACTATGTTGAATAAGAGTGGTGAAAGGGGGCACCCCTGCCTTGTTCCTGATCTTAAGGGGATTGCTTTTAATTTTTGCCCATTGAGTATGATGTTGGCTGTGGGTTTGTCATAGATGGCCTTTATCATGTTGAGGTATGTTTCCTGTATTCCCACTTTGCTGAGAGTTTTGATCATGAATGGGTGCTGGACTTTATCAAATGCCTTTTCTGCATCTATTGAAATTATCATGTGGTTTTTCTCCTTTCTTTTGTTTATGTGTTGAATCACATTGATTGATTTGCGAATATTGTACCAGCCTTGCCTCCCAAGAATAAATCCTACTTGATCATTGTGTATGATTTTTTCCATATATTGCTGGATCCGGTTTGCTAATATTTTGTTGAGGATTTTTGCATCTAAGTTCATCAGGGATATTGGCTTATAATTTTCTTTTTGTGTGTTGTCTTTGCCTGGTTTTGGAATCAGAATTATGCTCGCCTCATAAAAAGAGTTTGGAAGTCTTCCTTCCTCTTGAATTTTTTGAAATAGCTTGAGAAGGATAGGAGTTAGTTCTTTTTTGAATATTTGGTAGAATTCACTTGTGAAGCCATCAGGCCCAGGACTTTTCTTTTTTGGGAGTTTTTTGATAGCTGTTTCAATCTCATTTGTTGTAATTGGTCTGTTTAGGTTTTCTGATTCTTCCAGATTGATTTTTGGAAGATTATATGATTCAAGGAATTTGTCCATTTCATCTAGGTTGTCTAGTTTTTTGGCGTACAGTTCTTCATAGTATTTTCTTACAATATTTTGTATTTCTGTTGTGTCAGTTGTTATTTCTCCACTCTCGTTTCTAATTTTATTTATTTGAGTCCTCTCTCTTTTTTTCTTGGTGAGTCTTGTTAAAGGTTCATCGATCTTGTTTACCTTTTCAAAGAACCAGCTCCTGGTTACATTGATCCTCTGTATTGTTTCTTTAGCCTCTATGTCATTTATTTCTGCTCTGATCTTTATTATTTCCTTCCTTCTACTAGCTCTGGGCTTTACTTGCTGTTCTTTTTCTAGTTCTTTTAGATGCAGGGTTAAGTCGTTTATTTGAGCTTTTTCTAGCTTCTTGAGGTATGCCTGTATTGCTATAAACTTCCCTCTCAGGACTGCTTTTGCTGTGTCCCATAAATGCTCATTATCGTTTGTTTCTAGGAATTTTTAAATTTCTTCTTTGATCACAATGTTAACCCATTCATTGTTTAATAACGTGCTATTTAGTTTCCAAGTATTTGAATGTTTTTCAATTTTTCTATTGTGGTTGATTTCTAGTTTAATGCCATTGTGATCAGAGAAAGTGCTCGATATGATTTCAATCTTCTTAAATTTGTTGAGCCCGCTTTTGTGCCCTAACTTGTGGTCTATTCTAGAGAATGTACCATGAGCGCTTGAAAAGAATGTATATTCTGCTGCTTTAGGATGAAAGGTTCTGAAGATATCTATTAAATCGAGTTGATCTAATATGTCCTTTAAGTCTGCTGTTTCTTTGTTAATTTTCTTTCTTGAGGATCTATCTAATGATGTTAATGGGGTATTGAAATCTCCTACTATTATAGTATTGCTGTTGATCTCGCCCTTTAAGTCTATCAAAGTCTGCTTTATATATTTAGGTGCTCCTATATTAGGTGCGTAGATATTTATAATGGTTATATCTTCCTTTTGGATTGCTCCCTTTATCATTATGTAGTGACCTTCTTTATCTCTAACTATGGTCTTTGTTCTAAAGTCCATTTTGTCTGATATAAGTATTGCTACCCCAGCTTTTTTTTCATTTCCATTTGCGTGAAATATTTTTTTCCATCCTTTTATCTTCAGTCTGTGTGCATCTTTTGATTTAAGGTGTGTCTCTTGTAGACAGCATATGTATGGGTCCTGTTTTCTTATCCATGCAGCTACCCTATGTCTCTTGATCGGATCGTTTAATCCATTAACATTTAAGGTTATTACTGATATGTAATTGTTTATTGCCATTTTTTTTCTTTAAAACTGTTTTTCTCTTTTGCTATATTCTTTTTTTCCTTTGACCTGTTTACAACAGGTCCCTTAGCATTTCTTGCAGCCTTGGTTTGGTTGCAGTGAAATCCTTGAGTTTTTTTTTGTCTGTAAAGCTTTTTATTTCTCCTTCAATTTTAAATGATAGCCTTGCTGGATAAAGTAGTCTTGGTTGTAGGTTCTTGTTCTGCATTACTTTGAATATTTCTTGCCATTCCCTTCTGGCCTCAAGTGTTTCTGTTGAGAAGTCGGAAGTCATCCTTATGGGGGCTCCTTTGTAGGTGATAGTCTTTTTTTCTCTCGCAGTTTTTAGTATTTTCTCTTTATCATTTAGCTTTGGTAATTTAATTATGATGTGTCTTGGTGTTGGTTTCTTTGGGTTTCTCCTTAATGGAGTTCTCTGTGCTTCCTGAACATGTGAGACATTTTCCTGCCTTAATTGGGGGAAGTTTTCTGCTATAATATGTTTGAACAAAGTCTCTATCCCTTGTTCTTTCTCTTCTTCTTCAGGAACCCCTATGATGCGGATGTTATTTCTCTTCATGTTGTCACAGAGCTCTCTTAGAGTTTCCTCAGACTTTTTGAGTCTCTTTTCTTTTTTCTGCTCTGCTTCCGTGCCTTTATTTATTGTGTCCTCTAACTCACTGATTCGATTTTCTGCTTCATCCATCCTGCTTTTAATTCCTTCCATTGTATTCTTTATTTCAGATATTGTATTTGTCATTTCTGTCTGATTCTTTTTATTATTTCAATGTCCTTTTTTATATTTGTTATCTCTTTATTTAGGTTTTCGTAATGGCCATCTATGGTGGTTCTAATATCTTTGAGCATCCTAACAATCGTTATTTTAAACTCTGCATCTGGTAATTTGGTTATATCTGATTCACTTAGGTCCTTTTCTGGGGATTTCTCTTGGTTTATTTGTGTTGTATTTCTCTGCCTCCGCATTTTCTCTTCACGGGAGTGGCTGTGATCACGTGCTCGGGTGCACAAGGGTTGGTGGCCTTGGCCTTTGCCCCGCCCCCATGTGTGATGTTATGCTCGGTCCTGAGGGCACTGGTGAGCACCTTTGCTCAGCTGCGGGTCTCTGCCTGTTTCCGAGCTTTCGCCCTGCCTTTGCAGGATGATCCCACTCAAGGAACAGCTGCTAGCCTTGGCTCTACCACCAGGCAGGGATGCGTGCCCAAGCTCAGCTCCGTAGCGGAACTCCGCCTCTTCTGGGCTTTTGGCTCCACCCCCGCGGGAGGAGCCGGCTACCAAGTCAGACCGCAAGCCTGAGTTGCACGGGCGGGGCAGGGATGTGCTCCTCTGCCCTTGCTCCAGGACTGGTTTCTACCCTTTCCGGGTTTCCCGCCCTTCTCCCAGAGGCTGGATTACAGGCTGCCGGCAGCTGAGCTTGGCCGCTTTTGCACGCCCCCTTCTCCCTAGCCGGGCAAGATTGAGCTCACACCTGAGCCCAGTGGTGGCCAGCCGGCTTCCAACCCTGCCAGCAGAACCGCGCTTTTGTCTCCCGCTGCCGCCCGCCCTCCGGCTCGCCCTCAGCCGCGTGGGTGGGGGCGTTGCAGCTCGGACCCTAAGACTCACTACTGTAGACCCGAAAGCTCCCTCCTTCTATGCGATTCTGCTCTGAATGCTGCGGGGGAGCTTGTTTGGCTGCTCTCCTGCTTCCCTTTGCTGGTATTGCTGTTTCCGGGGGAAATATTCACTTCAGCTTTGGGGAGTGACTTGTCCCAGGGGTTAGGGTGGCTATCTCCCAAAATGTTTCTCCCTGTGCCTCCTAGATTATACTCTCTTCCTGTTACTGTGGTTCTCTCCCCTCTCCCTCCGTCTCCAGGAGCCCCGGGTGAGTGTTTGTGAGAGAGATGTTCTGCGTGGTCCCTTTAAGAAGGATCCTGGGTCTGAGAAATCAGACTCCCTCACAAACAGTATCCTGACTTGTTTCCGGCTAAATACTGTCCTTACGCCTCTTCTGGGGTCTGGGGCTGCAGGCTGGGGCTTTGTTCCTGGGGTTCAGGACCCTTTCCCCTCTGCTAAACTCACTTCCCGCCACGCGAGTCTCTCTCTGCTGCCATTCGCTCCGAGGAGCTGGGCAGCCCTCTCCGCGTTTCCGCTTTTCCTACCAGTCTCTGTGTGGCTTCTTCAGCGTTCCTTGGTTGAAGAGTCCTTTTAGTTTAGTCCAATTTGGTTTTTCCAGCTGATAGTTCATAAAATTAGTTTGTAATCCACTTTGGTTCTGGGAGGTAGATGCTGGTACGTCCGCCTACTCCAGCGCCATCTTGTCTCTCAAGATATTTATTTTTATACATAATGAAATCAGCTAATCACAAATATAGTAAATGCCAAATATAGAGTCTATCGTTGTCCCATGCTTTTTATATCTAAACTAACCACTCTTCAGATATTTGTAAAATTCTATTCTGAAATCACTTTCTGTTTTATAATCTTGTTTAACTGCCGTTTAGTAACTTCCCTTTGTAGCTATTTCCCACAATATCAATATTCAATTAGAGAGTAAAAAGAATAGTCTTAATTCACTTACATGAAATTTGAAATCCGGGAACTTTCTGAAATTTATTTCTTAGCTTCAAAATTACACTACATACCATGATTTCCATTTTTGAAAACTGACTTCAGTATAGCAAAGTGGGCCAGATTATATTTGAAGTTGAATTTCCTCAAGACACAATCTCACTAGGAAAGAGTAGAATGCATAATATGTTTATGTCACCTATGAATGCCCTTGCAGGATTATATTCAGCGTGATGAGTTGAAATGTCAACCAAATGACCACGTCTTTGATTAAATCTTACTGGTTAAGTAAGGCAAGTTTCATTTTTTTTTTAATGATATGAAACAAGTTAGTTGTTTTGTTTTTACATTTCAAACAATCTCTTAAACAGTTTGCAGATCTAAGTCATTGAATTACTGCTACCACATTGTGCAGCCAATATGAAGCAGAGCATAGAAAGAACTGTCTGGGTATTAAGCAATGGTGCTACATTTAGTTCATCGTCATACATCCATAGTGTTATCTGTATTTTATTTTAAGAACAGGGTATTCTTGGTGACTCTGTAATGAACACTTGTATGTTTATTATCCTTGAAAAATATTTTGTCTTTGAATTTAAGTTTTGTGACAAGTCCAGTAGTAACACCAGTCATGACAGGAGCATAGTCATTTTGATCAGGTTATGTTAAAACATTCAAGATTTTTCAAAACACAGAATTATAAGTAGATAAAGAAACAGTCCCAGGATTGAGAGCTGAAACACTCCACCATGCAGAGATGAAGAGGATGAAGAGGAGCCAGCCTGAGAGACTGAGAAATGAAGCAGAGGAAACTAAGAAGTAAGACATCATAAGGAGTCAGGCAGGATCATTGACCTCAGGTGCCATGGATAGGTCAAATAATAGGACTACTGGGACTATTGGTTTTAACAATGTGGAGGTTATTTATATGTCTAATAAATTGATAGGTACAATTTATTACATTTATAAATCTAATTGGAAATTTTGTTGCTCAGGAGTTGAGAAAATGCCTGAGAACTTTTAGGACACACTGCATGGAAGGCTTCAGTTACTGTGGCATTTCCTTAAGTGATCCTACATGACCTGGATGGATGCCACTGCTGCTTTGGTCTCACCATCAGGCCCTTTTCCTCCCCTGCCTCCCACTCATACTTTGCTTTCACCATGCTGGCATCTTACTGTTCCTCCAGCACACCCCCCTCGGGCCTGTGCACTTGTTGTTTTCTCTGTCTGGATGCTTTCCCTCCTGATATCAGCATGGCTCACTCTCTTCCTTTAGGTGTCTGCTCTAATGTCACCTTACTGGAGAGGACTTTCCTGACTACCTTTGCTAAAAGAGCATCACTAGCCTCGACACTTTATTCTCATTATCTTACTTTTCATATAATAATTATCACCACATTATAATTTATTTATTTAACCAGAATGTAAACTCAGCAAGATCAGAGCTAAAACAGTGCCTGGCCAGGACATTTTCATGATAACTGACTACAGCATAATTTATAATCTCCCAAAAAGGGTGAAAAGCCCATCTTTGATTAAGAGACAAGTTTTAGAATCTACAGGCAAATGTCTTACACACACACACACACACACACACACACACACATATAGGCACACACTTTTATTTAACAAAACATAAAGGCTACCTGAGAGCATTTTCTTCAAAACTCTAGTGTAGATTCTTTCTTATTTCTAGATATTCTACAGTGACAGCTATTTCTGAAGTTTCTGACTTGATTTGAATAAATTTAAAAATACATGCTGTATAAGCTTTTGTTTGTACACTAATTAGAAAATCCACATGATAATAACAATGCCTATATATTACTTTTAATTTTCTTCCAGTTTAAATACTAATTTTTCTAAGTTCACTCTTTTCAAATTTTTTTATTGAATTTATGAGGGTGACATTGGTTAATAACATTATATAGGTTTCAGGTGTACAATTCTATAAAACATCATCTATGTATTGTATTGTGTGTTCACCACCCAAATCAAGTCTCCTTCCATCACCATTTATGCCCCTTTACCTTCTTCTACCTCCCCCCTTCCCTCTGGTAATCACCGTACTGTTGTCTGTGTCTATGAGTTGTTTTCTTTTTTGCTTAATCCCTTCACTTTTGTCACTCAGCCCCTCAAACCTGTCCCTTCTAACAGCTGTCAGTCTATTCTCTGTATCTATGAATCTGTTTTTATTTGGTTAGTTTATTTTGTTCATTAGATTTCATATATAAGTGAAACCGTGTGGTACTTGTCTTTCTCTGACTGGCTTATTTCATTGAACATAATACTCTCCAGGTTCATCCATGTTGTTTCAAAAGGTAAGATGTCCTTTTTTATAGCCAAGTAGTATTCCACTGTGTAAATGTATCACAACTTTTTTAATTCACTCATCTACTGGTGGACACTTGGGCAGCTTCCAACTCTTGGCTGTTGTAAATAATGCTGCAATAAAAATAGGAGTACATATAGTCATTCATATTAATATTTCAAGCTTCTTTGGATATATTCCCAGAAATGGAATAGATGGGTCAAAAGGCATGTCCACTTTTAATTTTTTGAGGACTCTCCATACTACTTCCCAACAGTGGCTGTACCAATCTGCATTCTCACCAACAATCTAAGTTAACTTTTTAACAGACTCTATTTACCACATTTTGACACTTTACTTTTACCCAACCTACTGATTTTAGAAGTTTCAGCTTTAAAAATCCTTCAGGCTTTGAAGGGGAAAGTATACAAAGCACTCAACTAATTAGCATTTGTAGCTAACATCCAGGTGCTCAGATGGAGCAGAAAAGAGAAACAGACGCCTTTACATGCATGCACCATAGGCACAGGCATCGTGGACTTTGAAATGGCATCCCTGGCACCTTTGTTTCAGTGTAACATTGAACACATGAAACAAGTCAAGTAAGGGAATGGTTACATCTTTGCTGACTCATTTGACAAAGACAAGAAATTCATAAGCAAATGCAAGGAGTAAAGATGGAGAGAATGTGGGGGGAGTCAACTGTGAAGAATTTTCCCTTTTCTGATGCCCTGAAGAAGCATCCATATAGAGAGAGAACACATAGAACAGATGCAGAAATGCATCGTGGTAGCCACATGAATGTGTGTAAAATGGGCCGGTAACAAGTTATCTGTACATGTTGAATGTGTCTTATTCTTTTGTCCTCCTGGGAATAAAAACCTGACATTGTCACCTATCTGCACAGGTAGACTAGGATAGAATTAGAATTGCCAATAAATTGTAATAGAGGCTATTAGGGGCTTACTTTTGTTCTATTTTCTCAGCCTGGCTGAGAGTAGTCAATCAATAAGTAGCTGTTGAAACACTGAATGAGTAAAACAAGGGGGAAAACTGGGTCCATTTTAAGGGAACAGGGCAAAGACCTTTCTATACCTAATTGCAGATAACCGTAAAACAACAACAAAAAAAGAGAAACAGCAATATAAATTGCATCTTCAATATGACTAGGGGGTATGTAATTGAAACTCAACGTGAGAAAGGCAGAAACCGTGGCTGAACCAAAAACACAAGGCTAGTGTGTTCCAAAAGGAAAGTTATTTTATTTTTGTGTTTTGTAAGATTTTTGTCTATTCATTTTTTTAGGGAAGAGGAGAGAGGAGGAGCAGGTAGCATCAACATCCACATATGCCTTGACCAGGCAAACCCTGGGTTCCGAACTGGCGACCTCAGCGTTCCAGGTCGACACTTTTATCCACTGCACCACCACAGATCAGGCGAAAAAGAAAAATTTATTTTAAAAACACCTGGGTGCAGGTAAGCTGAGACCAGCAAAGGTTGTCAGCCTCGAGGGAAGGGTGGGGTAGGGGTTATATGGATTCATCAAAGGACCTTGGGTAAAGGCAACTGCAAGATTGCTTCTTCTGTTTGTGGTTCAGAGTGGAGCCATAGTTCCTCAAAATTGTCTCCACTCTGATCTAATCCTCCTTTATCAACATCCAGCTGCAAGGGAGGTCTGAACAGGATTCCTGAGTAGGCAAGTCCTTCTTCCTCCTTCACGCCTGCATTGTTCTTAAGAAAGGTGGTGGCTGAGTAGCCATTTTATCTTATCAATTCCCATTTCCAGTTCCTTGTGTGTGCCCTATTTTTGTTTCTTTTTTGTCTCTGATGTTCTTAAACTTCACAATGATATGCCTAGAAAAATCAATATTACATTCTCAGCTTAAAAGCTTCCATTTTTATATCATAAATTATTTTCCCTTTTAAAGAAAAGTTTAGCCTGACCAGGTGGTGGCGCAGTGGATAGAGTGTCGGACTGGGATGTGGAGGACCCAGGTTCGAGACCCCAAGGTCACCAGCTTGAGCGTGGGCTCATCTGGTTTGAGAAAAAAGTTAAACAACTTGGACCCAAGGTCGCTGGCTTGAGCAAGGGGTTACTCAGTTTGCTGATGGCCTGTGGTCAAGGCACATATGAGAAAGCAGTCAATGAACAACTAAGGTGTTGCAACAAAAAACTGATGATTGATGCTTCTCATCTCTCTCCATTCCTGTCTGTCTGTCCCTGTCTATCCCTGTCTATCCCTCTCTCTGACTCTCTCTCTGTCCCTGTAAAAAAATAAAATAAAAAATAAAAAAAGAAAAGTTTAAGTCAAATCCAAGGTTGGTATCTTTTCAGTCTTTATCCCCCTGCTTTATTTGTGATAAAACTTCACGTTGGTGTTCTATGTGTACATTGCACAGGATTACAAAGTCACCAGGTAAGTTAGTACTCCGTTATCTCCAGTCTTGTAATCACAGTGCTTTGCCAATATGACATAAGAGAGCCTATGTAGCACTTAATAGAATGAGAACTTACCAGTCAACCTTGTTGAAAATTAAAAGCAATATGAACCACCTTAATCACGTTCCTTGTCCTACCCAGAAAATGGTTTTTGCAAGTATTGTCTAAAAGTTTGGAATACGCCTGTGTACACTGGATCATTCACAGTTTATAATATTTTCTGGACTGTCCCACCAAGAGAATGGCATAACAGGCAAAGGGGAGAACTTCCAGAAGTCATCAGAGCCAGCCTCCTGGGTAGATCAAGTAGGTCACTGCAAAGGTAGCATATATTTGTTGCTTCTCAAGAGGTCTTTCTCCATCAAAGGGAAAATTCTTTTTTATAGTGAGGGATGAGTGAACTTTAATGTTTCTTGAGATGGAAATCACACTGAACTTTTTCTTTTCCCCTTGATATGCATTTTACCATCCCCCACACCCCAGAAACCTGTGTTTCATATTCTTTCTAGCTGAATTTTCTGTTCTATTTCAGCGAATGACCAGGACAAGAGGTTGAGTCAGCATGGAGCATGTTATAGATATGTGAGCACTAGAGTAAGCAGATCCAGAAATAACTGGTACCGGAAAAAGCCCATCTGGGGAGATGCCACTTGAAAATAGGATCGAGATTTTATTCTTAATTATTTTTGAAATTTTTTGGCTGGGACTTTATCCTAAATACTTTAATTATAAATTAAGAAACTATGACAGAATAATAATGTGGCAAGCAGGATAATGCCTTTCTCCTAAAGACATTGATATTCTAATTCCTGGAGCCTGTGAATATGTTAGATTGCATGGTAAGAGGAGATAAAGGTTGCTAATCAACTAACCTTAAAACAGAGAGACTATACTGGATTATTCAGGTGAGATAAATGCAATCACCAGAGTACTTAAATTGTTAAGAGAGAGACTGAAAAGTCAGAACCAGAGAGATGTCATCATTTAGCCAATGATGGCTTTGAACATGGAAGGAGATTTCAAGCCAAAGGACATGGGAAACCTCTAGAAGCTCATAAAAGTAATACAAATATTGATCGACTTATGACCTATGCAACTTACAATCATTCAACTTTATGACCACAATCGCTAGCCAGGACTCTCTGCGTCTGGCGGCGCAAGCATTGCCCAGCTGGGTGTACAACAGTGCGGACCAGCTTCCGGCAGCACTACCATCTCCGTGTGCACCATTTCAACTGTTATCCCAGACTCGGTACAGCAATTTGTGTTTTGTGTCTTGGATAGTTTTCATCAAACCCCTCCTAAGAGGTCTACCAAGAGGAAACTGTCTTTGCAAATAGTAAACCAGTTGTACTGGTAATGCAGTGCTTTACTTAAACCTGAGGAATGTAAAAATAAGAAACAAAATGGTGTAGAGGTGATACAAATGGCATAAAATGAACAAAGAAAATTATGATATATAACAATAATGAAAGAAAATTATGATAAAATATGACAAAGATTTTTGTAACATCATTTCACAGTACTGAACATATAGCCTACTCAACTTATGACCAAATCATGTTACGACCAGTCTGTCTGAACCAATCGTGGTCATAAGTTGAGCACTAGCTGTACAAAGCACCACCTGGATTCTTCCCAACAGCCTCTAGAAAGGAACCCAGCCCTTGATTTTAGCCCAATGACCCATTTTGGACTTCTAACCTCCAGAATTACAAGAAAATAAATGTGTGCTGTTTTAGGCCACTCAACTTGTGGTGATTTATGACAATGGCAATAGGAAACTAACTCAAATTTTTATTGAGAGACAATATATACAATTCCACTCAAAAGTATACTACTCTTAAGTATACAAATAAAAAATTTGTCTTTCCTGTATTAATACACAACTCCAAGATCAAGTTATAGAACATTCTAGCATTTTAGGAGATTTCCTCCCCGAGTTTCTCAGATTATATAATATGCCCCTAAAAGTAACTGATGTCCTGATCTTTATTTTTTTTTTATGGCTTTCTTTCTTTTTTTTTTTTTTTATTCATTTTTAGGGAGGAGAGAGAGAGAGACAGAGAGAGAGAAGGGGGGAGGAGCTGGAAGCATCAACTCCCATATGTGCCTTGACCAGGCAAGCCCAGGGTTTTGAACCGGTGACCTCAGCATTTCCAGGTCGACGCTTTATCCACTGTGCCACCACAGGGCAGGCCCCTGACCTTTATAAACAATAATTTTCCCTCATCTTAAACCTTCTGTAAAAGAAATCATACATTATATTCTTTGGAGGCTGTTTTCTTTTATGCAACATAATGTTTATGAGATTAAATAATGCAGGGTAATAATTTGAAATATCATAAGCACTTTTTGTTCTTGGCAGTTTTTATCAGAGGGGTGAACAGAACTCATCTACAATAAATAAATAAATAAATAAATAAATAAATAAATAAATAAATAAATAAAAACAATGTTCAGCTTTTACTTCCAAACTAGGCTTTCCATACTGATTTTAGAGTTAATAGTTATGCAAGCCAATGTTTTCATTAGCAAAGGCTAAGTTTTATTGGGAAAATAAAAGATTGTGATGTTCAATTGAGCCAAAACCAAAGGACTAGATAGAGTTCATTTAAAAGTTAACTAGACACTAGGGAAATATAAGGATAGGATCATAAGAACATTTTCTGAAATACAGAAAAGGGTCTTTTAAAAATCCATGCAGACCAAATACCTCTCCCCAGTTGCTAGGATGCTACATAAACACACTTTTCTCACACAGTCAGATAGCACCATCAGGAGAAGATAGAACGGCCCTTTAAGTTTGAACCTTAAGTACTCAGAACAAATGAAAAGAGGATCTAGAGTTGATTCCTTTGAAACTCTTGCAAAATGTTTTCATTCTATTACCAGAAATTTTGCCAGCTAACATCTGGCTGACCAGCAGTCCACTCATATGATGTGAGACCATAGGCATTGGTATTAAATGGGAGGAATGTTTCAGAAGAGCATGATTTAATAAACAGTCCAACATTTTAGGAAAATGTTGGTGTTATTTATATTGGTTTCATTCCCTATACAACGTTCTGGATTTGAGGAATGAAATAACCAGTGTCTAACGAGGACATCCTACAGTTCATTAGTGTTCATCACAGAGTTTAAGCAAGGGAATGATTAGACATAAGGATGAGATTCAAGAGCTAGGCGAGATTAAATCCTTAAGAGTCCTTCATTCCGTGTAGAGGAGTTTAGAGTTCAAATAACTGACTTTTTAGGTATAAAAAATAGATTAAAGGAGACTAATAATGAGACAGTAAAACCAGTTAAGAGGCTCTTGAAAGATTATTATTAAGCAATGTGAGGACAGAATTGTGAAGGTAGAGAAAGGAAAATGGCTTCAACACACATCAAGGACTTGGTAACTCATTGGACAAGAGATATAATAAAAAAGAAGAAAAGGCACTGGGGGTATGTCAATTGTTTCTCTCAGCTTCGAACTCAGTCTTCATTGCCTGCTCTGTGAAAATGAAATGGTCCTGTCCCTTTAAATAACTTTTTTTTTTTACCAGCTAGCATGATGTTAAGCTTTGCCAGTAGAAGGCACTGGAGACTTACAGTTCCAGCGGCTCCAGCATGCTCTCTCTGCAGGCTCCTGCAACATGTACCCTGTCTCCAGCACCAGGCTCTAAGGGCATGGCAATCAAAAGCACCCTATGGCCAGCATCTTCCCCTAAGACCACTCTCAGGCCATTCCCAGCAGACTCCTTCCTCTGAGACCTCCCTGTGAACAGCTTTCACCAGAACCCTTGAGGGTGGATTTCCAGCAAGTTGCACCAGTGGGCCACCTGAGTGACACCTGTCATCCAGTGAACCACAGCCATGGGTCCTCAAACAAGGTCTAGACCTCAGCCCTGAGGGTGCCTCTTTCTTGGGTTCTAGCTCAGCCTTAGGGACAGTGGCTGCTCCTTGAATGTGCCATTTCTGTATACCCATTCTCTATACTCCTCACTCGTCAATACTGTATTAGCCAATCCCTGTTGTAGTTAATTCTTTTTTTTTTTTTTAATGAGAGAAAGGGAGATAGTGAGGCATACTCCTGCATGCACCCCAACCGGGATCCACCTGACAATTCCATCTGAGGCCAATGCTGAGTATCAAGTTATTTTTAGTGCCTGAGGCTGATGTGCTCCAACAGAGCTATGCTCAGGACCCTGAGGCCAATGTGCAAACCAACCAAGCCACTGGCTTTGGGAGGGGAGATGGAATGGAGAGAAGCAGATGGTCGCTTCTCCTGTGTGTCCTGACCAGGAATTGATCGTGGGACATCCATATGCCTGGCCAATGCTCTATCCACTGAGCCACTAGCCAGGGCCTTTAATAATTCTTTTTTTTTTTTTTTTTTTTTTTGTATTTTACTGAAGTGATAAGCAGGGAGGCAAAGAGTCGAACTCTCGCATGCTCCCAACTGGGATCCACCTGGCAAGTCCACTAGAGGGCGATGCTCTGACCATCTGGAGCGTTGCTCCATTGTAACCGGAGCCATTCTAGCGCCTGAAGCAGAGGCCATGGAGCCATCCTCAGTGCCCGAGCCAACTTTACTCCAATTGAGCCTTGGCTGCAGAAGAGGAAGAGAGAGATAGAGAGAAAAGAGAGAAGGAAGGGTGGAGAAATAAATGAGTGCTTCTCCTGTGTGTGCTGGTTGGGAATCAAATCCAGGACTTCCACACACCAGGCTGACAATCTACCACTGAGCCGCTAGCCAGGGCCTTAATTATTCTTTATATTAAATTTTTGTCATTCAGGTTATTGTTAGGTTGCTCTCTGCTGATCAGACCCTGACAGATATAGACAATTCAAAAGAAAGGTCTAGGAACAGATTTGGGAGGGAACTAAATATCTGCGACCTGTCCTGCCTCCCAGTGAGACAGCCTAGATTCAGTCTCAGAGGTAACAGCACTTTTGTTTAAGAAACCTCATTACGGCCCTGGCCGGTTGGCTCAGTGGTAGAGCGTCGGCCTGGCATGCAGAAGTCTCGGGTTTGATTCCCGGCCAGGGCACACAGGAGAAGCGCCCATCTGCTTCTCCACCCCTCCCCCTCTCCTTCCTCTCTGTCTCTCTCTTCCCCTCCTGCAGCCGAGGCTCCATTGGAGCAAAGATGGCCCGGGCGCTGGGGATGGCTCCTTGGCTTCTGCCCCAGGCGCTACAGAGGCTCTGGTCGCGACAGAGCGATGCCCCGGAGGGGCAGAGCATCGCCCCCTGGTGGGCAGAGCGTCGCCCCCTGGTGGGCAGAGCGTCGCCCCCTGGTGGGCGTGCCGGGTGGATACCGGTCGGGCGCATGCGGGAGTCTGTCTGACTGTCTCTCCCCGTTTCCAGCTTCAGAGAAATACAAAAAAAAAAAAAAAAAGAAAGAAACCTCATTACCAGTCTGTTGGTTTTGAGAGGGAAAGCTTCTGGACTAATCTAGCTGGGACAATTTGAAATGTAGTAAAGCACCAGTAACTTGTAACTGAAGAATAACCTTGGGCCACTTATTTTTCCACACAAATCTCAAAGCTCTGTCCATTGGAAAGACTACGTTTTGCCACTGTCTTTCAAGGCCTCCCTTATCAGATTAGCACTGCAGTCTGAATGCTTTCTCTACCCAACTCAGCTTCCTTCTTCTCTCTTTCATGGGATCACCCCCACCCCTTCCCAATAAACCTCTCTCACTTCTTAACTCCGTCTCAGGTAACCCGGGGACCTGTTATACCTTCCGAGGCCTGGTGCAAGGGAGTGGAAAAGGGGAGCCGTCCACATGTGTAGGGTGAGGCTATGGGTGGAGAGTGCACTGTAGCTACTTTATTTTAGGGGAACCGGTGACAAGAACTGAGGCAGGAGGAAGAGCTCAGAATGAGAAGGAATGAAAGGAAGAAAGTCTGTTTCTCTGCTCTTCAGAACTTTTGGAAAAATTGCTGAGGTTTCTAGATTTCTCGCAGAAAATTATACAGAATTGAAATAATTTTAATTGGATTCTAAAAGAAACGGTAACGCTAGAAGGTTGGAGAATTTCTGCTACAGTAGATGTTAAATATAGCGACGGATTTGAATGACACACCCGGGAAGCATATCAGGAGCAAAAACAGAAAATGCAGCATGGATTGAAGGTGCAACATCAGGGTTTCAAACCCATCTCTGCTATTCTAGTCATGTAACCTTGGCCAATTTACTTCAACCCTCTGAGCCTCAGTGTGCTCATCTATAAAGTGAGGGTCGAAAGAATTACCAAAGGACCAATGCTGGTCCAAGCTACATATTCTGTAATTAGCTGTTATTTTATTAAATCCTAGGGAACTCTAATATTACACATGCTATTCCTCAAGCAATTAATGATGCTGTGTATTTTTTCCCCCAGAATTGCAAGTGTATTGTTAAAATGATGCCCACTTAAATTGTACCATCTTGCCCTGGCCAGTTGGTTCAGTGGTAGAGCATCGGCCTGGCGTGCAGGAGTCCCGGGGTTCAATTCCCGGCCAGGACATACAGGAGAAATGCCCATCTGCTTCTCCAACCCTCCCCCTCTCCTTCCTCTCTGTCTCTCTCTTCCCCTCTCGCAGCTAAGGCTCCATTAAAGCAAAGTTGGCCCGGGTGCTGGGGATGGCTCCATGGCCTCTGCCTCAGGCGCTAGAACGGCCCTGGTTGCAACAGAGCAATGCCCCAGATGGGCAGAGCATCGCCCCCTGGTGGGCATGCCGGGTGGATCCCGGTCGGGCGCATGTGGGAATCTGCCTGCCTCCCCGTTTCCAACTTCAGAAAAATACAAAATAAATAAATAAATTGTACCATCTTTGTGCTTGCAAACCAATCTACCAACCCACAAAATAACTTCAATCCTTCATTTGTTCCCCCAGGGAAGACAAAGTCTGTTAAAAAAGCAAGACCAGGGTTCTTTATTATTCTCTCACTCGTAGATACAGTATTGCTATGGATCAGGCAGAAGCTATAGTTAGAGGAACTTTCTAAAAGGACATACTTGTTAAATGCGTTAGAAGGTATGTACTCTTTCTACCTTACATGTGCCACATGGCAAATTACACATTGCCTATAACCTCACACATCATTATGCTGAACACTTATCATCATGTTTCATCAGTCCTCATTTAAATCTGTGGACAAGCCACAATGAGAAAGTGGGGGATTTCCACGTTGGTTAACCCCTCATCAGGGGCAGTTGAGGGCAGCTCATACATTTGTTTCCTGGTGTTTAAGGTTTCAATTTGCAGCTGTTTTACTACGAAAGCAATTGCATTGCTGCCACAGACTTATGTAACCAAGAGAAAAGGTACAACACCAAAAGTGAGATAGGAGAACCTTGTACTCCATCCCAGGACCTGGGCTTTTTGTTCTGCTGCTTCTCACTCCCCACATCAAAGTCTCCATAACTTAGATCTTGGCTTTCATCCCCTGGCCAGCTCCTTCAGATCAAGGGTGCATCTAGCCTCCTCAGTCCTCCAGGTTCTCCCTCTGAACTGTCATGGCTGGTGAGTACATTTAGACGAGATCGGGCGCGTTCAGGGTGGTATGGCCGTAGACCTGGTGAGTACATTTAAAATAATAGTTTATATCTGAAGTAACCCAAAGACCTCCAAGGAGAAGCATCTATGACATTATCTTAAAAGTTTACTTTGCTTAATGACTTCTCTCCCTGATACAGTCCTAATATATAATAGTATTTTTTGAGGTTTTATCATATGGCATGAACAATCTTAAGGTAGTTGCACGAATTTTTAATGTAATCCTTACAATAACCCTATGTACTATTACTTGCATACCCACTAGCTAATAAAGAAACAGAGGCTAGGTTAAGTAACTGGCTCAGAAGGCCATCTAAACAGAAAGGAGCTGCCTCCCTCAATGATGCCCTGTGAGAAACTGAACTTCTGGGAGACCTTCACCGTCATTCTTCTGTTCCTTCTAATATTGTAAGGAGACCTAAAAATGTGGTTGAACGTTGGCATCTTCCTCATACATGTCTGTATTTTCCACCTCCAAGACAAGTGTATGTTCTTTTCTAAAATCAGAGGAACATAAAGATATATTAAAAAGAAAAATATATCAAACCAATCTGTAAAAAAGATCTTGGATCTTCAGCAAAAATATACAGTTCTTAAAATTTTAACCTTCAAGATCTCATTCCCCAGAGCAGTTCATTACAAATTTTAATATGCAAAACTCATAGACACAGATAGCAGTTTGGTGATTAGAAGAGGGAGAGGGGGTGGGGAGAGATAGCAGAGGGTAAAGGGGAATAAATGGTGATGCAAGTAGACTCGACTCGGAGTGGTGAACACACAATACAATATACAGATAATGTCTTACAGAATTGTACACTCGAAACCTATATAATGTATAAACCAATGTCACCCCAATCAATTCAATAAGAAAGAAAATAAAACAAATTTTAATATGCACAGAATACCATCCAGGGGTCTAATTAAAATGCACGCTCTTACTCAGAAATTTAGACCGGAACTCCAGCTTTGGTATTTCTGACAGGCCCCCCAGGGATGCTGCGGCTGCTGGGCTGTGAACCACACTTTTAGCAGCATATCTCTGTTCTGTGGAAAACACACCCAGCATTTCGCCTACACCACGACCCTAACCCGTCAGCCCCCTCAGTACACTAAGGCCCTTCTGTGTCCCACACATGCCCTTAACCTAGTCTAACAACGCTCCCCTAACCTACTATTAGTCTCCACATTGCATTGTGTTCCATCACCTAAAGTCAAGCCATTTTCTGTCACCGTGTGTCAGGCCCCCTTTATTCCTCTCCCCCAACCCCCTCGCTCTGGTAACCCTTTCATTTTGGCTGTGTCCATGAATCTCAATGTTATATTCCTTGTTCTTGCCTTAGGATCACTAAGGACTTCTGAGGTCAAGGGCTATTCTCACTCCTTACACTACAAAGAGATTGATGCTCTCTTCCCTTATCTGAGTCTCTAAAATGTCTATTCCTAACCTCTCTCTTCAAGCTCCTAACAATTCTCCTCCCTCAAATCCCCACCTCAGCAGGTGACTTCATCTCTTATTTAGAAAGATAGCAGAGGTCGTTCAGCCTTTATCTTCTCTCACCCTCTAAAGAATTCTATTTCTACATCTGTGTTCATTTCCATTTTCACACCAGTGGCGGCCCTTCTGCCTACCATGGCAGACCTATGCCAGGGCCAGCGGTCCAACACTTCTTCACCTCCTCCAAAACCCTCCTTCCTCATGTTCCTCCTTTCTCTCCTTCTCCAGCGCGTTCCTGCCCTCAGTCTACAGTTTACCAATATTCAGCTCTCCACTATGAGAAAAAAACTTCCCCTTGGTTCTGACCACACTTCTGAACCCCACCTCTACTTGGATGACTCAAAACATGTCACACTTGAGCAAAACAAAACCCCTTCCATCCTCCCAGCCTTCCACACCATGCATCTGCACGTCCCCTCGTCTTCCCAGGCAGCGAATGGTTCTACTGCTTGTCTAGTCACCCGGGTCAAACCTGAGTCCTCTTTCACTTGTCTTTCCCCATTAACCCAACATTTAGCAAATCCTAAGTGGTGATTCCTACACCAGAACATCTTCCAGATTTAGCTCTTTTTCTACACTTTTAGTGCCACCAGCCCGGTCTAAGCCATGCTTACCCCTTGCCTGCGTTACTCAGCAGCTCCCTATCACAGGTCCAAGCTTTACCTCTAGCCCTCCACAGTCTAGCCTTCATGAGGCAGCCAAAGAATTCAAAGGCTGTAAATCAGATCATGTCATTTCTCTAAAACCCACCAATGGTGTCCCTTTGTGCTGAGAAGAAAACCCAAACTCCTTCCCTGTCTCTCGGCTGTTTTCCGTTACATCCCTTTTAGTTTACCAAGCACCTGGCCTTATTTTTGTTCCTTGAACACGTGGTATCTGGTCCTACCTCAAGATCTGTGTACTTTTTCTTTCCATCCATAGGCTGAAATGTGTTGTTTTGTGCCTCGTTTTACTTTCATCCGTAGCACCTGCCATGTCTGAAGCTGTCTTTGTTGTTTATAAACTATCTCTCCACATTGGCATGCAGGTGGCATAGCAGTTGTGATTTGCCTGCCTTACTCACCCAGCAATGAGCAAGCACCTAGTGGGCTCTAATAGAGAAAGGCATATTGAACAAATAGTGAATGAGTTACCCTATTATTCCTGAAAGCTACAACCCAGTCCTTTATAATTCACTGCAACAAACTTCTAGAATGACTTGTTCACAACCAATGCATCCCCTCTCACAACTCCCAACATTTTTTTCTGTACTGTGACTTTCTCTCTCACCATTCTTCTAAAACCCCTGCCTTGAAAGTCACTGTGGTGCTTTTATGACCAAACCCAAATGCTTTTTTGAGACCTCTGTCTCCTTCATCTTTATGCATTTGACACTGTTGACCACTTCCCTTTTCTTGCAAAATGATTCTTCTCTCAGGACTTTTGAGAGTCTCCTCCTGTAGACCACGTTTTTACCAACCTCTTTTGCTGGCTCCCCTTCCTGCTCCTCCTGATCTCCATTCATGGGTTTTCCAGTTGTCTGACATAAAGCTGTGTCAAATTCTTGTTTCTATATATTCTTCTTTGAGGAACACATCTTTGAGGACTTTGGCTTTTATGTTTTGCTCATGGGTCCTAAGCAGACCCATGATCCCCACTCTCTCACCTTACCTTCAAATTCATACTCCACACCCACCCTCACTTTATGACTTTCCTTTTTCCATTAAGGAACTACTCTTCTCAGAGGATCAAGATACCAAAGTCCTCTTGGGCACCTCTTAACTCTCACCATCTTATTCAGTCAGTACCACCTGCGGATTCTCCCTTTGAAATAGTTGTGTTCATCCTTATTCCTGCTACCTACACTCCATTACCTCCCATGCAGAATAACTACAATTGGCCACTGACTGATTTCCTTGGCCCTTGAGACGCCTTTCAAGCTACCTAAAGGTAGGCCCCTTTTAACAAATGGCTTCCCATTGCCTACAAAGAAAAAGGGAAAGCTCAAATTCTTTAGTTATTCATTCACAACAGAGCTCAAGCCAGGTTTTCTAGACTTTCCTCAGTATTTCCACATTCATACTTTTTGAGGTATTTTCTAAAAATGGAAGTGTAATCACATCACAGTGATAATCTATACAGTTCACTGGCATTAATCTTTACAAACAGATGCTAAGCCCCAGAAGGGACAATTGGCTCCTGACTTCTCTGCACCCACATAACACCTAGCTCAGGAGATGGCTAATTGAAGTGTGTCCCATCAACTTCTTTAGAAGTCTAAGTCTTCTAAGTCTATTATTTGCAGAGCAGAAGAATCAGATAGTAGATAGGAGAAGAATTAATGGATATGATTAAAATCCCTGAAAATTTTAACAATATTAACAACTATGCGAACAATCAACTGAAAATTTTAAGTTATGTTTCTCATTGGCAAAAAGATTTTTTTCAAGTGAAATTCAACTACATTTTCAACTCCAGAAAGTCTCTTTCATCCTTCTAAAGTGTTCTCTTAGTTTCCTATCCCGTCTAGTTATCAGCTATTTATCTCTTTCCTTGCACATTCAAGTTTCTTTCTTTTTTTTTTTCTTTTTTTTTTTTCATTTTTCCGAAGCTGGAAATGGGGAGGCAGTCAGACAGACTCCCGCATGCACCCGATCGGGATCCACCCGGCATGCCCGCATGCGCCCGATCGGGATCCACCCGGCATGCCCACCAGGTGGCGATGCTTTGCCCCTCTGGGGCGCTGCTCTGTTGCGTCCAGAGCCATTCCAGCGCCTGAAGCAGAGGCCACAGAGCCATCCCCAGCGCCCGGGCCATCTTTGCTCCAATGGAGCCTTGGCTGCGGGAGGGGAAGAGAGAGACAGAGAGGAAGGAGAGGGGAGGGGTGGAGAAGCAAATGGGCGCTTCTCCTGTGTGCCCTGGCCGGGAATCGAACCTGGGACCTGCTGCACGCCAGGCCGACGCTCTACCGCTGAGCCAACCGGCCAGGAAACATTCAAGTTTCTTGAAGGAACTTCATGCTCTTTTTTCTTTAAAGTATACACTCACCCAGGTTGATCTTGCTTTTCTTCAGTTACTACACTGTGAGCTCTCAGTAAATACAGAATGTGTGAGTAAATGAATGCATGCACTTTTCTTCTTCCCAGGCATTCTCACCCATTATTACAGCTTCAAATACAGACTAGCACATGACTCTGAATGTAAAACTCCCCTTTGACCTTTTTTCTTTGCTTCAGTCCTAGATCCTTAACCACTAGTGGGCAGTCCCTTCCAGATTCCTGACTAGAACATTAAATTTAGTAAATTTTGGTCCTGGCCAGTTGGCTCAGTGGACAGAGTGTTGGCCCAGCATACAGAAGTCCTGGATTCAATCCCCAGTCAGGAAATACATGAGAAGCAACCATCTGCTTCTCTCCCCTTCCCTCACCCCATTCTCTCCTTCTTTCCCTCTCGCAGCCTCTAGCTCGACTGGTTCGAGTGTTGGCCCAGGCACTGAGGATAGCTCAGATGATGTCAGCAACTGCCCCAGACAGGGTTTGCCGGGTGGATCCCTGTCAGGGTGCATGAGGAAGTCTGTCTTTTTATCTCCCTTACTCTCACTTAAAGAAAACAAAAAACTTAGTATTTTTCTATCTATGTAAGTCTTTCTCACTAACTAGACGAAACAACCATTTTCCAGGTTGCTAAGTGCTAAACTGGAAATCATTTTAGATTCTTTTATCTCTTCTTGGTCTCTAAATAGCTTTCTTATGTATCTCCTACCCTCTTTGCTTGATAAATCTTATCCATCCTTCAAGGCTTTACTTAGTTATCACCATCTTTAGGAAACCTTCACCAAACAGCCCAGTTCCGCCTAATTTATCTGCTCATCAGAGCACTCAGCAGTCACTGGGTATGGAAACATCAGGGTGGGGGCTCTTTGAGGACAGAGAGTGAGGCTTAGCTGCTCCATATCCTTGCACAGTCCCTGACATATGGTAGACCTTCTGTAAATATTTGTTCATCTGTTGACTGCAATGGATCATGACAAGAGGCTTGACTGCCATGGTTCTCCCACTCCAAATACTCTCCACACTGGGGTCCTTCTTCTTTACAAGAAGAATTTTCTTGTAAACTGCTGATGTGAACAGTTCATAGAGAGACCCAGAGAGCAAGAGAAACAGGAAGGGAGGCACAGCAGAAGGAGTAGGCTGCTGTTCCAACTGGGTCACTGACTGTGACAGAAAACAAATGACCAAACTGGGGCAGTACGTCTTCTGACCTTAGGTTGACATCATTTACTAACTCAGAGACAAGACAACGAGAAAGTTATCTTCCTGCGTGCCAAGACACTGAGAAAAAAAGAAAATCCACACAGTAATATTGAATTTGCCATCCTTCTTCTAGATTACTATTAGACCAGCATCCATTTAGAAAGGCAAAGAAAATCATAAAAGAGTCTGACATGTCTGTTTGTGGCTCATGGAGATAAGGAATCTAAAGAAGAAAAATCGACATTGATGGAGACTCCAGAGGGTAGGATAGTCAAAAAGTTACCTCTGTTGTCCTTCCTCTTCAGTGTTGACCCCCAGGATAGCTAACGTAATAATGTCACAATAGGAAACAACCCCAAACCCCAGTAGCTTAAAACAGCAAACAATTATTTCTTGCCCGCATTACACATTGTGGGTTGGGTTTAGGATCTGCTCCAGATATTTGACACCTTCGAATTAGAAACCATCCAGACTGATAGAGGAATTACTCTCTGGAAACATATTATCCAATAAAAATATAATGCAAGCCATAACTGCAAGCCATATGCATAACTTTAAATTTTCTAATTATTGTATTTTAAACAGTAAAAAGAAATAGATGAAATTGCTTTTAATAATATCTTTTATTCAACTCACTGTATTCAAAATACTATCTTTTAAACAATAAATATTTCCCTAATGACTAATTATGTCAAGCATCTTTTCATGGGTTTATTTACCATCCATATATCTTTTTCAGTAAAATATTCCCCTTTTTATGATGTTGTTTGTTTTCTTATTATTGACAAAATGTGACCATTGAGCACACAGCAACTTTTTTCCTGTGCATGCTCACAGTGATGTCAGTAGAGTTATGTTAAAAATGTTCCAAGTACATACACAAGTGCACACACACATACATGCATACAGATATGTAGACACATATACTAATCAGCTCAGGAGAAGACTTTGGAACATATAATGTTAGAGGATAAACTCCTCAGAAGCCTCAAAACCAGTATCAGCATGGTGGAGCTATTTGCATAGCTGTATCTGACCTTAGAGATTTCCCTTTATATAAAGAAAAACCCAGAGCCCTGCCTTGTAGCTAGTTGTGGCTTAACAGGAAATGTTGCTACCACTGATAGTGCATGAATAGTGGGTGCAGTAAGCAGGGTGTTCCCCTGGCAACAAGATACATAGCCAAAAGGTGGTGAGAACCAAATATATCCAGGACAGAGCTCAACACTTAAGCACATGGATTCAGAACCCAGGCAGACCTGGGTTTGAACTTCCTTGGGTTACTGGTTCAGGGCTTTTGCATAACCTTATTAATTTTATTTTCTTCATTGCAAAATGGGAGTGAAGCTGCCTCACATGATTGTGAATTCCTAGTCATTAGTCATTTAAGTGAAAATTTTGTGTGGTATATAGCAAAGTTTTTGGCATCTATAGTCAGCACATGAAATTCATCTCTTATTATGAAGGGAAAATTTAAAGTGGGGGTTAAGAGCATAAACTCTGGGACTTGGGGGCCAGCCAGACTTGGCTAGAATACCAACTCTGACAATTCCTAGCTGTGTGACCTTGGACAAGTCACTTCACCATTCTGTGCCACAATTTCCTCATCCATAAAATGGGAATAATATGCTATAAGTCTCCTAGGGTTTTTATGAACATTAACTGAGTTTATATGTGCAAAGTACATAGAATGTTGGTAGCAGACAGGCAATGTTGGCTATCCCAGCACAGTGCCCCCCCCCCCCCAGCTCAAGTCAGTGTCGAAGGAGCCTCTTGTGTGACTATTAACTCTTTCCTCACATTACTCAACCAATAGCTATTTATAGATCACCTACTATGCACAAGCCCTGACCTAGGTATTGGGGGGATTGGAAAAATTGTACAACACAGACATCTCAAAGAACACAATCCCCTAAAACAGGAAGTTAATAACTTCAAACAATAGAGTATGTGGCTATTGCTAAATTCCTAGGACAAATAGATGATAAAGAAATTCAGAGGCATAGGGTGTGCCATGGAAGTAGAAGGACGTGCAAAGGGGGTGGGAGGGCTAGGGCATGAAGCTGGACCCGGAAGGAGGAATAAGAATGGGAGCGCCAGAGACAGAGAGAACAGAGAGTGTTCTAGGCCTCGGGGATGCATGAGCAAGAGGGGGTTCTGGAAGCATGATGGTCTTCGTAAGGAGGAAGGAGAAGGGTGTATGTCTGTCTGAACTGGACAGTAGGCAAAGGGGAAATCAGTCCAGAAAGGCACATGGCAGCCAGGTGGTGAAGAGCCTGCAATGCAAGGCGACTGCTTCGGTGTCTAACGGTAGCAGTGGGGATTCGACCAGTGTATTGACAGTTTTTACCATTAATGTTGATTTTTAAAATTACCCATCTCTATTTTTTTTTAAAAGCAGAACTGCCAACATTTAGGCCTCACAACCTACTTATGAAATCAGAACTCCTGACGCTGCGGAGCAGGTGTGTGTTCAGTGAAACGTCCCGCAGGCCATGCTCACAGAGACTAAGAGTTGGAACCCGCTGACACGGGCCCTGTGGCGATCAGTCCTCAAAACGTGGCACAGAGCAATTTATATCTGAGTAAACTAACACCTTATGGGCAAAAATAATCCTATGAAATGATAGATAAATATAGATAGATAGATGATAGATAGATAGATAGATAGATAATAGATAATTGATAACTGAAAAAAAATGTCAATGTAATCGATGTTGATTAATGTCAATACTTTACTAATGAGAAATAATACTATAGGATTCATTGCTGGCACATAGTAAATGTTCAATAAATATTTATTTGTTAAATTTAAGAAACACAAACCTGGATTACCATGAATGGCAGAGGAGTCAGAAGAAAGGAAACTAGGATTTTTTTGGTGCTGACATGTGTCAGGTAAGATACAGGTAGTATTTTTTAGTCCCAATAAGAGCCCTGTGAGGATGTAGGGCCAGGGGCTGCTGCCTTCGTGGCCATTCATATGCAGGTTTTCATTGGATTCAGGCAGACAGTAAAAAAACAGTGGAGCCAACAACTGGTGGGCCATTCCTTTATTAAAGTCTTGTACCAGCCATCGAGCAAACACACAAGGAAAACACTTCCCTTTCACTCAGGGCTCTCATAGCCAATGACACATTCTCTGGTTCCACAACCAGGAGAATCATCTCTGGTTTCTCCTAGAATCAAAGGCCCCACCAGTCTCAGCGGAGCTTGCAAAGCCCCTCAGCTCTGGTTCCCCATCTGCACCTACACACCTTTTCTCTCTGCAAAACTCACTTCTCTTTCCCTGCCAACATGGCTTTTTTCTGCCTATTCTCCTTCTCTGTGAAACAGGCTGGGGGCAATCAAAATCCCTCCTCCAGCAAACAGTAGCAAAACAATAGCCCTTCCCTAGCAGGAAGGTAATTTGCAATTTCACAGACCACATATACCTGGTGCTGCCCAGTGCCACTTTGTAACAATTAAAGTGAGCAAACTCAAAAAATACAATTTTTACAAACTCATTTGCCCAACAGAAGGGGACATTATTATTCTCATTTTGGAGATAAAGAAGTCAATTCTTATACATGTTGCAAATGCAGGAAATCAGAGACTGGGAATTCAAACACACATCCCAGACTCCCCTGCACCAAACAACCTCCACATAAACACTTTTTCCTTGAAACTTAACCAAGTAGCAAATACTGTACCATAAACACTCTTCTTTCATTCTCCTTTCTCTCCCCTGGTGGGGTCTAAGTCTTACTTTCCCTCTGCCCTGAAACCAAGTCAAAATCACTGAGAACTATCATTTCAAGTTGTTGTTGTTTAAACAAGCTTCCCCTTTCTTTCTCCCACCCCTTCCACTCTGACATCTCCTAATTCACTCTACTCAGTTTTGAAACTCCTTATTCAGAAAACGCAAACTGGAACCTGAAATCATAAATAATTCCTTTTGTGGTTGTCTTTTTACCCGAGACCTGATGTGGGGTGACAGCAGAAGCATTTTGTTTGTAGTTGTTTACCCAAAATCCAAAGGAAGTGATGTCAGTGCTCTATTTAGCATGCGTAATGGTTCGTTATTTTAATCTAAACAAGTTCCTCATTCTGCTTTTGCAAGTCATCCTCTGCTGGTAGAATTTTAGCCACTATGTGTGTGTGTGTGTATGTATCTGTGTGTATGTGTCTGTGTGTGTCTACAAGGAACACACGTCTTTTCTTAAATCAGTACTGCATTCTCCATCTGCGTGTAAGATTCTCACCTTACAAAGCCTCCTTCTATTTTTTTTCCCTAAAATGGTGTTAGATATTTTAGATTGAATGCTTTATTTTCCTGACTTGTTGCTGTTAATTGCATAATGCAAAAAGGCATTTTTCTCCTTGATACATTTTCTTAATTCTTTCACAACTGATTACATTACAATTTATTTTTCCCTCAATGTAAATTGGAATCCTAGGTTAATGCAACCAAACAGCCTTTCATTTTTTTTTTTTAATTAATTTTTAGAGAGGAGATAGAGTGAGTGAGAAAGAGAGAGAGAAGGGGGAGGGAGGAGCAGGAAGCATCAACTCCCATATGTGCCTAGACCAGGCAAGCCCAGGGTTTTGAACCGGCGACCTCAGCGTTCCAGGTGGACTCTTTATCCACTGCGCCACCACAGGTCAGGCCAACAGCCTTTCATTTTTGGTGATGAATGTTTTTCAAACGAAACTGAGAATTTGAAGCTTAGTTTTTTTTTGTTCTTTTTTTTAAGTTTTAATTAATTAATTAATTTATTCATTTTAGAGAGGAGAGAGAGTTAGAGTGAGAGAGAGAGAGAGAGAGAGAAAGAGAGAAAGGGGGGGAGAAGCAGGAAGCATCAACTCCCATATGTGCCTTGACCAGGCAAGCCCAGGGTTTGGAACCGGTGACCTCAGCATTCCAGGTCAATGCTTTATCCACTGCGCCACCACAGGTCAGGCCCAAAGCTGAGAATTTGTATATTCTTTCATCCACATCACTAAGGGAAATGTCTGTCACTCTGAAGGCCAAACCCACATGGATTTATTTTTTATTTTTATTTTTTATTTATTCATTTTAGAGAGGAGAGGAAGAGACAGAGACAGAGATAGAGAGAGGGAGAAGCGGGGAAGAGCTGGAAGCATCAACTCCGATATGTGCCTTGACCAGGCAAGCCCAGGGTTTCGAACCAGCGACCTCAGCATTTCCAGGTCGACGCTTTATCACTGCGCCACTACAGGTCAGGCCAAACCCACATGGATTTAACTATTACTACTCCTGAAAAAGCTTGAGCATGTCTTCTAAGCCAAAAAGATTCAAATAAACATTTATAACTAAACTCTGAATGTCAACTGTCAAAAATAATCTGCTCTCTCCACCAGGAAGACTTAATTGCTCGTGCCAGGAAGCCATAATAACACTTTGAATTTTCTGCAGACCACTGTGTATAAATATGTAGATTGTGTAATGAAAATCCTAAGGAGTGACAGTCACCTAGACCAGTGGTCCCCAACCTTTTTTGGGCCACAGACCGGTTTAATGTCAGAAAATATTTTCACGGACCGACCTTTAGGGTGGGATGGATAAATGTATCACGTGACCGAGACAAGCGTCAAGAGTGAGTCTTAGACGGATGTAATGAGGGAATCTGGTCATTTTAAAAAAATAAAACATCGTTCAGACTTAAATATAAATAAAACAAAAATAATGTAAGTTATTTATTCTTTCTCTGCGGACCGGTACCAAATGGCCCACAGACCGGTACCGGTCCGCGGCCCAGGGGTTGGGGACCACTGACCTAGACTACAATGTGTATAGTGCCTCTTGGAGTTGAGCAATACACATCCTGCTCAACCATACATAACAGCCCCCCAACCAGAAACTAGTTTTTTCCTAATGTAAATAGTTTTCCGTGTCCTTAATTGTTAACAGCCATTTATGGACTTACTCTTTTGCTTGCCTAAACATTATAATAAAGATCTCGTAAATTAAAAATTAGTGATACAGGCTTATGATTTATCCTTATTTTTCCTATATTTTTATTATTCCCTAAAACAGACTGACTTTGTTAAAAAATTTATAAAGTCATTGAGGTAATATGAGAGATTAGAAATGGTATTATCCTTGGCCCTGGCCGGTTGGCTCAGCGGTAGAGTGTCGGCCTGGCGTGCGGGGGACCCGGGTTCGATTCCCGGCCAGGGCACATAAGAGAAGCGCCCATTTGCTTCTCCACACCCCCCCTCCTTCCTCTCTGTCTCTCTCTTCCCCTCCTGCAGCCAAGGCTCCATTGGAGCAAAGATGGCCCGGGTGCTGGGGATGGCTCCTTGGCCTCTGCCCCAGGCGCTAGAGTGGCTCTGGTCGTGGCAGAGCGACGCCCCGGAGGGGCAGAGCATCGCCCCCTGGTGGGCAGAGCCTCGCCCCTGGTGGGCGTGCCGGGTGGATCCCGGTTGGGCACATGCGGGAGTCTGTCTGACTGTCTCTCCCCGTTTCCAGCTTCAGAAAAATACAAAAAAAAAAAAGAAGAAAAAAGAAAAGAAATGGTATTATCCTCAGTAAATGAAGCTGGGTTGTAAGCAATCAACAATTCAAATGCTATAGAAATGTTCACCTGAAACCTATGTACTCTTATTGATCAATGTCACCTCATTAAATTTAATTTCTAAATTAAAAAAAGAAAAAAGAAAAAAAGAAAGTGAGTTCTAGAAAAGGAGAGTCATTAATGAGGGCAGGGGGACATCAGAGTCATTACACCAAAAAGACACTAAACACAGTCATGTTTATTTCAAAACATAAAGTGAACTCCATATTAATAAATACTTTTAACAATGAATGTGTTGCACTCGCCGGGTAAAACAAACACTGGAGACGTTTGGAGAGTTTCAGACAAAGTTTTATGGCCAAGAGAAAAAGAAAACAAAGCAAAACAAAACAAACCTGCGCAGGGGTGTACTCAAGTGATAGTCACAAGAGCCACACCCCGAGCGCCTACAGTCTAGGGGTTTTTATAGTATAGCAAGCAAGCAGTTCATACAGAAGCAAATTTGGCATTTAGCAATTGGTTCCCCCAAATTAAATTCTAGTCACGTGCCTTAGTAACCAGTCATACAGTTGAAAGCCCCAGCTGGAAATATCCCTATCTATCCCCTAGGATGTGGTTACATTTTCTGTCTTAGCAGTTCTTGTGACTTCCTTATCTCAAGGACTCCTCAGCTCCTAGCCATCCTGGGAGTCTGACGACTTCTCTATCTCAAGGACTCTTCAGCTCCTAGCCATCCTGGGAGTCTGGGCTCATCTGTTTACTGGACTAGTTCCTTTGAAGTTATTTCTAAAGCCTATTAATGTATTTTATAACTTTTATTCGAATGTCACAAATGCAGAAAAACTATTGTGCGTGTTCTAAGAAAACAGGATACTACAGAATCAGGAAAAAAGAGTCTTTTATCTGTAGGCCATTGATAAAAGCTCCTGATGGTAGGAATAGCCTCATGGATATTGTGTGAAACTGGGAGAGGAAAGAGAGTTGATAACATCAGGAAGAATTTTCTACTCTCCTTTTCTCATTGGGGACTTAGAATTCAAAATCTGAAATTGGGAAATACAACTTCACACACGTTCCTGGTTTATTTTTCAGTTTAGGATTAAAATCACTAGTTAATGGACATGACAAAAAATAAAATTGGAAACAGGTACCCAATATGAATCTAGGTCAGATTACTCTGGTTGAAAATGGGTTCACGAGACTCCTCGGAGGCCAAGCAAGAGTGGCTACGGCTTATGCTTAAAGCTCAGGCACAACCTGAGGGTCATTAACTGGAGAACTAAAAACACTGAACAATGTTGATGGTCACCTCCACCAGCTCTGTCCAGACTCAGGTCCTTTCAGTGCTGTCTTTGTAATAACCCATCATCCAATCTGCCTGTGGTCCAGCCCCTGCACACTCTGGAGCTGGGGTTGGGGACACACACTAGCCAGGCAGCTGCCCAGGCCTTTCATCCATGGAGAGAACCCTTGGGGAACCCATATGACCACTTTATTATTATTATTGTTATTAATACTATTATTATTATTGGCAAACACTCCAATGAAATAATCTTAAAGATTTGGAATTCCCGACCCTAATTATAATAAAAGATAGAGAAATACTCCTGAATGGGATAAAGATAGAACCTTCTCAGGTCACAGCCTTCCGTGAGAGTGGAACTCGCCTGTTCTGAGTGGCCTCAAGGCATGGAAAAGACCTCGCCTACTCCTGGCTTCCTCGGGTCTTTTTCTCAGAAGACATAATAACTTTCTAGGCTATAGAAGGTGAAAGAAGGCTCCAACCTAAAAACCACCACTGCACTACTGGCTCTCAGGATGTTTCTAGGAACAGGGAGGAGGGAATGAAAAAGGTCTCCTTCATTTTGATACAGCATCTTGTGACCAAGAGCAAGGGAAGGAAGTAGAAAAGAACAGAAGAGGTTTGTGCCTAGTCCTCTTAGTGCCGATTGGAATGATTTTAAAGAGTTGTCTCAGGTTCTGAAGGCCAAGACTTAGCCACAGAGGGACACCAGCTGGACGAGGTGGGTACTGAAATTACAGGGCTTCAGAGTTTTAAGCGAGGGAGGACCTCAAGGGTCTCACTGCATTTTCCAGAAGAGGAACCTAGGGCCTGGAGAGACGAAGCAGTGCACCAACCCCACACAGCTTGTTATGTCTGCTTGGGGGACACGGAGAGCGGCAGAGAGACTTCAGTGGTGGGGGCAGGTGAACATCGCGTGGCATGTGGTTAGTTACATTTAGAACCCCCACAGATAAAAAGGTCCCACCCCAGCCCCTTTCTTGTTGATTTGTCACCAGAAGTGAACAGGTTCTGTACTGAGCTTATTCATGGGGTTCCCTCAAGAAGGTGACAAGGAACTGCAGGTATGGCCTCACTTCCCAGTCCGGGAGGCCACCTGGATGGCTTTGATCCACTCGGTGCGCTCCTTCGGGGTGGCCGCTTGCAAGAAATAATGAACTTCACTCGCCGTGATGATCTCAAAGAGGTTCTCTTCTTCACTCTTCTTGCCTAGTGAACGAGAAGGTGAATGTCAGTGCACGTGGGCACCAGAAAGGCCGTCTAATTCACCTTCCTTCTGCAAGGCCTGAAATTCCTATTTTTTTGAGTGTTCTAAGAAGCTCAAATATGTGGTTTTCAAACTTACCATCATTATATGATCATATATATTTATTGTATAACTAGACGAGGTATTTACATAAATGGGTACATAATACAATCATGTGTGTTTAAGAAATAAGTGAAACACTCAAGGAGAAACATTTTCTTTCATAGGTTACAAACTAAATTCCTCACTTTTGCATACCATCAGTGTTCAGTGAGTAACCTCTAATCATGTCTAATGAGTATTTCCTGTACTCATAATATAAACCAAGGGCTGACCCTACTATGCTTTTTAAATTTATAAATAAATAGCCAGGCTGACTGCCAGGCCCAGCAGGACAGCCTCAATTTGTTTTGATCAAGACTCTAAATTAGAGTCTCTGCTGAAAGACCGAAGGCAGTGAACTGGCAATACTGTGACAAGACTTAAAACATTCACCTCAAATCAAAAAGCAAGATGCTCCCTACCCCAAAACAAAAGCTAATTCTATGGGAAGAAGAGAGTGAGTAGGTCCAGGGGTAGTAAAAATAATCTAGACTTTTGCAATTGTAGTTTTTCCTATCAGTGTCTATAACATCATAAACCCAAAATGACAAGGCAAAACCAGGGTTTGGAATCACCTCTTCACTGTGATACCATCCCTTCTTGCACCTGAGACATCAACCTATGCCAACACTATGACTTGTGCTATTTCATTTACAAGTCATAGACTTGTGATCTGAGACCCAGAGGTCATCTGGTACAACCCCTCATTCTCAGAGGAGGGGCAAAGCCCAGATTAGTTAGTGATTCACCCAAAGCCATGCCACTAACCAACTAGCACAGACCTAACTATAACCCAGGTACATCCTCTACTCACTAAAACAGTGTTCCTTTTGTTGAGGAAGATTTCCTGGTCTGTGAAAGGCTCTCACTAAGGAATGTCATGGCTCAGTTACAAGCTCAGAAGGTAGCAAGTTTCTCCATTTAAGCCAATTCTGATATGAAGGATTTCTCTCAGCACTGTTCAAAAATTTACTCAAGGCATCCACAAAAATCTCTCCAACTCCCCAAGGCCCAGAAAGCAAGGGAAGCAACTGGGAAAAGATACCTCTTGGTTTCTCCCAGGTTTTCAGACAATAATTCAGTCATGCTTATGCCTGATTAACTGAATGATCGCTGTTGGGTCAGGGTGCCCATGTGTGGGAAGGGAACCTAAGCAGACACACCTTCCCAAAGACAAATCCCTTCTTACCATCTGGGTAGCTCTCCACTGAAGTCACCACACAGCCTCTCAAATGAATTGCTCCCAAGGGATCTTCCCCCTAGAGGAGAGATGAAGCCTTCATTATGTTTCCAAAATACAATGTATGGATATACCTTATTCTGTTGCTGCAGAAGCTGCATAGACTCACTGGTACAGATGACGGTCCCCAAAATAGATAAGAACAGAACAAGATTAAAAAAAAAAACTTTCCAGATCCTCCACCTCTGACGTCACCTGGGGAGGCAGGATGAGGAAACACAAGTCTCCTATCTGGAGGACAGTAGGAGCAGAGGGATACAGGGAAAGGGGGTGGAAAAGGCTGAATTATCATGTCTCAAAAGCAAAGAACTGTGTGTTTCCAGAGCTCTTTGGCCCCATGCAGCTAACCCTCACAAGAGGGAATCTAAGAGCCCTGCAGTGCTGAGGACCCAGCTAGATGGAGTGGTCTTTACACTTTAAAGTTGGCCCGTTTTATCAAGGAAAAGCCCCTTTCTGAATACTCAACGGTTGAAATGCCTCAATTTAAACAACGCTTTTATCCACAGTTGGCCTGGAAGAGAAATTATCACTTGTTTGCATATTAATCCAAGAACAAAGTGTTGAACTGGTTGAGTCTCTCTGAAAATATTAGATTGGGGCAAAGAAAGAAAATTACATTTAGTTGTCTATTAAAAGACAATTTAGTGGTATTTTTGTCCTTCTCTGAGCTTATGCTGGCCTCAAAGCCTAAGATTGCAAATCTTTGCAATAAGAAGAGGTAGGGAAAGGTAGAGAAGGATGAAAGATAAAGAAGTGGGAGGGTGAAAGGAAAGGGGGCTATCAGCAGAGCAGAGAAAGGAATGGACAGATGCAGTGGGGGCTTCTAGTAGAATGGATGTATTGAGCACAGACTCACCCCAGCTGGGTCGTAGTAGTGCAGATAGGCAGGGTCTTCTCTCAGAATGAACTTCCTCACTTTCCAGTTTTTCCTCCTATGCCCCTACATCCAGGATCAACAGAAAAAAGAAATGATGCGTTCTTAGCATCACTCTGTACACATAAGTACCTACAAAATAAATTTTAGTTTAATTGAAAAAAAAATGATGAAATATTAATTCCAAGAGAACCAGGCCCTAACCCAGATCCTTGTCAGAGAGATAACATTGTGGCCCATGAATAATTGGAATTAAGATTGTCTTCCAATTTGGTATTATACAAGACCTTACTGTGTATGTATAATGCACTATGTTAAGTAATATTTAAGTAATGTGGGGCTGGCTAAAAAGAAGTTAAAGATATAGCTCTACTCTTCATATAGTTTATAGCCAGTGTGGAAAAATACAATAGTAGGCCCTGGCCAGTTGGCTCAGTGGATAGAGCATCAGCCAGTGTGTAGACGTTCCAGGTTCAATTCCTGGTCAGGGCGTAGATAAGTGACCATCTGCTTCTTTTTCCCTCCCTTCTCCCCCCTTCTCTCTCTCTTTCCCTTTCACAGCCAGTGGCTCAATGGGTTTGAACGTGGCCTCAGGAGTGAAAATAGCTCGGTTGATTTGACATTGGCCCCAGACAAGAATTGCAGGGTAGATCCCAGCCAGAGAGCATGCATAGTCTGTCTTTCTATCTCCCCTCCTCTCACTTAAAAAAAAAATACAATAGCAAATGTCCAAGTCAAATAATTGGTACAGATAATGGATTTTAAAAATATTAAATGAGACATGTAATTCTGGTTTGGAATGTAAAAAAAAAGTCTTATGCTTATCATGGGTGAGAAGGAGGTAGGTGAGAAGACCATTGATAACAAAAAAAGCAGTGAGACTGCACAAGGCACGTATAGATGTTAATGAATAAGAGCTGTCTGACTAGAAGGCAGGGGTCATGAGAAACATCAAGGCAAGGTTGGAAAAGTATAAAATAAAAGGTGGGGTTGTCGCTGAGTTGGAAGTGAAAAGATTGTAATCACATTTTAGGAAGATTAATGTGGTGACAACATACAGAATGGACCAGTTGCTAAATTAAAGATAATTTAGAGGCAAGATAATAAGGTAAAAAGGAGGTCATTAGGAAATGATTGAACAATTCAGGCATAAAATAATCAGGGACTAACATCAGCAAAGGAAATGGGAAGGAATGCCAGTCATAATGAGAAAGAAGAATAGGACTTGGCCTTTTCCAGTAGAATTAAACACTGACACTGCTGAGACTGTGGGTTTTAAGGGCAGAATGTGGGTATTGTTTGTCTCTGGTCCTCCAATGCCTAGCACTCTGCCTAGCATACAGTAGCTGCTTCATATATATTTGTAACTGCCTTGAATTATCCAGTTATTTCAATTAGCTTAATGCACTTCTAAATAAATCTGTTTGTATGATTTCCCACAGAAATTCAAATGACTTAAATAACTCAGAAGCCAAACACATATTAGATTAAAAGATATGTAGTTTCTATCTTCCCAATGCAAAGAATATGGTTCTTTAACACACTACATGTTGACAGGCACATAAATGAATTTTCCAATATTTTCCATTGTGCTTGTACAGAAAGCAATGAAACATTTATAATTTTAGTAGATGGTGCCTCCTTTATAATTTTATGTCTGAGCAGTTTAAAGAGAGCTTTCACGAATGCATCTAAGTTATCTGGCCAATCACTTGGTCCAGAAGTTCATCTCAAAAGAGTCTTTTACTTGCCTGAAGGTTGAAGCCAAAATCCCTGAGGAGTCATATGGGAGACTACAGAATATTTTTATCTATTACACATCCAGAATGGCTTTTGCAAAGCATCAAATTCTAAAATTCTTTTTATTAATTTCTGTACTTTGCATTAACTGATGCTGCCTATAAAATGTGGACACTGAAGTTTCTGCCCACACTGTTTCATCTTCACCTGCACTGCACACAGGCATGTCCTCCTATTAAATAACTGGGTCAATACCAAGTTCTCATGAGTCAATGGAGGAGGAAGGTCACAGGAAGATGTGAAATCAGCCAATCCTAGCCAACTACCATCTTTGCTTTAAGCCCTTATTAGCATCCCAGTGTGACATATTGAAGAGTTTGATCTTAGTAGGTGGGTGTCTGGATGGCCATCTTTCATCTAATGAGTATTTCCTGAGAGATTTTAAGGAATGCATGCATGCTTGGGGCTTCTAAGAATTGTCAAAGTCATCTACTTATATTTGATTTAATTCACTCTACAAATGTTTATTGCCCATTATAGACCAAGAAAGGTGCTGAACTCTGCAGCAGATTTGAGAAAAACACATATAACACATAGTCCTTTCTCATCAAAGAATCTACATTGAGAAACCAGACATTTTATGTGTTGTCATACAGAATAAGTAGTATTAACAAGGAGTATATTGAATATAATACAATCTCATTCGTCCTCAAATTTATTCTATTCCCCCAGATAGAATTATTTCTTCTGGGATGCAAAAGGTAGGGAGAAAAAGATGGGGAGGGCTGGGACCTGTCCTCCAGCTGGACACAGCTACTTCATCATTTAAGGTGTGGAGCGTAGGCATCCTTGCTCATGATAAGCATTCTGTGAAGGTTAACCTTGGCTAACTCCCAGCAGCAGACACACAGTAGTTTAGTTTTTGTGGCACTGAAAGAGGACACTTTATAATTCCCTCAGATGACTCTGATCTGAACTCTGATAGTTCAGGCTAAGAGATTGGAAACATTAAAAGGAGCTGTCAATTCAAACAGAAGAGATTTTTGTTCCTTTCTCTACACCCCCCCCCCCATGAATATTAGAACAAACTTCCTGAATGCACAAAGATTGCTCTTTTCTTCATGTGTAAAGGAAGTTTATAAGGATGACTTTTTAAATAGTGGTATTTTTATAAGGATGACTGTTTAAATAGTAGTATTTTAATAATAGGATAAATTAGCTTTTAAGAAAAAGACCACTGGCTCTGTGGCTCTCAGCCTTGACCACAAACTGATGGGGAGCTATAAAATCCAGAGACCGATTTCATTGGCCAGGTGTGTAATTTTAACAGGTCCCTGGAGGGTTCAAATGTGCACCAACTGGCTAAATTGTAACCATCAAAGGCCAAGTAAAGGAAGGTGGAGGGAAACAGGGAAGGCAGCCTACTTCTAGTTCCCGCTGTCTTCAACACACACTCAGTCACCCATTACCCTCAGCCAATTTTTGACCATCCAGGGTCTCCACTGAGGTGCTTTGCCCAACATAACTCCAGTCCAGCTCGGAGTTTGTTCACCCCCTTTTCAACCTTCATGTTCCGTTTCCTCAAGGCTCCTCTCTAAACAAGAGTTTGTCGGGTCAATTAATTCAAGAAAAGTCATTAATGGCTGAGAACAAAATAGAATTACAGATGGAATCAACAGCCTAAGAAAATAATGAAATTCCCTCCCAAGTTACTCTTGTCTTACCGGCCACCTCCCAACACCTACAATCAAAGAACCAGGAACATAGGAATGTTTGGCAGAACTAAAGAGGAAGCCAGAGCTGGGCAAATTCTGTCCATCTTCCCTGTATAAGGCTAGCCTTGCTCCTATGATTTTCCCTTAATCTAGTCTCTGATCACCCTGTTGTAAATTATTAGAATAGTCTGTGAATTCTTTCTAGATCTTTGCTGTACTATTTCTTAAGACCTTGATGTTAAGTTTACCATACTAATGCCCACCCACCTAGTGAAACTCAAAATCTATATCTATATTTAATCTTAACTGGTCCAAATTCCTTCTTTTTAAATGTAAAGATATGCTCAACCTTGATTCTCCCGTCTTCATCCTAAAAGTTCAGTCTCATTATGAGGTAAGTCAAATCTCTCAGTCCCTTGCGGCCTATGGACACAAAAATCTCTAGTACACAAAAATCTCCTTACAGCAACTAGATTCTCCCCATTATATACTAAGCAGTCACTTTAAGACAGCTCACAGCACAACCAGAAAGGCAAAACCCTGGCTTCATAAAGCAGCTTCTGCTTCTGTGACACCATGTGTGGGTACCAGTTTATTTCATCTTGACTATTCCCATGTCTTCCTATTGCTTCTGCCTCTACCACGTGCTGGGCCTGACTTTCTCACTCAGTACTGGTACTCTTGGTATCTCATGCCTTGGCCCCTGGTACCTAATTACAGCTTTTCAGATGGCTCCAGCACTTACCTCCCAGACTAACAGTAGCCTAAACCTGTGGACACTTGGTAACTGCATTTGACTTCCCCTAGGACTGTGTCCATGCCCTCCAACTGGATTTGACTTTTGCTGCTGTTTTTGCAGAGTTGGCCTCAGGCATGCCCTGGGTTTGTTCTCACTATGTCCCATCTGCAGGCTAGAATGGCACTTTCTGGCTCTCAGTGATATACGATGTTCTTTTCTGGGGGTGGCTTCTTTCGGTTTTCTGGTTACTTTGTAGGGAGGAGGGATAAGTATGTGGAGGTGCTTTTATTATGTCCTTTAGATGGCATCTCTTAGTCAGTTGATTTACTCCAACTAATTTAAAGGTTAATATTTTTCTTGAAATCTCTCTTTTCCCCATTGATATTGATAAAAGAGGAGTTTCTTTTCTCCAAGGTGCACCTTCTGCCCTGCCTGCCTCAGTCCTCCCGACCTATCCCACTTTGCTCATCTACTTAGTCATTTGTCTATCTTTGACCCCATGGGTTTCATTTACTTGCTGTCTATCAGCCCAGTGAAATATCATTTGGTGGTTTAGAAATATAAAGGACCCAGTAAGAGGGAAAGGCTAGAAGGGAATAGTAGTGGCCACTCACCTGCTTCAGTAAACATCCCTGCTTGATAATGATCCCTCTGAATTCTTCTTTCAGAATTACATCATCATCACTGGAATTCTCTTCACAGAAGAACCCACTGTCAGGCTATTGGGTAATGAAATAGCAAGTTTATTTTACCAATCTGAGGTGTATTGCTACTTGTACCATCTTCACCTGCCCACCTTCCCGTTTCCAGCCACTGGGGTAGCTCCTTCTTCTCCCGGCTGATGCATATCCCAGCTTGAACTTTAAAGGCTGTCATTCCCCTGCCCCTTCATCTTGTTTCTAGGTGCTCTTCCTCTCTAGTTTCCACTCACTTGATCTTGTTGAAAATCCTTCCATTTTTCTCGGGTTTCCAAGCTATACAAGGTGAGGCACAAGTAGGTTTACAGTTATGAGTACGTGCAGCACAGAGTTTTGTGCTTTTTTTTTTCATTGAATTTATTAGGGTGACATTGGCTAATGAAATTTATAGGTTTCAAGTGTACAGTTCTGTAATACATCATCTGTATATTGTTCTGTGTGTTCATCAGCATTTATTCTGGTATTATTATTTATTATTTTCCATATGAACTACTGTAAACCTACTTTTGCCACAAACATTTTAAGCCTAACTCAGCACATTTCTTCCTTCAGCAGAGCCTTCCTTTTCCTGGGTCTTGTGGCCACATCCTTGAGAGTAGAGCTGGCTAATTCAAAAGACAATGCACGGCAAGATCTCCATTCTGATCTCTGCCACTCCCCGCCCCCCCTACATTGAGAAGACCAAGAGCAGGTGCCCAGGCTCCTCCTCTGAGTTCAGCAGGGACTGGGGACTTGTTCAGCTATAAGCAAACGATGAATCATACAGAGGAAGAGGAGCCACTGTGGTGGATAAGTTTAGAATCTCACATTTAAATGGCTATAAACAACCAACTTAGAAGTCTGAAAGATATATATACCGACAGTGGAACTTCCCCTAAAGTGAAATAAAACTTTCGCTGGGAAATTCACAATATTTTTATAAAAGGCTCTTAAGTAACTTCCTAATTTTGTGCTCTGTCCCCAAATAGAAACAACACTGCCAAAGTCCCCCTAGAAATCCACTGTTGCGATTTCCTCACATGACCCAAGATCAGATTCATATTGTGTAATATAATGTTTCCCAGTCTGTTGTAAGCACACTATGGGATGTACACAAGACAACTGGGGGAGGGAACATGGATATACACATTTTGTATTAAGTCATATATATTAATGTATATTTGGAAAAATACAATTAGCGTATTGTGATTTTATGGCTCTCCCTTTAAAAAGGAAGCTCTGTAAAGGCTGCAAATTTTTTTTTTAACTGCTATATCTTCTTTGTTTAGGAGAGTGCCCAGCATGTACTAGGGCCCAATCAGTTTTTATAAATGAATTAGTGCTTAGAATAAGAATAGATATAATAAAGTGTTAAAAGTCCTTTTGAAGAGAACTATGCAAGCAAACAATGTTTTCTTTTAAACTGACTCACTTAGATGTGCAGGCATTGAGTTGGGGGACAGCTGTCAAGTCAAGAACTGCCAGCCACTCTCGGTAGAGGACTGGGCCTTTCTTTCACATATGTGATGTGGATATGAACTGAAATCAGCCTAGAATCTTCCTGGAGTGGTCTCCATTACAAGAAGAGTAGATAGGTAGCTTTTCCCACTTACAAAGTAGTAGAAGGCATCAGCGTTGTCCAGGAAAGGGTTTTCAGCAACTCCGTCCGCTGCGTTCTTGGACAGGTCTCCAGCAGGCTGCAGGTACCCTTCGTTGAGCAGGGAAGAGGCGATCATGAGGCCTTCCTGGCGATTCCGAACACGCTGATTGGAAACCAGCCAGTCAATGACACAGTTACCTGGATGGGACCATCAGAAGGAAGATTAACTCTCCTAATCAAAGAATGAACCACTGACAGTCACCTCCGGAAAGCTCCAGAGCACTATGTGTCTGACTTGTCTCATCTTCTTTGTTATTCCAAGAAGACTTCAGTGGGATAAATACCTGGAACTAAAAAAAACTGTGTAAAGGTTTTTCTCTCTTAAATCTGCATGTTCTTTAAGAAGCCATGCATTATCAAAGAAATAGTTTTTACTAACCCACTCGCTCATTCCATTAACAAACATTTATTGAACATCTAGTAGTTGCTAAGTACTGTGAAGGGCTTTGGTTAGACCCACTCAGGGAATCTAGGAGGGAGAGATGGGTGATAAGTAATTATTGTGACAACTACTGTTCTATGCGTCAACACAGTGGAGCCACTGGACCAAATCTGCAGGAAGATTTGGAAGGAGTGGGTGGGGGAAAGGGAAAAACTTGTTAGAGGAAGTGACACTGGGCCCAGGCTTTGAAACGAGTAGATATTTGCCAAGCACATGAGGCGGGGCGGAGAGAAGCCGGCACTGGGCTGAGGGAGCAGCAGGGTAAACAGACTCACACAGGCATGAAGCAGCTTCACTGTGGGGGACAAAGGAAGGAGTTGATGGAGAAAAGGAAAAGGAGACACTAGAGAGGAGGAAGGCAGAGCATGAGGGAGGGCTTTGATGGTACATCAAGTAATTTAGCAAGGAGGAGCCATTGCAAGTTTTTAAGCAGGAAATAACATAGCCAGATGTGTATGTCTTAAATTAAAATTAGATGATAACACTTGCACTGAAGGTCACACCTTTTTTGTAGGGTCTAGCAGGGATCTCTTGAGAAGTCATTTGATCAACCTTCTGCTTTCAAGAAGTATTACAAAGAGCTTAAAATAAAATAGATCCATCAATTGGATTATTAGTAGGCTATAGCAAAGCTTTGTATTAAAAATGACATATTCCTTACAAACATAGTCAACGGGGGGGGGGGGGGGGGGCAACATAACAAGCAGCAAGTCCTAGTAGTAAGATATGCTCTCCTTAAATCAGGAGTGAGAGTGGTTGGTTAGTGAGCCTTCCATGAATTTTATATAAGAAGGGCTTTTGCCTACTTTTCTTTCATTAGAAGGATAAACTAATTAATTCTGCATTTTTACTTTTAATCCTTACAGAGACCCTATAAAAGAGGTAAGACAATAATTACAGACTGCATTTTAAGAATAAGAAAATTAAGCCTCAGAGAGGTTAAGTGACCTTAGGCCTGAGTTACTCCTGTAATGACACCGTACCAGGTCAAGTCGGCATACACAGAAGCTTGAAAGACAAGTTCAGTCTACTCTTCCTGTCACTTGACATTCAAGGTCCTCCATCACATGTTAGCAGTGCCTGGGTCCCAGTCTCTGCTTTAGACCTATGTCTCAGCTTAAAACACCTGACTCCTACAGAAATGCCTAACCTCACATGAATTTCTGGAACCCACTCTGACCTCCAGTGCGGAGGACTTAAGAAGTTCTAGCCCAATATTCTGGGACTCAATACATGTTACACAGGATATAATTCTGGCCTGGACCTTGTGCTTAGAACTACATTGCGAACCCCATCCTTGACCCTGCCTTGTTCCTTTTGTCTTAGGCTCTGTCTTAGTGACCTCAGTCCTAGAGTTTGGGCCCTGCTTTTGTCAGTTTCCCTTACCACTGTCCAGGCTTGGTGTCTTGATCCCAAATCTCAGCCCAGCCTTTTCTGATGTTAATGGACTACTGCCTTTACTCCCTGAAACTGAATTCTCATGTGAAATTACCCTGTTACCCCATATTACACCCTCTAACTCTCTACCTTCCTGACCTTGACCTAGACCCCTGGTCAGCAAACTGCGGCTCATGAGCCACATGTGGGTCTTTGGCCCCTTGAGCGTGGCTCTTCCACAAAATACCATGTGCGGGTGCTATCTCAATAAGGAATGTACCTACCTATATAGTTTAAGGTTAAAAATTTGGCTCTCAAAAGAAATTTCAATTGTAGTACTGTTGATATTTGGCTCTGTTGACTAGTGAGTTTGCCGACCACTGACCTAGACCATTTTCATGCATTTTCTGTTGACTGGATTCCATATCTGTTGTCTCTTCTCAGAGCTTTCCTCCCTTGACCTCTTCACCATAAGTGAGCCAGGCCTGTCATCAGACAAACTTAGGCCTAAACTGTATGCCTCTTTCTGCCCCCAATGAACCATCAGCCTTCCCAGGGCAGTCATTTTCTTTTCCTGGATGTGTGTTCTTCATATTCCTGCTCTGTATCTTTGAACTCACCATCTTGTGCTCAGTCATCTCATCAGAATTTCTTGCCACAAATACTTAATGAAATTCTACCTGTCTTTCAAGGGCAAACTTAGGCACCATCTTCTATTCATCCCAACAACCCTAAGCTCTTTTTTTCCCTGAACTTCCAGAATCAGTTGTCTTTGCAGGCTTGTGACCTCATGAGTGCAAACCACACTGAGAGCTTGCACACTATAGTACTTAGTGTGTGCCAGCCACTGTTTCAAGCACATTACCACAAGTCCATAAAGTAGATGTTTATCCCTATTGTATAAACAAAGAAAGTAAAGTACAGGGAGGCTAAATTCTTGGCCTGAGTTTTATAGCAAGTAAGTTGTAGAGCCAGGATTTGAACCAAGATAGTCTGGCTCCAAAGAACAGGTTCCTAACCACTGCACCATCTACCTAAATGCATAACACTTAATGCTTACCCTGTGCAGCCTCAAACATACCTATACTGTTACTTAAATCTTACAATATATAAATGTACCATATATGTATTGATTCCTGTTTATCATTTTATTCAACTCTGTGTTTATTTTAACATAATGCCATTTATTGGGAGAAAAAAAATTACCTTTTGATTAATATAGCTGGAATTCCAAAACTGTATCTTGGACAACAAAGTTCTTTTCTACCCCTCTTTCTGTTTCCACACTGGGGGAGTTCAATTCTCATGCTCAACAGTCTTTGTCCTACGATCCTGTCTACCCAGCATGCTCCACACCCTCCACCCACACACAGAAGGCTGAGAAAGAACTCCAGATTGCCTTTCCCGCTGTCTCATTTTAGACATGCAAAGCCTGTTACCTGTGAAGCAGTGATTAAAAATCTTCTTGTCCTTCTCTAGGTTCAGTTCTTTTATTCCTTTTTCTGAGTCTTTCATGGACAAATACAGAGCGCTGCACAGAGATGGAAACAGATGGATGAGTGGGGAGAATTTCAGAATGGCAAATCCTCTCGGGGGGCCCAGCATGGGGCGGCTGGCCATGAGCATGAACTCCCCCCCTTCCCAGTGGCCCCTGGGCCTAATCTCTCCACTATATCAAAAGTAGTTAAAGGGAAGAGTTAATATTTGTATAGCTCTGCGGCCTGCCTAGAATTCAACAAAATGTACCACAAAGGTAATTCTTATATCTTAAATTCATTAAGCTCCTTGTTGATTTAACTTCAAATGTCTAAGATTAAAAGTTGCCCCCTGGTAGGTGGCAAAGATTAAAGGTTCCCAGGCCAATTTCCCATACACACTCTAGATCTTTAAGGTCTCTCAATGCTCGTGTCCCAGTTCATTCAGTGTCCTTCAAGAGACCATCTAGAGTAGACAATTGCTTTCAAGAAAGCAAATGTTTTAGCTAAGCTCATCTCCTATTCTACAAATGATGAGACAAGACGAAATAGTGAGAAGTTCTCATTTTTGTCCTTGAGGTAATAATGAACTAAAGATACCCTGACCAAAGAAACTGCAAGCAACTCGGCAGCAGGCCACTTCCATGTATCTCTGTGTTTCTCAACCACTGGTCTGCTGGAAATTTTGTGCCAGTCCCAGAAAGAGTTAACCACCTTGGTGTCATGTGAAGGTTATAGACCCAGTGATCTTAGTTGAATTCCCTTATACTCAGGGTTATGTCTGCCTTATTGTTCCCGGAAATAATTTTCTTATTTTCACAGGTCCCCAAGTATAAAAAGGTTGAAAACCACTGAGTATCATGTGGTTTCATGTAACATAAATATCATTCTGGCCATGGCCAGAAATGTGGTCACTTGAAGACCCCAGCCAGAAGCTGCAGCTAGACCAGGTGCCTCCTTTTGAGTCTTTACCAAAGCTTTGTTGTTGAGAGAAAACGCTCAGTCTCACCAAGCTCAATGTGCAAACATTAAAAACTCTTGTGTTAGAACCTGGCAGACCCTGGGTTAGGTTGCAGAAAAGGTTTTTCTTTGTCCCTTTCAGGGACGCCCCTCTTTGTATAAACCGAACCCCTGTTGAGTATTCTTAGCAGCCAACATGGAATTTTTTTGACTGTGCTCCTATTTCAGGTTATACTTGACATAAATGCAGAATTCTCAGGGAGCAAGGAAACTACCAGAAAAAAGGGCTCATGTGATAGGAGAAGAGGTGAAACATACAGGGAAGAAGGAAACTGTGAACCTCTAACAACCTTTAGACAACAATCATCATCTGCAATTCCAAGCCAGCCAACTTCTGAGGACATGAAACCAGGGCAGTGCACAAATGCTTTCTGCCCAGAATGGGCTTTCCTTGGCTAGTCCTTGCTGACAGTGTGAAAGTGGCACTTAAACTTGAAACCTTCCGTCTTGGATGCATAGCCCCTGCCTTTTCCTCCCTACCTAGAGATCCAGAAGCTTTCTTTCAGAACTAGGTTATTATGGCTATGTCACAAATACAGTAAGTTCTACCTCTCTGTCTCTCCCTGTCTCTCTGGCTCTCTTTCTCTCACTCTGCCAAGGTTATCCAAAATGAAGGAATGTATATACTCCATTAACTTCCTCTCCTTAGCTGCTAGGCCTCAGAGAAGATATGATCACTCCTTCAGATCCAGGTAAACATCTTAGTACACCGGAAGCCAGTATCGACCTGGAACAGGACCTGTCATGAGATTTCCTCAAAGGGGAAAGAGGAAAGGGGTGGAAGAAAGCAAACAGAAAATCACCCTAGGTCAATGGTTTCTGGCAGTCGAATAGATCTCCTGGTGGATTTCCTTGCAAACTTCTGGCCTCCTTCAATGCACTTAATGGCCTTCTTGATGTCCCGAACCCAGCCATCTTTCTCTTCCAGGAAGGCTGCCTGGAAGAAGTGGTCCTGCTGTTTTGTCGTAGTGATCTTAAACACAAACTAAAAATCAAAACACATTCCATTAGGAATAATTCTTTTCAAGGGGCTGAGTCTCCTTATGAAGCACAACAGTTGAGCCAACACTGTTTGGGAAGTACTTGGCCAAGAAAGATCCAAATATCCATAGTAGAGTGTGGGTGGGGGTGAAGGAGACTAGCTCCAGGGGAGCCATTCATACTGTAGTTTATGCACAGGCTCAAAGGTCAATGTCTGACAAACTATCCATTGTGACTAGTAATGTTAACTCACCATCCTTTTGAAGTCCTGACAACGGCTTGTCAGAGTGCTTCCTTTCAGGGGAATCATTCCTTTGGGGCTGTTGTCACTTTTCTTCTTATAGAATTCAATTCCATCTTCTAATAACACAACCCACATGGGCTTCCAGGTGTTGAACACACTCCCCTGTAATGACAACAAGAAGAACCGTGTAACAATGTTTTCTAAAACTCTTCTATAGATGGTGCAGGACTTGGTAAATAGCCTAGTATTGGCCACTGTAGACCCAGGTGACCCACATTTGTGTGACCAGGATGTTAGGACAGCAGCTTTCAAGGTAGAAGGGGACTGCCATTCTTCTGGAACTTAAAAGAAAAATTATTTTAAGATAAACTGTATGCACATCTATAATCATCCCATAAGCCTCTCAGCGTCATTACCAAGGGAATATGGTACGATCTCTAATCTTCCTGTTGTGCATTTCAGGCTGGCTTTCTGGGGTTGTGTTTTCTGCTCCCAACCCTGCCCATTGTGCTCAGTTCAACTCAGGGGTGGCAAATAGATTCTATCTCAAGTGCTAACTCAGATTGAGCACTAGCTGATGCCTGATGCTGAACTCACTGGAAAAGTGGCTTGATCCAATGCTGTGTTTACCACAGGTGTGGAGACCATAAATAGTGGCATGCTAACTGCAGTCACTTCCATCCTGAAGTCTAATCAGATCTTATCTGAATGTGAATGTCAAGAAGAATCTCAGATAGCAGCCTTGTATGCAAGATGGCCAAGTTGTGTGAAACCCTTGCAAAATGGTCTGTAATGCCAGAGTGCCACTGTCCCTGTCAATGAAGCTTTTAAGAAAATCCTTACTGAAAAAGTTTTCAGTTTGAATGAATGTCAATTGTCCCTGTAGCAATAAATTAGCCATTCTGACTAGATCAAGGAGTCTCTCTTTCTTATCTATATTTGACAGTGTTTTGGAAAAGGAAGAAAATAGGATTCTTTGCCTCTCATCATTAAACCCAGGAGGCCAGCCTGTCATGAGTACTACAAAATAGAATTATCATCTAGTTCCCAGCAGATCCTGTTGCTTATCTTAAAATACAAAGAGCCTTTATAAAAAGATCCAGTTGCCCAAAAGGAAGTCTATTTATGCAAAAAGGGTAAATACTTGTGGGATTATCATTTTGCTTGTCCAAGTGTTTCCTTTGTTTTAGTTATTTTTTTAAATTAAAACACACTTATCTCATTTCTGCACAGGCAAAATGACTTCCATACTGACACTAGACTATTTCCCTTTCTTTAAAAAATTGGCAAGTTTAGACACCATGCCAACACATGAAATGATTTCAGTTAAATGCCTTTTGGTGTTAGATCAATTTGAGAGAATTCATATCCAGAACATAAAGAGTCCCTGCAAGTCAATAAGAAAAATACAATCTTTTTTTGTTAATGGGCAAAGGTTGGAAGAGGCATTTCACTAAAGAGGTTATCCAAACAGCCTCTGAAAACGTGTTCAACATCATTTTTCATCAGGGAAATGCAGGTTAAAATCACAGTGAGATAATCCTGCACACCCATTAGAATATCTAAAATTTAAAAAGATTGAGAAGGACAAGACTTGGCAAGAATGGTAACTGGAACTCCCATGTACAGTGGGCGGGGGTGCAAAATGGCACGTCGAATTAGAAAACTGTGGAGAATGTCCCAATTCGTAGAAGATATATGTTGAATATTTAGGGGTGAAGTAGCATGAAGTCTGCAACTTATTTTCATAAAATGTGTGTGTATACTTGTGTAGAAGTATAGAGAAACGGAAAGATAAAACAAATGCGGCCATGGGCTAACAATTGATAAATCTAGGTAAAGAGTAATACAGGCAATCATACTATTTTTCTCACTTCTCTGTGGGTTTGAAATTTTTGAAAATAATTGGGGAAAATTAATAAATAAATGAATAACTCATGACACTACTATACATTAAAATTTGGGATATACTTTTAGGGAAACATAGAGATAAGTCTATTTAATAAAATAATTAAAATAACTGAAAATAATAAAAGCAATAGACACAGAGCTAAGAGTAAAAAGTTGAACTAAATGACTACTAAATGCCTTTCAAGTTATCTAAAGTTTTATGTCCTACCTCAGCCTATCAAAGATTAATGACTGCCACAGTCACTCAGGGCTTTTGACCTTGGAGTTGGGATAAACTGGGAGAGGTCAGCCAGTGCTTCATTCTTTCTGTGGACAATTAAAGTCAAGCTGCTCCTAATTCAAACGTAGCCTTAGGGGTCTGTCAGCTCTCTCAGAGGAGGATGTCATTTAGGATCCTGGGTCATTATGCACACTGAGAAGGCTGAGCCTCCCTTAAAACAAGAAAAGTGAGACCAGCCTGAGAAAGTGGAAACTTTTCTCACGGGCTTGGTAGCGGTTGGTTAGGTTAGGATGGAGGGATTATGGGTGATCTCTCTCCTCTCAGCCACTATTATAGCACTAGACTCTCACTGCATAGCCTGACAGCACCTCCTCTCCACTACCCCTATATTTACCCCTTCCAGTCTCTGATCCTCTTGGCACTCACCCAAGAGCAAAATGGGAAGTATGCCCCTGGCATGTCCGGGACACAGTACACCTGACCTGTAAATGTGGAACTGGAACCAGAAGCCACGTCCCTCAATGCCATTTCCCCTTCCACTTCCCCTCAGATGCCCTCTTTATTTTGGTTCTCAAGTACCTTGAGTGATTCTGGAATCTAAATCAATTTCAGCTATACATATAACCTCATAAAATTATAAGATTATACTTTTATATAATCATAAAATATAATATTTTAATAATAGACATAGAGCATTCTGGTTTTGCCCATTATAAACAAAAACCTAAACAATTACTTGTCATGATGGGTGGGTTTTATGAGTCAGATTTATCAGTGTTTCCCAGTGAATAACTGTTGCTCATCATGGGACTGGTATAAGTTAGTGCATAAGAGTCTGACATTACATAACACCAAAAGAAGAAATCTTAAAGGATGAGAAATTTGATTGTATAAAAGAATTGAACTACTGTACATTAGAAAAAAATCCCTGAAAAATAAAATCTGTGTATCTGTAATATATTATCATATAATTAAAGATTAATAACCTTAATATGTATTTTAAAACTCTTTAGAGTCAGTAAAAGATATATAAACACTCCCAGTTCTTAAATGGGCAAACAATATAAACAGGATATTCTCAAAAGAAAAAATACTCAGGCTCAATAAACATAAAAATATACTGCTTCAATAGTATTCAAAGAAACAAAAATTAAATAAGATAATTCTTTGATAAGATTTTTTTAAAACTTTATAAAATGTATTGGTGAAGATTTGAGGAAATGGGCATTAAAAATAAAGAGCTTTATGAGTCAGCAGTTTGATGTGGGCTGTGAAAAAAACCTAAAGTCGTTGCTATATAAAAGGTTAAGATCTAAAGTGAGACAAGTAATATTCTAATTTTAAATGGAGCATGACCAGTAGGTGACCACAGGCTCTAGAGTTGAGTGGCCCCGGCTCAAATCGCAGCTCTGCCACATTTTAACAGTGTGACCTTGAGCAAGTACTTCTACTTCATTTTCTACATCTGGCAAATCTGGACAAATGCTACTATTTATTTTTCAGAGTTATTGGGAGATGAAATAAAATAATCCATGTAAATTGCTTATCACAGTAATTAGAACAGTGTCAACACTCAATAAATACTATTTCCTGTAATGCTGTGCTTATCAAGTGCACCTGAAAAAAATGAACTTGAGCTCAGGAAACCTCAAAGCTGCACATAAACCAGAGCCTGTTCAAGAGAGAGTCACGAGATGGCATCTCTTTTAGAAAACTGTTGAAGAAACTGGCTAAGTTTCAGCCCAAAAAGGAACAGGCAGAGCAGAGGAGGACCATCTTCAAAGGTGTCAAACATTGTCCTAGAATGTGGAGGTTTCAGAAAAAAGTAGTTTGCTGCATAATTTGAGAGAAAGTTCAATTAGTTAGTTTCCTGACACAAGAGGCTTTCAAGCATGCTTGTTAACGAAATAGCAAAAGAAATGCAGGTGTAAGATGGGAAGTTCAGTTAAAGTTATTTTAATATTTAATATTCCTTTCAACTCTCAGATTCTACACATCATCTATTCCAAAAAAACCATTGTCCCTACTACCCCTATGGATATCTTCAACTTCAAGATATCCCTGCCAACCTTTGGGTCTCACCTATAAGCCAAATACAAATGAATTTTTAAAAACATATTTAACATGATCATATAAAAAGAAATACCCCATTGGAAAAAATTTTAATACATTAAAAGTTACTATAATATGGCCTGATCAGGTGGTGGCACAGCAGATAGATCATCAGTCTGGGATGTAGAGGACCCAAGTTTGAAACCCTGATGTCACTGGCTTGAGTGCTGGCTCATCCAGCTTGAGCGAAGGCTCACCAGTTTGAGCGTGGGGTTGCTAGCTTGAGCATGGGATCATAGATATGACCCAATGGTTGCTGGCTTTATGCCCAGGGTTGCTGACTTGAAGCCCAAGGTCGCTGGCTTGAGCAAGGGGTAACACACTCGGCTGGAGTCAAGGCACATATGAGAAAGCAAACAAAGAACTAATGCTTATATATAATATGGACCCCTGATTCTTTGGTTTCTATGATGTAGACAAGTTTTTTTTTTCTTTGAGACTTGTTCATTCAACAAATGATGTTAGAACAGCTCTTGTGCTTCAGACACTGGCCTGAATGTTGGAGGTGTAAAAATGAATAAGACACAGTCTCTACTCCTAAATGGTTCACCATCAAACCTGGGGAGCAAGTGACCTTGATTGATAACTCCAGTGCAATGTGAAGAATGCACAGACTGGGCATGCTGGCCTGTGCATCAACAGCTAGCTTCACTGAAAAAAGCTACGAGTCATGACTGAGGGTTGGGGCAACTTTATTTTGGTGTTTACAACCTCTCCTAAGTCACTTCTCATAAAGTAACGAAACCTCCTTTTGCTTCTCCTTTCCCTCAAACTTCTCTTTTTCATACAGTGACATATAGCTGGAATTCAAAGGAAAATTACATTATGGTCAAAGCTACATATTTAACAAAAACGAAAATGTGAGTTAATATGACCTATTCTCCCACACTCATGGGGCATGGTATTTTAAGTTGGTGATGCACTAAATTACATCCTTATTTCTGCTACATAGTAAATTGTATCTTCTGATTTTCCAAACTGTTCTATGAAATTACTTGTATAACCTGATAAATGGTTATTTTGTGCCTGTTTAAATACTTTGAAGGCAGGGAAACTAATCTATTCAGTAGTATATTTTTACATTAATAAAATCTTCCAGGTTGGACAGCCTCTCAATAAAATCATACTAGGGAAACAACAGAGAAATGGCACTGAGTGTTTAACGCCTGATTTCTGGCGTCTCAGGAATTTAGGTTCAAATCTCAACTTTGACTTTTCCAGACAGTGTGGTCATAGGCAAGTTACTTAATTTTTCCAAACATTAGTCTCCTCACCTGTAAAATAAAAATAATATTGTGCTACTTCTCACTGTTGTAAAGATTAAATGAAATAATATACTTATAGGGCTTAGCACCATGGCTGGCTTGTAGCACATGCTCAAAGTTGGTTACCAGATAGACAGATAAGATTACACAGTTTCATAGGCAATTCTGTGAAATTGGTCTGGCATAAGGTTCTCCAGGGTACCACCCACCACAACAGTGCTTTGAAAAAGAAAATCACTGCAATACAAGCCCAAGAGGACCACATGTAACGTGATTAGACACTGAGGGCCTCACTGTTGGGTTCCAGTTCAGCTCTGCCACTTAATATCCGTGTGATCTTAGGCAAACCTCTTTGCGTCTCTGTACCTGTTTTCTCAGCTGTCAAGTTAGGCTAACTGTTGTACCCACTTTGTAGGGTCGTTATAAGTAATAAGTGAACTAATATTAATACATTAAATGCTTAGATCTATCCCTGCTGCAAGGTAAGCACCACATCTGTTAGCTATTATGATGATGGGAATCAGTGGGTACAAATCATTGCAGATTATTTCATGGTAGTGCATCCAGAAGACAAGGTAGCTATATGAAACAAGTTCCGGGCCAACACCCCTGACTCCTGTTCTCTCTTTTACCGCAGGCTTTCCTCCTTTCACCACACTCTCAGCAGGCCCTTTTCTTTCCTGCCCAACCACTTGTCCTTGGGCACTCCAACTCCCAGCGTAGCAGGCCACCCAAATCCCTGAGCAACTCGACATCAGTCCCGCGGCATGAAGTGCCTGCTGGACCGGTTGTCAAACAGTCAACAATAGTTTGTGCTTCATAAACCTCTAGAATGAGGTTGGTTTTGGATGTGACTTGGTGGAATACAGGTTATTAACTGCATTACTGCTCCTCTCTCTTTTTTTAAGCTATGCTTATAAACATCTCTAAATCAATAGTACGTTTTCAAGGACCTCCGAAAGATATTTATGTTTATTGGCTGGAAGTAACTCCTAATCAGAGAGAAGGGGAGGTTGAGGTCATAAAACCCAATCTTGCCCTCAGTACAATCGTCCAGGCCACACTCTGACTCTGGTAAGCTCATCTGACTTCCCTTTTGCTGGTTTGGGTAAGCCTGCCTTTCAGAATGCTGCATGGAGTCAATGAGACAGTGGACTTTGCTGTTAGACAAGCCTGGGCTTGAAGCCCAGGCAGTCCTCTTACCAGTTGTTCGATAGTGGGTATGTCATTTATTCTCTCTGAGCCTCAGTTTTCTCATCTGTAAGATGGGGATAAGGACACTATTGTATAGGGTGGTTAGGAGTGAATATGATCATGCTCGTAGAGCAAATGGCTGCTATACGGTAGTGAAGGGAATGAAAGTTTTGCCACTCTGAAGCTACCTTTTTTGGGATATTGATTTTGAACTGGTTATTGAGAAATAAAAGACTCAGAAAGAGACTCTGACCCTCCTCACTTCCTTGTCCAAGAGGTTCAAATAGAAAAACCTATTCCAACAAGGGAATCTTCGAATGTTGCCTTAACCTAATTTGAATTAAGTATGGTAAACAGAGGGCTTCAAGTAGGGGCTGTTAGCTTAGATGCCCTGGGTCCCATGGTGTCTGAGTTGCCTAGCAAGGATTTGCCTGCCATGGATGTGCTGCTCTTCCTCAACTAACAGTAAATCGCCCATTCTCTCTTCTGAAATATAAGACCCTGTCTTTGTCTTTGACCTCTTTTCTCCTTTGTCAAAAATGTCATATCTACATAATGTTGCCTTACTATCTTTGGAATTGTCATTCTTATGTGAATTTATCATGCACATCTATTAAAATTTTATTTTCTCCTGTTAATCTGTCTCTGTTAATTTAATTCTTAGCCCAGCTAAAACTTAAAATGTGGGAGAAAAAGTATTAATTATTTTTAGCCTCCATAGTAGCCTCTAAATGATTTTTTTTTAAGTTAAAAGTAGCAAGATTCGGGGGCAAGGAAATCTGGGTCTTATATAGAAGGGAAAAGTTGCAAGATGATAGAATTATGTATTTTACTTCTTCCCTTAGCCATCATCTATAGTTAAAGATCCTAGACAGGAAACAAAGGAGGAAATTTGAATTGTAAAATGTGGGCAGTAACTTTGCACTGAAGAAAACCAGAACTTTCTTTTCTTTTCTTTCTTTTTTAAGTGAGAAGCAGGGAGGCAGAAACAGAATCCCGCATGTGCCTCACCAGGACCCACCTGGCAAGCCCCCTACCAGGCAATGCTCTACCCATCTGGGCCGCTGTTCCATTGCTCGGCAACAGATATTTTAGTGCCTGAAGCAAAGCCATGGAGCCATCCTCAGTGCCTGGGACTAACTTTGCTTGAACCATTTGAGCCATGGCTGTGGGAGAAGAGGGGAGATAAGGAAGGTTGGAGAAGCAGATGGTCTCTTCCCCTATGTGCTCTAACTGGGAATTGAACCCAGGACTTCCACACACCAGGCCGATGCTCTACCACTGAGCCAACTGACCAGAGCCAAGACCCCAAGATTTCTGACTGGACAAAAATCACAAAATTTTTGCACCAGAGTTTTCTATTGTTGTATTTTTTCCACCCCAAATATCTTTATCTCCAATAAAATTATTTTGTAAAACATAAGGAGAAAGGTATTTTTTGTTACCACCCAGGTAATTAAAACTATGTAAGAAAAAAAGAACACGGAGGGAGATTCATACATTATTGCCTGTCACACTTTCCTTTTTTTTTTTTTTTTTCATTTTTCTGAAGCTGGAAACAGGGAGAGACAGGGAGAGACAGTCAGACAGACTCCCGCATGCGCCCGACCGGGAACCACCCGGCATGCCCACCATGGGGTGACGCTCTGCCCACCAGGGGGCGATGCTCTGCCCATCCTGGGCGTCGCCATGTTACGACCAGAGCCACTCTAGCGCCTGAGGCAGAGGCCACAGAGCCATCCCCAGCGCCCGGGCCATCTTTTGCTCCAATGGAGCCTCGGCTGCGGGAGGGGAAGAGAGAGACAGAGAGGAAAGCGTGGCGGAGGGGTGGAGAAGCAAATGGGTGCTTCTCCTGTGTGCCCTGGCCGGGAATCGAACCCGGGTCCTCCGCACGCTAGGGCCTGTCACACTTTAACAGCAGAAACTGTAGTCAGGGGACCTCACAGCCTTGCCAGAGGTAAATTATCTTGGTCCTTTCTTTCTCTTTTTTTTTTTTTTAATGTCTTTGTATATTTTATTTTTTATTTATTTTTTTAAAATTTTTTATTTATTCATTTTAGAGAGGAGAGGGAGAGCCAGAAAGAGAGAGAGAGAGAGAGGAGAGACAGAGAGAGAGAAGGGGGGAGGAGCTGGAAGCATCAACTCCCATATGTGCCTTGACCAGGCAAGCCCAGAGTTTCGAACCAGCGACCTCAGCATTTTCAGGTAGATGCTTTATCCACTGCGCCACCACAGGTCAGGCTGGTCCTTTCTTTGCTGTTAACTTGGCATCAAACCCAGGAGCCAGTCTATATTCCCATGAGAATCTAGAATAGCACTTCTAACTATTGAAGTGTATATCAACACTGATACCAATAATCATTGTCACTTAGGTAATACCTACTCTATGCTGGATTCCTGACACATGTATTTTGTGTGTGTGTGACAGAGACAGAGAGGAAAACAGAGACACAGAGAGGGACAGACAGACAGGAAGGGAGAGGGATGAGAAACATCAATTCTTCATTGCAGCTCTTTAGTTGTTCATTGATTGCTTTCTCATATGTGCCTTGACTGGGGGGAATGGGGGCTGCAGCAGAGCAAGTGACCCCTTGCTCAAGCCTTGAGCTCAAGCCAGCGACCACGGGGTCATGTTTATGATCCCATGCTCAAGCCAGCAACCCCACACTCAAGCTGATGAGCCCGCGCTCAAGCCGGCGACCTTGGATTTCAAACCTGGGTCCTCTGCGTCCCAGTCCAATGCTCTATCCACTGCGCCACATGTGTTTTTTAACCCACATATACAAGATATCTGAAAGAAACTTAACATCCAAAGAAGTGAAGGACCGCAGCATCTTCCTGGGAAATTTTGGCTTCAGAGACAATTCTGCAGCCAACAAAGGAAACATTTCTCTAAAATGCAACTTAGGTCATCTTAATACATAACAACAAAGAGTGTCCAAAGAAAAAGAATATCCCAGAGAAAAATGCAAAAATTACTGAAGAAATTAACTGTGAAAATATCAATATAAAATTTTACTGTTTTTCTTTTCAGTACATTTTCTAGATTGGCTTTTACAGGCCATGATCTGAAAAAGAATTTAAAACTATTTATTAATATAAGTCCATGTGCTTTAGAACCCTAACTCTGTCATGCCCATTTCCTCAGGGGGCAGCCTCACTTATTAGAGGCTCATTCTTCTATTTTTTTTTTGTAATTTATTAAGTTTAAAATATGAAAATACACACTTAATAACAGCAATTTTTATTACAAGATGTTTAAATTATTTTTAAACAAAATATTTTTGCTGAAAATGTTTCCATTTACCTGCTTTTCTCAGGATACTAACCCAAGCAATCAGGAAAGAAATACATCAACATTAAGTATTACGGGCACTCAAAAAAAAAAAAAAGAGTATTGGTGCACTATTGCAAAGAATCTACATACACCTTTGTGGACTTATGTGCACCTTTTCCAAAGGATGATTCACAATATGGCCAGCTAGAGAGACTATAACCTGAGGGCTCATTTATTCTCTCACATCTACTCATACCTCTCACTTCCATAAATACATCACAAATCCCAACTTAGTTAATCAAGAAAATCCTGGTGTACTGGATGGACAGAGCTCAGTGCCACAAGTCAGAAACTCAGGTCTCAAAAGAGTGGGTTTCTGGTTCCAACTCACACAGCCATGTGACCTGGGGAGTCACCCAGCTTCCGGGTCTCAATTTCCTCTTCTGTCAATGAGGGAATGAGGCCAGATGACCTAAGTCCCTTTCAGCTTTAAATGAAAAGAGAATCAGGCAGCAATGTGTGCAGTGTAACCTCCTAATAAGAAGAACATTTTAGTAGAAATGCTAGACCAATGAACAACCTGAAAGAGTTACAATAGGCTTTCATTCAATTAAAAAGCTGGGCATCTGAAGGAATGTACTGAATTCAGTTTATTTCTGACACGCTCAGCTCACTTGGATCAGTGCGAGAGTACATGTTTGTATAAGTGTTGCCCACAGGATGCCAATAAGCCCTGTGTGTGAACTCAACATCCTGCAGTTTCACAGTGACATGGAACACCCTTACCCTCAGAATAAAAACCAACATACCAACAAAGTTCACTTTTTTGATGAGATATCTGTGAGACTAAGCATTTTTTAGTGCACTTTTGTCTTTATTTTCCAATTTTTAAAAAGATGCACTACCTATCACCCTAATGGCATATTATTCACTAAGAATTGTGAATGAAGAGATTTGAGCCCAGTAAAAAAGATGAGTTTTTAATGCAACAATTCTAAGAAGAAAGCCCTAGATATAAGCTACAATTATAGCATTATTTTAACAACTCATCTTTAATCAATTTCTTCTCTCTCTCCTCAAAAAAGAAAAAAAATGTGGGCAATTGGAATTTAAATAACAAATGAATAGTCTCTTCATTATAACCTCTATAGTAGAAGAGTTTGAGTCTTTTATCATAACAGGCTTATGTGGTTCTTAAAAAGGATACATAAATTATGAGGAATTTTGCTTAGACCCTCAGCTTCCAGACCCTGTAGCCTGCAGTTCTCAGTCCCACAAGATCAAGATGTGCTGACATCTGAGCTGGATTAGTTCACTGTTAAGAACCAGAACAAAGTGGAGCCTGTACTACTTCTAACTGAGCATCCTACATGCTGCGATGTTTTCCTAGTCCAACCAACTGGATTCAGCATTAAACATTCTTAAAATGGATATATAGAGAGTGCAAGGCTGGACTCCAATCCTTCCCAACCCCATCTCCCTTGACACCCTTATAGGTGGCTGCTTACCCTTTTCACAAGGTAGCTCTCCCTGATCCGCTTTGGTTCCATGTAGGCTGAGAGCTCTGGGTCCACTCGCAAGCAAGTCTTCTCAGAAGCTCAGCCTCCTCTGAGAGCTGAGGCAGTTGTGGGCTGCTTTTCTATAGTGAGATCCCTTTCACAATTTCCCATTGGCTGGCGATCGCATGATCACATCCTCTTCCCCTCACTGGGGTGGAAGATCAGAATAAGGAACTGCAGAGAGAAACAACCCATTCTTTGCTAATATTGGAGACATTAAAAAGTACAGTTGTAAATTTTTATTACCACACACAAAAAAAACCATTTCCCTAAAGAGAAGGAGAACGGTCAAAGGAAGAGGAAAATGAACAAGACAACCTTATTGGTAGAAAAAGTCCTGGCTTAGAAACTGTTCTTGAGATCTGGAAATGCTTAATAGAAATGCCAAAATGGCCCTAGCCTGATAGCTCAGTTGGCTAGAGCTTCATCTCGAAGCACAGAGGTTACCTGTTCAATCCCCTGTCAGGGCACATACAAGAATAGATTGATGTTTCTGTCTCTCTCTCCCCCTTTCTCTCTCTCTCAAATCAATAAACTTAAAACTAAAAAAAAAATTTAATGCCAAGAAATTCAAAACCAATAGGTTAGTATAACAAAGGCAGTTACTATTAAAAGAAAGCCTACTTTTATGCCACGCATTCTACTAGGTTTTTTCAGCCGCTCTCATTTATTGAAGTCCTTACAAGAAATCCATAGGGGAAAGATTGTGTCTGTTTTAGACATGAATAAACTCATGCTCAGAAAAGAAAGCAGTTGTCTCAGGTGACAAAGCAGGTAAGAGGTAGAACCAGACAAGTAGGAAGAGACCTCACCAGGGTACTGCTGCTTCCCATCAGCCTGAGAACCATGAGTCACCCAGAGTGCCAATCCTAGAGTAGACTTGTAAAAAAAAGTTCATACTCAAGCATGTTGAGAAATTATACATTACAGTCTCAACTTAGTGACTCCCTTTTTGATGAACAAAAGTCCTACAGCAGAGAATCCTGTTGTGGTGGTGTTTAATCTTGTGTTTCCCAAAATTATCTGACCACAGAACTCTTTTTTTTTTTTAAATATTTTATTTACTCATTTTAGAGTGGGGGGGGGGGGGAGAGGAGCAGGAAGCATCAACTCCCATATGTGCCTTGACCAGGCAAGCCCAGGGTTTCAAATCAACAACCTCAGCTTCCCAGGTTGACACTTTATCTACTGTGCCACCACAGGTCAGGCAGAATTTTTTTTTAACAATTTCTGTTAACATTCTTGTTATAGGTTGAATTGTATCTCCCTAAAAGAAGTCCTAACCCCCAGCGCCTTAGAACATGAACTTATTTAGAAATAGGGTTTTGAGGGATGTCATTAGTTAGTTAAGATGAGGTCATACTGGAGTAGGTGGGACCTTAATCCAATATGACTAGTGATCTTATTAGAAGAGGACTGAAACACACATAGCAAGTAGCCATGTGACAACAGAGGCAGAGACTGGAGTGATACATCTACAAGCCAAGGATGGCCTGCTAGCATCAGATGCTAGAAGAAGCAGGCAGGATTCTCCCTGGAACAGTCAGAGAGAGTGTGGCCCTGCCAACACCCTGATTTCAGACATTTAGCCTCCAGAACTATAAGACCATAAACTGTTGTTTTCTTTTTTTTTTTTTATCTTTTTTTTTTTTTAATTTTATTTATTCATTTTTAGAGAGGAGAGAGACAGAGGAGAGAGAGACAGAGAAAGAGAAGGGGGGAGGAGCTGGAAGCATCAACTCCCATATGTGCCTTGACCAGGCAAGCCCAGGGTTTCGAACCGGCGACCTCAGCATTTCCAGGTCGACGCTTTATTCACTGCGCCACCACAGGTCAGGCAAACTGTTGTTTTCATTCCCCTCAGTTTGTAGTACTTTGTTACAACAGCCCTCAGAAACTAATTCTGAAAAACTAGAATTCATACAACAAATTTTAAGACTGTTTATCCGGCCATCAGTTGGCGCAGTGGTAGAGTGTCGGCCTGGCGTGCAGGAGTCCCGGGTTCGATTCCCGGCCAGGGCACACAGGAGAAGCACCCATCTGCTTCTCCACCCCCTCCCCCTCTCCTTCCTCTCTGTCTCTCTCTTCCCCTCCTGCAGCCAAGGCTCCACTGGAGCAAAGTTGGCCCAGGTGCTGAGGATGGCTCTGTGGCCTCTGCCTCAGGCGCTAGAATGGCTCTGGTTGCAAAAGAGCGACACCCCAGATGGGCAGAACATCGCCCCCTGGTGGGCGTGCCAGGTGGATCCCCGGTCGGGCGCATGCGGGAGTTTGTCTGACTGTTTCCCCATTTCCAACTTCAGAAAAATACAAAATAAATAAATAAATAAATAAATAAATAAGACTGTTTATCCAGCCATGTGAAAGTAGTCAGGTTATTTAATCACTCTCGGCTTCCGTTTTCTTCCCATTTGTAAGATGGGGATAATAACATCTATTCCATGGTGCCATTCTGAAGATTAAATAAGACAATACTTGTAAATGTTTAGAAAAGTGTCTGGAACATAGTAAGTGTCCATAAATGTCAGTGATTTCTCATTTCCAAGGAGCCTCCTTTACTCTCAGGCTGATCCTTTCTAATGATAAATTCAGCAGAGATTATAGAAGTAATCATAAGACTAGATTTTTATTTTTTTTAAGTGAGGAAGGGAGAACAGAGAGGGACAGAAAGACAGGGAGAGAGATGAGAAGCATCAATTCTTTGTTGTGGCACCTAGTAGTTCATTAATTACTTTCTCATATGTGCCTTGACCAGGGGGTTACAGCAGAGCAAGTGACCCCTTGTTCAAGCCAGCAATCTTAGGCTCCAAGCCAGCAACCTTGGGATTCAAGCCAACGACCTTTGGGCTCAAGCCAGCGACCATGTGGTCATGTCTATGATCCCAAGCTCATGCCAGCAACCCAGCGCTCAAGCTTGTGAGCCTGCACTCAAGCTGGCAACCTCAGGGTTTCAAAACTGGGTCCTCAGCACCCCAGGCCAACACTCTATCCACTGCACCACTGCCTGGTCAGGCAGGACTAGATTTTTGACAGTGTCCCGTTTCTCATTACATCAGTCAGCATTTTTGGCTGCAGTCAACAGAAATGAACTCTGACTAAGATAGGCAAATAGGAATCTACTAGATAAGTGTGGAGTGACTCACAGATTTAAAGAAAGAAGAAAGACTCAGGTCTTTAAAGGACAGAAATTAGGGCAGCTGTGGGGTTCCAGGAAGCAAGAACTAATGGGCAGTTTCTTTGAGACATGAAGCTGAAAGAATTTTAATGGTTTGCAGGCTCTACAGTAGGTTTCAGGGACTGGCCCTTTGATAAGACCAGCTTGGCTCAGGGCTTACCTCTCAGCCTGATGGGGGAGGGCTCAACCCCGAAAGTAAAATCAGGGCACTTTCAACAGTCAAGGAATGAAAGGCTCCTGCGTAGGCAAAACCCCAGTCAGAACATTCAGAAACAGAAAGATCTGTTCTTGGGGTTTTCTAACAGCCTCCTGATTTAAACTCCTCCTTTCTGCCAACTCTGTATCTAACCCACCATTATCGCCCCTCTATTCTTTGTTTTTCATTTTACGTTAATGTAGATTATGTAAAATTATAGATGGCTTGCCATCAGTTTCTCATTGGACCAATATTACTTGAAAATTATTAGAAAGCTTGAGGGAGTAGGAGTGGAAAAAAATCAACATTTGATGGCTTCTGAGCAAAACAGAAACCAAATAAAGGAATGATTTACCCTGCCTGCATTTAAGCAAGTGTTTTTGCGATGTCTGTATTTTTATAGGCAATGGAAACATTTTATAGATTTACCATGTCTGATTTCATGGCCAAATTTGCCTCATTTTGTTTAATTAACCGAGTGACTTCCAGACTGTATTATTTTCTCCCTTGGTCCGATTATGACCAGATATCTTCAAGGATCCTTACTCCGGCCTGACCGGGCAGTGGCACAGTGGATAGAGCATCGGACTGGGATGTGGAAGGACCCAGGTTTGAGACCCCGAGGTCGCCAGCTTGAGCGCGGGCTCATCTGGCTTGAGTAAAGAGCTCACCAGCTTGGACCCAAGGTCGCTGGCTCAAGCAAGGGGTTACTTGGTCTGCTGAAGGCCCGCGGTCAAGGCACATATGAGAAAGCAATCAGGAGATGACGTCAGAGTAATGGCGGGGTAGGAAGCGATACCGATAAATCTCCCCCAAAACTCAACAAGATCTTCAACCAGAAACAGAAAAACCTATACTTGGAGCTTCCAGATGCTTCGCAATACACCCAAAGGTATGATTGAGTGAAAAATTGGCTAAATATATAACCAAACCCCGAAGGAAATAGGGAGTAAGAAATGCTCCGCCTTCCTCACTAACCTAAACAGGGCGGCTTTCTCTGGTAACTGTAAATATAGAAACTGAGGCGGGCAAAGGGGGTGAATACATCCAGGCCGCGACACAAACGGCCGAACCAGGCTGTGGCACGGAGATCCAAGCCAAGGAAAATCTGATCCTGTGGCAACCCGAGCAATACAAGCTAACACTCGCGCCAAACCCAAACAAAGAAAGACAAGCGGCGCGGACATTTTACCCGGTCTCCTGGCTGGTGCGCAGTTAGTGGGCGAGAGATTTCTTCCTAGGCCCCGGGAGTCAGTGCCCGTGTTGCCTCACGGAGAGGCAGGGTCAGAGGCCTTTCTGTGGGCCGAGGGCAGAGTCTCTGGGCAGCCCCAGCGCCCTGGGAAAGCCACGCACGGGAGGGAGTGAGAACTAATTCCAACGGTGGAGATTTTCCGTGCCGGAGGGTGTTTCACTCAGAGGGAAAGCGGCCGGCCTCATATCCTGGTTTGCGCGCGCAGATAAGGAGTGAGCGATTCCTCCGAGTGCCTCGGCAGTGCGCGCCCGTGTTATCGCACAGAGGGGCAGAGTCAGGGGCCTTTGTGTGGGCCAAAGCGGAATCTCGGGCCGCCCCAGCGCCTTGCAAAAGCCGCGCACGGGGACGGAGCGAGACTCAATTCCAACGCTGCAACTTTTCCCTGCGGTTGGGGGTTTCACTCAGAGCGTGAGACTGCTGGCCGGATATCCTGGTCTGCGTGCGCAGCCAGTGAGTGAGTTTCCTCCAAGCGTCCCGGAAGTGAGCGCCCGCTTGTGTTACCGGACAGAGTGGCAGAGCCAGAGGTCTTTGAATGGCCGGAAAGCCCGCCTGATTATGCTAGCAGCTCTGACTGACTGAGCCTTACCCAGAGCCCTGTGCTGAGTGGAAATAGAGTGGGGAGTTGCCAGCTCTTTGAGCCTCTTACTATCCAGGCGGAGGCAGCAGCAACCCCATAGCTGGATTATCAGGCTACTAATTGAGGAAGGAAAGACTAGGAGAAAGGCTCCAGGAACACGGACTCTCTCACTGTCGGAGCCTATAAATGCTAATGAGCCGAGACTAAAGCACAAGACATGACATTGCCATAGAGACTTATCAACTGCAAACCTCCACCTGAGTGTGGCAAAGGGGCAAAACCCGGGGTACAGAGTCACCGACCAGGAAGAGGGAGAGAAAAGAAAAAGCAAGAAGATAACCTCTCAAAATCAAGAATAATCTGCAGACTTTATAACCTATCCCATTTTATTATATTTGTTCGTTTGTTTCTCTTATCTTCATTCTTGATACTTTTTTTTTCCTCCTCCAATTTGGCCGATTAACTCTCTACCGGTCTTACTCTCTCCTCTCCTTGAACTACACTACCCATAAGTGTTACATCTCCCATTATCTTTTCTCTTCTCTTCCTTTCTCTCTATGAGGGTTGCACTCCAAAACCCTTAACTCTCTCTCTCTCTCTCTCTCCTTTCTTTTTTCTTCTTTTAGTGGTTCCCTCTTTTTTTCTCTCTCTCTCTCTTTCTTTTCTCCCTCTATATTAGTTTCTTCCTTTCTCCTTTACATCTCCTCTCATTCAAACCTCAATAACAAACAAATTATCTTATCTGGGACTCAAACTTATGTTTGTGGCATTTTGGGGGGTTTTTACTTCACCTTTTTAACTCACTAGCAGTGCTCCCATCCCTGGCTCTCCATATTATCTAGTTCTTGTTCCACTAAATACAATAGTAATTTTTTAATTTGAGAAAGCAATCAATGAACAACTAAGGTGTCGCAGCAAAAAACTGATGATTGATGCTTCTCATCTCTCTTCATTCCTGTCTGTCTGTCCCTCTTACTGACTTTCTCTCTGTCCCTGTAAAAAAAAAAAAAAAAAAATAGAATCCTTACTCTGAAATATCACATTTCTGGATGTCCACAGATTAAAAGCACTCCTCTGTGTTCTGAATAATTTATTTCAAAAAAACATGTTTTGAATGCTTACTATGTGCCAGGCCCTGGACTGGGTAAAATGTCTCGCCACCGGATAGGTTCTTCAACTTGTTAATCAGCTGAACATTTCCACGGATGCATGAGAGGCCTCCACTCCTGCTTTCCCTTTGGCCACAGGTCAGCATGCCTGCTTAGCAACACCTAGTGGTCAGGAGAGGGAACTGTCTGAATCAGTGACATTCTTAGGACTTTTCTCTTACAAGAGTTTACCAGTGGTTCTCAAACTTTTTGAAGTCAGGGTGCATTTAAAATCCTACAAATAGGCCTGACCTGTGGTGGCGCAGTGGATAAAGTGTCGACCTGGAATGCTGAGGTTGCCGGTTCAAAATCCTGGGCTTGCCTGGTCAAGGCACATATGGGAGTTGATGCTTCCTGCTCCTCCCTCCCCCCTCTCCCTCTCTCTCTCTCTCTCTCTCTCATTCTCTCTCCTCTCTAAAAGTTAATAATAGTTAAAAAAAAATTTAAATCCTACAAATAATTGTAGGCGCACTATATACAAATTTCTGAGAAATATGTTATAATAATTAAGTCAAATATTAAAGAAAAAAATAAAACCCAAGCGTGCTTTTATGCTAATTAAACAAAATAAATATGACAAAATTACGTTTATTCTGACATTAAAAACCATTTTTAGGTTACATTTTTTGAGTTATGCTTTTTAGAATTTGTGAAAAAGAGGGGTTAAAAACTAAGAAAAACCAACAAAAAAGTTATCTTTTTATATATATAGATACATTCTTAGTAAGATTTAGTAAATTTGGCAGGTCCCAGCGTGAATGTGTTAAGCTTTTTCATTCTTGTGTTTATGAGAAACGTGAGTCTGATGTGTCCTAGCAATTTCTTCAATGTTTGGGCATATATTTGAAAGGTAAACTCTCATTTCATTGTCAATACATTGAAGGATTCCTCTCTTTTTACTCTTAATTGTGTTGAGTGCAGAAAACTTCCACCATACATATCATCTTAACTTTACACCAAACAAAGGATAGAAGAAACTTGCCTCTAGTCTTTCTGGGAAACATGGGTGGTAGTGTAAACAATCCAGAATCACAGCTTAACAGCCTTTTGCAACCTAATCAGGCAAGTGAGGTGGGGGGGGGGGGGATTGTTGGGCAGACTGTCAGCTTACAGCCAATTCCCCACACCTGGGTCCCCCAAAAATGTAAACTCCAAAAACCCTGTTGGTTTTCTGGTCCCCAACAGGCACATATTTCTCTGGAATACCATAGGGCGCACCTGGAAATCTTCTAAGGCGCACTAGTGCACCCTGGCGCACACTTTGAGAACCACTGGTTTAAGCAAATGCTCCTTTGTTCTGTCAGATCCCATCTCCAGATCAGATTATTAGAAGCTCTTCCAATATCTTTTTTATTTATGTGTGTCTAGACTTACTTTTTAAAAAATTTCCTTTGGTCTTCGTGTTAATTCTCTCACATTGTATCAATACTTTGGAAACATTTGAATAGTACATTCTATTGGTTTAAGGAAAATTTAAGACTTTAGAATAAGCAAAAAAAATTACTGCATGTCTCCAGTGGAAAATTATACTTCATTTACAACACACCTTTCCAAGTTATCTGATTCTATATAGTTTGTGTTTTTTTTCTTTCTTTTTTTAAAATTGATTTTTAGAGAGAGGGGGGAAAAGAGAGGGAGAGGGAGAGAGACAAAGAAGGGGGAGAAGCAGGAAGCATCAACTCATAGTAGTTGTTGCCCGTATGCGCCATGACCCCGCAAGTCCAGGGTTTCAGACCGACGACCTCAGCATTCCAGGTTGACGCTTTTCCACTGCGCCACCACAGGCCAGGCTTGAGTTTGTGTTTTTGCTTGCATTTAAATTATTCTACAACTTTATAAATTGTGGATCAGATGGCAATGCAAATCACTCTTATCTATAGACAGGCAAATAAATTTCATCTGATGGAAATTCAACAGACTCCACTCACCTACCCCATCCAACTCCACTCCTATAAGAAAAAAAAAACCCACAGATTTGTTCATTTATAAATTGGTTTTAACATTTTTTTACTCCATATAAATTTGTGTTTGACTTCTCCTTTGAACCAGTTCTGATTTCTGGCTGTTTTTCTCTTTAATACATAAGGTAAATACGATTTTCATTTTGTTATATTGAGCCATAATTTTATTTTTAAGTATTTTTAATTTATTTTTTAATTAAAAAATTAATGTAGTCTTTAGTATTGATAAATCAAAAAAGACTTTATATTTATCTGAGAAATATCAGAATATTGTTAGCGCTAAACCTAAATTAAGGGAAAGGTGTTAAAACCTGTGACAAGTCTGAGGTTTAACCTACTTGCAAGTAAACAAGTTAGTCTGCCACAGTTTACTGGAAGCTGACAGAAGACCCAAGACTTCTGAACAGTATGATGAGACACAGCGTGTGTTATTCCCAACAGTGTAAGCAGGATCAGCTTCGTGTTTATGTGGTTTCTCTTGCCCTCAAATGCTATGAGGCAAGATGGAGAAGCCCAGAGGGACATCACACATGCAGGTGGTTCACATCACAGCTGAGGAACCTTGAGCTTAGGGAACCTGAATCTTTTATAATGCGCTACAAGCAAACCCATCTGAATTTTGCCTCTGAGGGAGACATTGTCCTTTTTTATATTGGACAATGACCAAATCTGCCCATGCTCTGGAAGGGGACACTTTATCTTCTAAGGCTGTTGTTCACTAAACAATCCTCCTTGAAAAAGATAGTCTTCTACATTCATTTATAGAAAAACATAAGGCCCTGGCTGTTTGGCTCAGTGGTAGAGCATCAGCCTGGCATGCGGGGGACCCGGGTTTGATTCCCGGCCAGGGCACATAGGAGAAGCGCCCATTTGCTTCTCCACCCCCCCCCCTCCTTCCTCTCTGTCTTTTTCTTCCCCTCCTGCAGCCAAGGCTCCATTGGAGCAAAGATGGCCCGGGCGCTGGGGATGGCTCCTTGGCCTCTGCCCCAGGCGCTAGAGTGGCTCTGGTCGCGGCAGAGCGACGCCCCGGAGGGGCAGAGCATCGCCCCCTGGTGGGCAGAGCGTTGCACCTGGTGGGCGTGCCGGGTGGATCCCGGTGGGGCGCATGCGGGAGTCTGTCTGACTGTCTCTCCCCGTTTCCAGCTTCAGAAAAATACACACACACACACACAAAAGAAAAACATAAGAGATCCCTCGAAAATTATCTTCCAACAAAAGGAAAGCCTTATGTGTCTAATTCATGTAAACACATTAGAGGACATCTACTTGATATCCAATGGGCCTCAGGCTCAAAATGGAAAACCTAGCCCACATCCTGAGCAACTCCCTCTCAACAGAGTCACAAAGTTCATGTGGAAATGATAAAATAAATATAAAAGTATGAATAGATATATAACCATTTACTTAAAAGAAAACATTTTCACATATATATTTCCTTGTTTTGTCAACTGGCAGGGCCTAGAAGCAGCAACACTTTGGTAGCAACAGACACAATGGTGTGGACTGAATGTTTATGCTCCCCACCCTACCTCCAAATTCATATGTTGAAATCCTAGTCTCCAATGTGATAGCATTAGGAGGTGGGGCCTTTGGGAGGTAGGTACTTAGGCCATAAGGGTGGAGTCCTCATGAATGGGATTAATACCCTCACAAAAAGATGTGAGACAGCTTTTTTTCTCTTTGCTCTTTGGTCACATGGAGATCCAGTAAGAAGATGGCAGTTTGTAACTAGAAGACCCTCACTGGAACCCATTTATGCTGGCACCTTGATCTTGGACTTCTTACCTCCAGAACTATAGTAAATAAATTTCTGTTGTATATAAGCCACTCAGTTTGTGATAGTTTGTTATAGCAGCCTGCCTGGATTAAGACATAGAACTGGTGCCTGAATCTTGATGTTATTCTCCAACAAAAGGAACTAGGGCTTTCTAGAGAAATAAGTGATTCTAAGGGCAGGAAATATACAAGACAAGCCTGGAGCATCTTGTAGTGTCAGAAAGTAAGGAAATGCTAAAAATATTGTGAATTTAAAAATAATAAACCACAATATGAATTATGTCAAAGGGATATAAGAGCCAGCTAAAAGAGCCCAATGGCCAAAGCTGAAACAATTTGAACAACAAAGTAAAGTAGCATTGGATTATAGCCCAAGGTATAAACAGATTAATCAATGATTGGACAAATAAATGAGGGAGAATAGACAAATCTCTTCCAAGATTCCAAGAATTCTAACAAATGTATGTAAATACTCCACCCTCAAGAAGATGTAGGATAAATGCCCACTTCTTGATTGTGGGCTGCTCCTGGAGGCTTCCTTTCAAAGAGCACAATATGGAAAGAAGAAAAAAGACAAATTTTATGATGGAGAAACCTGACAAACACGACCTCAGCCAGGTATGCAAAGTCAACATCAACAGTGATAAGTCAGGTTGAGAGCATGTGTGTACCCTTGATAGCTAATCCTGAGAAAAATATTAGGCAAGACTCAGTTGAAGGGCAGTTCATAAAATACTAGACCAGTAATCCTCAAAACAGTCGAGTGCATCAAAAACAAGGGAGGTCTGAGGAATGAAACCCACAACTAAGAGGCGCCTAAGGAAACATGACAACTAAATGTAATGTGGGATCTTGGATAAAATCCCAGAACAGAAAAAGGACATTTGGGGAAAACTAAGTAAAGCTAAAGAAAATCTGGACTTAGTTAAAATACTGTAGCAATATCAGTTAGCCAATAGTGACAAATATGCCGTTATAATGTAAACATTAATAGTAAAGGAAACTGGGTGTGAGGTATATGGGAACTCTTTGTGCTATCCAAATTTTTCTATAAATCTAAAATTATTCTATAATAAAAAGGATACTGTAATAAAAAGAAAGCATTTTCAATTTATCTTCATTTTAATTTCATCATGTGAAAATAGAGGTTCTGATGCAACAATTTCCAAATTTTTATGCTCACATTCTATTTGGTCAAAAAGGTTTTAAATTCAGTATGAACAGTTTTTCAATGGAAAGTCTGTTTTGTGTGTTCTTGCTCTCCTTCTGAGGATTATGGAAGGGTAGAAAACTGCTTTCTAAGAGGGTGTATTTTGTTAAATTCAATTTTACTGCAATGTATAATTCTCTGGTTGTCACAAGATGAAAAGCACTCAAATTTCAATTTTTTAAAGATCTTATTAAATGAAGGTATTACACTACCATCAACAACCAAACACTAAGAAAATGAATGATGAAAAATTTCACTAATGTGAACAAGCTGAGGGAATTAGCTGTTGGAGGTATGGACTTCTGAAACTTGACAAAGACCAAATACTAGACCTGCTAGAACTTTTAAAGGACAGTAAACTGAGCCTACAATGCTGCTGGGCACCTTACTGCCAGCTCACTCCTTGTATTGAGTGGACCACCTGAAGGAGCTGGGGGAATGCTACTGCTGCCTGTGGATAGGCAATTGTTCCCACAAAGGGGTGTGCCAGGGGAGCTGCTGGTCTACAGAACACTTATGCAGTCTGTTTAAAGCACCGTCGGGGCCAGTCTTGGATACAATTAGAGGCTCAGATCCATGTTGTGTCTGGCAAGCCCACACACCCTGCACTCCAGCATAAGCTGAGGCTGTCCTGGGGAAAGGGTGCCTTTTTCTTTGCTGTAATAGTCCCCTCTTCCTGGTAAGCACTGGAAGATGCAACTCCTTTTTGCAGATTAGATAAATGGGCTAAGGCATGAGCCTTTGTTCTTAACTCTAGATGGCAACAGAAAAATCCTCAACCAAATTTCTAAGTTTTCTCTGTGCTTCATAATATACATACTTTATAATAAATATGACAAGGTTTTTTTTATGGTTTTGTGAAAGAGGTGACATTTCTTAGAGGTTATCTCAATTCTAACATGCTTGTAAATATATTTGTAGATATTTTTGGATTATCAAAATGATATGAATTTGTAATCATTTCAAATAGTACAGAAATGAATGAAATAAATATGGACATGAGAGGGGTGAATTAATATTTTCCATTAAAACTAGTGATTTTATATATTCCAGTAGGGTTATATTGAGCACATCAGTGCAGGTAAATGCCAGACTTTCAGCACTGCCTCCTTCCACCTGCTCAGGCTCAGAAGAGGGTCTGGAAGCAGGCACATAAAAGTGTTAACATGATACCACCTATTTCAGAAAAGAGTCATAAGAAGTAAGGTGTTTGCCTTATACTTTGATCACTTCTATATCATTTGAACTTGTTATATAATGTGAGTGCATTACTGTAGTGATTTTGTTTAAATCCAATAAACATTTATTTTAAAGATTTACCTAGAGTTGTCAAAAGCATGGTAAATCCATTTGAGAGGACAACTAGAAAGTATGTATCAAAGCCTTTAAAAAAAAATACAAGGCCTTTGACTCAGCAATCAGGATTCCCCCCCCCCCAAGGAAATAATTATAGATAGTGCTGGTTGGCCTGACCTGTGGTGGTGCAGTGGATAAAGCATCGACCTGGAAATGCTAAGGTCGCCGGTTCAAAACCCTGGGCTTACCTAGTCAAGGCACATATGGGAGTTGATGCTTCCAGCTCCTCACCTCTTCTCCCTCTCTCTCCTCTCTAAAAATAAATTAAATAAATAAATAAAATAGATGGTGCTGGTTGGAGGGTGATAGCCATGAGGATGTCCTTTGCAGTGTGGATTATTAATGAGAAGTTTGGGGGTAAAATCTAAATGTGCTAGAACAAAAGCTTACTGAACTGAATTATGAAGGATGTATAGCATAAAAGATATTCAGGACACAAACCAGTTGGAGACTTTATGTGATAATTTTTAAACAGCAAACACAGATCTTTCATTAGGCTGAAAAACGTGTTAAGTCCGGAGATGATCTAGGTCAGTGGTTCTCAAAGTGTGCGCCAGGGCGCACTGGTGTGCCCTAGAAGATTTCCAGGTGCACCCTATGGTATTCCAGAGAAATATGTGCTTTTTGGGGACCAAAAAACCAACAGGGTTTTTGGAGTTTAGATTTTTGGGGGACAGAGGTGTGGGGAATTGGCTGTAAGCTGACAGTCTGCCCAACCCCCCACCTCACTTGCCTGATTAGGTTGCAAAAGGCTGTTAAGCTGTGGTGCTGGATTGTTTACACTACCACCCATGTTCCCTGGAAACTAGAGGCAAGTTTCTTCTATCCTTTGTTTGGTGTAAAGTTAAGATGATATGTATAGTGGGGGTTTTCTGCACTCAACACAATTAAGAGTAAAAAGAGAGGAATTCTTCAAGGTATTGACGAGGAAATAAGAGTTTGCCTTTCAAATATATGCTCAAACATTGAAGAAATCGCTAGGACACATCAGGCTCATGTTTCTCATAAACACAAGAATGAAAAAAATTAACACATTTGCGCTGGGACCTGCTGAATTTACTAAATCTTACTAAGAATGTACCTATATATATAAAAAGATAACTCTGTCATTTTTTAACCCCTCTTTTTTAAGAATTCTAAAAAGTATAACTCAAAAAATGTAACCTAAAAATGTTTTTTAATGTCAGAATAAATTTAATTTTGTCGTATTTATTTCATTTAATTACTATAAAAGCACACTTGGACTTTATATATATCTTTTAACATTTGACTTAATTATTATAACACATTTCTCAAAAATTTGTGTATAGTGCACCTACAATTATTTATAGGATTTTAAATGCGCCCCAACTTAAAAAGTTTGAGAACCACTGATCTAGGTGTTGTGAAATTGTCAGATTTTTAGTAAATGCATGTTTAATAATGTTTGTTCCATAAATATTTCAATAGTAACAAGTATAGAGTGCTGGAGATTTTATGGTATAACTTTGGTGTCTAATTAACAGACAAACAGCATTAATGAATGCCAAAGTGTCCCCTGCTTTGGTGAAGCTTTAGCACACCGAAGGCTCCAGAAAACTAAGCACTGCTTTTCCAGGGCTCTGTCCCATCGGCACTCGTGCTGGGAGCAGCGCCCTCACCTGGGCTCTTCAACAAGGCACGTGCTTTCACTACAGCATCAGCACCCTTGCGGCCAGGCATCCTCAGCCTGGATGCAGCAAATCTCAGCAGGCATCCCTGCTGTGGTGGCCACACGAACTGCAGGAGAGAATCATGAGGGTCAACAGGAGAAACCACAGAAACTGACAGGATCGTGTCCCTGAGTCCACGGGAAGCATCTCCTATATATAGAATCTCTAAGATACATAGGGAACCAGAGAAGGAGGCCAGAGCTCCCATCACAGAAGTTATGTTCAGAGCTCAAGAAATACCATGTGCAATTGTTACTAGAGAAACGACAAAACCTAAATCCTTGTCTTCTTGAGAGAAAAAAAATCAAGACACAAAATGCAGCAAGTAAAGGAAGAATTTATTGGCCGTGCAGAAAGGAAGTCAGAGAAAAGGGGGCTTGGAGACAGATTCAGGGGTTGAGCCTGGGTTGAGCTGCTGCTGCCCACTGCTCCCCGGTTGCAAGTCTTATGGGTTTCCTTAGAGCTTAGGAGAAACAGGGGGGGCAAGTAAAACACACCTTGGGGGAAGAAGGAAGGAGGAGAAAGGTTTGGTATAATCCCAGAAGGGAGAGCTGCCTGAGTCCTCTGTCCCAATGTCTTTTGAGGGTGGAGAACTTGGGAGAGGTCCCAGGGGAGGATCTCAATAGAATACCCATCACGTCTCCAGGAGTGTTCTATTGAGGCTGTGGTCTTCACTGATTAGTCGGTGCCAGGCCAAGGGGTCACTAGTCCATGCAGCTGGTCCTGAGGTCAGCTGTAGTGTTGCTGCTTTTCTGGGACTGGAGCTGAAACACAACTGAGGCTTAGATGTATTTGGTGCCGGTCAGAACCTCATTGTCCTGGATGGTTAATGCTTAAAGGGCTATTCTTTGGCCCCTTGTTCACACCCCCACAAGGTGGCCTAAACTACATGCCCAGCAGTATGCTAGTGGAGGAAAGGTTACTCTGGGAGGATCTCTTTGTTTCCCCAGTTTTAGGCACTGAGGGCTTTCTGTCCTGTTGACTCTCCGTGCCTGGTCTATAGTCCTTGCTCTGCTCATGTCTGGCTGCCTACCGTACAACTGTTGTTGGAAGGCTACATTTTCCCCCAGACTTGTGGGAATGGGGACACATGTCTGCATCATGGTCACTGGATACCAAGGGTATCTTCAGTCTTCAACTTGTTCAGACAAGTTCTTTCTTAAAATGGGCTTCTGAAGATACAGCTGCTTGGAGTCCCAGTTGTCGCCCACCCTTCTTACATTTCCTGCCCACGTCTAGATGAGCTAAGTGGCATTAAGTGTAGCTGAGGTCACTGAAGAGATTTTTAAATAAGCTATTTTAAAAGTTACTGACATCCTCAGCTCAGAGCTGTTATTCCGAAATCAGCACATCTTCCCAGCGCATCAACAACCCTTGATTCCCGCCTGACTGCCTGGGACGTAGTGGGGGACCAGATCTGGGGGACGGGAGACCAGAGCTGGGGGGCGGGGGACCAGAGCTGGGGGGCGGGGGACCAGAGCTGGGGGGACGGGGGACCAGAGCTGAGGGGGCGGGGGACCAGAGCTGGGGGGACGGGGGACCAGAGCTGAGGGGGCGGGGGATCAGAGCTGGGGGGCGGGGGATCAGAGCTGAGGGGCGGGGGACCAGAGCTGGGGGCGGGGGACCAGAGCTGGGGGGACGGGGGACCAGAGCTGGGGGGCAGGGGACCAGAGCTGGGGGGCAGGGGACCAGAGCTGGGGGGGCGGGGGACCAGAGCTGGGGGGACGGGGGACCAGAGCTGGGGGGGGCGGGGGACCAGAGCTGGGGGGGCGGGGGACCAGAGCTGGGGGACGGGGGACCAGAGCTGGGGGGCGGGGGACCAGAGCTGGGGGACGGGGGACCAGAGCTGGGGGGCGGGGGACCAGAGCTGAGGGGGCGGGGGACCAGAGCTGGGGAGGCAGGAGACCAGAGCTGGGGGGCGGGGGACCAGAGCTGGGGAGGCGGGGGACCAGAGCTGGGGGGGCGGGGGACCAGAGCTGGGGGGGGCGGGGGACCAGAGCTGGGGGATGGGGGACCAGAGCTGGGGGGCGGGGGACCAGAGCTGGGGGGCGGGGGACCAGAGCTGGGGGACCAGAGCTGGGGGGCGGGGGACCAGAGCTGGGGGATGGGGGACCAGAGCTGGGGGGCGGGGGACCAGAGCTGGGGGGCGGGGGACCAGAGCTGGGGGGCGGGGGACCAGAGCTGGGGAGGCAGGAGACCAGAGCTGGGGGGCGGGGGATCAGAGCTGAGGGGCGGGGGACCAGAGCTGGGGGGCGGGGGACCAGAGCTGGAGGGCGGGGGACCAGAGCTGGGGGACGGGGGACCAGAGCTGGGGAGGTGGGGGACCAGAGCTGGGGGGCGGGGGACCAGAGCTGGGGGACGGGGGACCAGAGCTGGGGGGCGGGGGACCAGAGCTGGGGGACGGGGGACCAGAGCTGGGGGATGGGGGACCAGAGCTGGGGGGCGGGGGACCAGAGCTGGGGGGCGGGGGACCAGAGCTGGGGGATGGGGGACCAGAGCTGGGGGGCGGGGGGACCAGAGCTGGGGAGGCAGGAGACCAGAGCTGGGGGGCGGGGGATCAGAGCTGAGGGGCGGGGGACCAGAGCTGGGGGGCGGGGGACCAGAGCTGGGGGATGGGGGACCAGAGCTGGAGCAGTACCAGGAGTGCAGTGAGATCACAAGCCCTCTAGCAGCCAATCTCTAATAAGAGGTGGAAGAAACTTTCCCAAATGAAATTTAAACCAAATGAAATACCAGATCATAATTTGGTTCTGAAAATATTTTGACACGTTAGTGTTTAGAAATACTATGTGTATATTTCATTCTGATTCAAACAGACTTCCCATCTCTTTAAAAGACACCTTATTCTCACTCATAGGGGAAAAGTTAAAAAGTTATCCACCAAATAACTCCGGGAAGAGAAATTAAACCAGATAACATCTAAATTCCCTTCCAATGCCTCAGTTCTGCGAAGAATAGGATTCAGTCATATGTAGTTTGTTTGCTTGTTTAAGGATAGTTGGGTCTTTTTCAAGCTCGTGATTTCTAGGATATTAAGAACAACAACAAAAGAAATAATTCACCTTTCTGTGGAAAAAAAAACAGATGTCAATAATCTATGCTTTGTGTTAATCTTCCAAATATTGTCAACTGTTTTAAAATAGTGTGCTTCTTAATACCTTGATCAATATAAATCCATAGCAATAATAGTAGCTAAGTTTTTGTTGTTGTTTTTTTTTTTTTTTTTTTTTTTACAGAGACAGAGAGAGAGTCAGAGAGAGGGATAGATAGGGAGAGACAGGAACGGAGATGAGATTCGTCAATCATTAGTTTTTCATTGCGATGCCTTAGTTGTTCATTGATTGTTTTCTCATATGTTCCTTGACTGGGAGGCTACAGCAGACCGTGTAACCCCTTGCTCGAGCCAGTGACCTTAGGTCCAAGCTGGTGAGCTTTGCTCAAACCAGATGAGCCTGCGCTCAAGCTGGTGACCTCGGGGTCTCGAACCTGGGGCCTCCGCATCCCGGTCCGAATTCTCTATCCACTGTGCCACCACCTGGTCAGGCAATAGCTAAGATTTTATTGAATGATTACTATGTGTTGGCTTTGTGTTAAATTCTTCACTTATTTTTAATCTCATCTAATACATCGCAATTTAAAGAGATGGCTGTAATTATTATTCCTGTCTTACAAATGATGCAGGAAGCACAGACAAGTTAAATGACTTGCCCACAGCAGCTCGGCTCAGAACAATGGGCTGGGATTTGATACAGGTCTGTCTCATTCCAGAGCCTACAAACTCCGCACAACACCTGGTACTCGGTCACCTCTAGGCTGTGGTGATTGGCAGCCAGGAATCAATGATCAGATTCACATCAGCCCTGAAAAAGAGCATCATTTCCAAAGGAGAAACAAAGCTTTTGTGACTCATCACTCTTTTTATTTTTAATACTTACTATGTATTTTTATACGAAAGTCACTGAATAAAAAATCTCTACAATAAATACAATCTTGGATTTTATATAATAATCTCTCAAACCTCTCTAACAAATCTGAAGTAAGGAAATAAAAGTTTATGGTACTTTAAAAGGTGTTAAAATAACAGGAGTTATATAGAAATCTCTATCTGTCTTAATGCAGAAGTAACACATGGAAAAAATGCACACACATCTGTATTTGGTAGTTACATGATTTATTTTTAAAGTTAGAACAAAGATTTTTCTTGGAAAACAGTTATGGACTGTTCTATCATATATGTAATATATAAATGATTAATCAAAGTTCTGTATCATAAGCAATAATGATTTGGAACTGGAAAATTATCATAGCAGGAGTTGCTGGAATATCTTTGTTATCTAACTGCTTCTAGAAGTGTAGCATTCTAGGTGCTTTGAGGGGCATGCTACACCAAAAAAAAAAAAAAAAAAAAAGGTCCTGTATGGGAGCAGAAGCTGGGAGAATATGCAGTAGATAGTCAAGTACATATTAGACAGCACAGAACCTTACTGATCCCTCCAGGATAGAGAGGCTGGAAAATAACTTAGCCTCCAGTATTTATTTCACTCCTCTTGGGTTTCAGTCCTATATTGCCTGTGTTCCACTGTCTGAAAATGGTTGTTATATAGGTTTTGTTCAGTTTTTTAGTTGTTTATTACAGAATGGAAATTCTTGTTGCCATTAAACCATGCAAGCAAAAAGTACAAGTCAATAATTTTATCCTTCATAATTTATCAAAGAGTCGGAGAATATCTCCAAGGTCAATTTAAACAGTACTGTGGTCTGACCTGTGGTGGCGCAGTGGATAAAGCGTCGACCTGGAATGCTGAGGTTGCCGGTTCAAAACCCTGGGCCTGCCTAGTCAAGGCATATATGGGAGTTGATGCTTCCTGCTCCTCCCCCCCTTCTCTCTCTCTCTCTCTTCTCTAAAATGAATAAATAAAAAAAATTAAACAGTACTGTGGTCATTTTAAACACATGCAAACAACATCACCAAATCTTATCACTTAGAGGTTCTATTAAAATCTTTGTGGACTAAGTGATGTAATTTCTGGGACTTGTGGCAAAATATGGGTGAGGATAAAATATGTGTACATTTCAATGTATATACAGAGATTTATACATTAGCCGTGAATTGATAATTATTGAAGTTGGGCGATGAGTACTGTCTACTTTTTGTTTGAAAATTTTTATAGTAAAAGGTTTTCTGAAATCAAGGATAAGAATCTCTATTTTAATGCTCACTTCTAACTGTGTCAACTAAGAACCACTGATCTGAGAGCAGGTGTTTGATAGCAGAAAGGGGCATGGCGGTATGCAGCATGAAAAGAAACTGAAGGGAAGGGAAACTGAAAGGCAGTGGCAATCTTCAACTGCTGCATCTTATCAGTCAGATAATGGCCGTCTCTGGTATCCCAGATATCCAGGAACTGGCACCGTGCTAAGCTGACAGTGGGTTCTCCACTTGCTGTGTGGCTGAGAGATGGCAGAAACTCTGCCCAACACACGTTGTTTCTGCTGCCGTGACTGCTTGATCCTTATTTTAGAGAGTGAGATCTCACGAATCACAAAAACAATCTGTCCTATCACAAACTCCTGCTAAATAGAACCTGGATCACCATGGTAACAGCAAAGGCAGGCAGTGGGGAAGGGATGCATACTCTTTAAAGCAACAACAAAGGTGAAAAGCAAAAGTCAGAGAAAGCCTCCTACCCATGCCTCAGGACTTAGCCCAGACTTCTGTCTCCTTGAAACTCCTATGGCCTCCTCTATATAGCTATGTTTAGAAAACACCTAGTCTATGCATCCAGGGCAGCTATCATTGGTCCCATGTTGTAGAAGGGAAAATTGAGGCTCAGAGAGACTAAGAAACTCTCTAATGTCTAATAAGTGCCAAAGCTGAGAGTGAAACCAAGGTCCACCTGGTACCAAGGCCCATGTTCTCCTGTAGCATTTCTGATCCTCTAGCATTTAGCATTTGCAAGTGCTCATTCAGGCATTATTCATGCAAACCTGTATAGTATTACTTATAAAATAAAACAAATGGACAACATTATAGAGGCAAAAGTAAACACAAAAATAATTTTTAAACATTTAAAGGTCTGGAGTGGCCTGACCAGGTGGTGGCGCAGTGGATAGAGCGTCGGACTGGGATGCAGAGGACCCAGGTTCGAGACCCCGAGGTCGCCAGCTTGAGCGCGGGCTCATCTGGTTTGAGCAAAAGCTCACCAGCTTGAACCCAAGGCCACTGGCTCCAGCAAGGGGTTACTCGGTCTGCTAAAGGCCCGCGGTCAAGGCACGTACGTGAAAGCAATCAATGAACAACTAAGGTGTTGCAACGCGCAATGAAAAACTAATGATTGATGCTTCTCATCTCTCTCCGTTCCTGTCTGTCTGTCCCTGTTTATCCCTCTCTCTGACTCACTCTCTGTCTCTGTAAAAAATAAATAAATAATAATAAATAAATAAATAAATATATAAATAAAGGTCTGGAGTGTTTTGACAACTCATATTTTTTTTATAGTTTTATTTAGACAATTAATTTTAACGGGGTGACATTGGTCAACTAGAGCAGTGTTTTTCAACCACCAGTCTGCAGACAGGTCTGTCAAAAATTTCATGCTGGTCTGTAAAAGGGTTAACCACCCTAATGTTGTAAGAAGATTATAGACCCAATGGAGTAGAATTCACTTATTATGCTCAGGGTGATTTCTGTCTTAGTGGTCCTCAAGGTGTAAAAAGATCCCCAAGTGTAAAAAGGTTGAAAACCACTGAACTAGAGCACATAGATTTAGAGAAAACATCTTCAGATCATTTTGACATTCGATTATATTGTATACCATCACCCAAAGTCAAATCATCTTCTGTCACCTTTCATTTGGTTTTCTTTATGTCCCCCCTCCCCCCAGCCCCCTTCCTCTCCTCCTTTCCCCTCCCCCTGGTAACCACTGCACTTTTAGCTATATGTCCATGAGCCTTAATTTTGTGTCCCACCAATATATGGATCATACAGTTCTTAGTTTTTTCTGATTTACTTATTTCACTCATTATTATGTTATCAAGGTCCATCCACGGACAACTCATACTTTATTCCTCTCTCCTCCCAAATTTCAACCAAATAAATACATAGTATTAGAATACAATAAAAAGGGAGAAATCCAGCCCTGGCCGGTTGGCTCAGCGGTAGAGCGTCGGTAGAGCGTCGGCCTGGCATGCGGGGGACCCGGGTTCGATTCCCGGCCAAGGCACATAGGAGAAGCGTCCATTTGCTTCTCCACCCCCCCAACCCCGTCCTTCCTCTCTGTCTCTCTCTTCCCCTCCCGCAGCCAAGGCTCCATTGGAGCAAAGATGGCCCGGGCGCTGGGGATGGCTCCTTGGCCTCTGCCCCAGGCGCTGGAGTGGCTCTGGTCGCGGCAGAGCGATGCCCCGGAGGGGCAGAGCATCGCCCCCTGGTGGGCAGAGCGGGGGGGGGGGCCTAGTGAGCGTGCCGGGTGGATCCTGGTCGGGCGCATGCGGGAGTCTGTCTGACTGTCTCTCCCCATTTCCAGCTTCAGGAAAAAAAAAAAAAAAAAAAAAAAAAGGGAGAAATCCAGCCTGACCAGGCGGTGGCACAGTGGATAGAGCGTCAGACCGGGATGCCGAGGACACAGGTTCGAGACCTCGAGGTCTCCTGCTTGAGCGCGGGCTTGAGCAAAAGCTCACCAGCTTGGACCCAAGGTCGCTGGCTTGAGCAAGGGATTACTTCGTCTGCTGAAGGCCTGCAGTCAAGGCACATATGAGAAAGCAATCAATGAACAACTAGGTGTCGCAATGCACACGAAAAACTAATGATTGATGCTTCTCATCTCTTCGTTCCTGTCTGTCTATCCCTCTCTCTGACTCTCTCTCTGTCTCTGTAAAAAAAAAAAAAAAGGGAGAAATCCTTCTATTACGGAAACCTGAGAATAGACACATAAACAGAGAGCTGCTTTAAAAATGGGCCAAGCAAGCAAGATTCTAGAACATCAATCTACAGATCTAAATGTCACTAGTATAAATAAAAATTAGCCTGTTCAATTCAGGCATCTTCATATCTTCATACAACTCCCCAAATAAGCAGTGCAATGTAAATCAGTTTTATTCTTGTTCTATAATAAACGCTGGATTTAAACATTTTAACATGTGATAAGAGAAAAGGACCTTTATCGTCTCACACTGGTTTCTAAGTAAGGTGTTTTTGTTTGTTGTGTTGCTAATGTTATTTTGAAATATTGTTTATTTAGAAATTTTATATATTCTGTTGAACACAAATATAATTTTTATCTTTAATATAGCTGCTTGTCACACTTGATGACAGAAATTAAGGGTGCTCTGGAAGGAATATTATGGTCAAGGGGCTGCCGCTGGTATAGAACACCCCCCCCCCCATTAACCACCACTGCAGCTGAGGAAGTCTCGCTATATTTTGGTCTTTGCATCATCATTCATTCAAGATTTAAGTCCTGGAGACAAGATGGCGCTGGAGTAGGCGGACGTACCAGCATCTACCTCCCAGAACCAAAGTGGATTACAAACTAATTTTATGAACTATCAGCTGGAAAAACCAACTTTGGACTAAACTAAAAGGACTCTTCAACCAAGGAACGCTGAACAAGCCACACAGAGACTGGTAGGAAAAGCGGAAACGCGGAGAGGGTTGCCCAGCTCTTCGGAGCGAACGGCAGCAGGGAGAGACGCGCGTGGTGGGAAGTGAGTTTAGCAGAGGGGAAAGGGTCCTGAGCCCCAGGAACAAAGCCCCAGTCTGCAGCCCCAGACCCCAGAAGAGGCGTAAAGACAGTATTTAGCCAGAAACAAGTCAGGATACTGTTTGTGAGGGAGTCTGATTTCTCAGACCCAGGATCCTTCTTAAAGGGACCACGCAGAACATCTCTCTCACAAACACTCACCCGGGGCTCCTGGAGACGGAGGGAGAGGGGAGAGAACCACAGTAACAGGAAGAGAGTGTAATCTAGGAGGCACAGGGAGAAACATTTTGGGAGATAGCCACCCTAACCCCTGGGACGAGTCACTCCCCAAAGCTGAAGTGAATATTTCCCCCGGAAATAGCAATACCAGCAAAGGGAAGCAGGAGAGCAGCCAAACAAGCTCCCCCGCAGCATTCAGAGCAGAGTCGCATAGAAGAAGGGAGCTTTAGGGTCTACAGTAGTGAGTCTTAGGGTCCGAGCTGCAACGCCCCCACCCACGTGGCTGAGGGTGAGCCAGAGGGCGGGCGGCAGCGGGAGACAAAAGCGCGGTTCTGCTGGCAGGGTTGGAAGCCGGCTGGCCACCACTGGGCTCAGGTGTGAGCTCAATCTTGCCCGGCTAGGGAGAAGGGGGCGTGCAAAAGCGGCCAAGCTCAGCTGCCGGCAGCCTGTAATCCAGCCTCCGGGAGAAGGGCGGGAAACCCAGAAAGGGTAGAAACCAGCCCCGGAGCAAGGGCAGAGGAGCACATCCCTGCCCCGCCTGTGCAACCCAGGCTTGTGATCTGACTTGGTAGCCAGCTCCTCCCGCGGGGGTGGAGCCAAAAGCCCAGAAGAGGCAGAGTTCCGCTACGGAGCTGAGCTTGGGCACGCAGCCCTGCCTGGTGGTAGAGCCAAGGCTAGCAGCTGTTCCTAGAGTGGGATCATCCGGCAAAGGCAGGGCGAAAGCTCAGAAACAGGCGGAGACCCGCAGCTGAGCAAAGGTGCTCGCCAGTGCCCTCAGGACCGAGCATAACGTCACACACGGGGGTGGGGCAAAGGCCAAGGCAACCAACCCTTGTGCACCCGAGCACGTGATCACAGCCACTCCCGTGAAGAGAAAATGCGGAGGCAGAGAAATACAACACAAATAAACCAAGAGAAATCCCCAGAAAAGGACCTAAGTGAATCAGATATAACCAAATTACCAGATGCAGAGTTTAAAATAACGATTGTTAGGATGCTCAAAGATATTAAAACAACCATAGATGGCCATTACGAAAACCTAAATAAAGAGATAACAAATATAAAAAAGGACATTGAAATAATAAAAAAGAATCAGACAGAAATGACAAATACAATATCTGAAATAAAGAATACATTGGAAGGAATTAAAAGCAGGATGGATGAAGCAGAGAATCGAATCAGTGAGTTAGAGGACACAATAAATAAAGGCGCGGAAGCAGAGCAGAAAAAAGAAAAGAGACTCAAAAAGTCTGAGGAAACTCTAAGAGAGCTCTGTGACAACATGAAGAGAAATAACATACGCATCATAGGGGTTCCTGAAGAAGAAGAGAAAGAACAAGGGATAGAGACTTTGTTCAAACAAATTATAGCAGAAAACTTCCCCCAGTTAAGGCAGGAAAATGTCTCACATGTTCAGGAAGCACAGAGAACTCCATTAAGGAGAAACCCAAAGAAACCAACACCAAGACACATCATAATTAAATTACCAAAGCTAAATGATAAAGAGAAAATATTAAAAGCTGCGAGAGAAAAAAAGACTATCACCTACAAAGGAGCCCCCATAAGGATGACTTCTGACTTCTCAACAGAAACACTTGAGGCCAGAAGGGAATGGCAAGAAATATTCAAAGTAATGCAGAACAAGAACCTACAACCAAGACTACTTTATCCAGCAAGGCTATCATTTAAAATTGAAGGAGAAATAAAAAGCTTTACAGACAAAAAAAAACTCAAGGATTTCACTGCAACCAAACCAAGGCTGCAAGAAATGCTAAGGGACCTGTTGTAAACAGGTCAAAGGAAAAAAAGAATATAGCAAAAGAGAAAAACAGTTTTAAAGAAAAAAAATGGCAATAAACAATTACATATCAGTAATAACCTTAAATGTTAATGGATTAAACGAGCCGATCAAGAGACATAGGGTAGCTGCGTGGATAAGAAAACAGGACCCATACATATGCTGTCTACAAGAGACACACTTTAAATCAAAAGATGCACACAGACTGAAGATAAAAGGATGGAAAAAAATATTTCACGCAAATGGAAATGAAAAAAAAGCTGGGGTAGCAATACTTATATCAGACAAAATGGACTTTAGAACAAAGACCATAGTTAGAGATAAAGAAGGTCACTACATAATGATAAAGGGAGCAATCCAAAAGGAAGATATAACCATTATAAATATCTACGCACCTAATATAGGAGCACCTAAATATATAAAGCAGACTTTGATAGACTTAAAGGGCGAGATCAACAGCAATACTATAATAGTAGGAGATTTCAATACCCCATTAACATCATTAGATAGATCCTCAAGAAAGAAAATTAACAAAGAAACAGCAGACTTAAAGGACATATTAGATCAACTCGATCTAATAGATATCTACAGAACCTTTCATCCTAAAGCAGCAGAATATACATTCTTTTCAAGCGCTCATGGTACATTCTCTAGAATAGACCACATGTTAGGCCACAAAAGCGGGCTCAACAAATTTAAGAAGATTGAAATCATATCGAGCACTTTCTCTGATCACAATGGCATTAAACTAGAAATCAACCACAATAGAAAAATTGAAAAATATTCAAACACTTGGAAACTAAATAGCACATTATTAAACAATGAATGGGTTAACACTGAGATCAAAGAAGAAATTAAAAAATTCCTAGAAACAAACGATAATGAGCATACATCAACTCAAAATTTATGGGACACAGCAAAAGCAGTCCTGAGAGGGAAGTTTATAGCATTACAGGCATACCTCAAGAAGCTAGAAAAAGCTCAAATAAACAACTTAACCCTGCATCTAAAAGAACTAGAAAAAGAACAGCAAGTAAAGCCCAGAGCTAGTAGAAGGAAGGAAATAATAAAGATCAGAGCAGAAATAAATGACATAGAGGCTAAAGAAACAATACAGAGGATCAATGAAACCAGGAGCTGGTTCTTTGAAAAGGTAAACAAGATCGATGAACCTTTAACAAGACTCACCAAGAAAAAAAGAGAGAGGACTCAAATAAATAAAATTAGAAACGAGAGTGGAGAAATAACAACTGACACAACAGAAATACAAAATATTGTAAGAAAATACTATGAAGAACTGTATGCCAAAAAACTAGACAACCTAGATGAAATGGACAAATTCCTTGAATCATATAATCTTCCAAAAATCAATCTGGAAGAATCAGAAAACCTAAACAGACCAATTACAACAAATGAGATTGAAACAGCTATCAAAAAACTCCCAAAAAAGAAAAGTCCTGGGCCTGATGGCTTCACAAGTGAATTCTACCAAATATTCAAAAAAGAACTAACTCCTATCCTTCTCAAGCTTTTTCAAAAAATTCAAGAGGAAGGAAGACTCCCAAACTCCTTTTATGAGGCGAGCATAATTCTGATTCCAAAACCAGGCAAAGACAACACAAAGAAAGAAAATTATAGGCCAATATCCCTGATGAACTTAGATGCAAAAATCCTCAACAAAATATTAGCAAACCGGATCCAGCAATATATGGAAAAAATCATACACAATGATCAAGTAGGATTTATTCTTGGGAGGCAAGGCTGGTACAATATTCGCAAATCAATCAATGTGATTCATCACATAAACAAAAGAAAGGAGAAAAACCACATGATAATTTCAATAGATGCAGAAAAGGCATTTGATAAAGTCCAGCACCCATTCATGATCAAAACTCTCAGCAAAGTGGGAATACAGGGAACATACCTCAACATGATAAAGGCCATCTATGACAAACCCACAGCCAACATCATACTCAATGGGCAAAAATTAAAAGCAATCCCCTTAAGATCAGGAACAAGGCAGGGGTGCCCCCTTTCACCACTCTTATTCAACATAGTTCTGGAAGTCCTCGCCACAGCAATCAGACAAGAAAAAGAAATAAAAGGCATCCAAATTGGAAAAGAAGAAGTAAAACTATCATTATTTGCAGATGACATGATATTGTATATAGAAAACCCTAAAGTCTCAGTCAAAAAACTACTAGACCTGATCAAAGAATTTGGCAAGGTGGCAGGATATAAAATCAACACTCAGAAATCAGAGGCATTTTTATACACTAATAATGAACTGCCAGAAAGAGAAATCAGGGAATCAATCCCCTTTACCATTGCAACGAAAAAAATAAAGTACCTAGGAATAAATCTAACCAAGGAGATTAAAGACTTGTACTCGGAAAATTATAAAACATTGATAAAAGAAATCAGGGAAGATACGAATAAGTGGAGGCATATACCGTGCTCATGGTTAGGAAGAATAAACATCATTAAAATGTCTATATTACCCAAAGCAATTTATAAATTCAATGCAATACCAATGAAAATACCAATGACTTACTTCAAAGACATTGAACACATATTCCAAAAATTTATATGGAACCAAAAAAGAACACGAATAGCCTCAGCAATCCTGAAAAGGAAGAAAAAAGCAGGAGGTATCACACTTCCAGATATCAAGTTATATTATAAGGCCATTGTACTCAAAACAGCATGGTACTGGCATAAGAACAGGCACATAGATCAATGGAACAGAACAGAGAACTCAGAAATAAACCCACAGCTCTATGGACAACTGATATTTGACAAAGGAGGTAAGACAATACAATGGAGTAAAGACAGCCTCTTCAACAAATGGTGTTGGGAAAACTGGACAGCTACCTGCAAAAAAATGAAACTAGACCACCAACTTACACCACTCACAAAAATAAACTCAAAATGGATAAAAGACTTGAATGTAAGCCGTGAAACCATAAGCATCTTAGAAGAAAACATAGGCAGTAAGCTCTCTGACATCTTTCGCAGCAATATATTTGCTGATTTGTCTCCACAGGCAAGTGAAATAAAAGACAGGATAAACAAATGGGACTTTATCAAACTAAAAAGCTTCTGCACAGCTAAAGACAATAAGAACAGAATAAAAAGACAAACTACACAATGGGAGAATATATTTGACATAGCGTCGGACAAGGGGTTAATAACCAAAATTTATAAAGAACTTGTAAAACTTAATACCAAGAAGACAAACAATCCAATCCAAAAATGGGCAAAAGAAATGAATAGACACTTCTCCAAAGAGGACACACAGATGGCCAATAGGCATATGAAAAAATGTTCAACATCACTAATCATTAGAGAAATGCAAATTAAAACCACAATGAGATATCACCTCACACCAGTCAGAATGGCGCTCATCAATAAAACAACACAGAATAAGTGCTGGCGAGGATGCGGAGAAAAGGGAACCCTCCTGCACTGCTGGTGGGAATGCAGACTGGTGCAGCCACTGTGGAAAACAGTATGGAGATTCCTCAAGAAATTAAAAATCGAACTGCCTCTTGACCCAGCTATACCACTGTTAGGAATATACCCCAAGAACACTATAGCACTGCTTGAAAAGAAGAAATGCACCCCCATGTTTATGGCAGCATTGTTCACAATAGCAAAGATTTGGAAACAGCCCAAGTGTCCATCAGAGGACGAGTGGATTAAAAAGCTTTGGTATATATATACTATGGAATACTACTCAGCCATAAGAAATGATGACATAGGATCCTTTACAACAACATGGATGGGCCTTGATAACATTATACTGAGTGAAAGAAGTAAATCAGAAAAAACTAAGAACTATATGTTTTCATACATAGGTGGGACATAAAGATGAGACTCAGAGACATGAACAACAGTGTTGGGGTTACAGGGTGGGGGGAGGAGAGGGAGGGGGTTGGGGGAGGGGAGGGTCACAAAGATCATGACTTTTCAGCATTTGCCATATTCCTCCCTTAATCTATAGACAGACAGCAAATATTTACGTATGGTGTTCCCACTACAAAGACTGCTGTCTTAGGGACAAATGCTGATAAACTACTTCAGCAGTTCCTCCTTCTTCAAAGACTTATATGTAAACATAGAGCTCCATGTTTCATAGGACATACTCAAGCTCACTCCATGCTCCCTGGAGCTTTAGCACAAGGGAATGCCCCCTCCCTTTTTTTTTTTTTTTTTTTTAGTATTTTTTCTTTTATTTATTTATTTTTTGTATATTTCTGAGGATGGGGATTGGGAGGCAGTCGGACAGGCTCCTGCATGCGCCTGACTGGGATCCACCTGGCATGCCTACCGGGGGGAATGCTCTGCCCATCTGGGGTGTTGCTCTGTTACAACCCGAGCCATTCTGGCGACTGGGGCAGAGGCCGTGGGGCCATCCTTATTGCCCAGGGTGGATTTGCTCCGGTGGAGCCTTGGCTGCAGGCGGGAGGAGAGAAACGAAGAGGAAGGAGAGAGGGAGGAGTGGAGAGGTAGATGGGCACTTCTCCTGTGTGCTCTGGCCAGGAATCGAATCCGGGAATCCTGCACACCAGGCCAATGACTCCAAAGGGTTTACTATATCATGCTTTTTACTTAAAAAAAAAAAAAATTTACATTTCTTTTGAATGCTGATGAGCAGGAGACACCAAATCTTTTTCACCTGCAAACTACTACCCTCTTTATTAGATCTAGCTAATAACACTGTTCTGTCTTTTTTCCAAACAGCTCCAGATATATGGAAAAGATTTATATAGGCGGATGGGGATCCTCAAACCCCTCAGCGAGATCTTCTGAGAATGGCTTTTAAGATACCTAGAGGCAGAAAAAGCCCAATAGAGATCAGGGGAACTACCAGCTTTTAGGATACACCCTTAAAGGCTCCAATGCCCCAAAGGGGTCTCATAGGATGCCATCTGGGTCCTGCTGCAATAGTGGAAAGGAAGGTCATTGAGCTAAAGCCTGCCAGGCTTACACGCCTCTGCTGCGAGGAAACAGGGACACTGGAAGGTGGGCTTCCCCCTCGCTCCTCTAAGGGAGGGTTCAGTCTCTTCCAGTCCTGCTCCAGCCACCTATGACCTAACCTTGCCCAGAAAGCTGGGGTTTGCCACTGAAGGCTGAAGGTGCCCAGGGCCGTTGGCCCCATCTACAACACTGTGGACAAGCCTAGGGTATTTCTTCCAAGAAGCAGGTAAACTGATCTCATTCACACAAGGGCCACTTAACTATGTTTTGCCTGAATAGTCAGGTTTTTTATTCTTCCCTCAAAGATCTCTGTTGTGGGTGTTGATACTCCTATTTTCTGCTGCTTTGCTTAATATATAGTGTTTCCTTTATCCCTCCTACCTCAATGCCCCACTCATATTTCAGGCTGGGACCTACTCCTAATTTAGAGCTCTCTTTCCTCCTTTAGCCAACTTGTATTATGAATTTACCTTTGCCACCCAGCTTAGTGTATCCCAAGGTTCTCTTTACCAGGCCACAGTCACAGAGCTCCAGGAAAAAGCTACCTGGTCTCAACTCTCCAGGCAGAGGAGAACAGAAGCTTCATATCCACGCATGCTGCAAATGGCTTTTTCCAGTCTACCTGAATCATTACCAGCTAGAAGCAGCGGTCATTGGGACTTGGACATGAGCTGCAAAATATAGAATGGTGACAACAATTCCAGTGCCATGCGGACTTTTCCTGTGGGGAACTTTCCTGGACTCCTGCTCCCTGTGACAGCTCCTAACAGACTGAACTGTGGTTGGGTTGCATTTTTCAGGGATTTGGCATGGTGATGGGGCCAACTTGGACTTGGGGAACATGTTAAGGACACTACTCTTTTAGGGATTCTTGCTGTATTGGTCAAGAGTTTGCTTACAGGCTTTTAATCACTGTAAAAAAAAATAGAGGACTGGATGAAGAAGATGGGTCACATATATACCATGGTATACTATTCAGCTAGGAGAAATGGTGACATTGGATCACTTATAGAGGAATGGTGGAGTCTTGGTAGCATTGTGCGGGGTGAAATAAGCGAATCAGAAAAAAAACAGGAACTGCAGGATTCCATACATTGGTGGGACATAAAAGCGAGTCTAAGATGCATGGACAGGAGTGTGGTGGCTATGGGGAGGTGGGGGGAGGGAAGGAGGGAGAGGGGGAGGAGGAGGGGTACAGAGAGAACTGGATGGAGGGTGGCGGAGGATGATCTCGCTTCGGGTGATGGGTACGCAACAGAACTAAATGACAAGATAACCTGGAAATGTTTTCTTTGAATGTATGTACCCTGATTTATTGATGTCACCCCATTAAAATAAAAATTTATTTAAAAAAAAAAAAAAAAAAAAAAAAGATTTAAGTCCTAAAAGGACCCATATCTTACATCTTGTACAAAATTTAACTCAATAGCTTAAATGTAAAACCTAAAACTAGAAAAATTTGCAGAAGAAAATTTTGGGAAAAAATCATTGAGATCCTAGGTTAGGCAAAGATTTGTTAGCTACAGCAGCAAAGGCCTATGCAGAAGAAAAACAAATTGATGAGTTGGAATTCCTACCAACTGACAACTCCTGCTCCTCAAAAGATATCACTAGGAAAATGAAAATACAAGGCACCTATTGGGAGGAAATATTTGCAGATCACCTTTCTGTACTGTACCTGGAATATATGAAAAACTCTCAAAACTCAATGATAAAAACCAAGCTCAATACAAAACAAAAAACTGCACAGAGGTCGGCTGAACAAGGGCCTTCCAAAGATGCCCGTATCCTAATCCCTAAAATTTGGACTATGTTATTGTTACTTTGCACGGCAATAGAGACTTTGTAAATATGATAAAACTAAAAATTTTGAGATGGGGAGATTATCCTGAATTATTCAGTTCAACCCAAAGTAATCACAAAGGTCTTCATAAAACATAGGCAGAAGGGTCATAGTCAGAAAAAGGTGATGTCATGAAAGAGGCAGAGAGAGAGCTTTGGAAGATGCTATACTGCTGGTTTTGAAGATGGTCTTCCTCCACAGGTGCCAGGAGCCAAGAATGCAGGTGGCCTCTAGAAGCTAGAAAAGGCAAGAAAAAATTACCCCATAGCTGTCAGAAGAAACACCATCCTGACGCCTTATTTTAGGACTTTTGACCTCCAAACTGTAAGAAAATAAATTTGTGTTGTTTTAAGCCACTAACTTCATTGTAATAATTTGTTACAGCAGACACAAGAAACAAATACATATTCACACATATTCCCTTCATAATTTTTCTATAAACTATTTACATTTTATGCACTATTCAGTATGTATATACATACTTTAAGAAAACAAATGACTAACAAGCACATGAAGAGATGGTCAACACCACTAATCATTAGGGAAATGCAAATCAAAATCATAATGAGATACCAACCTCATGACCAACAGATATACATAGATATAAAACAAAACAGAAAATAACAAGTGTTGATGAGGATGTGGAAAATTTTGAACTGTTGTGTACTGTTGGTGGGAATGTATGTACAATGGTGTACCTACTATGGAGAACAGTATGGTATTTGCTAAAAAAAAATTAGAATTATCATATGGTCTAGCAATATTACTTATGAGTATATATCTAAATAAATTGAAAGCAACATCTGGAAGAGATAATTGTACAATAATGTTCATAGCAGCCTAATTCACAACAGCCAAAATGTGGAAGCAACCCAAATGTTCATTGACAAATAGATAAAGTGTGATATATACATACAGTGAAATATTATTTGTCCCTCTTTACAACCTTTCCCTAGTCCTTACCCCCATTCCCTCTCTTACATCTTCTTCCCCCTGATAACCATTTCACTTTTTTCTATGTCCATGGGTCTCAGTTTTATATCCCACCTATGTGTGAAATTATACAGTTCTTAGCTTTTTCTGATGTACTTATTTCACTCAGTATAATGTTCTCAAGGTCCATCCATGTTGTCATAAATGTCACTATGTCATCATTTCTTATGGCCGAGTAGTATTCTATTGTATATATGTACCACATCTTCTTTATACAATCCTTTGTTTGGGGGGTTTTTTGTTTTTGTTTTTATTTTGTATTTTTCTGAAGTGAGAAATGGGGAGGCAGAGAGAGACTCCCATATGTGCCTGACCAGGATCCACCCAGCATGCCCACCAGGGGGCGATGCTCTGCCCATCTGGGGCATTGTTCTGCTGCAACCAGAGCCATTCTAGCGCCTGAGGCAGAGGCCATGGAGCCATCATCTACACCCAGGCCACCTTGGCTCCAGTGCTCCAATGGAGCCTTGGCTGCAGGAGGAGAAGAGAGAGGTAGAGAGAAAGGAGAAGGGGAAGGGTGGAGAGAAGCAGATGGGTGCTTCTCCTGTGTGCCCTGGCCAGGAAGCAAACCCGGGACTTCCACACACCGGGCCGACGCTCTGCTGCTGAGCTAGCCAGCCAAGGCCACAATCCTTTGTTTTTTTTAAACATTTCATCCATAGTTATTTTACATTTCCTATCTGCTATTCTAATATCTTAAGTTTTTGGTGGGCTAAGTCTGTAGTTTATTAATAAATTGAGAATTTATTAATTCTCTTTATCTATATAGTTTTAGACTGAAATTTCACTTGCCTTCTGTTCAATTCTGCCTTCTCAGAGGCACTCAAGATTCTTTGGGTTTTTGTTTTGTTCCTCTGAAAAGTTCACTATTTGCTGTGATAAAAACAATATGATAAAAATTGTGTTTATGTAGGTTCTAGTTGTTTCATAAGAGGATACTATCTGGTACATCATTATGTCAAAAGCAAAAGTCCTTCAGATGTCATTTTTCTGGTACGTTGGTAAGGCATTAGGGTCTCGCTTGACAATAAATAGAAATTCTTCTACTAATCAACCCAGGCTTTTGTTTTTCATGGATTTGTTCTGTTCGTTTGTTTTTTGTTTTTGTTTTTGTTTTTTAATAAGGTAGGCAAGAGCTGAGTTATTGTCAGTTGAGGACAAAAGCTAAACATGGACCACAGAGAGGATCTGTAGCAATTTGAGGAAGATAAATAAGTAACTAGAAAGAGAAACAAACTCTACTAGATGAGTCTGATTCTGTTTCTGCTGTTTGGTAAGGAATGTGAATAATAAACTAACCACAGATATGTCCGTCCATTATTTTAAAATGTGAATTTGGATCTACTTTGGAAGAAGCAATGAAATTCTGAACTTGGCTCTGAGGTAGGTGAGAGAGAGAGCTAGGATTTATTACATACATTGGGTAATATCTGGAGAACGGAACTTACCTTGATCTTATTGTGGTAGGGAGCTAGACAGACATGAGCAAAGCAAAGATGGTGGGCCAGGCACAGAGGTCACCAGGGTGGAAAGCTGGGTGCCTATCAATGGGCAAAACTGGGAAAACAAGAACCTCTCCCCCAGGGTGCCTTTCTATCACTAGCAGATCACTGATCATGCAGTTAAGATCCCCTGACCTTTCATATCACTGGTCTTGCTTTCAGACCCTCCCTTGACACTTCCTCCCCTGGCGTGTTGCTAGTCATGCAGATAGACCCCTTTGGGGGGAAATGAACAGAGGGGCCAGAGAATAGCCCTTAAGCGTTAAGTCTCCAGGACAATGAGGTTTTGACTCACATCAAATACATCTAGGCCTCAGTTGTGTTTCAGCTTCAGGCCCAAAAAAGCAACAAAAATGGATAAGTAACACCACGACCAACCTCAGGACCAGCTACATTGACTAATGACCCCGTACCTTAATGCCAACCAATCAGTGGAGACTACAACCCTGAAAGGACACACACACCTAAAATGCTAACAAATATTCTTTTTTTTTTTTTTTTTTTGTATTTTTTTTCTGAAGCTGGAAACGGGGAGAGACAGTCAGACAGACTCCCGCATGTGCCCGACCGGGATCCACCCGGCACGCCCACCAGGGGCGATGCTCGCTCTGCCGCAACCAGAGCCACTCTAGCGCCTGGGGCAGAGGCCAAGGAGCCATCCCCAGCGCCCAGGCCATCTTTGCTCCGATGGAGCCTTGGCTGCGGGAGGGGAAGAGAGAGACAGAGAGGAAGGGGGTGGGGGTGGAGAAGCAAATGGGCGCTTCTCCTATGTGCCCTGGCCGGGAATCGAACCCGGGTGCCCCGCACGCCAGGCCAATGCTCTACCGCTGAGCCAACCGGCCAGGGCCTAACAAATATTCTTTTGAGCTCTCCTCCTATAACCTCCCCTGAACTCCCAGGCTTCAAAACCCTCAAAGCAAAGGACCCAGCGCACACGCCCAAGCCTTTCCCTTTCCCTTTTTCTTCCCCCACAGGTGTGCGTTTCTTAAACTCTAAGGGTCCTCATGAGATTTGCAACCCGGGGAGTAACGGGCGGCAGCGGCTCATCCTGAGCTAACCCCCTGAACCGGTCTCCAAGAGCCCCTTTTCTCTATCAGTGTAGGCTCATTTCTTTCCCATAAGGTTTCAAAAGAGAGTCAAAACAGCCCTGCCTAGTCTCTCTACTGTTGCTTCTTCTAGTCTACGCCCCTCCTTGTTTCACTGTCCCCAGCTCTAATAAATGTACTCTCAGAATCACCTGGACTCATGTTGTAAAATTTTTTCTGCATGAAGTCGAGAACCCAGGCACTACCAGCCGCCTCAGTAGACCCAAAGGGCCCGATTCCTTTTCCGGTAACATTATTTTGATTGCTTGCAGAAGTCTTCACCATGTTAGAATGTAATTCTCTTAGTTTTTGCAGCATACTAATATAAAAAATTCATTTGAAGAACATTCTGTCTTTTGCAAAACCACATTTTAAGATATTTATTAAATCACTCAGTGTACCTTGCACAAGAACCCACACATACAAAATTTCTTCTTAAATTCAGTGCCAGGAAAAACCTTGTCTCTTTAGAAAAATATGTTTGCTTGCTTTTATCAGACTAGATAACCCACATATTTCCTGTCTCAACTTTTTTTCCTTAACTCCCCCAAAAAGTCAGATCTAAACTGAGTAAGCTCAGTTGTGGTAATCAAACCAGTGCATCCTAAATGCCCGTTCCTATTTCTGACCCTGTTTGTAAAAATAACTTGATTATCCTTTCACTTTGTAGCATAAAGGTAATACATATTTGTTATTCATTCTAAGAAATATAAATAAGAAAAATAAAGGGGGGAAGGCAAATGTTACTTTTAAAACCTTATTATATATTCTCTGATTGTATAACCCCCACACCAACTTTAATAGTATTATTTGATTGTCAAAGGAACTGACTCTGACTTATGTAGGGGAAGAAATTTTTATTTTCCTTATACCCATCTTAGGTTTATGGTGGGGGCCCTGCAAATTAGACTGACAAAAGACAGATTAACAAGGGAAAGCCAAACAGAGGTTTGTTTGTTTCTTAATTTATTTATTAATTGATTGGTTTCAGAAAAAGAGGAAGGGGGAAAGGGAAACATCAATTTGTTGTTTCACTTATTTTTATGCACTTTTTAGTTGATTCTTGTGTTAAACCTTAGTGTATCTGGACAATGCTCCCCATTAAGCTACCCAGCCAGCGTCAAACAGAAGTTTATTAACATATGAATCACGCTTAACACCTGGAATGCCTGGTGATGTGGTGTAGTGCCCAAAGAGGTGGTTTGAACTTGGGTTTATATAGTATTTTAGGGGGAAATATGTTTTGTAGAAAAGTAACAATACAAAGGAAAAGGCCTTTAAGTTTCTAGGATTTGCAAATTGTGGGAAGGCAAATTTATGGGGGAAATAAATGACAGATAAGGGCTAGTTTCAGAAAGTTTTGTAATGTAGATTTCTCTGGTGCCAGCCCTGAGTTGATAAGCATCTAGAGCAATTTGGTGATTAAATTCTGACCCTTTAAAATATATATTTTATTTATTCATCTTAGAAGGAAGAGTAAGAGAGAGAGAGAGAGAAAGCAGGGAGGAGCAGGATGCTTCAACTCCAATATTTGCCTTGACTAGGGAGCTCAAGGTTTCAAACTGGCAACCTCTGGGTTCCAGGTCGATGCTTTATCCACTGCACCATCACAGGTCTGGCAAATTCTGACCTTGTAGGGGGGAGGGGGAACCACACCTTTATAAATTTTTGTCCTGCCTTTAGGCAAATAGAAGGAGGTCAAAGGGCTTTTCTTGTATCTGCTCTTCTCAATTGCCTTCAGCATATTTGTATCTATTGGCATATTTGGAGGTGGTAAATTCTATTGCCCTTTACTTGCTTAACTTATAGACAGTAGCTGTTAGAAGAAACTCCCATAATTTAAACAGAAGACCCACTCCTCAGAATGCACAGGAACCTTGGTGGCCCTCAGGCTCCAGCAATGGAAATCACAGTCTCCCTAGGACTTGGCCATTAGCTGACTCATTGCCAAGCTACTTTCTTCCTGAGTGTGGCCAGCATGAAGCACTGTTATTTGGCAATCCCACTAAGACTGCATGGAGCAGGTAGGGCCAGATAACCGGTGCAAATGAGTACAGAGTGTTTCTGCTACCATAAAAGCAGGGTAAATAAAAAGGGGTATTTCAAAACATTGAACCATCTGTTTTTTCTCCCTCTTATGTGATAACAGCTAAATGTTCATGAATTTATGTTGCCCCACACCTATCATCACTGCTATGAGAAAGAAACTTGGGACTGATTTCATTCTCCCGGTGGGTTTCCTGAGTAGGCATCAGTTGCTGAGGAGTGTGGCTTTCTGCTGCCTCCATGCTCTTCCCACCCCTTGTCCCACCAAAGACGGCTAGGAGAGAGAGAGCAGAGGGAGTTCACACTGGGCAGGAGGTCCTCCTAAGTACATTACACATAATTACAGCAAAATAAAGGTTGATTTTACCTTTTCAAGTAAACGGTAGATGTTGTGAATCTGTTCAGTACCCTCAACAAATGAGACATAACAGACAATATCTTCAGATATGTAGTATCTGAAATATTTACAGTATACAGTATTTCTCAATTGTTATGGAAACACTGGTATTCCCATTTGGCAGCCAAAATGCATTTGGGAAATGTTACATAAATACTGTGTAACATTTCTGAATAACAAAATACACTGTATCAAACTAAAGGCTCTAGGAAGTTCTATAGTTTCTTGATAGATGATAGATACATATATACATACATAGAAGATAGATAGATAGATACATAGATAATAAATACATAGGTATATAGATACATAGATAAATACACACATACTAAAATAACAATATAAATATATACACTAATATATACAGTGATTACATTTCATGGGGTTAATAGAACTGTAGATGCTTTTTCTTTGTTTTGTTTGTATTATATTCTGATTTTTCTGTAATATATGTGTGTGTGTGTGTGTGTGTGTGTGTGTAAGGTGACCAGTCATCCTCCTTTAAGGAGGACAGTCCTTCTTTTGTAAGTTCTGTCCTCCCTCAAAATGTGTCCTCCTACATGTCCTCTTTTTTGATATTGGACGACTAATCTGTAAATGTCCATATTCGATAGATGCAAAGTCGATCCATTGCATGTGATGTGACATATTTGTATTTGACATGACGATTCATCAAGGATCAGTACAGTGCGGCGAGACGCGATTATGAGACACATGCGCTCTGCACAGAAGACCTTGAGAGAGCACGTGATATACCAAGCGTGCAAATGGCTTTGTGTACTTCCTACTGAAACACAACATGACACATATGACATTGTAGACTCACGATTATTTCTTTCTCGTGAATATTCAATCATAGACAGGTAAGCACAATTCACGTTTTATTAATTCATTATCTATTTAATAATTTCCAAATATGCATTTTATTTACAAGTATTTCCCCAAAATTTGAGTTTAAAGTGGAAATCTAACCTCAAACCGTATCTATTAATAACACATTTTGATTAAATAGTTGCATAAAACAGACATTTTTTAATTAGAAAATGACAAATACACTTGAATATCATTCCAAATTAGTGGTTTTGTTTGATATTTAGTTTTACTAAATGAGTACTCTTTTCTTACAATTATTAAAAATTAATAGTCATGTAAGTATAATTACAATATAAAATATTACAAATGTTTTTATTATGCATTTATCATATTCTAGTGTATTATTGTTGCAATGAATAAAATGTTTCTTTTATTTACAATATTCTTTTTTTCAATTTATTTTTGTCCTTGTCACTGTAAAAAAGTTGGTCACCTTAATATATGAAAAAGTTAATTTGTACAAATATATGACAATTTAAAGATTAAATATCTGTTAATAAACAAATAAAGAGAATTTATTCTCATCAAATAACAAAAGTGTTTGATAATGTCTCCCATTATCTATTAAGGTACAGCACATTCATTAAACATCTGAACTGAATGAACGTAGCAATATCAGAATGCCTATAAGATTATTTCATTACACAAATGCCATGGACCAGTGTGACTAGTAATTCCAGGTCCTGAGTAGGAACGGTGCAAAATTAAGAAAATAGGCTTAAAGAGAAAAAAGGATGGGCTCAGAGGACCCTTTGCAAAGCAAAAGATCGCTTGCAAAAGGCCAAGAGCCCCCAGACTGCTTTATTATAATAGCCATATGCAAATAAGGAAGTCTCAGATACAAAGTCACACATTTCCAAGGCAACCCAAGAATTCTCCCAAGTGCAGAAACCCTCCACCCTGCATAACTGAAATCAATTGACATCAGAACAAACAAAAGGTGAGAGGAAGGGCATGTAAATTGCTTCTAGCAACTTAAGCAAGCAAGTGAAGTGGGAGGTTGAGATGAGTGCAACTACTCAGCTTCATAGCCAATATGGAAGTGTGAGGAAAAACTTAGCCTTTAGCAATTTAACCAAGCAAGTGAGGTGGGGTGCTGGGCAGCCTGTCAGCTTACTGCCAGTTCCTCATACCTCTGTCCCCCCAAAATCTAAACCGCAAGGACCCTGTCAGCTTACACCCCCTAACACACAAATATATATTAAGTTACACTTATACAAATATTAATCCCTATGACATACTCCATTATCAATAAAAAATTCTTCACATCCTTTATTATTTATGAGTAACAACGATATTATTTTTAATTTATTTTAAAATGTCATTTTAAGTCAGAGGTTGGCAAACTTTTTAAGAGCCAAACAGTAAATATTTTAGAATTTGTAGGCCACACAGTCTCTGTTGCAATTACTCAATCCTGTTATTTTACGACAAGAACAACCATAGGCAATACCTCAACAACTGAGTATAGTTATGTTCCAATAAAACTTTCTTTATGGACATTGTCATTTGAATTATATAGTTTTCACCTATCATTAAATTATTCTTGTTTTATTTTCCAACCATTTAAAAATATAAAATCCTTCTTTGTTTATGGATACGTAGGATACATGCCTATACTTTTGGGCTTCCTTACTAGAAAGACTTCAGATTTGACCTGAAATTTCCTAAGAAGAACCGTCTTATTAATAAGTGCTTTTGTACCTGAGGTACCTAGCCTACAAGTTGATCCTTGTGTTATCTATCTCCTGTAATCACCCCTTGTGTAGTTCCTTCCCTTATCACAATAGCATATGATAGTGGTGATGGTATGTCACCTCCAAGGTAAGGTTATAAAGACTGAAATTTCTGTGTTGGATCTCTGCCATGTTATGTGGTGAGGCTCACATGGCAAGGAACTGAAGCTTCCAGCCAACAGTCAAGAAGGACCTGAGACCTCCTGACAACCCCTACGTGAATGAGCTTAGAAGCAGACCCTCCACCCCAATCAAACCTTCAGGACACTGTATGTATGTTGGGCAGATAAAATATATTATGCTCACTTTGTTAAAGATGGTGCTGCCCATGTGGAAGGCCATCGCCCAGGTGATATTAATGTGGGCTGTGGGCAGGCAGGAGGATCCTTGTAGCCTGGGGCTTGGTGTTAGGATTAAGCTTTAACCACCCGTTTTGATGTAGGGTGGTGCAATCCCATCATGCCTCAGATAAGTGACTTTGTATTAGAGACTTCCCTATTTTGTATATTGGATTAAAGGTTTTGATTTCTGCACTATAAAGTGGGGCAGACTGGGAGCTTGCTCTCTCTAGGTTCCTGAGATTAGCATTAGAGAGGAGAGCAGAGAAAGGCCATGTGGAGGAGACCAGGAGAAGCAGCCAAGATGGTGGAGTGCTGAATGAGAAGCCAGATTGTGCAGAGTTTGTGCAGGGAGAAGGAAGGAGATGGGGAACAGAGGGGAGTAAAGTCTGGTGAGCTAGAAACCTTTGATTCTAGGAGACTCGGATAAAGTCAGTAGCTTTGTGAGCACTTAATGAGTGGGTTTGGAGCCCAGTGTGTGTTTTTACTTGCCCGCTGGGTGCAAGCTAGGATTAAAGATGATGGCCCACCAGTTCTTGGCTCCATTGTTTCATTATCATCTGTCCGAATCCATTGCGAACCTGCATGGGCCAGGCAGCTGTGATGTGGCCCTGGCTACTGTCTTTACAATGTATCATTGGCTAACAGCTGAAATGCTTGAGTCTTTGCACCAAAATCACCCAGCTAAACTCTCCTGGACTCCTGACTGATGGATAAAATGACTACACAGCTGTCATCGTGAGAACAGTGCAGGCCCAAAGGAGAAGGAAGGGCTCCAAACAGAACGGTCTCATCCCCCACTGTGAGGTTGTAGTAAATTTGCTTGCTATTCTCTCTCTTCCTGGCCTTTACTTTGAAATGTAGCAAAAAGTTTACCTTTGTAGGAATGCCAGGAAAAGCTTACATTAGGGAAGGATCTGACAATTAGGGGAGTTTAAATCACAATAGTTGTTTGTAAAAGCCTAGCCACAGGCCCAGAGAAACCTAACTTCCTCTGTCTTGTAGATTTACCAAGGACACCAGATAGAACCATGCTGATTAAGCCTGTGCTACATCAGAAGAGCTTGCAGAGGATGTATTTCTGCAGCTGAATCCCCCTCCTCCTGTTCATGGTCAAGTCAGTGACCAAGGCCACAAACCAAGATATGCTAATCTGAGCATGTCCAGATGCACCCAACTCCATGCCAGCAAATGCCTGTAGCAACTCCTATATCAGACAGCTCTGGGCTGACACCCTTTGTTGGTCTCAGCCCACTTGCACCCAGGAGCTTTTAAAATAAATTTTCCTTCTGGAACACACTAGCCTCATGTTTTCAGTTTGGCCTGTGGTTTCTGCCTTTCACTGACCCCTCCCTCCAGAAACTGTAAGATAATAAATGCATATTGTTTTCGGCTACTAAGTTTTATGGTAATTTTTATGCATACGTAGATAAGGAATACGTACAGCACCTACATTAGACCAGTTCTCCTGGGTTCCCAATACCAGCCCCTCTGCATGTATTGTAGCTCTCAAGACCCTTCTGCTCTGACTCAAAACCCAATCCTTTGAGTCCATAAATGCTTCTGTACTCAGGTACGCCTTAAAACTGAGTCGGCACTCCAGCCTTTGGAATGTCTATGTGTCATATCTGGAAAAAAAAAACGCAGGAAAATTCCCTGAACATTATTTTCCATAAAACATTGGTCAGATTTTCAGAATCTAGTGTTTTAATAGCATCTTTTCATCTCAAGGAAAGAATAAAAGTTTACTTGCTGGTTCCTGCCTGTTATGTAGCTCCTCCTTTCTCATTCACACTTTTCAGTATGTTTTTGGACAGTATATTGCACTTGAAGAGACGGTTTTGTCTTTGAGAATTGTGCTGTGATTTTCCATCAGTCACTTGATTTTCCTTTATAATTCACAATCCATTCCACTGTTTAGTGCTTCTTACTCATCAGTATTACAGGTCCTGTGACTATTTAAGATGACACTCTGTAAAGCATGAGGTGAAAAGAATGGAACCGATCACATGATCCTGACTAGCTTGGAGCCAGGCCAGTCATCATTAGCAGGACATTGCCTCATTGTATTTTGTAAATTCATAACATGAGAATTTCATAATGTCCACAAATACCTTGTATACATTTAGAAAAGGATTGGGATTGTGTATTCTGTTTCAGTTTGAGGATATTTGAGGCACTTGAGCAGGCGGGTACACCAGTACATGATGGTAAGAGAGGTGGGGTCAGGATGTGGGAAATAGCCAGATGGTCTAGCTTCCTTTATTCAATTTGTTTCTTAATTTAGAAACTCTAAATGTAAAATAAACTTCAAGAGCCTGACCTGTGGTGGCACAGTGGATAAAGCACCAACCTGGAATGCTGAGGTCGCTGGATCCAAATCCTGGGCTTGCCTGGTCAAGGCACATATGGGAGTTGACACTCCCTGCTCTTCTCTCTTCTCTCTCTCTCTCTCTGTCTCTCTCATCTCTCTTCTCTAAAATAAATAGATAAATAATAATAAACATTTAAAAATAAAATAAACTTCAAGAGATTGTAAAGCCAGTATCCAGGGCTGCCATCGCCGCCTGGCCCATGCAGGTTCGCATTGGATTCTGACTGTCGGTAAACAAACAACAGAGCCAAAAACTGGTGGGCCATCATCTTTAATCCTAGCTTGCACCCAGCGGGCAAGTAAAAACACACACTGGGCTCCAAAACCCACTCACATTCAGTGCTCACAAAGCTACTGACTTATCCGAGTTTCCTAGAATCAAAGGTTCCTAGCTCACCAGACTTTACTCCCCTCTGTTCCCCATCTCCTTCCTTCTCTCTGCACAAACTCTGCACAAACTGGCTTCTCACTCAACACTCCGCCATCTTGGCTGCTTCTCCTGGCCACATGGCCTCTTTCTGCTCTCCTCTCTGCTCTCTCCTCTAATGATAATCTCAGGAACCAAGAGAGAGCAAGCTCCTGTTCTGCCCCCCATTTTATAGTGTAGATTCATAACCTTTAATCCAATATACAAAATAGGGAAGTTTCTAATACAAAGTCACTTATCTGGGGCATGATGGGATTGTACCACCCCACATCAAAACAGGTGGGAAAGGCTTAATCCTAAAACCAAGCCCCAAGCTACAAGGATCCTGCCTGCCCACAGCCCACAGAGACACACATTAATATCACCTGGGCAATGGCCTCCACGTGGGCAGTGTCATCTTTAACAAAGTGCGTATAATATATTTTATCTGCATAACAGAGATCATTAAAAATTTCTCTCCAAGAAAGGAAAAAAATAAAATAAATTAAAAAGTTGAAAACAATTTCTGTTCTTTGAACTCCATAGTTATGACAGATCTATGAGATTAGACAGGGTGTTGGGCAGATAAAATGTATTATACTCACTTTGTAAAAGATAACGTTGCCCACGTGGAGGCCGTTGCCTAGGTGATATTAATGTGTGTTGGGGGCAGGCAGGATCGTTGTAGCCTGGGGCTTGGTTTTGGGATTAAGCCTTTCCCACCCTTTTTGATGTGGGGCGGTACAATCCAATCATGCCTCAGAGAAGTGACTTTGTATTAGAGACTTCCCTATTTTGTATATTGGATTAAAGGTTTGGATTTCTACACTATAAAATAGGGGCAGAACGGGGACTTGCCCTCTCTTGGTTCCTGAGATTATCATTAGGAGAGAGAGCAGAGGAGAGCAGAGAGAGGCCACGTGGAGTAGGCCAGGAGAAGCAGCCAAGATGGCGGAGTGCTGAGTGAGATGCCAGTTTGTGTGCGGTTTGTATCTGGGATAAGGAAGGAGATGGGGAACTGAGGAGAATAAGTCTGGTGAGCTAGAAACCTTTGATTCTAGGAAACTCGGATAAATCAGTAGCTTTGTGAGCACTGAATGTGATTGGGTTTTGGAGCCCAGTGTGTATTTTTTACTTGCCCGCCAGGTGCAAGCTAGGATTAAAGATGAAGGCCCATCAGTTCTTGGCTCCATTGTTTCTTTACCGACTGTCCGAATCCAATGCGAACCTGCATGGTCCAGGTGGCTGTGATGGTGGCCCTGGCCTTAGATACTGGCTTTACATTTGGCGTAGTCTGTGGCAGGATTCGATATAGATTGGCAAGGAGCCTTTGAGCGGTGGAGTAGAGGACTGGCTAGTGTTAGGGTTCTCCATGGCTGTCCTTTTGGGGATTGTAGGCTGGCTGACTTTTATAGCCATGCGTGAGGAAACTGAGAGCTCTGCGGAAGAGGCTGCCCGGGACCTGCAAACCGAGCAGTGGAAGGAGCTGGAGCAAACGCAGGAGAAACAGATGCTGACCCTGGAGCTGGAGGAAGCGCTGGAGGAGGAGGCCGACCAGGTTTGCGAGATTCGCCTGGAAATGGAGCAGCTGCTGGAGGAGGATTCATAGGTTCGTGAGTTGCAGATTGCCCTGGACGTTGTGGAGAGCCAGCAGCGGCAGGAGGCCGGGCCGGAGCTGCAAGGTCTGCGGAGCAGAAGGTGGCGGCAGCCCAGGGCTTGAGCCTGGCAGCAGGAGCTGGTGTTTTCAGTTCCTCTTTAGAGGATGAGGAGAATAGGACTGGAGTTGTGATCCGCAGTCTCCAGAAGATGAGAGCCCAGCTGGAAGGAGCACCTACTACGGCCCTGGTAGGTCTGCGACTTTGGGACTTAGGGTTGGACATGTTCTCCAGAGCCAAGATGGAAATGCTGACTGCCATTGCCACGTGCTCCTCTTTGGGACAGCATTGGTCAAATAAGTTTGTAAATATGATATATATGTTTGCTCGCTTGTGACTTATATTGGGTGTGGGGGACAGGCTATAAGCAGGCCAGGTTGTTGTAGCCTAAGGTTTGGTTTTAGGACTAAGCTTTTCCCCACACCCTTAACTGATTATATGATCTGGGTGGTGCACTCTCATGAGGAATCCAATTATGCCTTGGATAAGTGACTTTGTATCAGAGACTTCCTTGTTTGTATATTGGATTAAGGGATTTTGGTTTTCTACACTATAAAGTGGGACAGACCAGGAGCTGGCTCACTCAGTTCCTGCTATCACGATTGCAGGGGCTTCCCTGATCCCTTGCCCTTCATGGGAAAAGCTGGTTTTCTGCTTTTCCCTTGTCTTCTTTTGTGGTTTGCCTGTCTTGGTGAGACACCAATAAATAGGATGGCCCCCCATCCTCTGACTCCACCATTTCTTTATCGTCTGCCCGAATCCAATGGGAACCTGCATGTGAATGGCCATGATGGCGGCTCCTGGCCTTACAACTGGCGTAGTCGGCAGGATTCAGAGATTGTATGGGCCACCACCCTTGATGGGTGGGATAGAGTACTGGTTGCTGCTCTGGCTCCCCATGGCTGTCCTTTTAGGGGCCATGGGCTACATGTTTTTTACTCAAGAGGAAACCAGGAGTTCTGTGTGAGAAGCTGCCCGAGGTCAAACGCTTCAGTATGAATTGCAAATAGAACGGCAGAAAAGGCTTGAATTGGAGCGAGCACTGGAGAAGGAATTATGGGTTCGCGAGTTGCAGTTTACCCTAGAAGATGAACGTTTTTACCGGCAGTTGTTGGAGAAACAACTGCGGATTCAAGAGCTCAAGTCTCAGCTTCTGGCCAAAAGCCAGCAGCCACAGGAGCCTAAACGGTCACCAAAAAAGCAGCAGTATCCATGCCGGTGGATTGGCTTTGAGTCAGCGGGAGCAGGCGCTTACACCTCCTCTTCTGAGGATGAGAATGCTCAGGCTGATGCTGCCATACACACACTGAGAGCCTGACCAGTTGTCGCCAAGAAGGTAAAAACCCAGCGTCAAAGAGTCCCTCAGGGGCAGCCACAGCCTCCTGCCCAGGTAATGGAACACTCTGTGGTCCGGCCCTATACCCAGGCAGAGCTGATGGAGTTGGGGGCACAATTTAGGCAGAAACCTACTGAATCCCTGGTAACCTGGTTACTACGATTATGGGATATAGGGGTGGATGGCATCATGCTCTCCGGAACAGAGATGGAGAAATTGGCCGCCATTACCACACACTCTTCCTTGAGGCAGCGTCTTCAGAACTGCCATGGCAACCCAGGAGCCCATACCCTATTAGAATGGGTGATGGCCGCCATTCGTATGGTCTGGCAGAATGCTGGAGAATTGCCGGGGGCAATGAGTCGGTGGCAGTGCTACAGTGAGTTAGTAAAGGTCCTTCGGGAACTAGGTATAAAGAATGCTGTTTTCAACCCTGGGTCTCGTGGGCCAGACGAGGAAGTGTTTACGGCAAAAATGAGGGAATTTGTCCTTGCTAGCGCCCCGTCATCCCTTTTTGGGTCACTTGTGGCTATCTTGGGCCCCTATGTGGGGCAGCCCATCAATGCAGTTACACAGATGGTAGCAGATTTGTCAGAGCTGGAGGCCGCTCGGGATCATAAAGCAGTGAGGGCTGCTGCCTATGTTTCCCCCCCAACTAACAAGGGAAACAGGCCTGTAAAGGTCACCCGAATGCAGATGTGGGTAGACTTGATTGCAGCTGGAGCACATAAGGGGAAATTGGATGGCCAGTCTAATAAAATTCTTTTGGAGCTTTGGCGGCAGCTTAAACCGGAACAGAAGTTCCAGCCACTGAGACGAAAGGCCCCAGCAGCTACCAATAAAACGTTTGGTGCGCGTACAGCTCGGTTACAAGATTATATGATAGAGACGGCCGAGGGAGAGGAGAACTCCCAAGACCCATTGTACCAGTTTGAATAGGAAAAAGGCCGAGGGACCCGTCTAACGGGGATGGGCGGGGACCAGAGGCCACATGTGGAACTGGCTATCCACTGGTCCCCTTCCAATGTACAACGGGTGTTGGCCTTGGTGGATACAGGTGCAGAATGTTCCCTTCTCTATGGAAACCCAGAGCGGTTTGCTGGGACCCCAGTGGCCATTGATGGTTATGGGGGCCAAACTGTTCAAGTGAAGCCAATAACTATTCCATTGGGGATAGGGAGACTGCCTCCTAAGCCATATAAAGTGTATGTATCTCCTATTCCTGAATATATTTTGGGGGTAGATGTCTTGCAAGGACTGTGGTTGGAAACTACAGCTGGGGAGTTCTGGCTGCGGATCAGGGTTGTGAAGGCAGTATTGCGGGGACATGCATCACATTCCCCTTTGCAATTACCCATCCCTCGGCGTGTGACTAACACCAAGCAGTACCGCCTACCAGGTGGTTATGAAGAAGTCACAGGGACAATCCTCGAACTAGAAAAGGTGGGGATCATCCGGCCAGCACACAGTCCTTACAACTCCCCAGTATGACCTGTGCGCAAAGCAGATGGAACCTGGAGAATGACAGTAGATTACAGGGAACTTAATAAAGTTGTTCCCCCTTTGCACGCTGCTGTTCCCTCGATAGCTAACATGATGGATCGGCTAAGCCATGAGTTGGGGACATACTACTTTGTGGCAGACTTGGCCAATGCTTTTTTCTCTATTGATATAGCCGCAGAGAGTCAAGACCAATTTGCCTTCAGTTGGGAAGGGAGACAATGGACCTTTACAGTGTTACCCCAGGACTATTTGCATAGCCCCACCTTGTGCCATGGGCTGGTAGCTGCTGACCTGGTTAAATGGAAACAGCCAGAGGTAGTCCGCATGTACCATTATATTGTAACTAGTGATTCTCTTTCAGAATTGGAGCAAGCAGTCCCTACCCTGCTATCCCATTTGAAAGCATGTGGCTGGGCAGTTAACGAAAACAAATTACAAAGACCTGGGTTATCTGTTAAATTCTTGGGAGTTGTCTGGTCGGGTAAGACAAAAGTTATCCCTGACGCAGTTATAGATAAGATTCAAGCATACCCCGTGCCCACTACGGTAAAACAGTTACAGGAATTCTTAGGTTTGTTGGGATATTGGCGAGCATTTATACCGCATTTGGCTCAGTTACTATGCCCCTTGTACAACCTTATTTGAAAGGGGGTTCGCTGGGATTGGACTGAGCAGGCGCAAGGTTCATTTGAAGCTGCTAAGAGAGCTGTCAAGGTGGCACAGGCCTTGAATGTGTTTGATCCTGCCAGGCCCTGTGAGCTGGATGTTCATGTAACCTCAGAGGGGTTTGGATGGGGCTTGTGGCAGTGGACAGAGCGCCTACGGCAACCTATTGGGTTTTGGTCCCAATTGTGGAAAGGTGCTGAAGTTCGTTACTCATTAGTAGAGAAGCAGCTGGCAGCTGTGTATGCTGCCCTCCTGGCAACTGAGAGTATTACAACCACAACACCAGTTACAGTCAAGACAACATACCCTATTGCTGGATGGGTGAGAGATTGGGCAACTAAACCACGCAGTGGTATGGCCCAAATGTCCACCCTGGCCAAGTGGGGTGCCTACCTGCAGCAACGCTGTGCTCTTAGCACCAGCCCATTGAGGGCAGAACTGCAGGAAGTCTTGGGTCCAGTCACCTATGCGACTTTAGAGTCAGGTGCAACTGGGGCTCAGGAGGTAGAACCTGAAGTCAGTCCCTACCAGGAGGGGCGGGTGCCCATCCCCGAGGATGCCTGGTATACTGATGGTTCCAGCAGGGGCCAACCTGCCAAATGGACAGCTATAGCCTTCCATCTGGCCACTGAGACTATTTAGATGGACACGGGTATAGGCCAAAGCAGCCAATGGGCAGAATTAAGAGCTGTTTGGCTAGTTGCCCATAATGAACCTTCACCTCTGGTAATCTGTACTGACAGCTGGGCCGTCTATCATGGACTGACCCTTTGGATTGCTACTTGGCACATTAACCAGTGGATGGTAATGCACCGTCCACTATGGGGTCAGGCTATGTGGCAGGACTTATGGGAAATAGGACACCAGAAGCAGGTGACAGTATATCATGTCACAGGGCATGCCCCTCTAGCCCATCCTGGGAATGATGAGGCAGATACGTTGGCAAGGGTGCGATGGTTGGAGACTGCACCTGCAGGTGATGTGGCGCAGTGGCTCCATCAGCGCCTGCTCCATGCAGGACAGAAAACTATGTGGGCTACGGTTAAGGCTTGGAACTTGCCTGTGTCCTATGCAGAGGTACTTGCAGCCTGTGAGCAATGTGCAGTATGTTCCAAGGAACACCCTCGGAGACCACTGGTGTCGCCTGGACAGATTCAGAGGGGTCATGTTCCACTGACACGATGGCAGATAGACATTATTGGACCCTTACCAAAGTCAGAAGGGTACCAGTATGCAGTCACTTGTGTAGCTACTGCCACCGGGCTGCTTGCTGCTTACCCTGCTCGTAACCCTGACCAGAGGGCAGTCATACAGGCTCTGGACCGCCTGAGTGCTGCATATGGGCGACCACTGGTCCTTTTATTTTTATTTTTTTTATTTTTTTATTTTTTGTATTTTTCTGAAGCTGGAAACGGGGAGAGACAGTCAGACAGACTCCCGCATGCGCCCGACCGGGATCCACCCGGCACACCCACCAGGGGCGACGCTCTGTCCACCAGGGGGCGATGCTCTGCCCCTCCGGGGCGTCGCTCTACCGCGACCAGAGCCACTCTAGCGCCTGGGGCAGAGGCCAAGGAGCCATCCCCAGCGCCCGGGCCATCTTTTGCTCCAATGGAGCCTTGGCTGCGGGAGGGGAAGAGAGAGACAGAGAGGAAGGAGGGGGGGTGGAGAAGCAAATGGGCGCTTCTCCTATGTGCCCTGGCCGGGAATCGAACCAGGGTCCCCCCGCACGCCAGGCAGACGCTCTACCGCTGAGCCTACCGGCCAGGGCAACCACTGGTCCTTGAAAGTGACAATGGTACCCACTTCACTGGTTCAATGGTGAGGCAATGGGCTCAAAAGCTGGGGGTGGACTGGAAGTACCATGTTCCCTACCACCCCCAGGCTGCTGGTATCATTGAGCGGTATAATGGACTCTTAAAGCAGGGACTGCGACAGGAGGAAGGCACCGGCTCTCTTACTGGATGGACACGCCGCTTATGGACAGTACTCCGGATTTTGAATGAGCGACCTCGACGGGGGAGGCCAGCTCCAGTAGAGGCCCTTCTGCATCGGACAGCTGCCCCCATTCAGTTGCAGATACGCACCAAGGACATTTTACTCAAGCCAGGTTTCAGACAGCAGGGCAACGTGCTCTTACCTGCTCCAACAGCCCTTCTTAAAGGACAACAGTTTCAATGGACTTGGCCCTGGACTGTACAGGCCCCCCATCTGAGATGGGTGGCCTTGTTGGCACCATGGGGAAAGGGGCTAGAGGTGGACCTCCAGTTAACTCCTTGGGCAACCAGCACCTGGCCACCTAGGGTAGAAGTGTATTATCCCTTGAGCGCTCAAGGGGACAGCATTTTGAAGGGCACCTTTGTAATTTCTTTATGGCCAATAATGAGTTCTCCTATTTTACTACACATAGAACCAGCAGATGCTGGTGTATTGGCCAATAAGGTTTGGTATGCCCACTCAGGGCGGCCTCTGGTGCCAGCTACGGTGCTGTCTGCAGACAAAACTCTGGCCTGTATTCTGCCAGAGGGAAAGGATTTGCCTCTCTTGGTGCCACTGACAGCTCTCTCATTTCGCCCATAGTTTTTGATCTGTTAATCCTATTGCTGTAGTTGGTACTATTTCTGTTTATGCAATGTATCCCACTCCTTGCACAGTGACCATCATGGAAGATGCCTGTGGTTTAGATTGTAAAGCGAGCAAAAGGGGTGGAATGTTGGTCAAATAAGTTTGTAAATATGATATATATGTTTGCTCACTTGTGACTTATATTGGGTGTGGGGGACAGGCTATAAGCAGGCCAGGTCGTTGTAGCCTAAGGTTTGGTTTTAGGACTAAGCTTTTCCCCACACCCTTAGCTGATTGTATGATCTGGGTGGTGCACTCTCATGAGGAATCCAATTATGCTTTGGCTAAGTGACTTTGTATCAGAGACTTCCTTGTTTGTATATTGGATTAAGGGATTTTGGTTTTCTACACTATAAAGTGGGACAGACCAGGAGCTGGCTCACTCAGTTCCTGCTATCACGATTGCAGGGGCTTCCCTGATCCCTTGCCGTTCATGGGAAAAGCTGGTTTTCTGCTTTTCCCTTGTCTTCTTTTGTGGTTTGCCTGTCTTGGTGAGACATCAATAAATAGGATGGCCCCCCATCCTCTGACTCTGCCATTTCTTTATTGTCTGCCCGAATCCAATGGGAACCTGCATGTGAATGGCCACGATGGCGGCTCCTGGCCTTACAGACAGTGTAAGACCTGTCAGGACAGCAGGGATGAGGGGGGTGGCTGACGCCCCATGTGTGTGGACTGATTTCCTGGACTACAACCGGAGTGGGCATTGGCTCCTTTGTTGGATGGACTTACGGATTATGGATTTTGGACAATGTGAAATACCCTGATGGGGGTGGGGGGTGGCTTTGCTGGAGGCCCTTCCCCTGCCCCGGGAAGCTTTTCCCATGGCTAGAAAGAGGGTCGAGGACATTTTGCACTTTGGGCAAAGTGCTCAGAGACTGGTGAAGTGTACCTTTGTGATTGTTGAAACTGTATCATTTTTGCTGTTGTAATTTGTGTAATGTTCTAATTTCCTTGCACAGGGATGCCGGTGATGTAGATTGTGGGTAGTAAAGTGAGCATAGGGGTGGATTGTTGGGCAGATAAAATGTATTATGCTCACTTTGTAAAAGATAACGTTGCCCACGTGGAGGCCGTTGCCCAGGTGATATTAATGTGTGTTGGGGGCAGGCAGGATCGTTGTAGCCTGGGGCTTGGTTTTGGGATTAAGCCTTTCCCACCCTTTTTGATGTGGGGCGGTACAATCCAATCATGCCTCAGAGAAGTGACTTTGTATTAGAGACTTCCCTATTTTGTATATTGGATTAAAGGTTTGGATTTCTACACTATAAAATAGGGGCAGAACAGGGGCTTGCCCTCTCTTGGTCCCTGAGATTATCATTAGGAGAGAGAGCAGAGGAGAGCAGAGAGAGGCCACGTGGAGTAGGCCAGGAGAAGCAGCCAAGATGGCGGAGTGCTGAGTGAGATGCCAGTTTGTGTGCAGTTTGTATCTGGGATAAGGAAGGAGATGGGGAACTGAGGAGAATAAGTCTGGTGAGCTAGAAACCTTTGATTCTAGGAAACTTGGATAAGTCAGTAGCTTTGTGAGCACTGAATGTGATTGGGTTTTGGAGCCCAGTGTGTATTTTTTACTTGCCCGCCGGGTGCAAGCTAGGATTAAAGATGAGGGCCCACCAGTTTGTGGCTCCGTTGTTTCTTTACCGACTGTTTGAATCCAATGCAAACCTGCATGGGCCGGGCTGCCGTGTTGGTGGCCCTGGCCGTGGCTTCTGGCTCTACACAGGGTCAAGGTTTTTATGCATAGGGAGTCAAATCTGACTATCTTGACAAGGGTTATCAGTGGAGATAGGCTTGCCAGGCACTGGACTAACACCATTTCAGCTCAAGTTCCTCCTCTGTTTCTTTTATTTTTTTCCCTGCCAGCACCTTCACTAGTCTCTTTGGGAAACAGCACCCCATTGTTTGGGAAAATTATTTTCTCTCTCCAACCATTTAGTTCTAAACTTTCTAGTTTTAGTTATTCCTGAGGCCCAGCTGATCCTTCCCTACCCCATGTATAGCTTCATTGCTGCTTCCTATTATTATGTAATATAGCCCGGTTAATCTCCCTCAAACTGGTTACAATTGAGTTTCTTCACTTGCAAATGAATCCTGACTCAGTCAGCTGTGCTAGGTATTGTGGTGTAAATAAAATTTTAAAAAAAGGAAATTATGGTCATATGAAAAAGAAAACAATTGGGTAATTATATGAGAGTATAGAAATACAATTATTATAGTAATCAATTACCAAGTATCTGGTGGAATATTAAGTGGTTTTCAGCTAAAGTGCATTTAAAAAGCAATACTGCATTTCTGGGGGGGAAAATTAAGATTGTCACCACACCTGCATATTAAAAGGCATGACCATATGCTAGGGATTAAACCCCTCAGCAATCAAATAACCTATAATAATGTGCCACAGCCTCACATTCTGCCACTGTTCTGTGAAAATCTGACCTATACTCTATTGTCAAACATTTAAAAGATTATGTATTATTAAAATAACTATAGTAATCAAAATGCCAGCACCATTTAAAAAAATTATTTTATAGATTTTATTTATTCATTTCAGAGAGAGGAGAGAAAGAGAGAAGGAGGGAAGAGCAGGAAGCATCAATTCCCATATGTGCCTTGACCAGACAAGCCTGGGGTATCGAATCAGCAACCTCAGGGTCCAGGTTAATGCTTTACTCACTGTGCCACCACAGGTCAGGCAACAGCATCTTAACATTAAAGAAAAGTTTAAAATAATTAAACAAATGGAAATATAGAAAGGGGGAAATATTAAGCAATCTGTATCTTTCTCACATGCATTTTACAGAGTAAAAAGAGAGAGAGAGAGAGAGAGAGAAAGGGTTCATTTTTTATAAGTGCTCCTATGGGATGGAAACAGACGGTAATGGTTTGGGTCTGTAAGGCCAGGAGCCATGGCTGCTGTAAAGCCAGCAGGCACGGACAGGGCCACCATCACAGCAGCCCAGCCAGTGCAGGTTCGCATTGGATTCGGACAGTCGGTAAAGAAACAACGGAGCCACAAACTGGTGGGCCATAATCTTTAATCCTAGCTTGCACTCAGCGGGCAAGTAAAAACACACACTGGGCTCCAAAACCCAATCACATTCAGTGCTCACAAAGCTACTGATTTATCCGAGTTTCCTAGAATCAAAGGTTTCTAGCTCACCAGCCTTATTCTCCTCAGTTCCCCATCTCCTTCCTTATCCCAGATACAAACTCTACACAAACTGGCATCTCACTCAGCACTCCACCATCTTGGCTGCTTCTCCTGGCCTACTCCACGTGGCCTCCTTCTGCTGCTGGCTCTACTTTCTCTGCTCTCTCATGCTAATCTCAGGAACCAAGAGCGCAAAATCCCGTTTTGCCCCCACTTTATACTGTAGCTTCACAACCTCTAATCCAATATACAAAGTAGGGAAGTCTCCAACCCAAAGTCACCTTCTGAGGCATGATTGGATTGCACCACCCCACATCAAAAAGGGTAGGAAAGGCTTAATCCCAAAACCAAGCCCCAGGCTACAAGGATTCCGCCTGCCTTTAGCCCACCCCAACACACATTAATATCACCTGGGCGACGGCCTCCTCGTGTTATCTTTAACAAAGTGAGCATAATACATTTTATCTGCCCAACAGCTGCCACTATCAAAGCAGCCTCCTGGCCCATGCAGGTTCGCATTGGATTCGGACAGTCGGTAAAGAAACACCGGAGCCACAAACTGGTAGGCCATTTTCTTTGATCCTAGCTTGCACCTGGCGGGCAAGTAAAAATACACACTGGGCTCCAAAACCCACTCACATTCAGTGCTCATAAAGCCACTGACTTATCCGAGTTTCCTAAAATCAAAGGTTTCTAGCTCACCAGCCTTATTCTCCTCAGTTCCCCATCTCCTTCCTTATCCCAGATATAAACTTTACACAAACTGGCCTTTCACTCAATACTCCGCCATCTTGGCTGCTTCTCCTGGCCACATGGCCTCTTTCTGCTCTCTGCTCTGCTCCCTCTGCTCTCTCATGCTAATCATCCCAGGAACCAAGAGCGCAAGCTCCCGCTCCGTCCCCATTTTATAGTGTAGAAATCCAAACTCTTAATCCAATATACAAAATAGGGAAGTCTCTAATACAAAGTCACTTCTCTGAGGCATTGTACCACCCCACATCAAAAAAGGGTGGGAAAGGCTTAATCCCAAAACCAAGCCTCAGGCTATAACGATCCTGCCTGCCCCCCAACACACATTAATATCACCTGGGCAATGGCCTCCACGTGGGCAGCGTTATCTTTAACAAAGTGAGCATAATATATTTTATCTGCCCAACAGGGTCCATCACAGGAGACTGATGAATGACCGTCTCTGGTTTGATCTGCACTAAACTAAAAATCTTTGCAGCCTGAGAACAGAAGATAGCTTTTTTTTTTCCTACCACATTTAATTGTTTTTATAGTTTTATTTAGACAATTAATTTTAACAGGATGACATTGGTCAACTAGAGTACATAGATTCAGAGAAAACATCTCCAGATCATTTTGACATTTGATTATGTTGTATACCCATCACCCAAAATCAAATTGTCCTCCGTCAGTCACCTTTTATTTAATTTTCTTTATGCCCCTCCCCTCCCACCAGAAGATAGCTTTAATGTGTCTTTCTGTTGAGTAGTCATATTCATAAAATACCATAAGTTTTTCAGAGAACATGTTGAAGAAAATGGCAAGGACTAATGGCCCAAGTATAATATATGAGAACCTTGTTTGCAAACACTGAGAAATGACAGCTGAGGTTGTTCAACATGGAGATGGAGAATGGTGGGGGAGAGGAGCTGAGAGCCAAAGTAAAGTGGTGACCTTTATCTCTGACTACAGGTGGGAAATATGCAACTCGACAGAGACAGTTTGTTCAATGATAAGCTCTTATTGTATGGGCTGCATTGTATTATTTGAAAGCAAAGAACTCTGGGCCATTTTGTAGTCAGGCATGGTGTATAACATTCTGTGTCCCTAAAAGTAGTCATATTCCCTTTACTTTTCGGAGAGGAAAATATTTCCTAGAGTGTTAGGTGTGCTATAAATATTATATTAGTTTTGTACCAGACTTTGAAGGATTCCATGTGTATTTTGAATTTGGGTTATCCATGTTTAATTCTTCGAGTCCACCATTGCCCCAATATTCCTGTTGTCACTTGACTGCTCCAGGATTGCTGCAGGACCTCAAAGGAAGTGCGTATTGGTGAGGGCTGAGCTAGTCAGTAGCAGCTTTAAGGAGATGGCAGGACATGCCTTGGAATATGATGGATGGGGTAATTACAAATAATTCTGAAGAATTAATTCATTGATTGATTCATTTGACCAGTATTGAGTACCTACTATTTACTAGGTTCTTTGTTAGGTACTAGAAGAAACTCTGCCCTAAAGATAGTTCTATGCTGGTTGGGAAAACAACTTACAAGTAGACAAGTAAATGTATATTTAAAAATTGCAGATACTGCCTGACCAGGCGGTGGCGCAGTGGATAGAGCGTCGGACTGGGATGCAGAGGACCCGGGTTCAGGACCCCGAGGTCGCCAGCTTGAGTGCGGGCTCATCTGGTTTGAGGAAAAGCCCACCAGCTTGGACCCAAGGTTGCTGGCTCCAGCAAGGGGTTACTCGGTTTGCTGAAGGCCCGCGGTCAAGGCACATATGAGAAAGCAATCAATGAACAACTAAGGTGTTACAACGCACAATGAAAAACTAATGATTGATGCTTCTCATCTCTCTCTGTTCCTGTCTGTCTGTCCCTGTCTATCCCTCTCTCTGACTCACTCTCTGTCTCTGTAAAAAATAAATTAAAAAAAAATTTTTTTAAAAAGGTTAACAATTGCAGATACTGGTAAGTGCTCTGGAAAAAAAAATAAAGCAGGTTGAACATATAAGGTGCTAAATTTACACCTCTCTAGAGAGCTAACATTTAATCAGGGGCCTGAGTGGAGAGAGAGAGGTCAAGGAATGAAAGAGCAAGATGCAGAGGTATAACATTCCAGGAATTTGGGGCGGAGGAGGTGGTAAGGGGAAGTTAGTGTATCATGAGTGCAGAGCTTGAGCTGAGGAAGATAAAACATCCTGGAAATGTCTGTTGATAATGATTGCACAGCAGTGATTTACTCAATGCCATAGAACTACACATTTAAAATGGTTAATTTTATGTTATGTATATTTTACCACAATTTTTAAAAAAATTCTATATCAATGTCAGAAAGAATAGTAAGCTATCTCCATGGAATCTAGTTTTAATTGAATATTTACTTACATTTGTGGTGAAAAAGTGAGTACCGCTGAACTGGTTGTTCACAGACAACATTCATGTCAGGAAACAGCAAGTTTTATTTAGATGTAAATTCCCATGCTAAACTGGTCCAGAACAAATGTAAGCAAGAACTGATGTTAGAAGCATCATAGCTGAGCCAAGGTCTGCATTGTGACTGTGTGAGGAGGTAACTGGATTCCCCCAAGAGACTATCAGGCAAACAGGAGGCCTATTGCTTATCACCAGAGCTACAAAATCCTTTGGGCCTAAGGTCGGTCCTGGATTCTTCAGAAGTGCTCCAGAAAGATGGCTTTTGGCCCTGGCCGGTTGGCTCAGCAGTAGAACATTGGCCCGGCATGTGGAAGTCTCGGATTCCATTCCCTGCCAGGGCACACAGGAGACACGCCCATCTGTTTCTCCACCCTTCCCCCTCTCCTTCCTCTCTGTCTTTCCTGCAGCCTAGGCTCCAGTGGAGCAAAATTGGCCCGGGCTCTGAGGATGACTCCATGGCCTCCACCTCAGGCTCTAGAATGGCTCCGACCGCAACAGAGCAATGCCCCAGATGGGCAGAGCATTGCCCCCTGGTGAGCATGCTGGATGATCCCTGTCCGGTGCATGCGGGAGTCTGTCTCTCTGCCTCCCCGCTTCTCACTTCAGAAAAATGAAAAAAAAAAAAAGATGGCTTTGTCTTCAAGTCTAGAGACTCAAAGGAGAGAAAGTCCTAATACGAATATACAGTGACCAGGTTGAGATCTCTGATGTTAAGACATCCCGAGGCAAGAGAAGGAATGGGTCTGGCCCATCATAAGTCATTGACACTGATTAAAAAAAAAAAAATCCTGCAAGTATTAAACTGTACCTGCACATAGATTGAATGAAAAAGAAAGTAAAAATATGCTGGGTTTGCATTTTACATATACGAGTGGGCAACAGTAGGTTTACAGTTGTGAGTACATGAGTTTATTCTTGCATTATTTATTTGTTTATTTATTGTATTACATCTTTATTTATGATTTATCTTTTAGGTAATGATGGCTGGTAATTTAACCTACTTTTGCCCACCCCTGTATGTACACACACACACATACACCAAAAACAAAACACATATACACACAAGCAATGTCCCATGTCATAATGTCCCAGTCCCATGTCAGCAATGTCCCATGTCCCAGTTTGAATCAGAATTCAAACTGATTACTTTTTGAAGTCTATAATATGAATTCACCATAAAGATTGGGACAGTGAATACTAAATGTTATTAGCCTAATTTCTTTGCCAAGCCCACCATTTATCTGGGCTTAATTTATCAATTTCCAAAAGAATAATAATAATGGTTGTCTTATTGACAGACAACATTTAAGGTTATCAATTTGAGATAATAATATTAAACACCTTAAAAATATAGTAAGAATATTTTCAAATAAATAAAAATAGCTACAATTCATTGAACTTATATGTGGCTAATACTCATATATTTTATGTAATCTCATCTGGTTCTATGAGCATTATATATGTTGCCATCATCATTGTACAAATGAAAACCCTGGGGCTCTGAGAGACTAAGTAGCTTGGCTTGCTCAAGGTCACCCAGTTTGCACTCAGCAGAATTGGGATACAAATACAGATTCATTAGACTCCATACCTAAGTTTGTTGCATATTTGTATCAGTGATGAGAAACTGTCCAATCACTTTTACATTTATTAATTCCATTTTAAGAAGTTGCATTTTATGGTTCTGCAAATGTTATTACTAATGCATGTTGCCTGGGATTAGTAACACCTCATACTTGAAAAGTAATTTTTTTAAAACACTTTTTATTTCTTCATTTAATTCTCACAATGTTTGGAAAGAAAGGTGTTAGTTTCCATTTTACAATAATGAGAATTGAAATGCAAAGATTTTAAGTGCTTTGCATAAAGGAAACAATTAGTAGCTGAGCCAGAATTCAAACTGAAGTCATCTTACTCCATGGCCAACACTCTCTTCAATACATAGGTGGAAGGTGGTTTGAGACTGTGGGACTTTTGAACAAAAAGTTGAGAAAAAAAATTTTAAGTCCAAAAAGACTTTAAAATAATTCCAAGAGTATCACCTATTTTTTAGTCCCCATCCACCAGAATAACCATTGTTTGCTGTGTATTTCTAATGTTCTTTAAAAAGATTAATAAATATATATACAAATTTATATGGTTTAAAATTTTTAAGTGTTTTAAAACACCATCATACTATAAATATTATTTACAATTAGATTTTTTTTCTCCTCATATTATTCCAGATAAATCATCTAGATCTAACTAATCACTAATCAAGATCTGGAAGAATTCCCATATGCATTTATTTAAAACAAGGACAGGAATTCAATTGAACAAATATTCATGGAGCACTACTATGCCGCAGGCTGGGGATACAGCAATGAACAAAGCAGACAAAAATGCCTGCCCTTGGGCTTCCAGTTTTCTAGTGTAGCCACCCCACTTTGGCCAGTAACAGTTTTAGCATATGTGTTTGCCAATACAACATATAATGTATTATTTCAACAAGTGGCATAAATTCTACAATATGTGCATATAAGAATTTATTCAAACATTTATTTATTTTTTAACACTGTTTATGCTTTGTTTTGATTTTATAATCAATGTTGCAATAAACACCCATATTACACACATCCAATGTAATGATTCCTTTATTTTAAACTTTTAATAAATTCCTGATTACTTCTAATAAAAGGTTGTAGCAGTTATATAAATATTTTTCTATCAGCTAATAATAGTAATAATTTTCTTATATTTTGCCAATACTGAATTTTTTTATTGATTGATTTTTAGAGAGAGAGAGGAGAGAGGGAGAAACATCCATTTATTGTTTCACTTATTCATGCATTCACTCATTGATTCTTGTTTGTGCCCTGACTTGGGATCAAACTTGCAACCTTGGCATATCGGGATGATTCTCGAACCAGCTGAGCTACCCCGCCAGGACCAACACTGAATTTTAAGTCTTTAAAAATTTGCCAGCTCTGACCAGGCGGGGGCGCAGTGGATAGAGTGTTGGATTGGGATGCAGAAGACCTAGGTTCAAGACCCCCGAGGTCGCCAGTTTGAGCGCAGGCTCATCTGGTTTGAGCAAGGCTCACCAGCTTGAGCCCAAGGTCGCTGGCTCGAGCAAGGAGTCACTTGGTCTGCTGTAGCCCCTCCGGTCAGGGCACATATGAGAAAACAATCAATGAGTAACTAAGGTGCCGCAACGAAGAATTGATGCTTCTCATCTCTCTCCCTTCTTGTTTGTCTGTCTCTATCTGTCCCTCAGTCTGACTCTGTCACACACACACAAAAAAATTGTCAACTCTGTTTCCTCCCAGACCTCTCCCTGTGTGTGTCTTCAATTGGCTGGTCCTCTTAATTTAAATATTTTATAATAAAACTAATAATATAGTGAAAAACTGTGCCAAGCTGATAGGCCAAAAATAGTTTTGATATTACTGATTTAATTTGCATTTCTCTGGCTTTTCTACTAGAGATGGTTGAGCATCCTTACATATGTCTACTGACATTTGTTTTTTCAAATTAATAATAATTGCTAATATTAGAGCTAGGCACTGAAACATGTATCTTTCATTTGTCCTTTACCACAACTATATCAGAGAGGTGGCATCTGCTTCCCCTCTCTCTCCATTTTACAGATAAGAGAATTGTTTCCAAGAAGTTAGGAAACCCAAGATCACACAACAGGTGAAATGGTAGAGTATGGGTTTTTAATGTCTGAAAGTAGTACTTCTGGGCTGGACAACCACACAAACTGCCTCTGCTGCCAGGAACACTTTCTTTCTTTCTTTTTAAGTTTTATTTATTGATTTTAGCAAGAGAGGAAGGGAGGGAGGGAGAGAGAGAGAAAAGAGAGAGAGAGAGAGGAACAAGCTATTCCTGTATGTGCCCTGACTGGGGATTGAACCTCTGCACTTTGGGAAGATGGCCTATGGAGCTATCCAGCCAGAGCCAGGAACACTTTCAAGCCATCCCCTCCAATCTGTTCCCTTCAAGTGGGAACAACTTGGTTAAATTAGCAAATACTTGAAGGGTCTTTTGCAAAAGACACTATCATAGACATTATTTGGTGATCCAAAGAAGCAAAGCTTCTGCCTCAAAGTCTTACTGAGGAACCAAAATACATTATATTTAAGGTATATATATGTATATGTGTGTATAATATATATTTTATATATACATGACCAGTTTTTTTGTTTGTTTGTTTGTTTTTTACAGAGGCAGAGATAGACAGGGACAGACAGACAGGAACGGAGAGAGATGAGAAGCATCAATCATCAGTTTCTCGTTGCGCGTTGCGACTTCTTAGTTGTTCATTGATCGCTTTCTCACATGTGCCTTGACCGCGGGCCTTCAGCAGACCCAGTAACCCCCTGCTGGAGCCAGCGACCTTGGGTCCACGCTGGTGAGCTCTTTGCTCAAGCCAGATGAGCCCACGCTCAAGCTGGCGACCTCGAGGTCTCGAACCTGGGTCCTTCCGCATCCCAGTCCAACGCTCTATCCACTGCGCCACCACCTGGTACATGACCAGTTTTTTAAGAAGAGTATGATTTACTGTCAGCAACTATGGTGAGATCAGCAAATTTATCCAATGTCAAAGAATAATCACACAAATTCTGCAGCTCTACAAATTTAATTCTACTCAAAAGAGTGTAGGGAATACTGTTAACAACTCTGGAATTAGTTAAAGCTGATATATTGCTGTAGAATAATGTAGGAAATAAATCACTTTCGAGTTGATCCTATATTTAGAGAAAAGCAGCACCAACCTGGATGAACAAATACTTCTAAACAGACCCGTTCCCACCCACTATCCTCACTCACCCTCTTCTCCATCCCCCAAGAGTGCTCTGGTACTATCCATCTAGGTGGTGCTGAAGCGGATGCTCACTCTCCGCATCTGAAGCCATTCCCAACAGAGCCCTAACACGCCTGGTCTCTCCTTGCTTCCAAAATCAGGATCTGCGTGTGAACCGACTCATGCCTTGAAGGCTCTCTAGTCAACTTAATATGCAATTCTGCGGTGTCCGACCAAGTGCTCTGCTAATCTTTTATTGAGGATCCCTCCTGGCCGTTATCCACCAACGATGCCTTAGAGATAGGCCTTTCACAGGGTTAACAGCTCATTCCTCAACATCTGTAAATATATGTGTATGATTCATTACACCGTGTCATTCTTGAGAAAAGGATATGCATAATGAAAACATGCACCCACAAGAAGGGGTAGGTTCTTGAATATTGCTTACTTTCTTTTTCAAGACATTTTTCTTGCTTATATTACTAATCCAGTCCATATTAGAAGGAACTGCGCCTTCCCTTGGGCATTTCCCCTAAGCTTTGGAAAGACTCCCATTTCCTGAAATTTAAATCACTGGCTAGCGGTTTCCTGCCCCATTTCCCGTCTCCCTTTCGCCTCCCAACTTCCTCCTGCCTGCCTGGAGCCCGATCCGCGAGCAATGGTGTCCACATCCCCTTGCTGACCGAGGTGGCATCCAGATACTGAGTTCTCGCTTCTTGGTGTAGGGTCGCTGAACCTCAGTACCTAAGCCCCTCTCTCCCAATCCTCTCCTTCGTCCAAACCGCGCCGCTCTAGGAGCCTAAACATCTTCTTCCCCTGCTGCAGGGGATTGTGGTGCGTAAGCAGGATTAACTCTCTCGCCCCCGCTGCGCTGATCTCCCTGCGGCCTGCGGGCAGGAGCCAGACCAAGGGTGCGCGGAGGGCGCAGCGCGGGGCGCGGGGGATGGGGGAGCGCTGGGCCCCGCAGCTGTCCCTGCGGCGCGCTTCCTGGCCAAGTGGGGCGAGAGGCCACAGCTTCAGAAGCTGCTCCTCCAAAGCCCGTGCGGACCGCCGCGACGGCGCGGGCTACTAGCTGCAGCCTCCTCTCCGCCTCCTTGCTTCCTCTCCGCCCACCGCGCTCCAGCCGCTCGGCCCAGCCCGCGCTCTCCTCCGCCCCCGGGAGCCGCCGCGTCCGCTCCGCGCCCAGCCATGGGGGACCTGCCCGGCCTGGTGCGCCTCTCCATCGCTCTGCGCATCCAGCCCAATGATGGCCCGGTCTTCTTCAAGGTGGATGGGCAGCGCTTCGGCCAGAACCGCACCATCAAGCTGCTCACCGGCTCCTCCTACAAGGTGGAGGTGAAGATTAAGCCCAGCACGCTGCAGGTCGAGTGAGTGCGGGAGCGCGCCGCGGATGCCCGGCCCCACCTTGGGGTACGCGCGGAGGACCGAGGCCCCCGGGACGCCTGGGCCCTCGGCTCGCGCCGCACCCAGCGGGACGCGGAGGTGGGGGGCAGGAGTCAGCTCCCTGTTTACCTTGGTCCCTTCCTCTGCCGTACGCTTATCTTTCCTCGGTCTGGCTTCCCTCACCCATCGTGTTGGAAGCCAGGCAGCCAGGGATCCACGGTTATTTTTGTTTGTTTGTTTGTTGTTTACCCGTGAGTTTCCCATCCCTTCTGTCCAGCCAGCCGCGCAGAGCCCCAGGCGACCGGGGCGGTGCGGATGGAAACAGCTCTCCGATGGGGTTCCCACCTTCCGCAATCCCGGTCCTCTTCTCCCAGGTCCTGGCGTCCCGCCCGGGTCTGCCTACGAGGCTGAAGGAGGGAGGAAGGCTGAGCAATGAAGTGCAAAGGCGGGGGTGGGTGGTTTTTGGAGCTCCCTGAGGACGCTCCCCACCCCTCCATCTGTCCTTCGGCGGCCGCAGACCCCAGGACCGAGGAGCAATCACAAGGCAGAGCGCGGCCTCCTCTGCTTGGCCTAGTTGGACAGTTTTCCATGCTTGATGTTTTTCTTTTTCTCCTGATTTGCCTGTTCAGCCTGGTGACAGTGCCTGGGATTAGCGACATCTTTACAATAACAACAAAAAAATTTTTTTCTTAATTTATTCGTGGCAGAAATTAGGTCTTTCCCTGTTACCACAGGTTAATGCACCTAGGAGACCTCAAGCTAAAGTCAGTGGGGGGGGGGGGGCAGTAGTTTATGGGGAAGTATCCAGGGATGGAGTCCCTTACCTCTCAGCCTCCACCTAAACATGATGTGAAGTCTAACGTGGAAGGAGGAAATAACCAGCATTTCTATTATCTACCATATACTGAGTTGAGAGGAGGAACAGGGAGTGCTTTGAACTTCCTAGACACGTTTTACAGCTTAAATGTCCATCCGTAGTCATTAATTCAATAAACTTGTATTGGCCTTCTAGATGAAAGGTCCAAATTCAAGGACCTAGGATGAAACCTGGGTTGTTTCTGGTGCTCCCAGTCCATCTGTTTGTCAGTGCACACACCCCCCCCCAGCTCCACCAGCTGGTGCCCTCACATTCCCCAGTGTCCTGTGCATCTCCATGTGATCCAGGCTTTTTCCTTCCCTTCTTTACAAGCAACCTCTTCTCTCAAATTACCTGTTCTATATGTCATTTTCTTCAGGGTGGTTCTCTATTTTTTAAGCTAAGCTAAAAATGAATTTGTGTTAATGACAAGAACATTTTTTTTCTAGTTTCACTTTAATTTTATCAAGGGGATTCCAATGCCTTCACCCAGTGTGAGTGTAATCAGAATCACCCAGAGGGTTTGTTAAAACACAGATGGCTGAGCCACACCCTGGAGTGGAGCTGAAGAATTTGCTTTCTAGTAGATTGGCAAGTGATACTGCTATTGCTAGTTCAGGGACCACTCTTTGAGAACCATTACCGTGACGCTAAGAATGATGCCAGTGAGACTTTCTGGTGGTGTGGCTTCCTTGAGGAAGAGTACCCCAGCTCATAGGACCCTTGATGGTTGGAAAAGAAAAAAAGTATTAGAGAACTGGGTTAGTGGTTCTCAACCTTACATAAATATTAGAATCACCTAGAAATCTTAAAATAAATTTACCAATGACCAAACCACACCCCAGACCAATTGAATTCTAATCTCTAGGGTTTAGAGAGTCAGGCTGAGTAAAGGTAGGTTTTTAATAGGCCCACAGATGAGAAACCGAAGAGGAGGACCACTGATAGAGTCTGAGTTGGCCTGTACAACTATTCTGGTTGAGAATACTCTTAGTCCAGAGAGATTAAGTAGTTGTTCTAAGGTCATAAGACTGGTTATTTGGAGAAATCAAGCCTCCTGAACTTTTAGACCCTTCTATCACACCATAATGTCTCCTTTATCACACCCTGTAGGGTTCCTGCTTAGGGTTGTGATCAAGACCAGGACAGGGTACCTAAGCTAATTTCTACCATGTGTGCTCAACTCAAGTCCATTGCAGGAACATTTCCATTGGTGGTGTGGTTGTCCCCCTGGAACTGAAGTCAAAGGAGCCTGAAGGGGACAGAATTGTTTATACGGGCACATATGATACAGAAGGTGTGGCCCCAACCAAGAGTGGAGAACGACAACCCATCCAGATCACCATGCCGGTAAGGTCTATTTGGGGGGTTAGTGTAAGGTTTGGTGCGTGGGCAAATGGAATCCGCAGAAAACAATCATTAGATCCCTATAAGAAAATGTTTAGCCTGACCAGGCAGTGGCTCAGGGATAGAGCATTGGACTGGGATGCCGGGGACCCAGGTTCGAGACCCTGAGGTCGCCAGCTTGAGCATGGGCTCATCTGGTTTGAGCAAAAGCTCACCAGCTTGGACCCAAGGTTGCTGGCTCGAGCAAAGGGTTACTCAGTCTGCTGAAGACCCGCAGTCAAGGCACATATGAAAAAGCAATGTATGAACAACTAAGGTGTTGCAATGCACAACGAAAAACTAATGATTGATGCTTCTCATCTCTCCGTTCCTGTCTGTCTATCTCTGTCTATCCCTCTCTCTGACTCTCTCTCTGTCCCTGTAAAAAAAAAAAAAAGAAAAGAAAAAGAAAGAAAATGTTTAAAATGAAATATTATGAAATTAGGGAATATTATTTAAATTCATGGTTCCATATTAGAATCTATTTGTCCATAATGTCCCAATATAATTAATAAATAATCCATATTTCTCCAAAGGTCAGTTTCATAGTAATTTTTTCTTTTTGCAAGAGAGAGAGAGAGAGACAAGAGGGCAGACAGATGAGAAGCATCAACTCATAGTTGTGTCACATGTAGTTGTTCATTGATTGCTTCTTATACATGCTTTGACTGGGGACTCCGGCTGAGCCAGTGATCCTTACTCAAGCCAGCAACCTTGGGCTTCAAGCCAGTGACCTTGGGCTTCAAGCCAGTGACCATGGGATCATTTTGATGGTCCTGCACTCAAGCTGGTGACCCCTAGTTCAAGTTGGTGAGGCTGTGCTCAAGCGGGATGAGCCCGCACTCAGGCTGGCAACCTCGGGGTTTTGAACCTGGATCCTCAAGAGACCCAGGTTGACACTCTATCCACTGCTCCACCAACAGTCAAGCAGAGTAATTTTTTATGTGGGAAAAATTTTCAGATTCTTTTTACACTTTCTAATCTATTCCATTGATCCATTTATTCTTTTACAAACTCTGTCTTGCCAGCAGCGTGTAGCCACTGATATGTCTACTTCATTTTTTCAACTTCCAGTTGCTACTTTTCTAGGCTGGTCCCTTGTCCTAATGGAGTTTAGCAGTCAACATAGAAATTAAATGGTTTATGCTAAGGTTTTGGCATATATCCACCCTGAGGTCCCCCTAAATTCTCAGTTGTCCTGCCAGTTCTGAGCCCTTTGCCTTGACATTTCAAGCCAGTAAGGCTCTAAATTCTCAGGTCTGGGAATGCACTCAATCAAAAAAAAAAAAAAAAAAGGCATTGAACTTACAAATCTTACTCAGCTATTCAGCATAATTTTCTCTTTTAAGAACTGCCTCTTTAATGGTTTGTCTACTTTTTCAATAGGTTCCCTAGGATGTCTCCCTCCCACCAGCCCATACATTAGACTAGCCAGGAATTATGGCAGAGTTATAGTTAGATTTTGAATCTCATCACATCTGCAGCCCTCTTGCTTCCAGAATGTTTTCCTGGAATATTTCCCCTACTCACCCAGTCCTGAACACTGTCTTCTGCCATTTGTAGTAGGTAAAGCTGTCATTTTCTTCTGCCAGACCCAGGGGATGGCGTGTCCTCAGGCAAAACAACAACAAACAAACAAACAAAAGCGATTCTTAACTGTTGCAGTTGAAGTCTTCCAAATTAGCTCTCCTCTGGTTCTGTCCTGCTTTTAGTCATTATTTTAAAGTTTTGGTTTTTGTTCATATTTTTTCAGATTTTATAATTATATGTGTAAGGTTCACCCAACAACTCCACTCCACCATTACTCCGCTTTTTAAAATCCTTTCAGTATAGGAGTTCTAGTTCCTTATAATGTGATGAGATTTTTCCATTGTTAAAAATCAGGCCACTGACAATGTGTAAAATGGAAGCTACATGGAGAGGTGAAGAACAAGTAGAAGGCTTTTGCAGACTAGGTTTTGTTGTCATGTTTAATAGCTTTATAAAATGAATTGGGAACATTTTCATAGTTCATTTTCTGAAACAATTTTCATAACATAGGACTCAGCTATTACTTGAAAGTCTGACCATTTCTCCATAAAAGTCATGATCCAAAATAAAAATATTTGGAAAGAATATCTTTAGCTTTTTATGTGGGCTATAATTTGCTTTAGGGGGCTTTGCTGAGTCCATTTTAGTTGTTTTTCTGACAAAACCATGCATTTTTAGAGTTTTAAAATGTATGTTTAGACCTCTAGGAAAATATTTTCAAATCACATCGCTAAGAAAGGGTGGTTGGATAAAAATAAATTTTTTATCAAAGAAGCACTAGTAATGTCAAGAAATATGAAATCAGAGTTGAAAGGAAATGTTAGCTTGAAGCAGAACTGCAAATACCAAGGTTATCAGAATTTTAATGAGATCCCAGAAGGCCAGTGAGCTAACTTAAAGTTGTTCATTTTTTCACTGAACTTGTACTGAGCACTGGGTCAAGTGCAGAGGAAGCCACCATAAATGAGGCTGTCCTTTCCCTTTCGAGTGCTCACAGAGCAGAAGAGGCCTCCCCACCTTCTCTCCATTGCCAGTATGAACTGGGGACCAGAGCATAACTTCGTCCATTTACCTCCTGAAGCTTTTACCCCCTCCTCAGTCTCTGGTCTTATAAGGACCAGAAGGACTTCTTTTGCTACAGGTATAAACAGAGCAAAATGGAAGAAGATTAACTCAAGCAGTTAGAAAGGACTTAATTAAAAACTTTTTAATTGGATCTGTAAAGTGAGAATTTCTACACTATTTTGAATGACTGATGTACAGGTTTTTGGGGTTTTTTTTTAAGAGAGAAAGAAAAAGAAATGGGCGAGAGAAACATTGATTTGTTGTTCCACTTATTTATGCATTCAGTGGTTGATTCTTGTATGTGCTCTGACTAGGGATCGAACCTGCAACTTTGGCATACCAGGACAGTGCTCTAACTGAATTACCCAGCTAGGCGATAGGTTTTTTGTTTGTTTGTTTGTTTGTTGTTGTTGTTGTTGTTGTTTTAAATGTGAGAATGATTCAGACTTAGGAAAAGAAGGATTGTATGAATTACCATAAATCTGAATTGCCAGTGTAGGTATACACTGAAAGGTTGAAGAGCCTTTAAGTTACTAGATGCTTTGGGGGTAAGTTGTAGGGGAAAGGGTCTGCATTCTCTATGCTGTAACTCATGAATTTTGAGTTCCAGCTGTAGAGCCCAGGTTATTATATACAATTTCCACATCTAGAAGAAGCAGGTGCTTGAAAGCTGATTGTTCCAACTATGCTCGCACAACTTTTGATTTGAGCATTGGCCCGTGAGTCTGTACCTTCTCTGTAATAGAGTTTGTCTAAGAAAAACAATTGAAATTAGATATTTCCTGATCAAGTCAGCAACTCTGATATTAAGTTCAAATTTCATCCTAATAATGAAAGCCTTACATACCCTTTTACCCTATTTTGTGACTTTTGTCACCAATGTTTGAAGCTCAAGTATTATAAATTAGAGAAACAACCATACTTTCATAGGTAACAAGGAAGTCCTGAGATGTCCCAGTAAATCCAAGTAAGTTGGTGAATCAAGCAAGGGAAGCTAAATTAACTGTATACCAGAGCAATTTCTTAGGAGTCCAAAGTTACTTTAAAATACATAGTTGTTTTCTTTTGTTTGTTTCTTTGTTTTTGATTTTTAAATCACTGGGTAAATGATGATGGGATAACTGGGAGAGACGTTACTGTTGTTCTTTCATGATATGATAGCATACTCCAAAATATATTTCAGATGGATCAAGGTATTAGCTGTAAAAAAGCCAACTGTTAAAAAAATTTGGAATAAAAAGCATTAATCTAAACCTAAAAGAAATGTAAAAAATCCAAAGGTAAAAATTAAAAATTTTGATTACACACAAGGTAAAATTTTTGTCAGACATTATAAAGTTAAATTAAATTTTCATTAAAAGGTGATTTAAATTAAAAAGGCAAACGAGGCCCTGGCCGGTTGGCCCAGCGGTAGAGCGTCGGCCTGGTGTGCGGGGGACCCGGGTTGATTCCCGGTCAGGGCACATAGGAAAAAGCGCCCATTTGCTTCTCCACCCCCTCTCCCCTCCTTCCTCTCTGTCTCTCTCTTCCCCTCCCGCAGCCGAGGCTCCATTGGAGCAAAGATGGCCTGGGCGCTGGGGATGGTTCCTTGGCCTCTGCCCCAGGCGCTAGAGTGGCTCTGGTCGTGGCAGAGCGACACCCCTGGTGGGCAGAGCGTCGCCCCTGGTGGGTGTGCCGGGTGGATCCCGGTCGGGCGCATGCGGGAGTCTGTCTGACTGTCTCTCCCCGTTTCCAGCTTCAGAAAAATAAAAAAAAAAAAAAAAAAAAAAAAGATAAAAAGGCAAACGACAATTGGTGTAAACATTATTTGAAATATGGATGGTCGCCTAAACTGTGTCGCCTTGATTTGTGACCGGGAATGCAGACTGCTGCTCCCATCAGTAACTTTCCACAGCCCTTGACAACCCACTAAAGCTCAAGTCAGGAAATAATTTAATGCCGTCTGACTTAGATTAATGGCAGTCATCTCTGTATTCAGATCATTCCACAGGCTCTGGTCCTGGAAGTTAATAAAGTGATGCCCAGCTCCAAAAGCTCTGAACCCCCACTTCAAAGAGCAATGTTGACTTGTATTTTAACGGATTAATTCCCCACTTCTTCCAAGGAGAGCATCCAGGTGGAGATTCTGTCCGCACAAATCATTATAATAGTCCCTCTTCTGTGAGAGACAATGGGAGTTGAAAGGAATAAGCCGGGCATTGTTGAGCTGGTCACAAGGCTGTGTGTGTGGACGGAATGTGCATGCACTCACAAATATAAAAGTTGTTCCTTACGTCAGCTCTGTTTAGTCATTTGGCAAGATCTCTAAAATTAATAGACAAAGAATTCTTAGAAACCTATAAAAAAAAAAGATAGCCATAGGATGTGGGAAATAGAAAAATAATTCAAAAACCTAAATAGGCACTTCACAAAAGGAATGCGAATCATCAATAAATACATGAAAATGGCTTATTGACTATTATTCAAAACAAAAAAAAAGTGCAGTGCAAATTGTCGCCTACACAATTGGCGAAATATTAAAAAATAACAATTGTTCAGTGCTAGTATTTTCTCTGCAAAATGTAGTCGTTTGTATACATTGGCACTGTATTCTGCAAGCTTTCTAAAGTCACATTAATCCTCGTAGCTTTTTATTAGCTTGCTTAATATTTTCTCCAAGACAGATGAACATCTGTGAATAGAGACAGCTTTATTTACCTTTTTCCCCCTCTTGCCTTAGGCTGGAGGCTAGGACCCCCAATACAGTGCTGAGCAGGAGTAGTAGGAGCTCATAACCTTGCCTTTTTATTTTATTTTTTCTTTGACACTACAAGGAAAGGACTGAGTCTCTTACCCTTAAGGGTGACGTTAACTATAGGGTTTCTTTTTTTTAATCTCTGTCCTTCAAACAGATTGAAAAACTTTCATTCTATTTCTAGTTCGCTGAGGGTTTTTATCATGACTGAAGTTCCAATTGCCAAATACTCTTTCTGCAGGTATTGATGTGATTATATGGTTTTTCTCCCTTTTTTTTTTTTTTTTTTGTATTTTTCCAAAGCTGGAAACGGGGAAGCAGTCAGACAGACTCCCGCATGAGCCCGACTGGGATCCACCTGGCAGGCCCACCAGGGGGGCGATGCTCTGCCCATCTTGGGGCATCGCTCTGCCGCAATCAGAGCCATTCTAACGCCCGAGGCAAAGGCCACAGAGCCATCCTCAGCGCCCGGGCAAACTTTGCTCCAGTGGAGCCTTGGCTGCGGGAGGGGAAGAGAGAGACACAGAGGAAGGAGAGGGGGAGGGGTGGAGAAGCAGATGGGCGCTTCTCCTGTGTGCCCTGGCCAGGAATCGAACCCAGGACTCCTGCACACCAGGCTTATGCTCTACCACTGAGCCAACCGGCCAGGGCTGGTTTTTCTCTTTTATATTGTTCATAAGATGAATTACATGGGTTTTCAAATATCAAACCATCCTTGAGTTCTAAGGATAAATCTCTCTTGATCTTGATGTAATATCGTTATTATATATTGCTGGATTTTATTTATTAATATCTCAAGCAAGTGAAAATTATAAGCAAATTTTATGCATAAGCAATGAGGAATTTTTATCTGTAATTTTCCTTTACTTGTGATATCTTTGTCAGGTTTCGGTATTAGGATAACATTGGCTCCATAAAATGAATTGAAAAGAGTTTCTTCGTCTGTTGTCTTAAAAAAATTATGTATTTTTTTTTCCTTTAATGTCTGAATTTATCAATGGTACCACTTAGGCCTGAAATTTTCTTTCTAGGAATTTTTTTTTTTTTTTTTCCGAAACCCGGGAACGATCTGGGAAGATTTTTAATGACAAATTCAATGTCTTTAGTACATAGAAGGTTACTGATAGTTGGTATCTTCCTATTTGTCCTTTTCTAAATGTATCGGTATAAGGTTGTTCTTAATTTAAGGTCTGTAGGATATATAGTGATGGAGTCTCTTTTATTTCTAATTTGGTTAATTTGTTTTCTTTTTCTTGCTCAGTTTTGCTAGGAGGTTTTCAATTTTAAAGGCATTTAAAAAAACAGATTGTAGTTTTATTGATTTTTCTTTACACTTTTTCCTTATAGATTTTCTTTGAGTTTTTCCTTTGCTATTATATTGACTTGTGCTCTTTATTGCCTTCCTGTTTTCTTACCACTAGACTGGCTAAAACTAAAAGCTATGCTAACTGTTGGAGAGCATGTAGAGCAACTGAAACTCTCCTTTTTGCTGGTAGGAACATAAAATGGCATCATCACTTAGAAAAAGTTCAACAGTTTGTTTTTTTTACATTTTAAAGATTTTAATTTATTCATTTTAGAGAGAAGAGAGAGAGAGAGAAGGGAGGGAGGAGCAGGAAGCATCAACTCTCATATGTGCCTTAACCAGGCAAGCCCAGGGTTTCGAACCAGCAATCTTAGCGTTCCAAACAGTTTCTTATAAAGTGAAACACACTTTATAAGATTTTTAGTCCTATTGACTCAGCTAAGAGAAATGAAAAACATGTATTTACTAATAACACTTGAAGTATTACAGGAATAGAGGGACTTGGAATTCAGTAGGAATTTAAAGCTCACACCACACTAAAACTCACAGATGCTTATTTATACTGAGTTTGTTTAGTAATAAAGTAATATCATATTTTTATTAATACAATAAACTTGCTCTGTGCTCCCAAGTCAATGTATATCTGAATGACCTTATTCTTGGTGAATTTCACATGTCTCCAGTGGAGGTGGGTGACATGGTGAACGTGGAAAATAATCTGGTGATTCTAGGACAACTGGTAGTAAGACCACAGAAATTGTTTTAGGCAAGCTCTTCAGATTACTCATTTATTACCAGGGACAACAGATGCATCTTCTCTCTTTGGAATCTGATGGGTTCTCTTTCATATTAGTTATGAAATAAAAATGCATCAAAGCTTGCTACTTGTAAGGATACTATAGCAAATGTCCAGGTATGTAATAGAATGTCAGTTTCAGAATATAGTTGACTGGGTGGCTTAAACAACAGACATTTATTTCTCACAGTTCTGGAGGCTGGAAGTCTAAGATCAAGGTGCCAGGCCCTGGCCGGTTGGCTCAATGGTAGAGCGTCAGCCTGGCATGCAGGAGTCCTGGGTTCGATTCCCGTCCAGGGCACACAGGAGAAGCACCCATCTGCTTCTCCACCCCTCCCCCTCTCCTTCCTCTCTGTCTCTCTCTTCCCCTCCCGCAGCCAAGGCTCCATTGGAGCAAAGTTGACCTGGGTGCTGAGGATGGCTCTATGGCCTCGGCCTCAGGCGCTAAAATGGCTCTGGTTGCAACAGAGCAATGCCCCAGATGGGCAGAGCATCGCCCCCTGGTGGGCATGCCGGATGGATCCCGGTCGAGCGCATGCGGGAGTATGTCTGACTGCCTCCCCGTTTCCAACTTCAGAAAAATACAAAAAAAAAAAAAAAAAAAAGAAAAGAAAAAAAGAAGGTGCCAACAGATCTGGCATCCAGTGAGAGCACTCTTTAGGTTCACAGAAGGCAGCTTTCCTGCTGTGTCCTCACATGAAGGAGAGCAGAGAGGGAGCTTAATCCTATTCATGAGGGCTCCACCCTCATGACCTCTGAAAGACCCCACCTCCAAATACCATCACATTGAGGATTTAGGCTTGAATGTTGGAGGAATTCAAACATCTAGTCCAGTGATTCTCAAACTTTTTGAAGTTGGGGCGCATTTAAAATCCTGCAAATAACTGTAGGCGCACTATATACAAATTTCTGAGAAATATGTTATAATAAGTAAAATATTAAAGAAAAAATATAAAGTCTAAGTGCACCTTTATGGTAATTAAATGAAATAAATATGACAAAATTAAATTTATTCTGACATTAAAAAACATTTTTAGGTTACATTTTTTGTTATACTTTTTAGAATTCGTAAAAAGAGGGATTAAAAAATGTTAGAAAACAACAAAAACGTTATCTTTTTATATATATAGATACATTCTTAGTAAGATTTAGTAAATTCGGCAGGTCCCGGCACGAATGTGTTAAATTTTTTCATTCTTGTGTTTATAAGAAACATGAGTCTTGCCCTGGCCGGTTGGCTCAGCGGTAGAGCGTCGGCCTAGCGTGCGGAGGACCCGGGTTCGATTCCCGGCCAGGGCACATAGGAGAAGCGCCCATTTGCTTCTCCACCCCTCCGCCGCGCTTTCCTCTCTGTCTCTCTCTTCCCCTCCCGCAGCCAAGGCTCCATTGGAGCAAAGATGGCCCGGGCGCTGGGCATGGCTCTGTGGCCTCTGCCTCAGGCGCTAGAGTGGCTCTGGTCGCAATATGGCGACGCCCAGGATGGGCAGAGCATCGCCCCCTGGGGGGCAGAGCACCGCCCCTGGTGGGCGTGCCGGGCGCATGCGGGAGTCTGTCTGACTGTCTATCCCCGCTTCCAGCTTCAGAAAAATGAAAAAAAAAAAAAAAAAAAAAGAAAAAAAAAAAAAAAAAAAACAAAAATGATTCATCCGCCATACCACCCTGAACGTGCCCGATCTCATGTGATCTCGGAAGAAACATGAGCCTGATGTGTCCTAGCGATTTCTTCAATGTTTGGGCATATATTTGAAAGGCAAACTCTCATTTCCTTGTCAATACATTGCAGAATTCCTCTCTTTTTATTCTTAATTGTGTGAGGGTAGAAAATCCTAATTCACATAAATAGGATGTTGAAAATTGTAGTAAAATGTTCAAAGCTTTTTTAGATATTGCCACATATTCTTCTTTTATAGAAATCCAAAAGGCTTCAAGAAATAATTCCTTATGTTTAATCATCAATCCAAAACCCCCACTATACCTATCATTTTAACTTTACACCAAACAAAGGATAGAAGAAACTTGCCTCCAGTCTTTCTGGGGAACAGAGGGGGGGTAGTGTAAACAATCCAGCACCACAGCTTAACAGCCTTTTGCAACCTAATCAGGTAAGTGAGGTGGGGGGTTGGGCAGACTGTCAGTTTACAGCCAATTCCCCACACCTCTATCTCCTAAAAATCTATATGTACTCCAAAAACCCTGTTGGTTTTTTGGTCCCCAACAGGCACATATTTTTCTGGAACACCATAGGGTGCACCTGGAAATCTAGGGCGCACCAGTGTGCCCTGAAGCATACTTTGAGAACACTGATCTAGTCTATAGTAGTATCCTAAAGCATTCAACATGTAATCATCCATCTATGTCCTCACTCAAAGAGAAAAAAGAAAACACTGATCATCAACTCGCAGCTTTTTTTTTTTTTTTTTGCTTATATAAACAGTTTGGTGCAGTGATGACAGTTCCTGAGTAAGAATTAGGAAACCTAGGTTCTTGACCTACTCCTATCGTTAGCTGGCCGCCTGGCCTAAACTAAGCTCAAGTCACTCAACCTCTTTAGATCTGAGTTCTCACATCTGTAAAGTGGAGATGTTAAAATCAATCATAAGATGAATGTAGAATGGCATACTTGAAAGTGTTGTATAGAATAAAGAGTACTATACAAATGTACAGAATTGTACCTGTGTAGAAACTGCATCACCCAGAGAGCCTGCCTGGCACATGTTCCTTGGAAGGCACAGATGGGTTGGAAGGGAATAGGGAGCCTATGTAATTGCTTCTGTTCTTCAAGGAGATGTCAGCTTTCAAGACACCATCTGTTTTTAGCCAGGGAAGAAATTCTGAGCTAGGTAATGAGATGCCCAAAAAATAGACTTCCAAAGAAAGAGTAGGAAGGAAGATGCTAATGGGAAGTTAAAACAACTAACGCATGGTAAAGAGGAAAATATATGCATAGTTAGCACCAATTAAGTTCACTCCATGACGACCTTGGATTCCACATTAATAAAGGAGAACAAAACTGAAATATGAAGCACCTCATATGCTGTATCTTTAGCCATAATTACTGCTGTCAGGAGGTTTCTATTTTGGTCTCTTCTGTTACTGAGAACTCTTAGATGGAGACTTTCTTAGTTTTAAGGTTATTCAGATGTAAGTTTTTTCTTAGCTGTGGTTAAAATCATCTTAGTTTGTTTTTTGTTTTTACAACCAACATTTCTCAATTTATTTTTAAAGGGGCTTAGCATTGTTCCTTCCACTTACCTAGCATGGTTTCAAGCTGCTTCCCTCAGAAGATTAGCTAGTGTTTGTAAAATATTTTTATAATTTAATTTAATTCAATTGCACTTAAAATGTGTATGACCTACGCTGGTCAATAATAATAACACTAAACCCTCTTTAAAAGTCTTGGCGATTTATAAAATGAAATTTTCTTTCATTCTTATTACTATTACCCTATTGTATACAACTTTTATTATTTTCATTAGCATATATGTATCCTTAATTGAATTTATAAAATCTCTAGGATTTGAGGAATATATATTATATGTTAATTTTTCAGGGATGATAAATCCATTTCACCATTTAAAATATTCTTTTTCATTATGAAAGTAACAATATATTGCAAATAAAAAGTCAAGTCGAAAAGATAGAAAAACACTCAATTTCTTTACTTAGAAGTTCTATTAGTATTTTTCGTTTTTTCCCCATGCATCTTATTTTATATATTTGAGCTCATACTGTAATAAACTGTTTTCATCCATCTTTTTCCTTTGGGCATTGTTCTAATCATTTTCTCTCATCATTAAAAATCCTAAATTTCTATTTAATGGTTATATGTGGGCAGGGAGTCAAAGTAGGTTTACAGTTGTTCATATGGAAAATAATACAATAATTAATAAATAATAATACAAGAATAAATTCTGATTTGTGTACTCACAACTGTTAAATATACTTTTGCCCCACTCTGTATTAATCCATAGACAGCTCACCATTTTCTTAATATTTTCCTATAGCTGGATGCTTAGCTTCTGATATTTAGAAATTTTTGCTAAGTTGATAGGTAAATAACATCTCTGTACAAGTATATTGCTTTAATTACTAATCCTAGTACATTTGAGTATCTTCAGATATCAGCCATTTTTTATTTTTAATGACTTGTGTTCTAGTTTTGTCCAAATGTCCTTAGTAATTCTTACTAATTAATTCATATAATCTTTTATATTAAGAATGATAACTATTTGGTAGTACTTGTAAATACTTAACAGTTTAACTTAACGTTTTTTCTGATTATAAAAGTAAAAATCAATTATTAAATTTTGAAAATACAAATAAGTACATACAAGAAAATAAAACGTATTGCATCAGCATTTCCAGTATTAACATTTATAATTGTAATTGAATTAATACTAGACATTTTTATTGGTACTCTGCTTTGTTCAGGTAACAATATAGAACATTAGAAAAAGCTTATATATTTATAAATATAAAAATATAATTATGGCATATTTATAAATATGCCAATGTCTTAAAGATGGGCATTTGGTGTTCAGTTTTTTACTACTATAAACACTGATTTTTTTAACACTGTAATATTCTGTAAAAAAGTTATAAGTGGAATTGCTGAACCCAAGTATATTTACACTTTTAACTTTATACAAATTATATTTATATTTCCAACAGGCTATATAATTCAGTTCCCATTAACAGTATTTGGAATAGTTGTGTCTTTGTAGCTCACTAAAAAGCAATAGTTCTATTTTTAATCAACTTTGAGGTAGAGTTTACATATAATAAATATAACCATGTTAAGCACACTGATTAGTGAGTTTTGACAAACATATACATGTACTCCTATAACCACCACCCCAATCAAACATTTTCATCACCCCAAAAAGTTCCCTCTTGCACATTTTCATCAATCATCATCCCTTTCTCCCATCCCAGGCCTGGATAACCACAGATGTTCCCTGTCAGCATAGATTATATCGTTTCACTACAGAGGATATATACACATATATATGAGTTTTACATAAATAGAATCATACAGTTTGTATTCTTTGGGGTCTGGATTCTTTTGCTCAGCATGCTTTTGAGATCCAGATCCAGGCTTGTTGCTGCCTGAATCAGTATGTTCCTTTTTATTGTTGAGTAAAATGCCATTTTATAGCAAATCTTGCCCATCATTAATCGAGTGATGAAACTTTTGGGCTGACCCAGTCTGGGGCTAGAGCTGCTGTAAACTCGTACAGGTCTTTAAGCCATCACTCTCGAAGCAGAGATAGTTCATTTTCTTATCTGGGAATAGATTTGTGGGTTCTAGGTACATCACTCACTCACTCTTTCAAGTAAGCAAATTTCCCAAAAGAAAGCCAAATCTTGTTTTGGGCATCAAATTAGCACAGTGAGGCAATGGTGCAGGATATAATTTTGAGAGTATCTTGGAAGCTATCTAGGAAGCACCTGATCACCCTCCTCCTGTAGCAGACACAAGCATAAGGCTTCTACTTCTCACTGCCCTCCCCCTTTATGTCTTCTGGCTCCTGACAAGTCTAAGAATCCTGCCAAGTCAGTCCCTGTCCCCTTCCATGACAAGGGAGGGTCAGAGGAGAAAATAACGACAGGCATCATACTCTTTAATGCCAGGTCCCCTAAATAGCTCCAGGAGGTGGTAGCAGGGTCAGGCTACCCCACAGGCCACTTGAGCACCTGCCCAGTAGCCTGTAGGGTATTCTGTGCTCTCTTCTCAGCTACATGAGAATTGTATGCCTGTGATTCAGGAGAATTCTGTGCAGTGATTTGTAGGGCCTACCTTCTGGAAATAAAATGCAAACTTCTTGAGAAGAACAATCATAACTTATACAAATCTTTATATGTGCAAGGCACTCAAATATGGTTTTAGATAAGGTGTAATGAAAGCTTGATTCATGGGCATGGATCTTGACTTATAAACATTCAGTAGTAGTTGAAAGTTAAAATAGGGTCTTAACAAACAAATGCTTTTGAAAAAATTGTGTTTCCTGGAATTAAAATTGATGATAGAAGGACAGTCTTATCTTATGTGTGCTTATGTTACTTTGTACAGCTGTCTTTTGAAATAGAAACCAAAAGACAACTATTAAACATTATTTCATCTTCTCTTCCCAATCTTTGTTTCTGTAGCAAACTCTAAAATTCTGAAACTCTAAGAATGATTCCCAGAAATCAAATTTACAAAACAGGTATATTTGGGAAGTGTTTTTGTTTTTGTTTTTTGTTTTTTCCCGAAGTTAGAAATGGGGTGGCAGTCAGACTCCAACCAGGATCCACCCTGCATGCCCACCAGGGGGCAATGCTTTGCCCATCAGGGGCATTGCTCCCTGGTGGCTGGAACCATTCTAGTGCCTGAGGTGGAGGCCATGGAGACGTCCTCAGCACCCGGGCCAACTTTGTTCCAATAGAGCTTTGGCTGCAGGAGGGGAAGAGAGAGATAGAGAGGAAGGAGAGGGGGAAGGGTGGAGAAGCAGATGGGAGCTTCTCCTGTGTGCCCTGACCAGGAATCGAACCTGGGACTTCTACACGCTGGGCTGACGCTCTACCATTGAGCCAAGTGGCCAGGGCTGGGAAGTTGTTATTTTTTTTTTTTTTTTGTATTTTTTCTGAAGCTGGAAACGGGGAGAGACAGTCAGACAGACTCCCGCATGCGCCCGACCGGGATCCACCCGGCACGCCCACCAGGGGCGACGCTCTGCCCACCAGAGGGCGATGCTCTGCCCCTCTGGGGCGTCGTTCTGCCACGACCAGAGCCACTCTAGCGCCTGGGGCAGAGGCCAAGGAGCCATCCCCAGTGCCCGGGCCATCTTTGCTCCAATGGAGCCTTGGCAGCAGGAGGGGAAGAGAGAGACAGAGAGGAAGGAGGGGGAGGGGGAGAAGCAAATGGGCGCTTCTCCCATGTGCCCTGGCCGGGAATCGAACCCGGGTCCCCCGCACGCCAGGCCGACGCTCCACCGCTGAGCCAACCGGCCAGGGCCTGGGAAGTTATTTTTATTAAAGACAAAATGAAAGTAAATGCTGCTTGTACAATGGGAATAAGATCTTATAGAAGAAAAATGGTTTACAGACAACTTTTCAGGAAAATATCCCCCATAATAAAGGAAGATAGTTCATTCAAGTAAAGATCTAAGCTTTGCCAACCCATTGGTGATGCAAGACCTCACCAATGTTAGCTCTTGTCTATTGCTCAGGGCAGAATGAGGTTTTTATGGGACATATTTCTCTTCCCTCAGTTCAATGACATTGGGACCTTCGAGACGGTGTGGCAAGTCAAGTTCTACAATTACCACAAGCGAGATCACTGTCAGTGGGGAAGCCCCTTCTCAGTCATTGAGTATGAATGCAAGCCCAATGAGACACGCAGCCTCATGTGGGTGAACAAGGAGTCCTTCCTCTGAAGGTGACTCTTCTGATGTTGCTGGACAATCTCTTCAGAAATCTACTTTTCGACAACCCAGCACAAGCACACCACACCGTTGCTCTTTCCCGTTGGGTGCCAATGACCTACTAGCCCCGATTATTTTGAAAGTGTAAGTCCCCTCTGATGCAATGTCCCCAACAAAAGAACGTGACGTACCATCCCCAAGGAGATCCCTTTCTGCATTCTGTGTTGGTGTCCCTGCATCCAATTGTTCTCGGTCATGCTGTTGGCCGCTTGTGAGGACCTCCCTGGAATTGGCAGGCGTGTCCCATACTTAACAGTTCCACTGAATGACTGTGGTGTTTTGTTTCTAAGTTGAGTGATTCCCCCTTTTTGTTAAATGTTAAATAAAAAAAATAACAATGTTTATGGGTTCTCTCCCAAGTGTAATATGGTAACATGTAACTTGCAATGTTTTGTAGCAAGCTTTGTGAAAATGTAATACAAACAGCCGTGAACGGGACTCTAATGTGCTCTCTATAAACAGCTCAGCTTTTTTCAGGGAAAGATGATGGCAACGTAAAAGGAGAAATATTTAACAAGTATTTATAATGTATTGAAACCCTTTCAAGTAACTTAAAGTATTGTGCTGTGACCTATTAGAAATGGGGAAAAGCCTGGTTGTGGACCACTGTTAAACAGGTGACAGGACTTACAGGGTTATCTCTTTGACAGGATACCCTAGTGTTTCAATGTGCATATGGATGGCATCCCTATACTCCCCTTCACTTGAACTTTGTAAAACTGTGTATGGTACTGTCATCAACTTTTGATATTTCCTAATAAAGGTATTGAAAATCATACTTTGACTTGCCTTCTTACTCTGGGCAATATCTAGTAGTAGTTGGACCTCTGGTCCAGGCCGACCCCACTCAGCTCTCCACCTGCACTGCAGGGTGAGAGGGATAGACCTGGACTAGAGTTAGCGGACTTACCCATACATAGATTGACTCAGACGATTTGGCAGCAGTGCTCTAGCCAGCTCTAACTGGGATAGCCTGGCCTCAGACATTTTGTGGACAATCAAAAAGTGTTTGTTGACCCTGGCTGGTTGGCTCAGTGGTAGAGCATCGGCCTGGCGTGCAGGAGTCCCGTGTTCGATTCCCCGCCAGGGCACACAGGAGAAGCGCCCATCTGCTTCTCCACCCCTCCCCTCTTCTTCCTCTCTGTCTCTCTCTTCCCCTCCTGCAGCCAAGGCTCCATTGGAGCAAAGTTGGCCCGGGCACTGAGGATGGCTCTGTGGCCTCTGCCTCAGGCACTAGGATGGCTCTGGATGCAACAGAGCAACACCCCAGATGGGAAGAGCATCACCCCCTGGTGGGCATGCCAGGTGGATCCCTGTCGAGCGCATGCGGGAGTCTGACTGCCTCCCCGTTTCCAGCTTCGGAAAAATGAAACAAACAAAAAAATAAAAATTTTAAAAAGCATTTGTCTCTGTCTTCTCTCTGTGGTAGTATGTGCAGACACTTCCATGCCTGCTCCCAGGGCCCTACGAGCTACCTGGCACAAAGCCCATTCTCCATAAAGTTTGAGTATTGACCCCTAAGAAGGAAAGAAACATCCTCTTGAAAAATAACATATGGGGAGGAATTGGGAGGAGGGGGGTAAAAGTGAGCAAATATACAGTAACAGAAAATGAATAGACTTTGGGTGATGGATACACAACAAAATCTTTACCTGAAACCTATGTACTCTTATTGATCAATGTCACCCCATTAATTTTAATTTTCTAAATAACACTTTAAAATGTAACATACTACTTTGCAACATTATTCACCTGGGAAGCACAAATCCTATTGTGTTGGTAAAAGTTAGTTTGTGGTTTGATGTTTTGCTACTTATAAACCCTTCATGCAGTGGTGGGATTCAGATGGTTTGCACTGGTTCCGCAGAACTGATACCTAATTTTTTGTTGAGTTTGGCGAACTGGGAGTTTGGCGAACTGGTTGTTAAAATGACACTTGTAATCAGAGTTCTCTCTAAGATGGGCTCCTGGGCAGCTGCCAAATGTGGAAATCACAAATTTACATTCCTTACTCTTTTTAACATTCACCTGTGTATCCCATCCATTGGTGAAAAAAATTACAAGTGATGACGCCAATCAAGAAGCAATATGGAAATATCTTATATAACAATTTTATTGTTTATTGTTTTATTAGGTATTATTTAATATTTTTTCATTAATATTTTAAAACTTATAACAATCTAGTTTTGTGTACCTCTTTCATTGTTCTTATTTAAGTATTAGATGCATGAAATAATAAACTACCTTTTGGTATATTGATTTTTTTATACTTAAAATGGTCATAAGGGCAGAGACTCAGTTGTAAAATTATTTGAATCCCACCGCTGCCTTCATGTGAGAATACTCAAGGTTAACAGAAATATTACAAAGAGTTAGTTTACGGGAGAACTGAATTTGGAAGACTGACACCAAAACTCTCCACCTTTGCCGCCTACCTGCAGTGAGGCTATATTGCCAGCAGGGCACAGCACTGCTTTGGGTTTGGGCTAGTCATGAGTGGGGTTAGGAAAGCAGGATGTTTCTTAGTGTGCTTGTTTTCCGAAAATAATAGTATCTATTACAACTGCTGATAAAAATACACATTAACCCATTCCTAATCACTGTTATTTTAAAAGCCAACCCTCAATTATTGAAACAGACACTGAGATATTTAAAACAATGTATTTACTACACAGACAGTGGCTTAAATTGTCTTCCAGAATATCCAGCAGAAATGGAGTGATTAGTAAGTAGGGAAATATAAAAACTATTTTAATCCACTGAAGTATTTGACTAGTAAATATTTTCATTTTTGAAACAAGAGGTTTCAAGCAGAGCTTTAGTATTTGTTTGGAGAAATGGAAGCAATTTCATAGCTTTTGCAATATTTCCTTGGCCTTTAAAAAAAGAAGAAACAACCTAGAGGCTTCGATTTTTGAGTTTGGAATGATTCATGGAATAGCTGGGGGAAATGTGGCCCAGTGTCACGGCACATACTGTCCCACAGAGGAGCTGGAGGATGAGCCCTGGACAGGAAGCTGGAGCAACTGAGTCCCACGAAGAGGCTGGTCCAGCCAAAGTGCTCATTTCACTTTTCTATGTCTCAGTTTGCTTGGGTCCAAAACAAGAAGTAAAGCTAGGAGATTTCTAAAGCATTCTAAGATTTATGATTCTTACCTTTATTTAGTATATGCCTTAAAAAATTTTTGTGTGTGTGTGTGAGTGGGGAGGGGGTGCGTGTTTTTCCTTGGGACTAAGAGGTAAGACTGAACCAAGAGAGGTGGGGAGGAGATGGAGATGAAGTAAACAGGAAATCTTAACAGCTAATCTGCCACGTTAAGTGATCTCTCTTGGCATATACTGTTCCACTTATGATTGGCCTCCAGCCCAGTGTCTCTGGCTACTTCTCGCATAGCTCTCCTCCTCCAAAATTTGAGTGCTCAGCTATATCAAGCTGCTGAGTTGTAACTTTGCCCCTTGGCCATCTGGAAAGGCTATTTTTATACAAGTTGTAGCCATATCTCTCTACTTCGAAGCATCGGATGGCTACCCAGAAGCTTGAGGAACAAGGCCATCCTTCTAATTATGTTGGTGACTAAACCACTTCGGAACAGGTGGAAGAGTAGAAATGCCTTGAATTTATATTTTGTGACTCCTCGCTTATTGAGAAGTCACTTACCCGGCCATCTAAACTGTCTGGATCACAGCTGAGCACAGAAAACCTGCCAAAAAAAATAAAGATCCCTTTACTGAATGGAGTTGGTGTCACGGATATCACAAAGTTCATTCACTGAAGGCTGTGTGTCTTCTCTCAAAACTTCATGACTCTTATTTTTGAGACAGTTCTAACATATAGGATGATCTGGCTTTCAGAAAATTGGAATAATTAGAGGAAAGAAGGGAATTTGTAGAGGTAGATATGCTGAAAATAAACTTTTTCACAGGCAGATGACAAAGAAAAGAAGATAAAAAGCAGATAAAGTAAGTCAAAAATTATAATACACTGCTCACAAAAATTAGGGAATCAGGGAATGTGCAGATACTCCAGTACTTTCAGTCATTTGTATAGTGCATTTTCACCAATGAAATAAAAGTCAGTTTTGCATCTCATTTGCATAATGGAACAATTTTCTTTGACTTGTTGTTTGCTTTTCTGATGATCTTGTTTAATTAAAAAAATCAAATGCTTTTTTTTATCATTTCATATTCATTTTGAAATATCCCCTAATATTTGTGAGTAGTATAGATAGGGACTCTAGAGACACAATTCTGTACTAAATCACAGTAGTTTCTGTGGGTATCAAATAAAAATTGATATACAAAGCCTGACCAAGTGGTGTGCAATGGATAGAGTGGCTTGAGCACAGGCTCACCAGTGTGGGCGTGGGGTGGCCAGTTTGAGCGTGGGATCATAGACATGACCCCATGGTCACTGGCTTAAGCCCAAGGTCGCTGGCTTGAGCAAGGGGTCACTGGTTTGGCTGGAACCCCTGGTCAAGGCATGTATGAGAACGCAATCCATGAACAACTAATGTGCAACAACTATGAGTTGATGCTTCTCATCTCTCTCCCTTCCTGCCTCTCTCTCTCTCTCTCTCTCTTTCTCTCTCTCCTTAGAGAGAGAGAAAAAAAAAAAAAAGATTTACATAATAATGACCCTGATTCATTTAGGAGGATGATCTGTTATGTCAGTGTTTAAGACTTTATCTTCTGGAGCCAAGATCCCTCAATTCAAATCCTGGCTCAGCTACTTACTGTGTGACCTTAGGCAAATCACTTAACATCTCTGTGCTTCAATTTTATCATTTGGAAAATAGAGATAATAATAGTATTTATGTTGTAGAATGATTGTGAAAATTAAAATAAGTGAATGTATGCAAAACCATTAGAATAGTTTTACACAGCCTGACCAGGTGGTGGTGCAGTGGATAGAGTGTTGGACTGGGATGCTGAGAACCCAGGTTTGAGACCCCGAGGTCGCCAGCTTGAGCACGAACTCATCTGGTTTGGGCAAAGCTCACCAGCTTGAACCCAAGGTCACTGGCTTGAGCAAGGGGTTACTCAGTCTGCTGAAGGCCCACGGTCAAGGCACATATGAGAAAGCAATCAATGAACAACTAAGGTGTCACAAAGAAAAACTGATAATTGATGCTTCTCATCTTTTTCTGTTCCTGTCTGTCCCTATCTATCTCTGTCTCTGTAAAAATAAATAAATAAGTAAATAGTTTCACACATATTTTCAGTACATTTCCAAGAAAAAATATTAAAAATACCAAGAGGAAAGCTGAAGGCATTTAAAGGAACAAAACTTATTTCCCTAAGATATTCCATGCATGGATTTGAAATAATGGCGAAAGTTTGTGCTCTTTTTTTATACTAAACAGAAAAGAATGCATCTAGAAACAATATTTAATTATTTAAACATAAATAGTTTGGGCCCTAGCTGGTTGGCTCAGTGGTATTCGGATGTCCTGGGTTTGATTCCTAGTCTGGGCACACAGGAGAAGCAACCATTTGCTTCTCTACCCCTCCACCTCTCCCTTCTCTCTTCCCCTCCCGTAGCTATGGCTTGGTTGGAGCAAGTTGGTCCAGGCGCTGAGGATATCTCCATGGTCTCCCCTCAGGTGCTGAAATAGCTCAGTTGCCAAGCAACTGAAATGGGCAGAGCATCACCCCATAGGGGGCTTGCTGGGTGGATCCCAGTTAGGGCACATGCAGTAGTCTGTCTCTCTGCCTCCCTGTTTCTCACTTAAGAAAAATAAAAATAGGTGCTGGCCAGTTCGCTCAGTGGTAGAGTATCGGCCCGGCATGTGGAAGTCTTGGGTTCAATTCCCAGTCAGGGCACACAGGACAAGCGACCATGTGCTTCTCCACTCCTTTCCCCCACCCCTCTTTCCCTTTCTCTCTCTATTCCTCTCCCCCATGGCTCAAATGGTTGGAGCAAAGTTGGCCCAAGGTGCTGAGGATGGCTCCATGGCCTCCCCTCAGGCCCTAAAATAAATAACTCAATTGCCGAGCAACTTAGCAGGGGCCCAGACAGGCAGAGCATGTGAGATTCTATCTCTGCTTCCCTGCCTCTCACTTAATGAAAAAAAGGAGAAGAAAAAGAAAAATAAATAAATAGTTTGGAGTAGTATGTTTTAAGATATGCTAGGAAAAGACTATCTCCATAAATAAGCTTCATTAAGTCTCTTTTATAGATCCAGTTTCAAATAATATGCAAACATCAGGACAGAATCAGAGAACTTAAAATCTGGGGAAGGTCAAGAATGCTGTTCCAACAGCCCAAATGTCCATCAGTGGATGAGTGGATTAAAAAGCAGTGGTACATATACACAATGGGGCCATGAAAAAGAAGGAAATATTACCTTTTGTGACAACATGGATGGACCTGGAAACTATTATGTTGAGTGAAATAAGCCAGGCAGAGAAAGAAAAATATCATATGATGCCACTCATTTGAGGAATCCAATGAACAATGTGAACTGAGGAATGGAATAGAGACAGAGGTGGGATCAAAGGGACCAGAGAGAAAGTGGACAGAGGGAAAGGGAATGATAGGATGGGATAATCCTGGAGGGAGGGGATCAAGGGAGATGTTGAGGGAAACACGGAGGAGGGGGGATGCATTCAGGGGGGACACTAGAATCTACGTAAACACAATAAATTAAAATCAATAAAAAAGAAGCAACCAGTGAGCAAACAACTAAGTGAAACAACAACAAAACAAACAAACAACAAAAAAGAATGATGTCCCAAATTCTGTTATTTCTTTTCATCTTTCTGACAAGTCTGTGAGGTAGGCAGCACATGACATATCTTCATTTTACAGAGGAGGAAAACCTTCAGAAGTTTAAAACTAAGGCTCCAGTTTAAACAGCTAATTTTATAAGAAATCTGTTTGCTCTTCGGTTTTCTCATATGAAAATGATGGTAATATTATTCATGTCACAAAGTGTGTTGAGGTTAAATAAGATGCCACATGAGAAGTACCTTCTTTCTCTTCCCCCCATCATGTTCCTCCTGACACAGTTCATTTAAAATGACTTTATTCTGTACCCATTTTCCTGTGATTTTTTTTTAACCTGATGGTTTTGCCTTGAATTGTTTGCAGCCTTGTAGATCAGTTGCTTTTTCCAAATAAAATGACTGTGGATATATTAAAAGCATATCTACAGTGATGGGATTCAGCCAGTTGGCACTGGTTCAGCAAAACCAATACCTAGCCTGACCAGGAGGTGGTGTAGTGAATAGAGTGTCGGACTGGGATGCGGAAGACCCAAGTTCGAGACCCCGAGGTTGCCGGCTTGAGCACGGGCTCATCTGGTTTGAGCAAAAGCTCACCAGCTTGAGCCCAGGGTCGCTGGCTCGAGCAAGGGGTTACTCAGTCTGCTGAAGGCCCATGGCCAAGGCACATATGAGAAAGCAATCAATGAACAACTAAGGTGTTGCAACACACAACGAAAAACTAATGATTGATGCTTCTCATCTCTCCGTTCCTGTCTGTCCCTGTCTATCCCTCTCTCTGACTCTCTTTCTCTGTCTCTGTAAAAAAATAAAAATAAAATAATTCTTTAAAAAAAAACCAATACCTAATTTTTTATTGAGTTCGGCGAACTGGTTGTTAAAATGGCACTTATAATCAGGATTCTCTAAGGTGGGTGCCTGGGCAGTTGCTCAATGTGGAAATCACAAATTTACATTCCTTTTTTTTTTTTTAACGTTCATCTGTGCAACAGTGTATTCTAAGCACCCATAGTAATGTTCATTCTGTCCATAGGTGAACAAAATTTAGTGAAACTATGCTTATAATATTTATTTATTCATTTCATAAAACTCATTGTACTTTTGATGAAATACTACCTTTTAAAATTCTCTCACGTTTGTCACTTCAGTAAACAAACATATAGCATAAAGAGAAAACGTGCCAAACAACCAAGTAGTGACAAGCTGTCACTGGAAATATCTTAAATAACAATTTTATTGTTTTTTGTCAGGTATTATTTAATATTTTTTCATGAATATTTTAAAACTCTTATAACATAATCTAGTTTTGTGTATCTCTTTTATTGTTCTTATATAAGTATTAAATGCATAAAATTATAAACTACCTTTTGGTATATCATTTTTTATACTTAAAAAGGTCATTAGGGCAGAGAACTGGTTGTTAAATTATTTGAACTCCACCACTGCATATATGCAACTTCAAACTTATTGTGCATGAACAGAAGTATTCAATTTCCAGAAACTCAGTGTTCGGTAAGGAAACCTGTAGTACTCTCCAAGCAATTACTTGAAGATGACCTTTTCTCTTTGACGTCATACTAACTGCTGTTACAGCACTAGATGTGATTAAGTAAAATTTTTCCTTGGTAAGTATAGTATTCCATTTCCCATTTGCTAACCAAGGAAAATGACAACCATAGTTTTAGTTCTCCCCTAGTGCTTTCAGAGTATCCTGGCAGGCACTCTAGACTCTGGCCATGGCGAATTGGTGCTTCTCCTCCAGACAGAGCAAGCCAAAAGAGTTTCCTCACTACTGCACAGCCTGTTCCCTCCACTTGGAAGGCTCTGCTCCATTTTCTAGCTAGCAAATGCCTTCAAGTGCCAGCTTAAATGTCACCTCAGCTATGAAGGCTTCCCTGACTCCTCTAAAATACTGAGTTATGAATAATTGTGACATATTGTTTACTCAAATATTTTATTTCCCCATTTCTCAAAAGTGTCATCAGCCTCCATCTAACTTCTGCTCTGCTTAAGTTCTCTGGCCAGCATCCACGTGTTCTTACTGATGGTGAAAATGAGCTGACTCAGTAAGGTGATGAGATTCTAGAAAGAGCTGTCTGGCTGTCTGGCTGGCTGTCTGGCTGTCTGGCTGGCTGACTGGCTGAAAAACCAGTCATGGAGAAGTTTGGAATATATTAGCTTTTAGGGAGTTAGTTCTGCTCCCTTTAAAGGTGTCCAAAAGCAGGCAAGTGGATGAGAGGGAAAAAGCTCCTGAATTCTCCTACTGACATTGCTGTAAGTGACTCTGCCTTCTCACACCAGTATTATTAATGACAGTGGTATCAGATGTGTTGTTCTTTGAAATAATTTCTTTCTGTCAGGGTAATTGTTTGTGTTGCCCACCCAATGTTTCCAGCCTTCCCCTTTCTATGCATGTGATAGGGTTGCACTTTCATGGCCTGGGGCTAGGTCCTGTGAGAGTATCTCTGGCCAGTGAGTTGTGAGCAGGCTGAAATATCTAACTCTCTGTGCAATACTTGGCAGAACATACTTTCCCTTTGCCATGACAACCAGCCACTTTCAAGATGACCCATCATCCTGGGTCCTGGGGTAAGAAACTATGGAGCAGGAACCTAGCCAACCTTTGTCAGACCTGTAGCAAAAGTGCGGAATAAACTTTTCTCACCAACATTTTATTGTGAACAATGTTGAAATATACAGAAAAGTTGAAAGAACTGTACAGAAAACATTCACATCCTCATCATCTGGATTTCACAATGAACAGTTTGCTGATTGCTTTGTCACTTACCCATCCATCCATCATCCATCCATCCTTCCTTCCTTCCATGCTATATCACTCCATCTTTTTTGGGAGGGCTGAATGAGAAACTATTGTAAAACACTACTACTAAGATTTGGGGTTATTCAAAAGTTGTTGTATACCTCAGCATAATTTAGACATTCCTGATCTACAAAATCTGGAGAGCCCTGACCAGCTACTCTCTTTTTCTACTGAGGATCCTAAAGTGAAACTCCTAAATAAATAAATGTTTTAAGTTAGTCCTAAGACATTATTTCCTATTTAAAGTCATTGGATGAGTTAGGAGACAGATTAAACCATCTTTCTTTTCTCTTATGCACTTAAAAAATAACAAACTCTGACTGAGCTAGTTGGAGTGGGGCTCTCTTTAGAGGCAGAGGGATGGATTAAAAGGGAAAGGCAAAAATCACATTAATGCCTGACCAGGCGGTGGCGCAGTGGATAGAGCGTTGAACTGGGATGCGGAGGACCCAGGTTTGAGACCCCAAGGTCGCCAGCTTGAGTGCGGGCTCATCTGGTTTGAGCAAAGCTCACCAGCTTGGACCCAAGGTCGCTGGCTTGAGCAAGGGGTTACTCGGTCTGCTGAAGGCCCATGGTCAAGGCACATATGAGAAAGCAATCAATGAACAACTAAGGTGTTGCAACGAAAAGCTGATGATTGAATCTTCTTATCTCTCTCCGTTCCTGTCTGTCTGTCTCTATCTATCCCTCTCTCTGACTCTCTCTCTGTACCTGTAAAAAAAAAAAAAAAAAAAAATCACATTCATTGAGTGTCTCTTGTGTGGCAGACATGTTATATATACTGTCTCATTAAGTCCTCTAAATCAGTGGTCCCCAACCTTTTTTGGACCACAGACTGGTTTAATGTCAGAAAATATTTTCACGGACCGGCCTTTAGGGTGGGACAGATAAATGTATCACGTGACCGAGACAAGCGTCAGGAGTGAGTCTTAGATGGATGTAACAGAGGGAATCTGATCATTTATTAAAAATAAAACAGCCTGACCTGTGGTGGTGCAGTGGGATAAAGCATCAACCGGGAACACTGAGGTTGCCGGTTCAAAACCTTGGGCTTGCCTGGTCAAGGCACATATGGGAGTTGATGCTTCCTGCTCCTCCCCCTTCTCTCTCTCTCTCTCTCCTCTCTCTAAAAATCAATAAATAAAACATCATTCAGACTTAAATATAAATAAAACAGAAATAATGTAAGTTATTTATTCTTTCTCTGTGAACCGGTATCAAATGGCCCACAAACCGGTACCGGTCTTCGGCCCGGGGGTTGGGGACCACTGCTGTAAATCACTCTATAAATGATATATGATTTCCATTGTTAAAGTGAGGACACTAAGCTCAGAAAGGTTGGGCTGTCTGCCCAAGGTCATACTGATAGTATGAATGAAGAAGGCAGAATAAAAACCCAAATAACTCCAACACCCTATCCTCCTCTAGAAGTCAGCAAACCTTGATCTCTGACAGCCCAAAGCTGATGTTTCCCTCTTGCTGAGAAGGCCATTCTTCCTGCCCCTGAGAAACCTCCCTCATCGTTTGAAGCAGAATTTGAAATGTCAGAATTATTTGACAAGAATAGTTTTGAATACTCAGAAAAGTTGAACATTGGAACACTGCAATTTTCTCAAAGCTGAAACATCTGGATTCTCCTTCATCTTTATTAGCAAAAAAATATATATATTTTTTCTAAATACTAACTTTTTTCCAAGTTAAAACCCAGCTAAAATCTTCTCTTCTCACAGTTTATCACAGTTTGTGATTTGTTGTGGAGTAGAAATGTGTGCATGCACTTGGTATTATTTATTTCCCCAAATCTAGATGATTATGTATTGAGATTTAATAAATGTGATGAATTTGACCACACTGAGTTTATTTTCAGAACTTTCATGGTTACAGCCTAATGATTTCAGCCTCATATTAGCTAAACTGAAATGAATGGGTATCATGAATGTAAGTTCAAATCATCAGGTTCTCATTCAGGACAAGGATGTTTCTCCTGAGATAGTAACTCATGCTTGCCTGGGTAGGAGGGAAGAGCGCAGCCAGCTTGTCTGAGAAGACAACCCAAGGACACACTTAGGACTTGAGAGCAGGGGAATTTGTCCTCACACTGTAGATGCACTACAACCCTGAATGACAAGTTTCTTCAAAGATTGAACACAGGCAGTCTTTCTGTGGAGGTTTACCTTTCTTGGGTGATTTTTATGAGAGGAAGGCCTTAAATCAGAATGTGGATGTGCTCAAAGGGGCAGCAGGAGGAAGTTTCCTGGGTGACAGAACTGTGCAGTAGCCTGATCATGGAGGTGGTTCATGAATCTATATAGGCATTAAAACTCATAAAACTATACAATCCGGCACTGGCCGGTTGGCTCAGTGGTAGAGCGTCGGCCTGGCGTGCAGAGGTCCCGGGTTCGATTCCCGACCAGGGCACACAGGAGAGGCGCCCATCTGCCTCTCCACACCTCCCCCTCTCCTTCCTCTCTGTCTCTCTCTTCCCCTCCTGCAGCGAGGCTCCATTGGAGCAAAGATGGCCCGGGCGCTGGGGATGGCTCCTTGGCCTCTGCCCCAGGCGCTAGAGTGGCTCTGGTCGTGGTAGAGCGACACCCCGGAGGGGCAGAGCATCGCCCTCTGGTGGGCAGAGCGTCGCCCCCTGGTGGGCGTGCCAGGTGGATCCTGGTCCGGCGCATGCGGGAGTCTGTCTGACTGTCTCTCCCTGTTTCCAGCTTCAGAAAAATACAAAAATAAAAAAACTATACAATCCATATGCATAACACACACACTCACAGAGTTATTTTTTCAACTGTGTATTTACTTAAAAGAAGAAAAACAACCTGAAGACACTAATGCGAAGTGGCCCATGAGGCATGAAATCAAGCTGTCCGCTGCAACCATCTGCACAAAGCATCAGGGAATAATTTCAGAGGGCACTCCACTGAGCAGGCTGACCCAGAGGCAGCTGAAGTGTGGTTCTCTCCCCTTTCCTTCACATCCATCCATCCTTCTGGGAAACTGACAAGAGTCAATATTCCTCAGAAGCCATCAGAGAAGAAAGAGTTCTATGTCTTCCTGGGATAGCCTGCTTTGTTATGCGTGTCTGGCTTTGGTCCTGCCATGGTGTCTTCACTGAGTCTGGAGTCGTGAAGCTGAAGAGTGGTAAGGAAACTGTGATTGAGAAGGAGGAGCCTAGAGAGTATGGAGTCAAAGCAGAACCTAAATCCGAAATGGGATTGACCACTTTAGGTTTGAGGAAAGCAGAGTCCAGAGAGCTGAGAGCGGCTTCACCAGAAGGAAAGGAACAGGCATAAGGAGTCAGGACACAGCCAGGCCGATGCATGTGGCGAAGGTTGGAGCCCCTGGACTTCTGGGAGAACTGGAACTCTGAACCTGGTGGACATCTGATGCCTAAAGGTTCTGTCTTCTAAACCAGAGCCTAAGCCATGTTTTCCACTGTCTCTGCAAAATCTGGTCGGTTAATTGTGTAGTCTTCACTTTGGCCAGTGTGGGCCCTGGAAGCCCTGCATTACCTAGAACCTGTGCATCTTTTCAGACTTGATGTATCTTGGGAGGAAACTTGTGTGAGCCTATTTGAAGGCAGAGGTGGGAGCCACCTGCTGAAGATAACACTGAGCATTTGGCAGGGTGGGTGGGGAAAATGAGACAGCACAGAAGGGAGGGGCTGGGAATTATCTCCCTCTCCCCTCCGCCCGCATCTGGCACGGGGAGATGTTCTTGAGAAATGCCTCTCTAACGAGTTGAGTTGGCGTAAACTTGTGCTTGTTCCTCCCTCAGGGAATGGGGGAAGACAAGCTTAAAGCTGCTAAAATGCTTGGAGAACATCCAAAGAGAAGCTTGACACAAATGCAATATATTAATGAAAACAGCTTGGGCCTGGCTAAATAATGACTATGCTAACAAAATAAACATATGGGAGCGGATGACACTTGTTCTGACAAAGGAACAGTTCAGCCCTTGTATGTAGATCTTGATGCTTCTTTAGAGTCTTCACGGAATTCACTTCAGCATGGCCTTCTCAGACGTGGGCTGGCACGTACTTATTCTCGGGGGTACAAAGAACAACCCCCTCATGGATCTTCCGTGGGCATAAGCAAATTCTTCAATGCATACCAGTTCGAGGAACAAAAGTGGGGTTTTTTTGCCTTCTTTTTTTCCCCATATAATTTTCTTTCCATTCTAGGGGCGGCCTCTCACGGGTCATCAGAATGATCCGGGATGATTGTTAAAAGGCAGGTTCCTGTGCTGCACGTTTTCTGACCTTCCAGATTAGGTGAACTCTGAGAGTAAATCCAAAGCATCCACATTTTAATAAGCACCTAGGATTGATCCTTATCACAATGAAGTTTGGAAATCATGGCCCTAAGTTCTACACCCTGCAGTCTTTCTCTTTAATATTCATTTACTCATTCAAAACACATTCGAGTGCCAGCTGCTCTGTGGGGCAGGAAGTGGTGAGGGTATAATACCATAAGTATTCAGATTGCCTATTGGTAAGTAATTGCAATAAAATGTGGTAAGTATTACAATAGAAGGGGATATCAAATACATGAAAGGATCGAGGAGGAGCCTGCTGGAGTTGGAGGCAGTTTCATAGATGATATTTGAGCTGCATCTTGACAAATGAGTAAAATCTAATCAAGAGAACAAAAGAGAAAGCACATTTCAGGCACCAAGAAAGTGCTGCAGGGTATTGGCATAAGAAGGCACACGATCCACTCTGGAAGAAGGGACTCTGTGCTGCTGGAGTGAAGGGAATAGTGGGGCAGGAGAAAGGCATTGACCAGACCAGGAGGAGCTGTGCAGACCTGCTGAGCAGTTTGGGCTTTGTTCCACAGAAAATGGGAGCTGGAGGGATCTTTTAAGCATAAAATGACAGAATGATTTGTGTGTTATAGAGTAACCTCTCTGTTGGCAGTTTGGAAGCAGAGAGAGGAGTACTGAAGCAGTGCAATGTTGAGGAATAAGGATGCTAAAGCCAGACAATGGCATGCAGGGGCACACAGGTCTGCGTGGAAACAAGAGAGCTCTCTGAGGTGGAACAGACTCTGAGAAGACGGGAGAGTTGGAAGCTTGGACCCAGATGGCCCATTGCCAGTTTCGGCCACAGGATGGAGAGGTAGAGGGCCCTTTCTCAGACAGGGAACAACTTAGGGGCCGAATAGGCAGGGAAAGTGATCATGGCTATGGCCAGTCTGAGGCCAGTCTCATCCAAGGGAAGAGATTTTTAATGCCCACATAACTCTTCCAGTCAGATTTTGACAGCTGACCTGACATTTGAACTTGTGAGCAGATTGTAGTGTCTGGGCCCACTGGTGACAGTTTCTGCTGTGCTGGGGAATAAGTCTAAAGATACCTGTTAAGCAAAAATATATCGCCCCATGATATGTAGTATGCTTTTAAGAACTAAGTGCAGAGAGAGAGAAAGATTGAGAGAGAGACAGAGGCAGAGGCAGAGACAGAAAGAATAAGAGAGGCTGGGATTTTGAGGACATGAACAGCAAAGGCCAGCCACTACAAATAGGAAGAGAGCTGGGATAGGGAGAGGGAATTGAGAGACCTTGACAATCTATTCTGAATTCCTGTGTATTTTTTAATTGTTTTTAACAATGAGTTTTATTGATGTGTGCTTTTGTGACTTTTCAAACTGAATTTTTAAAAAGATGCTTACACATCTTCCTGGCTGCCACTAGGTGGTACTAGCGGCAGTACAGACCGGGTGGCCTCTCAGCTCCCGAGCTGGCAGCTTCCAGCTTCCAGGGCACCTGCATGTGGGTCTAACTTCTGACTTTAAAGAGTGAAATAAATTAATTCACCACTTATTAATGGCCCGTGTTCTTAGAGCTTAGAGTTCAATGTCCCCAGGCTTCCTTCTCATTCCCCTTCAGATATGAGATGCTGGGTTTTCTATTTAATTTCTATCAAAACATTTTCAAGTAAAAAAAATGTTTTTTCGCCTGACCAGGCAGTGGTGCACTGGATAGAGCATCAGACTGGGATGCAGAGGAGCCAGGTTTGAAACCCTGAGGTCACCAGCTTGAGAGTGGGGTCACTGGTTTGAGCGTGGGATCATAGACATGACCCCATGGTCGCTGGCTTGAGTCCAAGGTCACTGGCTGGAGCAAGGGGTCACTGGCTTGGCTGTACCCCCCCCCCACCCCATCAAGGCACACATGAGAAAGCAATCAATGAACAACTAAGGTGCCACCACGAAGAATTGATGCTTCCCATCTCTCTCCTTCCTGTCTGTCTGTCACTATCTGTCCCTGTCCCTCTCTCTGTCTATCTCTCTAGCTAAATATATATATATTATCACAATGAAGTTAGGAAATCATGGCCCTAAGTTCTACACCCTGCAGTCTTTCTCTTTAATATTCATTTACTCATTCAAAACACATTCGTGTGCCAGCTGTACAAATATATATTCTTTCTGTACCAGTTCTTTCTGTATATATTCTTTCTGTACCAATCTAAGCCATGTACAGATTGGTTCATATATATTCAGATTCATCTCAAGATCTCCACTTTACAGTTATATTTCCAAGTCAAATCTTAATCAGATGCACAAAAATAATTTAACTTTTCTCTATGGTGGCACTGTTCATCTGAAGTTCCCTGATTCCAAGACCAGTCCTTTTTTTCCATCTATTTATCCTTAATTCTCTTGAATAGTCCTATCTTCCCTCACTTCCTTCCATCACTGATGTGGGCAGGAGACAGGAATACCACCATTTATCCTTTTTTTACTTCCCAAGATAATGCAGCATTTGTCATTTCACTAGGGTTTTTTCCTTTGGGGGTTGCTTATTACCTCTTCTATTATAGAGTGGTCTGAACTAGCTAATGAGCTAATGTATTGTCCTTTGTTTTAAAACAGTATTTCATTTCAAAACCAGGTGCCAAAAAAAACAACAATAACAAAAAAACCAGGTGCATAATATTCCTAATCCCAGAGTTAGCCAAACTTCACAGGATTCATTAAAAACACTCATGTGGCCTGACCTGTGGTGGCGCAGTGGATAAAGCGTCGACCTGGAAATGCTGAGGTCGCCGGTTCGAAACCCTGGGCTTGCCTGGTCAAGGCACATATGGGAGTTGATGTTTCCAGCTCCTCCCCCATCTCTCTCTCCCCCCCTCCTCTCTAAAATGAATAAATAAAATTAAAAAATAAAAATAAAAACACTCATGTGTTCTATTTGGGATATCAACCAGCCTGCCACACACAGGGCTCCTCAGTCCCAAAACGTACAAAGCCTGCACTGGCTCTAGCTTGGCTAAGGGCCGCTTCTGGTCTTGATCCTCACCGGACTTGGCAGGATTCTTCACCTTCTCACCTCCCAGCCCCACCACACCCTTCCATCAGGGGCAGAGTGCTGAGTAAGCCTTTGGATCAAACCCAAGAAGAAAGTGACTGATGTGATAGAGTTGTACATGCCACTCCCTGCGTAGCCAGTTGAGCCACCCATGCCAGAGGGGAGAGTCAGAAACATTCCATGCAGAGCACACTAGACGTGAAATGGATATTAGCCACTATGCATCATTTATAATAATAAAGACTACTGTTTATCTGAACTCTTGTTATTTGCCCAAACCTGTGTTAAACACTTTATATATTGTATCTTATTTGATTTCTCAACCACCCTGCAAAGCAGCAGTATTGCTCCTATTCTCCTTATAGATGAAAACAGAAAGACTAGAAAAAGTTCAGGAGACAAGCTCAGGTTTATGTTTTGAAAGTTTGTCTTGTTAATCCTCCTGTTCTGAAGACAGCTAAGGGCTCTAATTCTTCAGAGATCTGCTCACTGAGGACCTGCACTTTTCCTTCTCCTTACCTCTTAGTTCACTCCCCTTTTCAAAGGCAAGAAAACAGGTCAAGGCAAGAAAGTCAATGTAAATTTATCCATGTAATTTGTACAGATATTTAGGCTTAGTTGTAAATTTTCTAAAGGCAAGAACTGTGCTTTTTGGTTACTTTTTGCCTGTCTCTCAGCACCTCCCAGCAGGTTCCACTCACATCGGCTTCTGAACACTATTTCCTCACTGACTGGCTGGCCCCCTCTTCACATTTGGGGTCAAGAAGGTTAGTAATGGGGTATCACTCAAATTTTGTGAATCATGGTTATTTTTACCATCTGTTTTCCCTTACCATGTATCCTTAAAAATTAAATGTAAATTGGTTTCATTATTGAAATCTTTAATTTACTTTTTATGTGGGTTTAATTATATTATTTTAAGAAAAACAAATGAGCCCTGGCTGGTTGGCTCAGTGGTGGAGCGTCGGCCTGGCATGTAGAAGTTCCAGGTTCAATTCCTGGTCAGAGCACACAGAAGTGACCATCTGCTTCTTCATCTCTCCCCCTCTCACTTCTCTCTTTCTCTTTCTCTCTCTTTCTCTCTCTCTCCCCTTCCTGTGGCTGTGGCACATTTGAGCAACTTGGCCCGGGTTGCTGAGGATGGCACCATGGCCTTGCCTCAGGCACTAAAATAGCTCAGTTGCCAAGCACTGGAGCAGTGGCCCCAGATGGGCAGAACATCACCCCATAGGGGACTTGCCGGGTGGATCCCGATTGGCTTGCATGCGGGAGGCTATCTCTCTGCCTCCCTGCCTCTTATGTAATAATAATAAAAAAAATGAAGCGGGGCTGATTGAAAGTAGTAAACAAGAATAAATCCACACAATCTTCTCTTTCCTAAGCAGGCACTTGTTTTCATGATATAATTAGGTAGGGACTTCTGTGACTTAATTTAAAAGCTTGAATTACAATCACCTTTTTTTTTTTTTTTTTCAAAACAGTGTTCTTCTTGGCTACCCCTGGATGAACCTGGCTTTGCTTTTGCAAATTCAATGATGTCAGGTCAGCAGGGAGCAAATTTGACACTGTACAATTCCCATCAGCTGCTAGCTGGGGAGATCTTTTATCCCCAAAGTCTAAGATCAGTTCTAAAGGGCATGTTTTCTTTTCAACGTACGTGGTTATCCCTTATTAATAGTCATGGGTGTTATGTGTGAACATGTAGAAGATTCTATACCCCTAGGATTTTCCTAAGCACAGATTAATGAAGCCAAAGTAAACACGTTTTTGTTCTTTGGCTTCATTATCCTCCATGTTCAGATAAATGTTGACACCCATATAAGGAGACTGTAGATGATGAAATGCCAACACACATAGCTTCTGCATATGTCAAGGACGTGGCTTTTTAAATGGGTTCCTTTCTTCTCTGTTTAATTCTTGGCCTGGCAAGTTGTTAACTCTGTGAGGAAAGCAAGAAGACATTTCTGAACAGTTCTTTTCCTGTCCAGATGTCATACAAGGTGTGTCTGTGAGTGAGATATACCCAGTACTGTGTTAATGTCCTATTCTGACATGCTTGCATCCTAGTCTCCTTTCAGTTGATTTGATCAGTATCAGATACTCTGATAACATCGAATGAAAAACAGGCATGAAAAAAAGAATGACTGGAATATGAATAACAAGCTCTTCAAGAGGAGACAGACAGTTTGAAAGGGCTGGCTCCATTCACCTAAGAAGTGTGTACCAACGCCAAATAAGCCAGAATTAGAGGCAACCTTGTTAGTATTATAGTTAATGGGCCCCAGAGGGAAAAGGGACAGCTCAATGAAAAGATCTCGCCTAATTTTTTTCATAGGCTCTTTATGTCATGTAACTCATAATTTAGAAAGGTCTCTAAAATATGATGGTTGTAAGATCATCAATCTGCCAAGGCTCTTAATATGTATGTGTAACTTTAATCTTGTTGCATGTGTAGTTATCCATAGTAACAATGGCATTTAGCATGTACTTGAACTCAGTGATTTCTGCGTAGTAAGGACTTTTCTGACATTTACAAATTCCTTGCCAGGAAAAAAAAGAGTGGAAATAAATATGATTAAGAATGATATCAGGATTCTGCCTGACCTGTGGTGACACAGTGGATAAAGCATCCACCTGGAACGCTGAGGTCGCCAGTTCAAAACCTAGGGCTTGCCTGCTCAAGGCACATATGGGAGATGTTTCCTGCCCCTCCCCTTATCTCTCTTTTTATATCTCTCCTCTCACTCTAAAATGAAATAAATTAAATCTAAAAAAAAAAAAAAGGCCCTGGCTTGTTGGCTCAGTGGTAGAGCGTCGGTCTGGTGTGTGGAAGTCCCGGGTTCAATTCCCAGTCAGGGCACACAGGAGAAGCGCCCATCTGCTTCTCCACCCCTCCCCCTCTCCTTCCTCTCTGTCTCTCTCTTCCCCTCCCGCAGCCAAGGCTCCAATGGAGCAAAGTTGGCCCGGGCACTGAGATGGCTCCATGGCTTCCACCTCAGGCACTAGAATGGCTCCGGTTGCAATGGAGCAACTCCCTAGATGGGCAGATCCTCACCCTCTAGTAGGCATGCCGGGTGAATCCCGGTCAGGCGCATGCAGAAGTCTGTTTCTCTGTCTTCCCCCTTCTCGCTTCAGAAAAATACAAAAAAAAGAAAAAAGAGTAATATCAGGACTCTTTCATTTCTTCTGAAGTGATATTTAAGGACATAAACAACTCACCCTCTTCATTGCGGGTATTAACCTACAAAATACAAAAAGTCAACTTGTGGTTATCTTTTCATGACTATTGGCCTCAGTTCTTGGCTCAGTAGATGGTATAAAGCAGTTCAACTTGTTCTGACTTATTTGAGAAACCAGTATTAAAACTTCATGAGTTTTTTAGTTTAACCCAGAAACTGAAAAGAATGCAATCTATCAGAAAAAGTCACAAAGACAATTTTCCAAATGTGTAGACCTTTTAACATAATACCAATCTTTTTAAAAGGTGAGTTTGGTAAATGATTTTTTTGTGTGGGTGACAGAGACACAGAGAGGGACAGATAGGTACAGACAGACGGGAAGGGAGAGAGATGAGAAGCACCAGTTCTTCACTGAGGCTTCTTAGTTGTTCACTGATTGCTTTCTCATATGTGCCTTGACTCGGGGGGCTACAGCAGAGCGAGTGGCCCCTTGCTCAAGCCAGCGACCTTGAACTCAAGCCAGCAACCTTGGGCTTCAAACCAGTGACCTTTGGGCTTAAGCCAGAGACCATGGTGTCATGTCTATGATCTCACGCTCAAGCCAGCAACCCCACGCTCAAGCTGGTGAGCCCGCACCAAAGCCAGGTGAGCCTACACTCAGGACGGCAACCTCAGGGTTTCGAACCTGGTTCCTCTGGACCCCAGTCCAACGTTCTATCCACTGCGCCACCGCCTGATCAGGCGGTAAATGCTTTTTAATTGTGGGGTTTTTTTATGTCCTTCTCTTGCAACTGGACACTTTAGGTTTTATCCTTATCTTTCTGCTACTGTCATATCATAATCTACTCTAGGGAATGACTGCCTAAATTATAATACTCATAAATATTCTAATGGAAAACATTTGCAAGGCTCATTTTCAGAAATACATGGCAGTACCTTGAAGTTGAAACCTATCTCATAAGACCAAATTCTATTTTTCTTATGATTAACAATTTCAAGGTGTTATTTTAAATATTACAACTCCAAAAGTTTGACAGAAAAGAGTTATATTGGTGTTATATAAACCAATATTGCAGTTTATTATGGGGAAAAAAGACTGCCCAGTAATGGTGAATTCCATTTTTTCATACTACCCAATGCTGGTAGTCAAGTAGCCTCCAGCATTTATTCTTGGCTAGGATGAATGATTTTCTGGAAAATAAAGTTTAGACAAATGTGTGTTATGCTGGTTCTTTCTGTTTTTAAAAAATCATAAATCAGACCCCAGTTGTCAAATTTTTAGCTTTTGAAGAAGAAATAACACTAGGTGTTTATTTACCAAACTTAACTAAATTGAAGTCATCACAGCTGTTTCTGGCTCATTCCTGGAATTCTTCTCATCACAGATTACTTGGTTAAATGAAAAAATGTGTGCTGTTTTAACTGAATGTTTGAAAGAGTGAAGTTGTTTATATTATACATTGCGTTACCTATTATACGGTATTCCCTACCAGTCCATGGTCAATGTGAAGGGTATTGTGATTTAGCTAATAAGTGCCCTCTATGCACTAAATGGTTGAGATAGGGGAGGGGATTACAAAATAATCTCTGAATTACCTTACAAATTACAGTTATTGAAACAAAAATCTAAAAGTAAGACCACAATAAACAAGTAAATCACTTATTTAAAAGGGTGACGATCTTTTAATTTTCTTGTTGCTTTCACTTTCCATGGTTCTTCTTAAATTACAGTTTAATCTATTTAGAGGAACAATTTGAAGCTCAGTCAATAAATTTAGGTCTCAAAGATAGAAGTGTTTACATCATCAAAAATAATTTATGATTGCAGGTCCTAGAAACAAACAGCTAACGTTTTTTTGAGAATTTCAGTAAGACACACAAACCACTCCTGCCACACACACACACTATATCAATCTAAGGAGCAGAAATGTTTCTATACAAGACAAATGAGTCTCTTCTTAGATTGTAAACAATGGGGTTTCAATTCCAACCTTCTAGACTCTCTTTTCTGGCTAAGCAACAACTTCCACATATCCCCAGGGCAAGTTGCTTGGTCTCCTGAAATCTTCATCTCTCTGCCTGGTGAAGAGGAGGAGAGATAATAATGCTTTCACCACAGGGGTGTTGGTAAAAATTAATTAGTATTTATAATGTGCTACCTAAGGTCCTCAGGTAATTCATAACTTAGAATTTATATGGCCCTTGATCATTGCTTTAAAGTTTTTAAAACAGTCCTTGGTTTCTCAACTCAGGCAAAAAGTACAATAAATCTTTATACTTCAAACAGAAAGATTAAGCGTAGGAACATTTTGGCTTTCCTAGGAACAATTATTTTCCTGAGGTGAAAATACTAGCATGTTACAAAAGCTTATTTCCTCAGCTTTAGACTATGAATAGAGTTGCTTTCATTTATAGCTGATAAAAGCCAAACGAAAACGGGATTTATAGGAATCATTTTAATTGCTTATTCTGCTGTCTTTGGTGGTGTTTTCAACTGTTCACTACTGAAGGGGAATTGGTTCATCTGTTTTACAACTATTTAATTCTATCACTTCAAAGAAACCATTATAAGTCATTTGTCTGATGTCTTCTGCCTGCAATAATAGTATTAGGCATCTACTCTGTAAAGCAACATTCTCAAATTATAGACAAGAAAAGTGAGCTCAAGTAGTAGAGCAGAGATTTAAACCCACACCATTGGACACAGTCCATTTTCAAACAATGCTGTACCCGCTTCAAACAGCTGCCACCAAGAATTATAGCTAGAGCTGCTTTGCCCTGTACAGACAGGTATTTCTTCTCCTCTTTGTCCCTATCCTCTCTATGAACTAATTATTAAACCAAGATATTCTAATGGAACTTCAGTCCCATCTCCAGAGAGCTCAAGAGCACCCCTAAATTTTGGCCCTGGTCAGGTTGCTTAGTGGATAAAGCATCAGCCCTATGTGCTAGCTAGAGGTCTTTTTTTGACCCCTGGTCAGGGCACATACAAGAAGCAATCAATACCCTGACCTGTGGTGGCGCAGTGGATAAAGCATTGACCTGGAATGCTGTGGTTGCCGGTTCAAAACCCTGGGCTTGTCCGGTCAAGGCTCATATGGGAGTTGAAGCTTCCTGCTCCTCCTCCCCTTCTGTCTCTCTCTCAATCTCTCTCTCTCTCCTCTAAAATGAATAAATAAATAAATATAATTTTAAGAAAAAGAAGCAATCAGTAAACACCCAACTACGTGAAACAATGAGTTGATGCTTCTCTTTCTCTCTTCCCCTCTCCCTTCCTCTCATTCTCTCTCAAATCAATTGAAAAAAATTTTAAGTTATTTTGAAGGATAAATAGTTTTAAATCACTTTAAAAAGACACTTTCATAAAAATTTATTGAAGAAACACAAGCTGCATATATCCTTTTTTTTTTTTTTTTTTGTATTTTCTGAAGTTGGAAACAGTGAGGCAGACAGACTCCCACATGCACCTGACCGGGATCCACCCGGCATGCCCACCAGGGGGTGATGCTCTGCCCATCTGGGGCGTCGCTCTGTTGCAACCAGGGCCATTCTAGTGCCTGAGGCAGAGGCCACAGAGCCATCCTCAGCGCCTGGGCCAACTTTGCTCCAATGGAGGCTTGGCTGCGGGAGGGGAAGAGAGAGACAGGAAGGAGAGGGGGAGGGGTGGAGAAGCAGATGGACGCTTCTCCTGTGTGCCCTGGCCGGGAATCGAACCCTGAACTCCTGCACCCTAGGCCAATGCTTGTCGGGAGCCGATCCACTAGTGCTGGCTAACAAGGTCACAGCAGAAGAAGATCCACAACTGCTGGTTGACAAAGTCACAGCAGAAGAAGACCAATGGCTGCTGGTTAATAAAGTCACCGCAGTGAAGACTAACAGCTGCGGGTTGACAAAGTCACCGCAAAGGAAAGGCACAACGATACTTCCCCCTTTTGACCTTTTTGAATTAATCTGGCCTTATATCCCCCCTTTTCTGGGTGTGTGCTATCATTTATGGCACAGGGATAATAGTACCGTGCTTTCCCTGTAGATTCATAGTAATTTCTTTGGAAATGAGACAGAGGGTGTGAGTTCCACAGAAAAGCCTGTAAGCCCCTTGAACTGGGCTCATAGACATAAGAGGCTGGCTATGATATCCCTCATAAAGGGTTAAGTTGGTAGGAGAACTTCTTTTTATTAATCATGTTAGAAAGAATAGATTGTGACTTATGAATAGGTAGGAAACAGTAACTATACACAGAGCACCTTTCAGCCTTCACTTAATTCATCACTTTTCCTCCCTAGCCTTCTCATGTGGTAGAGTAAAGAAACTTTCCATTCTTCTTGCATACCTGACCTGCAGGTGGTGGAACACTCTGAGAAAAGTAAAGTTAGAACTTAATTAGTGTATGAATATAGTAATAAATAAAATTTGACTAGAAAATAGTATCCTAGGCAAGGTAGAGTTATTAATCAGTACTGACCTTTTGGAAGTTTGTATCAATATTGTTATTGCTGTTCAAGTTATTGTATAATTGTACTTTGAATGACTTACAGTTTATAGAAATGAATTAACTGTTACCTAGAAAATGTAACCATAGTGAAACAAAAACAATGATTAATCAATGTATTCTGAATACCATGTGATTGTAACTTAGTGTGTGTGCATAAAAGGAAAGCTAGACCAGCAATTGAGAGAGATGCCTGGCAGTAAATGCTAACTAGAGAATAAAGAGAAAGAAAAGAATTCGGCTCTCTCACTCGATTCGTGCCGACACCGTCTCTTCCTGTGGGACCCCTGAATCCTTTCCCCCCGGGGCTGGACCCCGGCAAATGCTCTACCACTGAGCCAACCAGCCAAGGCCCATATATCCTTTCTTGAGAATTGACTTAGTTTACTTCGTTTTAGTAATTTCTTATGCCAAATTAAAGTGCATGTTATGTTAACAGAGCCTTTTAAACTTTGTATTAAAGTGTAATCTCCATACAGAATGAAGTATACTTTATTTCTAAAATGTCTAAGATTATCTCATCTTAATCTTGTAATAAGACATGATGCCGCTTGACCTGTGGTGGCACAGTGGATAAAGCGTCGACCTGGAAATGCTGAAGTCGCCAGTTCAAAACCCTGGGCTTGCCTGGTCAAGGCACATATGGGAGTTGATGCTTCCAGCTCCTCCCCCCTGTCTCTCTCTCTCTCTCTCTCTGTCTCTCTCTCTCTCCTCTCTAAAATGAATAAAAAAAATAAAATAAAATAAAGACATGATGCCATATCACATCTCAGAGATATGTAAGTAATAATGAACTCTAATAATGTATAAATTAGCTCATATACCTAAGGGTGCTTTGAAAGGTTAAGCTCATTACTTAAATTAAGCTGTTTTTGTTAAAGTATTATAATTGTGATTACCATTTTAAATGATAATATATTTTCATATGCCTCTGGACAGCAGACAAAATAAGAGAAAGATAATAAAATATAGGTACCTCTGCACACTATCACTATCTTTAAATAGTGATCAATAAGCCATGCAATATATGAATATGTAGAAAATTTTGTTCGTACAATTTACTTCCACATAAATTGCTTAAATCACTGTCATGGTCTATTATTGGAACAATATGACCTTAAAGTCCAGAAGTACTTAAGAATTTGAATAAAAATTGAGAGAAATCAGTCTTAGTTGCTATCCATCTTTGTCTTTTCATTCTGACTTAATCACTCTGTTTAACATGTACTGACAATTAAATGGATGGACAACCCTTATCAAACAAATATTACTGCTCTGAACTGGTAAATATAAGACTCCTAATTAAAGAGGCTGAATGATGCTCTTGGGCTGGTAATATATGCTTGTTGAAACATTACCAATGAGCACAGGTCTTTCGTGGTAGTTGGTTGCATTCCTCTTGTCTCTAGACAGTAAATCAACTCAGTCCTACCTGAACTTAGGTAAAAAGATGTAGTCCACCAAAAATCTTCCCTTATGTCAAGACTCAAGTTAAACAAAAACACAATAGCCATTCCCTGTACACCTTGAAAGATTGACATGGACTTAATCCCTATTCTCAGTGTTTGCTGTGGCAGAGAGGAGAGCTGAGCAGCCCTCTGGGTACCACATCTCAGGTGCGCAGCTCCCTTGGAGTAATGGGGTTCTGGCACCATTAGCAGAAAACACCCTGAGAAGTTTATCTGAGGGCTTGGATTCAGCTTTTGTCTGCTTGATGAAAAACATAATTCTTCTCGAACAATTCCCCTAGGATTTTCCCTAAGAGGAACATATAACACTAAACTGACCCAATTTGAAGAACAAGTTAGCTACATGAGAAAGAAAACAATGTCCCTTAAACTTACTGACTGAAACCTCAGTTATTTGAATTTAATTTGCTATATGAAGATGATTAATACTCTTATAGCACTAAAATATGGCTGTAAGATTTCGTGAAAAAATCATATTTTAGGGAGTATAAAGTATAAATGCAGGTATTTAAAAGATCATAAAAACTTTTTAACTCACAAGCTTTCTTGACAATAGCTTAAGTTATTTATGAAATGTATTTTCATCCAATATAATGACCTACTTAATTCATTTGGTTTTCTAACATTTTTCTTTAGAGTTGAAATTTTTGCACTGTCTCAGATTTTTTAAAAAAAATTGTTTACATAGAAATAGCTCTTCATTTTATAAACATTATATAGCCCTAGAATTTAAACAAAAAACAAAAAGAAAACAAAAAACCAATAAAATAATGATATAGGGTAAGGAAGGGGTGGGGGAAATAAAACTGACTCATTGGACATACAGTACATTTCCCTGCTAAATCAGACATGAATTCTAGGCCAGCAGATAAAATCTATTCCAACTTCCCTTATAAATGCATGCTGATACTTTAACAACTCCCACGGTGAGAAAATGTTGTCAGGTATCAAAAAAATCAATGATAAAGAATGAGGGGTCATTATCTTTATAGAAACACTGTACTTTTGGTACAATAAATTCAAAAACTATATTTATAAACTAAAAATAAGTAAACAAAGTTGGTATGACTCTATTTCACAGATGAAGTCACTTGACTAATTAAAAAAGTATCAGTCTTCCCTGCCCTTCAAACACTCACTTGATTTCTCGAATTTATCTGCTTATATAACTGATTCTGTGACTTGTAAACAAAGAGCCCTATCGCTCGACAGTTTTGGATCTGTGTGTTTGTACTGCTGTTTCCCTGTGGAGGTTGAGAGCTGCATAATGATTTATTCTTTCCCCGCCCCTGCCTTCTTTTCTAGTTGGCTCCTTCTTCTCTCTCTTTCTTTTTGTCAAAGTAGGTTTAAAAAAATCCAAGGAAACTACATGTGAAAACAAATCCTTGTGCCATAGGATTGAGGATGCTAACTTAAACACCCTAGGCACAAGAAATGCCCAGCGTGAGGGTCTCACATTCAGATGAGTTCCTCACAGGGAGACTACTAACACATAGTATTTCTCAGCATCCCCTGGACTCTTAACCAACCGTATGCGCTTGTATAAGGTAGCTTTGATTCCCCCGATTTCCCACGCACGAAACCCTCACAGCTTCAAAGAGGGCTCTGCATGCAAGATACACGGGGGTGTAGTTCAGGAGGAGAATGGGGCTAGTTGGCAGAATGTGGGTGAATAACATTCGAGTCTGTGCTTTAATTCCAGTGCTACTTTCCCCTGGTGTGCCCCCATTGTAATATTGACTGCTGACAAATTAGAAGCTTTCTATTTTGGTGATTAGACCTAATAAGTTACCTGGAATTAAAACACACCTAATTCGCCCGGGCTGGAGAGCTTGGTTGGTTGGAGCCTCGGCCCAAGGTGTAGAGGTTGCTGGTTCAATCCCTGGTCAAGGCATGTGCTGGTAAGGCTTGATGTTCCTCTCTCTCTCTCTCTCTCTCTCTCTATCTCTATCTCTTCCGCTTTCACTGAAATCAATAAAAAATCTTAAAAATTAAAAAAAAAAACCCCAACTAATTCCACCTTAGACAAATTGTATTCTAGGTTGATTCTCAGATTGTGGTTTCTATTTGTTTTTGATAGTATAGTTAAGGCATGATTTATACTGCGGTGTGTTGTGCTGTACATTACTGGCACTCTGTGTTGCTGATGAAGTCTTCCAGAAACATTTTCCTTACATAATAATTTAATACAGGTAAAAGAAATATAGAATACATTATTCTGGATTTTTTTTTAAAGATTTTATTTATTCATTATTGAGAGGGGGGGGAGAGAGAGAGAGAGAGAGAGAAGGGGGGAGAAGCAGGAAGCATCAATTCCTATATGTGCCTTGACCAGGCAAGCCCAGGGTTTTGAACCAGCAACCTCAGCATTTCCAGGTTGACACTTTACCCACTGCACCACCACTGGTCAGGCCTGGATTTTTTTTTTAATCTAGAAAATAGCCTGACCTGTGGTGATAAAGTGACGACCTGGAACGCTGAGGTCGTCCATTGGAAACCCTGGGCTTGCCCGGTCAAGGCACATGTGGGAGTTGATGCTTCCTGCTCCTCCCTACTTCTCTTTCTCTCTCTTCTATCTAAAATGAATAAATAAAAAATCTGAAAAAATATAAATAAAATCTAGAAAATAATGTGGTCTTAAATGAAGACAGACAACAGAGCCTTTAAACACCTTAAGTGATTACATAAAATTTTAATTCATTCCCCTTTTGTGTTTGCTATTTTATTCATTTTTTATTTTGTTAATGAATTCTTGAATTTTATTGGGTGACACTGGTTAACACTGTTAACCAGGGTTCTACAACACATCTCTGTACACTGTACTGTGTTCGTCCCCCAAGTCAAGTCTCCATCCATCACCCATACCTTCTAACATTGTGTTTGCTAGTTTAGAAAACCTTTATTTCCTATTATTTTTGAATGGCTCTCTCTCCCATATATGACCAATTCTTCTACCACCAGGAGCATTGTAAATCATTTTTGTGTCAAAGAATCTCTTAATAGACTTTCTTCTTTAAAAAGCCCAAGAACATTTTATTAGCTGCCTCAGAGCAGAAATAAGAATCTCTTGAAATTGCAAAAGATTCTTTGAATACTGTCCTTGGAGGTTTGGTCTTATTTCCATGAATGTAAGTAATTTGTGATTAAAGAATATTTAATGATCTCTAGATGGGAAATCTACCCCTCTCTCCTTTTAAAACCCAATTTTGTCACAGGAACGTTTTTACATTAGTGTATTTCCTAGCTTTTTTAAAAAATTAATTTTCATGTTTATATGGTCAGTAAGAATGCCCAGAGCTCTCTCACCTTGAGCCATGTGATCCAGGTTGAGATGAAAGGGGCAGGCCCCAGGTCTATAGCCAGCAGATGTAAATGAGATTCTGAAATGAAATAGTTGCCAAGCCCAAGAATTAAGGGAAGCCTTTGTGTTTCTCCCGGAGGCTGCAGTTGCAGCTTGCTAGGGTTTGCTTTGGCAGGTTTCAGAAAGTCTGTAAGAAACAATAGAAGCACAGACCTTTAGAGCTGAAAGGGACGATGCTTAGTCTTCATCTCTTCTCAATCTCTCACGTTAAAGATGAGAAAATGCATTCCAGACAGGGTTTGTGATCTTGAGAGGCACATTTTCTACTTTTATTCCTTTTTTTTAAAGCCATTAAAAATGTTTTCCATTGATTTGAGAGAGAGAGAAAAGCATCAACTTGTTGTTCCACTTACTTGTTCCACTTAGTTGTGCATTCACTGATTGCTTCTCATATGTGCTCTGACTGGCATCCAATCTTGTGACCTCAGGATGCCGGGAAGACACTTTATCCACTGAGCCACCTGCTCAGGACTAAAGAGCCATTTTTAATTCAAGTTTACATTAACAATATTTTATACCCTACTAATGGACAGGGATCTCTAAATTACTCTCTCTGTCCACATGGTGGAAGAATGGGAGGGAAGGATCATTTGCTCCCCTGAAAGGACTGGAAAAATGCAGAACATATCTTTGAACAAAACTTAAGGATCTGGATCTAATTTACCAACGTCTATGTTAGTAAAGCGTACTGTCAGAATTTACTTTATATAATTACAAACTCCAACCATGAAATATAAGACAGTATTATGGAAACCTACATATTCTTTGTAATGGAAATATAGGGTTTTTTTCCAAGTTGGGTTTAAAATTTCACTTTCTTTTCCTTTTATTTATTTATTTTTTTAATTTTCTGAAATGAGAAGCAGGGAGGCAGACAGACAGACTCCCACATGTGCCCTACTGGTATCTACCAGGCAGGCCCACCAGGGGGGTGATGCTCTGCCCATCTGAGGCGTTGCTCCTCTGCAACCGGAGCCATCCTCAGCGCCTGAGGCAGAGGCCATGGAGCCATCCTCAGCACCCGGACCAACTCTGCTCCAGTGGAGCCTTGGCTGCAGGAGGGGAAGAGAGAGATAGAGAGAAAGGAGAGAGAGAAAGGAGAGAGAGAGGGGTGGAGAAGCAGATGGTCACTTCTCCTGTTTGCCCTGACCAGGAATCAAACCTGGGACTTCCACATGTAGGGCCGACGCTCAACCGCTGAGCCAACCCACCAGGGCCAAAAATTCACTTTCTTAATCCACATATTGGCTTCTTCTGTACTTTGGATTCATATTCATTTACTTTATAAACAAAGTGATAGTTTTTTTTTAAATTTACTGTTACATATCATTATCTAATGAGCAGAAATACTAATTGAGGAAACAGTGGAGAAGATTATATTTCTGCTATTTCTATAGCATAGCCCAAAACATTCCAAATGAGAAAAAGTTGGTGAGTCGGTGGTCATGAATGTCCCCAAATGTTTGTTTTTACAAAGTCAGAGAAACTGTACCATTGTCTTTCTTATCATCTCATTTTCTGGGCTTGGTATCTAAAGGACTAATAGCCCAAATCATTGATAGCTTTAGTATGGCCTTCTGGGACTGTTCATTATGAAGGAATTGGCTTTCATTTAAATATGGCTTAAGGCCTGACTAGGCGGTGGCGCAGTGGATAGAGTGTTGGGCTGGGATGCGGAAGACCCAGGTTCGAGACCCTAAGGTCTCCATCTTGAGCGCAGGCTCATCTGGTTGGAGCAAAAGTTCACTGGCTCGAGCCCAAGGTCTCTGGCTCAAGCAAGGGGTTACTCAGTCTGCTGAAGGCCCGCAGTCAAGGCACATATGAGAAAGCAATCGATGAACAGCTAAGGTGTTGCAACACGCAACGAAAAACTTATGATTGATGCTTCTCATCTCTCCGTTCCTGTCTGTCTGTCCTTGTCTATCCCTCTCTCTGACTCTCTGTCTCTGTAAAAAAAAAAAAAAAAAAAAGTTTAAATATGGCTTAAGGTTAGGTACCTGGAACCATTGTTACCAGAACATGTTATAATACATGAACATAAGAGTTGATAAGGGAAACATTACTAAACAGAAATGATCTTATTTTTATTTTACAAAGAAAGTCATATATCACACACACACACACCACCACCACCACCACAGTTATGCCCCAAACAGCAGTATAAGATAGTGAAAAAAAGCTTGATTTTTGGAGTTACACTGACCTGGGTCCTATTTTCAGCCCCAGAACTTAACCTGCATTCTTCTTAGACTTATAAAATGATTTTCAGTCAACTGAAAAAACTTTAAAATATGGTACAGGCTTCAATGTGCTTAAAATTGTCTTTATAAACTGTACTCAGACCCATGCTTTTTCAGCCATGTTATGATTCTTTATGCCCTGCTAACCAACCAAGCTGAGATCTCTGTGCTTCTCCAATAATCCAACGCTGGGTATCGGAGATCTTCACTGTTCAAAGTTCTTAAACGTTGTCTTTATAGTGCCAAATCTTTTTTTTATTTATATATAGTTGGGTTTTTAAAAAGATTTTATTTATTGATTTTAGAGAGAGGAGAGAGAGAGAGAAGGACGGGGGAGGAGCAGGAAGCATCAGCATGCAGTTGTTTCTCGTATGTGCCTTGACTGAGCAAGCTTGGGTATATGAACTAGTGATCTCTGCATTCTAGGTCAACGCTTTATCCATTGTGCCACCACAGGTCAGGCATATAGTGCCTAATTCTTTTAACCTACCGCTGTCTAAACATTCTGCAGCCCTTGCCTGTCCAATGCCCATTTATTCTGACACAAGAACATGTGCATTTCAATCATTAGTTGATTTGAGTCTTTAACTCCATAAATCCTTACTCTTAAACACATACCCTTTGAACATCAGAATTGCTTGGTTTTGGGCCTCAATATACTCATCTATTTCTCAAAGCATCTGCTAAGGGCAAATAATAAAATTTTTAAATCTCTTATGTCCAGATTAATAAGGTTTAATCTACGTTTAAAATGTACATTACCAATTAGATCTTGAACATTTACTTGTTTTTTATTCATTGATTTTTAGAGAGAGGAGTGGGGAGGGGAGGTTTCTGTATGTGCCTTGAACGGGCAAGCCCAGTGCTTTGAACCAGCGACCTCAGCATTACAGGTTGATATTTTATCCACTGCGCCACCACAGGTCAGGTAGATCTTGAACATTTACATATTTAATTTTGACTAAAATGACTATTTATTATACAAAGTTTCATTGTATGCAATCTGCCTCTATTCTATACCATCATGAAGAATTTCTTGTATTGCTGCATAACTTAGAAGTGGTAAAAATGAGAGATATACGCACACTTAACAAGGACCATGGGGTTCAAGACTTCTCAATTAGAAAACAGGTCTTTCTTCTTCTATAAGATCAAGATTGGTTTATAGTGAGTAGAAAATTAAAATATATCATGGTGGGTTGTACTCTCACTTGGCAATTTATTCAACCGCACAATAGACAGAAGGAGATTTTGTTCAGTTAGAGCCCAAGTATTCACCTAGCATTGTAGACACTGGGTGGATCCATTCTAATTACTAATTCCAGTGTTTTATAGGATCCCATAAAAGAAAGCAAGGAAAGAAGGGGACTCAACAGATGAGTGTGAATTGGGAGAGGGTATAGGGTGAGAATTTCAAAGCTTAGGGCTTGAGATTAATGCAGGGGCAAGAAAGGAGGGGTGACAATTAGAAAAAGTACAGTTGGAGTAGGGATTTCTGGGTGGACCTGGAAGCAGTGGCTATGTTAGAACGGAGGCTCTGCTCTTTCATTCTCCACTGTTCCCCCACTATTTTCTTCAAACTGTTTTCTTCAAACTCCGTTTTTCTCTGGGCAAACTGTGCTTATAAAGCTACTGGTGCTGACACTGGGAAAGCACACAGGTTCTGCTCATTGTAAATGCTTTGATAGGAAGAGCCAGTCTTCTTAGCTTAGAAGAAGTAATTAATGATTATACTGTTGTCTTGGAACTAAAATGGGCAGCTATTTTGGATAAATTTAAAAAATTAATGGAGACTTACTAAGAAGAATCAAAATTGTGCCTATTGACAAAATTTGTGCCTAAAGTGGAAAAGGGCCCTGATATTCAATTGCTTTTAGGGCAAAGGTAATCTGCTTGTACGCATGTGTCTTTCTTCCTTCAGATTTGTCATTTAGAGTGCTTAACAGAATGCTCTGATTTTATGATTCAAAATGCTCTTTAAAATCACAGAACATACAGAATTTTCTGAAGAAAACTTATTTACCAAACAGTTCATTCTTATGCAAAAATATATAATTTTTAATTGAAATGTTTTCTTAGATTTACAATTCACTTCCCCATTCTGATAAAATGTATCTATACTGCAAATTCCCACTGACTTCAACTTACCACTAATGCAATTTGCCAATTATGTATGTAGAACTAACAAGTTTATTTTTAGTATTATAAATAAATGTGTTTCTTACACACATTTGTAAATTCTTTTCAAAAGAGCAAATTATTTTTAAAAGCATACTGATTCATTTTGGTGATACAATTTTGAATATGCAAGAAGGGCTCATTTTCTGGATATTCACAATTTATAACATTATATATTTATTTATACAAGTATAGTTCTTCAAACTATACCTTTCAGTTCCCCTTATATATTCTGGAAGAATAACATTATAGACAAAATGCTAGTGAACATTTATATTTGGTTCCAACAAGCCTGCTCTAAAAAAACAAATTTCTATCATTTTAATCATTCCAAGGAAAAATGATATAGCCAGTCAATCTTTTTTTCTTTTTTTAAAGGTATTACTAATTTAGAATATTGCACAAGAAAGAACCCATTCCAGCAGGTAAAGCAGAATGAGAATTAACTACCCAGAATGGATCTCAGGTTTGTAACTCTTTTGTTGTTTCTTTTGTTGAAGCAAATTCTTATGTGTACTCATAGAATGTAGATGTAGAGGAACTATGTTGCACTTAACTTTATGTTCAAATTATAGGCTTGTTTAACTTTTGATCAATTACTTTAGTATACCATGGGAAAAAAGAACAATAATGATATAAAATTTTGTGTAATTTTGTTAGTAGTATATGTACTTGGCTAGAGAAAAACCATAAAGCAATATGTATCACACAGAACATTTAATAACCATATACATTATATCAGTTATGTATAGAACTCGTACAGAATTATAACAAAATAATACACACACAGTTGACCCTAGATCACATGACACTTTCAGAAGATATCTTTAGCTATTTTTCAGTTTTTAGATTTAGTTGAGTGTAATGCAGGATTTGCATACATTACTTGATCAGTTTTGCTTATCTTTAAAAGTCAAATGAGGCCTGACCTGTTGTGGATCAGTGGATAAAGCATTGATTTAGAACACCGAGATCGCTGGTTCAAAATCCTGGGCTTGCCTAGTCAAGGCATATATGGGAGTTGATGCTTCCTGCTCCTCCCCCATTTATTCTCTCTCTCTCTCCTCTCTAAAATGAATAAATAAATAAAATTAAAAGTCAAATGAAGTTTTGAATTATTTGAATTAGCTATTCAATAGAAAACAGAGTAAGTAGCCACTGTCTAGTCATTGTTAGTCAATCTATACTCTGTAAGTAAACAGTAGTTGGTAATTTACTAGATAGTCTACCTTCCAATCTAAACATTGAATGTTCAGCATAGGGGAGACAGATTGATAATATAAAAAAATTAGTTTTTAATTAACTAGAAGGATATTTATATATTAAAGATATAAATTCTTTTTTTTAAAAATGTTTAGTAAATTTTTATATTTATTGTGTTAACATGGATTCAAGTGTCCCACTCAATATAACACCCTCACCCCCACCCTGTGTCCCCCAATATACCCCTTTTACCCCCTTCCCCTTGACCTCCTCCCCCCATCCCTCTGGGATTTACTGTCCTGTTATTTGTAGCTATGCTTTATGTATATATAATTTCACTAAGCCATCACCTTCTCTGATCCCATCCCCTCATCCCCCTTCTATCTGACAGCTGTCCCTCTGCTCCCCATGACCCCGCCTCTGCCTCTATTCCGTTACTCAGTTCACTGTGTTCATTAGATTCCACATATAAGTGAGCTCATATGATATTTGTCTTTCTCTGCCTGGTTTATTTCACTTAGCATAATAATCTCCAGGTCCATTCATGCCATCACAAAAGGTAAGATTTCATTTTTTTTTTTTTGATAGCGACAGAGAGAGAGTCAGAGAGAGGGACAGATATAGCGACAGAGAGAGTCAGAGAGAGTCAGAGGGACAGATAGGGACAGACAGACAGGAAGGGAGAGAGATGAGAAGCATCATTTCTTTTTTGTGGCAACTTAGTTGTTCAATGATTGCTTTTTCATATATGCTTTGACCAGGGGGCTACAGCAGAATGAGTGACCCCCTTATTCAAGCCAGTGACCTTCAGCTCAAGCCAGTGACCTTGGGCTTCAAGCCAGCAACCTTTGACCTCAAGCCACTAGGGGATCATGTCTGTGATACCATGCTCAAGCCCTCTCAGGCCTGCTTTTGCTGTGTCCCATAAATTTTGAGTTGTATGTTCATTTTTATTTGTTTCAAGGAAATTTTTTATTTCTTCCTTGATCTTGTTATTAACCCATTTGTTATTTAATAAGATGCTATTTAGCCTCCACGTGTTTGAATATTTCTCAGTTTTTCTATTGTAGTTGATTTCTAGATCCATACCATTGTGATCAGAGAAGATACTTGATATGATTTCAACTTCTTAAATTAATTGAGACTTGTTTATGTCCTAACATGTGGTCTATCCTAGAGAATGTACCATGAGCACTTGAAAAGAATGGATATTCTGCTGCTTTGGGGTGAAAAATTCTAAAAATATCAATTAAATCCAGCTGATCTAGTGTGTTAATGCCACTGTTTCTTTGTTATTTTTCTGTCTGGAGAATCTATTCATTGATGTCAGTGGGGCATTAAAATCCCCTACTATTATTGTATTGCTGTCAATCTTGCACTTTATGTCCATCAAAATCTGTTTTATATATTTAAGTGCTCCTATATTAGGTGCATAATTTTTGTGTGTGTGTGTGTATTTTTCTGAAGTTGGAAACGGGGAGGCAGTCAGACTCCCACATGCACCCAACCGGGATCCACCCGGCATGCCCACCAAGGGGCGATGCTCTGCCCCTCTGGGGCATCGCTCTGTTGCATCCAGAGCCATTCTAGTGCCTGAGGCAGAGACCACAGAGCCATCCTCAGTGCCCAGGCCATCTTTGCTCCAGTGGAACCTCGGCTGCAGGAGGGGAAGAGAGAGACAGAGAGGAAGGAGAGGGGGAGGGGTGGAGAAGCAGATGGGCCATTCTCCTGTGTGCCCTGGCTGGGAATCAAACCCAGGACTCCTGCATGCCAGGCCGACGCACTACCAATGAGCCAACCGGCTAGGGCCTAGGTGCATAAATATTTACAATGGTTATATCCTCCTTCTGGATTGCTCCCTGTATCATTATGCAGTGACCTTCTTTGTCCCTTACTATAGCCTTTGTTTTATTTAAAATCTATTTTGTCAGATATAAGTATTGCTACCCCAGCTTTTTTTGTTTTTTAATTTCCATTTGCATGAAATACCTTTTTCCAATCCTTCACTTTCTTTTCTTTTTTTTTTTTTAAAGATAAGAATTTTTTTTTCTTTTTTTCGGTATTTTTCTGAAGTTGGAAATGGGGAGGCAGTCAGACAGACTCCCGCATGTGCCCAACCGGGATCTTCCCGGCTTGCCCATCAGGGGGAGATGCTCTGCCCATCTGGGGCGTCGCTCTGTTGCAATTAGAGCCATTCTAGCACCTGAGGCAGAGGCCATAGAGCCATCCTCAGCGCCTGGGCCAACCTTGCTCCAATGGAGCTTTGGCTGCGGGAGGGGAAGAGAGAGACAGAGAAGAAGGAGAGGGGGAAGGGTGGAGAAGCAGATGGGCACCTCTCCTGTGTGCCCTGGCTGGGAATCGAACCCAGGACTCCTGCACTCCAGGCCAACGCTTTACCACTGAGCCAACCGGCCAGGGCTGACAATCCTTCACTTTCAGTCTATGTGTATCTGTGTATATTTTGTTCTGAGGTGGGTCTCTTGTAGACAGCATATATGCAGGTCCTATTTTCTTATCCATGCAGCTACACTATGTCTTTTTTTTTGTATTTTTTCTAAAGGGAGAAGTGGGGAGGCAGAGAGAGACTCCCACATGTGCCCTACCAGGATCCACCCAGCAAGCCCACCAGGGGGCGATGCTCTGCCCACCTGGAGCATTGCTCCATTGCAACAGAAGACATTCTAGCATCTGAGTTGGAGGCCATGGAGCCATCCTCAGCACCTGAGCCAACTTTGCTCCAATGGAGGCTTGGCTGCAGGAGAGGAAGAGAGAGATAGAGAGAAAGCAGAGGAGAAAGGGTGGAGAAGCAGATGGGCACTTCTCCTGTGTGCCCTGGCTGGAAATTGAACCCAGGACTTCCACACACCTGGCCGACGCTCTACCACTGAGTCAACCAGCCAGGGCCTATCCTATGTCTTTTGATTGGAACATTTAACCCATTTACATTTAAGGTTATTATTGATATGTAGTTATTTCTTGCCATTTTATTCTTTAAATCTACAATTCTCTTTTCTCAATTTCTTTTTTTTGTTGTTTGCTCTTTTTACAGCAGGCTCCTTAACATTTCTTGTAGTACTATTGATAGTTTGGTTGTAATAAATTCCTTGAGATTTTGTGTGTGGGGGGGGGGGTTGGGTTTTTGTTTTTAGGTGTTTTTGTGTTTGTTTGTTTTTGTCTGAGAAGCTTTTTATTTCTTTTTCAATTTTAAATTATAGCCTTGCTGGCAGAGGTGGATTTAACAGCAGGCACACCTGACACACACCCTGGGCCTCGATATCTAAAGGGCTCTGCAAAACCCCAAGTTTACACTTTTTCTAATGACAAGGTGTCCAATATTTTATTCTGCGCCCAGGGCCTCAACCGACCTTAATCTGCCTCTACTTGGTGGATAAAGTAGTCTTGGTTTTAGGTTCTTGTTTTGTATCACTTTGAATATTTCTTGCCAATCCCTTCTGGCCTCAAGTGTTTCTGTTGAGAAGTTGGATATCATCCTTACGGGGGCTCCTCTGTAGGTAATTAGCTGCCTTTCTCTTGCAGCTTTTAGTATTCTTTCTTTGTTTCTTAACTTTGGCATTTTAATTATGGCATGTCTCGATGTAGGCCTCCTTGGGTTCCTCTTTAATGGGACTCTCCATGCTTCTTGAACTTGTGTGACTTTTTCCTTCATCAGTTTAGGGAAATTTTTAGCTATGATTTCTTCAAACAGGTTCTCTATCCCTTTTTTGTTCTCTTCTCCTTCAGGAACCCCTATGATGTGGATGTCATTTCTCTTCATGTTGTCACAGAGGTCTCTTAGAGTTTCCTCAGACTTTTTATGACTCTTCATTTTGCTTCTCTGTTTCTGTGCTTATGTTTATCTTGTCTTCTAAATCACTGATTCGATCCTCTGCTTCATCCAGCCTGCTGTTGATTCCTTCTAGTGCAGTCTTCACTTCTGATATATTTGTCATTTCTGACTGGTTCTTTTTTATGATTTCAAAATCCTTTTTGATGCTTACTATCTCCTTATTTAGGTGTTCATTATGTTCATTAGAGCATCCATTGTTGCTCTAAGATCCTTGAGCATCCTAAAAATCATTATTTTAAACTCTGCATCTGATAGTTTGATTACTTCCATTTTATTTAGTTCTTTTTCTGGGGATTTTTCTTCTGTGTCACATTTCTTTGTCTGCCCATTTTGTCTGTGTATTAGGTAGCCCTGTCTGACTTTGAAATTTTTGTGGTGTCTTTATGAGGGAGATGTGCTCGGGGTACTGACCTCCAGGGCACCTGCATTCCTTGCTCTAAAAATGGTTCTTCAGGGTAGTACTTACCCTCCTGTTGTATATGAGTATTGAATGTGTTGGTCCTTTCATGGGTACAGTTATCCTTTCAGGCTGGCTAGCTCTAAGGGTCAACCTTGATCATGTGTATTAGACACTGTGCAGTGTGTCCTGTTGGGCATATTTATTCTTTGAAGTGTTTAGATTTTTGCTGGACTACACCTTTGGGCTTGCTGCTTTGTAGCTAGCCAAGTCTAGTGTTGTATTGTATGCCACCCACTACTGGTTATGTTGGTCTGGGTCTTTTTGGCTTGGCATCAGCCATTGTTCGTACCCTGCCATGAGCTACCTGTGTGGAGCTACTGTTCTGTTCACTGTTTGTGTCTGTGTTTTCTGTGCCTGGGTAGTGTGGGAGGGGCCAATATATGTATAAGGATCAGCTTCCTCCTGTTTAAAGATGACAGAAGTTCTGTAAAAGCCCCAAGCTCTGTAAGATTTGCCTCCACTTTTCAGCTGCTCCATCTCATCTTGCAGCTGCCTGGTCTTCCCACAGTCTTCTGTAGAAAGGCTATAGTGTGGGCTCAGACTGGCCTCATTCCCCAACCCTTCTACAGGTTGCAATCTTGATGGGTTAGGGCAGCTGAGGTTGGAAATACAAGCTTATTGGGATTCCCTATTTCAGGGATCTCTTGGTCAGGAGCTCAGTACAGGGAAAGTGGCCCCTACTTCAAAGCCTAATACTTTAAGCACTGCTGGATACTCCAATTCTATTTCTCCCCAGTGAGGTAAGCACAACCTCACAATCTCAGGCCTCTCAGTTCTTTCTCCACTGGAGCCCCAGGTAAGTGGCTATGAATGAGATTTTCTGTGCTGGCCCTTTAAGATAGAGCCTGTGTTGCTGAGAGCACCATCTCTTTCTCAGACAGAAACCTGGGCTCTTTTCACCGCCAAATGCATTGTGGGTGCCTTTTCTAGGCTCTGGGGCTCTAGGCCAGGGCTCTGGGCCTGTGGCTGAAGACCCTCCCCTCTCAGGGTGAACTTCCCTGCAATGAGAGTCCCTCCAGACCCTTCACTCCACTTGCTCCTGAGAACGGGGCAGCCTTTTTCAGGTCTCCATCCTCCTTCCATTTTTGATGTGGCTTCTGTGACTCCTTGGTTGTGGACTCCTCTTCATTTAGTCCGAAGTTGTTTTTTCAAGATGATTGTTCTTAAGTTGTAATCCAATTTGGTCCTGGAAGGTGGCCTTTGGAATGTCCGCTTACTCCGCCACCATCTTGGAATCTCAAAGACATGAATTCTTTACCTGTCATTCAGATGCATATATTTGCCTATATACAGAATGGGAAAATAAACTTTTAAAATGTTGCAAACAGAGTCAAAAGTCAAACAATAATCTTGGGGCAAATCATCCTAACACACAATAAGGGGACCATATCCTTCATATACAAAAAATTGTTATAAATCACTAAAAATGATAAATTTTCCCAAGAAATAGAGACAATAAATAGGTAAGTCACAGAGATATATTCTTAGTAGTTGAGTTAAAAGGTCAAACCTAAGGAAATCGTTCAGTATTTCCAGTAAACCTAGAAATGTAAATTATGATCAGGTGCCAGTTTTTTTAAAACCTACATTACAAGAAATGTCGATGTATATTTTGTATAGTGGTTGGGAAACATGCACTGCTGGTGGGAATGTATAGTGGGACAAATTTGTTGAGAATAATCAGGTTACATACATTTTTAAAACCTTTAAATTTTTATACATTTTGGTTCTGTAATTCCCCTACCACAAGTATATCCTTAAAAAAATCAGAGATGTGGACAAAGATTTGCAAAGATATTTAATATACTGTTGTCTGTAACAGGAAAAACTGAAAGCAACCAAAATCAGAATTAAGTTATAGGAGATTCATTAAATAAATTATGGCATACATTAACATTATTAAATATATATAAAAATTAAAAATCATAATTTTGAAGAATATTTACAGATATGGGAAACAGTTCTCAAATGTTAAGTAAAAAAGTATATATAAAACAGTAGGATCCAGCCTGACCAGGCGGTGGCGCAGTGGATAGAGCGTTGGACTGGGATGCGGAAGTACCCAGGTTCGAGACCCCGAGGTCGCGCGCGGGCTCATCTGGCTTGAGCAAAGAGCTCGCCAGCTTGGACCCAAGGTCGCTGGCTCCAGCTGGGGGTTACTTGGTCTGCTGAAAGCCCGCGGTCAAGGCACATGTGAGAAAGCAATCAATGAACAACTAAGAAGTCGCAACAAGCAACGAGAAACTGATGATTGATGCTTCTCATCCCTCTCTGTTCCTGTCTGTCTGTCCCTGTCTATCTCTGCCTCTGTAAAAAAAAAAACAAAACAAAACAAACAAAAACAGTAGGATCCAATTCTATATCTATCTATCTACCTATCTATCTATATATACATATATATTATATATATATACATATACATATACACACACATAAATATTTTCTGAATATCTACATAGAAAAAAGATTGGATATACGGTACATCCAAATATAAACAATAATTATCTTTTGCTAGTATGATTACAGATGATTTTCCTTTCTTTGTAATTTTCTGTATTTAAAACACTTTCTATAATGACCATGTTGACTTAATGGTTTCCCCCCAAGGTCCTTCATTATTTAGTTATTCCATTTATATCACCAATTACCCAGTGTCCACAGTCAAGAAAGAGAACAGGCTTGTTCAAAAGTGGAAAGTTTAGCCTGACCTGTGGTGGCGCAGTGGATAAAGCTTCGACCTGGAACGCTGAGGTCGCTGGTTCGAAACCCTGGGCTTGCCCAGTCAAGGCACACATGGGAGTTGATGTTTCCTGCTCCTCCCCCCCCTCCCCTTCTCTAAAATGAATAAATAAAACCTTTAAAAAAAAAAAAGTGGAAAGTTTAGAGTGGCACCCTCTAGTGGAAACAATGGAAGTAAAGTCCAAGGTCACTGGCCTGAGCAAGGGGTCACTCAGTCTGCTGTAGCCCCCTTGGTCAAGGCACATATGAGAAAGCAATCAATGAACAACTAAGGTGCCATAACAAAGAATTGATGCTTTTCATCTCTCTCTCTTCTCTCTCCGTCCCTATCTGCCCCTTTTTCTGTCTCTCTTTGTCTCTGTCACACCCACACACAAATACTGTGGGTATAATGTAAAACTCAAATTATAGTAAAAAATAAAAGTCATTGGTGAAAACAAAGTGAATCAACTACTAATTCTGTCTATGAAGTTGCTAAAATATTTTTATGAATTTAAATTTTTTTTGTTGTAACATATTATTTGATTTTGAAAAGTTACATTAAATATTTTATGTATTTTTGTCAATAAAAGTACTGACCATATTATTTTTCAGTCTTTCTTTAATATAAACACACCCATTTTTTTCTGACATTAGCACATTTCATTTGTTCGTTTATACTTTTCTGGGTTTTTTGAGTGTCTATATTATATGTTTAAATGCTAAGGGCACCTGAAATAGGTTCAATTAACTTGTTATATTTGAAATTTGTATACCCAATAAATACACATTATATTAATGGTTGGTGATGAATATTTTCAGGTAAATGACTTAAATGAATGCTGTCCAATAGAACTTCCTATGAGGTACAATAGAGTAGCCACTAAGGTAAACAGCTATCAAGTACTTGAAATGTGACTCAGGAGACAGAAGAACTGAATTTTAATTTTTTTCAATTCCAATTAATTTAACTGTAAATAATCACAAGTGGCTAGTTGTTACCATATTAGCACAGACTTAGACTTAAATAACAACTCAAAATTCTTACAGAAGTGAACTAGAACCAGAGGTGGAATTAGAACTAGAGTCTCACTTTAGTCATACACACTGTCTTGTGTGGAGCACGTGTAGTTATTTGTGAGTGTGTAAGTATATTAGTGAATTAACAAGTATGACAAACAGGTCTTCTCCAATGTCATAATATGTCTGTTTTGCATTTAAATCTTTTCTATTATGTTGAGGAAAATACTGTTTAGAAAAATGTGATAAGGTAAATACTTTTACTAAACTAGTATAATGGAAATACTATCAATGTCCAAATGAACAGCTTTTCTGTTTACACTTTTATGTACAAGAGACCAAAGAAATAATTGAGACTTGTAATTCAGAAACACTATTTCAAGACATAACCTAAGACATCTCAATAACTACGCTCAGATGTAAACCAAGTGCCAGCACTTCTTCATTTGTTTGGTCCTCTTTGACCACACTGTCTTTCCTTTAGAACTCTTCAGCTTCCTGGTCATCTTGCCAAGTCTTCTGCCCTTCTGCCTAGTCCATTATCTTTTCTGTCACTTCTCTTTCCGCTACTTAAACGGAGATGTCACTTTTGTTTTTGCCCTTGGGTCTAGCCCTATTGCTTTTATGTTCTCTGATTTCTGTCCTCTGTCTCATGGTTTCAACTGTCAACTTCATGTGGATAATTATCCAATTGAATGTACTTAAAATATGGAAAAATAATCAACACAGAAAGAGAATAAAGCTCATCATGTGAAATGTTAACAACCTTTAAAAAACACTGTGAGCCTGACCTGTGGTGGCGCAGTGGATAAAGCGTCGACCTGGAAATGCTGAGGTCGCCGGTTCAAAACCCTGGGCTTGCCTGGTCAAGGCACATATGGGAGTTGATGCTTCCTGCTCCTCCCCCCGTCTCTCTCTCTCTCCTCTCTCTCTCTATCTCTATCTCTCCTTTCTAAAAATGAATAAATAAAATTTAAAAAAAAAGAAAAAAGAAAATTTATAAAAAAACAAACAAACAAAAAACACTGTGAATTTTTCCTCCAACATTTGGAATTAGATATGGATTCAAGAAATTGAGGAATAAAATCTTAAAAAGTCTTTTTTCCCCCTTTTCATTTTGGTCCAGTATGTAGTATAAAAGTAATTTACATAACAAACATCACATTGTTTTTGAAAACTTTTCCTAATTAAAAGATATTTCAGCCTGACCTGCAGTGGCACAGTGGATAAAGTGTAGACCTGGAAACGCTTAAGTTGCCAGTTCAAAACCCTAGGCTTGCCTGGTCAAGGCACATATGGGAGTTGATGCTTCCTGCTCCTCCCCCTTCTCTCTCTCTCTCTCTCTCTCTCTCTCTCTCCCCTTTCTCTAAAAATGAATAAAGTCTTAAAAAAAAGATATTTCTTTTTTTAAATTTTATTTACTTTTATTAATTTTAATTGATTGAAGGATATTTCTAGTTTGTGTTTTATCTGAAAAGTAAATGATAGATTTTATTTTGAACAAATATGTAAATTCCCTTATGGGAATTTATAAAAGTAAATACAATCCAAAATTTTAAAAGTAGTTGTGCTTAACATAAAAAAAAAATCCATTCAGTATGTGGTATACATCTCCCCCAAACTCATTAATTCATAAAGCTATATATTTTTAAGAGCATTCTTTCTACCATTGTCTTTTTAATAGCAAATATACAGAGTTTCAGCTACATTATAATTTAAGTAGGCTTTTGTAGGCGGGGCATTGTTTATAGAACTCTTTGTAAAATGGTTTCTATGGAGAAATGAGTTTTCAAGATGAAATTTAGAATCCTTGGCTCCTGCTTCTAATGCTTTGCGAGAAGGAAACTAGTCAGTTCACCATCTCAGGTGTCAGGGAACCTTTCTCAACCATGCCCTGGAGCAGGAGGCTAGCTGGCATTCCTGCTTTATCCTTGATACAAAAAAAAAAAAAAAAAAAAAAAGGATTCTGGGAAGGAAGGTAATCTATTCCCCATGCAACCTCAGCGCCCACCGAAAAAAGAATTCTGTGTGAAATTAGGTGGCAAAAAGGTTCAAAATAGTCTTAAATCTGGGATTCTTGCACTGGTACATATATGTTTATCTAGGAGTGGTAGGTCTTTCCTCCCAATCTCTGTTAACAGAATAAGACATTACTTTCAAGTGATTTTAATTGACTGTTCATTTTAATTTGCATTTTCTTCCATTTAAGAGTATAAAATTAAATATGGTTTCTAGTCAACATTAGTCAATGCAATCATGAGTAAAAGTGGATACTTTGAGGTAATACTGCACTAGAATACCTTAAACAACTACAGGAATGGTAATTTGTTTCTTCTGCCATCCTTAAATGTTATATGTAAATTAATGACAGTTATCAGTCCTTTAAGAATAAGGCAGATTTTTGGATATCACAATGATCTTGAAGGTGTACATATGAGAAAATTTCCTGTGGTTTTTCTAATTTAAACATAATTATGGAGACATTGAAGCCTGGGGTTGCCTATGTGACTATAAACATTATTCTTTATTTCTTTTTTCTTTCTTATTTTTCCAAGTGAGAGGAGCAGTGATAGAGACTGACTCTAGCATGCACCCTGACCAGGATCCCTGTCTGGGGCTGATGCTCTGCCCATCTGGGGCCATGCTTGCAACCGAGCTATTTTTAGCACCTAAGGTGGATGCTCCATGGAGCCATCCTCAGCGCCCAGGGCAAACGTTCTCAAATCAGTTGAGCCATGGCTGTGGGAGAGGAAGAGAGAAAGAGAGAGGAAAGAGAGAAGGGGGGAGAGGGGTGGAGAAGCAGATGGTCACTTCTCCTGTGTGCCCTGACTGGGAATCAAACCCAGCACATTCACATGCCGGTGGACACTCTAACACTGAGCCAAGTGACCAGGGCCACATTATTCTTTCTTAAAACTTTCTTTTCCTCTAGTTTTCTTTCTACTTAGCAGCTTTATTACCATCTCTGAGTTCTTTTTTTTTTGTCCTAACATTAAAGGGAAAATGTGAACATTTCACTTCTAATCTTTGATTTCTTTCTAAACTTTTAATTGAACTATTTTCTATGAAATACAATAAAAGGTTTCTTTTTAACCTGCACTACCAGCTTCTGCTTGGGTGCCTCCACTGGGATAGCTCACCAGTAACTCAAATATAGCATTCTTAAATCTATACTCATCTCTTTTCACTCAGCAACCAAATTTCTCCTGCCTTCTCTACTTCTCTACAGGATATTACTAGTTAGCCAAACTAAAATTTTTCATCTTTGATGTCTCCCTCTCCTGTTCCCCATATCCTCTAGGTTGCATAGTCAGTCTGGTTTTGCTTCATGTCTTTCACATTTACTCCTTTCTTTTCTCTGTCATTGGTACTTCTCATTACCTCTTGCCTAGCTGTTACTGTTCTTGTAACTGATATCGCTTTTCTTCAGTGCCTTTCCCTCCAACTTATTTGACACAATACTTCCCAAGTCATCTTTTGGTTGCTAAGTTTTCTGAGAAAAATAATTCACTTATTAGGTCTTTTTGTCTTTTTCACTAATGTAGTTACTTAAAAACATATGTTTTGGCCCTGGCCGGTCGGCTCAGCGGTAGAGCGTCGGCCTGGTGTGCGGGGGACCCGGGTTCGATTCCCGGCCAGGGCACATAGGAGAAGCGCCCATTTGCTTCTCCACCCCCACCCCCTCCTTCCTCTCTGTCTCTCTCTTCCCCTCCCGCAGCCAAGGCTCCATTGGAGCAAAGATGGCCCGGGCGCTGGGGATGGCTCCTTGGCCTCTGCCCCAGGCGCTAGAGTGGCTCTGGTTGCGGCAGAGCAACGCCCCCGGAGGGGCAGAGCATCGCCCCCTGGTGGGCAGAGCCTCGCCCCTGGTGGGCGTGCCGGGTGGATCCCGGTTGGGCGCATGCGGGAGTCTGTCTGTCTCTCCCCGTTTCCAGCTTCAGAAAAAAACAACAACAACAACAAAAAAAACATGTTTTCAGCAGGACATTTGGTACCTGTTCCTTCTCATATTAAGTTTTACACCAAAACTTAATGGAAAAAGACAAAATGGAAGAACAACTAGTTATCATCCTTTTTTTTATTTTTTATTTTTGTTTTTGGGCCTTATGGGGAAAACCTGGGTATTAAAGGTGCAGTTTAGATTTACCTCTCAGATTAGATTCAGTGTCAGAGATGCAACCTGCTACATGCCGCATTTTATGCAGTGTAACACAAAACTGAGAGATGTAAGTGGCAACCTCTGGGAGATTTATAGAAGGAGAAGGAACAAATGGACCGGTCTTGAGTTTCTTGCTTTGGTCAGTAACAGAGGCCAACCCATCTTTCAAAATGCCTACATTTTGAATTTCTGACATTTGATGAATGATTGTAAACTAAATATGCTCAAATTGACAAAATTATGAGTTACTCTAAATCCACTGCATTCCATACATCTCAGATTCCTTCTCAGTATTTCATCTTCAGTCATAATGATTTGATTTTCACTGAACATGTTTCAGGGACACACACAAACTCAGTTACAGTGATTATCTCTGATAACTGCAGTTGAGGCAATTTTTTTTAAAGTAGTACTTTTATAAAAATGATATCTTAATTTTACCATGAAAACTAATTAAAAATAATATATCTAAAAATGACACATTTAGCATAGGGACTTTCCCTATTTCGAAACATGTATCTAAACAGCAACATATCTAAGTCAAGAAACTTAAATAGTTGGAGAAAGTGTCATTTCTTGGCTTTTCCTGGATACATTCACTGTGAGACAGCCTATTATCGGTCTGAATTCCTTTTTCTTATTCATCCCAACATAAAAACAAAATAATTTTTTTAAAGGGCGGGATGGGGGTTGGGTGGGGAACTAGGGTATATCACTGAACCTCTTTTAGAGAAAAATGAGTGCTTATAAAATAATTAGCAAAGAAAAAGAATAAAATTCTCATGTGAAGATCTTTAATAGACTGCTTTAAAAATATTATGGCGTTTTATATAACTACTCAAAGGATTTGTCAGTAAGGAGTTTCCGACCACTCAGAAAACATTCCTTCCCTTTTTCACACTTAAACGCACACGAGTTTATAAAGATTTGAAAAGGAATAACTAGTTAAAATTGTTGCAAAATGTTTGCTTCATTATCCTTATCACACTTCTGTCGGCTCTCTTTTATTTCCCCTGAACATAATTTTCTCTCCTCTTGCTTTACTGGACTCCCATTTCCCACTGAAGCTTCAATTTTCTGGGAATGGTAATTGCCTCCAAAGTGGATACAGTCTTACTAAAGGAACAAGTGGGCGTTTTCCAAAAACACTGCTGCACCCTTCAGAAGGCAGCCTGGAAGGTTTTACAGAAAATGCTGAGCTGGCTGAGAAAGCCTTGGCAAGAGTAGGAAGCAGCCCCTCCGCTCGGTTGTCCTGTGGCTCCCACGCCTCAAGCTGCGGCCAGCTTTGGCTTGTCTCCCGGTCTTTCCAACCCAGCTCCTGACTGTGCCAACCAACTCATTCTGGAGTGCAGGCCTGAGTGCTGCAGCGGGGTGACAACAGTGTGGATGCTCCAAGCAATGGGTCCAAGTCGGTATGCTGATGGAAAGATACCGGTCTTCAGGCACAAATTGATTCGCTCTAGCCCATAGGCTTGGATTTTACTCCTTTCAGTACGGTGTCTGGGTGGTTCTGACACGTTAACGCCGCTCATCTGCTCCTCCTCCCCCACGAGACTCCCACCTCTGGGGCCAGGTCCTCGTCCGCCCGCGACTCCCACACCCTCAGCGTTTCCTCCCTCCCGGGGAACCCTCGCATTTCCTCCTTCCCCTCCCAGCCCTGCCTTTCCCGCACGCCCTCCTCCAGCCACATGACAGGAAGAGCTTCGCCGCGCAACGTCACAGACGTCCGCGACCCCGCCCCTGTCCCCCCTCGGCGCCGCACGCAAGGGGCGGCCGGCGGAGGGGCGGGCGTGTCGGCGCGCTCCGCGCTCCCCAACCAGAGCTCGCCAGAGCGCCGCGGCCGCCGCCGCCGCCGAGCCGCGCGCGGGTGCCCGGATGTGCGGCACTCGCGGAAGCCCCACCCCCGCCGCCGGCTCCGCGCGCCCCCGCCCTCCGCCCCGCTGCGCTCTGCTTTCCCCTCCCTCTCCCGCCCTCCCCCTTTTTCGTGCCTTGAGGTTGCGGGTCAGCGCGAGCCACTGCAGTGAGTCCGTCACGGCTCCGGCGTGAGCACGAGGCTGCAGCCCCCGAGCCGCCTGGCCCCGTCTTCTCTCTCTCTCTCTCTCTCTCTCTCTCTCTCTCTCTCTCTCCCTCCCCCGTCCTCTTTGCCTCTCCTCCTTTTCGCCATCTCTTCTCCCGCTCTCTGAATCTCGATCTTAATTTTTCTTCTCGCCCGCCCGCTCCCGCCTGCCCAGTCACCCGGCCGGCGCGGGCCCCGCGGCGCCGCCTCCCCTCCCCCAGTCCGCACCCCCTCCCCCGCGGGCGTCCCGAGGGCCGCAGCCGCCCCAGCCAGTGCAGCTGGGCCGCCGCCGCCGCCGCCGCTTCCTGCGGGAGCCCGTCTGAGCGCCAACACTCTCTCCGTCCGAGCCGCCGCCGACCGCCTGGCAAAATGGTGAGACCTTTGCTTCCCCTATGCACCAGCCCTCCCCCGCCCGCTGCGTCCAGGGGCGGGGGCGAGCCCCGACGCCCCTGGTCGGCTTCCCCCGGTTGGAAGATTCGAGAGATCCGGTCCGGGCTGATGCCGCGGCAGGTCCGAGAGCCCCTGGCCGCGGGGGCGTCGGGCGGCAGCCTGACAGGACAGTGGGGGCCCCGGGCCTCTGCGGCGCCCCCTCCCTTGCGGCCGCCGGGATTCCGCCTCTGCCTGCATTTCCCAACCCCCTCCGGGCCATCGGCCTGGTGCTGTCCCTTTGCCCCCCGCATTACTTCTTTCGGACCCTCCTCCATGTGGAGCCCCCTTGCACCCCCAGACTCTCAAGTTATGCGGTATTCCGAAACCGTAAGGGAATCTGTGACAAATGACTGTTTATATAAGACCCACTTTCCAGAGCCACTCTTTCTCCCACTCCCACTCCATTTTCAAGCAGTGAGTCTTGGCAGGAATCCTGCCACTCACTTCCCCCTCTCCTGTTGGTGTTTATTTCGCTGCTGTGTGCAGCCTTACGGGGCTTCTCTCGCTGCTGCTTTCCCCTCTGCACTGGCGAACCGGAAAGGGCCAAGGTGGATAGTCATGAAAACATAGCATAAGTCAGTCTCTGATAAATGGGGATGCCTGGTTTTTTTTTTTAATGCTCTCTTACTACCAAGGGTTTTTCGTTTTCTTTGTTACCTTCGTTTCTCTTGTGGTTGTTTTTGAATCATGGCGATTTAAATTTGTCTTTCCTTACCCTCACAGTAATCCCTAGGTAGAATCCACTGCTGTAGTGTTTCAAACCGACGCTAGGGGTGTGTCTCCCGCCTCTGTCACTGTAGCCAAGAAATCAACGACACCCTTTTAGCCCGTTACCGATTCTCTTGCTCCGGGGTGGCCGGAGTAGTTTCCTTTTGCAGTCAAGAATTGTGTTCAGGGTAGTAAAGGTTCGCAGTGCTTTTCCATGTGTATCAGAGATTCGAACATGTGATTTGGTGGTTAATACTTTTCCTAAAAGTCTTTAAACAATTTGCAGAAGATTTTTAGACTGACACTGGGTAATTTCTTGCACCTTTTAATTGTGTTTTATCCTGTATGTAGAATTTAGGTATTTCAAAACAGAGTGATGGATTAGGGAAGAATTTCCGTTGATTGCAACTTAAACTCAATTTGATGTGATTGTGCTGGAAGAAGGTGAAATTAGAATATTAAAGTAAATTAGCTTTTACATAAAACAGGTTAAATGATTAAGTGCACTTATTAGTGTACTTAGGAACAGACTTAATAAATGATTAGTGATTTTGATATGTAGAAGTTTTTCCCTGCCAACTTGGAAGCCATCTCAGAGACTTCAGCTCAGGAGTTACAAAATTTAGACTTTTCCAGACCATTACACAAAACAACTCGTATCTGTAGTCATCTATATACAGCGTTCTTATACATATGTCTTACTTGAAGGTCAGAATCTTGAAGATCTTTGTGCCTTTCAGTAAATGCTTACATATAAATAGCGAATTTTTGAGAACAATGATCTAGCCATTTGTTGTTTGTATATTATATAGCGGAATAATCTAGTTTGCAGTTTTTTTTCTTGTAGTGTATTCCCCCAGTACACACTCCCCCCCTTTTTTGAACAACAGACAGAATTTAGGAAATTCTCCTTTAGCTCTTAAATTTATTTTCCCTGTATTCTTTGTTTCCTTAAATGTTAATGTTTTTAAAGTTTTTATTTATTGATTTGAGAGGGAGAGAGAAAGAAACATCAATTTGTTCCACTTATTTATGCGTTCATTGGTTGATTCCTGGACACGCAGCAAACCTTCAACCTTGGCTTATCAGGAGGATGCTCTTACCAACTCATCTACCCAGCCAGGACTTTAAAAAATATTTTAAGATTTACCATCTAATACTGCTTTATTCCAGGTCATTATTTCCATTTCCATGTGGTTTTCTTTTCAGTATTTTTTTTTTTTTCTGATTACTTGGCTCTTGTCTACTATCCTCTCAATACTATCTCAGGACCTACATAATTTGTTCTGACAATGGCTTCCCAACTTTAGGATTATTTGGTCTGGTAACATAGCACTGGTTTTAAAGTATCAAGGCCATAGCTTGATTCTGCCATATGGGATATTGATTAACTTGAATATGGCTTTGGAGTGATTCTGTTCATTTTTCTAGTTAACTGAGCATACAATTCTGAAAGTTTTCACTCCCCTTGAAAATTTTACTATAACTTTTACTGGGTATCCTGAACATACTTATATTTATATTTTTTGTCAGTAGATTTTAATTTATGAATTAATTTATGGATATTAGATTGGATTGAAACTGTTAAGAATCTTTTCTGACAGGTATTCATTTTAGTTGCCTCCTTAAAAGTAATGTATCTTTTTTCTCTGAGAATATGTCTTTCCCTCCCTTCATCTCTGAGGTTTTTTTTCTTCTTTTTACAGAGACAGAGTCAGAGAGAGAGATAGGTAGGGACAGACAGACAGGAACGGAGAGAGATGAGAAGCATCAATCATCAGTTTTTCCTTGCATCACCTTAGTTGTTCATTGATTGTTTTCTCATATGTGCCTTAACCATGGGCCTTTAGCAGACTGAGTAACCCCTTGTTCAAGTCAGCGACCTTGGGTCCAAGCTGGTGAGCTTTGCTCGAACCAGATGAGCCCACGTTCAAGCTGGTGACCTCGTGGTCTCGAACCTGGGTCCTCTGCATCCCAGTCCGACGCTCTATCCACTGTGCCACCTCCTGCTCAGGCCATCTCTGAGTTTTAAACTGTTTATGTGATAAATATATGTGAGCATCCTGGTGGAATGGCCATTACATATGTAAATATAAAACACTGAGTACTGAGCTCCTAATAATTTTCCCTAAATCACTAATGGCCAGTTGCCTTTGATAAAATAAATACTATAGATGTTATTGAAATAAGTGAACGGATATCTTCACGATTATTTCTCTGTGTAGACATGTACCATTTTATTTCGAGTATTTCAGTGTTATATGTAAAGCAGTTGAAAAAGAATAAAATAGTAGAATGTTGAGGTTTCTGTGATTGAAAAGTCTCTTGAGTAATTTTTATTTATTTTTTAAAATATTTTTTAGAGAGAAAGGAAGAGAGAGAGGGACAGGAAGGAAAAGAGATGAGAAGCATCAACTCATAGCTGGGACACTTTAGTTCATTGATTGTTTTCTCATAGTGCTTTGATGAGTGGGTGTGTGGGGGGAGGGGCTCCAGCTGAGCCTGTGACCCCTTGCTCAACCCAGCAACCTTGGGCTCAAGCCAGCGACCATAGGGTCATGTCTATGAATCCACGCTCAAGCCAGCAACCTTGGGGTTTTGAATCTTGGTTCTGTCAATGTTCAGGTCGATGCTCTGCGGCACTACCTGGTCAGGCTGTCTTGAGTAATTTTTAAAGGAGTAAATTTTGTAGGGGCATTTTTAGAAACCTAGTTAACTTTTCACATATCAGAAATAGTTTTTAGTATGTGCTTAGTATAATTTAGAAATATGACCAGGCTTTTGTATCTGTTGTTATTGGAATGATAGGAGTTTTGTTTCGGATGCATTTATGAACATACTGCATAAGTAATTAGCTATTTTAAATTTTTTTACTTAGGGCAACTTTAAATTTTATAAATGGTCTTATGACATTGTGTTTTAAACTTTTTATTAAAATTATCTTCATGGTCTGTAAATACAATTTAAAACACATTTGCTACTGTTTACATTAACTAACTGCACTTAGAGTTGTACATCACATATTCTATCTAGTTTAGATTCTTTTTTTTTTTTTTTTTTTTTACAGAGACAGAGTCAGAGAGAGGGATAGATGGGGACATAGACAGGAACGGAGAGAGATGAGAAGCATCAGTCATTAGTTTTTCGTTGCAACACCTTAGTTCATTGATTGTTTTTTCGTATGTGCCTTGACTGTGGGGCTACAGCAGACCAAGAAACCCCTTGCTCAAGCCAGCGACCTTGGGTCCAAGCTGGTGAGCTTTTGCTCAAACCAGATGGGCCCGCACTCAAGCTGGCGACCTCGGGGTCTCGAACCTGGGTCCTCCGCATCCCAGTCCGTTGCTCTATCCACTGCGCTACCGCCTGGTCAAGTTAATTTAGATTCTTTGACAAAAGAAAGGCTTGTGGCCAGCAGAAATTCACATCAGTCATGAGAAAATTTCTTCACCCATTATGTCACATAGTGGATGAGAAAATTAAAAAGGCTTAGTAAAAGGTAAAGAAGCTGACTACAGGTAAGTCAGCAATGAGAAGGGAGGATCATTGTGGGCGGATCAGGCATCTGTCATAGGTGTAAGGCAAGCAAAAGTACAAAGCTGTATAAGGAAGTGAGCTTGGGCCAGAAGGATTAAGCAAGTCAGACAAAGGGCCCAGAGTTGGGCAAGCAACAGGGATTCATTCATATCAACAAACACTTGTTCACTGGTTATTGTGCTTGGTTGTGCAGGATAGTAAAATAATTAAAGCGTGTTTTCTGCCTTCATTTAAGTAGAGAATGTAAGATAAGTCTCAGTAGATGTGAAAAAGTTAGCATGAGTTATTATATGAATAATGTACACGAAGCCCAGTAGATATTGAGGGAAGAGCAAGATCAGTTTTATCTGAGGTTAGGGAAAGTTTTATGAAGGAGGTGACAATTGAGCTGGGTCTAAAATGATGATTAGGCTTGCTGTAGACCAAATTGGAGGCAGCTAGGAGAAGATTCTTTAAAGTCCAAGAGATGGGAAGAGACAGCGTGTTTGGAGCACTGATAAAATATTCCTGGACCAACAGCATCAGCATCATCTGATAACTTGTTAACCAGACCAGCTGAATGAAAAACTTGGAATGATACCAAACAATCTTGATTTTTATAGATCTTCCAGGAAATTCTGCTATATGCTGAATTTTTTTATATGCCGAATTTTGAAAGCCACTGTTTAGAGAATAGCAAGGAATATATTTACTTAAATTTTAGTTGAGTTTCTCTTAATATACCTAGTACTGACTATATAAACATAAGACAAAATTATAATTTTCAAGGAACTTCCTCAAATAGAGTAAATGACAAACTAAAATGGGTGTTGTAAGAGCATATGTCAGGGTGGAGGCTAAATCTAAACTGGGGTGGGGATGGGGTAGGGAGATGAATGTCACTGAAAGAAAACTCTGGAAGAGATGGTGTCTGAACTGAGTCTTAAAAGGATGAGTGTTCAGCCGTTGGGAAAGTTGCTCTAGATCAGAGCTCTATGTTGTAAGACTAGGTGATTGCTTCTTGGCCTTTTTGCTAAGATCATGTCAAAAGCTTTGGAGGTATGAGGTTTTCAAGTCTGTTCAGCATGTCTGGAAAGTGGAGGGTTAGGGTGAAAGGAAGAGAGAGTGGGTAGGTAGATTGAGTCAAGATCATAGTGGGGTTTGCATGTAACATGAAAGGGCTTACATTTTTTTCCTAAAGCCAGTGGGAAGCTATTATTTCTAAGCAGGAGAATGACATTGTCACATTTACAGTAGTTTCCCCCATTTTCCAAGGAGGATACTTTCCAAGATCCCCTGTTGATGCCTGGATAGTACTGAATCCTACATATGTATAATGTTTTTTCCTATACATACATACATATATACATACACATGATAAAGTTTAACTTATAAATGAGGAACAATAAGATTGACAACAAAAGTTAATAAATAGAGCAATTATAACAATATGCTATAATAAAAGTTTGGCCTCTCTCACACACACAATCACTATAGTTACTAAGTGATTAATGGGCAGGTAGAATATACAGTGTGAATATTATGAACAAAGGGATGCTTCACATCCTAGGTGGAATGGAGTGGGACTGACCGGGGTGGTGTGAGATTTCATCATGCTACTCTGAATGGCAACCAATTTAAAACTTATGAACTGTTTATTTCTGGGATTTTATATTTAATATTTTTGGACTTTGGTTCACCGAAGGTAACTGAAACCATGGGAAGCAAAATGTGAATGAGGGGAGACTACTGTACTTTTTTAAAGAGATCAACTTGGTGGCCATGTGGATAATAAAATAGGATAGATGATTCTACACATGGGGACCAATTCAGAAATCACTGTAATTCATACGAGAACTAAGGACTTGAAAGAATGTAACAGTGCATATGGAGCAGAAGTATGAAACAGACTTATTTAGGAGGTAGAAGATAGGACTTGGTGATGATTGGATTATGGGGAAGAGTGGGAGTGAAGCCTCTTGTGGCTTCTGACTTGGGTGACTGAATAGATGATAGTGCCATGCATTCAGCAAATATTTATTGAGCGCCAACTTGGGTCAGATCTGGTTCTAGGGATACATGGGAAATGCTAACCCATCCTGAAGAAACTTTCACTTTTCTGTAATGACTTGTTTCATCTCTACTCTTCTCCTTTTACTGGTATTTAATGTTTGGAAGGCTTTGTTGCAGGATTGTAAGTTCAATAGGACAGGGTGCTGTGAAATACTAACAGTTCTTGCTGCATAGATACTATGGCCTGGAACTTGATAGCCTGGACGTAGGAAGAGGCAACATGTTTGAGCAGTGATTCTCAAGATGTTGATCCTGAGCTAGCACCATCAGCATCATCTGGGACTTGTCAGAAATACACATTGGCTGCATAGAAGATAAAGGATAATGAAATTTGGGAGAGTGCTGATGATTTCTATTTTGGACATGCTGAATTTAAAGTAGTCATGGATAATCTGGGTAAATAGTGCCAACAGGTAATTGGCTATTTATATCCAGAGCTCTGAAGAGAAGTCTGGATCTGGAATAAGAATTTGAGCATTGTCTTTGTATTTGCATTAAGTATACTTGAAACTGTATGAAATCCTACAGAGAAAGAATATAAAATGAGCCTGACCTGTGGTGGCGCAGTGGATAAAGCATCGACCTGGAACGCTGAGGTTGCCGGTTTGAAACCTGCACTTGTCTGGTCAAGGCACATAGGGGAGTTGATGCTTCCTGCTCCTCCCCCCTTTCTCTCTCTCTCTCCTCTTTAAAATGAATAATAATAATAAAAAAGAATATAAAATGAGAAGAGTGCAAACCTTAAATAACATTGCATTAAAAAGTCAGGTAGAGTCTGAGGAACCTCTTCATCCTGTCTGAAAAATTAGCAGAATGGTGTCAGATCTGAAGGAGTGAGCAGTGTCTAGATACTGCAGAGATCAGGAAAGAGAACTTAAGTGTCTGGAGGGATCAGGTGACTTTGGGAACAGTACAAAAAAACCAACACTCAACCCTGAGTGGTTAGAACATTGTCCCAATACAGCAAGGTTGTGGATTCCTGGTCAGGGCATATACAAGCTCAACCAATAAATGCATAAATAAATAAGTAGGACAACAAATTGATGTTTCTCTCTGTCAAATCAATAAATAAAGGTAATTTAAAAAGAACAACAGGTTCTGGCTGGTTGGCCTGGCGTGTGGATAACCCGGGTTTAATTCCCGGCCAGGGCACACAGGAGAAGTGCTCATTTGCTTCTCCACCCTTCCCCCTCTCCTTTCTCTCTGTTTCTCTCTTCTCCTCCTGCAGCCAAAGATCCATTGGAGCAAAGTTGGCCCAGGTGCTGAGGATGGCTCCATGGCCTCTGCCTCAGGTGCTAGAATGGCTCCAGTTGTAACAGAGCAACGCCCCAGATATGGGCAGAGCATTGTCCCCTAGTGGGAATTCTGGATGAATCCCAATTGGATGCATGTGGGAGTCTGTCTCTCTTCCTTCCTGCTTCTCACTTCAGAAAAAAACAAACACATAACGACAGCAACACCATTTTGTACTGGTAGCCAGGAAAGCCAGGATGGCAGTGAGTTAAGGAATAAATGGGTTGTAGCCAGACATTGGGTCTAGACCAGGGGTCTCAAACTCGCGGCCCGCCCACCAATTTTGTGCGGCCCGCAGACTAATCAAACTTCGTGGATTAGTCTGCAGGCCAGTCTGTGGGCTGCACAAAATTGGTGAGCGGGCCGCGAGTTTGAGACCCCTGGTCTAGACTGTTCTTTGAAGCTTTGACTAGTAGGAGGGAAAGATCAAAGAGAATTTAGTTTTGAGTAAGAATTTATATATTTTGAAGACAAAGGAACAAGCCAGGAAAGAAGGTGGAGTTGAAGATTGAGCGGGATTAAGATGGAATTATTTGATAGTATGAGTAAAGAGATAGGAAGGCATATGACTGTCCTTAGACAAGAAGAGGGATTTTTCTTATTTGTTAACATGAGAGGGAAGGAGATAAAAATGAAGACTATTATATAAGTCCTCATCTTTAAGACAGTAACTCAGTTAAATTCTGGGTAATGAAAATAAGATTTCAAGGGAATGTAAACTGAGAATGCAGAGTCCTTGTTGTCTGTTCACTGTTTTATTCCAAATACTTGGTATATATAATAGATATTAAGAAGTGTTTGAAGAAGGAATGTGTGAATGAATAAGTGGAATAAAGGACTAAGTGATGATGAGGCAGTGGAGGGAATGAGTGTCAGTTACTTTTTGAGACATGAAGAAGAGGACAAAGAACAGTTAAGTGATTTATAATTGGGGTAATTCTTTTAGGATAGGAGATGTAGGTATTCCTTTTTAAACATTTTTATACTTAAAATATTCGACAGAACTCAAAGAGCAGTTTTACCATCTCTTCTCTGAATTTTATGGAGACTTACTTTACCCTTCTGTGTTTTAGGCACAATATCAACCTTAAAAGGGCACTGGAAAGGAAGGGGGTTGACAGTATTCGTTAAAATTAGAAGGGAAGCCAGGAGAGGGAGAGGTAAGAAAGAGGATGATTGATGGAACGACTCCTAGAAGTGGTAGAAAGAAGAGGGATAAAAGGAAAAGAAAGACATCAAAATAGAGGGAGAAAATCCGGTTGAGGAAAGTAGGCCATGGCAACAGATATGTTTTAATAATGTAGTTCATACCAGGTGGCCTAAATCATCTCAGTAACTTGAGATAGTTTCAGGCAAGATTATCTGCTGAAGTTGAGATTGAGGCTGAGGCAGATGGGGTGAGATTGAGGAGTATGGAAAAGGATTATAATATCAATTTTGGGGGATTTGATAGGCAGTTAACAGGGTATTAAGTAAATATGATTAAATACTAAGTGGTGGACCCAGGAAAGGACAACATTGGATCAATGACCAAAAATGTGAATCTGGGAAACAGAAGTTTTAACAAGAAAAGCATTTAGTACTCTTTTGTCAGTCTTAGGAACGTCTGAGCAAATTACATGGATCTAAAGGATCCCTTTTCTGAGTTCTGATTTTATGTAAAGGGAACATACAATTGTAGATACTCATTTTTTTTTAAGTTATAAGGATACCATTAATACATTTGATTAAAAAACCACACTTTCCTGGTCACCCATTCCCTTTGTATTGATCACTATAGTCTTCCTTTTTTTTTTTTTTTAAAGAGAGGCAGACAGGAAGGGAGAGAGGGTGCAGACACAGAGATGAGAAGCATCAACTTATAGTTGTGTCACCTTGTTGTTCATTGATTGCTACTCATATGTGCCTTGGTGTGTGTGTGGGGGGGTGTGGGGGTGTCTACAGCCAAGCAAGTAACCCCTTGCTCAAGCTAGCAACCCCAGTATCATGTTGATGAGTCTGAGCTCAAGCTGGTGACCTTGAGGTTTCAAACCCACAATCTCAGCATTCCAGCTGACGCTCTGTCCCAGTGGTCAAACCTTTTTAAAAAAAAAAAACCTGGGGTTGTGTATGGATTTATTAACTTCTTTATAATCTAATTTTTATTAAAAAGATTTACAAAGGTCAGACTTGGAGTTTTTAATGATACCATTACTCATTACAAATGTAAACATTGAGTCAGAAACAATTCAGCATAATTTTTCTAATCAGGTAGCAATATCATAATGATTGAAGTTGGTATTTTAAAAGGTGTCTGGCCCTGGCCGGATTGCTTCATTAAGCATCGACCTGAAGCTCAGAGGTTGTGGGTTTGATCCCTGGTCAGGGCACATTCAGGAACAGATCGATGTTTCTCTCTCTCTCTCTCTCTCTCTCTCTCCCCCTCTCTCCCTTCCTCTCTGGCTCAAATCAATAAATTTAAGAAGAGAAATATGTCTGAACTATGAGAGTATTCTTATGAAATTACTTACAAGGAAAATAGTATTTTACTAGAACATTGAAAAATTTCCACTTACCACCTTATGAAGCATTAACTATATGGATAACAGTTTCTTTTTTTTTTTTTTCTTTTGGTATTTTTCCGAAGCTGGAAACGGGGAGAGACAGACAGACTCCCGCATGAGCCTGACCGGGATCCACCCGGCACGCCCACCAGGGGGCGACGCTCTGCCCACCAGGGGGCGATGCTCTGCCCCTCCGGGGCGTCGCTCTGTCAGGACCAGAGCCACTCTAGCGCCTGGGGCAGAGGCCAAGGAGCCATCCCAAGCGCCTGGGCCATCTTTGCTCCAATGGAGCCTTGGCTGCGGGAGGGGAAGAGAGAGACAGAGAGGAAGGAGGGGGTGGGGGTGGAGAAGCAAATGGGCGCTTCTCCTATGTGCCCTGGCCGGGAATCGAACCCGGGTCCCCCGCACGCCAGGCCGACGCTCTACCGCTGAGCCAACCGGCCAGGGCTCTTGGATAACAGTTTCTTAAATTAAAAAGAAAACGACCTTGGAAGTGCAGTGGATAAAGCATCTATTTTATTTCAGGCTTTCCAGATTAAAAATTCTTCACTTTTACCCTTTCCAAGTAAATCTTTTCTTCAACAGCGTACATCCAGTCTCCCTTGCTGAATTTTCTTCTTGGACTTCTCTTTGTGGTCATGAGTTTGACACTGTAATTAAAGCTAATGTATAGATTTGGCATAGGAATAAAATTTTGAAATGAAATGTGACTAATGACATACATATTTTTGGATTTGTCTTTGGTTTCTGTAGTCTTATACGATAAATATTTAAAACATTTGAAGATTTTTATAGGAGAGCCTTTAAATTTAACACTGATAATTCAACAAGTCATATATGTTCTTACAGGTTTCTTCCTTAGAGTTTTTTGTTAGTTACTTAAGGATGTCATAGTAGGGCTGTGTCAATAGCCCTATTGCTGTCCCCAAAAAACATTTCTGCAAATGAAATAATCACTTTGACTTGTTTTTCTGGTAGTTTTCTTAAAGTCATTGATTCTCTAGCTAGGTCTCTTTTTCTTCCATAAACAATACAGAGTATTTATTTTTTATTTGTATGTTATTAGACATGCATTTTAACACCTGGCCACAAGAGAATGAAGCATAGCAACCTACAAAAGGAATCAAACCATTTCCATTAGCCTTATTAGAACTACTAACATTTTTATTCATTCTTTAAAAAAAAAATTTTTTGTGTGTGTGATTTCTTTTCGTCTGTGATTTTTTTTTTCCCCCTTGGCTTAATCCGTTTACCTTTTCAGCCAGCTCCATAATCCCCCTCCTCTCTGACAGCTGTCAGTCTGTTTGTATCTGTGAGTCTGTTTCTATTTGTTTTGTTCACTGGATTCCACATATAAGTGAAATCATATGGTATTTGTCTTTCTTTGACTGGCTTATTTCATTTAGCGTAATACTCTTCCATTTTTATTCTAAATCTGCCTAGTTTCAGGAATGATTTTCTTTCATTCATGAGTGTGATGCTTCAAGCAGTGTCTTATTATAGGCATACAATAAGCTAGCATCTTCTAGTATTTGCTTATAAGGTAATATTTAATAAGAATTGGAATGTCAGGAAAAACAAATGCTAATAGATAATAAATGAAATCTGTGATTTTATGTGTTTATGTTGCATCTATTTTTTAAAAATGGAATTTTGTGAATTATATGATAGCTCATAATAATATTTATCAAGTAAATAGTTAATTTATGTATAAGTAAACTTAATCTTTGCCTCCCTGTGTGATTGTCACTGTGCCTACCTTTACCATAATACTTCTTGATCACTATTTCTGGTTCTTTTTCTTGTTTTCAGTCTGCTACAGTCTAGATCCGTTGTCCACTTTGGTAGTCACTAGCCACCTGTGGCTGTTTTAAGTCAAAATGAATTAAATGTAGTTAAAGTAAATTTAAATTAAATACAATTATAATTTAATTAAATGAATTAAAATTAAGTAAGATTATAAGTTCAGTTCTTAAGTCACAACAGCTGCATTACAAGTGCTCAGTAGCAAATTGTGGCTAGTGGTTACTGCATTAAGGTAGATATAAAATATTTCCATCATGATAGTATGTACCTGCATTTCACTGAAACTTATGTTGGTAGTAATCTTACAAACCAGCATGAGATTTGGAGTTGAAAAGATCTGAATTTAGATTCTGATTCTGCCATTTATTTGCTATATGACTGAATAAATACCAGAAACTCTCTAGGCATTATTTAGTACATTGTAAGTGGAAATAACAACATCTCAGATTGTGGTGACAATAGTGTCTGGAAATCCTGTAGTTACTCATTAGATTCATTTGGTTCTTACTTTACTTCTTTGTAATGTTGGACGTTGTTGGAAATTCTTGGAATTTTCTCCTCTTTTGGTTTCTAGGCTATTTTATTTTTTTAATTTAGTGCAAGAGGGAGAGGGACAGACAGACAGGAAGGGAAAGAGATGAGAAGCATCATCTTGTTGCAGCACTTTAGTTGTTCATTGATGCTTTCTCATATGTGCCTTGGTGGGGGCAGGGTACTCCAGCTGAGCCAATGATCCCATGCTCAAGCCAGCGACTTTGGGCTTCAAGCCAGCGACCATGGGGTCATGTCTATGATCCCATGCTGAAGCCTGTGACCCCACACCCAAGCTGGTGAGTCTGTGCTCAAGCCTGATGAGCCTGTGCTCGAGCCAGCAACTTCAAGGTTTTGAACCCGGTTTCCTCAGCGTCCCATGTTTACGCTCTATCCACTGCGCCACCTCCTGGCTAGGCACTTTTAAATATGATTATATCATCTTTTCTATTTAAAATTCCATATTTAACATAGCTCATAGACTCCATGAGCTTTGTTTACTTTAGCTTCTTCCCATGTTCTTGCTTTCTCTTTATACTCTAGCCACTGTTTTTTCTATATATTCTACCATCAGAGCTTTTTGCATAGGCTATGTTGGAATGCTTCAAAAACTCCTCAAGTAAGTGACTGAGCCTTTCACCCCTACACTGTGTTAGGCCATGTTCCTGTGTGCCATTTTATGTCTTCTGTGTAGCACATGCTTAATTAGTCCTGTAGGTGTTTGGTTGCTTTCTGTGTTCCCCTGATTTAATGTGAGCTCCTTAAGAGTGGGCATTGTGACTGTATTAGTTCTTCACTCTTATGTCCCGTTGCCAGCTTTGGCTTCTACATATGATAAGAACTCAGTAAATATTTGTTAAATGACTAAATGCATGAATTCTTTGTTTATTCTCAAAGTTTCATTGTATCCTTTATACTGATTTGTATTTTGAGCCCATATCATTCTTGTCTACAGATCAAATTCCTTACTGGATGTTTATCTAAATAAGGATTTCTAAAAAGACACCAAAGTCAACATAACTAAAACTATATTCATTATTGTCTTCTTGTGCTTCATTCATTCCCTAATTTTTCATTTTTCATTTTTCATTTTTTTATTGGCACGTGAGAGACAGATAGGGACAGACAGTAAGGGAGAGAGATGAGAAGCATCAATTTTTTGTTGCAGAACCTTAGCTGTTCATTGATTGCTTTTTCTCATACGTGCCTTGATGAGGGTGGAGGGCTCCAGCTGAGCCAGTAACCCCTTGCTCAAGCTAGCAACCCCTGGGCTCAAGCCAGTGACTGTGGGGTTGTGTCTGTGATCCCATGCTCAAGCTGATGACTCTTCCCTCAAGCCGGTGACCTTGGAGTTTCGAACCTGGGTCCTCAGCATCCCAGGCTGATGCTCTGTCTACTGCTCCACCGCCTGGTCAGGCCATTCTCTAATTTTTCTTAATGGAAACCCTGTCCATTCACTCCTGTCTGGAAACCTGGTATTCCTTTTTCTCTCCTTTACTGCTATTTAAGTCTTAAGCAGTCATCATTTTACTAAGGGTAAAACATAGAAACATGGCCTGCCTGATGTGGGGCTGGGAGGCTCAGTCATTTAGTTTGTGGGGCTTCTGAGGCATTCCAATCTGGCCCACGTACGATTGATAAAGAAGAAAATGTAGTTATAACATACCTAGCATATTAGTGCTTTGTGCCATAAAGTAGTGGCAGCTGAGTCCAGGATACACTAACACAGTTGAAAGTAGTGAACTGAAGCATGTGATACTGGATCCTATCCGTATAGCCCATATTCTTTTTCTTGACTCAGTTTGGCCATGTATCAGTGTTGGAAGAATTTGTTTTACAATCCCCCCAGGAGGTTTTGCATTTTTTCTTTGTTTTTATAACTTAGCTTGAAATATACCTTATACTTTTTTATTACTTTCATCTAAACTTTAAAAAGTCCTGGGCCCTGGCCAGTTGGCTCAGTGGTAGAGCATCAGCCTGGTGTGTGAAAGTTCCAGGTTCGATTCCTGGTCAGGGCATACAGGAGAAGCACCCATCTCCACCCTTCCCCCCTTCCTTCCTCTCTGTATCTCTCTTCCCCTCCTGCAGCCAAGGCTCCATTGGAGCAAAGTTGGCCCGGGCGCTGAGGATGATTCCATGGGCTCTGCCTCAGGCGCTAGAATGGCTCCAATTGCAGTGGAGCAACTCCCCAGATGAGCTGAGCATCACCCCCTAGTGGGCATGCCGGGTGGATTTGGTTGGGCGCATGTGGGAGTCTGCCTGTCTGCCTCCCCCCTGCTTCTCACTTTGGAAAAATACAAAAAAAACCCCAAACTTTAAAAAGTCCCATACTTACTTATTTAGGACAATTTTATGTTAAAAATGCTCATTAGGATTTTTTGTGTTTGTGTGACAGAGACAGAGAGAGGGACAGTTAGGGACAGACAGGAAGGGAGAGAGATGAAAAGCATCAATTCTTTGTTGCGGCTTCTTAGTCTCATTTGTTCATTGATTGCTTTCTTATATGTGCCTTGTCCAGGGAGCTGCAGGAGAGCAAGTGACCCCTTGCTCAAGCTAGCAACCTTGGGTTTCAAACCAGTGATCTGGGGTTATACCTATGATCCCACGCTCAAGCCAGAACCTCGAGGTTTCAAACCTGGGTCCTCTGTGTCTCAGTCTGACGGACACTCTGTCTACTGTGCTACCAGCTGGTCAGGTGCTCATTAGGATTTTTGTTGGTTTTGTTAGCACTCCGGTTACAGAGTGTGTAGGTTTTGAGTGTCTGCTTCCAACTCTTTTTTTTTTAAGCCATATTTTTTAATTTTGTGTTGTTAAGAACATTAAATTTTTTCCAGGAACATAATTATCATGCCATAACAAGCATGTCTTCTCATTTAGATGCCCAAATACCTCTGGAATGAGCTTCTTCATCTCCATTGCCACTGGCATTGTTACAATTCAGTTTGTTTCTCATGGGCACTATTTCTATAACCTACTTAATGCTTTGCTCTTTTTGCTTCCAGTTTCTTCCTTCTTCATTTAGTCTTCTGTATTTTACCCAGAATTTTTCTTCAGAAGAAGAAATCTAGTATCACTGCCTTATTTAAAAGTCAATTCTATGCCTGACCAGGTGGTGGCACAGTGGATAGAGCATCGGACTGGGATGCGTAAGACCCAGGTTCGAGACCCCAAGGTCACTGGCTCGAGCAAGGGGTCACTCAGTCTGCTGCAGCCCCACGGTCAAGGCACATATGAGAAAGCAATCAATGAACAACTAAGGTGTCACAATGAAAAACTAATGATTGATGCTTCTCATCTCTCTCCGTTCCTGTCTGCCCCTATCTATCCCTCTCTCTGACTCTCTGTCTCTGTAAAAAAAAAAAAAAATTATATATAAAAAAAAAGTCAATGCTATGTCTTCTAGACTTAATAATTTAAATTCCTTTCATGGCACTCATGTTGTGATTCTTATTTCTGTTTATCCTTATGTTATATCCACATCAAGTTCTTGATTCTCATATATGCCTCATCCTTTTTCATTTACTGATGCCTTTGCATGTACTTTTTCTTCCATCTGCATTGTTCTTCCCCTTTGTCTGGGAAACACAAAGATCCCATTCCAGTGACATTCTGTGAAAACGTTGCCACCATCCCCAGGCAATTAATGGCCATTTGTAAGCAACTTATAGTGTATCTTTTCATTGTGTTTAATTGCTTTTCCTCCTAGACTGTGGGCTCCTTTAGAGCAGGGGATGCATTTTTAGTCATCTTTGTAAAGCTTGTTCCTATTGTAGTCTTTCTCATGGAATGAATACTACGCTAAGCAAGGTAAGTCAGAAAAAGCTAAGAACTATATGATTTCACTCATATGTGGGATATAAATCTAAGACTCTTAGACATAGATAATAGTATGGTGATTACCAGAGGAAAGGGACCAAATATATGGTGATGCAAGATGGTTTGACTTTGGGTGACAGGGACACAATTCAATATACAGATCATGTATAATTGAGATGTAAGCCTGAAACTTTTATGATTCTGATAACCATTGTCACCTCATTAAATTTAATTTAAAAAATGTAAATGATGGATTGGTGAGTAGGCCTTCCAGTTACATTTTTCATCATTGCTGGAGGCAAAAATGACAAAACTGCAGCTGCCCTACTTCAGGCATATCATGAGAATGCAGGGTTTTATGGAGAAGATAATGATGGAAAAAAAACAGAAGGCAGCATAAAAAGAGGAAGACCAAATATAAGATGAATTTATTTTGTAAAAGCTGCCATAGGCATGAATCTGTAGTAGAGCTATTATTGTAAGGTGCTAGATTCTTCAGGTCACTGTACTTGCTCAGTTTCAACTTAACGTGTAGCAGCTATTTGGGCATTTTATTCTTCATTTTGATTATTTCACACATCAGAATTATATAATGTCAAAGTTATTTAAGTGCTGAAAGAAAACTTACCATTTTGTTTATTATGTTGCTTTCAATGAATTTAGTTTGATACTATGAGATATAATATAATGTGATAGAACAAGTATGGAATACAGAATTGGAAGACTAGAGTAATCTGCATCTGTAAAATGGCCACAAGGCCCTGGGAGATTGGCTCAGCAGTGTAGAGCACCCATCTGCTTCTCCACCCTTCCCTCTCCTTTCTCTCTTTCACTCTCTTCCCCTCCGGCAGCCAAGGCTCCATTGGAGCAGAGTTTGCCCGGGCGCTGAGGATGGCTCCATGGCCTCCGCCTCAGGCGCTAGAATGGCTCTGGTTGCAACGGAGCAATGCCCCAGATGGGCAGACCATCGCCCCCTAGTGGGCATGCCGGTGGATCCCGATTGGGCACATGCGGGAGTCTGTCTCTGCCTCCCTGCTTCTCACTTCAGAAAAATACCCAAAATAAAAAAATGACCTCAAGGCTGCCTGATTTAGGGTTCTTGTGAGTATTGAATAAAGTAAATAACCTAAGATGCGTGATAAAGTGTAAAATGTTTAAATTTTTGAAAATAAAACTACTAAAAACTAGTGTGTAGTATTCTTGGCAGATCTATTTTTCATATACTTCATATAACAAAGTAGAAAATACATCAGAGTGTTTTGGGCTACAAGTAACAAAATACCCAACTAAAAGTGGTCTAATAATAAGGAAGGCATTATTTCAGAAAATGAGAAGCCCCAAACCAGAGTTGGTGCCACTGTTCATTTTCATCAAGGAGACATAGGTTTTGGTTTACTTTAAAGCTCAGCATGTCAGGACAGAGTTGCCATAAGTTCATATGCCAACATCTCTCTGAGAATAGCAGGGAACAGTTTTGCAAGTTTCTTTCTACTAGAGAAGAAGAATTTCTTGCAAATTTCATAGCAAGTTTCTTCCTTAGGTTCCATTGTAGTCTTCATGTTTTCTTGTACACCAGAAAAAGATCAAATTCCTTACTCTGGGTGTTAAGGTTTTTTTATGTTTTGTTTTGTTTTTAGTTTTATTGAAAAATAATTGGCATACATCAATATAAATTTAAGACATAAAGTGTGATAGTTTGATTTACCACAGCAGGTTCAGTTAAAATCCATCATCTCATATAGATACAATAAAAAGAGAAGAAAGAAAATATCTTGTGATGAGAGCTCTTAGAATTGACTCTTTTAGCTTTCTTATATATCATACAGCAGTGTTAACTGTAGTCATCACTGTTGTACGTTACCTGCCTAGTACTTAATTTATCTTATAACTGGATTTTGAACCATTTGACCTCCTCCTTCCAAAGCAGTTAAGTTCTTAAAAACTGTCTCTGGCTTGCCAGAGGTGAGACCTTATTGTAGTAAAAGCAACCTTTTCAATATTTTATTTTATACTCTGAATGGTATTTTATTTGGTACTCTGATGGGATTGTAGGTGGTGAAAATTATATTTAGCTTCTGATTTTATACTATACCTTTTCCCTCACCAGTACATAGCTATCATCCTGTATTGTCAGCCTATTTACGTAAGTATTTTCTGTACCTAGTTTACCATAACCAAAATTCTGTTTCTTTTCAAAGGCTATCTAGCTTACAGCGCCTTCAAGTGAAGGAAGGCTGTTCATTTTAAGTTAGGGGTAGGTGGGAGTTATTGGTATTGTGTTAGATCAGGAGTTGGAAGACTTTCTGTAAAAGGCCAGATAATACATGTTTTAGGCTTTGTGGACCATACAGTCTTTTGTATATTCTTACCTCTGGAATTTTAGCTTGAAGGAGCTACAGACAGTATATAAACAAACAAACATGGCCATATTCTAATAAAAATTCATTTACAAACCCAGGTGGCAAATTGTTTCTAAAAGCATAAACAACAAAAGAAAAAAGATACTTTGAACATCACCAAACTAACAACTTAAGTGCTTCAAAGGATACTAAGAAAATAAAAAGACCCATAGAATGGGAGAAAAATTTTGCAAATAAATCTGATAAAAGACTTCTATCCAGAATATATAAAGAATTCTCATTGCTCAGTAACAAAGACACACCCAACTAAAATATGGGTAAAGAACCTGAGTAGGCATTTCTCCAGAGAAGATAAACTAATGTTCAATAAGCACATGAAATGATGCTCAACATCATTAGTCATTAGGGAAGTGCAAATCAAAGCCTTATGAAATAACACTTCATACCCCCTGGCATGGCTGTAATCAAAAAGATCAGATACATGTTGGTGACAATGTGGAAAAATTGGAACCCTCATAACATACGGGGGTGTGTGTAAATATTACAGTTGCTTTAGAAAACAGTTCTCAAAATGTTAAACATAGAGTTACCATATGGCCTACTAATTCCATTCCTAAGCAGTATATATATGCCCACAAGGAATAAATGAAAAACTTGTATGTGAATGTTCATAATGATATTCTTAATAGCCAAAAAAATGGAAACAGTCCAAATGTCCATCATTGATGAATGGATAAATAAAATGTGCTATATCTGTACAAGGAATTATTATCTGGGAGTGAAAGTATTGATTCTTGCTACTACATAGATGAACCTTGAAGATACTCTGCTAAGTAAAAGAAGCCAGTTACAAGGGAACACACATGATGATTCCATTTATATGTAATGTCCAAAATAGGCAAATAGATAGAAACAGAAAGCTTACTGGTTGTCTAAGATTGGGGTGAGGCAGGGAGATAGGATTGGCTGCTGGTGTATGTGGGCTCTCTTTTTGGCAGATGAAAATGCTCTAAATTTGATGGTGGTAATGGCTGCACAACTCTGGGCATATAACACATAGCATGGTGACTACTTAATAATACCATCTTGCATATTTGAAAGTTGCTAAGAGTTGTGTAAAAGTTTTCATCACAAAATAATTGTAGCTGAATGGTATCAGGTATTAACTGGAATTATTGTGGTGATCATTTTGCAATTACACAAATACCAAATCATGCTGTACACCTGAAACTAATACATTACAAGTAAATTTAAATCAACAAACTGACCAGTATTTCAATGGGAACTATGCTCCTCTCACTGACCACCAGTGAAAGAGGTGCCCTTTCTGGAAGTGCGGAGGGGGCCGGATAAATGGCCTCAGGGGGCCGCAGTTTGGGGATCCTGCCCTAATAGATGATTACGTATTAACTCTCCTGCAGTCATTTTATTCTATCTAACTGTATCTTTATTTCTTCTCATTGCTATCATCTAACATCTTTCTGAATACTTTTGGTATGTCACATTTTCCCACTAGGTTCCACCATCTATTTTTTTTTTCTTTGTAACAAAGAGAGGGACAGATAGGGACAGACAGGAAGGGAGAGAGATGAGAAGCCTCAATTCTTTGTTGCAGCATCTTAGTTGTTCATTGATTGCTTTCTCATATGTGCCTTGACGGGGGGGGGGGGGGGTGGCGGGGGGGCAGGGGGTGCTACAGCAGACCGAATGACCCGGTGCTCAAGGTGGTGACCTCAGGGTTTTAAACCTGGGTCCTCTGCGTCCCAGTCTGACGCTCTATCCACTGTACCGCAACCTGGTCAGGCTGGTTTCACCATCTCTTTAAGTCATCATGTACAACCTTGTTTAGTGTTCCTTGACCTCCATCTTACTAACGTATACTTTCTATCTACTTCCACAATTTCCTGTGGTCATAGTCAAGATGATCTCTTGCCATCATCCAGAACTGCCCCGCTGCTAGGACTTTATTTCCTTTAAGATTATTTTCTCAATTATAATGATTAAAAATGCTATAATTATAGAATTTTCTGTTTTGTTTTGGGATTATATGTGTTTTTAAATTAAAATATAATATCAAATTAGTATTTCTCCCTATAGGAAGTTATTGGATACTTTCCATGTAATAATATTTTTTATTTTCCATCCCCTTACTACTTCTTTTCTCAGCTGTCTCCATTTATCTCACACCCTCTAGCTGTCATGTTTCTGTGATTGTGACTACTGTGTTAGATATATGAACAAATTTTAAATTGCCATGCCATTGTGAGTTAGCAGTGACATGCCACTTGAGTTTAAGTGTTCTAATATGAAAATAAAATAGCATTAGTACCTTATTGCTTTCTATGTATGATATAAAAAGGCTGTGGCTATAGGATATACTTTGGTAGAAATATGGGAATTATATTAGCTTGAATTCAAATTTGGTCTCTATTACTATCAGCTGTGCGACCTTATGCAAGCTCCTTAATCACAATACCCTTATTTATCCAGAAGACTGTAGGATAAACGAGATCATGCATGTAAAGTCTCTAACAGTGTCCAGTACATATATGTTATTTCTCTTGCTTTTATTCAGTAAACTTTTTCATTCTTCCTCTTATGTTTGTATTCACAAAGCTAACTTTTAAATATTACTTTCTAGATCCATTGATTTTTACCTTTTAAAAAATCTATTAGAACTTGAAAAAGTAACATTAATTGTATTGCAGATTTATTTTGAACTAAAATAGTTAATGAAATTAAAATTAGTATATCCGGTATGCCTAACTTAAGGATTTTAGGACCTTATATAAAGAATTATTTTTGAAGAAAGGTGTAAAGCCAGTAGCCACGGCCACCATCACAGCTGCCCGGCCTGGGCAGGTTCACATTTGATTCGGACAGACAGTAATGAAACAGCAGAGCCAAGAACTGGTGGGCCATTACCTTTAATCCTAGTTTGCACCCAGAGGGCGAGAAATACACACAGTGGGAAAACACTTTCCCTTCCATTCAGGGCTCCCAAAGCCACTGACTCATCCAAGGTTTCTACCTCACCAGCCTTATTCACCTCTGTTCCCCATCTCCTTCTCTCTGCACAAACTGGCTTCTCCTTTAGCACTCTTTGCAGTCTTAGCTGCCTCTCCAATATTAATTTCAGGAAATGAGCGAAAGATGAGGCCCGGTTCTGCCCCACTTTGTAGTGTAGAAATCAAAACCTTTAAGCCAATATACAAATATGGAAGTCTCTGATACAAAATCACTTATCTGAGGCATAAATGGGATTCCTCATAAGAGTGCACCACCCCACATCATGCAACAGTCAAGGGTGTGGGGAAAAGCTTAATGGGGAAGGTTTAGTCTTAAAACTAAGCCTTAGGCTATAACGACCCTGCCTGCTTATAGCCTGTTCCCTACACCCAATGCAAACTATAAGCGAGCAAACATACATATCTTATTTGCAAACTTATTTGACCCACAGAAGGTAATTTTATTGTTAGGATAAAACCAGATGAAATGGGCCAACAGGGTTTTATATTTATATACATATATGTGTAAAGCCAGTGGCCACGGCCTCCATCACAGCCGCCTGGCCCGTGCAGGTTCTCATTTGATTTGAACAGATGGTAATGAAACAATGGAGCCAAGAACTGGGGAGCCATTCATTACCTTTAATCCTAGCTTGCACCCGGCGAGTGAGAAATACAGTGAGCAAACACTTCCCTTTCCATTCAGGGCTCCCAAAGCCAGTGACTCATCCGAGTTTCCTAGAATCAAAGGTTTCTACCTCACCGGCCTTATTCACCTCTGTTCTCCATCTCCTTCTCTCTGCACAAACTGGCTTCTCCTTCGGCATTCCACCATCTTGGCTGCTTCTCCTCTCCTCCAAGTGGCCTTCTTTCCTCTCCTGCAGCATGGGGTCCTCTGCCCCATTTTATAGTATAGAAATCAAAACCCTTAATCCAATATACAAACAAGGAAGTCTCTGATACAAAGTCACTTATCTGAGGCATAATGGGGTTCCTCATGAGAGTGCACCACCCCACATCATGCAGCAGTCAAGGGCCTGGGGAAAAGCTTAGTGTTGAGAAGATCTTAGTATTAAAAGGATGGGAAAGGTTTAGTCTTAAAACTAAACCTTAGGATATAATGATGACCCTGCCTGCTTACAGCCTGTCCTCCACACCCAATGCAAACTATAAGCGAGCAAATATATATATATCATATCTACAAACTTATTTGACCAACAATATACAAGTTCTCTGCTTAGCTCTGGCCAGATAGCTCAGTTGGTTGGAGCATGATCCCAAAGCAAAAGGACAGTTCGATTCCTGGTCAGGGCACATACAAGACCAGATTAGTGTCCCTGTTTCTTTCTCCCCCTCCCTTTCTGTCTCTCTAAAATCAATAAAATAAACATTAAAAAAAATGATCTCTGCTTTAAGAAAGCGTTTGTTATGTGTCTGTTGCTTCTTTTTTTTTTGTATTTTTCTGAAGCTGGAAACGGGGAGAGACAGTCAGACAGACTCCCGCATGTGCCCGCCCAGGATCCACCCGGCACGCCTCCGGGGCATCGCTCTGCTGCGACCAGAGCCACTCTAGCGCCTGGGGCAGAGGCCAAGGAGCCATCCTCAGCGCCCGGGCCATCTTTGCTCCAATGGAGCCTTGGCTGTGGGAGGGGAAGAGAGAGACAGAGGAAGGAGGGGGTGGTGGGGGGTGGAGAAGCAAATGGGCGCTTCTCCTATGTGCCCTGGCCGGGAATCGAACCCGGGTCCCCCGCACGCCAGGCCGACGCTCTACCGCTGAGCCAACCGGCCAGGGCCTGTCTGTTGCTTCTTGAGAGATATTTTATACCTTTGGGAATGAAATCTTATTAAATCCTTGGCTTTGTTAAGTACTTATAGTGTATTAAGTACATTATATCATTCTTAACCTTTTTGGACAAATACTTTTTCTTTTAAGAATTTTCTTGAATGTTGGGACCCTCATTCTTGAGGAAATTGTGGGTTGTCATAAAGATGATTGACAAATGGACTATGTTTATAGTTCATTTACCAGTTTTTTGGGGCTCTACATTTTTTCCAAAGAAATAACAAAAAGGCATAATTAAGATTTACAAGATCATATTTCAGTGATAATTAAATGTTTTTAAAGTGTTTTCTATATATTACAGAAATAACTAGTAAAAGAATAACTAGTTGCACCCGGCAAAGAAAAAGTGCTTTGCTCTTACAGAGCTTACAGTGCAGTAAGTTGATCATAATGGAAAACTGATTCCATATCTGTAAACAATTTCTCCTCTTTGCATTTAATTTAGGTTTAAAGATAGAATCTTGTTTATTCCATATTTCTGTGTGCTTTAAGTAAGGAAGTACTTAGAACTATATGTTGTTGCTGTAAGGCAGGGGTCGGGAATCTATGGCTCGCGAGCCAGACGTGGCTCTTTTGATGGCTGCATCTGGCTCGTAGATAAATCTTTAATAAAAAAAAAAATGTTAAAAATATAAAACATTCTCAATATTACAATCCATTCATTTCCCACCGCTCATGTTTATGGTGCAAGTGGCTGGAGCTAATCACAGCTGTCCTCTGGGACAACACCAGATTTTTATTAATGTACACGGGTCATTGTATGGCTCTCACAGAATTACATTTTAAAATATGTGGCGTTCATGGCTCTCTCAGCCAAAAACGTTCTTGACCCCTGCTGTAAGGCCAGTGGCCGCCGCCGTGGCCATGCAGGTTCACATTGGATTCCGGTAGACGGTGAAGGATGGGGCCGGAAAATGGTGGGCCATTCCATTTACTAGAGCAGTGGTTCCCAACCTTTCTAATGCCGTGACCCCGCAATACAGTTCCTCATGTTGCGGTGACCCCAAACCAAAAAATAATTTTGGTGGCTACTTCATAACTGTAATTTTGCTACAGTTATGATTCGGAATGTAAATACCTGATATGCATTATGTATTTTCCGATGGCTTTAGGTGACCCCACCGGGGTCGCGACCCACAGGTTGAGAACTGCTGTACTAGAGTCTTGTAACAGTGGAAGAGCAAACAGGCACTCAGCCCCCTCAGCACTCCGGACTCACAGGCCCCCACCAGTCTCAGCACTCACCACCAAACAGGCTGGGTGGAAATTCCCCTTCTCCCGCAAACAATAGCTAACAGTCGCCCCTCCCCATGGAGGCAAGCAATCCACAATTTAGAACCTGCTGCCCTGCGGGCAAGCATAGCAGCCTTCCACAGACCACACACACATGGTGCTGCCCCGAGTCAGTGCAGGCTAGCAAACCTAAACACACTTTACAAACTTGTTTGCCCAACAGTTGCAAAGACAGTAACTTCTCAGAGACCATGTGGCGTGTACCAAGAGACCAGGGGAGACCACCTTACAATCCTTTATACAGGTTTAATGAGATGGCCCTGACTCCCAGTCCTTAACGGGTATGTATTGATACACACAACATAGAAACAGTGACAAGAATGAGGAAGTCAGGAAGGGGAACTCTTTAGAGCAGATTAAAGGGCAAAGGATGTAGCTCAAATATCCCCACCTATTGATTAATCAGAATTGCTTATTCTGTCCCTGTTGTGCTGCTATTGAGCACAATATTGTGTTCGAATTTTTGTCAGTAAAGCCAGTGTGGCTGTTGCTTCAGGGCACTGAACTCTGTGCCTGTTTTAAGTTCCTATTCAGGGCCTCTGCTTCTCCCTCTTTTTTTTTTGAGCTGTGTAATAGGGGTTCAAATCTTCAGTAGGTTTGGGAGGTGTAAAGCCAGAAGGCAGGGCCAGGGCCACCATCACAGCAGCCTGGCTCATGCAGGTTTGCATTGGATTCGGACAGTTGGTAAAGAAACAACGGAGCCAAAAACTGATGGGCCATAGTCTTTAATCCTAGCTTGCACCCGGCAGGCAAGTAAAAACACACACTGGGCTCCAAAACCCACTCACATTCAGTGCTCACAAAGCTACTAACTTATCCGAGTTTCCTAGAATCAAAGGTTTCTAGCTCACCAGACTTATTCACCTCTGTTCCCCATCTCCTTCCTTCTCCAGCGTCAAACTGCACAAACTGGCTTCTCACTCAACACTCCACCATCTTGGCTGCCTCTCCTGGCCTCCTCCACGTGGCCTTTCTCTGCTCTCTGCTGTGCTCTCTCTGCTCTCTCATGCTAATCTCAGGAACCAAGAGAGCAAGCTCCTGTTCTGCCCCCGTTTTATAGTGTAGATTCATAACCTTTAATCCAATATACAAAATAGGGAAGTTTCTAATACAAAGTCACTTTCTGAGGCATGATAGGATTGTACCATCCCACATCAAAAAGGGTGGGAAAGGCTTAAAATTAATCCCAAAACCAAGCCCCAGGCTACAAGGATTCTGCCTGCCTTTAGCCCACCCCCAACACACATTAATATCACCTGGGCCATGGCCTCCTTGTGGGCAGCGCCATCTTTAACAAAGTGAGCATAATACATTTTATCTGCCCAACAGGAGGACATTTTTCTATGGGTGGCGGTAATTGCAGTGAAAGGTGAAGGGCAGGCATAGCTTCTGCATGGAGGGTCCTCTGGAACAGACAGCAAGAGGGTGTTCAGGACTACAAGAAAACAAAGCAACAAAATGATAGCAAGACCTGCCATTATCCAAACTCGTAAATTGAGACCTTAGAACCACTTCTTAGGATTAAACCATTGAGCTAGATCACTGAGGCAATTCAATGTCATATTGTCCGCCTCACGCTTGAGTTGATCCATTTAGTTCTGCAACTTTTTCTGTAAATCATGAATATCTTGACCTAATGGGGATTGAAAGGCTCCATGAAGTTGGCGCTGAATATCTTTCCCAAGATTTCAGTAGAATTAAAGGGAACAGGAGTGACACACATGGTCTGAAATTCTGTGTCACCTGTAAGCTGTTGATGATCCCACGTAGCCTTCTGTGGCTCTCCAGTCCAGAGGACAGCAATTTCCAGTGTGTCTAGGAATTGGAGAATTTCTTGATCAATTTGAGTTAGATACTGAAGTTCAGATGTAACATTCTGGAGATGGGAATTAACATGCTGTACAGTCTGGATGGATGAAGAGAGGGCACCAGCAGCCGTAGCAGACATGGCAGGCAATAAAAATGCCAATAAATCTCTTAGTCTGAGCTCATTCTAGAGCTCGGGTGACTTGCTCCAGATCAGAATTACTCATCCACAGCTGGGTGAGATTCATGGGAACCTATGCCTGGGTGCACTGCTGGAGAATGAATTATATGGGTAATATTCAGGATGGTAACATTATGTTGGGTAATACATAGAGTGATCCAAGTCTGATTGGCCTGGAAGGTGGTATTAAAATGGTTTCGGTGTTGACTCTGGATGAAGGTAAAATTCACAATAGAAATATTAGGAATCATAGAGGCCGTAAGAAAAATATAGGGCTGCATGGTCAGATCATTACATTAGTTACAGAATTGTTAGTTAACCATGTAGAGGTGGTAAAACTTATAGTTACAATTAAGATGAAGAGAGCCATTTTTGCAGTATTGACCGTGTGGAAAATGAAAGGGGAAAAGGGTAGAGATGTTCTCCAAATGTTTTTCTTAAGCAAGGGGTAAGTGAATCCCTGAGATTGAGGCAGCTCAGAACGATGTGTTCTTAAAAGTAGACCTGCCAATCCCGGGTTCCAAAAAGGAGGCCCTTCAGAATAATGGTAGGGTATACTCCAACTCTACCTGGTGTTGTTGGATTGTACTAGTAATCTTTGTGGTCCCCTGTTTTCTAGAGTCAGGTTAACTGCCAGTTGAGTAACAGAAAAATTAGTGGATGGACAAACAGTCCAGGTAAGATTTTGTGTGTCCTTGAATGTTAACCATGGGTGTTTGCAGACAGGAATATGAGACTTAGATGAATTTTCTCTAGGGCAAAGGGCACCACCAACCCCCACTGCCTGCATGAACAATTGACATAGTGCAGCCTTCATCCTGATTGATTGTAATAAATATAAATCATGTACCATTGTTGTGAGACAGGAACATAATACAGAGTTAGAGGGAGTGAAGAGATTCTGCAAACAAAGAGATAATTTTTCTGATAGAAAAAGCCAGTCTTGAGATAATTTGAACTAACCACTGTGATATCCATCCTTCCCACATGTTGCCCCACATTCCTTTAATGGGGACTTGTGGGGGGGGGACTTGAGAAGCCCCTGTAATCTGGGAGTTGTTGGATGACAGTGTTGGTTCTGGGTCACCCTAGGTAATAACATGAAAGACACGGGGATCTAAAATATGGGCCCAATATGTATGGATTTGAGCAGAACTCACTGAAAGCAGGGTACAGAGAAAAACAGCAAAGAGGCATCGTATCTCCTGAGACTTCACAGTAATACATGCAAGCGTAGAGAGAAACAGGTTTTCAGGGGTCACAGGTGTGCCTGTATTTTGCCCAGTAAGATGCTTCAAAATACCCCAAGTGATATCAGATGCTCTATGAGTGCTTGGGAGAGAATTAGGTCTTCCCTTCATCAGGTTCATTTCCAGAGGTGGACTCACTATCAGCTTCTGGATCTCTGGAACCAGATCGCTTCCTAGGGGCTGATGCCAACTCATGATAAAGCTTCACGTTCCTTGTTCCTCGCTGGTATCCAAAGAGGACCTGTTGATAAAATTACAATATACCCTCACCCCCAGGTTAGCAATATAACAGGACTCTGCCACTCAGGGCCAACTAATACAGCCCAGTACAACATGAGAGGCTTTAGGCTGTTGCTAATACATCCCTGTACAGCATGAGAAGTATAAAATGCCTCTTGGCTGCAGTAAGTCCTAGTGAGGAAATGTTAAAAAAAATTAAGAGTAAAAAGAGCCTTATACAGTTGTTCTTGTGGGGTGAGTCTCTCCTCCATATTCCCCCTTTTTTGTTTGTGTAGCTGGTGCTTAAGAAGGCCATTGGCTCTTTCTGCAATACTTGTAAGTTTGGGGGAATTCCTCAAGCTCCTGAGGCCCTCAAGAATGTCCCAAAGTTCCTTTCTAGTCCTTTCAAAAGTACCACTATACCTTACACCTTTTCTCATTAAACCTGTACAATTTCTTTCCAGTTAAAACCTTTACTTTCAGCTAGCACTAAATTTAGTAATTAGCAATTTTAGATTGATATTTTTATGAACATATTTCATGACCTTTAGAAACAGGTTCTTTTATTGGCAAACACTTTCAAAAGATAACAGATAACAGGAACCTTTTATAAACTCAGGCAAAACAAACATTTTCTGTTAAGAATTTTAAAAGACATAAATTAAGCCAGTAGTAATATCAAATGCTTTTGTTGACCACCTGGTTTTTAAAAAAATTGGAATAGTTTTATATTTTACAGTATTATTAATAATCTCAGAGAAGGCAAGACTCTTTATTTGTCCTTGGCAACCTTCTAGTTTGAAGAGAAGGGAAGAAATGGGCTACTGAGTCTCTTGACTTTTAAAAGCGCCCCCCCCTTTACATTGAGGTCATGGTATGACCCTTCCCATTTTTACAGCCTGCACAGGGTCTGAAAAGTTGTTAAGTCTCAGGATTACAATAATTCCTAGGTCTCCAGAAGGCTTTTAAGATACTTAAGTGACCTTGTGTTTCCCTCCCCCCTTTTCTTTTACCCCTGAGTTTTACTCTCTGGAAAGGGGAGTGAACAGACAGATGGATAGATGAGACAGACGAGAACTTTCAAACAAATACTATTTCACAGACCTGAGTACAATTTGACATACAAGCCAATTACAGTACAGAGACATGGGTATGGCATATAAATAAAACCTGATTAAACCTAATAGCTGAATTGCTACTTAGCCCTTAACTTTGAAGACAGTGAACACAGCGCAGCAATTATTATGGCAAGACCTTGCAGAGTACTAAACAAAGAAACAAGTTTAAGATCCAAAATTCTACTTAAATTTAAATGAGCGCTCCTTATGTATTTCAATTTTAAAGCAACAACGCCCAGAGCGTTTAAATATAGGAATGAAACTTTTATTTAGTTCAATATTAAAGCTGGCAATTCTAATTTTTGTATGCAAGAACTTAATTTGAGCCTCTAAAGAGCCATATCTTGGCTATCCTAAATTGATATCATTTCAGACTTATAAGCATAGGTCGACCAATTAGCCAGAATTCACACTAGGGGGTTTAGTCTTAGGAATGGATAGTGTGTTACCCATTCTGTTACAATACCAGACAAAAAACTAAAACAGAAACCAGAATCAGACAAACCAGAGAGAAATCTCTAACCTGTTATGTGATATCGCAGCCCGGGATTTCAGCATGCAACCAGACCAGAAAGATGCTTGCTCGATCTCAGGGCGTTTCATGATGGGGAACACTGGAGGATGAAACTAGCAGAACTTCCCCGAGTATATACACACAGAGCAGCTGCTTGGGAAGTATTATAGTCAGATCCTCCAGGGTCCCCTAGTCTGGGAATAATTTCAAGCAAAGAATAGGGAAGAAACAAAACGGTAGTTCAGAGGGTTGTAGCCAAAATATTAAAGGAAATCAGAAAAATTCAGGATCCAGTTTAGTTTCTGATATTCATAACTGTGTTAATGGATTTTACTGAAATATGATTTTCTCCTTAAAATTACCCTTAGTTTTTTTAAAGAGCCACATTAAGATTATCCTAGTTAACAGTATTGTTGGTCAAATAAGTTTGTAAATATGATATATAAGTTTGTAAATATGATATATATGTTTCATATATATATGAAATAAGTTTGCATTGGGTATGGGGACAGGCTGTAAGCCATCGAAGTCATTATAGCCTAAGGCTTAGTTTTAAGACTAAGCATTTCCCGCCCATTTAATACTATGATCTTTTCAAAACTAAGCTTTTCCCCACACCCTTGTCTGTTGCATGATGTGGGGTGGTGAACTCTTATGAGGAATCCTATTTATGCCTCAGATAAGTGACTTTGTATCAGAGACTTCCTTGTTTGTATATTGGCTTAAAAGTTTTTATTTCTACACTATAAGATGGGGCAGACCAGGGGCTCTCTGTCTCTCCATTCCTGAAATTAGCATTGCAGAGGAGAAGCAGCCAAGATGGTGGAGTGCTAAAGGAGAAGCCAGTTTGTGCAGAGAGAAGGAGATGAGGAACAGAGGTGAATAAGGCTGGTGAGGTAGAAACCTTTGATTCTAGGAATACTCAGGTAAGTCAGTGGCTTTGGGAGCCCTGAATGGAAAGGGAAGTGTTTTCCCACTGTGTGTATTTCTCGCCCGCCTGGTGCGAACTAGGATTAAAGCTAATGGCCCACCAGTTCTTGGCTCTGCTGTTTCATTACCGTCTGTCTGAATCAAATACAAACCTGCACAGGCCAGGTGGCTGTGATGGTGGCCGCAGTTACTGGCTTTACAAGTATTAAGTCCAGTTTTGACTTGGCCTGGAAATTTGCATAAATACAACAAGAATAATGATTATATTAGCTTTTTACAATCTGCTTTACTGGAACTTTATAAGAAATTTTCAGATTGTTTTAATTAGCCTCTCAGGGCACATACAAAAGCCAAGCTACACAGTTGCCATTAAGCTCTGCCTGCAGTCTTCCTGAAAATGTTCTTTGCCACAGTTATAACAAGTTTATAGCATCAGTGTTGCAGCAAATACTTGGGCTTGATGTAATTCAGTACCTACATTTTGACAAGCTGTAATAATTTCTGCTGTATTACGGTGCTGCCACACCTTTTTTTGTGACAGAGAGAGAGAGAGAGAGGGACAGACAGACAGATAGGAAGGGAGAGAGATGAGAAGCATCAATTCTTTGTTGCGGCACCTTAGTTGTTTATTGACTGCTTTCTCATATGTGCCTTGACTGGGGGGCTCCAGCCAAGCCAGTGACCTTTTGGCTCAAGCCAGTGATCATGGGGTCATGTCTATGATCCCACGCTCAAGCCAGCAATCTCAGTGTTTCAGACCTGGGTCCTCCACATCCCAGTTTGACGCTTTATCCACTGTGCCACCGCCTGGTCAGGCAAGGGTGCTGTCTCTTAAAAGGAGCCAATACCTTTTGGCAATCAGCATTCACATTCTCCTAAGCCAGTTGTAGGGTCAACACCTTTGCTGCTTGTCCTACTTTTGTGAGATGGCAGTTTGCAGTTGATTAATGAAATCAATATAGGGTTTATTAGGGCCTTCTGATGTCCCTCTGATGTATGCTTGTGAAAACCCCATAGGGGCCTTGGTATCTGGAATCCGAACCCATGCCTGTAAAAGCCTGAGAAAAAGGTGGTGTGGTTCATGCAGGCCTGAGCCTGGGGTGTGCCATAAACCCTGGGTCCTGTGACCATATCAATACCAGTTGGAACTCCTGCATTCAGACCTTATACAGCTTGTGTCTGAGCTGCATTCTGATATCCTTGTAGCCAAGCCACTCTATTGAGAAGTGGTGGTTACTGCTGACACTAACCTCTTCTAGTCCCATGGAGTCATTTCATATCCTGTCCCTATGGCCTCTATAATTCTCTTGCTGTGCTTTTTCTTAATTCCTTAAACACTAGAAACAGCAGGCTCTCATGTCAAACGGGCTGTCTGGGTAGGTGGGTTACTGGGAATGCATACAAGCAATTTTTGCCGTGTTCCAAACTCTCATGCAAACATTGATTGATCATACTTTCTCGATTTCCAGCAGAGGTGGTAGTGATGGTAATTCTGGTTCAGAGGGAGCCTTGTGGGGTTGGGGAGGTGGCTGGTGACATTGGGGCTCATCAGGAGGGGGAACCTGATAATTTCTGCCCTGAATTGGGCATAATGCCAATTGACAATGATTCCATGTTGTTAAGCTGTTTTACAGTCACTAGCCCTAATAATTTGTAGAGTCAGTGCCCAATTCACTCCTAGTCTTCAATGTCTAGGCTCCCTTCTTTTGGATACCAAGGACACTGTTGAAGGACTATGTATGGCCAGTAGTCATGGCCGTCACGGCCAGGCACGTGCAGGTTCTCATTGATTTCGGACAGATGGTAAAGAAACTGGAGCCAAAAACTGGTGGGCCATTCCCTTATTCTCTCCTTGCAACCAGCATGCAAGTAAAAACACACAAGGCTCCAAAACCCACTCATTCAGCACTCTCAAAGCTACTGACACATCTGAATTCTCCTAGAATCAAAGACCTCCCACCAGTTTGTCACCTCTGGTTCCCCATCTGCCAGCATGGCTTCTTACTCTCTGCACAAACTGGCTTCTCTCTCCTTCCCCTCTGTAAAGCCAGAAAGCAGGGCCACTATCACAGCAGCCCAGCTCATGCAGGTTCGCATTGGATTCGGACAGTCGGTAAAGAAACAGCGGAGCCAAAAACTGGTGGGCCATAACCTTTAATCTTACCTTGCACCTGGCGGGCAAGTAAAAATACACACTGGGCTCCAAAACCCAGTCACACTCAGTGCTCACAAAGCCACTGACTTATCCGAGTTTCCTAGAATCAAAGGTTTCTAGCTCACCAACCTTATTCTCCTCAGTTCCCCATTTCCTTCCTTATCCCAGATACAAACTCTACACAAACTGGCATCTCACTCAGCACTCCGCCATCTTGGCTGCTTCTCCTGGCCTCCTCCACATGGCCTCCTGTAGCTGCTGGCTCTACTCTCTCCGCTCTCTCATGCTAACCTCAGGAACCAAGCGGCAAGTTCCCGTTCTACCCCTATTTTATAGTGTAGCTTCACAACCTCTAATCCCATATACAAAATAGGGTAGTCTCTAATACAAAGTCACTTCTCTGAGGCATGATTGGATTGTACCACCCTACAGCAAAAAGGGTGGGAAAGGCTTAATCCCAAAACCAAGCCCCAGGTTACAAAGATCTCCAACACACATTAATATCACCTGGGCGACTGCCTCCTCGTGTTATCTTTAACAAAGTGAGCATAATACATTTTATCCGCCCAACACCCTCCATCTTGGCTTCTTCCTCCTCCTGCTTCTTTACAAACTTCTTGGTGCAAAAACCCCTTCTCCAGCACACATTTGCATAACAAAACCCCTTCCCAAGCAGTTTCACCAAATTAGTATCTGCCATCTTTAACAATAAAAGTGAGCAAATGTAAAAACCACATTTTACAAACTCATTTGTCCAACAGAGTGTAATAAGCAGCTTTGCGAGTTGCTTATTGGTGATCTTATACCCTGCACTGCGGAGAAGGCCATGAAGTTGGAGCTTACAGTTGTGCTGCTCTGAAGTCAGGGAATTCCACATGGTAGAGGGCAAATGAAGGAGAAGGGAGGAAAGGGAGGGGAATCCCCTGGTCTGATCCTTATTTGACCTCCTCAGCAGATGTTTGGAGGCTGTTCCTCCATTATCTGTGTCCCAGGTACTGGGAGGTGTTGGATATCCTTTTCTTTGCCAGGCTTTGGGAAGTCATTTCGCTGATTGGTTCCTGTTTTTCACATGGGGCACCACTTGTTGCAAAGAAACTGATTTTTTGGAGACCACGTGGTGTATACCGAGGGACCAGGGGAAACCGCCTCACAATCCCCCTGGTCAAGTTTCATGAGCCGGCCCTGACCCCCAGTCATTATGAGTATTTATTGATACACTCAACCTAGAAGCAGGGACAAGAATGAGGAAGTCAGGAAGCAGAGAAGAGAATGGGGAAGTCGGAAAAGGGAACTTCTTTAGAGCAGATTAAAGGGCAAGCAAGTAGCTCAAATGTCCCCACCTATTGATTATTCAGAATAGCTAATTCCATCTCTGCTGTGCTGCGTTCAGCACAGTACTGTGTTCAGTACTTTTTGTCAGTGAAGCCACTCTGGCTGTTGCCTCAGGGCCTATTCAGGGCCTTTACAATATGTCATTGTAAATCAGCAGCTCATTTAAAAAGTTTCATCCCTCAAGGTCATTTTAAAGATAGTTTTGTAGGGCTAGTGTTGGTAATTGCTGTTAGTATAGCAATTTGCAATATGACTTAATAAAATCTGAACCTACCAAAAAAAGAGGAATTAATTATTTAGTCCTTTTGTGACTCTTAACTCCTTCCTACTTAAACTTTTTCTTTACACGATTTCTAAAACTGTATTAGAATATGAGCCATAATAGAACCAAAGTAATAGTAAGTTACATTATAGATAAGAAAACTGTAAAGCCAGTATCCACGGCCACCATCACAGCCGCCTGGACAGTGCAGGTTCGCATTTGATTTGAACAGACGGTAATGAAACAACGGAGCCAAGAACTGGTGGGCCATTACCTTTAATCCTAGCTTGTACCCAGTGGGCAAGAAATACACACAATGGAAAACACTTCCCTTTCCATTCAGAGCTCTCAAAGCCACTGACTTATCTGAGTTTCCTAGAATCAAAGGTTTCTAGCTCACGAGACTTATTCACCTCTGTTCCCCATCTCCTTCCTTCTCCCTGCATAAACTGCACAAACTGGCCTCTCACTCAACACTCCGCCATCTTGGCTGCTTCTTCTGGCCTCCTCCACGTGGCCTCCTCCACGTGGCCTCCTTCTGCTCTCTGCTCTAATGATAATCTCAGGAACCAAGAGAGCAAGCTCCCGTTCTGCCCCTATTTTATAGTGTAGAAATCCAAACCTTTAATCCAATATACGAAATAGGGAAGTCTCTAATACAAAGTTACGTCTCTGAGGCATGATTGGATTATACCACCCCACATCAAAAAGGGTGGGAAAGGCTTAATCCCAAAACCAAGCCCCAGGCTACAAGGATTCTGCCTGCCTTTAGCCCACCCCCAACACACATTAATATCACCTGGGCAACGGCCTCCTCGTGGGCAGCGCCATCTTTAATAAAGTGAGCATAATATATTTTATCTGCCCAACAGCGAGCGAACCTGTATGTCATATTTACAAACTTATTTGACCAACAAAAACATTATAGAATAACATAGATCATGATAAAGCCATAATAGAATATTAAACTATTAGGCTAGAACCATATTCTACTGGTTTTCTTCTTGTAGTTCTTACTTGTTTTTGGTGAACTTCTCTTGTATTAGTTTTCTACTGTTTATTATTTCATTTTCCATTGTTTATTAACTCTTACTTGAGTGGTGAAGGCTACCTATCTGTATGCTGACCATTTCTAAAATCATATCTCTAGTATGATCATTCCCTTGAGTTCTGGTTCTGTACTTGCTAATGTATCTACCTGGATGTCCATAGACCCTCTACAATATCAAAATTATATGTTTGAGGAACCTGAGCATCTGCAGTGTTTATTACTTGATTATATCTAGCATATTGCAGTGCACGTGGTAGGGCAGTACCCCCTCCTCACTAATGATTCTATAAAATGGTATAAATAGCAGGCTGTTGCCCTCTTTACATGCAGAAAAATGCTTCAAAATATAAGATTATAAAGATACAAACACATGTATTCAATAGTAAAAGTAATATTCAAACAGCTCAATAAATATAATCAGGTGTGCTTGGAATTAATCATACAGATAATCATAGTGATGAATAAATTAGGCTACATGAAAATGAAGAACTTCTTTTCTTTTTTTTTTCTCTTTCTCTTTCTATTTTTATTTTTATTTTATTTATTCATTTTTAAAGAGGAGAGAGAGACAGAGAGGGAGAAGTGGGGAGGAGCCGGAAGCATCAACTCCCATATGTGCCTTGACCAGGCAAGCCCAGGGTTTTGAACATGCGACCTCAGCATTTCCAGGTCGACACTTTATCTACTGCGCCACCACAGGTCAGGCCAGAACTTCTTTTCATTAAGTGACACCATTAGCCATTCCTGACTAAAAATGACCTCCTTGGAGAAATTGCTGATTTAAGGATGGGGGGCAGAGAAAATATAATGTCTGCCTGGAACATCTTGTGCCAGGACATAATGAGGGCCCAAAGAATGATGGGGAGGTTTAAAAGGACACAGGAAGCACTCTGAAGGGGAAGGACTCCCACTGGCCAAATGTGGGACAATTTAAACTACAAATTTGATGATAATAAAAGATTATAACCTATTAAAATAGATAAAATCCATGAGTACACACTGAGATACATATAGAAAGGGAAGAAAAAAGAAAGTCTTTGTAGAAGAAAGCCAAATAACTATTGAAGGAATGATGGAATTAAAAAAACCACTATATGGCAATTGTATGAGTTTACCTACTGTTCTATAACAAATTACCTGAAAGGCTTAGAATAACACACATTTTTTATTTCTCAGTTTCTATGGGCTTAGCTGAGTTCTCTGCTTCATGGTTTATCAGAAGGCTGAAATCAAGGTGTGAGCCTGGGTCTGGGGTATCATGTGAGGATTTGATGGGGAAGGGTCCACTTCTGTGATAAGGTGTGAAGGAATTGCAAAAATTGTTAGCATTAGTATTTTAAAAGGAAGTGTCAGGCCCCCTTACCCCTCCTCTCTGAAAAGAAAAAAAAAACAAATAGATTAAAGGGGCAAAAGTTAGTAACTAATCATAGTTCTCTGGAAGGATAAAACTTATCTGGAAACTCCTTCTTCCCCTCCTTAAGATCCTAGAAGACAGTATATGCATATTTTAATTAAAAATTTCTACACTGATTCTAACTCTTCCTCCCCTCCTGGAGTCCTGAGAGTGCCGTATACCTCTAAACCAGTGGTAATCAACCTGGTCCCTACTGCCCACCAAGTGGGTGTTCCAGCTTTCATGGTGGGTGGTAGCGGAGCAACCAAAGTATAAATAAAAAGATAGATTTGACTATATTAAGTTGTTTTATAAAGATTTATTCTGCCAAACAGCGAAAATCCGACATAAAGTACTTGGTAAGTAATTATTATTATATGCTTTAATTTGCTGTAAGTCTGCTTTATAAATTTTATAAAGTTACTTCCTTACTTTATAAATCACCATTACTGTGGAACTGGTGGGTGGTTAGAAAATTTTAGTACTAACAGAGATACAAAAGTGGGCGGTAGGTATAAAAAGGTTGACTACCCCTGCTCTAAACAAAGGGATCAGAGCCCACTCCCCTTGCTTGAAAAACCTGCATTCTGTAACATTTTATATGCTTTCTAATAATCATTCCTCTTGAAGTCCTTTATATGTATAAAAACTTGTAAACTAAACAAGCAGGGACGAGCTTCTAGCCTCAACACTTTTAGCAAAGGTATTTTCATTTAGCCCAGGGGTCCCCAAACTACAGCCCGCCGGCCGCATGCAGCCCCGAGGCCATTTATCTGGCCCCCACCGCACTTCCGGAAGGGGCACCTCTTTCATTGGTGGTCAGTGAGAGGAGCACAGGGCTTCTGGAGTACTGTAGGTGGCCGCGTTGCTCATGTACAGTACTACTTCCGGTGACGTGGGAACGCATCATATCACTTGTTACAGCCAGCAGTGACAAGTATGGAACCGGACATTGACCATCTCATTAGCCAAAAGCAGCCCCCCCCCCCCCCCACCAAAAAAAGCAGGCCCATAGTTCCCATTGAAATACTGGTCAGTTTGTTGATTTAAATTTACTTGTTCTTTATTTTAAACATTGTATTCCCGTTTTGTGTTTTTACTTTAAAATATGTGCAGTGTGTATAGAGATTTGTTCATAGTTTATTTTATAGTCCGGCCCTCCAACAGTCTGGGGGACAGTGAATTGGCCCCCTGTGTAAAAAGTTTGGGGACCCCTGATTTAGCCTCTCTCCTTATTCTAAGCTAACCATTTCATTGTGGCGACAGGGATGGAGGGTAGACACTAGAAGATTTGGGAATGTCTTTGCTGGGTATGTAAAACAGTTATCACTACTGTGTTATCTTGTGGTGTAAGAATGCTTTTTCCTTTAATGGATCCTAATATAGATGTTGTAAGCTTGCTAGTAATTGACTATTGTACCATGCTCCCACCTTACCCACCCCAACCAGTACTTGATTTTTGTATAAAAGAAGGTCTAGGCCTGACCTGTGGTGGCGCAGTGGATAAAGCGTAGACCTGGAAATGCTGAGGTCACTGGTTCGAAACCCTGGGCTTGCCTGGTCAAGGCACATATGGTAGTTGATGCTTCCAGCTCCTCCCCCTTTCTCTCTCTCTGTCTCTCCTCTGTCTCTCTCTCACCCTCTCTCTCTCCTCTCTAAAAATGAATAAATAAATAAATAAATAAAGAATCAACAGAAAAAAAAAAAAAAGAAGGTCTAGAATGGTAAGAGGGCCTACATGATTTGGGATTGTGCCCCATGTAGCTAGCCAGCTAATTAATAAATTCCTCAAAAATTCATTTGGACTTGGTGTCTCTGTGTAACCTGTGGCTTAAGGTACAGTACTTTACAACACTTCCACTCTCACTCATTGCTTGTTGGTGGCATTCAGTTCCTTGTGGGCTGTTGGCTGTGAGCCACCTTCAGATTTTTTGCTATGCTAGCTTCATTAAAGCATGTAGGCTAAGAAAGCTATAGCAAGTGAATCTTGGCAAGATAGAAGTCAGTCTTTTGAAACCTAATCACAGAAGTGTTATCCCCTTAATATTGTCATACTCGATTGGTTAAAAGCAAGTTATACAGGGAAGGGGATTGATTATAGAATGTTGAGAATACCAGGAGGTGTAGGGATCATGTTCGAGGTTGTTTATCCCAGAAGTAATCATAATTAATTAACACAGAAAAGAATCATCAGTGGATGTTAACATGGGTGGATTAAAATTTGAGGAGTAACTTGGATATTTACATAGTATAAAACTAACTTCTGGCCCTGGCCGGTTGGCTCAGTGGTAGAGCGTCGGCCTGGCGTGCAGAAGTCCCGGGTTTGATTCCCGGCCAAGGCACACAGGGGAAGTGTCCATCTGCTTCTCCACCCCTCCCCCTCTCCTTCCTCTCTGTCTTTCTCTTCCCCTCCTGCAGCCGAGGCTCCATTGGAGCAAAGATGGCCCGGGCGCTGGGGATGGCTCCTTGGCCTCGGCCCCAGGCGCTAGAGTGGCTCTGGTTGAGGCAGAGTGACCCCCCGGAGGGGCAGAGCATCACCCCCTGGTGGGCAGAGCATCGCCCCCTGGTGGGCGTGCCGGGTGGATCCTGGTTGGGCGCATGTGGGAGTCTGTCTGACTGTCTCTCCCCGTTTCTAGCTTCAGAAAAATACAAAAACAAACAAACAAACAAACAAAAACTAACTTCCCGCAAGCTGCTTATTAAATACAAAGGGGAAAAATAACAGCTTTACAATGGAGAAACCTGGCAGACCTTAACTAATTCAAGTTAACAATACCAGTAATGAGAAAAATCAACATTATCTGTCAATAGCTCCTGATATCTGGAAAGAATACTCCTGTATTTTACCTAAAGGGTGTAATCTGGATCAAATCATGAAGAAGCATTAGTCGTGATGCTACATCAGTCATGAAGCATGAGGAACAATCTACAAAATAATGAGGCAGTAGTCTTTAAAAATTTCCAATTTATGAAGGACATAAACAGATTGAAAAGTAAATTGTTCCAATTTCAAGTTTGCTAAAGAGACATGACAATTGAATACAGTATATAATCTGGGAATTAAAAAATTAATGATATTGGGGCATATTTATTATAGGGTAATACAGAGTAAGTATTATTATGAAGCCATGAAATAATATTAGAACTAATAAAGTAGATCCATAGTAGGCTGGTTCTGTTGCTGTATTGGATTATTTTTCATTGGTGAATTTCTCTTCAAATACTTTAAATGTTAATATTCCCTACTGGAAAAATTTAAATCATCAGATCTTTAAATTGAATCAGCAGTTTTCACTGTGGTCCATGGATACCTGGGAATCCTCAATTTCAGGGAATTCATAAGGTCAAAAGTTTTCATAATAATGCTAAAACACTGTTTTATTCACTGTGTTTACATTTGCAGTGGTGGTGCAAAACCAGTGGTTGGTAAAACTGCTGATACCTTAACATGGATCAAAAACCAGTGACAACACACTGTAGTATAATCTGTGTTTTCATTTGCACTGATGATGCAAAACCAGTGGTTGGTAAACCTGCTGTTGATACCTTAACATGAATCAAAACAGTAGTAATCATTGCATTCTTCACTGTCATGCCGATTGCAGTTTTAAAAAATACCAGCATCTGCCTGACCTGTGGTGGCGCAGTGGATAAAGCATCAACCTGGAAATGCTGAGGTCGCCGGTTCGAAACCCTGGGCTTGCCTGGTCAAGGCACATATGGGAGTTGATGCTTCCAGCTCCTCCCCCCCCTTCTCTCTCTCTGTTTCTCTCTCTCCCTCTCTCTCTCCTCTCTAAAAATGAATAAATAAAAAAAAAAAAGTAAAAAAAAAAAAATACCAGCATCACAGGCCCTGGCCAGTTGGCTCAGTGGTAGAGTGTCAGCCTGGCGTGCAGGAGTCCTGGGTTCGATTCCTGGCCAGGGCACACAGGAGAAGCGCCCATCTGCATCTCTGTCGGGAGCCGATCAACAACTACTGGCTGACAAGGTCACAGCAGAAGAAGATCCACAAGTGCTGGCTGACAAGGTCTCAACAGGAAAAGATCAAAAACTGCTGATTGACAAAGTCACAGCAGAGAAGATCAAAAACTGCTGATTGACAAAGTCATAGCAGAGAAGACCAATGGCTGCTGGTTGACAGTCACCGCAGTGAAGATCAATGGCTGCTGGTTGACAAAGTCACAGCAGAGAAAAGGCACAACGATATTTCCCCCTTTGACCTTTTGAATTAATTTGGCCTTATATCCCCCTTTTTTTGGGGGTCTGTGCTATCATTTATGGCACGGGAATAATGGCACCGTGCTTTCCCTGTAGAGTCATAGTAATTTCTTTGGAAATGAGACAGGGTGTGAGTTCCACAGAAAAGCCTGTAAGCCACTTTGTCTGGGCTCATAGACATAAGAGGCTGGCTATGATATCCCTTGAAAAGGGTTAAGTTTGTAGGAGATTTCCTTCTTATTAATCACGTTAGAAAAAATAGATTGTGACTTATGAATAGGTAGGAAATAGTAACTATACACAGAAGCACCTTTCAGCCTTCACTTAATTCATTACTTTACCTCCCTAACCTTTTCATGTGGTAGAGTAAAGAAACTTTCCTTTCTTCTTGCATACCTGACCTGCAGGTGGTGGAACACTCTGAGAAGAATAAAGTTAGAAACTAGTGTATGAATGTAGTAGATAAATAAAATTTGACTAGACAATAGGATCTTAGGTAAGGTAGAGAGTTATTAATTAGTACTGACCTTTTAGAAGTTTGTACCAATATTGTTATTGCTATTCAAGTTATTATATAACTGTACTTTGAATGACTTACTACCTGATTTATAGCTTATAGAAATGAATTAAGGCCCTGGCCGGTTGGCTCAGTGGTAGAGCGTCGGCCTGGCGTGCGGAAGTCCCGGGTTCGATTCCTGGCCAGGGCACACAGGAGAGGCGCCCATCTGCTTCTCCACCTCTCCCCCTTTCCTTCCTCTCTGTCTCTCTTCCCCTCCCACAGCCGAGGCTCCATTGGAGCAAAAGTTGGCCCGGGCGCTGGGGATGGCTCCTTGGCCTCTGCCCCAGGCGCTAGAGTGGCTCTGGTCGTGACAGAGCGACGCCCCGGATGGGCAGAGCATCGCCCCCTGGTGGGCGTGCCAGGTGGATCCCGGTCAGGCGCATGTGGGAGTCTGTCTGACACACTCCCCGTTTCCAGCTTCAGAAAAATACAAAAAAAAAAAAAAATATGAATTAACTGTTGCCTAGAAATATGTAACCATAGTGAAACAAAAACAATTATTAATCAATGTATTCAAAATATCATGTGATTGTAACTTAATGTATGTGTATAAAAATAAAGCTAGACCAGCCATTGGCAGAGATGCCTCACAATAAATGCTAAAGAGAAAAAAAAATAATTCGGCTCTCTCACTCGATTCGCGCCTACGCCATCTCTTCTTGTGGGACCCTTGGATTCCTCCCGGGGCTGGACCCCGGCACTTCTCCACCCTTCCCCCTCTCCTTCCTCTCTGTCTCTCTCTTCCCCTCCTGCAGCCGAGGCTCCACTGGAGCAAAGTTGGCCCGGGCACTGAAGATGGCTCCATGGCCTCTGCCTCAGGCACTAGAATGGCTCTGGTCGCAACAGAGCAACGCCCCAGATGGGCAGAGCATCGCCCCCTGGTGGGCATGCCTCTTGGATCCCGGTTGGGCGCATGTGGGAGTCTGTCTGACTGCCTTCCCATTTCCAACTTCAGAAAAATACCAAAAAAAAAAAAAACCCCAAAAACCCAGCATCACTTAGTATCCTTGGAAAAGCAGTAAAAATATCATATCTAATCATTGTGTACATATATCTTAATATTCTGTATGATGAAATGATACATGTACAAATCACATCTTAACTGAAGTTGATTGTTTTGAGAAAAAACAGGTATTGATGTTATTTGCAAACCGAACCAGCTGCCTTTTTCATAGAATACCAAAAGTATATTTGAGAACAACTGAGAAAATCTTGATTGTTCACACTTGAATATTTAACAGACATTGTCTCAGAAATGAGTAATGAGCCTGTCACTTCAAGGAAAACAACTGATACACATGAAGCATGAAGAAATAGAAAACTTCAGCAAATAAATAGAAGGTATAAAGAAAAACAAATATAAAGAACTGAAAAATATAGTAACTGATACAGTGGCTAAGTGACTGAGCAGAATAGAGCAGACAGAAGAAAGAATCAGTAAATTGGCAGATATAACAAAAGGAAATGTCTAATCCAAACAACAGAAAGAAAACATTGAAAAAAAATATCCACAGAGCCTCAGGGAACTGTGGGAGCATAAAAAAGATTTATCACTTGTCACTGGAGTCCCAGGAGAGGAAGAAAGAGGGCAAGGTTGATAAAGCACTTAAGGAAATAGTGGCAGAAAATTTCCCAAATTTGGCAAAAGATAAAAAACCTCCAGATTCAAAAAGCTGAGTGAACATGATAAACCCATTGAAAATTTATACCAAGATACCCCGAAGTCGAATTTCAAAAAACTAAAGACATATTAATGTTGAGATCAACACAAGAGAAATGATGCTTTACTATAGATGGGAGAAACAGATGAAATGACAAATTTCTCATCAGACACCATGGAAGCCAGAAGGAAATGATACATTTCTGAAGTGCTGAAAGAAAATAACTCTTAGTCCAAAACCATATATCCAGAGAAAACCTCTTTCTGGAATGAAAGGAAAACAGAACATTCTCAGATGAAAATTAAGAGAATACATCTCCACGAGACTTAGCCTAAAAAATTCCTAAAGGAAGTTTTGAAAAAAAGAGAAATAATAAAAGAAGGAATTTTGGGGCCCTGGCCGGTTGGCTCAGCGGTAGAGCGTCGGCCTGGCGTGCGGGGGACTTGGGTTCGATTCCTGGCCAGGGCACATAGGAGAAGCGCCCATCTGCTTCTCCACCCCTCCCCCCTCCTTCCTCTCTGTCTCTCTCTTCCCCTCCCGCAGCCAAGGCTCCATTGGAGCAAAGATGGCCCGGGCGCTGGGGATGGCTCCTTGGCCTCTGCCCCAGGCGCTAGAGTGGCTCTGGTCGCGGCAGAGTGACGCCCCGGAGGGGCAGAGCATCGCCCCCTGGTGGGCAGAGCGTCGCCCCTCGTGGGCATGCCGGTTGGATCCCTGTCGGGCGCATGCGGGAGTCTGTCTGACTGTCTCTCCCCGTTTCTAGCTTCAGAGAAAAAAAAAAAAAAAGGAATTTTGGAATATCACTAAGGAGGAAAAAAAAACTCAAAAGTTTAAAAGTTAGGGTAAATACAACAGACTTTTTCTTTTCAGTTTTCCAGATTTTGTTTGACCGGTAAACAAAAATTATAACACTGTGATATGGTCCTAAACATATGCAGAGGAAATGTTTAAGACAGCTAAGAGTGGGGGAGGGTAAAGTGTTGACAGCAATATTCTGTGAAAAGTTAGGTATATATATATATAATAATGTAATACATAGAGCAGCCACTAAGAAACCTATACAAAGAGATATACTTAAAAACACTAAATAAATCAAAATTGGATTTCCAGAAAATGTTCTGGTAGCCCACAGGAAAGCAGGATAAAATAGAACAAAAAGGAAACAAAATAAAATGGCACATTAAACCCTAACATACCCATAATATTAAATATAAATGGTCTAAGTATACCAATTTCAGTAGAGATTTTGGCTGGGTAGGATTAAAAACATGACCCACCTCTGTGATTACAAAAAACTCAAAAACAGAATGATATAGGCATATTTGAAGTAAAAGGAAGGAAAAGATATATCATGCAAACATTAATCCTAAGAAAGCAGGAATGACTATATTAACAGTAGATAAAGTAGGCCTAAAAGGAAATGACCAAAACAGTTAATGGCCATTATATAACAAAAGGATAAATCCATCAAGGTGACAGCAATCTTAAATGTGTTTGCATCAAGCAATAAAGCTGCAAAATACAGTATAGAATGCAAAAACTGATAATGTAGAGATAAGTTGAAAATTATAGTTGGAGACTTCAAAACCTGTTTCCCAACAAATGATAGAACAGCTAAGCAGAAAATCAGCAAGAATATAGAAGCAGCCTGACCTGTGGTGGCGCAATGGATAAAGCGTCGACCTGGAATGCTGAGGTTGCTGGTTCAAAACCCTAGCTTGCCCGGTCAAGGCACATATGGGAGTTGAAGCTTCCTGCTCCTCCCCCCTTCTCTCTCTCTCTCTCCACCCCCCCTAAAATGAATAATAATAAAAAAAGAATATAGAAGCACTCAACAACCATCAACCATGAAGTATAGTATTGACAGGACATTCCACCAAATAATGGTGTATACCAGGAGTTGGGAACCTATGGCTCGCAAGCCAAATGTGGCTCTTTTGATGGCTGCATCAAACTCACAGACAAATTTTTAATAAAAAAAAAGTGTTAAATATAAAAAATATAAAACTTCTCATGTATAACAATCCATTCATTTCCTACAGCTCATGTTCATGGTTGCGGGTGGCTGGAGCCAATCACAGCTGTCCTCCGGGATAACACCAAATTTTTATTGGATAATGCCTAACATACATGGGTTGTTGTATGGTTCTTATGGAATAACATTTTAAAATATGCGACGTTCATGGCTCTCTCAGCCAAAAGGGTTCCTGACCCCTGGTGTATACCAGTTTTGTTTGTTTTTTTTTGTAAATGAGAGTCAGGGACAGACAGAGACAGACAGACAGGAAGGGAGAGATGAGAAGCATCAGTTCTTTGTTTTGGCACCTTAGTTGTTCATTGATTGCTTTCTCATGTGCCTCGGGGGTGGGGGGGTTACAGCAGACTGAGTGACCCCTTGCTCGAGCCAGTGACCTTGAACTCAAGCTGGCAACCTGGGGCTCTTGCACTTGCGGTCTTCCCCGTCCCAGTCCGACACTCTGTCCACTGCGCCACCACCTGGTCAGGCACTGTATACCACCTTTTAAAGGACCTACAGAAGTATACCAATGAGCTATATACTGGGCCATAAAAACAAACCTCAACAAATATAAAAGAATTGAAATAATTCTAAATGTGTTCTCTGACCACAACAGAATCAAACTTGAAACGAGTAACAGAAAGATAACTAGAAAAAAATATCTGAACACTTGAAAACTGAACAGCACAATTCTTAATGCATGGGTCAAAGAGAAAACCTTAAGGGTAGTGAAAAATATTTTGAATTGCAACCATTTGAAATAATGCAACCAACTGAAGTTTGTGGGACATGACTAAAGCCATACTGAGAAGGAAATTTATAGCACTAAATGCACACTTTAGGAAAGAAAAATATCTGATTAAGCTCCCATCTCAAGAACCTAAAAGTTTTTTAATTTATTTTTTGCCCAAAGCAAGGAGGAGAAAGGAAATAAAGATAAAGCAGACATTGAAAACAGGAAAATGATAGAATCAATGAAAAAAAGAGCCAGTTCTTCAAAAAGGTCAGTTAATTGACAAACTTCTAGCAAGACCAAGAATAATAAAAGAAACAAATTGCCAGTACCCTCAGTAAGGAGTGAAATGGAGGATATCACCATGGACCTTGCAAATGTGAACACAATGATGAATACTATGAATAACTCTAGAAATAAATTTGAGAACTTTGATATAGTGGATCAGTTTCTTGAGAAGTACAAACTACATATTTTACCCATTATGAAGTAGATAATTTGAATAGCCCCATTGCCTAGATAGAAAAAAAAAAAAAAAAGACAGTACTAAAATGAAACTATAGATTCATAGTCCTATATTATTGCAGGTGCATAAATCCTTAACAAATATAAGCAAATAGCATTAAGCGGTAACAAAAATATATACCACGACCAAGAATGGTTCATTGCAAGGATGCAGGGCTGCTTCACTATTTTGAAACTCAATTAATATAAATAACCTGCCATATTAACATACTAAAGAAGAAAAATCACATGATCATATCTGTTGATGGCAAAAAAAGATTTGATAAAATTCAGTACCTGTTTACGATTAAAAAAAAAACTTAAGATAAAGATATACAGAAGGAACTAACTCAGTTGGATAAGGAACATCTATAAAAACATACAAGTGACAATTATACATGATATGAGAAGGACTAAATGCTTCTTCCATAAGATCAGTAACAGGGCAAAGATAATATGCTCTCATCACGTTTTCTTTTTTTATTATTTATTTATTTTAAGTGATAGGGGAGATAGCCTCTCGCATGTGCCCTAATTGGAATCCACCTGGTAGCCCCCATCTGGGGCCAGTGCTCGAATCAACTGAGCTATCTATCCTCAGCGCCTCAGGCCGATGCTTGGACCAAGTGAGCCATCATCAATGCCCAGGCTGACGCTCAAACCAGTTGAGCCACTGGCTGTGAGAGGGAAAGAGAGAGGTAAGGGAGGAGAAGAGAAGCAGATGGTCACCTCCCATGTGTGCCCTGACTGGGGTTTAAACCTGGGTGTCTGCACGCCTGACTGATGCTCCATCCACTGAGCTAACTGGCCAGGGCCTCATCACTCTTTCAACATAGTGCTGCAAGTTCTAGGCAGTACAGTAAGGCAAGAGAAGACTACAGAAGGTTTACAGACTGGAAAAGAAGAAAAATTGTCCCTATTTGTAGATGACATGATTGTCTACATAAGAAATCCTGAGAAATCTACAAATAGAAAACCTCTAGAATTAATAATGAGTTCAATAAGACTGCAGGATACAAGATAAACATACAAAAATCATGGTTAATATTGAATAGTAGAGAAAAACAGGATTGGTTAGGTGTTAACAGATGTTTTAAACTTCAAAATTGAATATTGGTATAAAAAGTTGAATATTAGGTATGATCATTTCATGCCTCATTATGTAATAGGATCTTTAAAATAACATGTACCTTCAAACATTCAATAAATGAGTTCAAGCAAGAGTGTAAGTTTGGCAACATTTATCAGGCTAGAAATTTTTAGAGTTTTTTATTTTCACTCCTAAAATCATTTGAAAAGTACAGATATGTGTATGACTTCTATTGGGAAACTAGTTACTGTTTAACAGTGGTATTCTGTCTTAATATTCTGCTATGCAATAGCATCATAACTAATTTTTATAGAGTATCCACAAAATCCCTGTTGCCGGATTGTTGCTGTGTAACTAAGGTCATGCTTGATTTATATTGCCAACAATTTGGGCTTCTGAGGTTTATTGCCTTTTCCTTTTTTATACTGACTGTTGTACTGGCCTTCAAAGAAAAATGAAAAATTAAGTGTACTCTATTTGGGAAACTCTTTGTCTCCTGGGCCGACAGGTGCTTTAAGGAATTTGTGTTCGCACTCCCTTTCTTCATCCATCCCACTCTTGCTTCCATATTTAAATATGGCTAGCATCTTCATTAGTAGTAAAAAAAATTAGTACAGGTAGAAGGACCCCTTTACTCATCTATTATACTTATAACTTTCTTATTTCCTCCATGGAGAAGTCAGTGCCTAGAGAAAGGGGTACTTGTGAACTCACAGCTTGATAGAGACAGACTTGTCCCTGCAAGTATATTGAGATCAACTAGTTATTTCTTCTGTTCTTGATGTTTTCACTTCCTTTCCCCCAAATTTACTTATCTACACTTTTATACCTTGTTTTATACTTTAAAATTTTTTCATTTTATTTAAAAGATTTTTAAAATTGATATTTAGAGAGAGGAGAGAGAGAGAGAAAGAAAGAGAGAGAGAAACAGAAATGGGGGGAGGAGCTGGAAGCATCAACTCATATTTGCTTCTCATATGTACCTTGACTGGCAAGCCCAGGGTTTCAAACCAGCAACCTTAGCGTTCCAAGTCAACGCTTTTTGTACTGTGCTAACACAGGTCAGGCCTTTGTTTTATACTTTTAAAAATAAGGAATATCTGCTCTAGAACAGTTATTAAAGATGGTCATTGATTTTTACCTTAGAAAATAATTGATTTTGATTGATTTTGTTATAATAATTACATTAACCAGGAAGTTGGCAAGCTTTGTCTTTCAGTAGATAAAGACATTTGGATATGTTTACCTTTTAATTCAAGTCAGTATTGTTTTAAAATTTTACTTAAGCCTGACCTGTGGTGGCACAGTGGATAAAGCGTTGACCTGGAAATGCTGAGGTCACCGGTTCGAAACCCTGGGCTTGCCTGGTCAAGGCACATATGAGAGTTGGTGCTTCCAGCTCCTCCCCCTTCTCTCTCTCTTCTCTCTCCCTCTCTGTCTCTCTCTCTCTCCTCTCTAAAAATGAATAAATAAAAAATTAAAAAATTAAAAAATATAATAAATACTTATAAAAAAATTTTACTTCATTTTTATTTTATTATTTTATTTTTTAAGTGAGAAGAGGGGAGATAGACAGACTGACTCCCGCATGTGTCCCAACTGAACTCCACCTGGCAACCCCCATCTGGGGCTGATGGTCTGCCCATCTGGGGTCCAAGCTTAGAATTGAGCTATTTTTAGCACCTGAGGTGGAAGCTCCACAGGATCATCCTCAGTGCCCAGGGCCAACATGCTGGAATCAATCGAGTCAAGACTGTGATGGGGGGGGGGGAGAGGGAGGAGGAGAAACAGGTGGCCGCTTCTCTTGTGTGCCCTGACCAGGAATTGAACCCAGGACTTCCACAGCTGGGTCGATGCTCTACCACTAGCCAGCTAGCTGGGACCTAAAATTTTACTTTATTATGATTATCAATGTGCTACACATTTAATCAGTAAGACTAGGAAAGTATTTTCTAAAAAATTTTTCTGGCAGAGAGGAAAATATTTTGGGATTTCTTTTACCTCATTTTGTTTATAGTTGTTAACTTTGATGTTTGAGTGTCAAGATACAAGGGAATAAAAATAAATTTTATAGATGCATAATGTAAAGTTTAGAATATTTTCAAAGGGCATGCTGTCAGAATATTTAGATATTTATCTTTATCGAATAGACTTTATTTTTTGAGTAGATTTTTAAGAGGTGGCAACATCGTCTTATTTGGTTATAGGCTCTCCTGAACTATAAATACTACTTCAGTGTGAGAGTACTGCTTACTGAAGGTGTATGTAGAACCAAATGCTTAATATTAATAGGTGCTCATTATGAAAAGTGAGCATCAAGGAAAGTGAAAAATCTGAAGTTTTGTAATATCTGGACTTTTAAGAATCTCTTGAGTCTGCTAATATCCCCTTAATCTAATCGTGTTTTTTAACATAAGAATTGAAGATGCCAATTTACTGGCAAACTTTCTTTGACCTTAAATTTATATAGAATAAGAGCTACTTTTCAGAGTTTAAAAGTTAACCAGCCAGACTTAAACTGGTTTTTCAGGCAGTATTCAATAACTTCTTAGAGTATGTACCATATTCCCCCATGTATAAGACACACCCTTCCCCCCCCCCCAAATTTGAGGTCTAAAAACTGGGTAGTGTCTTATACAGTGGTTGTAGATGTTTTTAAACTTGCATTTTCTGCTTTTTTGCACTTGTTTTTACGCTCATTATTGAAGAAAGTGATTCGTCATCTTACACAGATGAGGACAAGCTAATGAATGGGACAAGTTTTGTCAGTGATGAGGAGTTGTGTGAATTTTATGATGAATAAAACTTGAGTTCATTAACTTTTTTATTTTTATTTTTGGTATTTTCTGAAGTGAGAAGCTGGGGGTGGGAGGGGGGACAGACATGCGCCCAACCGGGATCCACCTGGCATGCCCACCAGGGGGCAATGCTCTGCCCATCTGGGCCCTGAGGCAGAGGCCATGGAGCCATCCTCAGTGCCCAGGCCAACTTTGCTCCTATGGAGCCTTGGCTGTGGGAGGGGTAGAAAGAGAGAGAGAGAAAAGGAGAAGAGGAAGAGTGGAGAAGAGGAAGGGTGGAGAAGCAGATGGGTGCTTCTCTTATGTGCCGTGACCGGGAATTGAACCTGGAACTTCTACACGCGGGGCCAACACTCTACCGCTGAGCCAACTGGCCAGGGCCAAATTCAATAACTTTATGTAATACCTTTTTTTTTTTTAATTTATGTAAGACACCCCAAATTAAGGTGTGTCTTACACATGGGAATGAGTTATAATTGGGGAAATACGGTAATATGTATATACAGGTGTGGGCAAAAGTAGGTTAATAATAATAATAATACAAGAATAAACTCTGTTTCATGTATTCACAACTGTAAGCCTATGTTTGCCCACCCCTTGATTTAAATATTAATCATACTGTATACTTGTCAGTGTTAGATTAATGTACTATAGAATGGGATATATGGTACTTAATTTTATTGCTGAACTTTAAAAACTCAGTTTACATTAAATTCTTTTAAAGATCTTCATGGTTTTTACCTTACGTGAATCTGTTATGCTTGGAATTTTAACCATTTTAGATTTAGAGCTTCTACTGGTTCCATTACTAATCAAATGGTGTGATCTAAAAACTGAGCTACCTAGCCGGGGCAATAGTCTTTCCTATTCATTACTGGATACACACCACAGTTTGTTTATATACTTTTGACAGTTGATGGGTATTGAGATTGTTTCTTGTTTGGTTTATTAACAATAAACCTTCTATGAACATATTGTACAAATCTTTGTTTGGACGTTTTCATTGCTCACTGTTATGTTTTGCTTAATATTAAGAATCCACCAGACCTTTTTTCCAAAGTGACTATACCAGTTTGAGTTCTCACCAGCAATGTATAAAAATTTCAGGTACACTCCATGTTTTCACAAATATTTGGTATGTCAACATTTTTATTTTTAGCTACTTGCTTTATGTCTGGGTGTTGGCTTTCTATTGTTGTGTAACAAATTACCATAAATTTAGTAGCTTAAAACAGCCCCTATTAATTGATAGTTTTTTAGGCCAGAGTTCAGCACAGGTTCTCTTCAGGGTATCACAAGCCTAAAATTCAGATGTCAGCAAAACTGATTTCTGAGTTCTGGGTAAGATTCTGTTTTCTTTGTTCTCTGTCAGCTGGAGGCCACTCTCAGCGGGTCCTAGAGACTGCCTGCATTCAATGGCACTTGGCCCAGTCCATCTCCCTTATGTTGAATTCTTCTCATGCTTTGTATCTCTGACTTCTCTCTGTTTGTAAAAGGCTCCTGTGATTACAACAGACCCACCTGAAGAATCTTACTTTAAGGTCAGCTGATTTGGAATATTAAATACATATCCAAAATCTCTTTGCAGTAGTACCTAGATTATTTGAATAACTGGGAGAAGATTTATGGGAATTTCAGAAGGCCCAGTACATAACCAATTTTTGTTTATTTGTTTTCAGCAACACTTCATATGTCTGCAACTTTTCTCATTGTAGTTTTAATTTGGATTTCTCTAATGTCTAATGATGTTAAACATCTTTTCATGTGCTTATTACGTGCTGTGTATTTCTATTGTAAAATGTCTAGGTGATTTGTCTCTTTTTTTTTTTTTTTTTTTGTATTTTTCTGAAGTGAGAAGCAGGGAGGCAGAGAGATGGACTCCTGCATGTATCCAAACAGGATCCACCTGGCATGCCCACCAGGGGCACTGCTCTGCCCATTTGGGCTGTTGCTCTGTTGCAACTGGAGCTATTCTAGCGCCGGAGGTGGAGGCCATGAAGCCATCCTCAGCGCCCGGGTCAACTTTGCTCCCCTGTAGCCTTAGCTGCAGGAGGGGAAGAGAGAGAGAGAAAGGAGAGGAGGAAGGGTGGAGAAGCAGATGGGCGCTTCTCCTGTGTGCCCTAGCTGGGAATCAAACCCGGGACTTCCACATGCTGGGCTGACACTCTACTGCTTAGCCAACTGGCCAGGACATTTGTCTTTTTTTTTTTTTTAATATTAATATTCTTTATTCTAGTATCATTTGTTGCAAAGATATTTCCCCACTAAATGACTAGGACACTTTGGTCAAAAAATCATTTTGAGCCTGATCTGTGGTGGCGCAGTGAATAAAGCATCGACCTGGAAATGCTGAGGTCACCGGTTCGAAACCCTGGGCTTGCCTGGTCAAGGCACATATGGGAGTTGATGCTTCCAGCTCTTCCCCCCAGTCTCTCTCTCTCCTCTCTCTCTTCTCTCTAAAAATGAATAAACTAAAAAAAAAAAAAAAAAAAAATCATTTTGACCTTTGTGTGTTTGTGTTTATGTGAATGTGTGTGGATAATTCTTTTTTTTTTTTTTTTTTTTTAACAGAGACAGAGGGATAGATAGGGACAGACAGGCCTGGAAAGAGATGAGAGAGAAGCATTAATCATTAGTTTTTCGTTGCAATGCCTTAGTTGTTCATTGATTGCTTTCTGATATGTGCCTTTACTGTGGGGCTACAGCAGACCAAGTAACTCCTTGCTCAAGCCAGCGACCTTGGGTCCAAGCTGGTGAGCTTTGCTCAAACCAGATGAGCCCGTGCTCAAGCTGGCGACCTTGGGGTCTTGAACCTGGATCCTTCGCGTCCCAGTCCGTCACTCTATTGACTGCGCCACTGCCTGATCAGTGTGGATAATTCTTTAAGTCAGATACTGTCAGATTCAAATTTTTTGGCTACTTATGTCCTTTGCATTTCCCTGTACATTGTAGAAATGATTTATTAGGACTTTTATGGGGATTTATATTGGGATTGTTTTTATCAATAGATTTGTATGGTTGAGAGTTGTCATCTTAAGAGCTAGTCTTCTGATAGATATATAAACATGATAAAGCTCTGTTTTTGTTTTTTTTAAGGTCATCTTTCATTTTTCTGAGCTGTGTTCCATAACCTTTATTGTACAGTCATTGTACATATTTTATTAACTTTATTACTAAGCATTTTGTATTTTCTAAATGGAAATGTTTTTTTAATTTTCTTTTTTAATTACTCCCAGAATTTCTTGCATCTTGTCTTACTGTACTGGTGCAAACAATCTTTATCTCATTTCTGATCTTAGGTAGAAGGCATTTAGTCTTTTACCTTATTATGATGTTATCTGTAGGCTTTTGTAGATAGCTTTTATAGATTGAGGAGGATCCTTAGTTTGCTGAGTTGTTTTTATTTTATTATAAATGAGTATTGAAATTTGTCAGATACTCTTATTATATCTGGTAAGATGATACTTGATCTCCCTAGGCTTAGTTATCAAGATTATTTCATTGTAAGCATTGGCCCAGGTCTGTAGTTCAGAGAGAGTGAGTGAGAGATATAAACAGACAGGAAAAGAAAGAGATGAAGCATCAATTTGTAGTTATTCATTGATTGCTTCTCCTACGTGCCTTGGTGCGGGGGGGGGGGGGGGGGGGGGGGGGGGCGGGGCGGGGGGTAGTGCTTGAGCTGAACCAGAGATGCCTTGCTCAAGCCAGTGATTGAAGGATCATTTAACTGATCCCACACTCAAGCTGGATGAGCCTGTGCTCAAGTTGGTGACCTCGGGGTTCAAATCTGGGCCCTTAGTGTCACAGGTTGATGCTTTACCCACTGCGCCACCATCAGTCAGGCATAGTTTTTCTACAACATTTTTTTTTCTTAAATAAGTTTCAGTTAGAATCCTAGTATTAAAAAAAAACCACCAAAAACAGGTAGTTGGTTTTAAATATATTTTATAAATTAGGAATTCAGATGAATTACATTAACTTAGGATCTATTATTTATAGAGATAAGGCATCCTATGGAAAGAAAAATTTGAATTGCATGTCTGGCATTGGACCCACTTCTCTATTATTACGTATTTTTCTTGTTTTAGTTGCACATCATATAGAAAATTATGTTAGTGCAAGTATAAATGGTAATGGCTTTTGCTTTTTTCTCTTCAACAGCTTTGCAGTCTTAAGGAAACTCTTCAATTAAATAGAGGTGGCAGGAGAAACTTTATTCTGAGCTCTACTCTAGCATTGAAAATCCCTAGTGTTAACATTTAATATACAACATGCTTTTGGTATTAAAATATTTAAAATAAATTTTAATCATGTTTTAAGAGTCAGACACATTTAGACCTATTTGATTCAGGAGTTCTTTTTTACTGTGTACTTTTTCTTATATAATAGTTCATAGATGTAGATACATTAGTTTACAGCTTATTTCTATATTCTGTGACTTAAAATAGTTAAGTTTAACTTTTTAAAGAAATATGTGCTAATAATTTTTTTTTCCCCCTTTAGGGAAATGAGGCAAGTTATCCTTTGGAAATGTGCTCACACTGTAAGTCAAATATTCTTGTTATCAAGAATTTTTTTTGTATTTACATGTCTCTATGTATGTATATATATTATACACCTTTTATATGTGTACATAGAAAAGTTAGCCCATAATTATTTTAAATGGGTAGTGAATTTGACTTATAGTATTAAGTAATCAAAATAGAGAAATGTTTTTATTAGTAATATCTGCAGTATGCTGTAGTTACTAATCAAACCTCAAATCTCAGTGGCTTAACCCAACGGTTAACTTGTATTCATATAAATTAAAGTACTTAATGAAGGCAAAACTTTGCTAAACAAGTAGCTACTGCAAAAGATCTTTCTGGGAAGAATGAAGAGTTCAAGTAGTATGGGTGGGCTGGTTGTTTCTGATTGTATTATTGGAGAATGTAAAAGCAGAACATACAATCTTCATATTCTTCATTCAAGGATCAGTCAGAGGACCAAGGAGCTTAATAAAAATGATAAGGTTTCTTGTGTGGAAGGGCAATGATTGGGGAAAGGGAGATCCTGAGAGTTGGAATGGGGACATTTGGTAAATTTAAATATCATCAGGAAGTCCCAGAACTCTCACACAGAGCCTGCTTTGTACTTTCCGTCCCGTTTGATGGAGCTGGTCCTGCCTTGTTTGGAGACCTCTTACCTTGCAATGAGGTGCCTCTTCCTTTTTTCCTCATAAAAACCACTTTTCATGTTGTTCATTATGTTTCATTAGTTTGCTTTCTTTTCCTAAAACTTGTCAATTTCTTTCATTCTCATCAACACCTTTGCTTGCTTATGAGTTCTGGGTAGAATGCTCTTATATCAAGCTCTGGTTTTTTGTTTATTGTGTTTTTTTTTTTAAACAAGTGATAATTTATTTAAAAAGTTGATTTAAGCATCTGTAATGGTGACTTCAACCTCGTCAACTCCTGGCTCAGTACTGATGGAAGTAATCTCCCTAACAATCTCTAACAACTTCAGAAGGCCTGTACAAGTCATGAGTTGCTTGTGGATCTTCATCTGAAACCAGTCCCAAGTCTTAGAAACTTTCCCACAGTGAGTTTTTCTTTTCTTTTTTTTTTTTTTCATTTTTTTTCTGAAGCTGGAAACAGGGAGAGACAGTCAGACAGACTCCCGCATGTGCCCGACCAGGATCCACCCCGCACGCCCACCAGGGGCGACGCTCTGCCCACCAGGGGGCGATGCTCTGCCCATCCTGGGCGTCGCCATGTTGCGACCAGAGCCACTCTAGCGCCTGAGGCAGAGGCCACAGAGCCATCCCCAGCGCCCGGGCCATCTTTGCTCCAGTGGAGCCTTGGCTGCGGGAGGGGAAGAGAGAGACAGAGAGGAAAGCGCGGCAGAGGGGTGGAGAAGCAAATGGGCGCTTCTCCTGTGTGCCCTGGCCGGGAATCGAACCCGGGTCCTCCGCACGCTAGGCCGACGCTCTACCGCTGAGCCAACCGGCCAGGGCCGAGTTTTTCTTGTAATGATTCTTAGAGTCTTGGTAGCATGGGAATTGGGCCTTTCACTTTAAGATTCTCTTCCTTTGCAGCTCTGAACAAGTTAGCACACACTCTGAACAAGTCTCTTCCAAAGACTACATTGCAGCTGGTTAGAGTAATTCTGGTTCGGTGAATCTCCACCTCTCGTTCTATGAGTGTCTCTCTAGTGTCTGTAAAAGGCATGGCTGCCTGGTAGACTTGGGCCTTGGTGAGAGTGAACAGCAGTGAGTCGGGAGTGGGGGGATAGAGCTTCACTGCAGCTGCAGCCTTGTCTTCCTCAGAGGGTTGTATCAAGTTCTTTACTTAACTGACTTGGTGGTTGTATTTCAAATCTCAGAAGATGTTTTCTCTCTCTCCCTCCTCAGTATCTCTCTTATCATGGGTAGTACCCTGTTTATTTCCTTGTAGCAGGTACCGTAAGCTGAAATTACTTGTATATTAATTCATTTAGCTTCCATTTTGTAACTTTTACAATTTTTTTAAAATGGTGTACTCCATGACCAATTACCCATAATTCTGCTAACCCAACTGTTTACATTTTATTTTACTGTTTCTTTATGAATTTCTTACATAATTTTGATTATATGTAGGTGTATGTTTCTATTTTAACATGAAGATAAATATTTTGCATTCAGCCTACTGTTTAAATTGACCAAAACCAAACCTCATTATGACTCTCTAGACCAGGGGTTGGTAAACTACTGCCTGTCAGCAGTTTTATTAATAAAGTTTTATTGGAACACAGTCATGCCCATTTGTTTACGTATGGCTGTTTTATGCTCAAGTAGTTGCAACAGAGACTGGTCCATAAAGCCTAAAATATTTACTATCTGGTCTCTTACATAACAAGTTTGCTGGAAGCCTGTTACAGACTAGTCTTATGGATTTGAGAACTGTCACTTTTATCACTGCCAAACCTGTCTTAAATATGGTCAAGATAGAGTTGTTAACAGGCTAGTGCTCTGTATCTAGATCTAGAATTCTTGTCTCTGGCAAAGTTAGTATGTTGGTATTATAGTTTCTTTAGAATCAAAAGGGATTGCTCAGCATTGTACCTTGCTACTTACTTTTCATTTTGAGCATGGAACAATTATTCTTCCAGTTGCTAGTGGGCAAGAAGGACGTATGAAAGTCTAATTAGCTAGGCTTCAGGCTGCAAATAGAGTTGAGATTGGGTGTTGGGAGTACAACTCTGATAGGAATGAAGTACTAAGAAATTAGCTTTTGTTTATTGGTCAAGGAATAGAGGTCCTAAGGGGACAGTACTTCCCAGATTCTTATCTTCTTTTCCTTTACCTGGTTTTAAGAAAAATATATCGGGGCAGAAGCAAGATGGATGTTACCTTTGGTACATCCAGATGCAAAAGCCAAGTTTTAAAAAAAATGTGGTAGTTGAAATAAATGTCATATACTGCTACAGCTGCCTCTTTCAGTTTTATCCTCAGAACTTAGTCTTCTTTCTTATGACTCCATCTGTGCTTTGGTGAAGCTGTTGAACCTTGTCAGGAAAGGTTTGAACTTGTAAGTTAATGTTCAGCCAGCAATGAATCTGACTCTTATCCAGTGTACAGTTTTTTTCCTCTGTTCCTTACTTGGTTCATTAGAATACAGTATGCTTTTATCATATTTTATACTGGTTTGGATTAATTTCTCCAAAATGAACTTGTCCACATTAAAATTAAGACTTTTTTCTGCCACATATTGTAAATGTACTTTTTCTTATTTACAAACCTTTCCATTATTGTAAGAGTTTAGTGTTATCTGTAAACAGCTACCATATAAAAAAAAACGTTAAAACCAATCCGTGAAGTACTTTCCTGGTCAGCTTATATTCTATCTTGCCTTCTCATCCCTTCTAGACCCAGCTCAGTTCTGAGCTCTCAGTGAGTCCCAGCTTTCAGTGGTCCCCTTAGCTCTTCAAGTAGTTACTATCTGTTTTGTTCTTTTAGTATTTGTGATCCTTTTTAAAATGTAGTATGATTATGAATCATATGCTGTAAGGTACTGTCTTTAGCGCTGTGACACAGATAAACACCCACAAAGTACTTATGGTCTAGTTACTGGGAAAAAGAGATGCATAAACTATTATAGTGGAACTAAACCATTTTGGGGGAAAAAAAAGGTCCCAATAATACTTGGAGGGAAAATAATCCTTGGTTAAGGAAATCAAGAAAAGCTTCACAAAAGAACTGACTTTTAAAATTGTATTTGAAAGCTATGTAAGATTTCAGTATCAATGTATTCTTTCACCTATCTGGTCGTTTGTCCATTTCATTCTCTTTTTATTGTACCTAGAATTTTTTTTTCTTCTCTATACAGTGAGAAGAGGGAAGGCAGAGAGACAGACTCTTGCATACTCCCCAACCAGGATCCACCCAGCAAGCCCTCTAGGGGCGATGCTCTGCCCATCTGGGGCGTTGCTTGGTGAGCAACCGAGCTCTTCTTAGCGTCTGAGGCAGAGGCCATGGAGCCATCCTCAGCGCTCAAGACCAGCTCACTTCAGTGGGGCCATGACTGCAGGAGGGAAAGAGAGAGAAAGAGAGAGAAGCAAGAGTGGGGAGGGGTGGAGAAGCAGATGGGTGCTTCTCCTGTGTGCCCTGGCTGGGAATTAAACCTGGGACTTCCACACACCGAGCCGACACTCTACCACTGAGCCAGCCAGCCAGGACCACACCTAGATTTTCAATAGTCTATCCAGATACCCTGCATAGTCATTTCTAATACCCTCCTTTTACTTAATTTCTCTCCTAATTCTTAGAACATTTTAAGTGTTATCCTCAACATCTCCTTATCACCCCCCCCAACGTGTTATCCTTAACATCTCCTTACCCCCCCCCCAACCTTCCAGCCCTCCTTGCCACACACAACAAACTTTTCCAGTCTCATATTCATACTTAACTGACTCCTTCCTCCAGTGTCAGAGTTGGGGTTTTGCATCCCTTATTCTAGGCCAGCCTCTTTGCTTGTGCTTTTGATCTTATTCCTTCTCATTTCCAGGACAGTATTTTGTTAGGTTCTTTCTGTTTTTCAGCTGCTCCATCTCTCTTCAGTTTATAAACATAATTAACTCCTTGATCCTGATTCTTCATGCACTTCCCAGTTCTTCTCCATTCTTTGTCATATTTGAACTTCTCAAAAGAAGGGCATACACAATTTCTTAATTGCCTTATTTTTGCTAATTTTGCAGTCTTCTGCAATCTGGCTTTCATTCTCTGTTACTATACTGAAACTGTTATTGTTATCATCAAGGTCACTTTCATTTTATCGACACATTGCTTAATTGCCAAATACGATGGGAGTAAAAAACCTGTAAAATCACTTGTGATATTTGAGGATATCTGAACACTGATTAATATCAAGTAATTATTAATAATTTTAGGTATAATGTTACTGTGGTTTATTTTTTAAAGAGTATTTCTAGAGTTAAATACTGAACAGTTAATAATATCTGATATTTGCTCTCAAATAGTCAAGTGGACTTATAAGTGAAATAAGTCTTCTTGTGTTAATGGTCAAATCTGAATGCCAGATTATGGGATTCAGTATACTAGTATCTCAGCCTTTGTATTTGAGATTTTTTGTTTAACTCTTTTTTTAAATGAATGTAAAAATGGAGAGAAAAGTAAGAGTAATATCAAGGAGAAATAGTTATTTAATTATAGTTAAATATGGCATGTAACACGGCAAGCTTTAATAATAAGGAAAGCGCCTGACAAGGCAGTAGCACAGTGGATAGAGCGTCGGACTGGGATGCGGAGGACCCAGGTTCAAGGCCCCGAGGTCGCCAGCTTGAGCACAGGCTCATCTGGTTTGAGCAAGGCTCACCAGCTTGAGCCCAAGGTCGCTGGCTTGAGCAAGGGGTCACTCAGTCTGCTGTAGCCCCATGATCAAGGCACATATGAGAAAGCAATCAATGAACAACTAAGGTGCCACAACAAAGAATTGATGTTTCTCATCTCTCTTCCTTCCTGTCTGTCTGTCCCTATCTGTCCCTTTCTCTCTGTCTCTGTCACACACACAAAAATAATAATAATAAGGAAAGCCTGGTTAAGCTCATTTTCACGAGTACAAGAATTGAAGTGTTGACAGTGGGAGTGTGATACAGTGCCTGGCAGGAAGCAGATGCTGAGTGTTTCCTGACCGAGGAAGCTAGTAAGGGCTCACAGCTGGACTAGCTGTGCTAGATATACAACTAGTTGGAGAATTTTAAAGGCTGTACTGTTAGGGAAACTCAGTAGTTAGCAGTCATCATACTTATTTTCATAAATAACAACATGTGCCAGGCACTATTATAAGCATTTCATACAATTCAAGTCTTTTAATTTTCATGGTACCCTGATGCGAGAGGTTGTAATACTTTACCTATTGTATGGAAGAGAAAACAGGCAGAGACTAGTAACTGGGCTAAGGCCACACAGCAGCAGGTAAAGTACCAAAACTGTGGCTTGGTCTCAGGCAGTCGTGCTCCAGAGTCATATTTTTAATCCCAATCCTGTACAGCGTCTGATAATAAATCTTACAAAATTAATGTTTTGTTTTTCTACACATGAATAATTTTAGGCAAACTGGACTTGTTTAAGTACAGAGTATTTCCTGATTTGTGTGTGTGTGTGTGTGTGTGTGTGTGTGTGTGTGTGACAGAGACAGACAGAGTCAGAGAGGGACACATAGGGACAGACAGACAGGAAGGGAGAGAGATGAGAAGCATCAGTTCTTTGTTGCGGCATCATAGTTGTTCATTGATTGCTTTCTCATATGTGCCTTGACCAAGGGGCTACAGCAGACTGAGTGACTACCTTGCTCGAGCCAGCGACTTTGGGCTCAAACTTGTGTGAGCCTTGTTCAAACTAGATGAGCCTGCACTCAAGCTGGAGACCTTAGGGTCTCGAACCTGGGTCCTCTGCATCCCAGTTCAACGCTCTATCCACTGCGTCATGGCCTGGCCAGGCCTGATTTTTTTTTCCCCTCTCAATTCAGTGTTCACTTTTTATTGAGTTAAATTATTCTATGCCATTGTGACTTTGTTTCTGTCTGTTGGCTAATCTGTCTGGACTATAGTTGAAATGTATACTCTGTTGGGGTGATTTGCTCAAAGTTGAGACCTTGTAACTTGGCATGATAACTTGGAAAAGTGACTGTGTAAGATCCTACTTTAGATAGTTTAAGCAGGGGACTAGATTGGGGCACATTTTGAAAGTCTGAGTGGAAAATCAGATTCAACTATTTTTTTTTACTGTTGTTAGAACCAGTATAATTCTTAATGGTTTTGGTTAAATGAAATACAGGGCCTATTTTGTAGACTGAATGTAGATGAAAGACTAAAAATAGTTTTTATCTAAAAAGATTTCTCAATTTTCTTTCATTTAAAGGTGACCCAAGAAGAGTTTGGCAGACTCTTAAGGAAAGTTTTCTTTTGCATAATGAACTAACTATCTGTAGAAACTGAAGTCATCTTTAGCCATTAGGACACTACTCTAATTTTAACTAAACAGTCACAAAGTTAAGTAGTTTTGTTTCTGGTTTGAATATTTACAGGTGACTTGGAAATGTAGAGATACTGACTTTACTTTGTGCTGTTAATTTCTGCTCTCAATCAGGTTATCTCAGAGAAATTTACATGTTTATATTCTTTACTTAGACTAGTGTTTTTCTTCTTTGTGAAAACAAAACTTTTAAACCCTGGTCAGGTAGTTCAGATGGTTAGAGTATCGGCCCAACATGGCAAGGTTGTGGGTTCAATCCTCTATCCGGGTACATTATAAGAGTCCATTAGTGAATGCATAAATAAATGGAACAACAAATCAATGTTTCTCTCCCTCACTTTCTTTCTCTAATATCAATAAAATTTAAAAGAAAACTTTTTCATAGAAAAGGTTAATCTAATGTTAATTTGATTTCCTTCTTCATATCTGTACCTCCTTTATGTTTTTTTTCTTAAATGGACCAGATTTCTTTAGTTTATTTGTTTTTGGTTTTTTTGAGAGTAAGAGGAAGGAAAGGGGGTGGGGAAAGAGGCGGGGTAGAGAAGTATCTTGTTCCACTTAGTTGTGTCATTGATTGCTTCTCATATGTTCCCTGCCTGGGGCTCAAAAACTCGGCTCTCTGGGATGATGCTCTATCCACTGTGTCATCTGCCAAAGCTAAATGGACCAGATGAACTCCAATTTTTAAATAATATGTATGTTGAAGAGTAATTTCTGGTTTACTCCCAAACTTTTTATTCACCAGCTCAGAAGTCTTTGGAGACATTTTTTTTTGTATTTATATATTCAATATATTCAGTGTGAGGAGGGGAGACAGACTCTTGCATCCACCCTGACCAGGATCCACCTGGCAAGCCCTTTAGGGGGGCAACGCTCTGCCCATTTGGGGCTGTTGCTCCTTTTCAACTGGAACCATTTTTTTTTAGCACCTGAGGTGGAGGCCGTGGAGCCATCCTCAATGCCCTGGGGCCAACTTGCTCTAATTGAGCCATGGCTGCTGCAGGAGGGGAGAAGAGAGAGAGAGAGAGAGAATGAGAAGGGGAGAGGGAGAGGGAGAAGAGAGAGAGAGAGAGAGAGAGAGAGAGAGAGAGAGAGAAGGAGAAGGGGAGAGGGAGAGAGAAGCAAGAGGGAGAGGGGTAGAGAAGCAGATGGGTGCTTCTCCTGTGTACCCTAACTGGGAATTGAACCTGGGACATCTATATGCTGGGCTGATTCTCTACCACTGAGCCAACTGGCCAGAGCCAACCTTTTTTTAATTAAACATTATTTTTAAATTTCACTTATTTTTAAAATTTATTTAGCCAAAGAGAAAGGGAATGGGGGTGGTGTGGGGAAGAGAGAGAAAAAGAAGGAAAGAGAAACATCAATCTGTTCTGTGTGTGCCCTGACTGGGAATTTAACTAGCAATTCTGTGCTTTGGGAAGGTGCTCTAACCAACTGAGCTATCTGGCCAGGGCTAGCCTTTTTTTTTTTTTTTTTTTTTTTTTTTACAGAGACAGAGAGTCAGAGAGAGGGATAGATAGGGACAGACAAGACAGGAACGTAGAGAGATTAGAAGCATCAATCATTAGTTTTTTGTTGCGACACTTTAGTTGTTCATTGATTGCTTTCTCATATGTGCCTTGACCATGGGGCTACAGCCGACCGAGTAACCCCTTGCTCAAGCCAGCGACCTTGGGTCCAAGCTGGTGAGCTTTGCTCAAACCAGATGAGCCCGCACTCAAATTGGCGATCTCGGGGTCTTGAACCTGGGTCCTCCGCATCCCATTCCAGTGCCCTATCCACTGCGCCACTGCCTGGTCAGGCGCTAGCCTTTTTTAATATCAGTAAAAATCAATTGAATGTGAACAGATAAAAAATGTTCTTAAATATTTTATTCCTAAAATGCCATTTAGTATTTAAAATTTTCTTTCTTTTAAATTGACTTGTCCATTTGTTACTTTAGATTAAAAATCATAAGTCTTGTTATCATATAATTTTTGTTTCTTAATCTACCAGCTATGATTTATCATTTACTTAGTAATTTAATGATCCTGAATTTTAATTTCACCTAGTTCACTGAGGATTACTTTTATTCTGCTTTCTTGCAGTAACTTTCTTTTTTATTTATTTATTTTCATTTATTTATTTATTTATTTGTATTTTTCTGAAGCTGGAAACAGGGAAAGACAGTCAGACAGACTCCCGCATGCGCCCGACCGGGATCCACCCGGCACGCCCACCAGGGGCGAAGCTCTGCCCACCAGGGGGCGATGCTCTGCCCCTCCGGGGCGTCGCTCTGCCGCGACCAGAGCCACTCTAGAGCCTGGGGCAGAGGCCAAGGAGCCATCCCCAGCGCCCGGGCCATCTTTGCTCCAATGGAGCCTTGGCTGCAGGAGGGGAAGAGAGAGACAGAGAGGAAGGAGGGGGGCGTGGAGAAGCAAAATGGGCGCTTCTCCTATGTGCCCTGGCCGGGAATCAAACCCAGGTCCCCTGCACGCCAGGCTGATGCTCTACCGCTGAGCCAACCAGCCAGGGCCTAACTTTCTTTTTTAATTAAGTGAGAGGTGGAGAGGCAGAGATAGACTCCCACATGTGCCCCGACCGGGATCTACCCAGCAAGCCCTCTACCAGCTGATGCTCTGTCCATCTGGGCCACTGCTACGTTGATTGGCAACTGAGCTATTTTAGCATCTGAGGCGAGGCCATGGAGCCATCCTCAGCGCTCAGTGCCAACTTGAACCGTTTGAGCCATGGCTGCGGGGGAAGAAGAGGAGGGAATGGAGAAGCAGATGGTTGTTTCTCCTGTGTGCCCTGACCAGGAATCAAACCTAGGACTTCCACACACTGGGCCGATGCTCTACCACTGAGCCAACCGGCCAGGGCCTCAGAACTGTAATGAAGAAAGGGACGAAAGGTTTTCTCAAGTATAGTGTATTGTAAATTTTTCAGGTTTTTAGGTAAAGAGTCTTTAAGTAAAGTGCTAGCTCTTTTCTTTATCCATACTGTCAAGTTTTGATATTATGGCAACACCAGTTTGTAGTTTCAGTGGTGAAGTCTATGATATGATACTTTGATAGTCTACCACAAATTTGAATAATTTTGTATCTGCTCTGCCATGTGGAAATCAGTTCTTTTTAAGGACTTGGGATATTTACCTTTTTAAATCCTTGAATATGTTATGTATCTAGAGAAATGAAATAGAAGATAGAGAAGATGCAATGAAATCTGAGAACTAAATCTCTAACACCACTGAAAATCCCAGGATAACAAGTATGCCATAAATTGGTTCAAGTTAGAGCAAGAAGCCAAATTATTTGTAAAGAATGTCTTCAAGAAGGAAGTAAAAGTCATACTATGAATTGTGTGCTGAAACTTCTTAATGTGTTAAAATAAACGGCAGATCGATAACAAAAAAAAAGTCAGGGGCTACTGCATGATATTCTTGGTGATAACTCAGATTGAACTCTGGAGCAGCCATACACAAGTCTTGAATAATTGGTGCTCAAAGTAAAAGAAGACTCTTGAATATGCGTTCTTTTGTGAAAATACCATATTTTTTTTTGAGAGTTAGGGATGGGGAATAGTACAAAGCTAAAAGAAAAGGTCAGGTCAGCTAACGAGTTTAAGTGTGACATAACATAGAGTAAGATAAGATAAAATCAGAGGAAAACCTGGAGAACTTTATGTAATAGGTTGGGGTTGAATTTGATTTACACACAAAGGAAAACTTTGAGAGCTATGTCTTTTGAATAAAATGTGTTAATGACCTACACAATATAATTAGGTTTTTAAAAAAATAAGAGTGTGACTTTTAAGGCAGGGGATTAATAACATTGAGAAAACCTGAAGATGTATTTTTATGACTTTTCAATAACTTATTGTCTATTTTGATTTGAACCACAATGTGGAAGAACCAAGAAGGATAAAAACAATTATAAACATCATCAGCCCAGAAACCAGTAGTATTCAAGTTGGAGAACATCTTAGAAACAATATGGTTTGATTTTTACCTACCTGGAATGGAAATATTATTGTTCCCTTTTCTCTACACTTAGTCCAAAAAATGTAGCTTGAGGAACATCAATTTATAGTTAGTATCTCTCAGTTTAAGCTTCTGTGTAAATTCTTCAAAGGGAACTAACATAGCAAAGGAAATTAGATCAGAAGGTACTTCAAGAAATCCTGCCCTGGCCGGTTGGCTCAGTGGTAGAGCATCGGCCTGGCGTGCAGGAGTCCCGGGTTCGATTTCCAGCCAAGGCACACAGGAGAAGTGCCCATCTGCTTCTCCACTCCTCCCCCTCTCCTTCCTCCCTGTCTCTCTCTTCCCCTCCCACAGCCAAGGCTCCATTGGAGCAAAGTTGGCCCGGGTGCTGAGGATGGCTCCATGGCCTCTGCCTCAGGCACTAAAATGGCCCTGGTTGCAACAGAGCAACGCCCCAGATGGGCAGAGCATCGCCCCCTGGTGGGCATGCTGAGTGGATCCCGGTCGTGCGCATGCAGGAGTCTGTCTGACTGCCTCCCCGTTTCCAACTTCAGAAAAATACAAAAAAGAAAAAAAAATCCTGTCACCCAGCATTGTTGTTAAGCTTTATTGCATTGATCAACTTAACTTAACTCTCTGGGTCTGTTTTTTTATCTTGAGTTTTCCCTGAAGGTATTTAAAAGACAACAAGGGATATTATGAATAATTTTAAGTTCTATATTTTAGGTTAAATGGAAAAATTCCTTGAAACACAAATATTTAAAAGCAATATAAAACGAAATAGAAAAATCTTAATTTTTCAACATAAAGTAGAATTATATATATATATATATTAATGAAATTGAGTACTTATTTTAAAATGTTTCTAGAAAGAAAACTCCAGGGCCAGATGGCTTTACTGAAATTTTAGCAAATATTTAATGAAAAAATACACCAATCATAATCCAGATTTCTTTCAGGAAGTAGAACCTAGCATTACACCAATAGCAACGTCAAAGACATTATAGAAAACTATAGACCAGTATTCACCATGAACATATGTGCAGAAATTTAAAAATATTTATAAGTCAAATCCAGCAATTTGTAGAAAGGACAATATATATACATGAACATGTAAAGTTTATCTGAGGACTATGGTTTTAATATAATTCATCATATTGATAGAATAAAATAAGAAACATGATCTCAGTAGTATAGCAAAGTGTTTGACAAAGTTTATTACTCATTCTTGAAAAATATACTATTAGCAAATTAGAATAGAAGGGAACTTTCTCAGCCTAATAAAAGGGCATCTGCAAAATACCTACAGTTAACATCATATTTAACAATGAAAGACTAAACATTTTCCACCTAAAATGGGGAAAAAGTTGAAGTTTTTCACTCTGACCAGCTATAGTCAAAGTTGTATTAGAAGTCCTAGTAAGTACATTAAATCCAGAAAAGTAAATAAAACTCATTTCGATTGGAAAGTCAGTAGTAAAATAATCATTATTCTCAGATGACATGATTTTGTATATTGCAAAGTACTAGAAATAATGATGAATCTAGCAAGATTTTGGGATACAAAGACTATGCAAAAATCTGAAATTTCTATAAAATTGTAATGAACAATTAAAAATTGAAATAGGCCCTGGCCGGTTGGCTCAGCGGTGGAGCGTCGGCCTGGCGTGCGGGGACCCGGGTTCGATTCCCGGCCAGGGCACACGGGGGGGAGGGGGCGCCCATCTGCTTCTCCACCCCTCCCCCTCTCCTTCCTCTCTGTCTCTCTCTTCCCCTCCCGCAGCCGGGGCTCCACTGGAGCGGAGATGGCCCGGGCGCTGGGGATGGCTCCTTGGCCTCTGCCCCAGGCGCTAGAGTGGCTCTGGTCGCGGCAGAGCGACGCCCCGGAGGGGCAGAGCGTCGCCCCCTGGTGGGCAGAGCGTTGCCCCTGGTGGGCGTGCCGGGTGGATCCCGGTGGGGCGCATGAGGGAGTCTGTCTGACTGTCTCTCCCTGTTTCCAGCTTCAGAAAAATACAAAAAAAAAAAAAAAAAAATTGAAATAGACAAAAATACCATTTATAATAGAATAAAAACATGAACTACTCAAGTATAATTTAATCGAACATGTAAAATTTGTACGCTGAACTATAAAACATTTCTGAGAGAAATTAAGAAGCCCTAAAATAAATGGTGAGAGCAACCACATTGGATTGGAAGACTTGATATTGTTAAGGTATCAGTTCTACTCAGGTTGATTCTATAGATTAAAGACAATTCCAAGTCATATTCTAAACAGGATTTTTGTATTGAAAATTACTAAACTATTTGTTAATTCCATGTGGAAATTCCCAAGTAGGTCTTGGAAGAGCCAGAACGATTTTGAAAAAGAACAAAGTATGAAAAGAGTGCTCCCCAATTTAAAAGTTTACTATAAAACAGTGGTCCCCAACCTTTTTGGGCCACGGACTGGTTGTGTTTTTTTTTCTTTTTTTTTGTATTTTTCTGAAGCTGGAAACGGGGAGAGACAGACAGACTCCCGCACGCGCCCTACCGGGATCCACCCGGAACGCCCAACAGGGGGCGACGCTCTGCGTACCCCCCCCCCCCCCCCCCCCCCCCCCCCCGCTCTGTCGCGACCAGAGCCACTCCAGCGCCTGGGGCAGAGGCCAAGGAGCCATCCCCAGTGCCAGGGCCATCTTTGCTCCAATGGAGCCTTGGCTGCGGGAGGGGAAGAGAGAGACAGAGAGGAAGGAGAGGGGGAGGGGTGGAGAAGCAGATGGGCGCTTTTCCTGTGTGCCCTGGCCGGGAATCGAACCCGGGACTTCTGCACGCCAGGCGGACGCTCTACCACTGAGCCAACCGGCCAGGGCCACACTGACCAGCCTTTAGGGTGGGATGGATAAATGTATCACGTGACCAAGACAAGCGTCAAGAGTGGGTCTTAGACGGATGTAACAGAGGGAATCTGGTCATTTAAAAAAAATAAAACAGCCTGACCTGTGGTGGCACAGTGGGGTAAAGCGTCGACCTGGAAATGCTGAGGTTGCTGGTTCAAAACCCTGGGCTTGCCTGGTCAAGGCACATATGGGAGTTGATGCTTCCAGCTCCTCCCCCCTTCTCTCTCTCTGTTTCTCTCTCCTCTCTAAAAATGAAAAAAAAAAGAAAAAGAAAAAAAAATTAAAAAAATAAAACAAAGTTCAGACTTAAATATAAATAAAGCGGAAATAATGTAAGTTATTTATTCTTTCTCTGCGGACCGGTACCAAATGGCCCATGGACCAGTACCGGTCTGTGGCCCGGGGGTTGGGGACCACTGCTATAAAACACACAGTGATGATACTGGCCTAAGATAGACAAATCAGTGGAAGAGAATAGACTCAATTATTTATATTATTTATATATCATATATATGTGTGTATAAAATATGATGTGCTTGTGTCCGTGTTTTATACCATATATATAAGACACACTTTAATTTGGGGGCAAGAAATTTGAAAAAAATGTATTACATAAAGTTATCTTTTTTTTTTTTTTTAACAGAGAGAGAGTCAGAGGGATAGATAGGGACAGACAGACAGGAACAGAGAGAGATGAGAAGCATCAAGCATCAGTTTTTCGTTGCGACACCTTAGTTGTTCATTGATTGCTTTCTCATATGTGCCTTGACCGTGGGCCTTCAGCAGACTGAGTAACCCCTTGCTCAAGCCAGCGACCTTGGGTCCAAGCTGGTGAGCTTTGCTCAAACCAGATGAGCAAAGCTGGAGAGCTTGAAGTCTCGAACCTGGGTCCTCATCCCAGTCCAACGCTCTATCCACTGCGCCACTGCCTGGTCAGGCTTACACAAAGTTATTGAACGCAAGTTTTATTCATCATAAAATTGATACAACTCATCACTGTCAAAACTCCCATCCATTAGCTTGTACTCATCTGTGTCTGATGAATAATCATTGTCTTTATATATTGCCTCATCCTCAGTTCCATCTATGGGATTTGAAATGCCACACTTCTTTAAAAATCTACAACCCCCCCTCAAAATTTTACAACCATTGTATAAGATGCACCCAGTTTTTAGACCCCGAATTTTTTCAGAAAAGGGTGCATCTTATATATGGGGAAATATGGCAGTATATATTTTTTATTTTCATATTAGTAGGGTGCTTTCTTTGCTTCGTCTTGTCAGACTATTCGGTGCAGAATATAAATATTAAATGGCTAGGCTATACCGGAGGTTCTTAAAAATTTTTGATTTTGGGGAACTGCTTTATGAAAGTTTGATTTGTGACCTGTCTCTACTGTGCCCCCTGGTGGGTTTTTTTATTTGGTATAACATGTAAATATAATCTTTACCTTTCTAAGATAAATTTTACAAAAGACTCTGAAACTTTTAAAATTAATCTTTATGTTGAAAAACTACCCAGTAACTTTTGTTAACACTATAAAGCAGGGGTCCCCAAACTTTTTACACAGGGGGCCAGTTCACTGTCCCTCAGACCGTTGGAGGGCCAGACTATAAAAAAAACTGAACAAATCCCTATGCACACTGCACATATCTTATTTTAAAGTAAAAAAACAAAATGAGAACAAATAACAAATACAATATTTAAAATAAAGAACAAGTAAATTTAAATCAACAAACTGACCAGTATTTCAATGGGAACTATGCTCCTCTCACCGACCACCAATGAAAGAGGTGCCCCTTCCGGAAGTGCGGTGGGGGCTGGATAAATGGCCTCAGGGGGCCGCAGTTTGGGGACCCCTGCTATAAAGCTTTGTGCTTGTGGTAGTCATTACAAGTTTCTGCATAAATAATTTTGTCATGTTTGATAGCTGTTTCCAAAATACTTCTAAGGTATTTCAAATCCCTTATTAATCTTTCCTGATAGTACATTCTATAGCATAGTTCAAAATATTCTGCCACACAAAAGAGATTGAAGAATCTCTTTTTATAAATATGTATAGTCAGAATGGGGCTGGAACATTGTATGGTGCCAGAAATGAAGGAAGTGCTCAAAATGGGGATTGGTGAAAGGTCACACAGCAGCCAAGCTAAAGACCAAAGCTGGAACAGTTGGACTAACAAATAATGATATTACTGAGTTTTAAACCACAGACTAAAATAAATATCCATGAATCGATGCTGATATGAATAATACAGAAATAAATGGGGAGGGGCAGGACAGTTTTTAAAAAAGGAGCATTCTAATTAATGTATAAGGAAAGAGGGAAAAGAAAAATCATTATTAGGCAAATTTCATAGTAATAAAATCTTGTGGACAAGACCCACCGATGGATGTTTAAATTAGGCCACAGTTTTAGGAGAAATAGGATATTTGCTTAGTTTCAAAGTATCTCCTCTACACAATATTTTTTTAGTGCAAAGGGAATATAGTAGATTTTATAGTAGTGAAATCTGCCACATACTGCTTTGGCCAAGTAATCAAAATTAATACACTAGTTAAAAGACATTGACATCATGAACCCCCCTTTAATATGATGCACTGAGAAGGACACGCTGTCATTTCTATGGTGTTCTTGCCCCAAATGCCCACATTCTTTCTAATCATGAGACATCAGCAAGCTCAAACTGAGGGACGTTTTACACAATACTGGATCAGAAGTTTCAAGGTCATGAAAGACAAGGGAAGAATTAAGAGCTGTCATAAATTAGAGGAAACTAAGAAGAAATTGCAGAAAAGTTAACAAAAATAACAGAATTCTCAAGTATCCCTTTTGCAACTTCCTCTAATGATAACACCTCACAAAATCATAGTGCAATTATCAAAATCAAGAAAATATTGTTAGTACTGTTAAACTGCATATGTTAGTGAAAAACTGGTAACATTGAAGTTTTCTTTTTCTTTTTCAGGATTCTAAATATGATCCCTTATTATATTTAGTTGTTTCTTTCAAGATATTGCTAGAAGGATTTGAAAAGACTTGTTATATTTTGTTTTTGCTGTTAAATCATTAATAATAAATTTTTTATGAAGTGGCTATTAAAGGAATTTCCTTGCCGTGTATAAAGTGTTGGCCTGGCATATGGACATTCCAGGTTTGATCCCCGGTCAGGGCACACAGGAGAAGTGACTATCTGTTTCTTTCCCTCACCATCTCCCCCATCTCTCCCTCTTCTGCTCCCAAAGTCAGTGGCCTGATTAGTTCGAACATGGCCCTGGATGCTAAGGATAGCTTGGTTGGTCTGAGCATCAACCTTAGGCTTTACAAATAGCTTGGTACTTGAGCATCAGTTCCAGACAGGGATTTTGGGGTGGATCTCAGTTGGGTGCTCTGTCTCACTATCTCCCCTCCCCTCACTTTAAAAAAAGAAAAAGGGAATTTCCTGAAGGAGCAGTAGTTTTGTTGCTGCTTACTACTATATAATTACTAGAATTTGAGGAAAGTTTATTTTTCTACTGTTCTGCTTATTTTTCTTTTGATTCTAAGAAACTTCAGATCACCTAAAAGAGCTTACAAATTGTTTTTACTTCTAACTATAATAATGGTGGGATAGCAGTTTGTTATGAATTTAGTATTAACAATGCTTTAAGAGCCAGAGACGAGGTCTCTTCTGTACTGTTTTAGAATCTCTTAAAGTCCTTTTTTCTAAATGAGAAAATAAAAAGTATAGTAAACAGTGATGGTTGTTTCCTCACTGAGAGGATGGTGAATGAATATGCAACCTTCTTTTTTTTTTTTTTTTTTTTTGTATTTTTTCTGAAGCTGGAAATGGGGAGAGACAGTCAGACAGACTCCCGCATGCGCCCACCAGGGGCCGATGCTCTGCCCCTCCGGGGGGTCGCTCCGCCGTGACCAGAGCCACTCTAGCGCCTGGGGCAGAGGCCAAGGAGCCATCCCCAGCGCCCAGGCCATCTTTGCTCCAATGGAGCCTTGGCTGCGGGGGGGGGGGGGGGGGGGGGGGAAGAGAGAGACAGAGAGGAAGGAGGGGGGAGGGGTGGAGAAGCAAATGGGCGCTTCTCCTATGTGCCCTGGCCGGGAATCGAACCCGGGTCCCCCGCACGCCAGGCCGACGCTCTACCGCTGAGCCAACCGGCCAGGGCACAACCTTCTTCTATCTCTATTAATATTATATTGCTCTAGTATTAATATGTCCCAGTTAAAAATATTTATTAAAATTTACTGTAGGAGCCTGACCAGGTGGTGGCACAGTGGATAGAGCGTCGGACTGGGATGCGGAAGGACCCAGGTTCGAGACCCCGAGGTCGCCAGCTTGAGCACAGGCTCATCTGGCTTGAGCAAAGAGCTCACCAGCTTAGACCCAAGGTCGCTGGCTCCAGCAGGGGGTTACTCGGTCTGCTGAAGGCCCGCGGTCAAGGCACATGTGAGAAAGCAATCAATGAACAACTAAGAAGTCGCAACGCGCAACGAGAAACTGATGATTGATGCTTCTCATCTCTCTCTGTTCCTGTCTGTCTGTCCCTGTCTATCTCTGCCTCTAAAAAAAAAAAAATTTACTGTAGGAACATGAGCTCTCTAAAAGCAAATTTTAAATAAGAGTCTTGAAATCACTTGTCAAATTGAGTAACCATCTAGATTCTCCACAGTTATCTCTGAGTATACTCAGGGTAGGTAAGGTCTCAACAATTTAATTTGGTGATTTTAAGGAAGCAGTTCATCAGTTGCTTATTAACTTTATATTTCATGAATTCATACTAAAAGATCTAAATTTTTAATCTCTTAAATTTTATACTCTAGGTATACACACAAACATGCAGGGTGGGGCAAAAGTAGGTTTATAGTTGTGAGTATACCAGTTTATTCTTGTTAGTATTTATTAATTATTACATTATTTTCCATGCAAACAATTGTATATAGATGATTTATATATCCCACTCTGTATATATATATATGATTTGATGAGATTATTTTGCTACTTTGTATAATATAATTTAAATTGGATACATAGGTATTTTCAACTTTTAAATAGATAGTCCTCCCAAAGGTATTCTTACAAAAAGTAGAATAACAACATGTGTTTCAAGCTGGCAAAACATATGAAAAAGAGTATCTGAGTCACAAGATGAGTCAAGAGGGTGAGGTTTGTTTTTTTTTCCTTGTCCATCTGTTTTAAGGGAATATGATCCCAAGCAGTATGGAAAATCTTTGATGAAACTTGATGCCAAAAGTTGGAATTTGTTCTTTAATATTTAACTTGTACAAAGTGAAGACCTGAAACATTTAATGGTGCTGCCAAGATGAATTTGTTCTGATTTTAGAGACCTGTGCCTAATTTGTAGGAGATTGGTAAATGCTGATATTTCAAGACCCAAGACCTGTTCCATACTTTAGGTTGCATTTAATTCTTTAGCAGGTCTAGTCTGCAGTGCTGGCACATGGGAGTGCTGAGGAACTGCTTCTCTGGTGACAGTAACAACCAAGTCAGCCACTCTGTTTTATTTCTGATAGAGATATTTTTACCATTAATTTTTGAAAGCTAGCTTTCTTAGATCTTGGCTTTAAAAATATTCATGACATTGCCTTCTAAGCTAGCCATTTAAAAATATTTTAATTATGTACATATAGATTCCTTCATTGCTCAGCTAGTTTCAACTAGATAATAAGTACTGAGTAATCCAGTGTGTCTCACTCATCGTTGTAATACAAGCAGGAAGGAAGGGACAGACAGGAGGAAATAAATGGGTGGTTCGAGAATAGATACTGCCTTCTTTCACACTGACTTGTTAAAGAAGCTTGAGGTGAGGTTTGGCTGCATGGGGAATGTGAGGATGGTAATGAATAGAAGATTAGTTGGAGCTTGTTCCCTCCAAGTCCTTCAGGGACTTTATAAAAAGCCAGTTACTGTCAAGTTAAAGTTTCACTGGCACAGTGCTTTGCCTTTGAGAGGTTTTAAACTACTCATCCAGAACAGGTATCAACTAGTTTATAATATTTCATAAGATATTTAAAGGAGAAGAAAGTGAATAGGTTTTTTATTTTTTTATTTTTTTAGTGAGAAAGAGAGAGACAGGAAGGAGAGAGATGAGAAGGATGAACTGTGGTGCTTTAGTTCATTGATTGCTTTCTAGTATGTGCCTTGACCCGGAGCTCCAGCTAAGTCCATGACCCCTTGCTCAAGCCAGCGACCCAATCTGTCCCTCTCTCTGTCTGTCTTTCTTGCTTTAAAAAAAGAAAAAGGTCAAAGCTGTGTTTAATTGGCTCATAGTTGCAGAGAATATCCGTGGAAGAATATTCAAGGAAGTAGCAGCATTGCCTCCAAGAAGAGGAATTGGATTTCTACAGGATGGGATGGGAGGGAGCCTTTGAATTTTGAACCATGAACTTTATTAGAATAAATTAGAATTTAAAAAGATGAGTCAAAGTGAAGGAGCTTTAGTACAGAACAGAGATTGATTTAGCCTGCCTGGTAGGAACCACCTGACTTCCATGATCAGCTTAGCATTGTCAATCCAATTTAATATCTTGGTGTCCTCAGCATATAAGTTGGCTGTGTGTTATGGCAGGTGCAGGCAAACAAAAAGGTAACCAAATAAAAATACTTATTATGTACTTTCTCTGTTATAAGGAACTAGTCAACAGAATATGTAACTTTTATTTAAATTTGAAATTAAACTATTGGTTGACTGCTGAATTTTCCCTTGTTATCATGAACTCATTTTGTAAATCACGCTACTCTTTCTGTTTGCTTTCAGTTGATGCTGATGAAATTAAAAGGCTAGGAAAGAGATTTAAGAAGCTTGATTTGGACAATTCTGGTTCTTTGAGTGTGGAAGAGTTCATGTCTCTGCCAGAGTTACAACAGAATCCTTTAGTACAGCGAGTAATAGATATATTCGACACAGATGGGAATGGAGAAGTAGACTTTAAAGGTAAGAAAGTAGGTTTTAACATTACAAGTTATGTTAAAAAATGTTTGAAAAATTTTAGTTTTTCTTAAATGCCTTTATACTATTACTAGTCTTTTCTTTTTAAGTTCTGATAACCCACTATCATCAGACCAGCCAATATTACTAGTCTTATAAATTATGTTAAAATCTCAGTCTGTGGTATGCAAGCCTTAATGAACTAAGATCTTTTATTTTTTGGTTCATAAATGAGTAAATTGTTCTTACAAGAGAATCTAAAAAGTGAGATTTAGTATTTCCTTTGGTTTTAGAAATTAGTCTCACTTTAGGAAAACATCACAGGAGAAATGTGATTTTTTTTTTTTTTTAAATGATTATACTTAGCAGTAGAAAATAAATTTTAGTAAAGAGGACATGGGCATTATCATAAAAAGGATTAATTTAGTTAATCCAGATTTCACAAAGACACTTTGGCAGTACGTTTTCTGATATTAACATGATGCATAATTTTATACTTGATTCTGTTCTTTAAAGTAAACATTTCATTTCACTGAGGAATCATCAATAGATTTTGATATTTTAGTTTTAGGAACTTAACTATATAAGTGAAGGGATCTAAAAGTGATAGGATTTAATGTTTAACAGGCAATGAAAAAAATATCATTTTCACAAAACTTTCAACAGTTTATAGAAGTAAATTTTGATATAGAAAACCAAGTATGATCCTTTTTTAAAAGCCCTTTTAATAGTTATATTCAAAGAAGAAAGAGTTAAATAGCTTGCAAAATATGTTTTTGGGTGTTATGCTCTGTAGTACTTACGAAATATTTTTTCAAATTGATTTGACTTTAGAGAACTTCAAGTTCAAATTTTTTTTTAAATGTAGAACCTAAGTCTCAAGTTTGGCATTTTCCATCTTAAACCTTGCTAAGTAATACTTTCTTTTGCAGCAAGGAAATACTGTTTTGTGAGTATTTTTGTGTATGTATTGTTTTTACGTATAAAAAGAAACTTCTGATCTGTAAACATTTTCTGTTATTCAGAATTCATTGAGGGAGTCTCTCAGTTCAGTGTCAAAGGCGATAAGGAGCAGAAATTGAGGTGTAAGTATTTTTCTTCACTGAGTTTATTCTTTCTTATACCCCATTCTGCACTATAACCTCCTTCTAAAATATTCTAAGATCTAGCAGTGTGGCTCATTAACCAAATGAGCATTTTCCTGATATGCCAAGGTTGCGGGTTTGATCCCTGGTCAGGGCATGAATGAGAATCAACCAATGAATTCATACATAAGTCGGGCAACAAATCCATGTTTCTCCCTCTCTCTCCCTCCTACCTTCCCTTCTCCCCCCAACAAAATCAGTGAAAATTAAAAATAAGATAAAACATTCTATTCTCAATCCTTAGTAGACATAATAGAAATTTTACATTCTGGAGAAAATCCTTTTAGGACATTTACAACTGGTAATTTTTAACCATGTGGCATTGTTGCTTTTTAATTGGATAGAAGGAAAATAGAATTTCCTTCTACTGAAAACAACTATATGAACTTCAATACCTTGGATAAGAGATTTTTTAATGGAAATGGGAAGAAATGTTGTAATCTAATTAGCTTAATTTAGTATACATATATTGTTTTCAGAAATATTTAGCCAGAAGTCCACTGTTCTGATTAATGTAGGCAGCCTCAATTATAGTGAACATCTGATACCTTTTTAATTAGAGACAGTTTATTCAATAACATTTTTCTGAGGCACAGGATATGTGCAAACATCCTTTGCAAATTAACTTTTTTAAAATTTTAATTTAATTTGATTTAAATTTTTAAGTTATAGTAGGGGAAATAGATTCCTGCATGTGCCCCAACTGGGATCCACCTGGCAACCCCCCCCCCCCCCCCCCCATGCTCAAATCAACCAAGCTATCCTCAGCGCCTCGGGCCAAAGCTCAAACCAGTCAAGCCACTGCCTGTGAGAGGGGAAGAGAGAGAAAAGGGGAAGAGAAGCAAACGGTCACTTCTCATGTGTGCCCTAACTGGGGATCGGACCTGGGACTTCTGCACACTGGGGCGACACTCGATCCACTGAGCCAACTGGCCAGGGCCTTGCAAATGAACTCTTAATATAAATGAGAATAATAATGATAGCAAGTGCTGTCTTCTGTTGAACTTTTATCATGTATCAGGCACTCTTCTAAGCAGTTTACATGTATTATCTCTTTTAGTACTCTGAAGAACCTGGGAAGTAGGAACTGTTACTAGCCTCAGTTTTATATGTGCAAAAACTAAAAGCTTAGCAGTGTTAAATATGTTACTCTAGACTGCACTGATTGGCCCAAGACTCTTTACTCCATTGCCCAACTCTTAACCAGTTGTGTTAATCTGCACTGAAAGGCAATAACAGTGTGTGGAAAGGAGCCGTCCTCATAGTTATAATTCTAGATGTTCAACAACTGTTTTCTTTCTCATTGAGAGTATTCACTTGTGACTGTATTGTACTTGCCATTGATTTTTCCTTACTCTTTTTTTTAGTTGCTTTCCGTATCTATGACATGGATAAAGATGGCTATATTTCCAATGGGGAACTCTTCCAGGTGCTGAAGATGATGGTGGGGAACAATCTGAAAGATACACAGTTACAGCAAATTGTAGACAAAACCATAATAAATGCAGATAAGGATGGAGATGGAAGAATATCCTTTGAAGAATTCTGTGCTGTACGTACAAAACATCTGATTCATTAGTTACATTTTAAAAACCACTTAATTGAGACTTCCTTATAGTTTTTTGCCCTAGAAATATATATCTTTGATTTTTGCCTAATTGTCTCCATTCAGAGTTTCGAAGTGTTTTTGTGTTTATTTGTGAATAACAATCAGTTATTCTCAGGAATTAATACAGTGGTGGACAAAAGTAGATTTACAGTTGTGAGTACATGGAACACAGTTTATTCTTGTAGTATTATTTATTATTGTATTATTTTCTATGCGCACAATTGCAAACCTACTTTTGTCTAACCCCATTATTCTCAGTGATTGATAGAATGCCACAAAACCGGTACTAGTAACTTCTACTTAGTTTTAATAGTCTCCCACATATTCTTTTTTTTTTAATTTATTGTGTTGACATTGTTTAAATGTCTTACTTAATATAACTGCCTCCCCTATCCCCCGCAACACGTAGTTTATATTCTTAAGGTTTATTTAAAATTAAACGTGTTCCAAAATCCTTTTATGGGAGGTATGTGTTCATGAGTCCCATCTAGGAACCCAGAAGCTGGTTTCATGAGCACAGCAGAAACTGAGCCCCTGTCCATCTTAAACTCGGCCCCCAGCCATGTGAATGGTGATTGCCCTCCTTCCTTTCAGCTTCACGTTTACTGCTTTTCAGGGGATCTAGGGATTTGCCCACCACTCATTGCTTGTAAGTAGGAGCCCAGCCACTTAGCTTCTCTTCTCTACATCTGTTCCTCATGGGAAGATGTTAGTAGCTCTTTGACAGGTTATAAGAGTTTATTTTTTTTATTTATTTTTTATTTTTTATTTTTGTGTTTTTCTGAAGTTGGAATCGGGGAGGCAGTCAGACAGACTCCCGCATGTGCCCGACCGGGATCCACCTGGCATGCCCACCAGGGGGCGATGCCCTGCCCATCTGGGGCGTCGCTCTGCCGCAATCAGAGCCATTCTAGCACCTGAGGCAGAGGCCATGGAGCCATCCCCAGCGCCCGGGCCATCTTTTGCTCCAATGGAGTCCTGGCTGTGGGAGGGGAAGAGAGAGACAGAGAGGAAGGAGAGGGGGAGGGGTGGAGAAGCAGATGGGCGCTTCTACTGTGTGCCCTGACTGGGAATTGAACCCGGGACTTCCACATGCCAGGCCGACGCTCTACCACTGAGCCAACCAGCCAGGGCCAGGTTATAGGAGTTTTAACTGCAAGCTAGACAGAGAATCCAGAGGAGTGGCAAATGTAACAAAGAAAAAGTTTTGAAGTTTTTCAGTTAGACTGGATGCTTTTATAGGAAGATTTTGTCCTTCCTTTCTTTCCATTTTTTATTTAGACCACACAAGGAAAAACATCACTTTGGTTGTATGTTTTGTTAAGGACTGAAGTAGCTATATACTTCGGCTTTAAGTGAATTCACACTATCCTTTCACTATCTTTCTTCATCTCAATTGAATACTATCTTTGCATTTTGTTCCAAAAAGTAGGGTGGTGCTCTAGTTAAAGAACAGGCTGGGTCTTTTTGGAAGAGCTTTAGGTTTGAGACTTGAGACTTTAAACTGTTGCCAGGTGGTACAGCTACAGGTGTTTTGTTATCCCTCCACAACATTGCCAGGATCACTGAAGGACTCCTGTGGATTGGCCTCTGGCTGAGTAGGACATGAGAGCAGACTGCTAGTGGCACATAGCTAGCAGCCAGTTTTCAAGTGAAGGAAAGAAAAGAAATCCCAAGCCTTGAGGGAACAAAACAAAAATGGAAACCACCTGGGTAGAGTGCTAATGGAGGGATGCATCTAAATAAAGGCTTACTTTTCATAAATATAAAAATGTAACCTAACATTACATATAAATCACTTGTAGTGAAAAAATTAGAATATTTATTTATTTATTTATTTATTTATTATTTTTTTACATTTTTCTGAAGCTGGAAACAGGGAGAGACAGTCAGACAGACTCCCGCATGCGCCCGACCGGGATCCACCCGGCATGCCCACCAGGGGCGGTGCTCTGCCCCCCAGGGGGCGATGCTCTGCCCATCCTGGGCGTCGTCATATTGTGACCAGAGCCACTCTAGCGCCTGAGGCAGAGGCCACAGAGCCATGCCCAGCGCCCGGGCCATCTTTGCTCCAATGGAGCCTTGGCTGCGGGAGGGGAAGAGAGAGACAGAGAGGAAAGCGCGGCGGAGGGGTGGAGAAGCAAATGGGCACTTCTCCTGTGTGCCCTGGCCGGGAATCGAACCCGGGTCCTCCGCACGCTAGGCCGACGCTCTACCGCTGAGCCAACCGGCCAGGGCCTAGAATATTTATTTTTAGTTATAGAAGTGATGCTATTTACATCAAAGACATAGGCTAACTTTTGAGTTCATTTTCCAGTATTTTTGGTAAATTGCTTTCATTTGTATTTTTGAGGTGTATAGGTCAGGAATGGAGAAAATGTTTATTTTGTGTTTTAAACCAACTTTTCTAAAAAGCACATAATTTTGTCTTTGTTGAGTTATTTTTATTCTGATTTCTCAAGCAATAATAGTAAAAGAGATGGAAAAAGCTACTTGAAAAGATCACATATATGATATCTACTTAAAAATTTTCAGAATAATTAACATATACAAATAAAATTTTTATTATATACTATATTATAAATAGTAATGAGGTTGAAGTTGGCAGATTGAACCTAAGTTCATTTTTATTTTTTCTCAAAACTTCAGTGAAGTTAAATGGATTAAGAAGAAAAGGTTATGAACCCACAAGCACAAAGTGAACAACAGAAAGGATAGCAACTAGGATTTGGTAGCTTGTAAGTCAGTACACTGACTTGGCAGACAGGAGGGAGGATGAATTCTAAGCTCTCTGCTTGGAAAGCGGGAATCAACTTGGTTTACAGTGCAGAGAGGCCCAGAAATTGGTGACACGAGGTAACTGAAAGTGGGGGTGAAGGTGAGGCTGAAACAGGAAAACTACTTAAAAGTATGTTTAAGAAGAAATGAGAACACCAGATCTCCTTTCCTACTTTGTTGAGACCCTCCTGCTTTTTTTTTGTGTGTGTGTGTGTGTGTGTGTGTGTGTGTGTGTGTGTAGGTGTAGGAATTAAGTGAAGATAAGCATATTTGCATTTTGACAACTCCAGCCTTCTTCCTGATCATACTGGTAACTAGACTTAATACCATCCAGTTAAGAGATGGTAAAAGCTCTCTTTGGGAAATCTAATCTTCCCAAAGCAAAGGTCTCACTAAATCATCTAGTGTAGCCCACAGACAACAGTCCCACCATGTACATGAAGGTTCCAGTGCCCTTCCCACAGAAGCAAAGAGCTAGAGATCATCAGACATTAGAGGAAAACTTCTATGTGGGATATAAAGATGAAGCCAAGCCCAAAATCGAAGCTTGGAAAAACTTTTTTTTGCAAGGCCAGTAAAAGCTTTAAAAGTAAAAATAGAATGTCATTTTTCTCAGGGATATAATATATTGATGCTTTGAAACAAAAACTGGATAATATATATAAGAACTCTTGGAAATTTAAATTTAGAAATTCACTGTAGGAGATCTAATGCCTAAATACTAGGTGTTCCAGAAAGAACATGGAGGGAAGAAAATCATCAAAAGTAAATCAAAGCTAATGAACCAAAAGTAGTGAGTTCCCTGACTAAAGGACTTACTAAGTACCCAGCATAGTATGTAAAAATAATACATTGTTGAGAAATTTTAAAACAGTGGAAACAGAAAGGATTCTATAAATTTACAAAGAGCTGGGGATTAGGGGTGGGGAAGGGGCTTCATTCAAAGACTCAAGAATGATAGTGGCAATTTCTCAGTAGCAAATTAGAACCCAGAAGACAATGGAGCATTGCCTTAATGATTCTGAGGGATGGTTATTTCCAAACTAGAATTGCCTATAGACTCAAATTAAATAGAAGGATAAAGACATTTTCACGTATGCAAAGCCTATTTTGGGGGGGAAATTACTGGAAGATGTGCTTCCACTGTAGTAAGGTTGTTAATCAAAAAAGAAGATAATGTGGGATCCAGGAAGCAGAGGGTCCAACATGAGAGAAGGAAGCCTCCAGGAGGATGGCGAAGGGAGATCCATTCAGAGTGACAGGCCTAGATTGGAGCAAGTTGGAAAGCTGTGGAGTGATTTAAAGAATAAAATTGCTGGAATTACCTGATATTTGTATTTAGAACAAAAGTTTGAGGTTGAATTAATGATGAATGCATAGAGCACCAAAGGGAAAGATCAGATAATTAACTAGCAAAACACATGTGCAGAAAGATAAATTATAGTATGCACTTCTGTTCTGCTTTAACTACTAGCATTATATAGTCATAATTAAAATGCTAAGTTTCTTTTCTAATCAAAGATATAAGTATTGAAGCGTGGTTAGGAGATAGATGGGAGAGATGTGTGAGAAAGAGTTCAATCTTCTGTGCTGGGAAGTCAGTGGATGATGCTTATAACTTTGAATACAAGAAAAGGCAATGGAAAAATATTATTTGAAGACCTACAGTTAAATGCTGAAAGTGGTTGCCTGGTAAAAGGAAAATAGAGAATGAGGGCAGGGGAGCAAACTGCTGTTTAAATAAAGGTGGAAGTAATTGGCTGTTTTACCTTTATTTTTCAAATAACATTTTAAGCAGTACATTTGAATTAGGAAAATAATACAGATGCAACTATTATATAAACTACAACATGGATTAATCTCAAAAACATAGTATAATGTTGAGTGAAACAAGCCAGACAAGGAGATTTGATTATAAAATGTATAACAGCGGCCCTGGCCGGTTGGTTCAATGGTAGAGCATCAGCCTGGCGTGCGGAAGTCCCGTGTTTGATTCCCGGCCAGGGCACACAGGAGAAGCGCCCATCTGCTTCTCCACCCTTCCCCCTCTCCTTCCTCTCTGTCTCTCTCTTCCCCTCCCGCAGCCAAGGCTCCACTGGAGCAAAGATGGCCCCGGCACTGGGGATGGCTCCATGGCCTCTGCCTCAGGCGCTAGAGTGGCTCTGGTCGCAATAGAGTGACACCCCGGAGGGGCAGAGCATCGCCCCCTGGTGGGCGTGCCGGGTGGATCCCGGTTGGGCGCATGCGGGAGTCTATCTGACTGCCTCCCCGTTTCCAGCTTCAGAAAAATACAAAAAAAAAAAAAAAAAAATGTATAACAGTATAAATACTTTTTATAAATAATATACTCTTACAAAAAGTAATGTACAAAAGACCCAGCTATCCATGGTGTTAAGGTCATGAGGTGGCTACCTCTGCGGGGCAGCAGGAGGCGGGAGTTGGCTGGTGCAGGATTGGGGCCGAAGACCTGGTAGAGTTCTGAGTGCCAGTGCGTGGGTGTTGATTGTGATAGTTCATCAGGCTCACATTTATGACATAGGCACTTTCTTTATGTACTTAATAAAATCAGTTCCCCAAATATAATACAGGTAATTTATACTTTTAGATTATCATGTCAGTATTAACTGAGATGTCTATAAGAACTCTACATGTAGGTGACTCCATTTTAAAATAATGTGCAGGAAATTTTTGTACTTTCTAATATTTTTTAAATAGACTGCGAGTGAAGCACCTGTTTGGTTTTCCAGGACAGCTTTTGTGGTAGCATCTGGCTATCATTTACTCTGAGACTAAGGCAGGGGCGGCAGACTACAGAGTGGGCCGAATCCTGCCATGGGCTCCTGTGTACATCTTTGAGCTAAAAATGTTCTTTTTTTGCATTTTAAAGTGGAAAAATAAAATGAAAGAGAAATTATATGTGGCCTACTAAGCCTAAAATATTTACTATCTGGCCCTTTATAATGGAGTAAGTTTGCCAGCTCTTGTGCTAGAACAAGAGAATGGCTGTTATCCTGGAAGAAAGAAGCCTTGACAATTCTAACTACAGGCAATGCATGCAGCTTCAAAACAAAACACAGCTTCTGAAAATGATTAAAATAGTATGTTTTTATATTGTAGTTTTGCTAATGTGTTTAGTATAAAGGAATTCTCCCACATGGTTAAGCTTGATTTATTCTGTTGCAGGTTGTAGGTGGCCTAGATATCCACAAAAAGATGGTGGTAGATGTGTGACTCTTTTTTAAAGAGTGCCACCCAACACTTTTGCTTTCTTCTCCATCTCTGAAGATCTGCTCAAGACGTCCAGCAATGCTCTCTGTGTATTTAAATGGAAGTATTTTTCTCTGTGAAGCCACATTTTCCAACACGAGCCTCATGAAGCCAACTAAGTGTTATTGAACTCTTATTCTCTCAATAACTCAGTGTAGCACTTTAAAGTCTGAAGGACAGCAACATGAAAAGAGCATATCAATGTGGTGAAGAAAGGGAAGGGGTTGGCTTTTTAATTTATTTTTCTTCATCTTTTATAACAAGAAAGTATCTATATATACATATGTAAATATTTATATATAGATATATGTAGCTTTCTATGTGTAGTAGGTTGGCTTTAATTTAATATACTTGATTCAGAAACAAAATGATAGAGTACAAAAGTGCCAAGCAGAACATAAACATCCTTACTTTTATTTCACACAGTTTTATATATAGGTAGAAGATTGTACAATTTGAGCCGGGTGTTAGGCCAGCTACTTTTCCTTTTCCTGTGCTTTCTCCTTTGAGAGATTGACAAAGCATTTGTTAACGTCCTATTATTTACCTTAATTACATTTTTGTAACAAAGGAGTTTGTAACTTTATTTATAACTATGAATATGTTTCCAGGGACTAAGTCTCATTGCTGAGCAGCTTTTACTACATCTCTGCTTGAGGAGAAAGTATAGTTCAGTGCTACTGCCAACAGCTCATTCTTGTGTTCATATAGTACCTGCACAAAGCTTGCGGCTGCTTGATTCTGTTATTTCACTACTAGGAGCCAGTACATTTATTCAATGTCCCTGAGTACAAGTAAGTTTCAGTTGTGATTTCACACATAAAGGCCAGAAGTTATGTGAGGCAATCATACTTTATCTTAGACATTACTTAATGAGAAGTACCTGAAGTATAGGGTATCCATTTGTTTTTTTACATGGGTAATTTGTCAATAAACCTGTTTGAACCATAAACTTCCCTTCTGTTTCAGAAGACTTGCAGCTAATCTAAACCACAGGTGATAGTTAATGTGCATGTATGTATCTAAACACCCACATATATTTGTGACTTAAGTGGGAGAAATCCTACTCATCTGTATGCCACAGAAGAGCAAAATTCTACCCAAATTTATACCTCTTAAATTTCTTTACCATAAGGCATAAAAGACTGCATGAAGGTTTTCTTTCTTGATTTGCCCGTATTTATTATGGATAATTTAATAAATTTGTGTGATATAAAAGTAGTGTATCATGTTCCACCACTTGTTATGTCCCTTCCCTTTTCTACAAAAGGTACTGTTGGCTGGAAGAAAATTTGGGGTAGCTTTCTAGGACAGTAGTCTTTCCCTCTATCAATCTTCAATAAAAACTGGTTTTATAGTCACGAGTGGAAAAGGGCAGGTTGAATCAAGATGAGTGAATTTTAAATTGGGCACACCTGCCTGCCGTCGCTGTTCCTTCAACTGAGTGCTGCACATCATGGGCTCTGTCTGTGAGAGAAAAATCTCGGTGCTTGGTGTCCTTGCATGACATGGAGTTTTGCATGTAGATCGATTTAAAATGTACCTCTTGTTTACATAATTTGCATAATTTTAAAAGACAATGTTGCCAAACTTTGGAAATGTTAATGTTCAAACTGAAAATCTCCACTACATGTAACTTTCTTCCTCTGGATCAGTACGTGGCTTATTATCCCAGCCAGTGGTTTGATCTGTTCCAGTGTCAACTGCCATGTGCTCTGCTTCAAGGGGGAACTAGTCTTTTGTGAATTTTTTGTACATAAGTATTTGTTACAAATATTTTAGCAAATGCTTTCTATTTCTCTTGCTTGTGCATATCTTGGCTGGCGTTACAGAAAAATAGTGCAAACATTATTTCCTTACTGGGGAATGAGGGTTTTTTTCTTTTTCTTTTTTTTTTTTTTAGTGTGTGTGGGTGGGGTGGGGGAGGGTTGGTTTATGTTGAATGTTTAGTTTTTTCTTCTGCATGAAACGTCCTGTTGTGGGATCTTTAGACAACTTCATACTGTATGAATAAGAAAATAAAATATTTGGAACTTCAATGTATTTGCAGTGGTTTTTGGTGGGCTTCCACAGCCATTAGTCCTTTGGTCACTGGTAGCCTTAGTTGTCTGGAATTCCACCTAGTCCTTAGTGTAATAAATTTCATTCAGTACTTTATTACTCTTCAAAGGGAAAAAATTAACTATTTTTCTTGAGATTTCCCATTCAACAACTTTGTAGTGTTCCTACTACATGCCTAGCACTATAATAATAAACACATGAGATACTTGTGACAGGTAAATGACATACCTGGTCCAGATGAGTTACGAGCTGTTGGGGGTGTTTTATACCCAGATGGTCCACTGTGTACCATATAAAACAAGGTATGAAATGCTATGCACTGGATTCTTTAAATGTAGACTACCCTAGTAGAGAGTTAATTAAGCCTAAGATGACTTCACAGAACAGTAGCCCACAGATTGGAGGACATCCTTGTAAACCATTTGTAAGCTATTGCTACCCACAATATATAGTATAAAAAACTTTATACAGTATATATTAAATAATTTTTTAAGAGAACTGTTAAAACAACAAGCTGATTTTAAAAATTAGCAAAGAAAGGACTTTATTCAAGTCTAAAGTAGATACAGAATTGGCCAATAACACATGAAAAAATGTCCAACATCACTAGTCACTGAAAATTGAAATCAAAACCATGATACTGGTTCATAGCCATTAGCATTGCTGTTACCAAGAAATAAAAGCAGGCAAGGTAACAGAGAACGTGGAACCTTAGAGCACTGCTGGTGGGAAATGGATGGTGCAGTCCCTGTGGTAAACAGTTAACGGATTCCTCAAAAAGTTAAACATAATTACCATGATCCAGCAATTCCACTTCTAGGTACACACCAGAAGTTAAAAGCAGGGACTTGATGGATGTTTGTATATCCATATTCATAGCAACATTATTTTCCATAGCCAAAAGGTAGAAGGAAATGTACCTGATGGATGATGTACAATGGAATAATTAGGCTTAAAAGGAAATTTTGACATATGCTGTGAATCTTGAAGACATGCTAAGTAATATCCTAGTTACAAAGGAATACATACTGTATGATTCTACTGACACGAGTTCCTGGAGGAGTCAAATTAGACAAGTAGAATGGTGGTTGCCAAGGGCCAGGAGGAGGAGATGGGGAGTTTCAGTTGGGGAAGGTCAAATTCTGGAGATGAATGATGGTGATAGTTGCACAATGTGAGTATATACTTATCGTATCTACCCATGTATAACAATCTTTTCCTGAAAAAATTAGGGGTCTAAAAACTAGGTGCGTCTTATACAGTGGTTGTAGTTTTTTTGCTTGCATTTCCCACTTTTTCGTGCTTGTTTTTGCGCTCATTGTTGAAGACTGATTCATCATCAGACAGATGAGGACAAGCTGATGGATGGGAGTTTTGACAGTGATGAAGGTGTATGAATTTTATGATGAATAAAACTCGAGTTCAATAACTTTATGTAATACGTATTTTTAAATTTCGGGCCCCCAAATTAAGGTGCATCTTATACATGGGAAATACGGTAATGCCACTGAACTGTACACTTAAAATGGTAAATTTTATGTATCTACAATGTAAGAGTATCCAAGATAGTGAAGACTATCTGGATAGTTTCTAGGACTTAAAATATTGTTCAAACTCGTGTGTCCTGCAATATTAATCCTTAGTCTTAATTCCCACATGCTCAAAAATCTCATTGCATTAGCTAACATTAAGGTACTTTATGCCACTTCGACCTTTTGCTTCCTTTGACAAGCATTATAACTCTTTATCAGCTAACCAAATCAAATTATCAAGTCCTTGCTTGCTCAAAACTAAAGATTTACTTGGTTTCTTTGAACAAATAGTTAACATTTGCATAAAATGAGTATCTTGCAAGTTGTAGGATGGCTATCTACACTGAAAAAGTACTTAAAGCGCTGTATACCTTCACTAATTTAACATTACGCATGCTGGGCCAGTCTCACCATGGCTGACCTGAGATCAGGGAAGTCGGGTCTCTTTCCCAGATGCTCAGTGAACATGACCTTTCTTCTCTACCATCCTAGGTAGCGTGGGAGTAGTTGGAGCCCGTCTTCCAGAGTGAGGGAGAAAACCTCTAGGTTTTCCCTTATCAGCCTTTGACTAAGAAAATAACTCCTCGAGCCCTTTCTCCATCCAGTATATAAATTTTGTATGTCAGAAATAGTGCTAAATATTGAGTATCCAAAGTTCAGAGGTTTTAGAGTGAGAGGCAAACAGTGTAATTACAGTATAGTATGACAAATGCCATAGAAACATGGACACTCATGGCTAAGTTTTGAGGTATCAGACAAGCATCCAGACCTTAAAGCTTTAAAAAAGATTTGATCCAGGTTCAGATCAGCTCTCACTGTGATCTAGTCATGGTTTCTCTCTAAATCCTCCTTTGCCACACCCATTCCAAGAATTAGTTGGGTTTACTCCATTTTGTCTCTCTTTCAAACCCCAAGTACAATACTCCCTAAGAAAGGAGAGAAATGCCTGATCAAAGAGGTGTCCAAAATTTAAGTTCAGCATCTCTAATTTATGCAGATTTGATACTATCATATATACTCCACCTTGCTGTGTTGCCAAAGAATATATTATTTGGGCTGAGAAATTTTTCCAGCAATTTCCCATTGGATTCCCACCATAATACTATATTTCCCCATGTATAAACCACACCCTTTTAATGAAAAATTTGGGATCTAAAAACTGGGTGCATCTTATACAGTGGTTGTGGCATTTCACAAATGCCACAGATGGAACTGAGGATGAGGCAATATATGAAGAAAGTGATCTGTTCTCAGACACAGATGAGGACAAGCTAATGGATGGGAGTTTTGACAGTGATGAGTTGTATGAATTTTATGATGAATAAAACGAGTTCAAAACTTTAGGTAATACATTTATTTTCAAATTTCGGGCCCCAAAATTAAGGTGCATCTTATACATGGGGAAATGTGGTATATAAATTATCCAATTCCATGCAATGTACAAATGAGTTTGGCATGGTGACACGTAACATATAAAGGAAACAAGCTTAATAAGAATACTTCTAGGCTAGTTCTTACATAAACTTTCAAATACTTCCATCATTAAAGTTAAGTTTTGGTCGGGTTCTAGAGATGTAGAAGCAAACGTATCACCCATTGAATGAAGTGAGTTCCTTTCATTTAAAAAAGGCATAAACTGATTCAGCTAACAGACACTAGTTAAAACAATCTATTACATTTGACGAACATTTTCTTAGGAGTATAAACATTTTTTTCCCATATTTTATTACTTAGAAGAAATAAACCTAACATACATACTTATATGAAAAAATAACACTTTCCTCTTGTGACAAAGGTCTTTAAATTTACAAGTAGCAAAACAGGTACAATGATTAGCCTTTTTGGTTCACACAGTGGACCCAAAATGCTGTTTATGACCTGATTCTAAAATAGTCACACACCACCCAGTAGTAAGGGTCATGATTCAGAGGTTTTTCTGAGAAAATTCTTTTAATTACAACTCACAGAGAAGAAATGTTTATAAATTTTTTTTTGAGAGGAGGGAAGGCAGAGAGAGACTTTTGCATGCGCCCTGACCGGGATCCACCCAGCAAGCCCACTAGGGGGCGATGCTCTGCCCATCTGGAGCCCTTGCTTCATTGCTCAGGAAGGGAGCCATGTTTTTAGTGCCTAAGGCAGAGGCCACAGAGCCATCCTCAGTGCCCGAGGTCAACTTCGCTTGAACTAATCAATCCATGGCTACAGAAGAAGAAGAGAAAAAGGAAGAGAGAGAGAGAGAGAGAAGGAGGGAGGGGTATAGAAGTAGATGGTCGCTTCTCCTGTGTGCCCTGAGTGGGAATCAAACCCAGGACAACCACACACTGGGCCGACGCTCTTACTGCTGAGCCAACCGGCCAGGACATGTTTATAAATTTATAAATAAAAAACATAAATTCATACAGAATAATAAGAAATAGAGAATCATAAAATATGCATATTTGCTACATGTAATTTTAAGTGAAAAAAAAAAGATAAATTAATGTTTAAGTACAATAATGGTACTAAATTTTGATAAATTATCTTTAAAGCTGTTGAATGAATCCTATCAAACTTTTCCTTTCTGTTTATGCATCCGGCTGAGAGCTGAAGAAGGGACTGAGTCTTAAAGTGACTGAAAAATTCTTCACATGGTTTCTTGTGGCCACTTGTAGAGGGTAAAATCTTTTTCTTTAGAGCCCAAAGACAAGAAAAAAGTCTCTGATTTGAAATCAAAATCGATCTGCTGCTCTGTTAGCCACAGCTCGAATGTTGCCATAAACCTTTGATGGAGGGTTTCCTGTAGAGGAAAAAAAAAGCTTAGAGAAATATACTCAATATACAGAAGCTCCATGGAAAATGGTCAACAAAACTCTAAAAAGAACAGGAACATTTTCCATTGGATCTATCTTAAATCAACAAAAGGCAGAAAAAGAAAACCATATCCAAATAGTCTCCAATAAATCATTTTAAATCCTAATAGCCAAAATATTTCAAAAAAGGCTAGTTGTCAGTCAGACCTGGGCACCAAGGGAGAATCTGTGTTTTCTGAGTAAACTGCTACACTTCTGCTAACCTGTCAGAAGTTACTGACTCTGCTGCCCTGTGGAAAATGGGACCAAATGGGTTAAGGCAGTGGTTGGCAAACTCATTAGTCAACAGAGCCAAATATCAACAGTACAACGATTGAAATTTCTTTTGAGAGCCAAATTTAAACTTAAATTATATACATAGGTACATTCCTTATTAAGGTAGTGCCCACACGTGGTATTTTGTGGAAGAGTCACACTCAAGGGGCCAAAGAGCCGCACGTGGCTCGCAAGCCACAGTTTGCCGACCACTGGAAGGTGACCGGTGGCTGAACAGCAGCTCCCTTTTTGTTGAACCTAAAGCATGGGGTTACCTGGAGTTCTGGAATGGCTTTTCTATGCACCTCATCAGGGGAAGGCAGCAAAGATTTCAGCTATAATATAAGCCAATAAACCCTTTCTCTTCTCTAGTAGACATGGAATCCAAGCAAAAAGATTCCTACTTTCCTCTTAGGCCCACGTTTGCCAACCCACAAGTTTCTATTTGGTATCTTGAACATTTCCCTAAACTGACTTGCAAATCTTATTTGACCTAGATCCCCTATGCTTTCTTTCCAGAGAAAATACAAAAAAAATAAACTCTTACCCAGGATGAGGTTGCAAATGGCAGTTCTTGCCATTTTGATGTTCTGGAAAGAACCAAGGATGTGAACTTTCCTGCAAGAAAGTGAGACCAGTTAGCAGTGAGAGGCATCTCCTCAGACTGAGTCCTGCAGCTCAGAAACCTGGAAAATCATGACAGATGCAAATTCCTAAATAAAGGCTGTGATGATGGTCCCACAACTCTGCAACTATGCCAAGTACCCACTTTGAAGGGGGGGTGGGTTATGGCATGTGAATTGCATCCCAATAAAAAATATCAGAAAAGACAAACTAAAAATAAAAAAAACTAAACTAAGACTTTCTTTAAGATTTTTGGTAACTAATGACTACCATCCGTAAGTGCTTGCTGTGGGCTTTACACACGTGTTCTCATTTAATGCTCACAGGAGCTTTTATTAGGTAGACATCACCGTTTTACAGATGAGGAAAAGGCTTACAAGACACCTGTCCAATAATACAACTGGCAGAGCAAGTACCCAGGAATGCAAGGACCACTGTCCTTAACTAAAACATCTTTGGATTTCAACTGCAGAGCTTTCTAAAGATCACCTACATTTCATTACTCACTGAGGACCATCCAGACCCGTTTAATGGGCATTCCTTGCTATGTGACTCAAACCTCAACGAGAGCATTTTGTCTTTTCAAACCCATCTTCCAAAATGTCAATAAGCCATCCATAAATTGACACCATCGGCAGCAGGAGCATCAAGCAGAACCCCCTCCTTCCACAGGTTATTTCTGAAATTGGGCAAAAGTGAGGCTAAAATCAAGAGAATCAGTTTGTCTATTCAAGGTAATCCCTAGATTTTCTTCCCCATTCCCTTCAAACAGGAATTCTCTGTATCTCTGGCAAAATTACTGGGGGCTGGGGGGAGGGGAGTTGTTTACTGGAGTAGGTAAAAGAGCATGGGCACCAAGCTCAGTGGAAGGAGAAGTACCATGTTAAAAACAGGCAACGTCAAGCAAACATTTGCACAGTGGATGTTAGGACTTCCAACTGTCTTTCATAACTGGGCTCCAAAAGTCTATCAGCAAAGAGACAAGAACACTTCTCTGGGGAACCTGACTTAGTAAGAAAGAATAAAGATACTGACATCAGGGATCCCTGGAAGAAAGAGGCTGGCGATCACCCTAAGTCAGTGGTTCTCAACCTTTCTAATGCCGTGACCCCGCAATACAGTTCCTCATGTTGCGGTGACCCCAAACCAAAAAATAATTTTGGTGGCTACTTCGTAACTGTAATTTTGCTACAGTTATGACTCGGAATGTAAATACCTGATATGCATTATGTATTTTCCGATGGCTTTAGGCAACCCCGCTGGGGTTGCGACCCACAGGTTGAGAACCGCTGCCCTAAGTGAAGCCTACAGTCAATCCGCACCTCACCACCCAGAATACCCTGAGCTCAGGCTTCCATGCTGCTCTGCACCACCCCACTCTTGCATATGGCACACATGGAAGATCATCAGAATCTGAGAAAAGGATCTAATACAAAAGAGTAAAGGCCACGAGCAGGAAGGTAAAAGCGTGCTTTTTACTGAATCAGTACACTGAAAATTTAGAAAACACACAGGCATTGCAAAGAACAGCAAGTCCCAGGGTATCACTTGGCTCAGCTGCCACCACACTGAGCACTGACTCTGCACTCAGGGAACACAGAAGCCTGGTCTAACCAATCCCCATGGCTGGCCAGGCTAGGGAAGAACGGTACACTGGACAGAGAGAGGCCAAGTGTGGGGGTGGGGGTGGGGGCTGAGACAAAGCTCAATTCTCATCTGTCATAGTGAAGTCAACAGTGAATCTGAAAGAAAAATCAAGGAGCTGTTATATAAATGTATAAGATATTTGGAAATATGAAGATAATTTTTAAAATGAGCCAAGAGTTTAAATTGACTCATCTAAGGAGGGGGAAATGGAAGCAAGAAGTAGAAATTTTTGGCTTTTAAAGTATGTAAATGTCTAACTGAAAAAAACATGAAAGATGAGAGCACAGAGACAGCAAGAATACATAAAGCACCAGCAGTTTTCCTACTAAGACGAGAGTAACAGGGCAGTATAGTTGGAATAGAATGTAGGTCTCTGGACATAGAGGCAACAAGAGTTACCATCTGATACACTGAATATATCTGGAACAAGGAGTTTTTAGTTTTTTTATCTTGCTTGCATTATACTGTATTTTGAAAGATTACCAAATCATCAAAGATAACACTTAGAGGTGCATAATCAGTCACTTTATGGCGTGTAACTTGCAGATTTCCAATTAGCCTATTTAGAGCAAAAACTATTTGATAGCATGTTTCTTTAATTTTGAATGTGTAATTCAATGTGTAAAAAAAAAACAAAACAGCCTGACCAGGCAATAGCACAGTGGATAGGGCATTGGACTGGGACGTGGAGGACCCAGGTTTGATGCCCTGAGGTCGCCAGCTTGAGTGTGGGATCATAGACATGACCCCATGGTCACTGGCTTGAGCCCAAAGGTTGCTGGCTTGAAGCCCAAGGTCACTGGCTTGAGCAAGGGATCACTCGCTGTGCTATAGCCCCCCAGTCAAGGCACATATGAGAAAGCAATCAATGAAAACTAAGGAGCCACAATGAAGAATTTATGCTTCTCATTTCTTTCCCTTCCAGTCTGTCTGTCCCTGTCTGTCCCTCTCTCTATCACAATAAATAAATACCACAAAAGATAAAAAGTAGATCAGAGATCAGTAGCAACATTATTTGTAATAGCACCAAAATGAAAACCCCAGGGTCCAGGAACTGTGAGTGGATAAACAAAATGCAATACAGCCATACCAGGACTGGTACTTGGCAAAAGATTGCTGATACATCCAACAAAATGGACTCAAAATAACACACTAAACTAAAAAAACATATCAAAGACTACACACTGCAAATTTTTGGAAAAGGCAAAAAACCATAGCAACACAAAGTAGTAGCTCAGTGAGTGCCTGGGTAAGGGTGGGGCTGCAGACGCACAAGGAACTTGCGGGCTGGTGGGACCGTGTGAGTGAAGTAGGGTTCCGGGACCAGATCTCCGCCCCAAACTGACTGAACTGTGTACTTAAAGCAAGTGAACTTTATTGTATGTAAATCATACTACAATAAAGCTGTTAAAAAAAGTTCAACTACCAAATTTTACATTAACCCTTCTAAATATACTTATACATTTAATATGATGTACTACCCATAATTTGATTAGTAAACCAGTTAGTTCCAGGTTTCTAAATTACCAAATTTTTAGAGCTATATATGGTATTTTTAAATGTGGCACACATTCAAAATTTTTAAAATTTCAAGCTCAAAAAAGCTATCCCCCTGTCTCCCTACCCTCAACTTTAGATTCAATTCATAAAAGATCAAAATTATAATATAGCTGTCCTCAGGTAAACAAGGCCACCAGAGTAACATTATAGTTATTCCTGAAGTATAACAAATAGTTAAGCCCCTCAATTTAGAGCAAAGATGAGACAATTTCAAGTAAATTATTTCTGGAGTCAGTAGCAGGCAGATCCCTCCTCTTCTCAGTCAACTGCTTCGTTTCCCAACTTCATGGCATTATATAATCTCTGAGCCATCTGCCAGTAATCCCAACCTGGCAACGGGGTAGCCTCAACCTCACAGAGGGGTAATCCCAGCTTGACTTCCTGCACCCTTATTTTAAGCCTGTACCATCTTATTTATGTTCGCATATAACTGTTCCCGAATTTTCACCCAATGTGCATTATTCACCCCTCCTTTTGTGAAAGGCCTTTATATATATATATATATATATATATATATATATATATATATATATATTTATTTTTATTTATTATTTTTTTTTTTAAAAAGGAAAGCCTCACAATGACATTTAAACACCTACACCTTGCTCTTCCCTCCTGACTTAATAGATTCCCCTGAAATACTATTTAAATTTTCACCTGTCATGCAATTTCTTTTAATAGTGGTTCTAAATATTTCCTTCATTGCTACCTGAGGGAAAAACCTCTAACTTCTAAGATTTTCCTAACTTAATCTGCTTTCAAAGTAGATATCTATTCATCTGAAACCATATGTTAGCACAGATTTAGTGGCAACATTATGCATTAAATACAACTTTAGGACCTTCTGAAACCAGCCAAGCTAGGCAGGTAATTGTCTTAAGATCACATACTTACACATCAGCTAGAACTATCCGTGTCCGGGTCACATTCTCTATGGTGAATTTGGTTTTTCCTCCTTTGCCAGCAATTCTTCCTATTGCCCTTGACAGGTGGTCTCCCTTGAGGGGCTTCACTAAATGAGAAGAACAAGACCTCAAGTGGCAAGCCATTCCAGCGCTCCACCCACTTCCACATAAAGTTTAATCATTAATGAAATTTCCCTAATAGACATAAAATGTTTTTTTTTAAAAAGTTGCTAATAAGCCTGACCTGTGGTGGCGCAGTGGATAAAGCGTCGACCTGGAAATGCTGAGGTCGCCTGTTCGAAACCCTGGACTTGCTTGGTCAAGGCACATATGGGAGTTGATGCTTCCAGCTCCTCCCCCCCTTCTCTCTCTCTGTCTCTCCTCTCTCTCTCTCTGTCTCTCCCTCTCCTCTCTAAAAAATGAATAAATAAATAAGAGAAAAAGAGTTCCTAGTGTTTAAAAAAAAATAGTTAAAAAAAAAAAGTTGCTAATAATACAACTCAGCTGATGCTATTAGAAAGCTGAGAGTTACACACAGTACAAAGTCAGCAATATGAAAATACAGTATTTCACAATAAAAAACATCCATACACTTACCATCTGTAATTTCAAAAGACTCCAAGAAGAGGTCATCCAACCTAATGAGGGCAAGTGCATCCTACAATATAAAAATAAATACTGTGAAGCCCTTTCATTTAGCTACCTGAGAATGAGTGTCAAGCTAAAATTCCTAAATTGTAGTACTAGAAAACTCAAATAAAAAAAAAAACCCCAAGCCACTGAAACATTCTGAGTGTTTTTCAAGCCCCCATTTCAGATGTCATGAAATCACTCACTCACCTCTACCTGGAACCCGAGAATAAAGGCTTTCACAAAATCTGCTGCTTTTGTCAGAGCGCTAACATCCTTGGTTTCTTTACAAGTCTGTTTGAAAAAAGGCACAATTTACAGGCCAGGATGAAAAAGATAACTCTTAACAGAATACTATGAATGACCTTTCCCTTCACCACCACTCTTCCCCAATGCATCCTACACGACCCAGTTTCTGCTGACATTAAGTACTGTGTTTATTTGCAAAACAGAACTTTCCCAACTCCACCAAATGACTGTTCTAAGTTAACAGCAAGATTCCTCTGCCACAGCTCACCTACACACAGGCTGAAAGACTTCAATGTCCTTAGGTCATCCCGTCAAAGCATCAATGCCCACGCTAGTGTCTCTTCTAATAAAGCCTTCCCTGCAAGTGGTGATCTAATCTCCTGGCTTCGGATAGTCATTTATATGCTGATGTTTCACCACAGCAACAACTCCAGTACTAACTACCGAGAATGGTTTAAGCAGGGGTCCTGCCCTCAGTTTATTTGATAATCACAGAAACAGCAGCTATTCATAAAATGCCTACCACTGTAAATGACATGCACTACAGGTGCTTTATGTACTATAGCGCTAAGCTTCACAACACCCCTGAATATTAAGTGATGTAAAAACTTTTATATTTGAGGTAACTGAAGTACTAAAACGTAAAAAAGGTTGAGTCAAAAACCGGTCTGATTCCGAAACTGTTATTTCCAGTCTCCCTTACAGACTCATCATTTAATTGAGGAGGCCACGTATTTGACAAACCTTAAGCCATACAGGGTTATGTCATGGGACACTTAAATTAGATCTCAGTCCCAATCCTATATGTGACCATGGCCAAGTCTCACAGATACTGTAGGTCTTAAGTTTTCTCATCTGTAAAATAAAATGGGTCAGAGCAGGAGATCCTGAGAGGTCCCTACTGGTATCAAGATTCACTTATCAGGCCCTGGCTGGTTGGCTCAGCGGTAGAGCGTTGGCCTGGTGTGCGGGGGACCGGGGTTCGATTCCCGGCCAGGGCACATAGGAGAAGAGCCCATTTGCTTCTCCACCCCCTACCCCTCCTTCCTCTCTGTCTCTCTCTTCCCCTCCCGCAGCCAAGGCTCCATTGGAGCAAAGATGGCCTGGGCGCTGGGGATGGCTCCTTGGCCTCTGCCCCAGGCGCTAGAGTGGCTCTGGTCGCGGCAGAGCGACGCCCCGGAGGGGCAAAGCATCGCCCCCTGGTGGGCAGAGCTTCGCCCCTGGTGGGCGTGCCGGGTGGATCCCGGTCGGGCGCATGCGGGAGTCTGTCTGTCTCTCCCCGTTTTCAGCTTCAGAAAAATACAAAAAAAAAAAAAAAAAAGATTCACTTATCAGCTTGATGACTTTGGCCACGACACTCCTGGGACTCTTCGTTTCCCCACATCCATAAAATGGAGATATGTCATCTATCTCACAGGCTGTCCTGAAGACCAAAATAATGCCATGCATGCTGAAGCACCACTATGTGTCTGGCATAGAACAGTATCAACAAATGTTATGGAACCCAAATTGATATGACACATATGACAGCTAAGAATACTTAAGGCGTGATGGAAAAATGGACTGACCATAAAGGAGAAAGAACTGGAACTAGATCCTGAAAGATGAACGGAAGGTAGGAAGACAAAGGGTATAGGGAGGAGAGGGCTCTCATCAGAGAGGAAAGCCACACTTATGTATGCATACAAAAATGTTCAAAAAGCCCTGGCTGGAGTGATTGGTTGGTTTAGAGCGGTGTTTCCCAACGTGGGGCCCATGCCCTACAGGGGGGCAATTCGATAGTTAAGGGGGGCAATTTGAAAATGGACTCGACACGACTTTAACTCTTTCGCCCCGGGCCATTTAAAATGCAATGCTAGATATCGGTGCCAAATTTAACAAAAAATGCAATTCTTAAATAATTGCGGTAAATAATTATTAAGTATAATTTTGTTTAATGAGACCAAAATATCAACTGGGTGATTGGCGTCATCAAGTAAACTTCGTCCTGGGTTCACCGCGGAGCGTGCCGTCTGCCGCGGGGAACCCCGGACGTTTTAAAAACTCGCTAAACAACGCAGTTATTCTCACCTAATTGGCCCATCGCAACTTCTGTAGTGTTTCACATCATTCAGTTGGTGTTAATTTGAAATGTCAGTCAAAACTGTTGTAAAAGCTCGTTGATTTAATAAATATACATATATATATTGTATAGATATAATTGGTAAGTATTTGATTTTATTTTTATCAATATTAAACTCTTTATTAAGTACTTCTTGCACCGGGGCTAGAAAGCACTAATATTTTATAAATATTATTGGGGCTATAATAGTGCATGCACGACAATTTTAATTTTAGAAGCATAACTTTCCAGAAAATTTTGTCAAGTGGAAAAAATATAGATACCTTTTGATTTGCGGTGGTAGTGTAGTAAATGTGTTATATACATTTAAATAAATATGAATTTTTAGTATTCGTTTACTCTGTCACATTGAATATATTTTAACACATATTTTAATATTAGTTTTTAATTGATCTTATTTTTATTATAGCCCATAGTAAAATGAGTGGTGCAAGCAAGAAAAAAACTCATCAATATTCGGAGGAATATTTAAAATTTGGGTTCATACCCGCTGTTCAAGATGAGCGGATTCCTTTTTGTCTTTTATGCCAGCAATGCTTGACCAACGAATCAATGAAACGAGGTCGTCTTGAGGCGCATTTGAAGGCAAAACATAGTGCTCATATTAATTCAGATTTGAGTTACTTTAAAACTTTGAAGAAAAATTGTGAAAAAAGAACAACATTAAAGTCTCTATTTACTGCTCATACTTCAACTAATAATCGTGTTCTTGAGGCTAGTTATCAAATTTCTTTATTCATCGCTAAAACTGGAGAAAATCACACTATAGGAGAGAATTTAATAAAACCGTCAATATCAACATTTCTTAAAACGGTTCTTGAAAAAGATGACAAAGATGTAAAAGCTATGCCACTCAATAACAATTCTGTTAGCAGAAGAATAGACGAAATGAGTGAGGATATTGAAAAACAACTTATTGAAAAGCTGAAAACAAGAAAATTCTCCTTGCAAATGGATGAATCAACTTTGAGACAGTACTGATAACTTACGTAAGATATATTGATAAAGGACATTTTGCTGAAGAAATGTTCTGTAAAAGATTAGAAAGCACCACTACCTCCAAAGATATATATAATAAGCTAAAAAACTACTTAGATGTCAATGATATACCAATGAAAAATATAACATCTTGTGCTGCAGATGGTGCTCCCAATATGATGGGCAAGAAAAATGGCTGCTTAAAATTGATGAAAGATGCGAATCCAGAAATGATTCTTGTGCATTGTGTTATTCATAGGGAAAACTTGGTAGCTAAAAACATCTCGCCTGTTCTGAATGAAGTATTACATACAGTAATAAAGTGTGTTAATGCTATTAAAGCTAGTGCCAAATGTGAGCATCTTTTCAAGCTATTTTGTGAACAAAATGAAGACCATGTGAGGCTTTTACTTCATACTGAAGTCAGATGGCTATCTAAAGTAAACTGTTTGAAAAGATTTATGGAACTGTTTGATACTCTTAGTGATTTTTTAAGCGACAAACCTGAAATGAAGTATCTGTTAACAATAGATGGTAAAGCATTTGTGAGTTATTTAGCCGATATCTTTGAAAAACTAAATATATTAAATAAGCAACTTCAAGGAATAAAACTCTTGTCGATGCAAAAGCAAAGATATTTGGTTTCATTACCAATATTGAGTTATGTCAGAAACATATTAACAACAAAACTTTAAAGTTTCATTGGCTCCAAAAATGTGAAGTAACTGATACCGCTTTACTTGTTATTGTCAATCATTTGAATATTCTATCAGCTGATTTAAAAGAAAGATTTTCTGATTTAAAACAAATTGATTTCCCAACATGGATGATGCAGCCAATGTTAGTGGATTTGTCTGATATATCAAATATGCAGTATCAAGAAGAACTCGCAGAATTGCAAAATGATGAGTCAGTTAAAGCTTTATTTAATATCAAAGGAGCGATGGCATGGCTTTGTGAGGAAACAGAAATCAAATACCCAAATTCAACCAAATGTGCAAGAAAACTATTGCTACCGTTTCCATCTTCATTTTTAGCTGAATGTGGATTTAGTGCTGTAAATGATTTACTGGTAAAAATAAATAAATCGGCTGGATATAACACAACGTGGAGACTTGAGACTAAAGCTAACCAAATTGGAACCTAATATAAAATCTCTGTGCAGCAAGCATCAAGCACAAGGATCACACTAAATTAAATAATAAATTAATATAGAAAAATCTGTATTAAAATTATTTGGAATTTAAATTTCTGTTTTTTATTATATGTTTTGAAATTTTACTTACTGTGTTTTGTTAACAATTTCATAGTGATTTCTTCCTAGAACCTATCATTTATGTTTATTAAGTGAACAAATCAATTTTTTAATGTTAAAAATTATGTATGTTACATAGGGGGGGACATAAAAATTTTAGAAAGGTTAAGGTGGGGCATGGCACAAAAAAGGTTGGGAAACACTGGTTTAGAGCATCATCCCGAAGCACAGAGTTTGCTAGTTCGATACCTGGTCAGGGCACAAACAGGAGCAACTTGATGTTCCTGCCCCCCTCTCTCTAAAATAAATTAAAAATGTTTAAAAGATGGTGAGATGACTTGGACTGGGACTCCTACCTGAAAGACAAGTTCAGTCAAAAACCTAACTCTTATCCTCAGAGATGCTTAAGATACCTGGGTATCATAATGAAAGTAGTGTAATCTTGGCAAATTAACCTGGCCCTGGCACAGAGGGTGGGGTGGTGAAAGATGATGTAAAGCAACAAAGCAAGGGAAACATATAAGGAAACAAGAAGTTTTGATGTGAAACTGTAAAAACCTGAATGAAAGTGGCAAAGAAGTCTATTTACAAGGCCTATATTCTAAACTTTACCAACTATTTAGAGTAGTGCTTCTCAGCTTTATTCTATTATTCTAGTCCCTTGGCAGAGATGTTTCTATACCAGTCCTGATGACCATATAATAATCCTCAAAAACGAAGATTATAAAGTCTCAAGTCAATTAGCTTGATTGTTTACTTCTGGGCTGACACCATGAAATAAAAATATATATATACACACACACATATACTTATACAAATGTACATATATACATAGTTAGATATAGATACCTTTCTATATATAATTTGTATTTACTGTCTTTTTTTTAAAGATTTTTTAAAATTTTATTTATTCATTTTTAGAGAGGAGAGAGAGAGGGAGAGAGAGAAACAGAGAGAGAGAAGGGGGGAGGAGCTGGAAGCATCAACTCCCATATGTGCCTTGACCAGGCAAGCCCAGGGTTTCGAACCGGCGACCTCAGCATTTCCAGGTCGACGCTTTATCTACTGCGCCACCACAGGTCAGGCCTAAAGATTTTATTTATTGGTTTTAGAGAGAGAAGAGAGAGAGAAGGGGGGGCAGGAGTGGGAAGCATCAACCCATAGTAGTTGCTACTTATATACATGTGCCTTGACCAGGCAAGCCTGAGATTTAGAACTCATAACCTCAGTATTCCAGGTCGATGCTCTATTCACACTGCATCACCATAGGCCAGGCCATACTTACTCTTAATAATACCATTAAACTATATAATGCCTCAACTGCAGCAATACTTCAGCTCATATTTACAAACTTCTGTTTATGACAACCTCTTTACTTGGCCTTTTGTCAGTTCAACACAACATTACAAAATATGCACAGGCATAGCCAGTATTTTGGTATGATATCAGACTCAACTTATGAATTCAACTACCCTATGTGTTAAATGCAGGCTCTGAAGGCATTTAAGAAGTTCAAATCCACTAAATTAGAAAACGGGAAGAAAACCACTTGACAAAATAAATTCCACTGAGGAAGGTCTATGCATGCATTTTCATTCCTTAGGGAAAACCCTAGCATATTTGGAAATGGTTGACATTCTTACCCTGATTTCTACATTCCTCGACTTCAAGTTAAAGCGTATCTGAAGTCCCAAATGTTCTACAATAGGAGTAAATATCTTTAACCAGTTCTCCTTTAACGGTGTGTATCTGTTAGCTGGGACTGGGATTTTCCTTGTTTCTTCTTTCCCAACCTATAACGAAAGAACACACACTGAGATGGGGGGGGGGAGGAAGAAAAGGGCTGGTTGTAAAATGACAACTGATACACACACACAGCTTATTTTAATGAGTTAAACTTCAGATAAGTCGCTTCTCTATGAACTTCACTCCAGAAAGGCCCCTGTACCTTCAACATCAATCCCCAGAAACCACCGACTTGACCTCCCTCTGGCCCCTTGCCGGTTCCTATCTCAAGGTCCCGTCAGTACCGAGAACCCGTCCCCTGAGAGGGGCGGGAAGACGGGCCTCTTCGCGGGCCGGGGCTCCTCCGTGTCCATGCGGATCGCGTCCCCACCCTCACCCGACGCGGACAGCTCCTCAGCCTGCCGTTTCTTCGCCCGCCGGCCACCCTTGCGGATGACCTGCGTGAAACCGTCCTCACCACCCGCACTCCGTGTCTCCATTTCGGTTGCCATCGCCAGGAATCTCCAGCCCCAGCAAACGCTTCCGCCTGGAACACGTGCGCTACTGTACTGCGCCGGCGCATCTCGCAAACTCCAGCGTTCGCCAACCAGCTCCAGGACTCCGCCCCCTTCCTGAGAAGTCCCCACGCAGGGGACCTGACGCAGGATCGTTGAGTGTGTTAGCGGGGAAGGAGAAAGGGCTATCCTAAAATACGCCTTATTCTTTTGGTCTCCTTCTGGCCCTGCCACTCACTGCCAAAAGCATTTTGTGACCCCCTCATCTGTACATGTGATAAAGGCAGTAGGTAAAGGCAATAAATAAGTTTGTGCCATCGGCAAAGAAAAACTTGTGTTATTTCAGTAATTTATCTGGCATTATCTCAGACAACTAAATCCAACTCCCCAGGAGTCAAGGGGGCGAATACGGCAAGCGGGAGAGTCAAATTATCCTTAATGTTTGGAGTTTGGTTGCCTGGTTAGTATTTGTCCGAGTCTGGAAGTACCCGTTGGACCATGTCGGCCTTCGAGAAGCCTCAGATCATTGCCCATATCCAGAAGGGCCTCAATTACACGGTGTTTGACTGTAAGTGGGTGCCCTGTAGCGCCAAATTTGTGACCATGGGCAACTTCGCACGGGGCACCGGCGTCATTCAGCTATACGAGATCCAGCACGGGGACCTAAAGCTGCTTCGGGAGGTGGGTGTCAGGCCGAGACTGCCCAGGTCCCGGCTCTGGGAGCGCCGCTGGGGGACGAGAGCGCCCCCCCGGGGGGGGGGGCGGTCTGCCTGCCTTTCTGCCAAAGCCTTCGTCCAGTGTCCTTGCAAACCACAGATCGAGCTGCGCGGGCGTTAGCGAAGTTGGTGGCAGATTTAGGAATACTTGCTTTTTGGGTCGAGTCCTGAATTCTCGGTGGACGAGTTCATCCACGTCCTCCCCGCCCCCTGCTCCAGCCATCCCCGCAGTCCAGCGGAAGGTCTCTGGGAGTGACGTTACTTATTCAGGTCTAAATTAGAGGCCCTTCGGGGCAGTGAGCAGTTTATTTGCAGAGAATCTGTTGTAAAACTCTTTTTTAATAAAATGCTTTTTCACACAGGCGGGGCCAAAAGCAGGCACCGGTGTGCCTGCCATGTCATTGGAGAAGACCACCTACCTAATTATTATTTCAACAAGTGTCAACTGATTGCCTGGTATTCCCAGGCGTGTGAATGACATTGTTCTAGATCTCTTGGGAGTTTTCTAGTGGAAGAAGGAACCAGTTAAATAAGTCAACCAACGATGCATAAATACTAACAAAGATGAATTCTCAAACATAAAGGAACACGGTTTCATAAAAACAGATCTAGGATGAGTAGAAACTATCTAGGCGGAACTAGAAGTAGAGTCGGAGGTTTCCCGAGGAAACGTCCTATGCATAACTTTAGCAGTGAGAGAAAGATTATCTTCTTAAGAAACACGAGTGGTAAGCAGGGACCCAACAGTTGCAAGCTTTATAAGTCATTTAAAATTTATGCCTTTTTTTTCCTCCTAAGAAAAACGGGACCTTTAAGCACTGTGTGGCGTGATTAGGTTTACAAGTTTTGTAAAGATCATTAGTGAAAGACTTTAAGAATATTGTTAACCTTTTTATACCTGCTTCCAGTTTTAAAAATGTCTTGATTTGGGTTGCCTGAAAAAAAAAAAAAAAAAGATCATACTCAGGTGTTTAAGGTTGTAATAGACTACAGGGAAGGTTGAGAACTCCAGGGATCGAAAGTATAGAATCTATTTGGAGGAGTTGGAGGTGAAACTGGTAAGTAAAGGGTGAATATAGTTTCCATAGGAAAGCTTAGATGAGAAGGTAAGTTGAGTCCCATCCCACTTTAAATTTCTGTGAGTACCAGCTTTCTTGCGCAGTTTGTCTTCTCAAGTCAGGGACTCTACTAGAGTAAACATTGACTTGTTTTTTCTATCTTTTCTTAAGTTGTTCACCACTTAGTCCCCAGTCAGCTGTTACTTTCTAAGGTCCAGTTCAGATTATTTGATTTATGAAGTCCCTTCCTGATCCCCACTCACAGAGTAACTCTTCTTACATTGCATGCCTGTGATAGTTATTTATCTGTGCCTGAAATATATCATTCTCCCCTGTTTGTAAGCTGGAGACTAAGGACAGTGTCTTTCTTTAATATGATATGTAAAGAGCAGTAACTCAATAAGTTACTTGTTAAAAGATTGACAAAACATATGTCTTGTGAAAGATATAACTTGGGTAATTTTTTTTTCCTTTAGATTTTATTTTGTATTGGTTTTGGGGTTATAGCTTAGTGGTTAGACAATCATATACTTAGTGTACCTTGGGTAATTTAAATATTGGTTTGTTGATCATTCGATTGGAGTCAAGGGTTTAAACAAATGAGAAACATTAGAATAGCAGAAAGAAATTTAAAGGTGAGCTCTCAGGAACAAATACTGAGCCAAGCTCAACCAGAGATCATCTACAGACTTGAGACTTTTTTTAATGACTGTATGATTAGTGTACATTCCAGGAATACACTTGTTCCGTGAAGTGAAATAGTGCTCTTTGTCTCTTCTAGAGATTCTGGAGGATTCTAATGAGTTTTTGAAATAAATTTGCTTTTTAGCAAAAGTGGTGTGTAAATGATAGACTATTTTAGAAATATAGATAGGAAAAGAAAAAAATTAATATCACCCATGATCTTAACCCTAGGAAGAGCCACTTTTTGCATTTCACTTGTATCTTACGTTCTTCTTTTTCCTACCATGAAATATCAATTGTAAACCTATTATCTCAAGATACTATACTGCAGAAGCACCAAAGGAATTTGAAAGATGAGTTCTTTCTTCTAAAGAGCCTCCTGTCTGAAGAGAGGATAAAACAAATGCAAAAACATTTAAGAACTTGCATTGTATTTGGTTGTGATGGAGCAATGGAAAAGAATATAGGTTAAGTACAGGCTCAGTGATTCTCAATTTTTACTTTGCATCAGAATCACCTGAATGTGTATTATTGCTTTCTGTGTGTTTTAAAATATTCATGCCTTGCCCTGGCCAGATATGTTGGTTGTTAGAGCATAGTTTCAAAGCACAGAGATTGTTGATTTGCTTCTTGGTCAGGGTACATATAGGAACAAATCAACATTCCTCTCTCTCTAAAATTAATAACATAACCATTAAAAAGATATATTCATGCCTTGGTTTCTTCCCTAGACATTCTGATGCACTGGGGCTCTTGCATCTAGACTAGAGTAAGGAGTGAATATCAGTATTTTCTCAGCTTCTAGAAGATTATTCTAATGATTACCAGGGTTGACTAAAATGAGGCTAGATGAATTATTTTATTAAAATATTAAGAAACTTACTTGATTCTGTCATTGGGGGACCACCTCAAGTCCTGTACTCCAAAGTCTGTGCATCCAAGATAAAAAGGTAGAAAGAAAATGGGTCTTTGTTGGGGCATTTCTTATCGTCTTACAGAATACAGATGGGAAATGAGAGCAGGGCCTCCCTTTATAGTTTAACAATTTGTTGCATCCCTCTCAGGTGTCTGGCCTAGGGTTCAATGAGAACTGAAATCCATCTCTTTCCCCAAGCCTAACCCATATGAGACTTCATCAGTCTGTAAAAGGGACCTTTTTAAAAAAATATTGATTGATTGATTGAATTTTTTTAAGAGAGTAGCACCTTTTTTCTAATTGGCTTAAAGGACCAGGGGTAACCTTGAAAAAGGGAACTATAGTTGGGGATGTTTACACTTTAAAATTTAGTAATAAGCTAATACAGTTCTGCTTTTTTAGCCTCTGTGGCACTGAATTCATTCCTTGTTAACATTTGGTTGACTAAACCTTTTAATGTTAATTAAGTAGTGCCAGGATGTGGAGGAGGAAATACTGACAAGCTGTACTAGACCTGCCCACAGACAGAACAAAAATAGCACTCACTAGAATTATCCATCATGGGCGTCTTTAATCATGGTAACTTACTGTATAGCACAGAGAACCAACATCTGGGTCAAATACAGCCATCATGAATGGTCATTTTCACAACTGTGTAGCAAAAGTTAAAATATACTAATTGTGGAGCAAATTTCACAGAATAGATTTTTATTTTTTTAACATGAAATTTATTTTAATTTGTGTTTATATAGATTCTAGTGTCCCTCTGAATACATCCTCCCCTCCCCCATGTTCCCCAGTTAGATTTTTATTTTTATTTATTTATTTATTTTTACAGAGACGGAGAGTCAGAGAGAGGGATAGGTAGGAACAGACAGGCGGGAACGGAGAGAGAGGAGAAGCATCAATCATCAATTTTTTGTTGTGACACCTTAGTTGTTCATTGATTGTTTTCTCATATGTGCCTTGACTGTGAGCCTTCAGCAGACCGAGTAACCCCTTGCTCGAGCCAGTGACCTTGGGTCCAAGCTGGTGAGCTTTGCTCAAACCAGATGAGCCCGCGCTCAAGCTGGTGACCTCGGGGTCTCGAACCTGGGTCCTCTGCATCCCAGTCCAACGTTCTATCCACTGCACCACCACCTGGTCAAGCTAGATTTTTATTTTTAAAACAGTTTTCTAACCAGAAAAAAATTTAAGTAACCACTGTATTATTTTCATCTTTTCTTTTTAAAAAGTGAAGTATTTAACAGGGTATTTTTTATGAACTATAAAAAAATTAGCTTTGCCCTGGCCGGTTGGCTCAGCGGTAGAGCATCGGCCTAGTGTGCGGAGGACCCGGGTTCGATTCCCGGCCAGGGCACACAGGAGAAGCGCCCATTTGCTTCTCCACCCCTCCGCCGCGCTTTCCTCTCTGTCTCTCTCTTCCCCTCCCGCAGCCAAGGCTCCATTGGAGCAAAGATGGCCCGCGCGCTGGGGATGGCTCTGTGGCCTCTGCCTCAGGTGCTAGAGTGGCTCTGGTCGCAACATGGCGACGCCCAGGATGGGCAGAGCATCGCCCCCTGGTGGGCAGAGCGTGGCCCCTAGTGGGCGTGCTGGGTGGATCCCGGTCGGGCGCATGCGGGAGTCTGTCTGACTGTCTCTCCCTGTTTCCAGCTTCAGAAAAATGAAAAATAAAAAAATAAAAAATAAAAAAAATAAAAAAATTAGCTTCATTCCAGCATCTCTTTTAATTTAGCTACTATTATGATTTCCATGAGGAAAGAGAGAACACCTTGCTTTTATAAGTCTGTTTGTCAGGACATCTCGGCCCTTCTGAGCAAAGGGCAGTCCTCCTTGTAGGTATATGTTTGAGTTTATTTGTTAATATGATGATATATTGAATTTAATTTGATGCTTGCACTACATAAATACCAGATATTTCTATCTTGTAAAGATATGAATACGGAGGACCCGGGTTCGATTCCCGGCCAGGGCACATAGGAGAAGCGCCCATTTGCTTCTCCACCCCTCCGCCGCGTTTTCCTCTCTGTCTCTCTCTTCCCCTCCCGCAGCCGAGGCTCCATTGGAGCAAAGATGGCCCGGGCGCTGGGCGTGGCTCTGTGGCCTCTGCCTCAGACGCTAGAGTGGCTCTGGTCGCAATATGGCGACGCCCAGGATGGGCAGAGCATCGCCCCCTGGTGGGCAGAGCACCGCCCCTGGTGGGCGTGCCGGGTGGATCCGGGTCGGGCGCATGCGGGAGTCTGTCTGACTGTCTCTCCCTATTTCCAGCTTCAGAAAAATGGAAAAAAAAAAAAAAAAAAAAAAAAAAGATATGAATAAGGTAAAAACCAAAGGACATAAATCTGAAAGTAGGTTTAATTCATGCCTGGACCATTTAACTCACAATCCATTTCAGGATTGGAACAGTTCTATGGTATTTCTAATGACTGAAGTTACAGAATGGGGGCTACCTGTTTATTTTAGTGATATACATTTAGGTCTGGAGTCAGCCTAATTGAATAGAAAGAGCTTGGAGACTACCTGGTTCTAGGGGCCTTGGGCAAGTTCCCAGTCCTCTGAACCTGTTTTCTCATCTGGAAAGGGTGTTCAAATGCTTAGTTTGCAGTTGTGTGTGTTAGAAAGAGAAGGGATGGTGTGATCAACAGTATTTGATACGTAGGTATTCAATATATGGATGCTGTTTTTATTATTGCATAAAAATGACCCCAGAAACTGTATGTCACATGAAAACATGGTGGGAAAAACGGGAATGTGAGCTCTAGCAGTGGTTTCTCTCTCCCAGCACTAGGACAGAAATTAATAGATTATCATTTATACTTTCATTCAACAAATGTTAAGCACCTATTAGGTGTTGAGCAAATTGGACAAGTCTCCATTCTCATGGTAGTCATTCTAGAAAGGGAGGAGGTAAATTGAAGGAATAAAATAAATTTGTTAAAAAGTGAAATAGCCTGACCAGGCAGTAGTGCAGTGGATAGAGTGTCGGACTGGGATGCAGAGGACCCGGGTTCATGACCCCGAGGTCGCCAGCTTGAGTGCCGGCTCATCGGGTTTGAGGAAAAGCCCACCAGCTTGAACCCAAGGTCGCTGGTTCCAGCAAGGGGTTACTCGGTCTGCTGAAGGCCCGTGGTCAAGGCACATATGAGAAAACAATCAATGAACAACTAAGGTGTTGCAACGCGCAATGAAAAACTAATGATTGATGCTCCTCATCTCTCTCCGTTCCTGTCTGTCTGTCCCTGTCTGTCCCTCTCTCTGACTCACTCTCTGTCTCTGTAAAAAATAAATAAATAAATAAATAAATAAATAAATAAATAAATAAATAAAAAGTGAAATAAAGAAGATTAAACCGGACAAGTGATAATGATTTGGAAGTTCCACTTCAGACTGGAGGGGCAGGGAAGGCCTCTTAGAAGAGGTGGCATTTAAGCAAGTCTGAATTGGGAGAAAACCAGATCCCAGGGGAGAGCTGTCCAGGCAGTGGGAAGAGGAAATGCAAATGCCCCGAGGTAGCAATGACTGCTGTCTCAGAAGAATGAAAAGCCATAGGTGTGACGAGTGTGGCAGAGGGAAGGAGAGTAGCCTGAGAGATGAAGGCCAGATTTCTACTATTTCATACGTTTCTGTGTCCCACAGGCTGTGGGGCCACTCCTGTGAGTCCGTACCTCTAAATGTAGATACACTTTACTTTATTCTATTATATTTGCAATAAATATCCATTTTTTTAAATCTAGGCAGTGACAAAGTGAAACTAGTATATGGCCTATAATGGAATAGATATGCATAGCATACATAGTTCTCAGTTTGTTTTTTTCTAAGGTAGGGATTCTCTGCTGTGTTCAGGTGTCAGAGCATTTGGGCCTCGTGTTGCTGTTTTTGGAATACCATGAATAGTCAGTTCCATTTCTGCACAAGGAAGGGTTTTTCTAGTAGGAAAATCTGACAATATTATATATATTCTGATCTTTACATCACAGGAAATTTCTTATCCTCAGTTCCAGGTTTTCTTGTTGGTGTTCATTTGCTAGTATTTTCTAACAGACAATCTAAATGATCATTGAAGCTAACTTAAATTTGATAAAAAACATATCAGCTTTAAAATAAAAATTATGTTGCTACCTGTGCTTGCTTTGGCAGCTCATATACTAAAATTGGAAAAACACAGAGAAGATTAATATGGTCCCTGAGCAAGGATGACATGCAGATTCCCAAAGCACTCATATTTTTTAAAAAGAGAAAAAATTCACATTATGTTGGTACTGGAAGATCAGTGCGTTCCAGGATTGTGGTTTGAGATTTTCTATTCCAAAGGGTCAAGGGCGAATGATAGGGAAAGGAATAACGTAAGGAGCAAAGTCTTTGTGTTCCAAGTTTTTAGTATCAGCGATAAAATCTTCAAAGAACTGCTCACTGTAGGCAGGTAAAAGTAGCAGTTATCTTTACCTTTCCCACAGCTTAGGAAAGAGAGTAGGAACCCCAGCAGAGGTACCAGGTGGTAGGAGAGGAATTTCAGGGAGCTGGTGGAAGAAAAAAAGTGACCAGTCTTCCTGGTACTTTGCTGAGAAGAACTTTCCAGAGTTATATCAATATATGATGCAGCTCTCTGTGACTCCTAATCCTTTGAGTCCCTGGAACCATATTCTTGCCCACTAGGGCCCACTTCCTTCTTACTGAGAGCTTCTCACCCTCTGCTCCAGACTGTGGTAGCCATTACCCATGACTTAGAGCTGGGGGAGACCAGGCCCACTGTGAAAGAAATGGGAGGAGGGAGTGGGGCGCTGTCTCATCATTTGGCATAGTAAGTTGGAACTTTGAATTATTTAACCATAGAACAGCGGTTCTCAACCTGTGAGTCACAGCCCCAGCGGGGTCGAACCCTAGAAATTGTGTCTTAATGGTAATTAGGTGCTATATCACTATTAATATTGCAGTTTTATTTGAGGGAAGGGGAAGGTGGGGAGGGCATAATTTGAAAACTGTCTGCTTTGTTAAATTGGCAGAAATTTTGATCCTCTGTATTGCCCCATTGTAAGATACTCTTCTTCATAAAATTGGAAAAATAACAATATCAATCTGATATAGTAAATAACTGATGTTACCTCGGACCACCTGTGCATTAAAAAGAAAAAAGTTACCATTCTGTGGTTCTGTGCTTCTCAACAATATGGTCCTTTACAATCATGTTATTGTAGATGACTAATTTTGTTTACTGGATAATTCCATTGAGGCTGTAAATGCATTATTTTATACCTGGCTACATAATAATTGCTAATTTATCTAGATCCCAAAGCTCAACAAACTGAGAGTTTCCAAAGCTTTGTATTATATAACAATATATTTTGAATCATGAAAGAGAAGTTACAGTTTGTGTGAAGTGAATTTTATGTGCTTTTTTTTTTTTTGAAAATTGCTATGTATACCATATATGGAAATGCCCAAACATTGAAAGTGGTAGGGAGGGACATTACTGTTTAATTTATATGAAACAGGCCAACGCTAATGGGAGGGATGAAAATTGGCACAGGAACTGAGGAGTTATAAGGGGAGATGCCCTAGTAACTGGAGAACTCTGTGTAGGGAAAAACGTTTATCCAGATATATTGTTAAATGAAACAAATTAAGTCAAAGAACAGTATGTGATGTTCCCCTTTATATTAAAGCAGCCCTACCTGTGTTTGTAAATGTGTAGAATAAGGTTTAGAAGGATGATGATTACTTCTGGGGAGTGTCAAAAGGAGACCAGAGTCGCTTTTGCCCTTTAGTCTTTTGTTTGAATTTTTGGAGGGAGAATAAAAATATGCTAAGACTGTAGAGACCAGAGGCCTGTTTTGCTCTGTTGAGGCTGACAGTAAATGGGAGGTGAGAGCATAGGACAGGCTGTGGTGTGGGACCGGCGGCCAGTCGTGGCCTCATCTAATTCCAGGTCGTCCAGTTTCCAGGGGCTGAGCTGGAGGGAAAAGCAGACTCCAGGACGGATGATGTCAGTGACCTGGGCAGGTGAAGTTGGGGTCAGCGGGGACTTTGGAGAAATTAGAAACATCTGGAAGTAACAGGTGAATGCAAGACCCCTGGAAATGAGGGAGTAGGTGAGAGTAGCATAATGCATGTGCTCATGTCGGAGGAGTCAAGTAAGAACTGAGGTTACCTAGCCTGACCAAGTGGTGGCGCAGTGGATAGAGCGTCGGACTGGGATGCGGAAGGACCCAGGTTCGAGACCCCCAAGGTCGCCAGCTTAAGCGCGGGCTCATCTGGCTTGAGCAAAAAGCTCACCAGCTTAGACCCAAGGTCACTGGTTTGAGCAAGGGGTTACTTGGTCTGCTGAAGGCCCGCGGTCAAGGCACATATGAGAAAGCAATCAATGAACAACTAGGAAGTCGCAACGCGCAATGAAAAACTAATGATTGATGCTTCTCATCTCTCTCCGTTCCTGTCTGTCTGTCCCTGTCTATCTCTGCCTCTCTAAAAAAAAAAAAAAAAAAAAAAGAACTGAGGTTACCACCCTCCCTTTATCCATAGTTTCACTTTCCACAGTTTGTTACTCACAGTCTGAAAATATTAAATGGAAAATTTCAGAAATAAGCAATTTATAAGTTTGGTGGTTTGTTTTAGATTTCATTTGTTGATTTTTAGAGAGAGGAGAGAGAGAGAGAGAGAAAGTAGGGAGAGAAACAGGAAGCATCAACTCGTAGTAGTTGCTTCCTGTACATGCCTCAGCCAGGCAAGCCCAGGGTTTTGAACCAGCAACCTCAGCGTTCCAGGTTGATGCTTTATCCACTGCACCACCACAGGTCAGGCTTTATAAGTTTTAAATTGCACGCCATTCTAGGTAGCATGATGAAATCACACCATTCTACTCTGTCCCACCCTTAGTAGTCGCCTGGATTATCAGATCTAGAGGCACAGTATTGCAGGGCTTGTGTTCCAGTAACCCATGTTTTACTTAATAATGGCCCAAAGCTATTCACATAACTTTTATTACAGTACATTGTTAATAATTCTATTTTATTACTAGTTATTGTTAATTTCTTACTGTGCCTAACTTATAAATTAAACTTTACTATAAGTAGGTATAGGAAAAAACATAGTGTATATAGGGTTCAGTATTATCTTCTGTTTCAGGGGTCTGCTGTGAGTCTTGGAATTATCCTCCACAGATAAGGGGAGACTACTCTGTTTGGGTTATAAACTTTTTGAGGGCATGGCCAATTTTATTATCTTTGTATCTTCTGCCTAGTTCATTGACTGGCATATAGTAGGAACTCATTAAGTGTTGAATGCTTGAGTTGGGCGAATCTAAAGCTCTTGGTTTGGATATCTTTATGACAGGGCTATGTGTAAGGTACTTTTCCCCGCCGAGGAGGAAGGAAGGGGCCGGAGTCACGAAGTGTGGAATAATAAAAGGCTTTATTGAGTACAGAGCGCATCCCATCTGATGAGGTTCCCTGGTTCTGGGAACATGGAGGCCAGGGAAGTCTCATGGAGTGACTCGTGTGAGAGATATTTAAAGGGTCCCGTTTAGGGTGGTCGAGCTAATATGACGTGGTGAAATCTGGCTGGCAGAAGGTAGCTTTTCCCAAAGGGCTCCTGGGAAGTTTCTTTTGGCGCACCTGGATGTGGGCGTTCCTAGCCAAAGTTCCCGGCCTGGGTTTCCCAGGTGACCGTCCCCCACCACCTTACACTATAGTATTAGATCACTTCCAAGGACTCTTTCTGTGGTATGATCTTCAGGTGACGTCTATAAACCACTTGCCTTATATAGTGCATTGATATATGGTTATTTTACTAATGTGATTATATATAATACTTGGAGCAGTAACCTTTTAAATGAAAGGAACCCGAAAAGATTGGCTAATCCATACTAATAGTAATGCCTTTGGTACACACTGGTATACAAATCTCTAGACATTGAAAGGGTCCCACAGAGAATATGGCATAAACATTCTCAGTTTTGAGGGTTCTGCAGGGAAAACTAGAAGAGACTCATAAACATTTTCGTTCTTGTAGCCATCTGGAAAGAACGATATCTTCATTACGTTCTCATGTCTACAGAGGATCTTAAAGAAGAATACCACATTAAATGCTGAAATTTTCATATTTGCAAACCAATAGAGATGGTACAGTTGTCAGCATTTGAATGTCTCATTAGCGAGAGGAGAGGAAAGGCAAAATTAAAACTCATTCTTTTTGAATTATATACTTTTAAATTATAGAAGAACGACTAAAGAAAAGGTGTAATTTTTATTATAGAACATTTTATATTATGTGCCTTATTTAAATCCCATAATAAAGTTGTAAATATCATGGATAATAAATAGCTGCTTACATTAATAATGTATTCCTTCTCCCTCCCTTTTATCAAGATTGAAAAGGCCAAACCCATAAAATGTGGAACATTTGGTGCAACATCTTTACAGCAGAGATATTTAGCTACTGGAGATTTTGCTGGAAACCTTCATATATGGTAAGATTATTTAATTAGCATTAAGACATAAGATAAACAGTTTCTTTGATAGTCTTGTTACTCTTCCTCTGAAAGACAATTCTAATTTTTCTTTAGGTATTTCAAATAATGTTGTCAATATTTATTTTTACATATGCTGTTTGGTGCTAGCATTTAATACCTTGTAGGTAAATAAAGGGCTGTTCCCTCCACCTTGAAGCATATAATACAAATGCACATGTATAACAGGGAAATATTACATATTAATTGTTTGCATTTCCATAATACGTTTGGCATTACAGAATGATACACTTCTTTTTTTTTTAATTGATTGATTTTTAAAGACGGAGAAACATTGATTAGTTCCATTATTTATGCATTATTAGTTGATTCTGGTTTGTGCCCTGATTGGGGATGGAACCCATAATCTTGGTGTTTTAGGATGATGCTCTGAGCTACCCAACCAGGACAGATACACTCATTGGGTTTTTGTTTTAATTTTTTTAATGTAGAACTCCTAGTTCATTAAAATATTTTTTTTAAATGTGTTAGCCAACATTTGACCACAACTTTTTAGGAACACATCTGTTGAGCAAATTAAGATAAACCTGTTTGAATGAGCAAATCACAATTGTGCCAAATGCTTTTTATTTTCATGTTTTACCTAGAGTTATTTCTTTATATTTAAATTAGGGTTGAGTAAATTCAAATTTCTCTGTAGTTACTTTTTAGGCATATCTCTTAATCATCTGAAGTACACAGTAATGTTCCAGAGAGAAACTGTCTTCTCTACCTCATGTTTTCTAATGTGACCTTTCTTGATTTCTCACTTAGAATCTGCTACTTTGTAATTAAATTACTTTAACCTATTTATGTCTTAGAATCCTAATATAAAACATAATTAAGGTCCTGGTGGGTGGCTCAGTGGGTAGAGTGTCAGTCTGGCATATAGACGTCCTAGGTTTGATTTCCTGGTCAGGGCACACAACAGAAATGATCATCTGCTTCTCTTCCCCTCCCTTTCTCCTTTCTCTCTCTTTTCTCCTCCCACAGCCTGTGGCTCAGTTGGCTGAAGTGTGGTCCTGGGCACTAAGGACCCGGTTGGTCTGAGTGCATCAGCCTTAGGTGCTAAAAATAGTTCAGTAATCAAACATCGGCCCTGGATGGGGCTGCTGCGTGGATCCTGGTCAGGATGCATATGGTAGTCTGTCTCACTAACTCCCCTCTTCTCGCTTAGAAAACGAAAACAAACAAACAAAAAACATAATGAAGCTATTTTAATTTACCCTTGCTTTAATTGCTTAACAATTAAGTTAGCATATTATAATGCATTATTAGTTCTACATGCTGTGTCATATACTGTCAAAGATACTTGGAGAGAGACCAGTCTAAATGTTGTTTTTTAAAATGTATTTCACGCCTGACCAGATGGTGGCGCAGTGGATAGAGCATCAGACTGGGATGCAGAGGACCCAGGTTCGAGACCCTGAGGTCGCCAGCTTGAGTGCGGGCTCATCTGGGTTGAGCAAAGCTCACCAGCTTGAACCCAAGGTCGCTGGCTCGAGCAACGGGTTACTCAGTCTGCTGTAGCCCTACGGTCAAGGCACATATAAGAAAGCAATCAATGAACAACTAAAGTGCCACAACGAAAAACTGATGATTGATGCTTCTCATCTCTCTCCGTTCCTGTCAGTCTGTCCCTATCTATCCCTCTCTCTGACTTTCTCTCTGTCTCTGTAAAAAACCCCAAAAAACAAGCAAACTAAAAAAACAATAAAATGTATTTCACCACAAGAATATGTAAGAAATGTAACTGTTGACTATCTTCCTAATAGACTTTTCTGGTATGGAAGAGGCATTACTGATTTATTTTCATTGATAAGTCTTACAATTTTATGTTTAAAAAAGTAGTGTTTTTAAAAAATTATAAAAATAGTTTTTTAAAAATAGAACCTCAATCCTGTTTATTCCTTCACAAGACTGTTGATTCTTTCACAATAATGCTACAAAGATAAGCATCATCTCTAAACTAGGTTGAACCATCTCAAATTTGCTAAGTGAGACTTAACTAATCTTGGCTCATTAATAAGTTGGGATTAGATCATGAAAAGCTGCATTCATTTTTGTTTAAGTGTAAGTTACTGAAAGCCGACTTGTTAAAGAGAAGTGTAGATAAAAGCTCCAATAGAAAAGCAAAAGAAGGGAAGCAAGAAAGGGTGTGTTAACATAACCTGCGTGAGCCGCTCGTCTCCCAGCTGCCTCGTGTGGCCTCAGCCGTACGCAGGAATAGGTCCTTTCCTGCACCTCTTTTAAATAACCTCGAGTCAGAGATACTTCTGCCAGTTTGCCTATAATATTTATGACCAGCATGAGGATAAACTGAAAAATATACAACTACATGAAAATCAATAATATATTATAAAGGGAGAACTGTGTACAAAGTACGCACTACTCAAAATAAACCTCAAAAGATTTCAAGATGAAACTACCAAAGCCTACTTTAGAATCATTCTAAACCCTTTTGACTTTACTCTGTATTTAAAGAAGTCAAAGGCTCAGCAGGTTTGGGACCCAATCCCAGAGATCCTTATTAGTTTTATAGAAAGAAGTACATTTGCCTTTTTCTTAATGTCTAGGGAGGAGCCTCTGAATCTGCATTTACTAATAAGCAGACCTGTAGTTCATGTGCAGAGGACCTGGATAGATCATCTTTGAAGAATGCTAAGTAAAGTGGACTCAAGAATTTGAATTCCAAGTTGCATAATGAACATTCTCATTGAGGGCTTCAAAGATATTAAAGTGGAGAGAAGAAATTGGGAGTATATATATAAATTCATAGCAAAACCTGTGTTTTTAAACAAAAGTCAAATATGGAATACAGTCTTACTTTTTGGTAGTGGACTAAAGGTTTGGGGCATGTGATGTAAGTAAGAAGCTGTCTTCTGTTGTTTAGGAATTTGGAAGCTCCAGAGAGCCCAGTGTATTCTGTAAAGGGCCATAAAGAGATTATCAATACCATAGACGGTGTAGGTGGACTAGGAATTGGGGAAGGAGCACCTGAAATTGTGACTGGCAGTCGAGATGGTAAGTCAGACTGTTTTATGTAAGATAAATCTGTACACCACGGCATATCCTCTCTATTTGGAAATCCTTGGGAACCTTGACCCGCTAAATCTAACAAACTACTTTTTTAATAGGCAAGTTTGACTGCATATCCCAAAATCCTAGGGTATTTTGAGATAAGAGACAGAGCACTTACTCTTTTAGTTGTGATAAAGTTCAGCTACTAACAACCATAGTTTCCCATAAACCTTGAAGGATTTAAAATTTCTTTATAGGTTTTCGAGGCAGCTGACAATGTAATGTGGGTGGCAGCTTTTCATTTTCTTTTTTTAAAAAGCAGGATCAGTACTTGTGAAAATCATCACATTGACAGCTGGTTGAACACTGCCGTTCTATGATCCTTCGTCGGCAGTGTGGAGAGCCCCAAGGCACCAGCGCTGCTTTTCCACCTGCCGTGACCGAAAGGGACAGTCTTAACCCTTTGAGTAGTATGAACATTCGTGTACGTCCTCGTGCCTCCTGGCCATCCAGAGTACAACCGATTTATTTCAAAAATGTGTAAGGAAACATTAAAAAAAGGCAAATGTATGTTCTTCTTTCATAAATTGGTTATCAAACAAACATGATTTTAAGTTAATAAAACTGTAACTGGAACTAATTTCACTTTTTGAAAGAAAACTCACTCCCGGGGGTCAACGAGCATGAAAAAAACTCACTACTCAAAGAGTTAAAAGAAAAGTGGGGTGGAATTTTCTGATAATTACTCAAGGGTGGCAATGTTTTAGAAATAAATATTCTTTCCAATCCTAACAACAATATGGGTTTTAGGAAGAAAAATAACAGTCTACCACACTAGCATAACTATGAGGGTTGTTTTCCTTTCCAGTCTTTTGTGCAACAATGTGTAGTTATCATTGTGTGTGTGTTTTACAGCTTACTTTTCCCATTTAATGTTTTGTCATATGTAAATGTTGCTGTTTCTATAAATTGTCATTTTAGCAACTATGTCACATTTCATCCAATGCATGTCACAATATTCTTGCCACACCTCTGTTAATAAGCATTCGATTTATCTCATTTTTTTGTTTATTGTTTTAAGAGAGTGACTTAAAAATAGTGAAGAAGTGAGTATCATATATATAATTTTTTTGGTATAAATGAATCTTACGGTTTTTAAAATTTATTGTCAAACTTTCCAAAATATCTTTTTCCCTTATCAGCTACAATGGCTGAGGTAGATTTCCATTATATTTTACCAGCATTGATTGTCCTTTTTATCTCTTGATTTTATAGATAAAAATGATACTCCATTCCAACTTGTGTTAATGCCTTTCTATATTGATTTACTAATTTTGCTTTGTGAATTGTCTGTTTATGTTCTTTGCTCACTTAATTATTACAAACTTAATATGAATTTTATCAATTTGTATGAACCTTGTAGAGTGATATAAATCTTTTCTTACATTTCTATGGATATTTTCTTCTTAATGCAGCCTTTTCAATGACTAATTTTATTTTATTCTTAGAGATAAATCTAGTGAAATAGTGCCCCTTTTTCTGCATTATCCTTTATCCTTTTTAAGGATTTTTATTTTTAACCCTTTTCCTAGTCTTTCTCATGCATTTGTTTTTCTCATAACCAGTAACACCATTTAGTGAGTAGTCCTATAATTTGCATTAAAATGAGAAAGTTGAAATTAAATTGAGAAGAATTATTTGTTAATTTTATTTATTATTTCCCTATTCTCTGTTGCCACAGGGAAATTAAATTTAATTGTATATGAAATAGTATCCTGCCTGACTAGGCGGTGGCGCAGTGGATAGAGCGTCGGACTGGGATGCAGAGGACCCAGGTTCGAGACCCCGAGGTCGCCAGCTTGAACACGGGCTCATCTGGTTTGAGCGAGGCTCACCAGCTTGAACCCAAGGTCGCTGGCTCCAGCAAGGGGTTACTCGGTCTGCGGAAGGCCCACGGTCAAGGCACATATGAGAAAGCAATCATTGAACAACTAAGGTGTTGCAATGTGCCATGAAAAACTAATGATTGATGCTTCTCATCTCTCTCTGTTCCTGTCTGTCCCTGTCTATCCCTCTCTCTGACTCACTCTCTGTCTCTGTAAAAAATTAAAAAAATAAAATAAAAAATAAAAATGAAATAGTATTCTAAAACCCTATATAAGGCCTGACCTATGGTGGCACAGTAGATAAAGCACTGACCTGGAACGCTTAGGTCTCTGGTTCAAAATCCTGGGCTTGCCTGGTCAAGGCACGTATGGGAGTTAATGCTTCCTGCTCCTCCCCCGCTTCTCTCTCTCTCTCTAAAAATGAATAAATAAAATCTCAAAACAAAAACTCATATAAGAAATCACAGATGTAGGCCCTGGCCGGTTGGCTCAGCGGTATCGAGTGTCGGCCTGGCGTGCGGGGGACCCGGGTTCGATTCCCGGCCAGGGCACATAGGAGAAGCGTCCATTTGTTTCTCCACCCCCCCCTCCTCTCTGTCTCCCTCTTCCCCTCCCGCAGCGAGGCTCCATTGGAGCAAAGATGGCCAGGGCGCTGGGGATGGCTCCTTGGCCTCTGCCCCAGGCGCTAGAGTGGCTCTGGTAGCGGCAGAGCGACGCCCCGGAGGGGCAGAGCATCGCCCCTGGTGGGCGTGCCGGGTGGATCCCGGTTGGGCGCATGCGGGAGTCTGTCTGACTGTCTCTCCCTGTTTCCAGCTTCAGGAAAAAAAAAAAAAAAAAAGAAATCACAGATGTAAAAATTAATTTATTCATCTGTTTAGGAATAATGCCAGTGTAGTATGGAAATGACTAAAATGGCACTGGTATTATTCTAAATAAGTAACACATTAGTTTTAGGCTTAAGCAAAGAAAATAAAGCACGATTTGAATTACATAATGTAATTATGTAACTTAGGAACAATTGTTGGCTTTTCTAAAAACCTATTTGGAAATTTAAGTCAGACAATAACATATGGGTTATATCTCTGATATTAAGTACAATTTACCCAATTAGAAGTCAGGAAAAATGGGAACATTTTTCAAATGTTATGACATCTATAATATTGCCGTGCACACAGGAAGCCATAGGAAGAAAATAATGTCATTATTTGCTGTTGAATTTTGCCAACTCACTTTTCTTTATGACAGGAACTGTGAAGGTGTGGGACCCAAGGCAAAAAGATGATCCTGTTGCCAATATGGAACCTGTACAAGGAGAAAACAAGAGAGACTGCTGGACTGTGGCATTTGGTAAGTAATTAAGAACTCGTGGAGTTGAAGTATCAGATGGTAAAAGGCACAGTGCTGCAAGAAAGTCCTAGTAGTCTCTGTAGTTTCTTTTGTGGATTATTCTGACAGTTTATTGAGGCAAATGGACATGGTGGTTAATGTAAACCTCTGCGGCCTGGGTTTGAATTCTCACTATGCTACTTACTGGCTCTGTGACCTGAGGCAAGTTTTTTGTTTTTGTTTTTTTAGAGAGGAGAGGAAGAGGAGGGAGGGAGGGAGAGAGAGAGAGACAGAGAAACATCAATTTGTTCTTCCACTTAGTTGTGCATTCATTGGTTGATTTTTTTTTTTTTTTTTACAGAGACAGAGATAGACAGGGACAGACAGACAGGAACGGAGAGAGATGAGAAGCATCAATCATCGGTTTCTCGTTGCACGTTACGACTTCTTAGTTGTTCATTGATTGCTTTCTCACATGTGCCTTGACCGTGGGCCTTCAGCAGACTGAGTAACCCCCTGCTGGAGCCAGCGACCTTGGGTCCAAGCTGGTGAGCTCTTTGCTCAAGCCAGATGAGCCCGTGCTCAAGCTGGCGACCTCGGGGTCTCGAACCTGGGTCCTTCCGCATCCCAGTCCGACGCTCTATCCACTGCGCCACCACCTAGTCAGGCCATTGGTTGATTCTTGTATGTGTCCTGACTGGGCATCAAACCCTCAACCTTGGTGTATCAGGACAACGCTCTAACCACCTGAGCTACCTGGCCTGGGCATGGGGCAAGTTCTTAAGCTTCTCTGTTTCTTGGTTACTTCATTTATAAAATGGAAGTAATAGTAGAATTTTCTTAATAGTGTTGTTTTGAGGAATCATTGAGTTAATACATATAAAGTACTTAGAACTGTGATTAGATTAAGTGCTCAAAAATAATTTACTATGATGTACTTGTGTTTAACTAGATAATATTGACCTAGTTAGAACCAGTAACAGAGCTAAGTAGAGTCTTAAGGGCATATGGTAACCTAACAAATCTTACATTATACTCTGCATAGAGTATGATTATTTTCTAGAATATATTTATACTATTACAAAATTATTTCTTATAAATTTGATAACTGCATACCTCTATTAATATACTTAAAATGGCCTGGCCAGGTGGTGGCGTAGTGGATAAGAGCATCGGACTGGGATGTAGAGGACCCAGGTTTGAGACCCCGAGGTCGCCAGCTTGAGCATGGGCTCATCTGGTTTGAGCAAGGCTCACTAGCTTGAGCCCAAGGTTGCTGGCTCGAGCAAAGGGTCACTCAGTCTACTGTAGTCCCCTCCCCCCCATCAAGGCATATATGAGAAATCAATCATTGAACAACTAAGGAACCGCAACGAAGAATTGATGTTTCTCATCTTTCTCCCTTCCTATCTGTCCCTCTCTCTGTCTCTGCCACAAAAAAAACAACAACAAAACAACAACAACAAAATATATATATATAAATATATATATATATATAAAATGAATGTTGATTTTGTAGGACTAATTGATGTTTTCCCATGTATCTCTTGCTAAGCACCAAAATTAAAAATAATTTTTGCTAGTAAGAAATATGGGCATATTTAGTTTTAAACCTCTATTTTCTTTCCCCTTTTTCTTAATATAATCCTGTATAGATAACAGACATTAAAAGTATGAGTTAGGAATATATGTGAACTGTTCAATTTTTTATATTATATTATTTTAAAATTGTACTGTCATTTAATCAGAGGGAAGTTTTAGACGTCTAATTTAAAAAATAAATTATTATATGGGAATTACTGTGTGTGTACATTATGAGCAATAATATATAAACTTAGAACACATATTTGGGGAGAAATTTCAGGATTAGTATTTAGAGTCATCCTCTGAAGATTGATATAATTAAAAAGTAATTACCTTTGGTAAGGTGACCAACATTTTTACAATGAAAAGGACAAAAGTAAATTGAAGAAAACAATATCGTAAATAAAAGAAACATTTTATTCATTACAACAATAATATACTCTAATATGATAAATGCATAATAAAAACATTTGTAATATTTTATATTGTAATTATGCTTACATGCCTATTAATTTTTAATAATAATTGTAAGAAAAAAGTACTCATTTAGTAAAACTAAATATCAAACAAAACCACTAATTTGGACTGATATTCGGGTGTATTTATCATTTTCTAATTAATAAGTGTTTTATGCAACTATTTAATCAAAATTTATTATTAATAGATATGGTTTGAGGTTAGATTTCCACTTTAAAACTTGAATTTTGGGAAAATACTTGTAAATAAAATTACATGTATTTGGAAATTATTAAATAGATAATGAATTAATAAAATGTGAATTGTCTGTGATTGAATATTCACTGAGAAGGAAATAATCGTGAGTTTACAATGTCATATGTGCCATGTGGTGTTTCAGTAAGAAGTACACAAAACCATTTGCATGTCCCGTATATTGTGCACTCTCTCAAGGTCTCCCATGCAGAGCGCATGCATCTCTTAATCGCATCTCACCACACTGTACTGATCCTTGACGAATCATCATGTCAAATACAAATACGTCACATCACATGCAGTGGATTGGCTCTACATCGATCGAATACAGACATTTACAGATTAGTCTTCCAATATCAAAAAGGAGGACATATAGGAGGATACTTTTTGAGGGAGGATGGAAGAAGGACTGTTCTCCCTAAAGGAGGACGATTGGACACCTTACCTTTGGGTTCATTAACACTTTTTTTTTTTTTTAGTGAGAGAGACAAAAGGACAGGGACAGACAGGAAGGGAGAGAGATGAGAAGCATCAACTTATAGTTGTAGCACCTTAGGTGTTCATTGATTGCTTTCTCATATGTACCTTGACCAGAGGGGCTCCAGTGGAGCCAGTGACCTCTTGCTCAAGCCAGCAACCTTGGGTTTCAAGCCAGCGACCCTTGGGTTTAATACAGCAACCATAGGGTCATGTCTATGATCCCGCACTCAAGCCAGTAGCCCTGCGCTCAAGCTGGATGAGCTCACGCTCAAGCCTGTGATCTCAGGGTCCTCAGCATCCCAGGCTGACATTCTGTCTATTGTGTCACTGCCTGGTCAGGCTGACTTAACAATTTTTTATGAATGCTTAATAGGTGCACAGCTGTGGACACATAAAAGTAAGTATAAGGAATAGCTTGAAAAATGTCCAAGAAAATATGTAGAAGGAAATACTGTTGTGATAGGAATAGCTGTAAAGATGTCTCAGGGCCATGACCGGAGGTTTTTGGATGGTCGGGAGATAGTGGTAAACCTTTGTAGGTTTTTTCAAGAATGAGATATGATCAGAGCTTTAGGAGAATTAACCTAGAGTTGTGAGGAGAGAAGTGAGTGGCAGAGGGAATGTGAGTGCTGAACTTCTGCACTCATATTTGAACTCATGTTCAGAAAGACATGGGTTAGAGCAGTGAAAATGAGGCAGAGGAAATTGATTCAAAAGATAATATTATGACAAAATAAATAGAATTTGGAAATTTTTTTGGAGGTGAGGAATAAGAGAAAGGATTTTGCTCAAGGTGACTGGATTTTGAGGCTGATTATGGGATGAATGGTATTATTAATTGAAAATATCTCACACTGTAGCCACTGTAGAAAACAGTATGGAATTTCCTCAAAAAATTAAAAATGGAACTGCCTTATGACCCAGTGATTCCACTTCTGGGAATATATCCAAAGAAACCTGAAACTCTGATTCAAAAGAAGATATGCACCCCAGTGTTCATTGCAGCATTGTTTACAATAGCCTAGGTTTAGAAGCAGCACAAGTGTCCGTCAGTGGATGAGTAGATAAAAAAGCGGCGGTATATTTACACAATAGAATACTACATGGCCATAAAAAAGAAAGGACTCCAACATTTTGCCACAGCATGAACGAACCTGGAGAGCATTATAAGTGAAATAAATCAGTCAGAGAAAGAAAAGTACCATAGGATTGCACTTAAATATGGAATCTAATGAACAAAGTAAACAAAATAGAAGCACTCATAGATACAGAAAACAGACTGACAACTGTTAGGGGGGTGGGGGGGAGGGGTTGGGTAAAGAAGGCGAAGGGATTAAGCAAAAAAAACTTAAAGACACAGACAACAGTACGGTGATTACCATAGGGAAGGGGGGAGGTGGAAAGAGATTAAGGGGGGATAAATGGTGATGGATGGAGACTTGACTTTGGGTAGTGAACACAATACAATATATGGATGATGTATTATTATAGAACTGTACACCAGGAACTGATATAATTTATTTCTTTTTGTGACAGGGACAGAGAGAGGGACAGAAAGGGACAGACAGACCAGAAGGATGAGAGATGAGAAACATCAATTCTTCATTGTGGCACCTTAGTTTCTCATTGATTGCTTTCTCATATGTGCTTTGATGGGGGTGAGGGGTGGGGGGGGGCACAGCAGAACGAGTGACCCCTTGCTCAAGCCAGCAACCTTGGGCTCAAGCTGGTGAGCCTTGCTTAAACCAAATGAGCCCGCACTCAAGCTGACAACCTCAGAGTTTCAAACCTGGGGTCCTCCACATCCCAGTCTGATGCTCTATGCACTGCGCCACCACCTGGTCAGGCTGGAACTGATATAATTTCATTAACCAATGTCACCCCAATAAATTGAATAAAAAATTTATAAAATAATAAAAGGAAAAGTTCCACAAAGGGTGTGATGGTTTGTAAAGGAAGATGGTGAAGTCAGTTTTGGACGTCCTGTTGTGTTATCTGGATGGAGCCCACAGTGGAAATGCAGGATCAGAGTTTATGAGAAAGAGGGTGTTAGAGGGATAAGGCATTGGGACAAGGTGCTCACATAGCCTAGCACAGTTACAAGGGCCTCCCTCTCACTTAACACATTGTCCTCGGCAAGAGGTACTCCAGAAAAAGGCCCTGGAACCAAGCAGAGTGAATTTAACTTCAGGTTACAAATTTATAGGTGTGATCATATAGCTAAAAATGTATTGCAGTGTGCTACAATTTATTTTAGGGTTCCTTACGAAGATAACACCCAGAGCAAACTTTTGCAAAATAAGCAAGTTTTAAGTAGTTTCTATTTGTATTCAAATATAGTTACTACCAAAGAAAGCAAAGAATCATAGCTGTATTTATTCCACCAGATTCCCCTACTGTGTTTGGACTGTAGTTGGCATTTTTGTCTTTGCAGGTACAATATATAGAGAACATTTGCTTGCAACTTAGAATCCAGTAAACATTTTCACATATCCCATCAGTATAGAATGAGCTTTAAAAAAAAAACTGCCCTCGCTGGTTGGCTCAGTGGTAGAGCGTTGGCCTGGTGTGTGGATGTCCTGGGTTCAGTTACTGGCCAGGGCACACAGGAGAAGTGACCATCTTCTCTACTCTTCCCCCTTCTCTCTCTTTCTCTTCTCCCTCGATTGGTTTGAATGAGTAGGCCCTGGGCCCTGAGGATGGCTCCCAGGCCTCCACCTCAGGTACTTAAAATAGCTCAGTTGCCAAGCAAAGGCCCCAGATTGGCAGAGCATCACCTGGTAGGGGGTTTTCTGGGTGGATCCCAGTTGGGGTGCAAGCAGGAGTTTGTCTCTTGCCCCTCCTCTCACTTAATAAAAATTAAAAAAAACCCATCACATACCAAATTAATAATCTTGGAAAGTATTCAGTGGAGGAACCAAGATGACAGTGGAGTAGGCAGACGCACAGACTCCCAGCTCACACCACCAAACTGGATTACAAATTCATTTAGGAACAATCAGTGTGAAAAACCAACTTTGGATTAAAAGAACAGGTCTCAAAAACTAAGGAGCAAAGAAGAAGCCACACCGAGCCTGGTAGGGAGTGCCAAGGCACAGTGGGTCTCCACTGATTCCAGGAATGAAGGTGGGGTGAGACTGAAAGCCCAGAAGGGCTCTTATTATAAGGAGAAGAGCAGAGAATATCTCTCACAACCACTTGCCTGGGGACCTGGGAATGAGGTGAGCTGAGAGGGCTGGCTTGTCTTCCAAAAGGAAAGTGGGGAGAGAGAGACAGATGGTGATGGGCAGAGGAATGCATGGGAGGACCTGAGAAGCTGACTCATCCAGTGCGGAGGCGGCCATAGCTGGGGGAGGGGTTGGACGCTCAACAAAGCACAAGCCTAAAGTAGTTCTGGGTGACCCACCTCCAGAAAGCTCTCCAGCTCCAATCAGAGCAACAAGACACAGCTGAAAACAGGAAGTGGGGAGGATGGGCAGTAACTCAGGTCTCCATGGAGATCTGAGATACACCTTCCCCTACTGAAACAGAAAGCACCCCACCTGCCCCCCAAAGAGAAGCTGGCGTGCAGATCAGGCCTTCAGAATCTCAGCTTACACCCACTGCATTCCTGGATACAGCTCCAAATAAGCCCCCTGCTGAGATCAGTAAACAAGATTACCACTGAGTTAAAAAAACTGAGAAGAAAACAAACAAATCAAGACTTCAAAGAGGCTCTACTAGGTAAGGAGATCACAGCTGGAAGAAGCCTACAAGTCATAGAGAATAATGGATAGGCAGAGAAGCATAGTCATATGCTTCAACAAGATAAATCCTCTGCTAAAGTCTTGGACGAATCGGAAGTAATCAAATTACTGGATGCAGAGTATACAATAATGATTTTTAGGATGCTTAAGTATCTCAAAGCTATAATAGATGGACTTAATGAACACTTCAGTAAAGAAATTGAAAGCATCAAAAAGGACATGGAAATCATAAAGAAGAACCAGACAGAAATAACAAACACAATATCAGAAATGAAGACTACACTGGAAGGAATTAAAAGCAGGCTGGATGAAGCAGAGGATTGAATCAGTGAGTTAGAGGACAAGATAAGTGAAAGCACGGAAGCAGAGCAGCAAAAAGAAAAGAGACTGAAAAAATCTGAGGAAACTCTAAGAGAGCTCTGTGACAACCTAAAGAGAAACAACATCTGCATCATAGGGGTTCCTGAAGAAGAGAACGAACAAGGGATAGAGACCTTGTTCAATGAAATCATAGCTGAAAGCTTCCCTAAATTGATGCAGGAAAATGTCACACAAGTTCAAGAAGCACAGAGAATTCCATTAAAGAGAAACCAAAAAAAATCTACACCAAGACACATCATAATTAAAATACCAAAGCTAAGAGATAAACAGAAAATATTAAAAGCTGCTAGAGAAAAAAAGGCTATCACCTACAAAACAGCTCCCATGAGGATGACATCCAACTTCTCAACAGAAACTCTTGAAGCCAGAAGGGAATGGCAAGAAATATTCAAAGTAATGCAGAACAAGAGCCTACAACCAAGACTACTTTATCCAGCAAGGCTGTCATTTAAAATTGAAGAATAGCCTGACCTGTGGTGGTGCAGTGGATAAAGCATCGACCTGGAAATGCTGAGGTTGCCGGTTTGAAACCCTGGGCTTGCCTGGTCAAGGCACATATGGGAGTTGATGCTTCCAGCTCCTCCCCCCTGTCTCTCCTCTCTCTCTCTCTCTCTCTCTCTCTCTCTCTCTGTCTCTCTCCCTCTCTCTCTCCTCTCTAAAATGAATAAATAAAATAAAAATTAAAAAAAAAATGGAAGGAGAATAAAAAGCTTCCCAGACAAAAAAAAGTCAAGGAATTCATTACAACCAAACCAATGCTGCAAGAAATGTTAAGGGGCTTGTTGTAAACAGAACAAAGGGGGGAAAGAATATAATAAAAGAGGAATATAACTTTAAAGAATAAAATGGCAATAAACAACTATATATCAATAATAACCTTAAATGTAAATGGATTAAATGCTCCAATCAAAAGACATAGGGTAGCTGAATGGATAAGAAAGCAGGACCTGTATAAATTAATAATCTTGATGTCCTGTCAGATTGGTAACATGAAATTCTACCCAATGTGATTTTTTAACATATGATTGAGTACAAATTATATGTGTTTCACAAAATTATATTAGCAGCCTTCAGATTAGCATTATAAAGATCTGAAATGTTGTGTCTTGACTTGCAGGCAATGCTTATAATCAAGAGGAGCGTGTTGTTTGTGCTGGCTATGACAACGGGGATATCAAACTGTTTGATCTCCGAAATATGTCGTTGCGGTGGGAGACAAACATTAAGAATGGGGTAATTACATTTGGACTCTTTAGTTTCTCTGAGCATGTTTTCATTCACCTCTGAGCTACTACAGAAGGAAAGTGACTCTAATGACTGGTCCCAATACAACCCCTCTGCCAGTGGTTACTCATCTGGGGGGGGGGTGGAGCCCTTTGGGAATCTAATGGAAACCACGGACCCTCTCTTAAAAGTGACCACACTCCCAGCCATGGTATGGCCGTGCTGGGTGAGTCGCCAGTCCCTGCATCCTGACTGTGGACACTGGGCCGTAGATTGTGATACCAAAATAAGCCAGTAAGAGGTCTTTTTCTGCTATTATTACAAAGCCTAAAAATAGTAATGGCCTCCCAGGTACTTTCAGATTTTCGGTCCCTGAGTTTATGCCTTTTGTGAAGAATATCTTTCCCTTCTCTGTTTTCTAAAGTCAGCCTCGACTTAACTGTGTTCAGTTATTGAGGAATTCAAGATGATTTTGATCTTATTAACCAAGAAGTTTATTTATGGTTTAAAAGTATTTGAGGTATTGATTCAAAACGCAAAAGGATTTCATGTAAGCTAATAATTTTAAAGTTGTTTAATTAGTTTGAAAGAACCTCTTGAATAATAATCATTAGACTATCAATAATATTCTCTATTTTCAGGTATGTAGCTTAGAGTTTGACAGAAAAGATATAAGCATGAATAAATTAGTAGCTACGTCTCTGGAAGGAAAGTTTCATGTTTTTGACATGAGAACACAGCATCCAACCAAAGGTTTTGCTTCTGTTTCAGAAAAGGTAAGTCTGAGTGAAAAGTCTTTCTATGATGAGGAATGTTCATAGCTTGTTTTAGACTGATAAAGAGACTTAGTCACCAAGGTGTCTTCCAGGTGTTTATGAGAAGGGAGCTATTTTTAATATACTCTTGTGGGATCTTGACAAGTTTTTCTGTGCAAAGAGTACTTCAATGTTTATCAGTTTTAGACTTCTTGATTACAATAAAGGCTCAGTTGGCTAGGAATCTTATTTTGTAGTTAAGGAGCAATCATAGGAAAACTAGCAGACAATAGGATCAGCAAAAGCTAGCCTTGTGTTACCTAATAAGTATATATTTGTATTAATAGCTAATTATATACTTTTAGGTACATATACACCTTGGTGTAAACTAATTACAAACTTACTAAAATATGTCAACATGCATGAATTATGTTATTTAATCACATTTTATTTTACATTCCAGGTTGCTATATTAAATAAAATTATTTAAAGTATTAATCACTATGACTGATAGATAGTAGGTGCCTAAAATTTTATTTATTAATACATACATACATACTTTGCCTTGATCTGAATAGTAGTTGATGTGGCTTAGAAGAAAATGTGTTATTACAACATTAGAAAGATAGATGTTTAAGAACGCAAGGTGAAGGGAAAATACTTGTTTTTAAAAAAAAAATAAGGTGATGTGTAGAGGGTATTGCATAAAATGCATGCTGAAACATCCTGCCATTTATTTGCAAGAGATGGGTTAGAAATGTGACTCTGAGCTTCCTCCAGTAGAAAAAGAAAGGCCAGTTACAGATTTGTAGTTTCCATAAGATTAAAGTGTATTAATTGTTTAGGAAATAAAAATTTACTCCTTTTCTCCCTCTACTGTGGATTCAGTAGTACTTCTCAAATATTTCTATTTTGTCTTATTTTATTATTACAATAATTATTATTGTGTGTAAATTACTGCCACTACCTGCTGAACTGAATTCTTAACACAGTAACTAATCAGTACATTGTAATATTATTTTGCCTTTGCTGTTTCAGAGTATATTAAGTATCTATCAACATAAAGCACTTCACTAAATTTTTCTTTATGCAATTGCAACATTTCTTATTATCTGTAAATTAAGTATATTGCCCCCCAATTTTTTTCCTGGTTGCTTCTAATGGACTTGATTGTTATCCTGCTATAAAAGTTTTTTCTTACATTTAGTTAACCTAGTAATTGCTAAGTCTAAAAAATAAATTACTGTTGTACTTTAAGATGTCATTTCTCCTCTTGCTTTTTGTGTTTTTACCAACTTCCAGAAGAAAAAGAAAAGTTTTAAGCTATAAAACAAATTAAAATAACTTGTAAGAGCTTGAACCTAATCACTTGAGGACTCACACACTTAAAGTGTGTATTTTGAGATATGTGTTTTTATCTGCTAATAATAATTCTCTTAAAAGACTATTAAAGTCAAATGTCAAGACTAATCAGCCCCTAAAATGTGAAGTGTCTTATGTATGGCTTAGATCAAGTTAGCCAGCCCTCCTGTCTTCCCCTCCCCTCCCCCCGCCTCCTCCTTTCTGTTCTCCACAGTGAACATAGCACTATTAGGATTGATTTACTGGCTGTTAACATGCTAACAAGCTGTTAACCTTTATCCAGTTACCATTTTATCTTTTAGTTTAATATGACTGATAAGGCCTTGGCTTATTATGACCGTAAACACTGTCTGTAAGTCCTTGTGGCCTTGATTTTGAAGAGCAGATAATTCCAATGGTGCAGATTGAAAAAGTTCTGGGAGCTTTAAATTAAAATTCACTATGTCTATGGGAACTCTCTGTACTCTACTCATTTTTGCTGCAAGCCAAAACCTGACTTAAAAAATAAAGTTTATCTTGCCTGACCTGTGGTGGCGCAGTGGATAAAGCGTCGACCTGGGAATGCTGAGGTCACCGGTTCAAACCTTAGGCTTGCCTGGTCAAGGCACATATGGGAGTTGATGCTTCCAGCTCCTCCCCCCTTCTCTCTCTCTGTCTCTCTCTCCTCTCTCTCTCTCTCCTCTCTAAAAATGAATAAATAAAATAAAAAAATAAAATTAAAAATTAAAAAAAAACTACAAAATTGGAAAAATATTTAAAAAAATAATAAAGTTTATCTTTAAAATTTTCAGTTTATCTTTATTTTTCCCTTATGAAGATATATTTTTGCATTTTGAGTTTTTTTCCCTCTTCAGTGAGCTAGAGATATAAATGTATACAATCTATTTCCATAATTTATATGGTACTATAATCTGATATCTTTTCTTTTAAATTCAGTAGAACTTTTTCATAAAGCAATAAAGAAAAATGATGCTTTTCCTGATTTCTGATCGGTTCCCTTAAATCTTTGTAGCCACTATTAAGAGAAGGGCCAGAAAATAATTTCTTTTATAACAGTTAAAATCACAGAAGTCAAGTTTCCTTATTTGCAGGGTTTCTCTTCTAGGGCAGTCTTGATCGTATAAACTTCTAACCAGCTGTGTGCCTCTCGCCCTGTTCAGGCTCATAAATCTACTGTGTGGCAGGTGCGGCACCTGCCCCAGAACCGGGAGCTGTTCCTGACGGCCGGCGGCGCTGGCGGCCTCCACCTCTGGAAGTAGTAAGTCTGCCCGTGCACGCGGCTCCTTCTTAAGTTACTTGTGGGCGTAAAGTAGGGTTAGATTGACATTTTTGTTTCTTTTTTCTCCTTTGACTTAATTCGTTTTGATATGATTTAAAATCTTAGGATATTATGTAAATATTATTTTCTCAGCATTTTTAAAACAACTCTACATATTTTACACTTCATAAATATTAATCTTTTTTTGACAATCTAAATAGGTTTGTTTTTTAGTTGTCTTGCATATATAGTGTGGGTCATGAACAATTCTTTTCATAGATTTGAAATCATGGGTTTTTGCTAGTTTTTTTTTAAATAGGAAAACTTTTACCGAAGGCTTTTATGAAATACTATAATCATATTGTTAGAATAGAACAGTACCTCTAGAACAGGGGTCCCCAAACTACAGCCCACCGGCCTCATGCGGCCCCCTGAGGCCATTCATCCGGCCCCCGCCGCAATTCCGGAAGGGGCACCTCTTTCAATGGTGGTCAGTGAGAGGAGCACAGGATGCGGATGCAAAGCCCGGTATCACTCAGGTACAATACTACTTCCGGTGACGCGGGATACACACCTCATGGCTCCAGAAGCGCGTCATATCACTTGTTACGGCTAGCAGTGACAAATATGGAACTGGACATTGACCATCTCATTAGCCAAAAGCAGGCCCATAGTTCCCATTGAAATACTGGTCAGTTTGTTGATTTAAATTTACTTGTTCTTTATTTTAAATATTGTATTTGTTCCCATTTTGTTTTTTTACTTTAAAATAAGATATGTGCAGTGTGCAGAGGGATTTGTTCATAGTTTTTTTTATAGTCTGTCTCTCCAATGGTCTGAGGGACAGTAAACTGGCCCCTGTGTAAAAAGTTTGGGGACCCCTACTCTAGAATATAGGAAAGGGGTTTGAATTGTTAACTTTAGATGCTAATAATTTACTTCCCCAGGTTCAGGTAACATCCTTGTGATAGAACTGAAATGGAGCCTAGGCCCCTGATGGTCGGTCTCCAGGAAAAGCTTGCGTTGGGTTTGCTTTCTGCTTACTGTAGGCAAAAGTATTTAGGATATAGCTGATCAAAAACCAGGAGTGAGGGGCCAAGAGCTAACCACACTGCACTCTGAACCCCAACAGCCTGAAGGGGGCAGATACTAGATGAGCTGCTCATTTAAAAGGCCTGACAAAAATTGCATTAATGGTGATCTCTTTCTGTATACATCACCCAAGAAAAAAGAAAAAATATCCACAAGGTATAAATAAAAGGTACTTCAAAAATAAAGTTTGAAAAAAAAAAGAAATGAGGAAAACACCATCTTTCATACTTCTGGGACTTTCACATTTACAAATACTTTTCTGTTAGTTCCTTTTAGAACTAGAAGGTGTTCTGAAAAATAGGGCTACAAAAGTATTTAGGATATAGCTGATCAAAAACCAGGAGTGAATACTTTAAATCAAAACTGTATAGCTTCTGTGACTAAACAGCCGAAGAAAAGGGTAGGGTGTGTGGGAGGTGCATGGTAGTGGGTCATTTGTAGTTTCCCTTTTCCTAGCACCTTCGTCCGTGATTCTTCCCAGTCCTTCTCGTCCAGCCTCCACGCTGCGGTGGACTCTGCAGATCCAGTGAGCCATGCAGCGGCACAGGGCCATTCTATGAGGGCCAGACTCTCTAGGCTGCTTACTGGAAGCATTAAGTCCCAGTTGTCTTTGTAATCCACACATGGCGTTGTTTTCTATGTGATGTGCAAACAGGTTTGCAGCTAGAAGTTTTGACTATCATGGATTTTGTTAGTATAATTGGGTCTGCATGCAATTAGAAATTTGTAGTAATCTCAAAATAAATCTTAATCCTTACCATAACATCTGATATTCAAACTGTCTTTGAGCTTTGCTGTCAGATATTACACCAGCGAAGGAGAACTAGTTTAAGTAAAATGATATTTAGCTTTATTTCCATTTGCCAGTCTCCCTTGGTAGTAACGCAATTAAGTTGTAAATATTTTTTGAGCAGCTAACCAAGAACTCCTAAGGGAACTTGTCTAGTTATTCAGAAATTGTTTCATGAATGAATGGACCCCAACAAGCTGATTTTTTTATTTTTGTATATTTGAAACATTAATAGACAGTATAGAGGGTTTAAAAAGTCTTTGGTTCTTTTTTAATACTAAATTATTGCAGCCTTTGCCAAGAGACATGAAAAAATATATAGACTGTTTATTCATCTGAATGTTTTATTTCTTTTAATCAAAAGGAACTGTCGGGTCTGAGAGGAAGAATTGAATAGTAGGTTGTCTCTCTGTCACTTCTTTTTCTGCTCCTCTTCTTAATTGCTTTGTAGCCTGAATATGTTGGCCTTTATTAGCATTTATAAAATACAGGTAGTATCAAGTTTGAGACCTAACAAGCTGTAAAAGATCTTCTAAGGAGGAGCAGTACCCCAGTATTTCATTCAGAACACATCTCTATGCCGAGAGGGGTGTCTCTTTTCCCCTCTCTCGAATCTGGACCAAATAGTTCTCCGTCAGCTCTTTTTATTTTGTGAATTTATATTTACAGCTGAGAGAAAATAATGTATTTCAAGATGGATTTTTTCTTTTTTGAGGTAATGTTGTGTAGGTCTAAAATCTCCGTAGAAGCAGTCCACAGAAGGTCCTTACGGGATCTGTGTAATGGAGCTCTGGGGTGTCTGCCATCCGTTCTGGAAGGCGCTCTGCCAAACTTACTCAGCATTTGCCTTTGCACGGGCTTTGTTGCTTCTCACCGCTTTGTTCTTGTTCTCAGTGAATATCCTGTCCAGCGGTCCAAGAAGGACTCTGAGGGAATAGAGATGGGAGTTGCGGGTTCAGTCAGCCTTCTGCAGAACGTCACGTTGTCTACCCAGCCCGTCTCCAGTTTGGACTGGAGTCCTGACAAAAGGGGCCTCTGCATCTGTAGTTCATTTGATCAAATGGTAAGAGTCCTGATTATTACAAAACTCAATAAAATTTGATCTAAAGACTTTGGACTTTGAAACCTTCCAGAAGAATACACATAGAATTAAGAGTGTGTTCTGGATCCTCCGACCCTTGCTGAACAAAGTTGGATTTGACCGATGAAAAAAGGCCCAGACGCAAACCTCCATGCTAGCCTCTCTCTGCGTGTGCAGTGCCCAGCGGTGTGCCCTGGCCACCTGACTGGTCACTGGTTTGCTGCTGCACTTGGGGGCACCACTGTCTCCAGAGCCAGCTTTGTTCCTTTCCCTCCGTTTCTGATAAAAAGTTGACACTTGTCTATATTAAATGTTTTTAAATTTGTTCTGCATCTCTAAATTTTTATATTTTATAATGAACACTTGTATTGTATTTCAGTGTTTATGGTGTCATGGTTTAAAATAGTTTGCCTTAGTGAAACTGCTGTGAATTAATGTTCATAAATACACTTTTAGCCCTGGCCGGATGGCTGGGTTGGTTGGAGTGTCATCCTGATGGTTGCAAGTTCAATCCCCAGTCAGGGCACATACAGAAACATATCAATGTGTCTTTCTCTCTCCCTTCCTTTCTCTCTAAAATAAATAATAATAATAATAAACTTTGAGAGATTTCACAGTCACTAAATTTCAGTACAAAATATTGCTTTATAAGAAAACAAAGCCTGACCTGTGGTGGCGCAGTGGATAAAGCGTCAACCTGGAAATGCTGAGGTCGCCGGTTCGAAACCCTGGGCTTGCCTGGTCAAGGCACATATGGGAGTTGATGCTTCCAGCTCCTCCCCCCTTCTCTTTCTCTCTCTCTCTCTCTCTCTCTCCTCTCTCTCTGTCTCTCCCTCTCCTCTCTAAAATGAATAAAAAAAAAAATTAAAAAAAAAAAAAAGATCAGAATTTAAAAAAAAAAAAAAGAAAACAAAGTGCCTGACCAGGTGGTGGCACAGTGGATAGAGCATCAGACTGGGAGCGGAGGACCCAGGTTTGAGACGCCGAGGCCACCAGCTTGAGCGTGGGCTCATCTGGTTTGAGCAAAGCTCACCAGCTTGGACCCAAGGTCCCTGGCTTGAGCAGGGGATTACTCGGTCTGCTGTAGCCCAAGGTCAAGGCACATATGAGAAAGCAATCAATGAACAACTAAGGTGTCAACAAAAAACTAATGATTGATGCTTCTCATCTCTCTTCGTTCCTGTCTGTCCCTATCTATCCCTCTCTCTGACTCTCTCTCTCTGTCTCTGTAAAAAAAAAAAGAAAAAGAAAACAAAGTGGGCCTGACCTGTGGTGGCACAGTGGATAAAGTGTCGACCTGGGACGCTGAGGTCGCTAGTTCAAAACCTGGGCTTTGTCTGGTCAAGGCACATACGGGAGTTAATGCTTCCTGCTCCTCCCCGTTCTCTCTCTGTCTCTGTCTCTGTATCTCTCTCTCTCTTCTCTAAAATTAATAAATAAAATCTTAAAAATAAATAAATTAAAAAAAAAACAAAACAGAGTGGCATGGTCAAATTAGATTTGTCTGTTTTTAGCAGTATAATTTGTAATGAAATTCTGACTTAACAGGAAGGCCTCTTTTTTACCTAAAAAACAGGAGTTGAATTGGTGAGACTTTTGGTTGTTGACTATGGTAAGTGCTGTTGAGATGTACAAGATTGTGAGGGTTTTGTAGTCTTTTTTTGTCAAACCTTTTTATGTATTTTATGAATAAATTTTTGTTTTTGAAATCTGTGGTAGTTTTGATTCTTTTAACTTAGTAGTAGTAAGCTAACACCATTACTTCTCTTGTTTTATAAATGCTTAATAAGAACCTCTTAATCACTTTGTTTCTTCAGTGTTCACTACATCTTTGGCTAAGCACAGAGGTATTAATTATATTCCACTTCCATTAAACCAGCGGTTCTCAACCTGTGGGTCGTGACCCCAGCTGGGTCGCCTAAAGCCATCGGAAAATACATAATGCATATCAGGTATTTACATTCCGAATCATAACTGTAGCAAAATTACAGTTATTAAGTAGCCACCAAAATTATTTTTTGGTTTGGGGTCACCGCAACATGAGGAACTGTATTGCGGGATCACGGCATTAGAAAGGTTGAGAACCACTGCATTAAACCTACCCTCCCTCCTCCATTCAAGAGACAGAGCCACCTAAGACATTCATGGTATGTGACATTCATGTGATTTTAGGGGTTCTTGTAAAGTCACCTGTTTGGAATATTAAATTTAGAAAATTAACTTAAAAACCAAAACCCAGACCTGTGGTGGTGCAGTGGATAAAGCGTCGACCTGGAAATGCTGAGGTCGCTGGTTCGAAACCCTGGGCTTGCCTGGTCAAGGCACATATGGGAGTTGATGAGTCCAGCTCCTCCCCCCTTCTCTCTCTCTGTTTCTCTCTCTCCTCTCTAAAAATGAATAAATAAAAAAAAAAGAAAGCATGAAAAATTTGTGGAATTCTTACAGTTCTTATATTTGGTGGTAGAATTAGAGAAGCTGAAGTTAAGAATAATAAATACTTGTATTTCACTAGACCTAAATGTTATTGTAAAATTATACCACTGAAAAAGAAAAATGTTGCCAATGAAACTGATACAATGCTTTTTTTATCACAGCATTTCTTTAATGTTCATTGAATGTCCTTTTAAACTTATTTATTTACAGATTTTTTTCATTACATATCACACTTGTGCATCGTTAAGGAAAATATATACAAAATAAATTTGGTATGATAGTCTTCATATTTCTTCCTATTCAGATTCTGATCCTTCTAAGTCACTTTTTGAATCAATTCATCACTGTTCATGGTTCTCCCTACAGTGTTGTCCTTTGTATCATGAAAAGTGTCGGTGATGCAGCCATTCTTTAAATCATGCTTCTCTGTTGTGTTCAGGGTTTTTTGGTTTTTTTTACAGGGACAGAGAGAGAGTCAGAGAGAGGGATAGATAGGGACAGACAGACAGGAACGGAGAGAGATGAGAAGCATCAATCATCAGTTTTTCGTTGCAACACCGTAGTTGTTCATTGACTGCTTTCTCATATATGCCTTGACCGTGGGGCATATATGAGAAAGCAGTCAACTCGGCAGCAGACCAAGTAACCCCTGCTTGAGCCAGTGACCTTGGGTCCATGCTAGTGAGCTTTTTGCTCAAGCCAGATGAGCCCGCGCTCAAGCTGGCAACCCCGGGGTCTCGAACCTGGGTCCTTCCACATCCCAGTCCGACGCTCTATCCACTGCGCCACCGCCTGGTCAGGCAAGGGTTTTCTTTCAATGAACTGACACTTACTCTACAAGTTTTGGTGTATACATGCAGGCCGTGACAACTGTTCCTGTATAACAAACCACTGCAAAACTTGTCTTAGAACAGTAGCCGTTATTTACTGTGCTTACGAATCTGCAATTTGGGCAGGGCTCAGCTGGGACAGTTCATTGGTCATCTGTGTTCCACGCAGCATCAGTTGGGCTGGACGATCTGCTTCCAGGGTTGCCCTTACCTGACCTGTAAGCTGGTGCTGGCTCTCAGCTGGGACCTCAGCCAGGCCTGAGGACCAGGGGCTGCTCCACATGGCATGGGCTTCCTTAGGGTGTGGTGACTGGCTTCTAGGGATGAGCATCCTGAAAGAGAAGGCCATGTAGAAGCAGTGTCAGTTTTTAATGGCCTAGCTTCATTAGTCATTTTGCATCCCTTTTTTTTTTTTAACTTTCATTCATTTATTACAATACAATGTTAAGCTAACAAGGAACTTGCCACACTCTATTGATGCAGTCACCAAGCTCCCCATACCCTAATTAATGGGGAGGGGACAAATTCCACTTCTTGATGGGACTTGACGAGAAGTCCCATATGAGTCTTGTAAGAACATATGAGACTTGAAATATTGTATTGATTTTTGGAAAATATCTGGCACAGGATTATAAGAGGCATCCCAATTTCAAAGATACAGAAATCAGGATGGGGAAATGATGTGCTTGGTAGAACTGATGAAATACATTACTTGGAATGCATTTGCTCCTACTCTCCTCACCGCCTGCACCCCTCCCTGCCCCTAATCTATTGCAGACGTTACTAATTAATCATGGTACTCATTTTCTCACAAGTTTTCTCACACTCTGCTAGGAGCCACTATCAGCTGCTGGCAGGGGAGCTCAAACTTACTGCCCCAAGTCTAGAGAGCAATGCCCTCCGGAGGCCAGCCAGCCTCCTGGGTCAGTCAGCGTTCCCTGAGTGTGGACCCTCCACATCCTTGTCAATATTCCAAAAAATAATGAACTTTAGTGTACTAGACTATATAAGTCAAACGTGCAAAAGCCAAAATTGTATTTTATTCATACACAGGGAAGGATGAGTGAGTCTTAGGTACCACAGTGTTTAGGTTTGCCAGTTGCACCATCCTCTGTGTCAACTTCTCTGAGGTGATGTATGGTTCCAAAGGCATGCTGTGCAGGCAGAACTAGAGACAGATTGGCAGCATTTAGAAATAATTCAGGCCGCAGGAACCCTAAGACAACCCATCTCGGAGCAGCAGAGCTCTTGGAAATTCTGCATATTTTTTTACTGCTAGTTAGCATTAGCAGAGCACTTGGCTAGCTTTGGTGGTGAGTTATAGAGTGCTTTGGTAAGGGATCCCTGAAATACTTCTCATCATGGGGCCTAGGCCCTCCCTGGCGAGTGCTGTTTTGTAGAGAAATACTTTTCCTTTGGTCACTAGTCTGTACCCTAAAGTAGGTGAAGCAGGTAGGCTTTGGATGTAAAGCTGGGTTGGGTGGTCTGAGTATAACATGGGAATCTGTGTTCAGGTGCTGTGGCTAGTTTGGAAAACAAGTGGGCAATTGGCTTTTAGATAGGCTTCTTTAAAAAAAAGAGGAAGAAGAAGAACTGGTATTTTTGCAAAGGAAGCCTCCATCCCTGAAGGTCTGGCCACCCTCACCGCTGTGTGGCCCCACTTCGTTGCTCTGGGTGGAATTCCGCTGCCAGGCCCCTGTTGAGCCTGGGCATTGGGCCCATGTTGCTCTCACACATGTTAGAACCTGCTGACGGAATCCTGTCCCTCCAGCCAGCTGAAGGCTCAGGGGTGCCAGGACAATGTCTCCTAGCCCACTCTACCCTGCAGCCCTGAGTGCTGCCTGGAGTGGAGAGGAATTCTTTCACCTGTAGACTCCCCCCCCCCATTTTTCCCTAGAGGCTGGGGTGGACAAGTGGCAGCACGGAAACTCGGGTTCATCTGGACCCTGTGAATTGGTGTCTCTGTGAAGGGATCTAGAGGAAAAGAACCTACCTGTCCTCAACCTTGAACCAGAAAAGGGGTTCCTAATCGGAACAGCACAGAGCAGATGCAGATTGGCCTCACAATGTCATGGCCATTAGTGCAATTGTCTGCATATTTTGTGTTTTGCATCAAACATCAAGATTGATGTCTTCTTAAATCATAAAAGGAAATTTGTGATAAACACAACCTCTGCTGCCAGGGAGAACATAGGTGTCAGAAACTGCTATCTCTGGCTGTCACCAAATCTAGTATAGCATTTATTCAGCAGTTTTCATGGAGGCCTTTAGACCAGTGGTCCCCAACCTTTTTTGGGCCACGGACCGGTTTAATGTCAGAAAATATTTTCACGGACCGGCCTTTAGGGTGGGACGGATAAATGTATCCCGTGACCGAGACAAGCATCAAGAGTGAGTCTTAGACGGATGTAACAGAGGGAATCTGGTCATTTTTTAAAAATAAAACATAGTTTAGACTTAAATATAAATAAAACGGAAATAATGTAAGTTATTTATTCTTTCTCTGCGGACCGGTACTGGTCTGCGGCCCGGGGGTTGGGGACCACTGCTTTAAACAACTGAACTTTGCTTATGGTGTCATGATCCAACTATCCTGAAGCCAGTGTAAAATCAGATCACTCAGCAGTATAATATAAACACATCCAGTAAGTGTTGATTGGTGATAAAAATTGAGTAATTGGGAAAAAAAATCCCACCTTACCTCTGAGCTGTTTTCTCAAGGGATCTCTATTGATTAGGACTAGTTTCAGCTGTAGCTTACTGAAAACCCCAAAATATTTTTATTTCTTTCTCTTATAAAAATCGAAGGTGAGCAGTGCAGGCTGCAGGCTGCTATGGTGGTTCTCTGGGCCTTCTTGTTTTGTTTCTCTGCTATCCTCACTGGATTTTTTTTTTTTTTTTTTTTTTTACTGAGAGAGGAATAGACAGGGACAGACAGACAGGAATGGAGAGATGAGAAGCATCAATCATTAGTTTTTCGTTGCGCATTGCTACACCTTAGTTGTTCATTGATTGCTTTCTCATATGTGCCTTGATCGCGGGCCTTCAGCAGACCGAGTAACCCCTTGCTCGAGCCAGCAACCGTGGGTCCAAGCTGGTGAGCTTTGCTCAAACCAGATGAGCCCGCACTCAAGCTGGCGACCTTGGGGTCTCGAACCTCGGTCTTCTGCATCCCAGTCCGACGCTCTATCCACTGCGCCACCGCCTGGTCAGGCCTCCTCACTGGATCTTTCACCTCATCATCGAATGTGACTGCTCCAACCCCAGCCATCACAGCCACCTTTCAGCCATCAGGAAGCAGGAAAAGCAAAAGGACCCCTTAACCACTTGAAAGAACACCACTCTGCTTTCATCCCATTAGCCTTGGTCTGGCCACAATAAGTCTGAGAACTAGGCTATTCTGTACAATGATGCACTCAACTCACATCAGGAGTTTTGATATGGAAGAAGACAGATGGATTTGGGGGGACATAAGTGGATTCTTCTACAATGTGACAGAACAGTCAAGCATAAAGTCTCCCTGCATAGGTTCTCCTATGAGGTGAAAGCTAGAAAGTGATCAATTTGTGTTTCTTTAGGCTGAATCAGGGTCGTGGCACCCAATGGGCACTTTTGGCTTCTCCTTCTGCTGACAAGTCACAGTGGATTCACTCGTTTTCCTGATCTGTTGAATCACTTTTATTATCCTTACGTATATTCAGAGGAAGTCCAGCTCAGTACAGAGATATGAAAGAGAAGTTTCCCTTAATAACTTAAAGTGATCTATCCTAAATTTCTCTTTGGGGAATTCATTTTTACTTAAAAATTTGTTTCAAATCCTAAGCACTATCTCCCTCCAGGCAGTACCTGTGCAATGAATCCTGAAAGGAACACATTACCTCTTCCATTTCTATGAACTCACCAGAGAAACATGAAGGGAAACAATGTTTATGGGTCAATGTGTGTTGGTACCTACTGAAATCACTTCTTGGTGATTTAGGTGGATACATTTTGTATTTATATAGGAAAAATAATTTTTTTCTGTTCATATCCAAGGATTGTCCATCACACAAAATTATTTCATCCTTTTTCTCCATGAGAATAGCCAAATCATTTCTGGCAAATACATAGAGCTTTCAATTATGCTGAGATACTATGATCAGATCTGCCTTCTAACAACTTGCAGTGAATTGTCTTCCCCTGGAATGAGGCAGGCACTCTCTCCTAGGGCTAAAGATCCTGTGATGCACTGACCCCTTGTGGGAAAATGTGGGCATTGCAGACCTTTCAACACAAAATGAATTTTGCCTTTCAAATACAGCTGGCAAAATCTACCCGTGAAGTTTATAGTAGGCACACATGTAAAATTGGACCTCAGGAGAGACATTATGTTAGAAAAATTTCTTCCCATAATGTGTCTTTGAAAAGTAACATTTAGGCCCCAGCTGGTTGGCTTAGTGGTAGACGTCTGTCTGGCATGTGGGTGTCCCGGGTTCGAGACCCAGTCAGGGCACACAGGAGAAGTGCCCATCTGCTTCTACACCCCTCCCCTCTCACTTCTCTCTCTCTCTCTCTCTCTCTCTCTCTCTCTCTCTTCTCCTCCCCTTCTGCAGCCATGGAGCGAGTTAGCCTTGGATGTTAAGGATGGCTCCGTGGCCTCCACCTCAGGTGCTAAAAAATGGCTGGGGTTGCAACAGGATCGGCAGAGTATTGCCCCCTAGTGGGCTTGCCAAGTGGATCCTAGGGCACATTTGGGAGTCTGTCTCTGCCTCCCCCCCTCACTGAATAATAATAAAAAAAAATAGAAAAGTAACCTTTTGTATGTGATAACACTTATAAAAAGTTATATGATTAACTTTATTATAGAACCACCCTCATTTTTAGTTCACCTTGAGAGCTGACTTCCAGGAGGAAACATTCGGCTTTTGATAAAGTGAGGAATTATCTTGTAAACTAAAATAGTATATGCCTCCACTTCTCATCATCAATTCATTCTGTCAGAATTGTAATATGAAGTAGTATTTCTCAAAATTAAGGACTCCTTTAAACCATCACTTTACTTCCTGCAAACAATCTAGAATTTCCCCCCACCTTCCTTAATCTGAATTTGCATGGGATATGGTCATTGTTTTTTACAAGCTGTTTCTGCAGAGCAAGTCTGAGCAGGCGGCTTCCCATCTGCCCACTTTTGGCGCTGCGGACCACACAGCTAAAATAAGCAACACAAAATAAACAGTGTGGTCAGAGACTCACAACTCTTCCTCGCACAGGAGGCTGAAGACATGCACACCTTCTGCTCCTCATTTTAAGTTTTCAACTTTTCTTATTCTTTTTTTTAAATTTTTTTTTTAATTCATTTTAGAGAGGAGAGAGACAGAATGGGAGAGAGAGAGGAGAGAGAGACAGAGAGAGAAGGGGGAGGAGCTGGAAGCATCAACTCCCATATGTGCCTTGACCAGGCAAGCCCAGGGTTTCGAACCGGCGACCTCAGCATTTCCAGGTCGACGCTTTATCCACTGCGCCACCACAGGTCAGGCTCAACTTTTCTTATTCTTAAGAATGCTCACACTGGGCCTTTTGTAGCAAATCAGAATGTCAGCTCTGGAAGAGGCCTTGGAGTCTGCTGAGCCCAATCTCCCTTGATGACAGACTGAGGTGAGAAAGACTCAGGTGCTGCATCCTGACCTTAGTCCAGTGCTCCTGTCCCTGCACCACCTGCATTCCCCCTGAGAAGCAGGGCATCTCTCAGCCTAACCAAGCCAGACACAGATCAGGTGTGTAAACAACACCGAGGCCAGAGGCGATAAGGGTAAGCAGATAAATGGCCAGGGGGGAACAGAAGCAGCAGTTTGGCTGTCAGCCCCTGCAGATAAACAAGTGTTTGATCTGGGCTGAGCACCTCCCTTATCTGGTGAGATAACATTCACACTCAGAGGGCCTTTGTGCTTGCAGTGAACAGCACTGGAACCCTTTGAGGGCTGGCCTGACCCTCACACCGACTGAATCAGGGCTCCAGCAAGGGACTGACATTGTCACCACCCACCCAGGGGTCCCTGAACTCCTGGTAGAACACAGAACCTGAAGAATTCGGACCCAGAAATCTTAGCAGAAGAGTCTTAGCCATTGTCTACTCATCCACGAAGGGCCATTTGAAGCATACTATGGATTTTCCAAATCTGGTTAGCAAAGCTCCTTAGACAGGAGAAACATCAGAAGCCTCCTTCTCTTCCTCACTCTTCCTGTGATTGAAACTGAAGAAAGCAGTCAAGCGTGAGGCCAGAGGGAAAGCCATCGCATGTCTCCAGAGAGACTTGACAGGGAAAACTTACATAAAGATAATAATATTGACAGTAATAGCAGCTAATATTTACTGAGCACTGACTATGTGCCAGGCACTGTATTAAGTGATTTGGCTGCATTATATGCTTTGATTCTTACCACAAAACTTTGAAGTCAATACTATGTTGACATTTGCAATTGAGAAATGACCTTCGAGAGGTTAAGAGACTTGCCAGAAACCCCACCACCAGTGAGCAGAAGTAGAAACATGGTCTGTCCGTCTCCAGTACTCACTCTTTACCTCATCTTTTTAATATGAGGTGGCAGCTGTTTGATGCATTTTCCCCATCAATTTCACTACTTTAGGGATAGAAATCCTATGATTTGATTTGGGAAGGATGCCGATGAATTCAGAAGAGAGCAAAGAAGCACTGCAAAGGGAAGAAAGGAGAGGAACACTGCCCCCCTGGTGGTGGCCTGGCATGAGCTGGCGCCGGATCCCATCACACACTCTCCACAGCCCCGCCATGGTCTCCTGCTGTGGCAGGCAGTAGTTGTCTACCCATGCCCGCTCTTTCCTCCTTCCTCATAACCAGAGCCCAATTTTTATTACAGCACGTAATAATGATGATGACATTTTCCCACCTGCTTTTCAGCTAGGTGTGGACACCATGGACCATGAGGGTGAGCCTGTATTCCAGGGACAGCAGAATCTAAAATGAAGAACCTGGTGCCTGATGATTTGTGAACACCAGGCATTCCCAAAGTTATTTACCTGCACTGCCTCTTTCTTGTTTAAGCCAATGATTGCTCCTGATTTTCTCTTGTATGCTTGAGTATCTAGCCTGTTGTTTTGTTTGTTTGTTTGTTTCCTTTTTACAGAACAGGAAACAGGCTCAAAAAGAGTAACTTGATTCAGTCACACAAGAATTTTCAGGCAGAATTCAGATTTGGATTTGTCTATTTGACCCCAGAGTGCTTTGAATTTCCAGGACTGTCTACACTAGTGAAAGTAATAGGAATATGCACGTATGTAGTGTTTATAATTTGAAAATATTTTCTCATGTGTCATGCATTGGGTGTGGTGGGGGACTTGGGGGTTGCATGCATCAGAAATAGACTCTAGATAACTTATACTATAGAGAACTCTATTAGGAGGATGTGGGGTGGTGTATCAAGCCAAGAAGTCAAATTGCCAGGGGTTATTATAGGGATTTGATTTTAGAACACCGAGGGAGATGGTTAAGCACCTCTGTAAAGCTGCTGTCCTCAGGTCCGATGCTGGAGTTCAGAGCCCACGGGGAAAACAGCTGGCATGCGGAGAGGAGATGGTTAAGCACCTCTGTAAAGCTGCCGTCCTCAGGTCCGATGCTGGAGTTCAGAGCCCACGGGGAAAACAGCTGGCATGCGGAGATGGATATAAAGTGGGAGAAGCAAGAACCAGCTGTGACCCATACATGCCAGCTGGGAACCACTGAATGGGCTGACTCGTGTGCCTCTGACCTTGGTGGCATAAACATCCTGCATAAATCAGGAACCTTCATCATGGAGCTAAACAAGCATGCCTGCCCAGAAGTTGGAGAAGCCGATTGGGGGTCCTGGGAAGGGCAGGGTCATGGCAGGCCGGCCAGTGCCTCATGCTAACAGGGTGAGCCAGCAGATAAACGTGGCTGACAGAAAGGAGGGGAGTCTTGACCTGGACTTGCAGAATGTTGGACAGGCCAGGGGAGGTGGCCTAGAGTAAGGATGCTGAGGAAGGGACCGTGTGGGAGGGTTGGGGAGACAGGGAGATGGCCCAGGAGAACAGAAGAGCACTGAGCATAGAATCTGAAAGCCGCAGCATGTTAGTTACGCCTTTCTGGATCCAAGACGTGGAACTCAACTCGCACTGGGTTGATTAGTAAAAAAAATCAGAGAGGCGCGTGACTGTGAAGTCGGGGTGGCTGGCCCAAAGATGCACAGCTCACACTATGCTGCCAGGCGGCCTCTGAGTCTTCTCTCTCATTCCCCTGGTTGACTGCATTCTCAGGCAGGTGCTCCCCGTGTGGTGGCCAAAGTGACCAAGTAGATGTCATTGCAGGTGAGATACTCCCATGGGTACGTTCCCCGATAGTGAAGCCTGGCTGGGCCGGTGCCCTCCCTGGACTGGTCCTGATGGTTAGGGAGAACGAGCGTTCTCATGATTCAGGCCCATTTATATGCCACGTTCTGAGCAACACAAGGAAGATTAGGGTGGTTCGCACAGCTAAGGAAGGCTCCCATTGTCATCAGAAGCAGGGTGACCGGGGTGTGCGACGCCCAAACAGCAGCTGCTTTTAGAAGGCTCAGGAGTCCCAGTCCCGCTCTTCGTGAGCGTTGGGTCTAGCTCAAGGGCAGTGCCTGTAACTAAGGAATGGGCCATCAAATGAAATAAGGCACGAATAGCCCTGCTGGAACCTGAGACAGCCCCCCTCAAACTTCAAGGGCTATGGTTGAGAGGAAGCCAGTTTGGTCAGACAAGAGAAAAGATATCTAGAGCAAGAATATGGGAAACAGCAACAGCTGGGTAGGCATGGGCAGAAGCCTGAAGAGGGCATAGAAATTCCCAGAGCGGGGAACATGCCCGCCGGCGCCACACGTGGGTGCTGAGTAATTGTTCGATGTTGGGTACAAGGGCTTACATCACCAAAGGAGAAATAACTTGGAGAAGAGTCAACACAGTCACCGCCGCGGGCCTGAGCCCACAGAGACTCTTATTAATAAGCAGCAGGGGAGACAGGGCTGCAGTTCTGGGCCCCGGGGCCTCCCTCTCCTCACAGTTCTGTCAGGGCCAACCTGGGAAAGCAAGGCGAAAGGGGGCCCTGCTAACGAGCGTGCTCCTGTCTAACTGCCTGGGGCCGCGGGGAGGTGGCACCCCGAGAGAGGCTGGTCCCCCGGGCTGGGCTGTTATTCGTCAGGCCCCGGGAGGCCTGAGGCAGGAGCACCCAGGCAATGCTGGGCTGATCTCCAGGAAAGAGCCGTCTCTGCAGTCAAGAGGGAAGGCAGTGGGAATCCAGGGGACCAGGCACGCAGCAGCCGCCAAGACACCTGCCTGGCACGTGGCGGACGAGGGCCTCCAAGGGAAGCCATTCAAACCCGCATGCCAGCGCTGCGCCTGCCTGGAGGGACCACCTGCCCTGGCGTGGCTCTGTCTTCTAATGTGAAAACCAGGAAAGTGTCAGGGAGACCGGGGTGAGTTGGTTACTGTCCCCAACCTCTGTAGTCCAGACTGGTTCTCTGACCTCTGAGGAGCGTACCAGGACAGGTCACAGCGTTTGAAGGGAGGAGGACAAACAGGATTGTGCCTGCTCTTCCTTTGGTGGCCTGAAAACAAGGAGAGAAACCAGCTTGTCTGCCCTCTGGTGGCTTGTCATGAGCTTCAAGTCAAGTGACACCATCTTTGAGTTACAAGCTAAGAGAGCTGTCCTATAACAAATTCAGACGGGAAGCAACAATGCTGCCCACCAGCCATTCATGGGCAACAAACAGGTTCTTCCATCCCAAGAAGGAAGAAAAACAAGAATAAAACACCGTTCTGGAAGGAGAGGTGGGGGCTGTCAGTAAATCCAGTGAGTGCTGGTCATCAGGCCAGCCCTTCCTTGGGGCACATACCCAATAGATTCAGAGCCAACTAACTTGCCAAATAACTTCTATGTGCTGGAGGAATTAACATGCATTTTTCTGATGTAATTATTCCAACTCTAGAGAGCAGAGAGTATCGTCCCTATAATACCGAGGCGATAACCAAGGCTCAGCGCCCTGAAGTGAATTGCCTAAGCTAAGGCTGCTTGAAGAGAGCACAGCCAGGATTTCCCTCTGTGCTGGAGCAGTCTCAGTGACTCAGCTACCCATGACACATTCCTCGTCACCGTCACCGACACCCCCTGGGTTTCCCTGGTGACTGGATTTTTGCCCCAGCTGATTGCCATTTGACAAGTTCTACAGGACCTCATGCAGATTAAAAAGGAATTTTATCTGCTGACCTTATTAACCAAGGAAAGTGGGATTTGGTTTTGGGCAGAACTCATTTGTCTGGCACAGCCTATGACATCTGTCACCAGCATTGCGGGAGCCCCTGACACGGGGTAGGAGAGGACCCACGCGGGAGGTGATGGCCACTACGGGGTCAGGAGGGATCCCGTGGGGAAACGCTGAGACAGGCACAGGCGCGGCCGCCAGCGGTGGCCTGTTCATCTTTGGAAGGCCACAGCATGTGCTTGTATTCAATAGCAAACTTGGATTGTTAAGCCAGACTGACTGAGGAGCCACTGAGCCACTTCACCCGCAGGTGTTGTAAAGTACCAAAGGCTACAGAATTAATATTAATATTATAAGAGGCTTGGAGAACATTTTATTAATTTGGGTTAAGGTGTGCAGAGAAATTGTGAGAATAGTCTCTGTACTGTGTGATTGGCATAGTCAGGATAGCCCGTGGCATTGTATTGTAAATGCAAAGGGGAGGAAAACATGGATTCCCAGACATTCCACCATGCCTGTGGGGAAAAGGGTGAATGGCTAGCCAGGTACAGGGAGAGAAAAGCCAAAATAAACCTTTTCTTATAGCAATGAGCCATTCGTGGGCATTTGTCCCCACCAAAACTACCTCTCTCATGTAAATGCGTGTGTGACTCTGGACAGAGAGATGGCAGATAAACACTAGATAATATAGGAATGCCTTTAATATGTAAAGAGACATCTTTCTACCATTGTGTTGGCTTGTAAATTTTGTTTTCTCCAAAATGATGTATGGCTTGCAAATTGAACGTGGTCCTATCATGTTAAAGGACATATGACTATAACCAATCGTGGTAAGGGGCTCCTAATTGCAATTTTTGCTTCTGTACTTCCCACTTACAAAACTATAAAAACTGGCCCTGGCCGGTTGGCTCAGTGGTAGAGCGTCGGCCTGGCGTGCAGGGGTCCCGGGTTCGATTCCCAGCCAGGGCACACAGGGGAAGCGCCCATCTGCTTCTCCACCCCTCCCCCTCTCCTTCCTCTCTGTCTCTCTCTTCCCCTCCCGCAGCGAGGCTCCATTGGAGCAAAGATGGCCCGGGCGCTGGGGATGGCTCCTTGGCCTCTGCCCCAGGCGCTAGAGTGGCTCTGGTCACGACAGAGCGTGGGCGTGCCGGGTGGATCCCGGTCGGGCGCGTGCAGGAGTCTGTCTGACTGTCTCTCCCCGTTTCTAGCTTCAGAAAAATACAAAAAACAAAACAAAACAAAACAAAAAAAACCTATAAAAACTAAGTAGAACAAAGGGCCGGCGCTCTCTCCGTCAGATTTCTGTCTGAGTTCCCGCCACTTGGCCAAGCTAGACAATAAAGCTTTGATGTGTAAACGACGGACCTTGTTCCGGACCTTGTTCCTGTCTTTCATGTTTCGGGTCCCTCTGAATTTGGCTTAACACTGACCATAACTTAGAACAGCAGTCTTGAAATTGTGCTGTTGGCATTTATCACTGTAGTAAAATTGTCTAATTGAAAGAGTTTATATTGACAAACCAACAGGAGGTACATTGATTTATAGCAGTTTTGAATTATTAATTCTGCTGTGTATTTTTTTTAATTCCATAGAGATGCTATATTTTTCATCAGATAAGCATTCTCTTATTTTAGAAAATTCCTTTGACTAAAGTAAGGACATTTGTGGATGCTGTGAGAAGCTGTCTGGTTTTCTGTATGCGTTGGTGAGGGAAGTGTGTGTGTGAGTGGGTGGGGTATGTGTGTATTGACTGATTTCCTTAGGTTATCTGAGCCAAAGGTGGGAATCTAAAGTTTGCTCTTTAAGTCCTGTTTACTGAGACCATGTTGGGCAAATAAGTTTGTAAAATTTGTATCTTTTGAGTTTGCTCACTTTTATTGTTAAAAATGGTGCTGGGCAGCCACAGTGTGCTTGTCCTCAGAGCAGGGCAGTTGCAGATTGTGGATTGCATTTCTGCTTGGGAGGGGCCATTGTTTTGCTAATGTTTGCTGGAGGAAGGGTCTTTGAGGGCCCAGCCAGTTTTGCAGGGGGAGCAGAGAGAATACAGAGTGCTGAAGAAGCCAGTTTTGCAGAGAGAAGAGACTTTGTGCAGATGGGGAACCAGAGCTGAGGGGTTTTTGTGAGCTCCACTGAGACTAATAGGCCTTTGATTTTAGGAGCAAATGAGAAGATTGTACTGGTTGTGGAACCAGAGAACGTGTCAGGGCTTTGGGAGCCCTGAATGAAAGGGAAGTGTTGTCCCTGTGTGTTTGCTCATCAGCCAGTGTGAGACTTTATTAAAGGAATGGCCCACCATTTTTTGCTCCACTGTTTCTTTACCGTCTGCCCAATTACAATGAGAATCTGCATGGCCACTGGCCATACAGACCACTGTTTTGGGAAGAAAAATGGGGAGTCAACACACAAGGTCACATACTGGTTGTATTATCCCCTCCAAGAAAGACAGCCCAATTTATGCATGAGCAAGGACACTGTGGTGATAATCCATACATGCTTTGAAACCTAATGTTTATTTTTAGAAATCCCTTTGATATATTTACTCTCACATACACACATAATTACAGCAGATTTATAATACCAAAACATTATAAACAATCTGACTGTCCATCAATAGTCAAATAGTCCATAAATCTTGATACATAGGAAAAAACACCATGCAGTGATAAAAAAAATAAGGTTACTGTAAGTATTAATATGTTTAATAATATTAAAATAGTATTAAACAAAAAGCAAGTTGGAGATTATTATACATATTATGTGTAAGGTTGGTGGATAATGAGGAAAGGTCACGTGGGTATCCCAAATTCGATAATTTAGCTAGAACCGCCCACAACCAAGCGTGCCAAAAGAAACTTCCCAGGGACCCTTTGGAAAAGAGCGACTGTCCATCAGCCAGTAAGATTTCACCACGTCATATTAACTCGATCACCCTAGGGACCCTTTAAATGTTGGGCGGGATGTGCACTCTGTACTCAATAAAGCCTTTTATTATTCCACACTTTGTGGCTCCGGCCCCTTCCTTCTTTCTCGGAGGGGAAAATACCTTACATTATGTATATTATGATCCCATTAGTGGAATTTTATTATATGTGTTCCTGGAGTTGTAGCAGAATCTTTGTGGACAGAGAGGAATGAGCCTGTGTGATTTGAAAGAACTGGCAGAAACTCCAAAAGAGAAAATCAGAGTTAATGACTATCAGCTAATCCCTTCACACAACTAAAAAAGTCAAGTCTATGGTCAAAGAAAGTGGTACCAATCTGGTTTTCAGAGGAGTTCTGCTTGTACCAAATTTGCACCAAAACCTAGGATGGCCTAGTCAGATGTAAAGCCTTTGTAGCCCATCTTACCGGTGAAACTGGGGTGCTGCTGGCACAACGGTGAACAGATACGCTGACATAATACTATGCTACAGTGGCATTCGATACAGATCAACAACATACAAATGTGCATAGGGTGCTAACTCTAGAATCGAGAGAGGAAAGCAAACTGCAAGGCTTGGAGGGTAAATGCCAGTGCTAGCCAAACATGCAGATTGGAAGCTAAGCTCTGAGCCAGCCAGCCATGTCCTCATTAAGAGGGTTAACGCTGTCCCCTGTTGGTAGCACACAGGACTCCACGAATAAGTAAAGCAAATCTCTTTTGAAGGAAGGTGTCATTAATTCTGGTTTTCAGGATCTTCACAGATTATGTAGAAGCACATGAAAGAGCACAATAAAAAAAAAACACACAAGGAAACAAGACATCCTGGTCATATCACTAAGGACTAAATGTAGCCTCGTGTGGCAGAAAAACAAAATAATGATGCTTAAACTTACACAGTTTTATGTGTTTTCATATAAAAGAAGTCATGAAGTAGCTATCTAGGCAGGTTCAACATAAATGTACCAGGGACCTTTTTCCTTACAGTCCATGAGTCCTCTGAGATCTCGGTCATGACCCTTGTCCCTGTGATCCCATGTGGTTAACAAATATAAACCCCCCCCCCCCCCAAATTCAAGGTCGCTCCAGCTGCCCATGTTCCGGCCCGTGTGGGAAGGATGGGCATGGAGAGCCATCTATTCTCTTTAACAACATACTGGGGAAGTTGCATACAGCACTTTCAGTTACAATTCATTGGCAAAATTTTAATCCCAATGCCATACCTAGATGTCAAAAAAACCAAAAGATCACTAGGGAGTTTTAACTGTCCAGCAATGAATTTGGATGAAAATGAGCACTTTCATTATTAGGAAAGGATAGAAGAATGGGTACTTCATTGGCAACCAGCAGTCTCTGACAAAGTAATTGTGTGGAAAACTGAATAACAGGTCCTCATATAACAAGAGACTTTGCAGATGTGCTTAGGGTCTTTTTTATAAAAAACAAATTTGTTGATTTTAGAGAGAGATAAAGTGAGAGAGAGAGAGAGAGAGAGAGAGACATAGGTTTGTTGTTCCACTTATTTATGCATTCACTGGTTGATTTTTATATGTGTCCTGACCAGGGATTGAACCTGCCACCTTGGTATATCAGGACGATGCTCTGACCAACTGAGCTCCCTGGCCAGGGCTATGTGATTAAAATCTTGAGATGGAGAAATTATCCTGGATTAGCCAGGCAAACCATAGATATAACCACAAGTATCCTTATAAGAGAGATTTGATTATAGAAGTAAAAGATGTGATAATGGAAACAAGAGGTTGTAGTCATGCATGACAGGGGCCATGAGCCAAGAAATGAGGGCAGTCTCTAGACACTACAGAAGGGAGAAAACTAACTCTGCCCTATTACCTCCAGAAAAACCAACTTTTTAAAGACATTGGCTTTGTCCCAGAGCTTTTGGACTTTTGGCTTCCAGAATAGTAAGAGAATAAATTTGTGTCTTGTAAATCACCCATTTTATGGTAATTTGTTGTATCAATCATAACAACTAACAAAAAGTGAGAATCATCAGAAACAAAGAACAAATATAACCCCCCCCCCAAATTCAGATGTTGTAATGATCAGATACTGACTATTTTAAAGTAAATTTAAAGCTAAAAATATTCACTTTAAAAATGTGCATAAAAGAGACTATCAAAAATGACCTGGATCCTGGCCTATGGTGGTGCAGTGAATAGATCTTCAACCAGAAATGCTGAGGTCACTGGTTTGAAACCCTGGGCTTACCCGGTCAAGGCACATACAAGAAGCAACTAATGAATAACTAAAGTGAAGCAACTATGAGTTGAAACTTATTGCATCCCCCCCTTCTCTCTCTGTAAAATCAATGAATAAAATCTTAAAAAAAAAAAGAATGCATTTTGTGGTATACAAGTCATATCTTAACGAAGCTACTATTGAAAAAAAATGACCTGGAAAACAGAAATGGAATAAAAAAGCTATAACCTTGATATTAATAATACAATAGGTGAGCTAAACTAGAGATTAGAAATAGCTGAAAAGAGAATTGGTAAACTAGAGAAAAAAGAGCTAAAGAAATGATTCATCATACCAAACAGAGATGGGAAATGAAAACCCTGATCAGTTAAATAATATGGAAGATGAATGAGCAAATAGAGAATGAGCAGATGATTTTTAAAGTGATCATGGCTAATAATTTTCCAACCAGGATGAATGCCACGAATCCAGTTACAAGGAAGACGAATATACACGAATATATCAAGGAACTTCTCAGTAAATGTAAGAAGCACTTTATTATTATTTTTATTTCTGGATATACCCTCCCCCTTGTCATTGTGTGCAACCAGGTTCATTGATTATCGTAGGTAGGGTGTAATCCTCTTAGTACCATCTCCACCTCCCCGTACACTCACCTTTTATGCCAAGCCCTTACCCTCTCCTCTCCGCTCCCACCTCACATAGATAAACATGAGCAGTGTCCAAGCCTGTCTACAGGGCACTTCAAAGCATGTGTATGGATGCCAAAAAGGGAATCCTAAACATGAAGGGCCAGACTCTTCTTTGTGTTAAGGCCCAACAGATGTGGCAGTGGTTTCCAAATGTGTTTTGATGATTGTCTTTGGTCTTTCATGAAACTCCGAATGTGTAATATGTGAGACATCCCAAGGGCTCCAACCAGGACATTCAGCACTGATGAACTATAATCAAGAAACATTCCTCTGGGAAGATTTGGATGCTGATGGGGTCTGAATGGCTTGTGGAAAAGTCCTCCTGAACTGGGATTCCCGAGGAATAATGAATTCACAGTTGGTGAGGGCATTTTAACAAACCCTGCTAGAATCCTGGCAGCAAAAGTCACAAGCTGAAAGTGTCTGTTTTCATTGTGCCCTCGGGACTGGAGAGAAGTGAGTACAAAGTCACCCTGTTCCCCCTCTTTCTTCCTTTTTTAGCTCTGGTACAGCACAGGCTGATGCATCTGGCCCAGGAACGAGGCGTTTCACAGCGTGATTTGGAGAGCTGCCCTTGTGTTCTCCGGAACTGCAGGCGGTTTCCTTGGTTGGAAGCAGAGATGGAAAGACAAGCTCATCTCCAGCTCTCTTCATGCTCCTCCAAATCCCTCCCTCCCAGCAAACACTGACCACGCACGAGGCCTGCTGTGGTTCTTCTGTCCACGGCTGCCAGCTCCCAACTCTTTCTCAGATTTTTGTCCTCCCTGGCTGCTGCCATTGTATTGTGTAATTGGTTGATTTGTGTCCCCCTAAAAAGATGCTGAAGTCTGTATTAGTTAGGGAAACAGAGATACAGAAGCAATAAGATCTATAGAGAAAAACAGAAAGAGAGTACTTATGAGGGGTTGGCTCATGTGATTATGGAGACTGAGGACAAGGTTCAATAGGATATCTGCAGAGTTGGAAATTACAAGATAAACTTGCTTTTAAATAGTATGTTAGTTACTGAAGGGGTTTTGGTACCAATTCCAATGTGAGGAGGAGATTTCCTCTACACCACTAAGCAATGCTCTGGACACCAGCTGAGTCTCCTAACAATTCAACTCAATTCTGACACTATTCAAAGATAGCTACAGATCTCACAGGTTAGCAGTAGTTCTCTAAGTGTGCGCCAGGGTGCACTAGTGCGCCTTAGAAGATTTCCAGGTGCGCCCTATGGTATTCCAGAGAAATATGTGCCTGTTGGGGATCCAAAAAAACCAACAGGGTTTTTGGAGTTTACATTTTTGGGGGGCAGAGGTGTGGGGAATTGGCTATAAGCTGACAGTCTACCCAACCCCCCACCTCACTTGCCTGATTAGGTTGCAAAAGGCTGTTAAGCTGTGGTGCTGGATTGTTTACACTACCTCCCATGTTCCCCAGAAAGACTGGAGGCAAGTTTCTTCTATCCTTTGTTTGGTGCAAAGTTAAGATGATATGTATGGTGGGGGTTTTCTGCACTAAACACAACTTAGAGTAAAAAGAGAGGAATTCTTCAATGTATTGATGAGGAAATAAGAGTTTGCCTTTCAAATATATACCCAAACATTGAAGAAATTACTAGGATACATCAGGCTCATGTTTCTCATAAACACAAGAATGAAAAAACTGCCTGACCTGTGGTGGCACAGTGGGATAAAGCGTCGACCTGGAAATGCTGAGGTCGCTGGTTCAAAACCCTGGGCTTGCCTGGTCAAGGCACATATGGGAGTTGATGCCTCCAGCTCCTCCCCCCTTCTTTCTCTCTGTCTCTCCTCTCTCTCTCTCTCTCTCTCTCTCTCTCTCTCCCTCTCCTCTCTAAAATGAATAAATAAAATAAAAAAATAAAAATAAAAAAAAAGAGAGAGAGAGAAAAGAAAAAGTTTAAAAAAAAAAAGAATGAAAAAACAACACATTCGTGCGGGGACCTGCTGAATTTACTAAATCTTACTAAGAATGTATCTATATATATAAAAAGATAACTTTTTTGTCTTTTTTTAACTCCTCATTTTTACAAATTCTAAAAAGCATAACAAAAAAATATAACAAAAATGTTTTTTTAATGTCAGAATAAATTTAATTTTATCATATTTATTTCATTTAATTACCATAAAAGAACACTTGGACTTTATATTTTTTCTTTAATATTTGACTTAATTGTTATAACATATTTCTCAGAAATTTGTATATAGTGCGCCTACAATTATTTGTAGAATTTTAAATGTGCCCCAACTTCAGAAAGTTTGAGAACCACTGGGTTAAGTGTTCAGCCCTACAAAACTGTCCCCAGTCCTAACTGCCCCACTTCAGGCTCCAGGAGCAAGGTTGTTTATTACCTGTAGTTCTGACGAATGGGATGTAGATAAGAGGACTGCCCCCGAAGCAGAGCCTGAGTCAGGGGTTTAGTAGCATATGGTTTACTGAGGGAGTGCTCATCGGAAACAAGCAAGCAACCAACCAAAGAAACAAATAAAAGAGGCAGAGAACCCTGGCTGGGTAGCTTAGTTGGTTAGAGTGTCGTTCTGATATTGAGAAGGTTGCAGGTTCAATCCCCAGTCAGGGCACATACAAGAATCAACCAATGAATGCATAACTAAGTGGAACAAGAAATCAATATTTCTCTCTATCTCTCTCGCTCTTTCTCTCCCCCTTCATCTCTCTCTAAAATCAATAAATAAAAAATAAAATAAAAGAGGCAGGGAAGCAAGATAGGGGAAGAGAAAGAATGAACAAGGACATTGCATGAGGTAAAGCCTAGCCTAGGCCTCACCCATAGAGGGTGGACCTTGGTGCCATGCTGTCCACTAGAAGTTACTGCAATGATGGCAATGCTCTATATAATTGGAGTGTCCAGTACAGTTACCACTAGCTACCTGTGACCATTGAGCATTTGAAATATGGCAATCTGATTAACTGAATTTTAAATTTCAATAACAACCTACAGCTAATGGTTACCATATTGGATAATATAGTTCTGGAATATAAACCTCAAAACAGAATTGAGTTGAGGAGTCTGGTGCTGGCCTCTGTGCTGTCACTGGCTGTGAGCCACCCTGGCCTTGGTGAGGGGATGGGGCAGGGCACAATTTCCCAGGCAAGGCTGGCAGGACATTCACACAGTGGAGGAGTGTGTGAACTGGTCATGTGAAGGAGATGGAGTGTACCTTAACGCCCACCACACCACAGGTTAATTCTCACCGGGGTCATCCTGTCTTCTTATTTTCATCCCATCTCATAGATTTTTCCAAGAACTGAATTTTAGCCGTAGAATAACCCAAAACCAACAAATGGCTGTGTACCTTGTGCAGTAGAACAACCTTCCTAACCCTCCCACCTCGAGCTGTTGGTTCTTTTCCCAACCCTCTCAGATCTTCACTGGTAGTTCTACTGGTTTTCAGGTCTCAGGAGGAGGGTTGCTTTGGTGAGGTAGCTTGGTTGGTTATAGCATGGTCCCCAAATACAGAGGTTACTGGTTTGATCCCAGGTCTAGCACATAGAGGAACAGATTGATGTTCTTCTCTCTCTCTCTCTTTTCTTCTCTCACTAAAATCAGTTTAAAAAATGAAAAAGGAGGGTAGTAATCTTTTGCATAAGTATACGGAAGGAATTCTTCTGTAGACTTCTGATTATGAGCTGTTTCAGCCATAGAGAGGAAGTTTATTTGATTTCACAATATCTCCTAAAATCTTTGAGATGGCTAGCCCAATAGCTTTAGAAAAGAAGAAAAAGATAACTTTGCCCTTTCTACACTGACGTGTCATAGATATGAAGTTATAAATGAAAAAGTCCTGATTCATGTTTTATGTATACCTCTTACACATGATTTATGGTGTTGAAAACACAATCAGCTTAATTTATGCAGAAATTAACTTTGGTAGAGATTAATTTTGGATCTATGGCATCTTCCTAGAATATATATCTCTATTCATAATCTTGGCTTGCAGACAGAGATGATAATAAGAAAAAAGGAAAAAAAGAAAGAAAGAAAGAAAATTAAAACAAGACCCCAAACAAAACAAAAAGTCCTTAAAATGAGGATAACAAGCTGTTTTTAAAATTAGGGTGCCTTGGAGTTCACTGATGCAGCCAGAATTTAGAGTCAATCTAACTGTTCTTTTCATTGAGTTTGGACATTCAGTAGTGAGTTCTATATGAAAAGGGATAAAACAGAAAAAAAATTAAAAATAGAGCCTTGTACGTATTAATTAATATTTAATAATAGTAAATGAAGAACTCTGAAATTTAACCAGTATTGCACTTTTGTTACGTATGTCACATCTTTACAGACTACCTGGCAAAAGTGTGTGTGTGTGTGTGTGTGTGTGTGTGTGTGTGTGTGTGTTGGGAGAGGAGAGGATGGAAAGGAGAGAAAGATAGCTATGTCAAAAAAAGAAAATCAAAGGGAAGCACAAAATACAGCTTTGAGCCTCTTGACAGTCGAAGGAAAAGGGAACACTAGATCTCATGTCTAACACAAGAAAGTATATTATAATATTTTACCAAGAGTAACTAATTTTGTTTTTGTTTCAGACCATTGTCTTTATTTTAAAAAACAATCCTCTATTTTTATAAAAAACAAAACAAAACAGATTAATCATATAGTAGATGTCCTTCTCTCTTTTCTTAGACCCCAACCATGAATTCCCTTATACCTGGTCTATTTTACTCACTGATATGAGCTTCCTGGCCCCAGCTGACACATGTGTGTGTGACCCATGGCCCTGAGGACACTGTTCAGAGCTCATCCACCTGCCTCTTCCTGTTGAAGCCTCAGCCCAGTCAGAGTGCCTTCAGGTGGGTGGAGGAGAGACAAAGTGAGTTGCCTGCCACCCTTCCACTAGCAGATGACGCCCTCTCTCCACAGTGATTATGGTTCGGTGACTCTTCCTTTTCTGGCCCCCTGGCACTGTCCTCACCGCAGCAACCGGCCAGTGCCCATAGCTCCAGGCCATCTCTGGTGATGGGATAAGGGTGCCCCAGGAGGGTGCCCCAGGAGAGGACACCCAAAAGCTTTCCTTCACAGATGGGCTCTTGTCTGTTAGTTTTCACCTGAGGGAAAAAAAATGCAGGGCATTCCCCCTGGCCATGCGTTTGACTAGACAAGAGCGAAGAGTACAATATTAAATCCTGGTCCTCTGGATTCTCTGACCACGTGCGGATTCCGGCTTGCTGGCTGCCTGTGTCCTTGGCCAGCACTCTACAGAAAGCCGCGGGGAAGCTTGGTCAGGGGCGCACGTCCCACTTTTTACTCTGCTGCCACCTGTGGCGGAGTGGCTGGCCCTGGAACGTTGTCACACGCAGCTGAGAAGCAGGTCATTACGGAGATAGGATTTGAGATTGTGTTGCTTTATCTCGCCGTTTTCTTTGCACAGGCTTGTCCTCCGGCCTCTCCGCGGAGCTCGCTCCTTTCCTTTCTTTCCCGCTTGTATACACGGAGGGTTCTGACCGACCCTTCCTGCTTGGAGACCCGAGGAAACCCGAGTTAATGCAGTCTGCCCAACATCACGGTCCCTGCCGATGCATGCGTTTGCTTTGCTGTGAACAGAGAAGCATGTGAGGAAAATACAGGTCCCCAAAGGAATGTATCTGTCTCGAGTATAATTGGGTTTAAATTTTTTATTTTTCTTAAGTGAGAAGTGGTGAGGCAAAGAGACCTACTCCCGCATGCACCTGACTGGGATCCACCCGCATGCCCATAAGTGGGGGGGATGCTCTGCCCCTCTCGGGCGTTGCTCTGTTACAACAGGAGCCATTCTAGTGTCCGAGGCGGAGGCCAAGGAGCCATCCTCAGCTCCCGGGCCAACTTTGCTCTAATGGAGCGTTGGCTGCAGGAGGGGAAGAGAGAGACAGAGAGGAAGTTGGGGGGGGGGGGTGGAGAAGCAGATGGGCGCTTCTCCTGTGTGTCCTGGCTGGGAATAGAACATGGGACTTCCACACGCTGGGCTGACGCTCTACGGCTGAGCCAACCCGCCAGGGCCTATAATCGCTCCTTTTTATCTGTCCCCTTGTCTTCCCAGAGGAGACCACTAAAGAGGCGGTCCTGCAGGTGGGCCACCGGCAGGCCCCGCTCTCCGTAGAGGCACTCCAGCAACAGCTTGCTGACCAGGCTCCCTGACACTCCTTGAGCTGCTCCTAAGGCTCCAGACCCCAGGGCTCCTGGCAATGGAAACAATACCTGAAAGCAATCCATGTGGCCCGCTCCGCAGCGAGGAGTCAAGCCCCTCCATCTCCAGCCATGAGGCTGCAGGAGCCACTGGGCTGCGAACCCTGAGTTAATGGTCCTGGAGAACTTGAGACCAAGCTCTGCGTCAGAAGGGAAGAGCAGACGCAGTCCCCAGCCGAAAGCTGCCTCTATTTCCTGAGATATAACCAGGAAGCAACCTTTCATCTCAGACTTTCTGGAATAATCCCGTTTTAAGCACTCAGCCACCATCTTAAGAACAGTGCAGGACTGAAGGAGAAATGACTTGCCTACTCAGTAATCTCCCTTGCAGCTGAATGTTGAAAAGGGACGATTGGATTAGGGTGCAATTTTGAGGAACTGTGGCGCCACTCCCAACCACAAGCAGAAGAAGCAATCTTGTAGTCACCTTTACCCAAGGCCCTTTGAAGAATCCATATAACCCCTGCCCCATCCCTCTCTCACCCTTTGCTGGTCTCATCCTGCCAGGACCCAGGTGTTTGTAAAATAAACTTTCCTTTTGGAACACACTAGCCTCGTATTTTCGGTTCAGCCTGCAGTTTCTGCCTTTCAGAACATGGATTGGGGCAGCAGTCAATACTGGATAAACCATTCTCAACTTCATCAATTAAACAGAAATTGGGGTTCTGATGAGTGGAAGAGGAAGAATGACAGAATGTGGAGTTGGGAGCACTAGCGAGGGCCAAGAGCCTCTGGTAGCATTGCACTGAGGTGATTGATAGGCAGGGGCTTTCAGGTGGCCCTGGTCCCTGAGACAGCAGGTAAGAGGGAAAGGAAGACTAAGCAAAAGGAAGGACTGGGACAAGCTTTGCCTGTTCCACTGTGTTGGTCAAATGAGTTTGTAAATATGATATATTTGTGTTTGCTCGCTTGTGATTTGTGTTGGGTGTGGGGGACGGGCTGTGGGCAGGCAGGGTCATTGTAGCCTAGGGTTTAGTTTTAAGACTGGGCTTTTCCCCACACCCTTGACTGATTGTATGATCTGGGTGGTGCACTCTCATGAGGAATCCAATTATGCCTCAGATAAGTGACTTTGTATCAGAGACTTCCTTGTTTGTATATTGGATTAAGGGTTTTTGGTTTTCTACACTATAAAGTGGGACAGACCAGGAGCTGGTTCACACAGTTCCTGCTATCACGATTGCAGGGGCTTCCCTGATCCCGATTCCTTGCCCTTCATGGGAAAAGCTGGTTTTCTGGCGTAGTTTGTGGCAGGATTCAGAGATTGGTATGGGGCCGCCACCCTTGATGGGTGGGGTAGAGTACTGGTTGCTGCTCTGGCTCCCCATGGCTGTCCTTTTAGGGGCCATGGGCTACGTGTTTTTTACTCAAGAGGAGACCAGGAGTTCTGTGCGAGAAGCTGCCCGAGGTCAAAAGCTTCAGTATGAATTGCAAATAGAATGGCAGAAAAGGCTGGAATTGGAGCGAGCACTGGAGAAGGAATTACGGGTTCGCGAGTTGCAGTTTACCCTGGAAGCTGAACGTTTTCACCGGCAGTTGTTGGAGAAACAACTGCGGATTCAAGAGCTTGAGTCTCAGCTTCTGGCCAAAAGCCAGCAGCCACAGGAGCCTAAACGGTCACCAAAGGAGCAGCAGCATCCGTGCCGGTGGATTGGCTTTGAGTCAGCGGGAGCAGGCGCTTGCAACTCCTCTTCTGAGGATGAGAAGGCTCAGGCTGAAGCTGCCATACGCACCCTGAGAGCCCGACCAGTTGTCGCCAAGAAGGTAAAAACCCAGCAACAAAGAGTCCCTCAGGGGCAGCTACAGCCTCCTGCCCAGGTAATGCAACACTCTGTGGTCCGGCCCTATACCCAGGCAGAGCTGATGGAGTTGGGGGCACAATTTAGGCAGAAACCTACTGAATCCCTGGTAATCTGGTTACTATGATTATGGGATATAGGGGTGGATGGCATCATGCTCTCCTTAACAGAGATGGAGAAACTGGCCGCCATTACCACACACTCTTCCTTGAGGCAGCGTCTTCAGAACTGCCATGGCAACCCAGGAGACCATGCCCTATTAGAATGGGTGATGGCTGCCATTCGTATGGTCTGGCAGAATGCTGAGAATTGCCGGGGGCAATGAGTCGGTGGCAGTGCTACAGTGAGTTAGTAAAGGTCCTTCGGGAACTAGGTATGAAGAATGCTGTTTTCAACCCTGGGTCTCGTGGGCCAGACGAGAAAGTGTTTACGGCAAAAATGAGGAAATTTGTCCTTGCTAGCGCCCCGTCAGCCCTTTTTGGGTCACTTGTGGCTATCTTGGGCCCCTATGTGGGGCAGCCCATCAATGCAGTTACACAGATGGTAGCAGATTTGGGAGAGCTGGAGGCCGCTCGGGATCATAAAGCAGTGAGGGCTGCTGCCTATGTTGCCCCCCCAACTAACAAGGGAAACGGGCCTGTAAAGGTCACCCGAACGCAGATGTGGGTAGACTTGATTGCGGCTGGAGCAGATAAGGGGAAATTGGATGGCCAGTCTAATAAAATTCTTTTGGAGCTTTGGCGGCAGCTTAAACCAGAACAGAAGTTCCAGCCACTGAGACGAAAGGCCCCAGCAGCTACCAATAAAATGTTTGGTGCCGCTGACAGCTCTCTCATTTCGTCCATAGCTTTTGATCTGTTAATCCTATTGCTATATTTGTACTATCTCTGTTTATGCAATGTATCCTACTCCTTGCACAGTGGCCATTATGGAAGATACCTGTGGTTTAGATTGTAAAGCGAGCAAAAGGGGTGGAATGTTGGTCAAATGAGTTTGTAAATATGATATGTGTTGCTTGCTTGTGATTTGTGTTGGGTGTGGGGGACGGGCTGTGGGCAGGCAGGGTCATTGTAGCCTAGGGTTTAGTTTTAAGACTGGGCTTTTCCCCACACCCTTGACTGATTGTATGATCTGGGTGGTGCACTCTCATGAGGAATCCAATTATGCCTCAGATAAGTGACTTTGTATCAGAGACTTCCTTGTTTGTATATTGGATTAAGGGTTTTTGGTATTCTACACTATAAAGTGGGACAGACCAGGAGCTGGCTCACACAGTTCCTGCTATCACGATTGCAGGGGCTTCCCTGATCCCAATTCCTTGCCCTTCATGGGAAAAGCTGGTTTTCTGCTTTTCCTTTGTCTTCTTTTGTGGTTTGCCTGTCTTGGTGAGACACCAATAAGTAGGATGGCCCACCATCCTCCGATTCCGCCATTTCTTTACCATCTGCCCGAATCCAATGGGAACCTGCATGTGAATGGCCATGATGGCAGCTCCTGGCCTCACACACTGTTTTGCTTAAACCCACCTTAATCCCTGGGATTTAACTTCTGAATCATAAATTAAAACTCTTACAGAAATAGATGACCTCAGATATTGATACTGATGAGGTGACACATTGCTAGGGCCACTGGGCAGTTCTTAGCATTCTTACTGGTACCTGTGTTTACAGATGAAAAGATACCACTGTGGTGTGACCCAGAGGGTTTGACAGTCTGTCCCCAGTCCCTCTTCCCCGGTTCATCTCTGGTCACCTTCCCAACAACCCCTCACTCTGTCTTTCCGAGCCCTTCCCTGTCCCCAGGTGCACCTGCACTTACACCGCTATGCTGGAAGAGTTCTCACTGCCCGGAACAAGTCCCTCTCTCTACTCTCTGGAAAGTTCTTATGATCTATTTTTCATATCCCCTGTTGAGGTCTTTCTATCATGATTTTTCTAGCTCCCCAGACAAAATTAATCCTATCCTTCCCTGAACTTTCATTTTTATCCTACTTTAGCTTATGTGAACTTATAGTTATTTCTTCATTGTTATTGTTTCACTAGCTCATGAATGCTTTAAGCAGGGAGACCAAAGTTAAATGGAGTTGCCTTGTTCTTTATTAAACTAATAATAAGTACTTGCAGTCTGAGATATGCAAGTACTCTCTCAGTATTTGGTAGCAGGGGAAGAGAAGGGGTATAGAGAAACTTTATCTTGTCTATTAATGTTGCACGCTGGCATACACACATATTTAAAAATATTTTGTGTGTATACACACATACATAAATATACAGAGATATTTACTACATACCATGTACATGCTAAGCAATTATACAGTGATAGTTTTATTTAATCCTCACAAAACCCTCTAAGACAAGTAACAATACTGCCTCTATTTTAGAAGTGAGAAAATAGAAACCATTAGGGATTAAAGTAATTTGACCAAAGTTACATAGGTAGTAATAGAGCATAAATTAAAATTCATATAGTCTGATTCTAGAGCCCAAGACTTCATCTGTTATTATTAATCACCTCCTTTTTCACACCTGTAATGGACAGGTGTGATTTTCTTAGCTGCCTGCCTCCCTTTTTCGAAGCTAGAAAATCCAGACATTGTCACAGCCTTGCAGTACATGACTCAGGCTTGAATAAACAGATGCGCCTGCTAGTGACTTTGACTTGGGAGCTGGTGCCATAAAGAGGCAGAGACTATGGAGAATCAAGAGGCACCAAGGTGATGGCAACAGGAGCAGCACCACCCAAAGTTCAGTGTCTGCTGGGCAACGGCAGCATTCATTGTTCCATGGTAGGGGCAGTGGTGATGGATTCCTCACTAGATGGGCTAGGAGGTGTGTTTTTGGCTGGGTTCCACCTGCTGCCCAGCCTCTTCTCTGACCTCTTTCCTAGCCTGATCCCAATCATGTTGAACTATTCCACAACTCAACAGCAAACATTTATTTTCCCTGCTTAATCAGCCAGAGTTAGTTTCCGTTGCTTGCAGCTAACAACACTGACTGCTAAAATACTGAATATAGATTGACCCCCAAATACGTCATCCTTACCTGTAAGAGAAAACACAGATATACCCAGGATTTTATAAAAGTTCAACAGAGTGGAGGGTGAAGGTAGCAGATTGTACATCACTGGTAACCCTGTCTAGCTCTTCTATCTGACTATTTACTTATGCTTTGTATTGCTGTTTGCATGGATAATTATGAGGCTTTTTAGTATGTTGCAAAACTACCCTCCAGAAATGGACTTCTACTCTCCAAGGGAAATTTGATTTCCAAGTCTAACTCTGGACTTTAAATCATTTTGTAATGAATTTGTCTTTTACTTTCCTTTACTAAATTTCCCAGCTCATGATAGGCAAAATGGCTTCCTAAAATTGTAGTACTTAAAAAACTAAGATCACAGAGGAAGTTGAATTGCTGAATTATTTAATATAGTCTGACATTAGAATTTTAGCTTCTGAGATGGAAAAAGATATGATAGCTTAAATAAAGGTTATTGATAAATTCCAAGATGAAACTCTTTTTGAAGAGAATGAAATGTGGTTAAGAGGGTAACTAATCTCTTGTGTCCTAATGGAAGGAGGGAGGTAAGTTTACAGTTGGACAAAAGGGCTCTAATTACAAGGCATCTCTGAACTTCTGGAAGAAGTTCCTCGTTCAGATGACCAAGTAGTCTACTGAGATGTCAGATATTAGACAGGAATAAGCCTTACAGAGGCCAGGGATTTGACCTTGGAAAGTCTAGACATGCTAACCTGATTATCATCACTCTAATCAGATTATGAAGTAAACACACTCTACAAAGCAAAGAATCTCATGAGGTTGTTATTTAGAAAATGATGAAAAGCTGCTTTCTAGCTTGCTGAGGACACAGTGAGAAGGAATGGGGTGGTTTGCAACATAAAGAATTTTGGAAAGATCAATGGCTCTCAATAAGGGGTGATTTGGCAATGATGGTGGGGGGACAGGGAGGGAGGCGAGAGATGCTGCCAAACATCTTATAGTGGACAAATCCCCACAACAAAAAGTTATCTGCCATCCAAAGTGACAATAGTGCCACGGTTGGGAATCCTCAGGTTAGATGTAATGTAAGTAAGAAGTTCCTGAATCAGAATTTCTATAAATATCGAGGGAGGTTTACAGGTCCAGGATTATTGTGAGTGGAGTGACATACTTACCTCAGGGTGAAATATTTAAGAAGTGTAACTTCAGTATTCAAGATGAATAATATTTTTAAAAAATCAAAATCAATTAAAAAAAATCCCCGATGAGCAATATATCTAAATTTAAAATGAAGACAGCATTCAACAGAGATGGGGTTTTGGTAGGGGAAGTTAAAATATTATTTATGTTGATTACTGATTACTGAAGTTTTAGGCATCCCCCCTAAATTTTGTGTTATAAACAAGTGCCTCATTCTCCTCACCCTCATCCTGACCTGTTGGATTATCAATTATGAAATCATTTTAGCTAAAAGGTGATTTCATGTTATCACTAAACTGGAGGTAATTAAACCTCGTGAAGGTAAGTGAGAAGGTCTTTTCCAGCTCTAGAATTTTAGATTTTGGGGACTGTGTTAAGTAAGGAAGCAACCCCTATGTTAGAATTGAATTTCCCTAATATGAATTTTTCACTTCTCTAGAGCTGGACCTTGATTAGCCAATAGCATCTTCATTGTGAAGGGTAATATATGAATTGCATCCCAAAGAAATATGTGACTTTAATTGTGGTCTCTACAGCAGTCCTCTGTTGTAACTCACACTCCATAAAAAGAACCACTGTGTGACTTTCCCATTTTATTTAGCAAGTAAACTATTCCCACTTCATCTAAAAAATAACTTACTATTCTTTTCTGGGCTCCACTGATAATGACATCCTACATTACTTGCTCCTTTTGCCTCCCAAATATGTCCTAATGAAATGGGGAGGGGTATTTTAAATATTTTTTTCTCATTAGGTTGAAAATAATCTGTCTATATCTAATTACGAGGTGTTTGTGATACAGAATATAGAGTACTCATAGCATAATGCTGACCCCCTTAGAAATGTCCGATGAAAGTTTCAAAGATAATTTACTATCCTGGGCAGGGAAAGATAGACAGTTATAAAAAATTACAGTAATATTACTAATTAGGAGAAATGTAGTTTTGGATCCATATCAGGACAAACACTCTAGCCATTATAGATCGCCTCCCATTACTTTCCATGGTTTCCGTCTATGTGCGGCTAGCCCATTAGAGTACCTGCATTCAGCAAATGTACTCATGCATCAAGTAACTGGATATGAGACCCACCACTTCCCCACATCCTGTCACTTAATCTGACATATGTACAATTCCTTTTGATCTATGTTAACCATCTTTATCTCAATGTAGATCTCAGTTTTCTATCTGTTATTTTAAAAAATGCTTTAATCAGAGGGTAGCAACAAAGTTGGAATTGAATTATAGAGTTTGTGTTTAGAATTCTTTTTCATTCTGTTAGAAACAAGGCAACATCAAACTTGAGATTCTTCTTCCCAACCACTTAGTCATTGCTATTTTGTGTTAGTTTTTTGAAAAAGAACAAAAAGAAAGAAAGAAAAGAAAAAGGAACTATGTCATAGATGGATAGATGAAGAAGAATTCTTCTAATTTAATTTGAATTACCAAAGTTAGACATATCCTAATGTTTTCTTCTTTTTTGTTCCTTATTAATTTTCCTTTCATTTTCTTTTTTCTTCTTGGTCCAGGGGTGAATGGAAGTTCACGTACGTGTGCCCACTGCTTGGGCAAAGAAAGGTTGCATTTAATCATCTAGGATTTGGCCTGAGCTGCCTAGATGTGCATTTTACTGCACCAGGAGAGGGCAGTGTAGAGTACTGAGTGGAAAGACTGGTCCAGGGACAGAAGGCCTGTTGCCCCTTTAGGATTATATACATTTTGACAAAGGACAGGTCATAGGATCTAAATTATATGTGCCTAAGATTTTCTATTTAAAAAATGGTGATGAAATGTTTAAAGTTATCTCTATAATAAACTATGTGAATATTACGTTTGTGGGCTACCTACTGTTCTGTGGCAGAAAAGAAACTACAATCTCTGGAGAATTTTAGTTAGATTTTCAGAATATTAAATGAGGCAAGTGGGGTGTTTTTCTTTTTTCTCTATTCCTATCCTCTAAACAGATGTTACTCCACCATTTTATATAATTGTGTAAATATAGACTGGACAAATAAAGAACAAATGAATTGATCAGAGTTCCTTGCAAATAGTTAGGATTCTTTTATCAAACCTTGGTCTTGGTCATACATAAAGTATGAGTCATAAGGTAAACTAAATTTTTCACTGTGGTTTGTGCTAATCACTATCAAGAGAGTAATATACAACATTTTGAACAGAATCCTAGAACTACAATCGACCTTTAGACATCATAGGGGGTTAGGAGTGCTATGTCTCCCATAGTAGAAAATCCCCATATAACTTTTGACTCTCCACTATCAATCTACAAGTAATAGAACAACAGTGGTTGCCTAGGACACCAATGCGGAGATTGACTGGAAAGAGCCATAAATGAGCTATCCAAGAAATATTTTATAGCTTGATTGGAATGGTCTCTCATTTGCCAGAATCCATTGACTTGCACAGTTACAATGAATGTACTTTATTGTACTTAAATTACACCTCGATAAAATTGATCTAAAGTACCTTCCCCCTTAGTTCCTTGTAATGTGTTCTCAGCTTTTGATACATCTTTGTGTGTGGGCAGCCACCCAGTGGTTTTATGCTTAAACTTCCTGTTTAGGCTACCTGAGTAACCTATAAAATAATGGTTAGTGTATTAGTTTCCTAGGGCTGTCCTAACAAAGGACCACAAACTGTGTGGTGTAGAGAACAGAAATCTGTCTCACACTTCTGAAAGCCAGGAGTCCAAGATCAAGATATTGGCAGGGTTAGTTCCTTCTGAGGGCCATGGGGGAGAATGTATTCTATCCACTCCCCTATCCTCTAGTGGTTTTCTAGCAATCTTTGGTGTTCTTTGGCTTTATATGCATCACTCTGGTTTCTGCCTTCTCCTTGTCTGTGTCCATTTCTGTGTCCAATTTTTCCCATTTTACAAGGACACTGGTTGTATGGGATTAGGGCCCACCCTAATAATCTCATTTTAGCTTGGTCATTTTCAAAGACCCTATTATCAAATAAGGTCACATTCACAGGTACTAGCGGTTAAGATTTCAACATCTTTTGGAGGGGGCACTGTTCAACCTATAATAGTTGTTTAATGTAGAGATACGAGGTTTGGCCTTATGAATGTGGTCATCTCAACTCGTTTACTTTTCCTTAAGCCTCAGTCTTTGGACTTTTTGTCTTTTCTGCCTACTATATTATCTTGATCTAGGCCAAGTTAGCATAATTGAATTGATTTGGTTTGAGACAAACATTTAAACAAAGGAAAGATAAACATACTCAGCGTTCAATTATACTGTTCTTTCAATGATTGATTTACATCAAGGGCTTAAAGTAAATACCACCTATTCAGAAAGCTTGCTTTCTCTGAAATAGGGTGTCTGCAGCTGCAGTTGCCCTTACCAAGCTTATTTTTGAGAACTCTGAAGCTGTAATAGTCATGAGCCCTATCAATAAACCAATGGTAAAAATTACTTTTATTGATATAAATTTACTTCCCTTTTCAAAGTAAAAAGTTTCTAAAGGCTGACTTCTTTTCTACCCATTAACTTTTATGTATTTTTTCACACACTTTATATATATATATTTAATGAGAGGAGGGCGATAGAGAGACAGACTCCTGCATGCACTCTGACTGAGATCCACCTGGCAGGGACTGATGCTCGAATCAGCTGAGCTATCCTCCGTACCTGAGGCTGACGCTGGAACAAATTGAGCCACGGACTGCAAGAGAGAGAGAGAGAGAAGGGGCGAGGGAGGAAAGAGAAGCAGATGGTCACTTCTCATGTATGCCCTGACTAGGGATCGAACCCATGACATCTGCAGGTCGGGCTGACGCTCCATCCACTGAGACCACTGACCAGGCCCTCACCCATTTATTTTATATGGATATGTTATTTATTTAAAAATTTTCTAATGAGTCAAAACATTTTTAATGGACAAAACTCTATCTGCCTTGTTTTTTCCTTTGTATTTCTTAATTTCAACATAATATAAAATCTCACAGAATGTTTGGGAAATATAATAAAAAATTTATCCAAATATTATTACCTTCTAGAACTAGGTATTTTTTCCTGAAGTTCCATGCATATTACATTTAGACGTACTTACTGAATAGAACATATTCTTTTCCTTCATAGTATAGATGTACTTCTTCCTGCTAACAACTTGGTCAGCAAAACATTTCCACTGTATTTTTGTTCATGGTGAGGAAAATGATGCCAGGTTTCTTTTTATATACTAACCAGTTTACACATTTCTTAGTCTTTGTATAATAGCTAAAAAGATGAGTCTACTTATCAACTAACCAATCAACAACTAGAGAGGGTTATAGTAACGTATCAGGTGCTGAAAAAGAAATTAGAGAGGTAGAAAGGGGTCACTGTCCTTAAGAACCTGACATCTGGTTGAAGAGTTTACGAAAGAAGTGCCAGATCTGAGTGCAGATCGAATTCCCGACTGTGTTTTTCTGCACATAATACTTTTATGGTACCTGCTCTGAATAGCTATTAGATGATTGCAGCAATGGCCAAAGACACAGAGGAAGGTGAAAGTGAAGAAGAGGCCAGCGGGGAGCCGGCCTGGGGAGCAGCCCCAGGGCAGCCTGTGTGTTGGCTGCCAAAGGAGAGAGTTGTGCCACTTGGACTTGTCAAGATTTTTGTTCCTGAGACTAATTGGCACTTGAGGGAATGTAGTGCAAATAATATGAATAAAGTAGTAAGATACCATTCATCACTTGATATAAAAAGAACAAATATGCTATTGACATAAGACATAAAACAGATATTCCACCCCCATTTGTATTTAAAGAGACACAGAATGGCTGCAAATGAAAATGAGAAATTTCTGCTACTCACCTTGTAAGACAAAGCAAAACAAGCCAATAAAACCACACAACACCCTACCCTTCTCATTGAATACTTTGTTTCTGAATGTGGAGAATTAATTATTTATTGGCCCTGGCCGGTTGGCTCAGTGGCAGAGCGTTGGCCTGGTGTGCAGGAGTCTCGCGTTCGATTCCCAGCCAGGGCACACAGGAGAAGTGCCCATCTGCTTCTCCACTCCTTCCCCTCTCCTTCCTCTCTGCCTCTCTCTTCCCCTCCCACAGCCAAAGCTCCATTGGAGCAAAGTTGGCCCGGGCGCTGGGGATGGCTCTATGGCCTCTGCCTCAGGCGCTAGAATGGTTCTGGTTGCAACAGAGCAATGCCCCAGATGGGCACAGTATCGCCCCCTGGTGGGTGTGCCAGGTGGATCCCGGTCAGACGCACGCGGGAGTCTGTCTGACTGCCTCCCCGTTTCCAACTTCAGAAAAATACAAAAAGAAGAAGAAAAAAAATTATTTATTGATAAAATTAAGCCAGTTTTGATAATTAGAATTTTCACACTCATTATCTCTGGTATCCAGAAGAAAATACTTTACTGTATAGACAGAGGTTTTATAGAAGATCTGTCAAGCCCTCTTTTGGATAGCTATTTATTTTCCAGTTAGCAAAAGTCATGACTTAGAGCAAGTCCAAAATAGTACAAATTACTACAGATGCCTCTATTCAAACATTGCCGGTCTTGTTTGTCATCAGGATAATCATTTTCACATTTTAGTTTATTTTAGCATAGAAAGATCTGTGAGTGTAGCTGGATAGTTTTCTCAATTTCAAAGTTCCTTTGCTTGTTGGGTCCTAATCTTTCTTTGGGAAAGGGCGTTACACAGCACCTCTTTAAATATTCATCATAATTTATGATCCTATAAATTAACTTGTTTGATAAGGGCTATTGGGGTTTGAGTTTCTAGCACAGGAACCCCAAGTTCCCAATATATTGAAGACACTTCTGTTAATCTGCAGTTTTTACCTGGTTATTATTTTGGGGTGGTTAAAATTTGCCTCTAGATCTAGAGGATTTCTGCTGAATTCATCCTTTTTCGTTGAAACTGTCAGATAACCCAACCCTCCCTTCTGTATTAGCTCAGTTACTGAACCACAGTCCTAATTAGCAGCATATCCATTTTTTTCATTTACTTTGGGAACCAGAAGTACTTTGTAATCATAAATTACTGAACCAGGCCTGGTCCTGGTCTTGTTGTCCTATCATTGTTGCTAAAAGTAGCCATACCAAGTCAACTAAGGAGAGTTCTTTATACATATTTGTCTCTTATAGGAAGTATCATTTGCAGGTGTCTTCTCACGAACACTTATTCATAAAGTTCTATGTACCTCATGTTCATTGCAGCATTATTCACAATAGCCAAGACACGGAAACAATCTAAATGTCCTTTGACAGATAATTGGATAAAGAAGATGTGATACGGCCCTGGCCAGTTGGCTCAGTGGATAGAGCATCAGCCTGGTGTATGGAAGTCCTGGGTTCAATCGCCGGTCAGGGCACACAGGAGAAGTGACCATCTTCTTCTCTTTCCCTCCCTTTCCTCTATCTCTCTCTTTTCCCTCCCACAGTCAGTGGCTTGATTGGTTTGAGAGTTAGCCTGGGTGCTGAGGATAGCTTGGTTGATTCGAGCATCGGCCCAAGACGAGGGGATAAGGGGTGGATCCTGGTTGGGGCACATGCCGGAGTCTGTCTCTCTCTCTTCCCTCCTCTCACTTAAAAATAAAAAACAAAAAAAGAAGATGTGATGTATAGATACAGTATATATGTATACAATGGTGTCCTACTCAGCCATAAAAAGATGAAATATTGCTGTTTGCAGCAACATGGATGGATTTTGAGGTTATCATGCTAAGTGAAATAAGTCAGATGTAAAAGGATAAGAGTTATATGATTTTACTCATGTGGCATATAAAACAAAAATCAACAAACAAACAGATAACAGACAACAGAATGGTGGTAACCAGAGAGGGGGAAGGATAAAGAAGGTAAAAGGGGTCAAATATATGGTGACAGAAAGAGACTAGACTTTGGGTGGTGAGTGCACAATGGGGTATACAGATACCGTATTATAAAGTTATAAACATGAAGTTAATGTAATGTTTTTACCCAATGCTACTTAAAATAATTTAAAAAAAAAATGGCCCTGCTTCTGGGTGGTCCTGGAATCAAGGCTGCAGACTGCAGTGGAACCTTTTCCAGATACTCCCCTCCCCCCCCCTCCGGGTGGAGATAGAGCTGTGGAACGCCTTCAGCCTCAGAGGACCTGCCTGGGTGTACCATTCTACAATACATCACCTGTCTGCTGCACTGCATACTCACCACCACAAAGCATGTCTCCTTCCTGCTTGGTGGATCACATTATGCTTGGGTATGGGCCTTGGGCTGAATTTGTATTTGCCTCTGTGTATGCCTGCTTTCTATGGAGTCACAGTCTTGGGCGGTGGGGGAGAGGGGACAGGGATTTGATTATCCTTGTCATATGCTTCTGAATTTTATTTTTTTTTAGCAAGAAAGAGAGAGAGAGATGGAGAGAGATAGAGGGACAAACAGGAAGGGAGAGAGATGAGAAACATCAACTCATAGTTGTGGCACCTTAGTTGTTCATTGATTGTTTTCTCATATCTGCTATAATGGGGGGGGGGGCTCCAATTGAGCCAGTGGCTCCTTGCTCAAGCCATTGACCTTGGGCTCAAGCCATTGACCTTGGGCTCAAACCAGCGACCTTTGGGCTCAAGTCAATGACCCTAGGGTCATGTCTATGACCCTACGCTCAAACCAGTGACCCCACATTCAGCTGGTGAGCCTGTGCTCAAGCTGGTGACCGAGGGGTTTCGAATGTTGGTATTCAGCATCCCAAGTCAAAGCTCTATCCACTGCACCACTGCCTGGTCAGAATGCTTCTGAAAATCTTATGACACAATGCTCCATGGACTTAACACAATCTCTGAATAGAGTTCATAGTTGGTACTCTTGTTTGCATCTTTTGGGCCTTTTTCCTTGTGTTCAATGGCTCCCAATTCTCACCAGCTACTTTATTTTTTCAGTTCTTTATAAATTTAAAATGTAGGGAAAGTGGAGGCACAGGGTTCCCTGCCTTCCAAACAGTAATTGTTTGTGTTTCTACACTTATGAGTTTGTACAAGTCATTTTACAAAACACTGACCACTTATAAAATCAGTTTCCCTCGAATATCCCTCCCTTCTTCTCACCATCCTTCCCAACGTGCAGGGGGAAACGCACCTGGACTGCAAAGTGCAATCACAAATGGGGCAGAAGATGCTGCGTTTTATTTAGTTGAGCAAAGTGATAGGGAAAATGGAAAGTCATGGATGAATGAGGATATGGCAGGGTTAAACCAGTTATTAAAGGGGAGGAAATCTACAAGGATTAGGACAGGATCGGTGCTTTTAAAGAGAGATTTGTCTCAAAGGGACTAAACGAGGCCCGTGGGAAAACTGACACAGCTTTCACATATTTCCCTAAAAATAAATCTCTCTGTGGTTGTGTTGCTAAAGTAAATGAAGCATGTCATGCCAGCTAATACTTTTGAAATAAAGTTTTAATTTTGGAATAATGTGAGACTTATAGAAATGCTCCAACTATAATACAGAGATTTCTTGTATACCCCGCATCAGCCTTCCCTAATGTCATTGTGGGGAAAGCAGCTGTGTTAGGCTTGCTCGCTGCTTTACTGGCTGCAAGCACTTTGCCTGACAAGTGCGTCTATGTAAGGCTACAGGTGGCCCTTACATAGGTTCCCTCGGAGGTGATTCTCCCAGATCGCTCTCCCGCCACTGGGAAGTGTGATTTTCCTGATCCCTTGTCCTTTCACTGTGAAAAGCGGGTTTTCCTTTGTTTATTCGCTCGCCTGTCTTTGCAAGCCTCCAATAAATGGGTAGTGGCTCGACGCTGTCTGGCTCCACAGTTCCTCTACCATCTGCCCAAATTCAGCGCAAACCTGCATGGCCTCAACCATCAGCATTACAAACACAGAACTAGTGCCAACACTAAGAAATTGGTATGTGTATATTACTATTAACTAAACTCTGGATTTTATTAAGATTTCACCAATTTTTTATACTAATGTACTTTATGCCCCTGGATCCAATTTAAGATATCATACTGCATTTAGCATCTAATAATTTTGTAAGAAAAAGTTTTAACAATAATCCTAACAAAAATTTGATTCTGTCCTGATTCATTCTAGGAATTAGTGTGTTGCAATTATATCAGAATTTTGTTAATATATGATAAAATAAAATTTTAATCATATTATTCCTTTCAATTTTCAAATTGGAGAGCTGAGCAAACCATTTCTTACACAAGTTACTATCAAATTTACTTCCTATTTGTAGAAACTTAACTTTAACAAGTTTTTTTTTATGCTTCTAACTATGCTGAGATAATTGCAAGTGATGGTTAGCGAGACTTCCTTAAAATATGCAAAAGAAACCCCCAACCCATGCTATCGGGACATGTGAATAAAATAATAAGTAAGTTTGATGTCTGTATAATCAGTGGAACTGTGTGTGATATGCATGTCGATTCTTTGAGCTACAAATTAAATAAATTAATAAAGCAAAAATAGTTTTGATACAGAATAGACCCCTCAGATAAATACCCTGATAGTAATGCACTGTCAGATATTAATTATTCTCCGCCCTTCTCTTCTTGCACAAATATATATAAATACTTTCAAACAGATATGCAGCATTGTAATTAAAAAGTTTTTCATTCATTTCAGGAGTATTATATTTCACCAGTATCAATTTTATAATGTTATGAAATGAGTCCCAGGGGATATGTAGCTTATATATTTGGAGTAAGGCAACTTTACATTTTTTTGGTTCAATAAATAATTCTCTTAATATCTAGGAGAGTTAACACTTTCTGAGAAGCCAAACGCACTTCTCTTCTTCATATAATTTTTACTGAATTTTGGCAGTAAGCTAGTGCCACAAAACTATTGTGTGGCATATGACACTACACATTTATTTCTCAAGTACCTAAAGGCTTCAGCTAGTGTGGCCTACCTTTGATTCTGACTGGGCTCACTCATGTGTCTGGGGGATGGGCTCTGAGTCAACTGGTTTAGGCTGGGCGTGGCTGGGTGACTGGGCTTTGCTCAGTGTGTGAACCCTGGTCCACCAGGCACAGTGGGCTAGCTGAGCCTGTCCTCACTGTGATGGCAGAAGCACAAGAGAGCAAGCCCAGATTTTCAAACCTGCTCTTGCATCATGTCCATTATTATCCCATTGACTGAAAGAAATCAAATGGCCACACTCAGAATCAAGGGGTCAGGAAATGTACTCTGCTTCCTGCTGGGAGGAACAGCAACGTCACCTGGCAAAAGGCTCAGACACAGAGAGGGCTGAGAACTCATGGATCTGTTTGTTTAAACTATTTAGCCTTCTTAACAGTGGCCTAGCTTTTAAACTTTTAAAAAATTTATTTATTTATTTATTCATTTTAGAGGAGAGAGAGAGAGAGAGATTGAGAGAGAGAGAGAGAGAGAGAGAGAGAGAAGGGGGGAGGAGCAGGAAGCTTCAACTCCCATATGTGCCTTGACCGGGCAAGCCCAGGGTTTTGAACCGGCAACCTCAGCATTCCTGGTCAACGCTTTATCCACTGTGCCACCACAGGTCAGGCAACAGTGGCCTAGCTTTTTTTTTTTTTTTTTTTTTTTTGCATTTTTCCGAAGCTGGAAACAGGGAGGCAGTCAGGACAGACTCCCGCATGCGCCCTACTGGGATCCACCCGGCACGCCCACCAGGGGCGATGCTCTGCCCATCTGGGGCGTTGCTCTGTTGCATCCAGAGCCATCCTAGCACCTGAGGCAGAGGCCACAGAGCCATCCTCAGCACCTGGGCCATCTTTGCTCCAATGGAGCCTCGGCTGCGGGAGGGGAAGAGAGAGACAGAGAGGAAGGAGAGGGGGAGGAGTGGAGAAGCAGATGGGCGCTTCTCTTGTGTGCCCTGGCTGGGAATCAAGCCCGGGACTCCTGCACGCCAGGTGGACGCTCTACCACTGAGCCAACCTGCCAGGGCCTGGCCTAGCTTTTAATACTGAAGATTCAGTAAAGCCTGGTCTTGTAAGGAATACATATGAGAACATTCACAAAGCCTTAAATTGCAAAATATGGCACTTAATTTCTGTCATAAAATTTAGAATAATTTTAGAAAAAACCTACTATTTGATAGGTTGGGAATCATAATTTTATAGATGCTACAAATTAGGTTCAGAGCTCTTAATTGAATCACACAGACCCACACCTTTGATGAGGACTAATTTCTGAGTCTTAGACCAGGGTCTCTTTTACACTTTGAGCATCAGTCCAAAAAACTCAGGCCATTCTTGGGAATGGCAGAAGGCAGTTTTGAAATCATAGCATGAGCTACATAAAATTCAAAGGAAGGATTCATTCTGAGTAATAAATAAATGTCTTTATTTTTATAATGCCTGTAAACATTAATTTTTTGGGAAGAGGATATTATTATGTGGCAAGTTTTCAGGGGATTTCAAAGGAATTGGACAGGAATCAATTTCTTTTCTTTTTTTTTTTTTACAGATACAGAGAGAGAGTTAGTGAGAAGGATAGACAGGGCGAGGGATAGACAGGGACAGACAGACAGGAATGGAGAGAGATGAGAAGCATCAATCATCAGTTTTTCGTTGCAACACCTTAGTTGTTCATTGATTGCTTTCTCATATGTGCCTTGACCATGGGCCTTCAGCAGACCGAGTAACCCCTTGCTGGAGCCAGAGACCTTGGGTCCAAGCTGGTGAGCTTTTGCTCAAACCAGATGAGCCCACACTCAAGCTGGTGACCTCGAGGTCTCGAACCTGGGTCCTCTGCGTCCCAGTCCAAGTCCAACGCTCTATCCACTGTGCCACCAGGCAGTAATTAATTTCTTAAATAAGCATTGCTTTATCACAATTATTTTTTCACATGGCTAATTCTAGGAAGGTATTCAAATTCTATCTTTATTCCATTTTTTTAAATGTAAATCATTTAAGACAATAAAGCACAGTGAAGTGAAGATGAATGCTGTGATTTGAATGTTTGTGAACCCTCACCCTCCCTGTGCTTCATATGTGGAAATCCTACAGCTCATGGTAATGGAATTAGGAGCTGGAGTTTTGGGAGGTGATTCAGTCAAGAGGGTGGAGACCCCATGATAAAATTAGTTACCTTATTAAAGAGACCTGAGAGAGCGCTCTGCTTCCTCCAAGTGAGAATACAGAAGTCAGCAATCTGCAATTAGGAGAGGGCCCTCACCAATCGTACTGGTACCAGTGTAAGATGACCATTTTTACCTTTGTAGTTAAAAAATAATGTGAAGAGATGGTTTAAGGTGGTGTGAATATTCTATTTTCATTTAGCATTTATTGATGAGTCTCACCTGAGTTGATAATTATGGTGACTGTAAAATGACAATTTTCTTATGCTATCATTCAGAAGATTAAAAAAAATCTAAGATTTTACTTTGATACTAATTGGGAGCCTGATTTTGTTATACATAGTTTGAACACTAAGATGTAAGAAATGCCCTAAATCCAACATCAGAGTTTTCTTTTTTTTTTATTAACATCGTAATTGTCTCATGTTATTGGTGATAATATTCCTCCTGTTTTGGTGATAATATTATATAGGGATAGTTACTGTTACTAATAATGTTTATTAAATGCTTACTTTGTGCCAGGCACTGTGGTAAGCACTTAACAGTGTCTCATCTGGTCCTCATAGTACCTACAAAATAGGCACTATTATTGTCTCAATTTTCCAGGTGAGAAAACTGAGGATCAGAGAGGTTAAATAACTTGGTTAGGGCCACAAAGCTTGCTTGCTTTGAAGAGCTGCTGTGGCATCATCATTTGTACTATTAATATATCATAGTCAAGAGGATGGAACTAATCTGCACTGGGAACGTGGTCAGTGCCTTCATCTTCCACTTCCAAGGGCAGCTATATTGTTACATAGCCACTCTTTCATTGCAGCCAAGGGCTGGAATATTCACTAGTGTCTTGAGGTGAATTCAGCCTCCTGATGTGAAATGGCATAACAGAAACTGCGAAGTAGCATAATCCAGTGGTTTTGAAATACTATCAGGAGGGATTTTCTTTCCTGTGACTTGAGGTTTTGAATAACTTCCTTTTTTTTTTAAAAGTTTTATTGAGATATAATTGACATAGAACACTGTATTAGCTTAAGGTGTATAACATAATGATTTGATATAACATATTACAAAATGATTCCCACAATAATTTAATTAATGTCCATCAGCTTGCCTAGTTACAATTTTTTTCTTGTGATGAGAACTTTTAAGACCTGCTTTCATAGCAACTTTCAATTATACAATATAGTATTTTTTAACTGTAGTCACCATGCTGTGCATTACATCTTCATAGCTTATTCATTTTATAACTGGAAGTTTGTACCTAATGGCCACACTCACGCATTATGTCCCCCCCTCCCAACCCCCAGCAACCACCAATCTTTTCTCTGTATCTATGAAAATGGTTCTTCTAGATACCACTGGATGATTTTCTTTCCCCATTACTCATTAAGGGCTTCAGCAATACTCAAACATGAATCAGGAAGGTTTAAATGTTGAAATAAGAGATGGTAGGAGAAAAAAGTGCAGTGAAGGCAGAGATTAGGAGAGCAAAGTGGAGTGAACGGAAGGAAAAAAAAGAGGGAGAGGTATGCCCAGAGCTAAATTTGAATAAAACGTTAGGAATGTTAAAATGATACTTAACCACTTCTGCTACACTTTCAATGAACAATATGTGCAATTTTTGTAATTATTTTTTCCTTTTTATGTTTGTCCTGTGTTTACTGAAATGTAAATTTCAAGATTTTATTTTTAGATTTTAATTTTTTACTTCTTGATTTTACAGAGAGAATTAGGGGACTGGGAACCAAGAAGCATCAAGTTATAGCTGCTTCACTTTAGTTGTTCATTGATTGCTTGTATGTACCTTGACCAGGCAAGCCCAGGGTTTGGAACCAGCGACGTCCACCTTCCAGGTGGAGGCTTTATCCACCGCACCACCACAGGCCGGCCTCAATTTTATGTTTTCTTAAACTAATAATTAAAAATCTGGGCTTGCATTTTGCTTCTTTTTCTCCATCTTTCAAGTACTTAATTTTTACTATATTTACCAGATTATCTCATAGTGATGAACTAGAAAAATAATTTGCCCTTCATCACGGATAATTTGGGAAGCGTCTTTCGAGATTCATTTTAAGGACGACAATGGTAGCGTAGTAGGTACCCGAACAGTGGAATGAGCTTCAGTGAAAGTAAAAACCTGAACAAAGCTTTAGTGACGACCACTTTTTTCCAATTAAATACGCTCAACTTGTATTACGGGGTTTGGCCAAACACAAATTTACAAAAAGGAGTCCAGCGTCTGGTCCCAAACGCCTCCACAACGTTGGCCAGAAACACTATTTTTTATTCAATTTATTGGTTAATAAAACCGCAGCTCCCAGGTGTATGATTCTGTAACTTAAAACGTCCCCTTCGAAAGCTGAGGGAACAGAAACGGGGGGGCGGGGCAAACAGCGTGAGGTCATCAGAAAGCGGCGCCGGCGCCTCGTTGACGTCACCACCGCCGACTGCTTTCCGGAAGACGGGAGTGGAAGGCTGGTGAGGTATTATTCAAAGCTAGATTTTGCTTTTTTCTCCTGCTGTTCATAGGTCATCTCTTTGCCTGGGGTCCCCCTTCCATCCTCCGGCTGGCTGTGAGGGGCGAGGTCGAGCCTCGTAGCCTTCTGCGAATGCGAGCTCGCCTACCCGAGCGGTGGGGACAGCATTGGGGCCGGACCCCCACTTGGCCTGTCCTGTGGTTGCTTGCAGGTTTCATCTTACCTGCTGTTGGACCAGCCGTTAGCTTTTTATACGCTTCTTAGCTCCACCTCTCAAATATTGGAAGGCGGAGAATTTAAAAACACATGACTTCATAATTTCCAGCTGCCTTCCATCCTTGTTTAAGGAAAGAAGGTAAAGGGGAGAGCTGAAGGGGAGTCACTTTCTATGCCACCCACGTTTATCCCGCACATTCCTAGTCACCTGTTGCCTGCCGTTGCTACATAGCCCACCCGCGATTTGGGCTAAGTTCGATCTTCACTTGAAATGAATAGTGGATAATCCTAAGAAAATAGTTTTACTTTATGGCCCAGGAATGTTCATTGTGATTCAAACGTCTGTGCGCTGTTCGAAAAGATCTTTAACGTTTCCTGTTTGTGGACTGATGTTCATTTTGGCGGGATAAAGATGTGTCTGTCCCAGTGAGATAGATGTTTGCTACCCACATGTTAACCTAATTGGACTGATGGTAGATTGAACTGAGACTTGACCTTTTGTTTACGTTGGATCTGAAAATAACTAGATTACCGTAACTGAAACTCAGAGAACCATTTGCGACCGTTTGAAATGAACTCATTGCTTTGTTGAAAGATAATGACAGTTTGAAAAATGGTTTTTCAAAATAAAACAATTCTCAGTCAAAACATGTTAGAGCTGACTTCAGGTAGCTGTGTTGTATATATTACAGCTCAGAGGTGATGGTTTTTCAGAACAGCTTTTTACATGGCTCTTTATATATGTTATCTCAGCTGTTCAGCTTTTCAGGCAGTTGAGCAGTTGAGCAGTATGGCTCTAAATAGTGCACAGTGGATTAAGGTATTTGATTGTTTTCACTTTACTAAAATAATAACTGATGTTACTAATATATTGAGTGCTAATAGAGCCAGCCCGTGTTCTAATATTTTAATGCTTTACCTATATTATTCATTTAAACTGTACAATAGTTCTGTATACTGTTATGATTATTTTAGAGATAAGAAAATATACTAAGCAAATTTCATGGTTTTAGAAGGTAATTTTACTGCTTTATAATTTTGAAAACACTTCAAATTAAACATTAGACTTAAACAATAGAAGTAAATTCATTGTAATCTGATGTAATTATTCACCTCAACCTTGAGCAGCATCTTTATAATTTATATCACATTCTATTATCAGACTTTGGAATAAATTTGTTTTTAGAGGTTAATATCTTTAAAAGGATGAAGTCTATCTTTTCTCAGGGATTTTACTGTAAGTCTGAAGGAGCATTACAGGTAACACTAACATGGACTGTCTGCCAAAGACAACAGTATTTATTGAGAGATTATTGTATGTACATTGAACTTTTTTTTTTTTTTGTATTTTTCTGAAGCTGGAAACGGGGAGAGACAGTCAGACAGACTCCCGCATGCGCCCGACCGGGATCCACCCGGCACACCCACCAGGGGCAACGCTCTGCCCACCAGGGGGCGATGCTCTGCCCCTGGGGGGGGGGGAGTCGTCGCTCTGTTGCGACCAGAGCCACTCTAGCGCCTGGGGCAGAGGCCACAGAGCCATCCCCAGCGCCCGGGCCATCTTTGCTCCAATGGAGCCTTGGCTGCGGGAGGGGAAGAGAGAGGCAGAGAGGAAGGTGGGGGGGGGGAGGGGTGGAGAAGCAAATGGGCGCTTCCCCTGTGTGCTCTGGCCGGGAATCGAACCCGGGACCTCTGCATGCCAGGCTGACGCTCTACCACTGAGCCAATCGGCCAGGGCCTGAACTATTATTTTTTAAAGATAATGCAGTGCAGTAAAGTCAATACAGTAATTGAATTCTGGTGCAACATCTGTAGATGTGTTTCTAGTTTCAAAAAAATTATATATTGGCTTTGTTCTCTCACTTAATTTAATTATGTGTAATTCTGCTTGGCATAGGGATGGAAACAGACCCAGAATGTACATTATATTTTTGTTAGATCCATGTGGTGACTTCCTAATATTTATAAGTGCAACTTCTAGTATGATATTAAGATTCACCAAAATTTGATTCTAGTTTACTTTCATTGATTTTAGCCAGTTAACAAATAGTTACTAAATACCTAATATGTGGCGAGACATGCTAGTCATGTGGAGATACAAATATCATGCAACATGAATTCTGCCTTGAAGGAATGGCTTACTGGGTAAATAACCAATGGAATGTTCTGAAAAGAGGAGTGATATGATCTGATTCCGCTTTTTAACAGAATCACTCTGGCTGCCTTAATTAGTCAGGAGACCAATTAGGAAGGTGTTGTAATAATTCAGATGAGATGATAATGGCTTCAGAGTGGAAAGAAATGGATATGGTGAGTAGCAGTTCAATTGTGGATGTATTTTGTAGGTAAAGCTTATGGATTTGCTTATGGATTGAGTGTAGGTTATAAAAGTAAGATGATTGTGAAGGGTTTGGGCTTGAGCCTCAGTTAATCACCCTTAGTGGAGAAGTGGAAAACCATGGGAGAATCAGGTTTGGTGGGTGCAGAATAGGAGTTCACTATGACGTGCTAAGTTTGAAATGTCTGTTAGTCATTCACATGGAGATGTTGAGAAGGCAGTTGAGTCAAGTCTGGAGTTTGGTGGGGAGGTCATTGCTGGAAAAGAACATTTGGGAGTGAACAGATGGCATTTAAAAATGTAAAACGAGAGAGTCACCGAAGGAGTGATTGCAAACAGAAAAAAGAAGCAATAGAACTGCATCTTTAGGTATTTTAGACTTCATAGGTTTGAGGAAAAGAACTAGCAAAGGAGGCATAATTATTTTATTTATTTATTTATTTATTTTCTTTTCTGAAGCTGGAAACGGGGAGAGACAGTCAGACAGACTCCCTCATGCGCCCGACCTGGATCCACCCGGCACGCCCACCAGGGGGCGACGCTCTACCCACTAGGGGGCGATGCTCTGCCCCTCCGGGGCGTCGCTTTGCCGCGACCAGAGCCACTCTAGCACCTGGGGCAGAGGCCAAGGAACCATCCCCAGCGCCCGGGCCATCCCTGCTCCAATGGAGCCTTGGCTGCGGGAGGGGAAGAGAGAGACAGAGAGGAAGGAGGGGGTGGGGGGTGGAGAAGCAAATGGGCGCTTCTCCTATGTGCCCTGGCCGGGGATCGAACCCAGGTCCCCCGCACGCCAGGCCGACGCTCTACCGCTGAGCCAACCGGCCAGGGCTAAAGGAGGCATAATTAACAGCTCATGAGGGACAAGGATAATTTTGAAAGTCTGGGTTGTGGGATTCAGGGTGAATTGTTTTGTTCTAGTTTGATGGGTCAAATAAAATAAAGATTGACACTTGGATTTATCAAGAAACACAAAGGAGTATTATTGCTGGATATAACTATTGTATATGTATTATGACTATGTCTGGAGAACCTTGGGAGCAAAGAGGAAGAAGAGACTACAGTGGTACCTTGAGATACAAACAGACCAACATGAATTTTTTTTTTTTTTTTTACAGGGATAGAAAGAGAGTCAGAGAGGGATAGATAGGGACAGACAGACAGGAACGAAGAGAGATGAGAAGCATCAATCATCAGTTTTTCGTTGCGACACCATAGTTGTTCATTGATTGCTTTCTCATATGTGCCATGACTGCGGGCCTTCAGCAGACTGAGTAACCCCCCGCTCGAGCCAGTGACCTTGGGTCCATGCTAGTGAGCTTTTTCTCAAGCCAGATGAGCCCGCGCTCAAGCTGGCAACCCCAGGGTCTTGAACCTGGGTCCTTCCGCATCCCAGTCCGATGCTCCATCCACTGCGCCACCGCCTGGTCAGGCGAATTTTTTAAGATATGAGCTGCAACTTGGTCCGTATTTTTGTACGAGATCCAAGCGAAATTCCGAGATAACGAGTCAGTGATTTGGGAAGCTGCCACTAATTGGGTCCAGTATCGGCAGTTTGATATACGAGTTGACTGACTTATGAGCTCTGTTACAGAACGAATTAAATTCATACCTCAAGGTACCACTGTACTTTTGTTTGGGAGATATGGAAGCCTTTATAGAAGAGGATGCATTTGATTGGGTTTTAAGGGATTAATAGGTAGGTTTCACTAGGCCCAGAAGATAGGGGAGAGGGTATTCCAAGCAGAGGAAAAAGCCTTACTTCTCTTATTTCAAAGCCATACCTTCCAGTCAGCTGTTTTAAAGATTCTTTTGTCCTTCCTTATCTTTCTGTTGTGCCCACTAGCTAGTTCCTCATTCTGGGTAACTATTCTTCTAGGCCTATTGAATATTGCTAAAGAAATTCACAAAAGACACAAATAATGCTACCCTACCTCACCCGGGCTCTCTCTCAGTTTCCTGACAATTTCTTTATTTATCCCTATTCTCTTACTTTTATCAGTGAAGAAGGCTGATAGGAAAAAATGGATTCATTTGAAATATGGTGTTGGGGGAGAGTTCTGCGGATACCTGGGACCACCAGAAAGACTAACCAGTGGGTCCTAGAGCAAATTAATCCTGAAACATCTATGGAGGCAAAAAAGAGAAAACTGAAGCTGTCCTACTCCAGGCAATGTCGTGAGAAGGCAGGGTTCACTGGAAAAGACAATAATGTTGGGAAAAATAGGAGGCAGCTGGAAAGGAGGAAAACCAAACATAAAATGAATTGGCTCCATACAAAAATCCATAGGCACAAGTCTATAGGAGCTGAGAAGGACTGTTGACATTGGAGACATCACTCATATTGGGTCCCTGGGAGTTGGAACCTTAAAGAAAACGTCATGCAAATTCAAGTATGGCTCCACACTTGTATATCTTTTTTCTTGAACACAAATATCTGTTTTTCAATTTCTGTTCACTTTAATATGTCTCAAGACTGTATACTCTACCTCATACTTTTGCAGTGCTGTTGGAGTTCTTTATTGAATGAGTACATCATAATCTCTTCAACCAGATCTTGTTTACGGGCGGCACATAGGTTGTTCCCTGCTTTAAAGTTAAAGTGTTTTAAAGATTTGCAGTGGTTGTCCTTGAACATTATCTTGTGTGAGATATATTTTGAGAAGTAAAATTGTAGGGTCAAAGATTTGCACATAATTTTGAAGCATAGGGCCTAACTGTCCCACAAAACACTCAGTTTACACTACAATTAATAGTGAAGGAGAGACTGTTTCTCCTCACCTTTGCCCAGACTATGTACTATCAATCTTTTTAATTTTTGCTTGTTTGGCATGAAAAATAGCATCTTGTTTTGTTGATTTATGTTTCTTTAATTATGAGTAAGATTGAATAACAATGTTTATTGATCATCTGGATTACTTTTATTTGTGAGCTGCAGGTTTTCTTTGTTCATTTTTCTTTTGCATTGTAGGGTTGTTGTTTTTTTGTTGTTGTTAAATTGATTTGTAGAGGTTCCTTTTATCTGTCTTTATGTTGCAGATCTTTTCCTCTAGTTTTCCATTTGACTTCAAACTTTGTTGGTTTGCTTATTTATTTTCTTATGCATATATTTTTATAACAGCCAGGTAAAGATGTAAGACATTAGGATTTTTTTTAAAAGGAAATTTGTGACATTCTTAAAATAGTTATGGACACTCTGAAATGTCAGCCTTTGTTGGAAATGTCAGTAACACAAACCTCATTTAAAGCCACAGCTCTGTCTTGTTTTCATGAGTTTTGTTGGTAACCGTCACAGATCTGATGGCACTTCGTAGCCTCACCTTCAATTATATTTGGAGTTGAGACGAGATATAATAGAGCTGCTTAAGTATTTTAGATCATATTTCAGATTTAGATATCTCCCAGTTTATGAACTGAATTGTATTCTAAAAGTTAACTTGTGAATTGGCTATCTAGTTTCACTGTAGAAATAATGTACATAGGTTTGATGTCTTTGCTCTCAGTGTAATTAATCCATGAAGACTAATTTTTTTTTTAAGCAAATTTAAGATATTAGACACTTTTACCCAGGGATGTTTTTCTAATACAACTATGTATAATGCTGTTTCCATAGTGACAGAATTATCAGTAATTTCTTGCTGTCACCTAATACCCAAACCATGTTCATATTTCTTTCTCTCAAAAAAATATCTTTTAACAGTTGGTTTATTTGAATCAAGATCCAAACAAGATCTGTACATTTTATTTGATTTTATATTTTCTAAGTCTCCTTTAACTTCTTGTAGTCTGCTGCCCTTGCCTTTTAAACAGTTTTGTTTTCATGTCATTTACTTGTTCTAGAAATCAGGTCAATTGTCCTCTAGAGTATTTCTAATTCCAAGTTTGTCTGTCTGCTTTCTGGTGGTGTTAATATGTTTCTGTTTTCCATATTTTCTGTATAATGGAAGTTAGCTCTGAAGGCTCAATTAAATTCAGATTCAGCTCTTTTGGGAGTTGGAAATGCAGCACAGATGATGCTGTTTACATCATATTGCTTCACATCAGGAGGTTCATAATATATTTTTCTCTTTTTTTTTGTATCTTTCTGAAGCTGGAAACGGGGAGGCAGTCAAGACAGACTCCCGCATGCACCCGACCGGGATCCACCCGGCATGCCCACCAGGGGGCGATGCTCTGCCCATCTGGGGCGTTGCTCTGTTGCGACCAGAGCCATAATAGCTAGCGCCTGAGGCAAAGGCCAAGGAGCCATCCCCAGTGCCCGGGCCATCTTTGCTCCAATGGAGCTTCGGCTGCGGGAGGGGAAGAGAGAGACAGAGGAAGGAGAGGGGGAGGGGTGGAGAAGCAGATGGGCACTTCTGTGTGCCCTGGCCGGGAATTGAACCCGGGACTCCTACACGCCAGGCCGATGCTCTACCACTGAGCCAACCGGCCAGGGTCCTCTTCTTTTTTTTATAATATGTTTGTGCAACTTTGAGTGAAGTGGAGATAGATCCATGTATTCAGGTAGTATTAGCCTCCCCCTCTGTTACAAACTTCCCTGTTGTCCTTTTATTGGTTTGTGATCATTGCCTGAATCTTTCATTTCATTAGGGGTTGCAAAATGTTATTTTGAAGAAAAGTTGATATTTCTTTCACATTTGTTAGCTGGAATTTGACATCTAGGTTTATTTCTTGGGAACCTGACAATCGAGTAACAAAGCTGCTATGGGAAAATGCTGTGAGCACAGCAACTTGAAGTGCCAAAAGTAGACCTCTCTTTGCTTAGTTCTGGTGGCTTAAAAGAGTGTGGTGGTCTCTTTGATGCGTTAGCTTGGCTAGTGCTGTCCCCAGATAGTCCATGAAACGCCAATCTAGGTGTTGCTGTAAGGGTATTTGTAGATCTGACTAAAATCCACAGTCAGTTTACTTAGTTGACTTGAGGAAAACTATTCTAGATCAGTGATCCCCAACCTTTTTTGGGCCACGGACCAGTTTAATGTCAGAAAATATTTTCATGGACCGGCCTTTAGGGTCGGACGGATAAATGTATCATGTGACCGAGACAAGCGTCAAGAGTGAGTCTTAGACAGATGTAACAGAGGAAATCTGGTCATTTTTTTAAAAATAAAACATAGTTCAGACTTAAATATAAATAAAATGGAAATAATGTAAGTTATTTATTCTTTCTCTGCGGACTGGCACCAAATGGCCCACAGACCAGTATCGGTCCACGGCCTGGGGGTTGGGGACCACTGTTCTAGATAAGTCAACTGACTTAGTCATTGAGAGACTTTAGAAGCAGAGCTGAGACTTACTTCCCTGACAGAAGAGGAACTCCACCTCTGGATAGCAGCCTCGGTTTGTAGCCACGTTCTAGTGTGGCCCGCCCTGGAGGCCTGCCCTACAGAGTTTGGAATTACAATACTTAGCCAGACCCCACAATTGCGTAAAATCATTTCTTGTAATAAATCTCCTCAGATATTTATCGCCTGCTGGTTCTGCTGCTCTGGTTGAACTCTGGCTGGTACAAGCAACTCCCCTGACTCTCCTGTTCTCTGACCCAATGGGGTGAGGAATGGAGGTAGAGTCGGAGGACCTACTTAGAGTTACCATTGTAATGAATTGCTCAGGCTGGGACTCCTGAGAGAGAAATGCAGAGCTGAGTGGAACTACAGGTGTAAACTGAGACTGTCCTGGGCAAATTGTGCCATAGAGACATTTTGTGTGTCAGCCACCAGTGATAGATACATCAGTATGACACCACACCCTCAAGTTGCTTATAGTCAAAGGAAAGGCAGGTAAATCAAGTGATGTTACCAGATCGTGTTTCAAATGACATTGTTTATTTAGACAGAATAAGACGATGCCACCCAGAGGGGTAAAAGGTTAGAGTGATTGTGGCACATTTGGAAAACTGCCCTCATGGCTATAACCTTAGGATTGGATGAGGGAAACCATGAAAGATGAGGTTAGTCAGACAGGGGACACATTGTAATGAGCTTGACCTCTATTCCTGTGGGGTTTGGAGCTTATCTTCAAAGTGCTGGAGGACAATTGCAGAATTTTAAGCAGAGGCGCATACCATTGCCAGACTATCTTATAAAAAAATCATATTTTGTAACATTCTAAAATTTAGAATGGAAAGAAAATGATAGAAGAAAGACTATTCAGGGATTGAGAAAATCTAGTCAGTGAGGAGAGAACTTGTGGTGTAAGGATATTAAAGCTGCTGTATTTGCAAGACTGATTGGATTTGGGGCCTGAGGAGGGAGCGAGGGGTGACTCCTAGGTTCCTGGCTGGACTGACCTCCCAGGAGTAGAGAATCGGGAGGGAAGGGGGTGACTTCACTTGTGTGTGTGATGCTTGCACTCCTCCTTTTCTTCTGTGGATTCTATCGCTTTCGTAACTGGTGAGCGGAGGGAAGGAGCAAAAATGTCCCATAGAGCAGTGGTCCCCAACCCCTGGGCCGTGGACCGGTACCAGTCCGTGGGCCATTTGGTACCGGTCCGCAGAGAAAGAATAAATAACTCACATTATTTCCGTTTTATTTATATTTAAGTCTGAATGATGTTTTATTTTTAAAAAATGACCAGATTCCCTCTGTTACATCCGTCTAAGACCCACTCTTGATGCTTGTCTCAGTCACGTGATAAATTTATCCGTCCCACCCTAAAGGCCGGTCCGTGAAAATATTTTCTGACATTAAACTGGTCCGTGGCCCAAAAAAGGTTGGGGACCACTGCCATAGAGATTACTGTGCAGGGGTTCCCCTTCTCTGCCCTGAGTCTCAGCCAGACTGCTGAGGGATGAAGAGAAGCACGTTTTCTCCTGCCCTCTTCCACTTTGCCACCTCTGCAGCCAGGCTTTGGAAGGAGTAGGTGGAGGGGTGAGGAATACGGATAGAACCCCAGACAGGCAGGGGTGGGTGAGTTCTATTTCTTCTCTGCACATTTTACCATGTACAACCTTGGACAAGTTACTGAAACTCAGTTCCTCATCTGTGAGGAGTAGATGAGTTAATGTGTGCGGTGTGCTTAGGCTAGCGCCTGGCCGGTATGCAGCGGTGTTCAGATGTCTGCCATTGTGCTGATACACTGCTCCCTCCTGGGGCCCTGGGAACGGGGGAGTTTATGTAGCTCCCTTTTGCAACTCTTGTGGAAGGAGCCAATACAGGGGCTGTCCATATAAGATGTTAGAAGAAATCATTTGAATTGGGGGGAATTTTTGATAATAGAAGAACCTTTATTTTTTAGTCTGTCTTTGTCATGCTTATTTTTTTAGATAGGTGAAAGGCAAGTGGTTCAGTTCAGATTTAATGAGGGTAATTATTCTTACTTACTGCCTTGCTTTCAGTGTTTCACCCTAACCCATTTTAACAATAAATAGCTACTTGTTTATTGGGGCTTAGGGACATGGAATAATTGCAGGAAAACATCTCCCATTATGATTCTAGAGAGGGAAAATATTTTCTAATAAAAAAAGTCAGATGAAAAATTTACATTTAAATAATGGTCTTTTTGAATTTTTATACTTGCAGTATTTGTTAAAAGCCAAATACTTTATTAGAATATGCATTTATTTAAATTTCATAATTATTTTTATTACAAATTTAACATGCTTTTTGAAGTAACAGAACTTAAACACTGAAGAATGAAGAGTTAAAAAAATGAGTCTGCTTTGATCCTATTTCTTAATCCCTTTTCAGAGAGAATGTCTATTTCTTATGTCTCCTTCAAATCTTTTTTAGTATCTCTACAGATACAGCTTTTTAAAAACAATTGGCATATGTTAAATATATTACATGTTGTATACAGTGTTCTATGATATTTTTTACCACTTATCATTATGTGTTATTACATACAGATTTACTTCTTTCTCTTTTTCTTTCTTCTTTTTTTTATACTGTGAACAATATTTTATTTAGTCATTTTTGTGTGCAACCGAAACTCTGGGAGTTCAAAATTAACATCCTTGCCCATGCACCTCTTGTAGACATCAGGAAAAGTTTCAGCCTTGTGCTCCATGTATTTCTGCTGGGCTTTATCCAAATGAATCTTCATGAGCCAACTCATTTTTAATATTCTTTTGGATGGAATGTGCTACAGTTTATTTAGTTGTTTCCCTAGATTATTTTTAGTATTTTGTTACTGGTCATTTATTCAACAAATGTTTATTGACTGCCAGGCGGTGCTAATGAACAAAACATAAACAAATTCTGTTCTCATGTAAAAAGTTAGCATCTTTTGAGGTGGGCAGACAATAAGTAAATATCATGAATATGTCAGGTGTTATTGAGTACTGTAAGGTAGAGGAGATAGGGAGTGCAGGGTCTGAGAGGTAGGGTATGATGGGTGGGCCATGTATTTTAAAAGAGGATGATCAGGAAAATTTACCAGTAGGTGATGTTTGAGCAATGAGCTCTGAAACTGTTGGTGAGAGGGGGAGCAGGACATTCTAGGAAGGGGAGAAATGCAAAGGCCCTGAGGTAGGGGAATGCTTGTGCTGATGGAGGAGGAGCAATGAGGCCATCCTGCCTAGAGTGGAATGAGCAAGGGGTAGAATGGGAGGAGCTGAGGTCACAGAAAGATGCTGAGAAGGCAGGTTGTGTTGGGCTTTTTAGGACATTGTAAAGACTGTCTTTTACTCTGAGTAAGGTGGTAAGCCTTTGGAAGTTTCCAAGCCAGAGGTATGATGTAGATTTGGAATGACCACTCTGCTTTTTCTTGATAATAAACTACTGGGCTGGAAACAGGGAGGCCATTTAAAAGGCTAGTGCAATAATTTAGGTGAGGCACAACAATGGCTTGGACTGGCTTGGACCAGGGTGGCAGCAGTAGCAGTGGTAGGATGTGGTCAGCTCTGAAGATGTTTTAGACAGGCTAAAAGAGAAAAGAGTCCAGGGCCTCTCTGAAGTTTTGGGGCTAAACAATTGGAAAGGTGGAGTTACCAGGAAATGAAGTGGGGAAGACTACAGTAGGCAAGATTAAGCATTTGGCTTTGGGCATATTATGCTTGAGAATCTATCAGTATCCAACCAGAGGAATTATTGAGTAAGCAGTTGGAAATGTCGATTTGGAATTCAGTAGGGAGGCCAGGCTGGAGACACAAACCTGGGAGTCATCAGTGTTTCAGTGCAATTTAGAGCTCTGAGCTCACCTATGGAGTAAATTAGAGAACAGGCTTGAGGACAGATCTTGAGATACTTCAAGGTTAAAAGGCTGGGTATGAAAAGGGTGCTGCCAAGGACACCAAGAAAGCACCCAGTGAGGTAGGAGGGAAACCAAGAAAATATGTTGTCCTGGAAACCAAATGAAGGGAGGCAGTGAAGTCAGATGGTGAGAACTGAAACCTGACCATTGAACTTAAAAATGTGACTGTGTGGGGGACCCTGACAGGAGCAGTTTTGAGTGAGAAGTAGTAGGACTGTGTGTAGTAGATTTCAGAAAGAATGAAGGAGAGGAATTGGACTGTTAGTATAAGTAGTCCTTTTGAGGAGTTCTAAAAGGGAGATAGACAGTGGAGCGTTAGCTGGAGTCAGATGTTTCTTGTCTAAGATAGAGAAATACAATGTTTTAAGAATTATGGGTAATGATTCAGCAGAGGGAAAAATTGATGCAAGAAGAAAGTGGGGGAAATTCAGAGAGGAGTTTGAAGAATCCATTTTGATAGATTTGTATGAATGTATACAAAGATTTCTGGAGGCTAGATTCTTAAGAGGATTTCCAGAGTCAAAGGGTATATGCATTTAAAAAACCTGTAGCAATTTATAGTCTACCTTCAGTTTATAACCTTTTCTAACATTGAACTTTGATAATCTTTAAAATTATTACCAATTTGATGGGTGGTATCCTCATTATTTTAATTTGATTTATGCTTTGTAGCAACTTAATCTAACTAATCCTTTATGGTATTTTGGCAAAATATTTTCTCCCAGGTTGTTTCTTTTAACTTTGCTTATGCTGTAATTTTACCATATAGATGCTTTTTAATTTAGTTTTTATGTAATTCTGTCAGCCATTTCTTTTTATAGCATTTGGATTATATAAATATTTTATATAATGTTTTTAATATGTTTGTTCATTTACCTTTTACATTTATCTGGATTTTTTTTGTGTATGTTGTAAAATAGGTGTCTTAAGTTTTTTATCTTTTTCTATGTTTTTTTAATCTTTTTATTTTTTTAAATTTATTTTATTCATTTTTTTTTTTTAGAGAGGAGAGAGAGACAGAGATAGAGAGAGAGGAGAGAGAGACAGAGAGAGAGAGAAGGGGGGAGGAGCAGGAAGCATCAACTCCCATATGTGCCTTGACCAGGCAAGCCCAGGGTTTTGAACCGGCGACCTCAGCATTTTCAGGTCGACGCTTTATCCATTGCACCACCACAGATCAGGCCTCTTTTTCTATGTTCTTAACCAGTTAAATACCATAAGAATGAATTGGTTTTTAAAGGTTTGGAAAAAATTACTTATAATATATTTTGGGTTTGGATCCCTTTTGGAGGCTAGATCTTTGACTTCCTTTAAATTTTTTCCTTATGGTTAATGATCTCTTTGTTTAAATACTTCTTTTAGGTTAGTTTTGGTAATTGATAATTTTTTCTCAGCAACTAATTCTTTTTATTTGTATTTTCAAATATATTGGTTTAAGATTTTACATAAAGCAGAGCAATACTGCATCTTCTCTGTACTTGCAGTATATCCCTGTTCTTGCACTTGGATCTGGACAGCAGATGCTGGAGCCATTCTTTGACAGTGCTAGGGGTTGGTTAGCTGTTTTCAGCCCTTGAGGCCAAGCTCTTACTGCCCTTGTTTTGGGGTTATTCGTAGATTCTTCCCCTTTGTTTGTAGGGCATTGTAGGCTCCTTGTTTCTATTGTCCAGTTTGCTCTTTAGCTTACAAAAGTTTCTACTGTTGAGGCTAGCTGATGGCTATGTGCCTCTTTTGGTTTTCAGCATTACTATGGACTTAATTTGATATTTCTTCTATCATTTTGGAGAGAATTCTGGGAGGGATGAGACAAATCTGTGTTTTCAGTTAGCCTTTTGAAATAGCAAGGCACAGTTCTATGTGGTTTTCTTTTATCATTGTTCTTTGTTTAATTGTTGGTTGCACAGTAGTTGGATAGTAACTTTACAGCACAAGTAGTGAGAGTCAGATGGACTTCACTTTTTTTTTTAAATGAATCCAGATGTCTCAGTGGAGTATATACTTGTTGAATAGAAATGTTGATATATTGTGACTAAGTATTCAAATAGTACTTTTCAAACTTAAATGACCTAGTCATAACATTTAGAACCTAAGGGTCCTTTATAGATCATTAGACCATTTTATGGATGAGGTATTTGAAGTCCAGAGAGACTCAGTGATTTATTTGAAGTAACAGAGTCATTGATCAAGCAAGATGTAAAGCCCACATATCTTTACTTCAATTCTGCTGTTCTTTGTGCTGTTTTACCACGTTCTTGCTGTTTTCTTTAGCTATGTAATGAAAGAGGTATTTTCAGCTAATTAAAAAAATAATTTAAAACCTAAAGATGGTACATATGTATGGCTTAGAAGTGCTTCTGAAATCTGATCTTAGAAACCACTTGAAATACACTGATGTGTATTTTGCTTTTTCTCACATATATATTAAATATTATGATATAAATGTGAATTTTAAAAGAATGGGCTGTCAGCTATGCTCTAGCCTAAATGAAAACCCTGTAGTTTATTTCTCCCAAACTTCCTCTTTTCTGCTTTATGTAATTTATGGGTTTTTTGAATTTCTTCTTAATATTTTAAAGAAGCTTAAGGAATATATAAATATAGGCTTGAAAAATTATTTTAGTGATAAATAATCATATTTCAGACCTAGCATTTCTCATTTTTTAATTTAATATACCCTGCTACTAGGTCAACACCTAAATATAGAAGGGCTCTAATACATGTTTTTTGAAAATAGAAGAGCTTTGCTTATCATTTTTCAGCAAGCATTAGGGGATATACTCATCACACTTTCATTCCTTTGCTTGATCTTTAACTTCAACAGAAATTTCCTTAAATGTAGAATTTTGATAATTGATATTTCATGTGTGGCAGTCATGTCTTAGTTCTCAAAAAGCATTGAGAGTTTGATATGTGTAGCATTAGTGACCTTGGGTGGGTCTGTTCCTTGTCCCTCCGCCCCCACCCCTGCCCTTCGAGCAACTTAAGAAGAAGGGAAGTTTATATATAATAGCTCTAGAATTATATTCTAAGATTTCTTTAATATTTTTCCGGTTTTAACTCTTTTAGCACTTTTGAAGTACATGGTATGACCTATGCATTTTTCTTTTGTAACTTAAAGAGCAACCTTTGTCTCCAGTATAAATTCTAAGAATTTACTTCTTTGCAGTTGGTCATGATGGCAGGAGAAGAAATGAATGAAGACTATCCAGCAGAAATCCATGAGTATTTATCAACATTTGAGAATTCCATTGGTGCTGTAGATGACATGCTGAAGACTATGATGTCTGTTTCTAGAAATGAGTTGTTGCAGAAGGTACTTTAAAAATGTAATTTCTAAAAATGTAATTCATAAAAGAGTGCTGTGTTAAGAAATAATGATATATGCATGATCCTTTCCCCTGTTATTTCAATTTTATAAGTATTGGGGTAATTTTAGGAGATAAAACTCCAACCTTAGGAAATACCTTTTAGCTATATTTTTATTTTGACCAAAAAAAAAAAAAAAAAAAGCCTGACCAGGCGGTGGTGCAGTGGATAGAACGTCGGACTGGGATGCGGAGGACCCAGATTTGAGACCCTGACTGAGGTCACCAGCTTGAGCGCGGGCTCATCTGGTTTGAGCAAAGGTCACCAGCTTGGACCCAAAGTCGCTGGCTCAAGCAAAGGGTCACTCGGTCTGCTGAAGGCCCCTGGTCAAGGCACATATGAGAAAGCAATCAATGAACAACTAAGGTGTAGCAATGAAAAACTGATGATTGATGCTTCTCAACTCTCTTCGTTCCTGTCTGTCCCTATCTATCCCTCTCTCTGACTCTCTCCTTGTCTCTGTAAAAAAAAAAAAAAAAAAAAAAAAAGGAGCACTCCCAGCATTCTTTTCTACAGACTCTATCTTTGACCTTTTAAGTATTACAATGATGTTATCAGGGTTTCTGGAAACCCTATAGGACAAAAAGAGTAAATTGACTTTGACAGTCTAAAACAAATCTCATTATGTTTCTTCTGTCTTTGGTATTGCCTAAGCATTTTAGCCTGCTTCTTATACATAAATGCATCATGTACAATGTTTATATTGATAAATTACTTTTGACGTACAAAGCCCAGATCATAACTCCTGAAATTAAAATAATTCAAAAGAATTTTTCTTGCATTATACACATTCCTTGTCTAACTAAAGATGGTACTCTGAATTGGAAATTTGTGGGCAAAAATCACTGGTTAACAAAACTTTTTCTTTTTGCAAATGATTTACAGATCATTTGGCTATTGGAGTATCAGAAGTGAAAAAAACATTTGATGCATTGTGCTTGGTGAAAGTTTAAAATACGTGATGGTCCTCAAAATTTGAATTTCTTCTCTTTATCTCTTTCTTCAGTTGGACCCACTTGAACAAGCGAAAGTGGATTTAGTTTCTGCTTACACATTAAATTCAATGTTTTGGGGTACGTATATTACTTTGGAGCTAATTAGAAAGCAAATTATTTATTGAGTCAAGGGTGATTTATTCTTTAATTGCTAGCAATTTATATACAGTTATACTTTATGACAATTTTAATAGTCAGATATTTATTTCTTTTAAATCATAATACCATATGCCCATAAACCACACACATATTTATTATTACATAAAGGTTGAATAATTTAAAATTTAATCAATCATATGTGTGACATTTTTTTTGTAACTACAGTTTCTTTAATTAATGCTCTTAATTAATAGATACAGCATTTTATTTCATGAAATCTTTCTCTTATAGTTTACCTGGCGACTCAGGGCGTCAATCCTAAGGAGCACCCTGTGAAGCAGGAGCTGGTGAGATGGCAGTGGGCTTCTTCCTCCCCAGTCTGCTCAGTGTTCCCCAAGCCAAGCCCCAGCACCTCCACCACACTAACTGGGGAGAGTAAAATCATTGCGGGTTGAAATTATGAAAGCGAGTCAGATTTCATCATGTCCTTAGTTTTTCTTAGTGTTGTCAGAGAATTGGTGTTTCATATATTATACAAATCTCTGGATGGGAAAAATATGTTATGATTCTAGTAATTATTTATAACTTCCATATTATTTTTTCTATAAATTCTTGAAATCTTGTTCATCTCTACAACTGCATTTTTAAAAAAAACTCTTACACAATTCTTAAAAGTATATTCTAGTTGATTTACTAGCAAAGACGGGAAAGCTTCTCCCCCACCTTTTCAATTCTTCCATTAATTCATTTTCTCAGCAGTAAAGAATTCAGTTCAGCAACAAAGCTAAAAGCTTTTTTGGCACCAGTTGTATGTGTACTGTCCAGTAATTCTGCATTAGTGACATATTTACAACCTGTAATAAATCTTCTAGGTTTGTCTTTGTATTCCATTTGGATGTATAAGTACTGTATATAAGGTCTGGTATCGTAGAGTTTTTGCTGACTTCAAAAATGAAATCAAATCATTCAACTTAAAAGAGAAAAATTAGAAATCAAACTATAGTTACCTTCTTGACTTGGCTTTATGAATAAAAATATTAATTTATTCTTTGTGTTTATAAAATATTAGGTAAATAGATGTGTGAAATACACTTGACACTGTATTATTGTCCGTAAGTCTTACGGTATTTGATATGTATGTTATGTACAACTTAGTAAAGTGTACATAACAGTTAAGTAGTTGGTCATTTAGTTTTAAAAAATGAATAACCAGATCTGTTGTCTTCATTTTGTTAATGTGTGAACTAAGATAGTTTCTCCTTTTAAAGTTCTTGAGGGAAAAGAAATTTATTTTTAAAAACAGAAATTGTGATAAAATACTTAAAGCAAAGTATAAAGCAATATGATACACAAATCTTGATCTGAGTAGTGATATTTGCTTTAAATCCTAAGAGGTTCTATTTTCAACTTTCTAATACAGGCTTTACATTTATAAAATATTTCTCTTTTCTTTTAACGCAGAGTTATTGTGAGTATTTTAATATTTGGTTCTGTCATGGAAAAGATAAAATCATGTCTTCTTTCTCCCTCAGAACCCACTTTATGGAGTAGTACATTCATATTCTGGACAAGGGTTGACAAAGTACAGGAATTCATGACCCTTTTCTCCTTTTCTGGCCTTGTGACAAACATCACTAATTGATCATAGAGTTAGTGTGTGAGAGATGTATCATGAATGGGGAAAGACATTGAAAATAGTGAATTCATTCATTCAACAAATACTTGTGTGCCTGGCAGGAGCTAGGCATTATTTTTTAGTGAAGTGATTTCCTCAGTGAATAAAGCCAATGAATATTCTTGCCCTGTGGCAGATGTCGAAGGAGACACACAATTAACATAATAAAACAAACAAACAAATGATAACTACATATAAATATATATGTTAGGGGAAATATAATGTATGTTATGGAAAAAAGCAAAACCTAGTCCGCTGTAGGGAGGAGTGTAGTGTCTTGGTAAGATTGCCGTTTGAGGTGGGAATGGTCAGCCTGTTACAGGAGATTGCTGCCTAGATTGACTGGGAGGGAGGGGGGGAGCAGTGGCTGTGGGTGTTCAGTGTTAGGTCCCCTGGGCAGGGCTGGGGTGGGAGCCTGCTGTTAGGACTTGGCTTTCTCCTCGGAGAGAAATAAGGGGCTGTGAGTGGGTTTTGAGCAGAGTTGTCAGTCTTTTACAATTAAAAAATTGGGAGGTTCTGCAGTTTTTGGTGCATGTTTATGCCACTATTTTGGTTATTTTAATGAAACTTGCTTTTAAAAAAGCAGTGATCAATCATTTACTCTATTTTATGCTTCTCATCACCTTCACTTCTCTAGATGAAGTATAGTGTAGCCCTTCATTCTGGTTAATGATCTCAAAAGATTTTAATGGTATAGCAACCTATTTTGTTTCCTATCTTGTTAAGTCTGACTAGAACTGTATAGCATTAGAAAACAATGCTTATCAATCAAAACTATGAAATTGAATGAAATACCTTGTGTTTTCATTTTGCTTATTTTATTTTATTTGTGACACTCCAAAGTAACAACAAAAATCAATCCTCCCTCACCCATTTCCTGTTTAGAAAAACTTAGCAGAGTTTAGTTTATATGTTACAAGTACATGAGAGTTCTATTTTAGGTATAGACTTTAGGTAAATAAGAGCTAATATGTAGATTTAGATTAAAGCTAAGTCAAAGAAAGTATAACTACATATGAACAGTTCACTGTTTATCGCTGTAGTGATGTCAGTCTAGTTTTCCCTCTTTTGAAACACTCAGACCACTCTTGAAGTCACTTTTTTTGGGTATTTTTCCGAAGTTAGAAGCGGGGATTGGGGGCGGCAGACAGACAGACTTGCGTATGCACCCGACCGGGATCCACCCGGCATGCCCACTAGGGGGCGATGCTCTGCCCATCTGGGGCATTGCTCTGCTGCAACCTGAGCCATTCTAGTGCCTGAGGCGGTGGCCATGGAGCCATCCTCAGTGCCCAGGCCAACTTTGCTCCCATGGAGCCTTGGCTGCGGGAGACGAATAGAGAAATAGAAAGGAGAGGGGGAGAAAGGAGATAGGGAAGGGTGGAGAAGTAGATGGGTGCTTCTGTGTGCCCTGGCCAGGAATTGAACCTGGGACTGCCACATGCTGGTCCGACGCTCTACCACTGAGCCAACCGGCCAGGGCTGAAATAACTTTTTAATATCTGTGTTTCCCTAGACCAGAGATTGTCAACTGGTGTGCTGCAAGAATTCTTAAAACATGCAGCCCTGGCTGGGTAGTTCAGCTGGTTAGAGCATTGTCTCGAATTACCAAGTTTGTGAATTCAGTTCCTGGTCAGAGCACATATAAGAATCAACCAATGAATGCATAAATAAGTGGAACATCAAGTTGATGTCTCTCTCTTTCTCTCTCTGTAACATCTATAACAAACAAGAACAAACATGCATACCTGATTATTTAGTGGAGGACACTGACCTCTTTTCCCTTAGAATGTCAAATTAAAAGATGACAGCAGCCAACACAATAGCCATCCACTGTGAATGAATCAAAAGTATACCTATTTTTTGTCAGATCAGCAAAATATATATTTTATGTCTGCTGCAGAATTTTAGTAATTAGTTTGTGTGCCATGAGATGAAAAAAGGTTGCAAATTGCTGCCCTAGTGAACGCCAGGAGGGCATGTGCTTGTCTAGCCTGTTCGCTGGCACTTCCTAGTTCCACTCAATCAGCGATAAATACATACCTATTGATGTAACTGGGTGCAGTGTAGTAAAACTCAGTGGTGGTGAACAGCTTAGTAAATCTATTGCCTTTCTCCTTTTATCTTTAAGGAAAGAATCAGAGTGTATATGAACAGAGTCAAGGAAATAACAGACAAGAAAAAGGCCGCCAAGCTGGACAGAGGTGCAGCTTCAAGATTTGTAAAAAATGCCCTCTGGGAACCAAAACCTAAAAATACACCCAAAGTTGCCAATAAAGGAAAAAGTAAAAAATAACCTTTTGGTTGTGATGTACACATGTTCAAAAAGTACATCATTTTTATTGTTTTACACAAAATTGTTGATTATGTGGCAATGTGTGGTTTAAATGTATTCGTTATTGAATTCATATATAAAATTTACATTGGAATTTGTGATGCTAAATACATTTTTCCCCAGAAAGATTAAGTTATCTGTATTGATTTTCCTACAGAACACTATGAGGTTTCTAATATAGTGGTATATTTTATATTTATAGTTTACCATCTCTCTTGACAGGACTCTTATTTCCTTATATAGGTCAACCTTTCAAGTACCATTTTATAAGCAACTATGAAATTTAAGTTGTGTTTCATAAACATTTGTCTATTTTAAATGTATAATGACTTTATGAAGTATGCTTTCTGAAGGCTGAAGTTATAAATACATTTGTGTCACTATATACAAGAAAAAGTGAAATGACTTAAATGTTTGTTGTTTTTTCTGTATAGTTACTTCATCATGTTTTTATGATTTTGAGAATTATTTCTTTTGATACTTGAAGTGTGAATCTAAGTCTTTATAAGGTGATATATTAATTTTTGGCACTTTGCCTCTTTGTCCTGTTTAAAGTAAAATATATTCTCATTAATTGTAGATGGGAAATGTGGTTGTATATTGATGGCTGAATTTTGGCATAATAACTATGTTCTAACAATAAAGGCTGGAAATGTTGTGTAGCTGACCGGTTTATTCTTCTTTTTGGAGTAAACTTACCCTTGAAAATAGGGAGATAGGTTTTAGAAATCATTAGGAGTAGAGAAGTTCACAAGTTTTGTTCCTGATGCATAGTGCCCACAGTCCTACCGGTTGACCTTGTCCAGATGGATACACGAGTCAAGTGCATGCGACTGTTTTGGGACAACTCTGTGTTACGGAGTACCACTCAAGCAGAGGAGAAATCCAAATGAGATTATATTGTGTTTATATTCTGATTTGTTTTTCTGAAATATTTGTTACAGAGAATTCTAATATTAAAATTATTATTTCTGTCTAAGCCTATGAATTTTAATTAATATTCTAATATTTCCAGTGTTTGAATCATATCGTGTGTAGGGATGCCAAGTACAATAAAATACTTTAATTTTTGAAAAAAAAGTTGTTAAAATTTTCTGTGTGATTAATTTTCCATAAGTAACCTTGAATAAATGGATTTCTTGATTTATGGTAGCAGATATTGGAAATGGTCTTAAAATGTAATGGATTTTGTAAAGCATGTTGAACTCTCTCGGTGACACATGAAGAGGAAGTCAGTGGTAGACGCAGAAAGTCTTCGGGCTCAGATGTCGGACAGTTTTTGAAATGGAAGAATATTTATAGTTATTTCATTTTTTTTTCTCTACAAATTTTTGCCTTTTTAAAAACATTTCTTTATGAGGAATATAAATGTTATTGAAATTAAGTGTACCATATATGTGGCATTATTTATTGCAAAGAAACAACTTGCACATTTCTGTATGTTTCTAATTTCATAAAGAAAAAAAAATCATACATTTATAGAAAATCATTAGCCAAATTATAGGTTTGTAAAAGCCCAACTCTGTATTCTGTTAAATTGGAGATTTATTTCAGGGTTTACTATTAGAAACGAAAGACAGTTTGAGCATATTCTGTTTTATTATATATAATTTCAAATACTTAGCACATCATAGGGAGCTGAATGGTAGTCATGCATTGGGTTATTTGTTGTTTATTCATTTCATATATACTTAATGGCATTTCTGTTGTGAGTTCTAACTAAGACAACTCCAGCCTTTATTCTATTTTATCAAGTGTTATGAAAAAATTAGTCTTTTTGTTCAATTTAGATTTTCAGAGTTACTGGAAAATTTATGACAAATTGTGCTCATTAACCTTAGTTAGAACCATAAAGGGTGAGGGTTGATCTCTTTGACTCTGGTGCAGTCATTGTTAACACAGTTTGCTCCAAATGGCAGTCTCCTCTAAGTTTAGATGTTAATTACACCTATTATTAATCTCTTTGGGAATTACCAAGTTTGAGAGGTTATAGCTACAGATATTTTTAAGGCTAGAATTATAGACTATTAATCTAATACTAAAAAAATGAGATTCTGTCTTTTAATATTATTTTAAGTACAATTTTCTTCTTCATAGTTGCAGGATGAAAATTATTTTATTAAAGTAGAATATGTTACGGGGAAAAATCGAAGCTTGAATTATGGTTTACATTCCTGGAATTAGGAGGTTATGGCAAATTGATTGGTTTTTAAAATACCCTGTAGATTAAAAAAATGTTCTACTTAGCTGTTAGGAGTGGATTGACATTATTTCTAAATAAGACTGAAAATTAGCTGCAAATGTAGTCAGGAAATGCTTTGAAAGTGGACATTGTATTGAATACAGATCCTTTTTTTCTTAAGTAGGTCATTGGAGTAAAAGGTGCTTTCAGAATCAGCTATGATCAAGTTAAAACGAATTTATGCAAACATTTATTAGAAATGCTAGTTTTACAAAGTGCAATGAACTGAGAAAGCTTTGAACAGGGATTCTGACCCTCATGCAGTAGCTAAGTTTGATGCATAAAGGGAAGAAAAGGAAGGACTGGCATCTCATTTTCTCACTTCACAACTTGCTTACTAAACGAGCTTGGTAGCAACCTACTTTCTCTAAATGTGATGTACTTGACTAATGAAAACATTTCCTGTCCCCTATATCCTAGTCTAAAAGCCATTATTGTTTGAAATACAAATCATCTTTTGTTTATTTTATATATTAGTATTTTATAGTTGTCATTAACAGTATGTTAGGTGGGGGAAAGTGTGCAGGGTTTTATAGTAGAATTCTGTAGATTTGTTCTACTTGATTAATTTGCTATATGCTGCTTGTGAGCAGTATTTCAAGAAAATGCTTTGATTGCTTTTGGTTGGCAGATTCGTTTTCTTAGCAGCATGAACTGTTATAGACGGACCACTCGTTGGAGCAGCCACTCCCTGACTTGTTTTAAAGTGTTTATTTTATTGCATAATTTTTAATATAACCAGAGAGATTAGTAAAGCTATCCAGGAAAGAAGATGTAGTGCTCTCTATCAGCAATTGAGGTTTAATCTTAAGTCTGTGCCTCCTCCCACCAAAGGTCAAAACCAAAACCATCCTGGCTCTGTATTACTCATCTGTTCCTGAAGGGTTGGAAAAAGATGCTAAACTACCCCCCCACCCCCATCCTGGGGGGTTAGCAAATGTGTCAGGGCGAAATAACTGCATGCAAGATGTCAGTTTTGTAAAGTGATATATTTCAGATAGTATACAAAACTTGATGGTGGGAAGAATAAGCTTATATAAATGAAACATTTAAGAGACTCTTTTTATTATTTGCTTTCAGTTTACTGTTGCCTCTAAGGCATACCATTTCAGTTTGGCAGCTACAATAAATGACTGAGGGAAACTGAAGATGATAATTCAACATTTCAAGATGCTTCTGCTGAAATGAATGTAGACCTACCTAGGGCTTGAATTTAAAGTTGATAGTAAGTAATACAGTATTTTAAATTGAGGTACCCAGGAAATTCATGGTGATAAGATTTGACTGAGATGATTAGGAGAAACAGAAAAGAATACCCTCAGTTCCTTGTCATGGAGGTATATCTATTGAGAGGCTACATTGAAAAATGTTATAGTGAAAATAATAGAGGCTCATTATACACAATTTGCTACAGTAAACAGTTCATCTTGGACTTTGTCCAAAGAAGTTTAGTTATTAAATAAGAAAAGAATTATAATGAGGAATCATTTCTGATGTAGTGCTATAGCAGTCGATTTCCTGTAGACCGTGCTCTCATGCCTCTGCCTGATCCTGGTTGCAGTCTCCTTGCTCTCTCTAGTAACGTATTCCTAGACTTATTTAAACTGAAATCATTTGCTACCCTAACTTTCTGATACTTTTATTATTTTTTCCTTTAAGAAAGAAATCATTATTAAATGTATATACTCTGTATAATAGTTCCTGGGTTTTGTGGATTTTGACATTTGTGAGTTATCACATTTGTGATTCTGACTATTTGCAAGTGACCTTAGAGATCTGTGGGGTGCGTAGTATTTTGCAGTTTTGCCGAGGCACATAATTTCTGCAAAATCCATGCGGGAAGGCATTTCTCAAGCTAGTGAGTCAGCTGAGCTCAACTCTGAACATCCACAGCTTTTTTTCTCACTTGTAGTCTCATTCATTTATTCCAGGGGTCCCCAAACTATGACCCACGGGCCGCATGCGGCCCCCTGAGGCCATTTATCCGGCCCCCTCTGCACTTCCGGAAGGGGCACCTCTTTCATTGGTGGTCAGTGAGAGGAGCATAGTTCCCATTGAAATACTGGTCAGTTTGTTGATTTAAATTTACTTGTTCTTTATTTTAAATATTGTATTTGTTCCTATTTTGTTTTTTTACTTTAAAATAAGATATGTGCAGTGTGCACAGGGATTTGTTCATAGTTTTTTTTTATAGTCCGGCCCTCCAACGGTCTGAGGGACAGTGAACTGGCCCCCTGTGTAAAAAGTTTGGGGACCCCTGATTTATTCACTCGTTCATTCAACACATACTTATTGAGCTCCTCCGGTATTACAGGTTCTGTTGTAGGCGTGGGGAGTTCAGCAGGTGTTCAAACAGTATGTAGTGATTGGGAAAGGTCAAACTTTGTCATGAAAAATGGCAGCTATGGTTGAATCATGTTCCCCAAATGCATATGTCGAAGTCCTAACTCTCAATACCTTATAATGTAACTCTATTTAGAAATAGGGTCTTTGGTGAGGCCATTAAAGTGGGCCCTAATCCACTATGACAGGTGTCCTTATAGAAAGAGGACATTTGAACATAGAAAAGCACACAGAACATGATATGAAGATGAAGGCAGAGATTGGTGATGCCTCTGTGAGCCAAGGAATGCCAGGTTGCCAGCAGACGCCTGGGAACCTGCGGACAGACATGGCCCGGATTCTGTCTCTCAGCCCTCCAGAAGGAACCAGCCCTGCTCCCTCTGCTGTCAGACTTCTGCCCCCCAGAACTGGGAGACAATGCATTTCTGTTGTTTAGGCCACCCAGTTTGTGGTGCTTTGTTATGGCTGATGCAATGGCCAATAGATGAGAGTAGTTAAAGTGATTTATAGCTTGGGTGTTAAAGTATGTGTAAGAAACTTTAGGACACAAGAGGAAAATGTAATTCTAAAGAAAACCAAGAACCTGCGTAAACCTATCCAGGAATAGTTCTGAATTTGAGCAAAGATTTCAGGACTTAGATCTTGAAATGTCAAAGGTCTATTATCTCTAAGCGAAAATGCTTTGACCTTCCTGGCAGACGTAGTCAGTGATGAGGGAGTGTGGCATCTTTTAAACTGTGTTATCTGGGTTTGAAGGAACTCACTTCCCTGAATGGAAGAAAACCCTGTCAGGTTTCCATGAAGAGGAGATTTTCTCCAAGCCTATCATTATGTGCCAGCCATGTGGTCTTTTCCTAATAAAATGCAGCAGTCAAGTTCAAATAATGGAGATAAATTCATAAAACATCTTATATAAGTTGTATGTAATTTATGCTCTTGGATGAGTACATACCACTTTAAAAAGTCTCATATTGAATTCATCTGGATAGATTTAAAAAAAAAATCGTAATTTTTTTTTTTTTTCAAATTCTTTTTAGTGTGCGCTTCAATTTTCTTCTCTTAAAGGTAGGTGTCATGAGAACTCAGAAGTGGGTTTTTTACTCTTAATGATTTAAGTCCAGTTTAATTTTCTTTATTCTAAATGCTGCTCGTTGGATTTCAGCTGTTAGAATCAATCAGTGGATTCAACATTGAGTACAAGAGTGTAAACAAAATCAACCTTGTGAAGCACAGGTACAGTAGGCAGAAGTGAGTTAGAGACGGGGAGGAGAGCAGAGGGCAGCCTCAGAGGGCGGGAAGGCCAGGTGGCGCACAACAGTGATGGATGAATACGGCCATGAGTGTAACTGCCAAAGGTCATAGTTGTATTATTCTTTTTAATTCTTTTTGTCAAAAACCGGAAGGGGGATTTATATAAATTAAATCCTCATTTTTAGGGTGAGGAGTCACAGAGGAGGTCCAATGAAATATCCATATCAGTTGTATTATGAAGGCAGAATTAAAGACAGAAATAACGGAGAAGGGATAATCCCTCGTGTGAGCAGAGGTTAAGTGGGAGCACAGGCTCTCCACTTTTTGTTTTGTCATGGACATAATTTCTTTGGTGAGAAACTAAGAAAGTTGTACTGATTAGCAGCAAAAGTTGTTCAAAGACGCGGCAGGATCGGCCATCAGATAACCCAGGGAACACTGGTTACTTAGTTTCTGAAATGCTAGGTAACAAAGTCCTTCAGTGACAGGGACATGGCACAAGAATCCATATAAAAATGTCTGTCGGCATTGAATCATTTCCCCAAATTTGGGCTCAGTTTATTTTTAATTTTAATTTGAGACAAGTTACATTCCAGAGATAGCCAGAAAATACAAATTCTTATTTGGAAGTGACTCTTTCTAATCTGCTTTCCACGCTCTTTTGAAACTTCCTAATGTTACTTAAGATAAGGTTAGACACTGCAGTAGGGTTATATGAAGAGATAGTGTGATCTTTCTTAAATGTCTTAATACTCAATTGGAGAAGGAATTTTTATTGTGCCCAGTTTTCATAAAAGGAAGTTAGTTCATAGGAAACATGCTTATGATTTTTTTCAAGATCAGTTTTCTCACGGCTGTCTAACTAGATTATAATAGAAATTATTGTTTGCTATCAGAATTTATACACCTCAGAAGTATAGCAAAATGTAAAATCTTTTTAGGATTTTTCCTAAGAACAATTAAAATTAGGGTTTAAGGAGTTAAAATTGCTAGATTTTATCTACCAGTTGTTAAATTTGTAGTGAGCACTTGTAAAGACTAACCTAATAGTGTTTTCTTAATTATGGACACCAGAATTTTTATTTTAGCACAGTTGTTATTTGAAGTTACCCAGCTATATTATATTGTCTAAATGCATAACATTGGAAATACCTGCAGTTAAACTGTATTCTTTCACTTAGCTAGACATTCTTTCACTTTAAAATACGTTGCTTATTTTAAAGTAACTTAAAATAATTAAATATATAATATTGAAAAGAAGTGTTAAAGCAGCTTTTGAAATAGTGTTAATGTATGCTTCAATCTTTTTAAGGGAGGCACTATGTACAGCCTCATAATAACTTCTTAGACCCTATCTTGCTTAGCTTAATCCTTATGTGCTGCCTTGAAATTTACAGAAACATTTGTGTGAGATGTGTTTGTGGCTTGTCCTCTTTCCCCCTTATATGTAATTTTAAGTAAGTTAATAGACTTATTTTTTAAAAAGCAGTTTATATTCATAGTAGAATGTGCAGAGTTCCCATACAGCTCCTTGGACACCCCCCACACATCACCTCTGCCGCTGTCAACATCCCTCTCCAGAGAGGGACATTCGTTACAAGTGATGAACTTATATCGACACATCATTATCCTCAAGTCCATAGTTTACATTAGGGTTCACTCTCTCTTTTTCAAGTTAGGGTATAATTGACATAGGTCCACTCTTGGTGTCATATATCCTGTGGGTTTGGACAACTGTTTCCATCATTATGGTATTATTCAGAATAGTTTCACTGCCCCCCAAATCCTCTGTGTTAAATCTATTTATCCCTCCTCCCTCCAACCCATTGATCGCTGTCTCCATAGTTTTGTCTTTCCAGAATTTCATATAGTTGAAATCTTACAGCCTTTTCCGATTGACTTTTTTTTGTTTGTTTGTATTTTTTCTGAAGCTGGAAACGGGGAGGCAGTCAGACAGACTCCCTCATGCGCCCAACCGGATCCACCCGGCATGCCCACCAGGGGGCGTCGCTTTGCCCATCTGAGCTGTTGCTCTGTTGCGACCAGAGCCAGTCTAGCGCCTGAGGCAGAGGCCATGGAGCCATCCCCAGCACCCAGGCCATCTTTTGCTCCAATGGAGCCTTGGCTGTGGGAGGGGAAGAGAGAGACAGAGAGGAAGGAGAGGGGGGAGGGGTGGAGAAGCAGATGGGCGCTTCTCCTGTGTGCCCTGGCCGGGAATCGAACCCGGGACTTTCGCACGCCAGGCCGACGCTCTACCACTGAGCCAACTGGCCAGGGCCCCGATTGACTTTTTTCACTCTGTGTTATGCACTTAATATTTCTTCATGACTTTTCATGGCTTGGTAGCTCATGTCCTTTTAGTGTTAAGTAATATAATACTCTACTGTCTGGACGTACCACAGCTGATTCTTCCATTTAACTACTGAAGAATATCTTGGTTGCTTCCAAGTTTGGGCAGTTATGAATACAGCTGCTCTAAACATCCATGTGCAGGTTTCTGTGTGGGCATAAGTGTTCAACTCATTTGGATAAATACCAAGGCGTGTGGTTGCCGGATCTTACGGTAAGACTATGTTTAGTTATGTAAGAAACTGCCGAACTGGTTTCCAAAGTGGCTGTACCATTTTGCCTCTTCTCCAGCAATGAATGAGGGTTCCAGTTGCTCACCCTCACCAGCACCTGCTGGTGGTATAATTTATTTTTAAAGCTTTCATTTGTAGATTCTGCCATATATTATTTGTAGAAGTTCAAAGCACAAAACTACTGAAGTAACCAAAGGAGATGTAGAAAATCTTAAATTTCTTATTGATAAAATTGGAGTGGAACTAAGAACTGCATCTTGAGAAGGTAGCAATTAGACCATTTTATTCAGAATAAGACATGGGCTTTAATTTAAAATGTGTCTTCGAATTCCTTAAATTTTCTGACACATTGGAAGACATTTTCAATATATTCAAATTTCTACAAGGCGAAGTATTGGAATCCTTTTTCACAAATTCCTATCTTTGTCAGAGGTAAATAAGAAATGTTTGTTAGTGTGTGAATTGGGAAGCACAATTGAATTGATTAGGAATTTGCTATAATACCCTCCTTGAGAGTGTTTTACATATTTTTTGCCTTTTGTCAAGATATAAAGTGAATAAAGTGAAATAAGCGATATCTTAATATTCCCACTGGATTGTCATTTTTATAGCTGGAAACTGGGCTCAATGTTACTCTTTTTTTGTACTAGTATCTTAAACCATAGATTATTCAATTTAAAAGATTTACTGCTGAATAAAAAGATTCTTTAATCATCCATTCCTCTCTGAATGGTAATTGTGTGTGTGTGTGTATTAAGGTCAGCCATGGCCTGTGTGTGAGGGTCTGTGCGTTTACGGCAGCTCACACCACCTCTCCCCCAGGAACGAGCCAAAGTCTTGTGTTACCTCACCTGTAATCTGCACTGGCCATTCGAGGTGGGAATATATTATTTCCAGTTGGCAAGGTTAGTGCGGCTCAGAAAGGGGAGGGCTGTCTGAGATGACACGGGAGGCTGTGATCCGAGTCGGTTGTGAAGGCAGCTCCTTTACTCTGGGAACTGCACTCGGGCAGGCTTCGCAGGACGGGAGGACCCAGTCGGTTCGGGTTGGTCCGGATGCCCTTCGCCGATGGGCCAGCCAGACTTGCACTGAATTTTCACACACGATAGCTGGTTTCACTTTTGGTTTATGTGGAGTCAGAGTTAAATTTGCACCCCAGCTTTTCAGCATGATTTGGAGCCACTCACATTTCTGCTGGGGTGTGCTGTTGCTGGTGTCAGCGGCGGGAAAGGCGTCCTGGCCCTGGTGACCAGATTTGAACACTTGCTCTTCAGCTGAGACCCTCTTAAAACTATATATTTAAGAAGTAGACTGTTGATACGCCTGGGTATATGCCTCAAAACCAATTCTTTCCTTAATTAATTTAGTTTGTTGATTAACTTCCTCCCTGCCATGTAAAACATGCTTTCTGTAGGAAATAAGGAGAAGAAATTCTCCCCATCAGGAGATAACTCAATAATATTTAAAATATTTCCTTTCTGCTTAAATGCATTTAAACTCAACCGCAAATACAGTTTTTGTACTGTGCTTCTCTTGGTTATAATAAAAATTTTAATGAAACAGTTTAAAGATATAGTTGGTGGAGAAAAACAATGGTTACTGAGTGCCTGCTCTGTGCTGATGTCCAGCCACCTCCTGAGACTCTGAAGAGTGAAGGACGGTGCTCCCGTCTTGCCTGAATTTACAATGGGGCAAGTGTGTCTTCGAATTCCTTAGGGGGTGGGGGGTGGGGTGGGTAAATTTACTCAATATTTATGCAAAATAAATTTTGCCTAAATGTAAATTTTATAGGTAACTACTTCAAAATGTCTCTTCAAAATTGATCATTTTTAATAATTTGAATTTCCATGCTGTGTATTTTCTTAAAGATGTGCTATGTCTCTTCCATGTTAGATTTGTCGTTATTGCACTTACTGATTGAAACCACTGGGTGGCAGCAAAAGAACATAGAAGATTTTCTGTTTTTGCTTTTGTGAAGACAAAAATAAAGTGAAAGCTATTCTGCATTTCATGGGTGATGGGGAAAAAATATATAGTGATTAAAACTTGACATTTAGCTAAAGAAGATGAGACCCCAAAACAACTCATCACTAAGTGTGTGTTACCTTAAGGGTAAAAAATTAAATTTATGCTTTATTATTATCAAAACCATATTGTAAAGTTCTCTTTCAGTTTCTTTTAGTCGCAGAAATATCTTTCAAGGTTTCTATGCAATTACTTTTCTATTTATAAAGGTTAAAAAGAAGCCAGATACTAAGAAAAACTTGTTTAATAAGAAACTTGTGAACACAGATTTTAAATGTCAAGGAACAATGGAAAGAAGTCATCTTTCTGATAGCCTGTTTTAAAGAGCATTCTTAGAGAAAAAGTGAGTTTGTAGATATTGTTCAGAGACAAGAGTTTGCTTTTCTTTTTCTTTTAAAAAAATCACTTTTTAAGTAGATTTTTAAGTAATGTGAGTCTTTCTGAAGATTTCATCCCATTTTTAAAGTTACAATGGCTTAGTTCCAAGCTGAGTACCTTATATGATATATAGCTCCAATTAAAAATGTGAAATGGGTTCTGGCCGGCTGGCTCAGTGATAGAGTGTAGGCTCAGCGTGGAGGAGTCCCGGGTTTGATTCCCGGCCAGGGCACACAGAAGAAGTGCCCATCTGCTTTTCCACCCTTCCTCCTCTCCATTTTCTTTATCTTTTTCTTCCCCTCCCACAGCCAAGGCTCCATTGGAGCAAAGGTTGGCCCGGGCACTAAGGATGGCTCCATGGCCTCCACCTCAGGAGCTAGAATGGCTCGGGTTGCACCGGAGCAATGCCCCAGATGGGCAGAGCATTGCCCCCTAGTGGGCTTGTCAGGTGGATCCTGGTCGGGCGCATGCGGGAGTCTGTCTCTTTGCCTCTCAGCTTCTCACTTCAGAAAAATTAAAAAAATAAATAAATAAAGTGAAATAATATGCAGTAATGACAGGGTAACAATATTTGTTATTTCATTATTTTGTATAGATGTTTGAATTCTGTTTAGGAGAAAATGCAGTTTCCCTTGTCTCTAACATGATACTTAAAATATATATATATTTTTTATTTTTAGACAAAAAATATTTAGCCTATCTGGAAACTTCTAAATGAGTTACAAAATATAGGAAGTACGGAATAGAAGGGTTGCTTTTGTCCAGAGTGCTGAATATTGAGCAAAGCCGGGATCTCATTCTGGGGCTTGGTCTGGAAGGTAATAGCACAACCACGTTTGTGCTTCCTTCCCTGCTGAGTGTGGGACCTGCCGGCTGTACTCAGAGCCTCAGCCCTTCTTGTTCTCATCTCTTGTTGGCAGCACTATCATCGCATCAGTGGACCTACGTTACTCGACTCTAAGTGGAAGTTTTGGAAAACAGAAAAGTTTTGTCCTCATAATGAGAAGTGTGGCTACCTTCCTTTAACAGTACTCAGATAAGGTGTCCCCATAGTATTGACAGGTACCGAGACCTGAAATATAGCTAATACCTTCCTGGGCTTGGACTCTGGCCGTCAGAGTCTGCGTAATGAAGAACATGGAGAGAAAGATTATTTCCACCATACCCTCCCTTTGGAACAATTTTTTCTCGGTGGCGGGGGACAACATGTGTGTTGTTCCAATGCAAGGTAGATTTGTGTGAGATGTATTTGATTCCTTCTCTAGAAACCGTGTAGAGTGACCACGCTGAGAGAGTGTGATTTGCTCTTTTCAGTGTCCTGAGTATTTGGGGGCTCGTGGGTTGTATTTTCTTGGAAAGTTTCTAGGAAGTTTTATATACTTCCTCAGTAATGATAAGTGTGTGGCTATGAAGTACAGTGTTGTTAAGATTTTGACAGAAATGGAAGTTATAGTCTGATATAGCTAATTGTTTAAATTAATACTTTTAAGACATTACTTTGGTCATCTATAAATTTCCTCTTATGCCTATCATTTGGTCACACGATTTTCATTTATTTGTATTGGATATTAAGGGAAATTATAAATATAATGAAACAAAATATGCTCTTGAAATAAGTGATGGTAAAACTAAAGGTTGAAACAAAATATAATTCGTAGCTATTTTTACAAACTGTACAGACCTATTTTTCAAGTTTTAGGATTTATTTTGTTACATTATTTTTATGCTTATATTAAATTTCATGGATTTTGATCATCCAGCCTAATACCATTCATTTTTAAAGTATATATTGAGGTAAATATCTCAATAGAATATTTTTTGGAATAAATTGTGGAACACCAGAGAGAACATTACAACACAGCTTTGACTTCTTGATGCTGTCAGTGACTACTGATTTGGAATCAATGACAAATTATGCACCCCTCTCCTATGAAGGAGACACAGCCATTCCATTTCCCTCCATCAACTGGTCACATTCAAATGAGAAAGAGTCAGTTTTTCTAAAGAAAATGCTATTTAATGCCTGACCAGGTGGTGGTGCAGTGGATAGAACATTGACCTGGGATGCTAGGACCCTGGTTCGAAAACTTGAGGTTGCCAGCTTGAGCATAGGCTCACCAGCTTGAGCACAGGGCTGCTGGGTTGAATGTGGGATCATAGACAAAACCCCATGGTTGCTGGCTTGAGCTCCAAGGTCATTGGCTTGAGCAAGGGGTCACTGGCTCAGCTGGAGCACCCTGGTCAAGGCACATATGAGAAAGCAATCAACGAACAACTAATGTGCCACAACTATGAGTTGATGCTTCTCATCTCTCTCCCTTTCTGTCGGTCTCTGTCTTGCTAAAAAAAAGAAAAAGAAAAAGAAAATCCTATTTAAAATGTTAAATGTTGTTAGTACTAAAATCAAGATGATGTTTTACCTCAAAAATTTAACATATTTAATGAAAAGTTTATCTTCTAGTTGATTCTCTATTTTCTTTGTCTCACATAAAGTTTCCAAGTTAATGTTGAAGGGATAAGGGATCATATTGAGAAGTTAGCGTTCTCAGCCCTTGTGCTTGTAAGGTTCTTTGCCTGAAACCTTACCTGGGATCCGAGTATTCTGGAGAGCTAAGGTTTTGCTGGGTTATTTGAAAGAGCCAGGCAGTGAAGAAATTTTAACAAAGCAAAGGACATTACATGTGAAAGTGTTAACTCATCTCTAATTCATTTGGAGAAAAAATGCTACACCGCAAGGAACAGACTCCCCATGTTACTTGTTACAAAAAGAAATTGTCCTTTGTGGCCCAGAGCAATTTCTAGAGCAGTGGCTCTCAGCTCTGAATCACTCCGTGGAGCTTAAAAAAAATTTCTTCCATGTCCAGGCCCCACCCCAGACTAACAAATTAGAATTCCTAGACATGGGACCCAGGCCTCAGTATTGTTGGAAGCTACTCTGGACTTAATGACTTAACAAGAGAACAGTCTTCAACATCCATTACTTTACTCCTGTTTCTATTATCTTACTTTCCCAAAGCAGACCTGTAATTTGAAGACAAAATAAATAATAAATAAATAAATAAAGATGTGCTCAATGCCAGACAGCAAATCGTGTCAATGAACCATAGTCCTTCCTGGGACAGTTCTGTTATGGCCGCATGACTGGAAGAAACACTGTTTTCTTCCAGCCCATCTACTCACTATGCCATTAAAAAGGACTTAAAACCCACCTGAACCATCTCAGATATTCTCAAATCCTTAGATATTGTCACAAAACAAAAGAAATCTTTCCCCTAACTTGAATATATGCCCATTTAATAAAATAATTTTTAAGAAATTGATGGTTTCTCCATTTTGTCTGAAAAGATTAAGAAAAAAAGTAAAAAACCCTAATATTCTCACTACTCAAAACATTCAAATGGTGATGTTAAATAATTTTATATACACACAAACTAAAATACATTCAGGAGATAGTCATCGCAGAGTCAGAACTCTTGATTTCATTGTGTGGTAGAGAAGATTGAGAAGGTAGACAGAGGTTCTGGGCCTGAGCGGGCCCTGGGTAGCTGGGACCTTAAACATTGCTTTTATTCTCAACTTTAGTGTCCTTGCTTATAAAAAGGGGTTGCACCTGTGATTCTGGTGAGCCAGAGACTTTATCTACTACTCTTCTCCTTATTTAGTATATTCCTGATGTTGAGATTCAAAGATCCAATTAGTCCTAGACTTGCCTTTGAAAAATTCCAGCCACAGGTGATAATTTTTACTGGGTGAGTAGAAAAGGATGTTGCTGTCATTTACTATCAATTGCATTTGTCCCTTTTTAAGGAAGAAGGTAATGCAGACATTGGATGAAATTGCAAGGCTGTCTTAGAAAGACACATTACACAGAGAACTGGGAAATATTCTTTCCACTGATTATGTTACAGACACTAGTATTTAATATGACACATAAATCAGCATGAGCAAGGGCCTGACATAATTTAAAAGGAACCTAGCAATATACTTATGTCGTTGACATATACTTGGTACTCAACCAATGTTTGTGAAATGGTGAATGAGTTTAAAAGGTTGGAAAGCAGATTCTCACTCTCAAATGGTAATTTAAAGATGTTCTAAACAGTATTTTTTGGTAAAAATATAACTCTTTATTTAAATTGGATTTCCTTGAATGGTTAAAATTTGAGTTTAGTAAAATTGGAAAAAATCATGAAACAGAAATGACAATTTTCAATTAAATAGTGCGTGGGCTAATATACTTAGAAAATCATTTTGAGAAGTTTACAAAGTTACAGCAAACTTTGAAATATTTCTAACCCATTTTTTATTTTACTCTTTAACCTATTTTTTACAAATCATAATTTCAATGAAAAAACTACAAGTTATATCAATCATGATAAAGTTTGTGGCTGCGTAGCACAGTTTTATTTTATTTATTATTATTTTTTTAATTATTATTTTTTTAATTTATTCATTTTAGAGAGGAGAGGGAGAGACAGAGAAAGAGAGAGAGAGGACAGAGAGAGAGAAGGGGGGAGGAGCTGGAAGCATCAACTCCCATATGTGTCTTGACTAGGCAAGCCCAGGGTTTTGAACTGGCAACCTCAGCATTTCCAGGTCGACGCTTTATCCACTGCGCCACCACAGGTCAGGCCATATTTTATTTATTTTTTGTATTTTTCTGAAGCCAGAGACAGGGAGGCAGACAGACTCCCGGATGTGCCCAACCGAGATCCACCCAGCACGCCCACCAGGGGACGATGCTCTGCCCATCTTGGGGCGTCGCTCTGCCGCAATCAGAGCCATTCTAGCGCCTGAGGCAGAGGCCACAGAGCCATCCTCAGCGCCCGGGCAAACTTTGCTCCAATGGAGCCTCAGCTGCGGGAGGGGAAGAGAGAGACAGAGAGGAAGGAGAGGGGGAGAGGTGGAGAAGCAGATGGGCGCTTCTCCTGTGTGCCCTGGCCGGGAATTGAACCTGGGACTCCTGCACGCCAGGCCGATGCTCTACCACTGAGCCAACCGGCCAGGGCCACGTAGCACAGTTTTAAAACTTTTTTGTTTTCCTAGTTCTTCTCATTTAAGATTGAACAGAAAGGAGGAAATTATGTTCAAGTGGCTTCTGCTTTTAATAATGATGTACAGAATAGCTTGGACTGTCCTTCCTGCTGAGTCCAACTTGAAAAGCTGAATCAAACCCAGCAAACAAACAGGCAACAACTGCTTAAAGATCCTAGAGAGTGTGAGATAGTAAAGAATTCCAAGGCTAGGATTTAGAGAGAGAGAGAGCAAAGCTCAGAGAGGTGATCTGGAACTGGGGCTGCTTTTCCCCTTTTCTTAGAGAGAAAGCCTGGGAGGTCATGTGATCATGCAATGGTTGCGATGCCCCATGCAGCTAACACAACAGGGATTGTTGTCCAGGGCCACCAGGGTTGAGGAGAATTCTAGGAGCTCTCCGCCCCACTTTGAGTTGGGGTTCCAAAGGGCTATTGCACTCAAGGATCAGAGAATGGTGGATGGGAGGTTGATGAGGAGTGCTGGTGTTTCTAGGCACTCAGTGAAAACATATAAATTTCTTTTGAAGAAATAATATCATTGGGCAAGGCCTTAAACTGCTTCTACAAGGAATTTTACAAATAAAATTACTATTAGGTCATAATAAAAAAATATCTAGACAGGCGACATGAATGAGAACCAACAGAAACAACACATTGGAAATTGACTCATGGGGCTTCAGATGCTAGAATTATCAGACGTAGAATTCAAAACAAACATACTTACTTTGGTAAGTAAGGTGATAAAAAAACAAGATGGGGAAATTTGGCCAATGTGGAAACTATTATATAATAAATGACCAAATAGAAAATCTGGAACAGGACACAGTGATGAACTTGGAAGATCTCAGCAGTTGGGTTTAATGGTGGATTGACACAGCTGTTGTGAGAATTAGTAAACTGTCTTATGAGTTAAAGATGATAATAATATCCAGAATAAAACATGAAGAAACAAAAAAGATGGAGAATCAGAATAGAGGGTAAAAGACATGAAGTGATTAGCTCTAATTTATGAATAATAGCAGTTTCATAAGGAGAGAAGAAAGGGAATGAAATTCATCAAGCCACAAAGAACGCCTACAAACCTGAAACAAGATAAATATAAACAAAATTATATTTAGACCCAACACGGTAATAGCACTGAAATCAAGGTTTAAAATAAGCCAGATTAAAAAGAAAGATAGATTGCCTTTGAAGAAGTACCATTTAAACTGACAACTGATAAAAATGATACAAACTAGAAGGCAATGGAATCATATTTGAAAGTGCTGAAAAAAGATCATTACTGACCTAGAATTCTAAGCCTGTTGAAAATATCCTTCAAGAATAAAGATAAAGACATTTTGGGCAAGCACTAAATTTAGAAAATTTGTCATCAGCAGACTCTCGCATAAGGAAATTCTAAAGGGTTTTCTTTAGACAGAAGGAAAATGAATCCAGATGTAAGTTTGGAGATGAAAGGAAGAATGAAGACCCACCCCCACCAAAGAAACTATACGGACAAATGTAAGTGAGTAGTCATTGCATAAAATAATAATAATAAAACAATAATAATAATAATGTCTTATGTTTTAAGTGAATGAATGAATACATACAATATGTAAAATATATGACAAAATGTCATGTATGTTAAGGACAGATACCCAGAGTTAAAGTGTTCTATACTCTTTTGTCCATCAGAGGATAATTTTGATATGTGTTGCTATCCAAAGTCACTGCTCAAAGGGTACACAACTTCTAATGGAAGAAGCAAAATAATAAAATTTCTTTTTCAATTGAATCAGAAAGATAGGAAAGATAAGAACCATAGAATAAGCAAGAAGGTAAAGAGTACTGAGTAAGACAGTAGACTTAATCTAAAAGAATCAGTCATGGCTGACCAGGTAGGGGTGCAGTGGATAGAGTGTTGGCATGGGATGCAGAAGACCCAGGTTTGAAACCCTGAGGTCACTGGCTTGAGTGCAGGCTCACCAGATGGAGCACGAGGTTGCTGGCTTGAGCGCAGGATCATAGACATGACCCCATGGTGGCTGGCTTGAGCTGAAGGTCTCTGGCTTGAGTAAGGGGTCACTAGCTCAGCTGTAGGCCCCAAGTTAAGGCACATATAAGAAAGCAATCAATGAACAACTAAGGTGACGCAACGAAGAATTGATGCTTCTTGTCTCCCTTCCTGTCTATGTGTCCCCATCTGTTTCTCTCTCTCTCTCTCTCTCTCTCTTGCTAAAAATAAATAAGTAAAACAATCAGTCATTGCATCAACTGTAAATGGACTAAAATTGTCAATTATATAAAAATTTCAAGAGATTCATCTAAAACATGAGGATACAGAAAAGTTGAAGGTAAAAGGATAATAAAGTGTCTGATAAAAAGGAAGATGTAGCAATTCTACTTTTGTATGTAATAACATAATCTTGAATGCATAAGCAAAATTGATGGACACTCAAAGTAACAGAGAAATGGACACTCTTAGTTGTTGCTAACATACTTCTCAGTAATTGATAGAACAAGCAGAAAAACAAATGCAAAGGTGTTGTAATTTTGAGTTACATAATTAATAAACTTGACCTAATTGATATACAGGATATATTGCACTGAATGCCTGTGGAATTCTTTTTAACCACATATGGGAGATATTTTAAAATTGATTGTGGATCATAAAAATAAATTTCAGGTACTTGAAGTTAAACAGAACATATTCTCTGATCATAACACAAAGTTGAAGCTAGGTAATTAATGACAGAGATTACCAGAAAATTCCCATTTATTTGGAAATTAAGAAATATACTTTGAAATAAACCATGAGATAAAGAAGAAATCACAATAAAAATCAGAAAATATTTTCAACTGAATGGAGATGTGATAGTAAAACTTATGAGATGTAGCTAATGTATTGAACTTAGAAAGAAACTTGTAGCCTTACACGCTTGTATTAAAAAAGAAGAATATCTAAGCCTATAATCTAAGCTTGTTTCTCAAGAAGCTAGAAAAAATAAAGGTAAATTGTACCTATAGAAAGGAGGGAAAAAGAAATAATAGAGTAAAAATCTATAAAATAAGAAGTCAATGTACAATAGAGAAAATCAAAAAGCCAAAAATGTATAAAATTTCTAGTAGTATAGATGGAGAAACAAATAGTTAAGGTACCGATAACCAATGCCAGGAATGGAAAAGGGGGCATCACTGTAGATCGCCTCAATATATACAGAATAAACATTTGATGAAATTCAGCATCTATTCATGATAAAACCTCTGGGTTAATTAAGGTCCTTGATCTGATAAAGGGTACCACATTTCCCCATGGATAAGATGCACATTTCCCTTGAAAAATTTGGGGTCTAAAAACTGGGTGCATCTTATACAGTGGTTGTATATTTTTTTACTTGATTCCCCAAATTTTTGTGCTTGTTTTTGTGCTCATTGTTGAAGACGGTGATTCGTCATCAAGGACAAGCTAATGGATTGGAGTTTTGACAGTGATGAGGAGTTGTATGAATTTTATGATGAATAAAATTTGAGCTCATTAACTTTATGTAATACTTTTTTTTTCAAATTTTGGGCCCCCAAATTAAAGTGCATCTTATACATGGAATTGTCTTCTACATGGGAAAATATGGTAACTACAAAGTCAGCAGAAAACTTCACACTTCACCTTTGAGTTTGGGAGCAATGTAAGGAAAAGTAGAAGGTATAAAGACTGAAAAATAAGAAATAAAATTGCCTTTATCTGAAGATAATAGGGTTTTGCACATAGAAAATTTAAAAGAACTTACAAGTAAATTATTATAATTCATAAATTAGTTAAAATACGAATTATGTAGGTATAAGTGCAAAAAACTTGGTGTATGGTCTGTGTTAAGGTTATGAATGTTGTGTACCCCCCAAATTTATATATTGAAGTCCACATCTCCAGTGTGACTATATTTGGAGGTGGGGCTTCTATGGAAGTTATTAAATTTAAATGAGGCCATAAGTGTGGGGCTCTGGCCCTGGCCGGATAGCTCAGTTGGTTAGAGCATCTTCCCAAACCATGGAGGTTGCCAGTTTGATTCCTTCAAATCCCAGTCAGGGCACCTACAGTAACAGACCTATGTTCCTGTCTCTCTCTCTCTTTTCCTCTCTCACTAAAATCAGTTTTAAAAAAATGTAGGGCCCTAATCTGATAGAATTAGTGTCCTTTAAAGAAGAGACATCAGGCCCTGGCCGGTTGGCTCAGTAGTAGAGCATCGGCCTCGCGTGCGGGGGACCCGGGTTCGATTCCCAGCCAGGGCACACAGGAGAAGCGCCCATTTGCTTCTCCACCCCCTCCCCCTCCTTCCTCCTTGTCTCTCTCTTCCCCTCCCGCAGCCAAGGCTCCATTGGAGCAAAGATGGCCCAGGCGCTGGGAATGGCTCCTTGGCCTCCGCCCCAGGCTCTAGAGTGGCTCTGGTCGCCGCAGAGCGATGCCCCGGAGGGGCAGAGCATCGCCCCCTGGTGGGCAGAGCGTCACCCCTGGTGGGCGTGCTGGGTGGATCCCGGTCGGGCGCATGCGGGAGTTTGTCTGACTCTCTCTCCCCATTTCCAGCTTCAGAAAAATACAAAAAAATAAAAAAATAAAAATAAAATAAAATTAGCATTAAAGAAGACACATCAGAGAATTCTCTCTTCTCCTCTCCTCCCCTCCTCTCTTCTCCCTTCCCCTCCCCTCCCCTCCCCTCCCTTCCCCTTCCCTCCCCTCCCCTCCCCTCTCTTTCTCTCCCTTTCCCTTCTCTCTCTTCTCCTTTCTCCTCCCTCTGCTCATTCTCAGAGAGAAGGCCATGTGAGGACAAAGTGGCTGTTGGTAAGTGAGAAAGAGCCCCTTATTAGGAACGGGGTAGGCTGACATCTTGATCTTGGACTGTGGCAGAATAAATTTCTGCCGTTAAGCCACCCAACATGTGGTATTTTGCTCTAGCAGCCTGTACTAATCCATCCTCTCTTTGGAAAACTATATATAGAGGGGGATGGGGTGGGTGGAAGGGTGTAAAAAGGGACAAATATAAAGTGACAGAAAATAATTTGACTTTGGGTGATGGGTATACAACGTAATGAACAGTTCAAATGCTATAGAAATGTTCACCTGAAACTTATATACCCTTATTGATCAATGTCACCATGTTAAAGTTAATTTTTTAAACAAAATTTAAAAATTAAAAAAAATATATTGAGAGCCTTTAGGGTAGATCTAAATGGAGTAGTATAGCAGTTCATGGATCGGAGGATAATAATTTTCTTCAAATCATATACAAAGGAACTTCTTAAACTCTACTTTGTACACAAATTACTAAGGTGTCTTATTCAATGCAGTTTCTGATTGAAAAGGCTTGGTGCGTGGCCTGAGATTCCATATTTTTTAAAATTGCATTTATTGGAGTTAACAAAATTATACAAGTTTCAGGTGCACAATTCTACAACACAACATCTGTACACTGCATTGTGTGTTCACCACCCCAAGTCAGTCTCAGTCCATTGAGACTGCATTTCTAACAAGCAGGCAGGTGCTGCTGACGCTGCTGGCTCTTAAACTACACTGGCCTCCAAAGATGGAGAGATTCAATGAAGTCTCACTCGTGTCTGAGCAGTTCCCTCCTTCTCCTCTCCCATCTCTGTAATATCAATTTGTGATGAATGGAACTCCCACAGTTCTCAGCGTACAGTCTGTCTTATTTCCTCTGTTACCCTTCCTCCCAATGGATTATTTTGAAGTAAAATTAGACATTGCATCATTGCATCTGTAAATTCTTTAGAAATCTTTTTTTTTTTATTTTATTTTATTTTTTTATTTTTTTTTTAATTTTTATTTTATTTATTCATTTTTTTAGAGAGGAGAGAGACAGAGGAGAGAGAGATAGAGAGAGAGAAGGGGGGAGGAGCTGGAAGCATCAACTCCCATATGTGCCTTGACCAGGCAGGCCCAGGGTTTCGAACCGGCGACCTCAGCATTTCCAGGTCGATGCTTTATCCACTGCGCCACCACAGGTCAGGCCTAGAAATCTTTTTTCCAGCATAAGCACAATACAGTTATCACATTCATAAAAATTGACTGTATTTATCAAAACCATCAAATATATAGAAAGTTTTCAATATATAGAAAGTCATCAAATATATAGAAATTTCCCTTCTTGTTTTCTTACAGTTTGCTTATCCAGAGAACTGATTGACGGTTTCTCTTTTCCTCTGTGATGTGGTTTAGTATGCTCCTCCACCTCATTCATTAACTGTAAAATAGTCATAGATTTGATGAAGTTTGATCGGGGTTGACTTTTTAAAAATTTTATTTATTGATTTTATAAATAATTTTTCATCCATTATAAGATGAATAATAAAATAAATAATTTTTTCATCCATTTATAAGATGTTTTAAACAAATAAATTGACATTAGAGAGAGGAAGGGAGAGAGAGCGTGTGTGTGTGTCTCTCACTGAGCAAGAGAGAGAGAAACATGAATTGTTGTTCCATTTATTTTGGTTGACTTTTGGATGTGCCCTGACTGGGAATTGAACCTACAACCTTGGCATAACAGGACAATGTTCTAACTAACTGAGCTACTGGGCCAGGTTTCTTTTTTTTTGCAAGAGCATTTCATAGATAGGAATGTTACCTCTTCAACTACTATTACCCTGAGGTATAGTTCTTTCAGGAAGGCAGAGTAGTACTTGACTCTTTTCTTTTGTTTGCCAGCCTTTAGAATAATGAGTTGATTCTTTAGCATTCTTAAAAGGTGACTAGATATTTTAAGTATTATTTTTTAATATTTTAAAATTAATTTGTTCATTAATTTAAAAAATAGTTCTAAAAGTATCGATATTAACTGTTTCAATTTTTGTAGATACTATATTCTCAATGTCCCAACTGGCCCATCTTTGGCCAGTAAGAGTCTTTCTAAGTTGTCTGTGGCATACTTTTGACCCGATTCCAATGAGTCTGCAGCTTTAGTCCAGTTCACTACTTCACATTTATATTATTTTCTGGTCCACAGAGATTTTTTTATCCAGCTTTTGAGCTCAAGTTTTTATGTCGCTATATTTTATCATTGCTTTCCTCATAGGGCAGGGGGGTAAATCAAAGCATTGCTTCCCTGTACCACCTTGAATGAAAGGGTGAAAAGAATTTTTGAAATAGTCATCCATTTATAAGATGTTTTAAACAAATAAATTGACATTTCAGTGCATGATGACATGGGACAGGACTTTCATGGTCATGAGACACACAAGGGGACAAAGTACTCAGAACCCGTCAGGCTGAAGACCCGTGGTCTTGCCCCCAGTGGTAGGAGGAGGAACTGCATATCAGAACTCGGCTGGGTGCATTTCTCCCCAGGTCAGCTACAGCAAACTTTATCACTCTCATTCTAGAATGTGAGTTTTCTCAACCGTTATTTTGCTTTCTTAGTTTTGGCTTAAAAGACTCTTTCAGGTAATGTCCATAGATTTGCAGATGGGGAGACCTATGTATTTAGTGTTGGGAATTAGCAAAAGCAGGTAGAGTGCTTCCAGAGAGTTGTTCAATGAGGCTTGATTTTGTTGAAGTCTGCTTTACTTTATAATAACATACCCAATATTTTAAGTTCTCAAGTTGATGTAGAAACAATCTACTTGCATTCTACTTTTTAATAGAATACTTTTTATTATTTAGTTTCCATTAATTATTGAAAAGTTAATATTTCAAAAGTATGTGTGTTTCTAGTTAAAAGCATATTTTAAGCTAAATGAGTGTCTGAAGTATGTTTTGTAATTTAAAAAGATGTGTGTGTGTGTATTTAAAGTATTGTTTTGAATTTTAGGATTATCTTCCTTATCTGACATCACAAAAATTCCATCCTTTTTCCTGCCCAAATATTCATGATTAATCTTTCAAATTAAAGCTAAGTAGCAAATAAACAAATATACACATTAATAAATATTATTTTCTGAGGCACTGAAATCTGAAAAGTTTCTTTTTTTAAAAAATATTTATTTATTATTATTATTTTTTATTTATTCATTTTAGAGAGGAGAGGGAGAGACAGAGGGAGAGAGAGAGGAGAGACATAGAGAGAGAAGGGGGGGAGGAGCTGGAAGCATCAACTCCCACATGTGCCCTGACTAGGCAAGCCCAGGGTTTCGAACCGGCGGCCTCAGCATTTTCAGGTCGACGCTCTATCCACTGCGCCACCACAGGTCAGGCCTGAAAAGTTTCTTTAAATTTACTTTATTTTTATTAAATTTGGAATAACTGAAAATTTTCTTTTGGTAAGAAAGATGCTAAAATTAATCCTAGACTGATACTGAATTTTTCTGAAAAGTGTTGTAATTTTATTTATTTATTTATTTTATTTTTATTTTTTTTAATATTTTTTTTTTTTGTATTTTTCTGAAGCTGGAAGCAGGGAGAGACAGTCAGACAGACTCCCGCATGCGCCCGACCGGGATCCACCCAGCACGCCCACCAGGGGGCGATGCTCTGCCCACCAGGGGGCGATGCTCTGCCCCTCCGGGGCATCGCTCTGTTGCGACCAGAGCCACTCTAGCGCCTGGGGCAGAGGCCAAGGAGCCATCCCCAGCGCCCGGGCCATCTTTGCTCTAATGGAGCCTCAGCTGTGGGAGGGGAAGAGAGAGACAGAGAGGAAGGAGAGGGGGAGAGGTGGAGAAGCAAATGGGCGCTTCTCCTGTGTGCCCTGGCCGGGAATCGAACCCGGGACCTCTGCACGCCAGTCTGACGCTCTACCACTGAGCCAGCCGGCCAGGGCCAAGTGTTGTAATTTTAATCAATTCAATCAATTCAACTTGTGTTACTTAATGCAATTGAAACAAGTTGTTAGCTTTTAAAAATATCAGAATTCATACCTCTGTTTCTATTTTTAAAAGGACTAAATACATCCTTCTCTATTAAAAATAAAAAAATAAAAATAAAAATGAGAAAGGATATCAAGCAGCGAAGTCAGTATTTCTCAAAATGGAATCTGGCCACTTTTAGCACTTAGGTTTTGGGCATCATCCTGGGCCCACTGAACCAGAATCTGGGGCCCCAGAACCAGCTTTTAGTGATAAAATTAGAATGAAGCCAAGAATCTACTTCAAAACATAATTCTCAGGGAATTCTTATGCATGCTAAAAGTTGAGACCCACTAATGAAAAAGGGGAAAAACATGATATCACCTGGTATCAGAGATTAAAAATTTGATGACAACAGTATGGCCATGGGTCTGGGCTGACATTTCCTGGAAGCTAAGGAAAAAGGAAATACCCCTGAATCACAAAGAAATCACTTTGGCTTATGTGGTTTTCTTCTGCCCACAGAATTATAAAGGTTCATCAACAGGAAACTTGATGAGTTTGTTACTCAGGAAATAAACTCAAAGGAAAAATGGGGAGACATTGTGGGCAACATCAAAAACTTTGATTCTGTAAGAGCAACATGATGGCCTGATCAGGCAGTGGTGCAGTGGTTAGAGTGTCGGACTGGAACGCAGAGGACCCAGGTTCGAAACCCTGAGGTTGCCGGCTTGAACACAGGCTCATCTGGCTTGACTGCGGGCTCACCAGCTTGAGCATGGGGTTGCTGGCTTGAGCATGAGATCATAGACATGACCCCATGGTCACTGGCTTGAGCCCAAGGTTGCTGGTTTGAGCAAGAGGTCACTGGCTCAGCTGTACCCCCACCCCCAAGGCACATATGAGAGAACAATCAATGAACAACTAAGGAGACACAACAAATTAATGCTTCTCATCTATCTCCCTTCCTGTCTGTCTGGCCCTATCTGCCCCTCTCTCTGACTCTCTCTCTGTCTCTGTAAAAAAAAAAAAAGAGTAACATTTAAATCCTTTAAATGCATTACCCACGGACCATCTAGAAAGATGGAAGTCATAAGTTGAGCTTTAAGTGGTGGTAGCATGTCTACAGATGGTGAACATAATGCCATCCAATTACTTTGCTTTAAGCCAATATAACTCATGAAAGAACGGAGCTTGAGCAGTTTGGAAGAATATTTAGATTATTTTAAAATATTACTCATTAATTGGCAGAATTGAAGCATAGTGTATTTAGTACTAAATTCCTTGGGAGATCTTCTTTTGGTGAAAGTGACAGCCTTAGGCTTTTTAATCAGATGGGTGGGGGTAGAATCAATAATTTTCTAAATAAAATTGTAAAGAAATAAAATTAAATTAAAAAAATATTTGATTGTGAAAGAGGATCCAAAGGCCAGAATGGAGGCCTGGGAAGCAGGGAGCCTAGAAATAGATGCTGTAGAGCCAACATCCAGGCTTCTGAAGGGTTTAGAATCTTGTATATAAGTACTTCTTTGGAATCAAACACTATTTAGCAAAGAAGGAAAGTGTTCTTTCTGAAAAGTTTTAGGGCATAGGCCAACTACTCTATGAGTGCCATAACACCTCTGGAATGAAGCTCAGGGTGACTCCTGTGGAACACATACTTTTTTTTTTATTTAAAAGATTTTATTTATTCATCTTAGAGAGGAGAGAGAGAGAGTAGGGGGGAGGAGCAGGAAGCATCAACTCCCATATGTGCCTTGACCAGGCAAGCCCAGGGTTTTGAACCAACGACCTCTGTGTTCCAGGTTGACGCCTTAGCCACTGCGCCACCACAAGTCAGGCGGAACACGTACTTTTTAGAAGAACTGGATCTTCATAAGTTCATACCAAATAGCCAAATCAATTGACCTGGCAAGTGGACTGTTTTATAACCACCCACCAAAATAACATGCTTGGTGTCACCGATGCCTAGCAACTCCGCCAGGCAGTAGCAAACCATTAGGTCCAAATGCTGTGTATGACTTCCTGTAGCCAGACTGACAGCAGTGGACCAGTGTAGCCTGTAGGATATTTTGGATGCAGAGAATAGAATCTAATGAACCTCAACCACATCACATCCACAAGAGGGGATTTATATAAAGATCCAGAGAAGGAAAAGAAGACCCTCCGTGGTGTTTGCAGTGAGCAGCTTGGTCCCTCTGTGGGCCTCTCAAAACTTGCTTAAAGACTGTGCCTATATTGGTTCTGAGACTTTTCTCTTACACGTATTCTGTGAGTGCAGTTCCGACTATTGGGCATTAAAATGTGAAAAGAAGATAACAAAGAAGGTACTGACGGTTGCTGAGGTCTAGACTTCCCGGTTATGTTATATATGAATCCACAGCCCAGACACACTGAGAAGCGGGGTCTCACCAGATAGATGGACTGGGTAGCTCTGATGCTCCAGTGTTGATGGAAGTCAGTTCATTTTTCTATCACATTCTTGTGTCTGCTTGAATTACTTTGCAAATAGGTATTTTTTAAAAAATTGGAATTTGGGTTAATATTCTGTTTAACTCTTTGAATTTTCACATTTTGTGGACAGGTGAGCAGTGTCAGACATCAGGGTTAGAAAACCAGGGGCCCTGTCTTCGTGTCCTCATCCTGTCGTGCTGAACGGGCCTGAGAAGAATGTGCAGTTCAGAGCTTTGTGGCCGGTGACATGACGGATCTACACTGACTACGTGACTGACACCAAGTGGTGGGTGACCTCTGTGTCATGCTGGGTGACGTGTGATTCTGAATCACCTTGTTCTTGGTTTTGAATTAATTTAAGTAATCTCAAGAGCTATATTTAATCCCACCTTTTAATTTTGCATTTTGCATTTCCCACCGGTGTTTTTGATTATAAATGTTTTATTCTTCCAACTAAGGTAAGAAATGCTCATTGTAAATATCCTAACAGGAGAGAAATACAGTGTAAGTGATGAATGCTCCTGATGTACCCATTTGGCAGTTGCTGTTGGTGCCCCATCCACAGCTGCTCACACTCCTCAGTTCCGTCCACACCAGCCTGACTTTCAGCGGCCAGCACCTGACATTTTTTGCCGGAGGATGTTGCTTGAGGGCCCACTCTCCCTGTGTTTGGGCTGGCTAGAAGGACTGAGGCATTTCTGTCCCTTGGGATATGGGAGTGAACACCTCAGCTTCCTTGACTTTTGGTTGGGATAACTGAAGGAAATGTTCTACCGTCTCTCCTGGCATTTCCTGGTGGGATTAGGCTCCCGTTGCCCACAGTGGCAACTTGCTTGAAAACACCCAACCTAATGGCTTCCTTGCCTTCCTGGTCTCACTTAGTTACTCCTCTGATGCTGTTTCCAGGGATCCCCTTTCAAATGAACCACTTGTACCTGTTTCTTCTGGTAGAACCTAACCTCAAATACTTTTTATACAAGGATGATGTTATAGTTAAAACTCTCATTATTTTCACATCGATGTGAAGAAGCAACCCTGTTCTCAGGGTTTCCTTGAGCTCTCTTAGGGGAGAAATTTGACCAGAAATTCTGTTCATTATTTAGGAGCTGAATCCTCAGGAGTAGGGCTGCCCATTTCCTCTGGGCCACTGACACTGTTGACATTTAGAGATGAAAATAAATATAATACTTTGAGGTGAGGGCTGTCTTGTGCATTGGTTGTTGCATGCTTACCAGTCTCTGGTTTCTTTACACTGGATGTTAGGAGTCTCCGCTTCATAGTCTTGACAATTAATGTCTCCAGACATTGCAGGTGTCCCCCTGGGGGCCAGAGTTTCCCACGGTTGAGAACCACTGAATGAGATCAAGGATGTGTAGGTCTAATGTGGCAAATTTGCTTAGAACACTTGAGGCTTTCTGATCACACAACAGGAAGAAAAAGATATACTGAAGGTACCCTGAAAAACATCTTTGAGATTACCCTCTTGCATTGGAGCTACCTCCTCCCAATACAATAAGAATAAAAAGTATATATTAGATGAATTCTTGTGTGGCAATGAGAGTTCACTGGTCGTCATACTTGGTCTGAGAGAAACTAACATCTTTAGAGAAGCTGGTCACTGGCTGGTGTCTTAGAAGTAACTTGGGAAGTTGACACTGAATTTCTTAGAGTGCAGAGTGGATGGCATCCTTTAATAAGAGAACTTTATGAAGACCTGGATCCTGGATTGAATAATCCAAGCTGTGAACTGAGCAAAGGCCTTTATCCAGTAATTATGACTTTGTGTTCAAGGTTAGAACCTTTCTTGGAAGGGAAGAGAACAGACCACAGGCAGGCATAGTAGTGACAACAGCCTAATCTCCCATGAAATGCAAGTAAAGAGTCACACTTAGAGAGTGTCCAGAAAACATCTGGGCATGACCTGGTGTGTGTCCGAAAAGATACTGGCTAGGATGGCTCAAATAAACTTGCACCCAGGGCAAACCTTTGAGGTTGTCAGGGAGACCCTGACACCAGGCCCTGAGGAAGAATATCCCTCCCAGGACCTGGGACCTCTTTGTAGCACCTAGGACAGAGACACAGGGAAGGAGGGTTCCTGGGACCAGGCAGCTATCTCCCAGTGAAGTATAATAAACTCCTTGTTGGAAATGTCATTGTAACTGCCTGCCAAACACAGCTCTGGGTGACCTGTCGTGCTGGCCTGTGGAAATGCTTCGTCTGTCTACTCCCTGACGTAGATAGAAATAATGGCCCTCTTTAATAAACTCCAGTGACGAGCCCAGCGCCGTGCTGAGTAAGCCCTGTAGGGATAAGTTTCATTAATCATCACAGCTCTCTGGGGTAAGTCACGATCTGAATGTTTGTGCCCCCCACCCCTCAAATCCGTACATCGAAACCCTAAGCCTCAGTGTGATGGCATTTGGAGGTGGGGGATTTGGGAGGTGATTAGGTTTAAAGAAGGCTGGTGGTCATGAGGGCAGAACCCCCCCTCATGACCCTTGATGGGCTTAGTGTTTTTATAAGAACAAGAAGAGACCGGAACTCTCTGTCTCCATCATGTGAGGACAAAGCCAAAGGCCACAAGCCAGGACCAGGTCCTTCACCAGCAACTGAGGGTATAGGAACCTGATCTTGGGCTCTCGCCTTCCAACTGTGAGAAACAAATTTCCGTTGTTTAAGTCACTAGTCAATGGCATTTTGTGATGGCAGCCAGAGCTAATACGGTATTATTATTACCCCATTTTACGAACGAGTAAACAAGCTCGGAAAGGCCAAGGTGCCCGTGCTGGTTCACCCACGAGCAAGCAGCAGGGTGGCTTTAGTTCTGGCCTGTGTGAGCCTCTCCTTGTCTACCTGAAGGTTCACATTTCCTGGGCAGCTGAAGGTTTCAATCTCTGCTTTGGGCTGGGACCTTAGTGATATGACCCTCTGTGTCATTTGTCACATGTGCACGGCCCTGGATGCTTCCTCACGGATCTAGGTCTCAGTCTTCCAGATGCTGCCCAGCTCAGAGAGGAGCTAGAGCGCCCTGCTCAGCTCACACACACCACGCACCCCCTGCACGAGCCTGCACGAGCCTCGGTTCCCTCCTCCTTCCTTGCCCCAGGCCTGTGAGCTCACTCCCTCCTCGTGACCGCTCAGGGCCCGCAGCGCAGATGCTGCTCTGAGAAAGCAGTTCTTCCTACCTTTCAGGACTACCTCTCTCTTGTTCTCTTGCCTTGAGGATCCTTTTATCCACTCCAAGCAGACTGAGGCCACAAGTCTGTCTTTTAAAAGGGGTACTGCCATTTCTTTACACGTGTGTAGTCTGTGTTTGTCTTGCTTCTGTGGTAAGCTTGTCCCTTTTAAGAGCAAAGACAACACTGGAACCCCTGTGTTGTGCCACTGGACGAGGCTGACGCAGAATTCAGCTTTGGTGCCTGAGGAAAGGCAGAGACGTGTGTGTCAGGGCTGGAGGGGGATGCTCGCTATTGGCAGAGGGAGGGTGCTGCTTTTCGGGCTGTATCTGTGTGTCCACATTTCATGTGCGCAAAACTCACAGCTGGATGTGCTGATCCCATAAAATCATCAAGGGAATGAAATAAAAGGTCGGTGGACGGGACAGCCGACTGTGCGAAAGGCACCAGAAACCTCTACTGTCACACAAAGTGTTGCTGAAAGAGGGAAAAAAAACCTCACACACAGTCAAGGAAAAAAAGGTCCAGCGGGCAATAGGGCGATGGCAGCCGCTCTGAGTTTGCCCCGAGTCTCTAATGATAGGCTTTTATCCTATTAAAGCTGATTGACATAGGACTTATTAACAAATTAAGAAGTGTTTATTTCTTGAAATATTTTAGACATTATACCAACTTTCTGTAGTGGTTGTTGAAAGGACTCAATTATGTCAGGTTGGCTTGGAACACAGGAAATGAGCTGGCACGCCTCGAAGTTAATAAAACATCATTTGTCATAGGATTTGCAAGTGTGACTCAGTTCCTGCACTGAAATGTACAATAAAAGCCCAGGGCCGAACAGCCAGGCCTTTGCCAGGCCTTCGCCAGGCCTAATGAGAGTTCTCTCACTGGCGCGCTCCGAGCAGTCTGGAATCTTCTGTGTGCTATCTCCGTCTGCATGTTTTGTTTGGTCAGTGTGAGGATCAGACTGCTTACCCTCACGTCCACGTAAGCCACTCTCCCCACTAGGCCAAGCGTGGGAGAACCCCCTCTAGTTTTCCTGGGGCTGCTGGAAGGTTGTTCTACAGACGTGCTCCTGCATAGTGGGAACTTTGTCTTGTGAAGAGGGGAATTTTATTGATTTCATTGATTTGTCCATTTGAGGCTCATGGCCTCAATGATCACAGTGGCCAAACCTTGAGTCTTTTTTCTAGATAAAGTGGGTTCCAGAGGTGACAGAGAATGTGCAAGTGGAGTGCTGCTGTGCTGACCTTCCCAAGCTACCAGCTGACTGTGGGACCAGTCCCACGGGGGGCCAGAGCAGGCTCATAGCCCAGGGTAAAGGGTGCCCACCCCAACATACTTCCCCCTCATCTTTCCTAGGTCTGGAATTCCTTCTGAAGATGATGAAGTATTCCTACTTTAGGTAGAATGGTGTTTTTCAGTCTATTTTTCGTTGCAGGGTCCCTTTACAGTTATAAATGAATGAGGACTCCAAAGAGCTTTTGTTTAAGTTGGTTATATCAATATTTATCAGATAAGATAGAGGTCAACGAACAATGGCCCATGGGCCAAATCTAGCTCACCACTGTTTTTTTTTGTAAATAAAGTTTTCCTGAAACACAGCAGAGCCTGTTTGTTTATGTATTGTCTGTAGCTGCTTGAACACCAGAGTGGCTGAGTTGATTGAGAGACTGTATTTATCACCTATACCTTTGTAGAAAATTTTGTCAACCCCCCCAGATATAAAAATAAAAATGAGAAATGTTTAAAGTATTTATTAACTTATTAAAAATATAAATAATAAAACCAATATGAGAAAAGATTACATTCCTAGATTGAAAGAAAATAGTCTATACTTTCCAAAACAACACAAAAATTAGTGTATTATACTTTTGCAAATTTCTTGGATATCTGGTTTAATAGGAGCAGCTGGATTCTCACCTGCTTCTGCATTTAATCTGTTGTGCTCTGTTGCTTTGTGTGAAGTGGTGAAGGAAAATCCAGCCTCACAAAGGTATGTAGTTAGAAAAAGGGAGGAGCATTTTAATGGTTATTTCAAATATTTATGGATATTCTTCTTAGACACTATAACAAATCTTGACAAGTGGTAATTTCTAGGAAGTTGCATGTAGAATCTGAAACCATAGCAATGAAAATTTCATACTTTGTTACATTAAAATCCACTGATCGAAATTGCACTTTGAATGGATCTTACCCCCATGTAAGATTTTGTAACATCATGCATTAATTATTTTGAAACTATTAGTTCAGTGACTTACTCAACTGTCCTAAATGTTGACATATTTCATTTTGTATCATATCAAAATAGCACATTTATTAATTTTACCAGTGAGCTAGTTAAGAGTCTTTAAGTTGTCAAACTCATGGTGGTGCATTCAAATTTTCTGAAATTCTAATTTTTGCCTGAAAGCTCAAATTTTATAATGACATCAAACTATCAATTGTTTTCCTTGTCATGATCTGCTCATTTTATTCATTTTCAAGAAAATGTCTGCCAAAAACGCAAATTCGTATAACCAGTTTGTCTGTCAGTAAGGTAAAATGGTGTTCCATTAAAAAGAGAGCCAACCTAGCTTGCAACTCCAACAATTGCTCAGGAGTATTTTCCAGAGACAACCATTGCACTTCAGTATGCCGTAGAAGTGCTTTTCATATCATTCTTATTTATTTACACAACATATTTAAAACATGTCCATGCAAAAACTGTGATTTAATCAAGTTAATACTCTACCAGTTTCATCAAAGACATTAAGGAGAATTGTTTTTTCTTTCTTGAGAGTATATGACAGTGAAGAATATAATGACCGCTAGTACAATTTGAGGCCGCTAGGCTAAGGCAACAGCAGTTTACCCCTCCCTCCATTGTTATTGTATCATCAGTGTGAACATCAACACAGTGAAGAAGATAAATAATGTCTCACTATTAGGAACATAGTTTTGACCTTGTGGATCCTTAAAAGTAGGTGCAAGGACCAAACTTTGAGAATGCCCTCAGGCAGAGAGGAGCAGACTGAATTAAATTCCCGTTTCCAAATGCCCATAAGTAGCATTTTATATGTGGATAAAAACTGGTGGTATATTTACACAATGGAATACTACTTGGTTGTAAAAAAAGAAGGAAATCTTACGTTTTGTGACAGCATGGATGGACCTGGAGAGCATTATGCTAAGTGAAATAAGCCAGTCAGAGAAAGACAAGTACCATATGATTTCACTCATGTGTGGAATCTAATAAACAAAATGAACTAACAAGCAAAATAGAAACAGACTCATACATAAAGAGCAGATGGACAGCTGTTGGGGATCAAGGTTGGGTGAGGAGGGTAAAGGGATTGAGCAAAAAAGGACAAAACAGAAAAGAGAGAAAGACTCGTGGATATGTAGGACAGTGTGGTTATTGCTGGGAGGGGAGTGGGGGAGGAGGGGATGGGGTGATAAATGGTGACGGAAGGGAGGCTTGACTTGGGGGGGTGAACACACAATATGGTGTACAGAGATGTGTTGTAGAATTGGGCACCTGAAACCTGTATAGTTATATTAACCAGTGTCACCCCAAAAAATTCAATTAAAAATTCACATTTCTAGGACATGCCACTAGGGTAAAGGGTCCCATGATTAAGTCGTGTTGTGAAATACAATATACTGTATCATATTGTTGGAATTTTCCAGTGCTCATTAGATTTCAAAGGCTCTGAAAAGTCTTCAAGAAAATGTCTTTTAACTTTGGATTTCCCAAACCCATTTGGGAAAAACATTATCTTTTTTCCGACATATCTTTTGGGAAACTGTGTCCCTTAGGGCATAAATATGGCTCTTGGAGTCCATCCTGAAAGCAGGCTTTGATAGGTTGGGAGGTGGTGTGTCAAAGTGGTTGCTGGAGCCCTCAGAGACTGACCCCTGGCCTGAGGCCACTTCCTGCTACCTCATCACCATCTTTTTCCTTTCTGGGCTGACAACAAAGCCAGTGGCTGAGCCATAGGGAGAGAATAAGATGGCTTTAATTCTCCGGCCTCGGCCTCGCTGGGGGCCCCGCTGCGGCTCCCTGTAGCCGATGCCAGCAGGTCACAAAACTGCGTTTTTCACATTGCTGGGTGGATTTTGAGGAGTGGAGCTAGGCAGACAAGGCACAGACATCTGCCGGGCAAGGGCGGGGGATGGGGTGGGGGAAGGGATGCTGGAGGGCACATTTGGCAGCAAGGGGTTCAGTTTCTGGCTTCCAGACCCTGTTTATGTTTGTGGATTTAGAACCTCACCAGCATGGGGGTAGTGGACTAATCGCATGCATCCCCCTCCCCCCCCCCTGCAATTATGACAGGTTGGTCCTGGGAACCTGGAAGACAGGCAAGCCCTTCCAGGGAACATTTGCCTGAGGATTTACTTGCCTTGCGCATCCTCAGATAAGAAAATTTTCCCTGTGGAGGGAATATACTGAACGAGATGGTTTTGTTCTCAGTGAGGTTGAACTTTCCAAGCTTGTTCCTCACTGCCCCTACACCCCCTCCTGATTGATACCTCCTGTCAATTTATAGACACAGCCCTTGGCTGTGGCTTCCCCCAGGGGTCCCACGGCTCTCTGCCTGCGTGGTTTAAACAGATTCATTGCCTGGTTTTTCCTACAGATAATGACAAGTCTCAGGAAGGGAGCATGTGGATTGTTTATGAAGACTTTCCAGCCGCTTCCCGCCCAGACCTAGGTGTTCCGTCCTCGCAGGTTAATGCCACCAATGTCGGGATGTGACACTGCCAGAGCCCTTTGATGAGCAGGTGCTGTGGGCAAAGTGCGTTCCTAAGGGTGTGAGTGTGGGTGAAACAAAGCCAACCACACTACCCACCATGAGCAGGTAAGGGGTTCCCAGCTATCCCCAGGGCAGGGGAGAGAGAGGCAGGGGCCAGGAGAGCCCTGTCAGAGGACTGTGGCTGGGGAGACAGGGCAGGAGCACTTTGACCCTGAAGATCCCAGGAGACTGCCTGGAGAAGGCAGAGTTTCTGTGGGACCTTGGACCTGGAAGGTCGGTGTGATTACAGAAGGTGCAGAGCGGGAAGGCCCCTGCGGACAGAGCAGTGTGTGTGTGAGAGCTCGGGGAGGGCAGGGAGGTGTGCACAGGGAGCTGGTTGGGACTGCACTGGAAGGGAAGGGAGGCCTTTGTTTTCTCCACTGAAAATGAGCGGATGCCAGCCTGGGTCAGAGGGGACGAGGAAGGGAGGGAGATGGGGGCTCCTGCTTTCACTCCCCTTCAGTTCCAGTGTCCCTGCCTTTACCTTTCCCATAATCTGAGTTTGGATGTATGACTTCATTTGAACAAAAGAATCGACTGCTTAGAAAATACACTGAAAATTACCAGGTGACATCTGACAAGGTTCCTCCCATCTCTAAATTTATTTCCCACTTCTAAGTAATCTCAACTTCCTGATGCTTTCTGGATTTTTTTTTATGTTTCTTATGCATTTAGCCTTTTGTTCATACTGTTCAGTGTGCTTCTGGGAACTTCTAGAAGCCAGGGAGTTTCTATATACTTTAATTTTTGTTAAAACATCCAGCATGGGACCATACACAGGCTCCTGGTCACTATAGAGCAGGGGTAGTCAACCTTTCTATACCTACCGCCCACTTTTGTATCTTTGTTAGTAGTAAAATTTTCTAACCGCCCACCGGTTCCACAGTAATGGTGATTTATAAAGTAGGGAAGTAACTTTACTTTATAAAATTTATAAAGCAGAGTTACAGCAAGTTAAAGCATATAATAATAATTGCTTACCAAGTACTTTATGTCGGATTTTCGCTAAGTTTGGCAGTATAAATCTTTATAAAACAACTTACTATAGTTAAATCTATCTTATTATTTATACTTTGGTTGCTCCGCTACTGCCCACCATGAAAGCTGAAACATCCACTAGTGGGCGGTAGAGTCCAGGTTGACTACCACTGCTATAGAGGAACTGTTGCCAGCATTGTTCCAAGAAGGCTTCTGAGATCCCACATTTTATCTCTTTCTGAAAACTGACTGGTGAGCCTATAAACGGGACGTAGAAAATTACATTGAACTGGGCAGGAGACCTGGGTTCTATTTCTGCTTGCTACTCGCCAGCCCCTGGCCTGGTACTATTCTAACAGACTTCCAGTTCTTGGTTTAATTTTCAGTAACATAAGGGCGTTGTTTTAAAGCCGCATTTCCCTGGGCCATGGAGGACTGTGTCCAGACTCTCCTGCAGGCTGCAGACTGAATACATAATGTATTGCACATATGTAATTACTTCTCAGATGTACTTAGAAGTGGTTGTGACATAAAATGCAGGTTCATTTTAAAGTGTTATTGAATTCATAGCGGCTACTAACGCAAACATAATAAAAACTAATGTTTATTAAATGCTTACTAGGTGTGAAGTATAGCAAGTGCTTGTCTGAGGTTGGATTTCCAGACCTGGAGAAGAGGATTTGTACTCAGGGACTTAAATAAGGTTTCTCCCAGGAAGAAGTAGAACAGAGGAAATTGAGCAGGGATGTAATTTCAGGTGACATTCTCAGTCTCAGTCTGACTACAGGGGGTGCTCTGGAGTGTAAATCACACCATGAAGTTTGTCTTCCTTCATGGTAACTCTGAGCAACAAAAACAACCAAATCAGTCCTAACACAGTAGCCAAGGGGGTAGGTACACAGCAACCATGCAAATGCCCCAAGGGGTGTGATAGAGTGTAGCAGCACCTGCCACATGCCTTAGCTCATCCAGGCTTCACAACAACCCTAGGAGGTACACATCACCTCCATTTTATAGAGGAGGAAACAGACAGAAAGGTTAACAAACTTGCCTATGGTCACACAGCTGGTGAGCAGCAGACTCGAGATTCAAAGCAAGAAACCCATGCTTTTAGCACCATCCTGCATATTGCTCACTGCTGCCCCAAACCAAGCTGCTTTGATGTGTGTAATCAAGAAACTCTTGGGAAAGAGTGGATAAGACATTAGAGGGCCTGTGTGGTGGTCCCGCATTTGATGACATCATCAGCTCTTGCCAGTGTTGTGCTCTGATTTCAAAGCAATTTCAAGGGCAATTTGGATTTCAGTTACTTTCTGTCTTAATAACTACTCTGACTTAAGCAATTTTAATCAAAATCAAAGGCTTCAGTCTGTTAATAGCTAAAAAAACAATGGCCAAAGGTAAAAGATTTTTAAAGAACTACAAGGCACTTATGTTGGCAGAATAATTGAGAGATGCTATTTGGGTGGGAAACAATGTAATTTGGATTTCTAATTCAGCAAAATTACTTAATTGGCAACACATGCTTTCTAATCACCATAGGAGGAGGGTGGCATTTAGGTGGGTATATATGGGAATTGGGCAAGATGGCAGATCCCTAAGTTTGGCAAAGAGAAGAGGTTTCCTTCTAGTCAATGTTAAGTTCTTGTCATTAATTCTCTTATTCTCTCTGTAGTCCTGTGTTCATGAGGGTATTGACACAAAGCTCCCATCAAGGGCTGCTTTAGAATTCCATGGTTGACAAAGCACTCTAAAGCACTCTACCATGTCCAATACAGTCAATGGTTGTGGGCACTTGGGCAGTGTTGGCTAGACTTGCTATGGTTCTCAGTCAGGGACAGTATTCTTCCCTTCCCCAAAGGCTTTTAGAAATATGGAGTGTGTGTGTATGGGAGAATCTTTTGTTGTCACAATGAATAGTCTGTTATAACATGGCCTACAAATACAGGGGCCACTGGAATTTAGTTCCCAGAGGGCCAGTGATGCTAAATATCCTGTAATACACAGGGCACTCCCACTTGAGGAAGAAGTCTGACTCTAAATGATAATGAGCATTTAGAGTAAGACTTCTCACCAACACTAAGAAACTCTGGGAGGAGAACTGATTTGAAAAAGGTAATCATTTTCAAACATGAGACACAATGGCCTCCGGAAGGACTTACACTTATTTCAGGTACCTCAGGAAAACCTTATGTGAAATTAGAAGGCAGAGTGTCTCAGCAGTTGAGGCGACTGGGAATGGAGCTCCCCGTCACTGGAGGTATTAAGGAAGAGGCAAGAATTCCAGGTGAGAGCTGGGAAGAAAAGAATTGAAACCGAGCTCTCTTACCAGAACCTGACCAACCATGCAGGCATCCTGTTCTCAGACTTTAAACCTCCAGAACTGTGAGAAAGTAAGCTTCTGTTGGTTAAGCACCCAATCTGCCATACTCTGATACAGCAGCCTGAGCAGCCTAATGCATTCTTGACCAAGTCAACTGCCATAGAGCCAGAGGGCCACGTGGCAGGAAGAGCTGGTCTTTAGGAGCTGAGGGCCTCAGTTCCACCGCTGTGAGGGTCTGAGTTCTGCCAGTAGTGAGTTTGGAAGACAACTGTGAGTTCCAGTGTAAAAGCAGCCCTGCGAGACCCTTGTGAGACTCTGCTGAGTGGTGCCCAGGCTTCTCACCCGGGAATTGACAAATAACATCGGTTGTTATTTTAAGCAAGTAAATTTGTGATAATTTGTTACACAGCATAGAAAATGAATTTATGGTGCCTGTTGGAGGTCTGCATTTGCTCAGGCACAGGGCAAGGTTTAAGAGAGGGGGTAACTAGTTTTCCCTCACTTTCCTTCTTAGTGCCCTTCAACTGAATTTTTGTACCTATATGATTCACATTTATTTATCTTGGGCAAAGCAAGGAGGCACTCTGCATTAGCTTCAGCATGAAAAGTCCAGCCATGTCGTGTGCTCCATGTGTGATGGTATTTGTGTGGCAAAGCACTTCCCATGTTTTCCTAGGAAGGTGGCCCAGGAGGGGTTTAATTAGGAATTGCAAAGCAAAGAGGATGAGAAGCTTTTATTAGCCACGGCTTAAAGTTAAAGGAGCAGTGCCATGAGAGACCTTTCCAGATAATATTTCCAGTTCTTCTCTCCTGTTGCTGACAGTTGCTCTTTATTTGTTTTCAAGCAAGTTCTACCAGTTGGCCTGGAGTTGGAAGTATGTTTGGTCACCAGGAGGTTGTCTGCCCTGCTTTCCTCCTGGGGACTTGAAAAGGCTGGGACCTACCTGTTACTTTTCAGTTTCCAAACTCTCTGGACACAACATTAGCTTGAAAGACAGTTGAGTTTTCACACACACACACACACACACACACACACACACACACACACACACACACCACACTCTCTCTCTCTCTCTCTGACTTTCCATCCTTTCAGGTTAGAGAAAGAAAATGCTTTCACAAATAGGCCCTGGTGGGTGTGAATTTTGCAGTTTCAAGGAAACTTGACCTTGCGTCTTCCACATTGTGCTGCTCTTGATTAAGATTGTTTTATCCTGCTGAAGGAGTTTCTTTTTCTCATCACTCAGGTCCACTTCATAATCCTTCGCTGAAAACCTCTTCCTTTTCATTAGATGGTCATAATTATTTCTCTGTCGAGTGCATAACCTAACACCTCTCCACGCACAGTGCCAAGGTTTGAAACCATCATAAGCTGAATGCTCACCTCCCAAGCCATTATTTCAATCATTAGAACACAGTTTATTCCTCAAGAGGACATTAACATTTGAAAATGTGTCAACCAGAGTAAGAAATTCATCATGATCATGGACCACCTGCCAAGTGATTAAAATGCAATGTTCTGATTTTCCTGGATTTTATATGAATCTAACATCTGACACCAGTTTACATTTTTCAGTTGTCTAAGTTTAGTTCCTGGTAAATTGCTGTGAAGGTGAGAGGAGTTTAATTTTTTAAACAAGAAGCCAGAAAAGAAAAGCAGCCAGAAGAGGGCAAAGGGATCCCCTGAGAGCGTCAGGGATGATGGGAGAGACTGACCCCCAGTCTAGGAGGCTGTTTCCATCCCAGTGGGACTCTACGCCGGCAATGGTGTCTGCACTGGGGCACCTACAATCCTGAGCAAAAATGAGTCCGGTTGCTGAGCTGAATTTCTTAGACGGCTTTAATGAGATCCTGTCTGCAGTTCAATTGGTCAAGAGTCCAGGGCAAATGTTCCACTTGTGTCTAACAAGAAGCCACATTTCATCATTAATACCATTGAAACCATTAGTTGAAAACATCTAGCACAAAAAAATAAAAGTGTGGGTTGGAAAGTAAAATATAAATCCCCTGGAAGATGGAGTGTGGGGGTTAATAATATCTGCCCAGAGAGTTTCTGGATGTCTTTTCATCAAAGTTACACTAGTACTTTCTAAAGTTTGAGGAGGGAACCTGCAAAGTGGGATGGTGCAATTAGAGTGACCTTAACCACTCACCTCCCACTTCTTGGCTGCATTTGCATGGGTACTATTTCTGGTTAGTATTCCATAGTGCCTTGTCATTGGGTCCAATCTCTTCCAGTTATCTAATGCTGCCTAACAAACCACCCACATCTTAGCGGCTTGAAGCAATAACATTTACGTTGCTTACACATATGCAGTTGGGGCAGGGCACATAGGGGCAGTTGGGAAGTCAGCGAGGGTAGCTTCAAGGCTGGGGTTGGACTTACCTGAAGGCTCGTTCACTCACGTGTCTGGGGATTAATCCTGGGAAGACTAAAAAAGCAGGGATCAGCACAACCTGGATTCCTTGGGTATCTTTTAATTTCTGTAGGGCTTCTCTGGTCTCGCATGGCAAATTTGGGGTGGCCAGCCTTCTCACAGATCAGCTCAGGCCTCCCCAGGTGTATGCTCCAAGACAGAACTAAGCCTATCGTGAAAAATACTGTATTGTACACTTGTTTCTTACCAGAGGGCAAGTGCCCGTACCGCCATAAGATGAAATGAAATGAAATAAAATAAAATAAAATAAAATAGCACAAGGCAGAAGCTTTAACACCATTTAAGAACCAGTCTCAAAGATATACTGTATCACTCCCACTTCATTTGTTGGTTAGATGCGAGTCACTAAGCTGGCCCTCGTCCAAGGGCAATGGACTTTGTTTACACTTTTGATAGCGTCAAAGAATTTGTAGACATTTTTAAAAGCACTAAAATCATTAAGATGTATTTCAGCACCGACACAAGGCACCCACGCAGGTGCTGTTGGGGCGAAGGGGACCTCAGCTGTGGCCCCCACTCTCATCAGAAGCTCACAGTCTTTGTTACAGAAAACATTCAAAAGGACAATAGAAGAGTGAAATGACAATGAAACACATGTAGGACCACTGTCTCTAAAAGAGATTAATTATTGAACAAATTCAAAGACAGAACTGGGGAATCTGAAGATCTTGAAATGACTCCTCTCTGGTGAAGGAGGTCTGGGAATGTAGCTTCGAACAAAACTTTGAAAGCTGAAAAATAGTACTATATTTACAAAACACTTTCCCATGGCACGTAGTCACCTGATCAGTGCATTTAATTTATATGCTAACTTTAAACCCAACCCCCTCATAGGATAAAACCCAGAGCGCGAGCGGTAATTCCGTGATACCTGTCAGGAAACGGGGGCTTGGAAAGACAGGAAGTGGGTGGACACATTCTTCTCTCTTGCTCTAAAACAAAACAATGTAGCCATGGGTCTGACAAAGCCAAGTGCAGATTCAAGCCAGCAAGTATTTATCAAAGTTCCTTGCCCTGTGATAGATATTTTTACATTCATATCATTTAATTCTCAGCATAACAAACTGATGTATTAAGAGGTAATATGGTTTTGGAGACTTAATATTAAAGAAGAATGAATATATTACTGCAGGTGAGTAGGAAAGTTTTAGAAAACCTGGTTTCCACTGAGCCTACAGCAGTGGCTATCAATTCTCAATTGGGGTGATGTTGCGCCCTCTCCAGGGGACATTTGGCAATGTCAGGAGGCATTTTTGGTTTTCATGCCTGTGGAGGGTGAGGCTGGGGTGGGGAGTAAAAGGGACTTTTCTGCCAGCTTCTGGTTAGTAGAAGCCATGGAGGCCGCTAAACATTCCACAGTGCACAGGACAGTACCTTCCAACAAAGAATGATCTGGTTCCAAATGTCAATAGAATGAGAAAACCTGCCCTAGAGATGTGATAACCTCTGGAAAGCACAATGCTATAAATGCTCATGAAGATACCTCCATCCACATACAGACTTGTTTTCATTTATTTACATGTAGCTTAGTGTTTTTTGAATTTTAGTGTGCAAAGAATAACTGTTTAAAGCTGTAAACATAAGACCATGTGTAATATACTCAATGAATGTTTTAAGAATTTTCTGGAGGGTAATTTTTCTCTATGAGATTTTGCCTTATGTGTTGATCTAGGAACCACACTTGATGTTTACAGCAGCCCCAGGTGGTAGCCTGTGCAGACCACAGTGTCTCTGTTTCACTGATGAAGTAATTGGGACTCAGAGAGAAAAACGACTTGCTTAAGATCATGACAGCTATTGCGTAGCTATGCCTGCATTTCTAGGTATAGTCTTTTATTTCTGATCTGCTTTTTATTTCACCATTCTTCCAACTCAACTATAGATAAGGAACTGACATTTGTTTGGGTATTGTGCTAGGTATTGCATATACAAAAATGAATGAGATAATGGCACAGCCATTCAACATTCCTTTACACAACCACAAAATGAGAACAGGATACTACAAAGAGGAACAGCTAGAAAAAAAAGTGCTTTTAAAAATAAAAATGTGAAAAAAATGTGAACGTAGAAATAAAAACTTTATTAGATAGGTATAGTTGAGGAAATCCTTAGAAGATAGAATAAAAAGACGAGGAAATATAAAAGAGAAGAATAAAAGCAAAAATCCCTGGCCAGTTGGCTCAGTGGTAGAGCGTCGGCCTGGCGTGCAGGAGTCCTGGGTTCGATTCCCGGCCAGGGCACACAGGAGAAGCGCCCATCTGCTTCTCCACCCCTTCCCCTCTCCTTCCTCTCTGTCTCTCTCTTCCCCTCCTGCAGCCAAGGCTCCATTGGAGCAAAGTTTGCCTGGGCGCTGAGGATGGGTCTGTGGCCTCTGCCTCAGGCGCTAGAATGGCTCTGATTGTGGCAGAGCGACGCCCCAAGATGGGCAGAGCATCGCCCCCTGGTGGGCATGCCGGGTGGATCCCGGTCGGGCGCATGCGGGAGTCTGTCTGACTGCCTCCCCATTTCCAACTTCGGAAAAATACAAAAAAAAAAAAAAAAAAAAAAAGGTCGAGAAACACCATGTCCAACATCCAGCTGATGGAACTCACAAAAAATCAAACCTGAATAATAAAAAGCTTCTTAGCTCAGGCAGCTAGGAGGCCATGACAGTTAAGCCATATCCTCTACGAAGTGGCTCCTCTCCTTCCAATACAAAAGAATGCCCCCTTCCCCAATTTATCAGCAACAAGTCTTGTGATTCTCTCAGCACTACAAACCCTTGTAATGCCAGCCTGTGTCTATGTATTTGTCTGTCTACCCAACTACAATAGATTGGAAACAGTTTGGGGGCAGGATCTTTATCTTTCATTCCTGTCAGGGGCTGGCATGACACCAACTAAATATTTGTGGGTTGGTTATTATTATCCTGACATCCTGTGCTTTCTTTCTCCTTCTACATCCCTCTGTTAGTCAGAGACCTTTAAGTTGTAAGTGACAGAAACCCAACTCAAACCTGTATCAGCTCAAAGGTCATTGAAAGATAGCGCCAGAACACCTTATTTCTTTCTCCATGCTTTCTGTTGTCTATTTCTGCATGTTGACTCATTCTTGATTCAGTTTTTTTTCCCTTTACAGTGGCAAAGATAGCTATGGGCAGCTCTAGGCCTATATTGTTGCATTTTCTGATCAATCCCAGAGAATATCTATTTCCTGAACGCTCTGGCTACTGTTCTCAGGATGGCTGTGATTGGTCAGAGTTGCTTGTGGTCCCAACCTGACACAGCCTCTGTGGCCAGGACTTGGGGTACTCTGGATCTCATCCTCACACAGAATCAGGATGGGTGGTAGCCAATCCTACCAGAACAGAGGGTCTGTGCTCATAAGGGAGGATAGCAGGAATTTACTCCAATAGCTGAGTCAGTGGTGAGGGAGAGGAGAGTGGCTTCTGAGGCTCAGGAATCTCAAGGGAGGTTGTATAAGGCAAGGAATGAAGGGGAAAGACTCTGTTCTCTTATTGAGCACCCAATGTATGCTAAGCAGCAGGCTCTTTGCAGGTTCTGATCTCATTTGGTTTTCCTAACAATTCAGTAAGGCAAGTGGAAAGATTTTAAGTTTGAAGAAGAGAAATCAAAGCTTGGCTAGGTTAAGTAGAGAATAAAGGTAGGACTCAAATCTAGACTAGCTGTCCTCAAAGACCCTGTGTTTTTCTTTAAGCGGGGGTTCTCAGCCTCGCTGCTACTGACATTCAGGACCAGGTATGTCTTCACTGTGGGACTGTCTTGGGATTGCAGGATGGTTAGCTGCGTCCTTGGTCTCGACTCACTCAGGTGTCCCCAAACTACGGCCCGCGGGCCGCATGCGTCCACCCTGAGGCCATTTATCTGGCCCCCGCCGCACTTCCGGAAGGGGCACCTCTTTCATTGGTGGTCAGTGAGAGGAGCACTGTATGTGGCAGCCCTCCAACGGTCTGAAGGACAGTGAACTGGCCCCCTGTGTAAAAAGTTTGGGGACCCCTGCTCGCTCCCTCCTACCCAGTTGTGACAACCAGGAATGTCTCCAGACATTGTTAAACATCCCTTGCGGAATAAAACTGTCCCAGTTGAGAACCAGTGCTCTAAACCATGCAGCTGAGCTCATTCAAAGTTGTAATGGCTAAAAATTCATGCACCTGCAATGGGGAAACACCATCGGATCATAGCCTTACATTTCCATATGTTTTTCTGTGTTCTTTGAAAGTTGTCGCGCTGACACGTGTGATCTCTCTAATCCAGTGAGAGACAGTAGATGGTTTGTCAAAGAAAGTAATTTTCGGTGTCATGCAGGGGTCCCCAAACTTTTTACACAGGGGGCCAGTTCACTGTCCCTCAGATAGTTAGAGCGCCACCACACACAGTGCTCCTCTAACTGACCACCAATGAAAGAGCTTCCCCTTCCGGAAGTACGGTGGGGCTGGATAAATGGCCTCAGGGGACCGTATGCAGCCTGTGGGCCGTAGTTTGGGCATGCCTGGCAGAAATGCTTCTTCCTTTGGAATGCCCTTCCAGGAACTGGTCTCAGGAGCAGATAGGGCTTCTCATAGTAAATAAAGGGCTATGGTGGTAAATTGCAAAGTGTTCCTCTCTGTCTGTCCCTCTCTAAGTAAAATGAAATTGGGGACAGTCTCTACTGTAACTGTCCCAAAACACAGTCTGGTGTGTGTACAAAGTTCCGCTTCTGAGAGCAGTCGAGGTGGCCGTTCTGTGTGGAGAGAGGGCTTAGCAAGGCCTGGGGGAGCAGAGCCTGGAGAAGAACTTGGCACAGCCCCTGCTGACTTCATCCTCCTGCCAGTCCACTCTGATTTGTGAGGCTGAGTTTCGTGCCAGGGACAGGGTGGGAAAGGGGAAGTAAATTCAAACAAAAGAATGCCCCTGAAGTGTCTGAAAAGAGCTTTTTAGCACCATTCTTTCAGTGCTCTCAACCAGACAGAAGGTGCAAAGATTTAAAAAGCAGCCACAACCACTTTGGAGAAGGGGATAGTGTATCCAGCACAGTGATATTATCACATCGATTTGTTGGACAAAGGACTTCATTGTATCACAAAATAAAACATGTTTCTCCTTCCATTTCCTGCTTTGTGACGAATCTTCAAAAATGAGCTTACAAAGGAGCAGCCCGGAAAGTTGGCAAGGGTTGTTTGTAGACAAGTGCCTTCCAAAATATCTGATTGAAAGGGTTTTCAGATTGTTTTCCTGGCCTGCTGTGCAATTTGCAAACAATCTCTCTCTCTCTCTCTCTCTCTCTCTCTCTCTTTTTTTCTTTGGTTGGTTGTGGGTTGGTGGGATTGACAAAAGTATTTGACACTCATTTCTAACATTTATAGAGAAACCTCTTCCAAGCCTGTTAATTTCCAGCACCAGCAGCAACTGAACGTTCTTGCCATTAATTGCAGAGCTCATATCTGGACCCCCTGAAATTTTAGAGGATTTAGTTCCCTTCCAGGCAGGTGCCTCATGGACACATCTTGTAATGTCCTGAGGGATTCTAATGCTTAAATCCTTTCTATTCAGAGTTTCATTAGATTCTTGGGTTTCCTCACAAGAGAAACACTACATGATCTGAAGATGGAATTAATTATCCTCAGTAAAAATCTAGTCAAGAAATTCTCCCCAGTTAGAAATCCAGGGACAGCACGTGAAGCCAATTTCTCATGAGTCTGAAACAGCAGAGCTTATCGCAAAGGGTCACATATTGCGTGATTCTATTTACATAACATTCTTAAAAATGACAAAATTATAGAGATGGGGAGCAGATTAGTGGTTGCCAGGGATTAGGCAAGGGAGGAAGGGTGTGACTATAAAGCACAGGGCATTCCTTTGCTGTGACGGAGTTCTATGCATCTTGATAATGGTGGTGGTTGCACACGTCGTCCCATGGGATAAAATGTCACAGAATTACATACCAAATAAGAGAGTCCAAGCAAAAACTGATGAAATCTGAGGAAGGTCTGTTGTCTGGTTAATTGCATGCTGCCAGTGTTAATTTCCTGGTTTTTATCATGCTCTCTAGGTATATAAGAAGTTGAGAGAAACTGGGTGGTGGGTATACAGAACCTACTTGTACTATTTTTACAACTTCTTGTGGGCCTATAATTATTTAAATATAAAAAGTTAAAAGGAAAAAAAAAAAAGCTAAGCGGTATGGCTTTATAGCATCTAGCCTGACAGAGATGAGATGATGTGTGTGGTAGGTGATTAAGAAATGAATGAGGTGAGTTGTTGAATGAACACAAGTTCTTTTGCATTATATTAATGGAGATTTAAAAGAATAATGACAATGATTGACATTTCTGAGTCCTTAATGTGTCAGGCATTGTGCTAAGCATTTTATGCATCATCTCATTTAATCCTTGTAAGATCTTTCTGGAAAAAAGAAATCTGTACTTTAAAAGGTAGTTCTACATATTTGGTAAAAGTGTAACGGAAAAAAATTATTAGTAACAAAAGGATTGGGATAATAGCACTGGATGGTAGCAAGAGCAATGCTGTCATCGATGTGGGAATGGGATTGAGGGGACACAACTGTGGGGATGGATGGGTAATTGTTGTATTTTTAAGTTTTATATATTCTATATATATGTATATATATATACACACACACATACATACATGTGCGCTATCATTTATATATGCTATATCAGGTGGGAAAAATATATAAACATGAAAACAAACCCAAACAGAACCAAGGTTGGTTGGTGGAACACAGGAGTTCTTTCATGGCCAAGGGCAGATCCACAGAGATAGTCGCTCCCAGGGAGGACAGCTGGTTCACATATCTGGGTCACTGTGACTGCTGGTGAGAAACCACATGGGACCCTCATGAGGAGGCCCCAGCATGAACTGTTGATCTGTCTTCCAGATGAGTAATGCTGTGGGGGGACTGAAAATGACTTTCCGTGTAAATTCTGACGGCAGGTGAGTGCTTCAGTATCTCCTTGTCAGCCCCTGGCCCTGCACAGACATATTCGGGGGTCCTTGGGTTACTACACAGTTCCGTTCCTATGACAGTGATGTAACCTGAATTTGGTGTAAGTCGAAACACACCCTAGCCTAACAAAAGAAATGCTTGAGCTTTTAACAGTCCAAAATAGCATAGGTCAGCTTACCGGTGGACGCCAACTCCCTCACTCATGCCGTGTTACTGAGTATTCTTCCGCCACGGGCAACCACACTAGTTTGCCAATGTAGTCCATAAGTACCATGCTAACGGTGTTAGCCAAAACACTCATGTCTTAATTTTTTAAAGTTATTATGGGAGTGAGCATCGTAAACTTGAAATGTTATATGTCGAGTCTGTCTTATCCTGATGACGCCCTGTAAAGCCAAATCTCAGTGACCGTGCTGATAAGGGAGCTGAACATTCACACTCTTCCTGTTGCAGCACCTTTAGCAGCGGTTGGGTTCAACCGGTTCGCACCGGTTTGGCAGAACGGAGACCTGATTTTTTTGTTGAGTCTGATGAATGGTTGTTAAAATGGCACTTGTAATCAGAGTTTTCTCTAAGGTCGGCGCCTGGGCAGCCGCCCAATGTGAAAATCACAAATTTACATTTCTTACTTTTTTTAACATTCATTTGCACAATAGCATATTCTAAGCATCTATATTAATGTTTATTCCATCTATAGGTGAAAAAAATTGCAAGTGATGACACCAATCAAGAAGCAATACGGAAAGATCTTAAATAACAGTTTTATGGCTTTTGTCAGGTATTATTTAATATTTTTTATTACTATTTTAAAACTCTTTCTTACAACATAATTAGTTTCGTGCATCTCTTTTATTATTCTTATGTAAGTACTAAATACATGAAATAATAAACTACCTTTTGGTATATATTTTTTTATACTTAAATGGTCACTAGGGCAGAGAACTAGCTGTTAAATGATTTGAATCCTAGCACTGACCTTTCGGATGTGGAGAGGAGAGGGAGCCTGGAACATGAATCCTAAAGGCTAAGAACCGGAGGGGGACTTGGAGAGCACTGGGCCAGCCACGGCAGTTTACAGATGGAGAACACAAGGTCCAGGGCAGCTAGGGCTTAGTCCAGCTTTCACAGCTACTGAGCGGACCTGAGTGGACTGGATCCCAGGGCTCCAGGCTCAGGGCCCTCTCCTGTTGATGGAACTTACAGAGATTCTCCATAAGGGTGTAAGGGCACTCACAGAGACATACACGAAACAGTCAACACAACACACACATGGGCAATGGGAAAATAAACCTGGCAAGCAAGGTAAAGTTTGGAGTAAGGTTTTTGTTTACTGAGTGGATTGTCAGTTCTTTACACAATGCCAAGTAATTGTAGCCGCCTCTTCCGAATGAATGTGAGCTCTAAGGACAGGACTGAGTGGCTAGGAAGAAAACAGGACAATCTGGAGATATTTAATCTTAACTTTTTTTTGTTAACTTTATTGGGGTGACTTTGGTTGATAAAACTGCACAGGTTACAGGTGCACAATTCTACATCAGCTGCATATTGTGTTGTATGTTCACCACCCCAAGTCAAGTCTCCCTCCATCACCATCTGTCTCCCCACCCCCTTTCCCTCCTGTAATCCCCACACTATTGTCTGTGTCTGTATTTTTTAAATTATAGGAAGAAGTAAAGTGTGAATACTTGTTCCTTACCAAAGTTCAAATAGTGCAGATGGATACAGAATAAGAAGTTAAAACATCTATTCCCTTTCTTTCCCGATGTTGCTCTCCTCCCTGAAGGTAACGAGGGCTCACCATTTGGTTTGTATCATTTGAGAGGGGAGAAACCAGAAAAATTCAGGAGAAGGGGTCTAAAGGGATGACTGACTTAGCCAGTTAAAGATTATCCACATCCTATAGATGTCTAACTGATCTCCTGGAGACTCTTACATTACTCACAAGAAAAGCAAGATCTGTAAATAGATAGGACCGGGATCCGGAAACCCCTCCCCCCTTGCTGCCCCGCTGAAACTCCCCTGCCCCACCTTGAGCCACGAGGTACACGTCGGACCTCAGACAAAGGAACCACGTGCCGCTTGCCTGGACCTTGTAAAAGGTGTGTAAAATGTAAGAAATCTATTAATAATTTGGGAAGCTTGTGTTTTGTTGCCTTTTGGGGTCACGCTGCTCCGCCAGCTAAATAAACCCCCCTTCCTCCAGCACTTATCTGAGTGTCTCTGTCCTCCTTTGTTTCCTGCAACACGTTCAGACCTTTTTCTATACATTTATATGTAGATACAAAACATACATATGTGTTGCTTTAGAGATGTTTTAAATTTGTGAGTCATCAACTCAGTGACCTTTTGTTTTATGATTTATATGTATATATTTTGTGTTTTGCTTAAGAAAACTTCTCCAAGATTATAAAGTTATTACTTTAAACTTTTTTTCTGATACATTTTAAATATTTAGATTTTAATCTCACCAGAATTTATTCTTGCATATAGTGTCAGGGGAGAATCTAATTCTATACTTTTTTTTTCTCCAAATGATAGTCATTTGTCTCGACATCATTTATTATCTAGTTCATCGTTTCTTCATTGTATGCTAAACTTGCATTTGGTTTCTGAAACTGTCTAGTCTATTTCATTTTTTAATATCAATCTTTAAAATACCTTCATTAATGCAAATCAAAACGGCAATGAGATACCACCTCACACCTGTTCGATTAGCTGTTATTAGCAAGTCAGGTAACAGCAAATGTTGGAGAGGCTGTGGAGAAAAAGGAACCCTCATACACTGTTGGTGGGAATGTAAAGTAGTACAACCATTATGGAAGAAAGTATGGTGGTTCCTCAAAAAACTGAAAATAGAACTACCTTATGACCCAGCAATCCCTCTACTGGGTATATATCCCAAAAACTCAGAAACATTGATACGTAAAGACACATGCAGCCCCATGTTTATTGCAGCATTGTTCACAGTGGCCAGGACATGGAAACAACCAAAAAGCCCATCAATAGATGACTGGATAAAGAAGATGTGGCACATATACACTATGGAATACTACTCAGCCATAAGAAATGATGACATCGGAACATTTACAGCAAAATGGTGGGATCTTGATAACATGATACGAAGCGAAATAAGTAAATCAGAAAAAAACAGGAACTGTATTATTCCATACGTAGGTGGGACATAATAGTGAAACTAAGAGACATTTATAAGAGTGTGGTGGTTACGGGGGGGAGGGGGGAATGGGAGAGGGATAGGGGGTGGGGAGGGGCACAAAGAAAACAAGATAGAAGGTGACAGAGGACAATCTGACTTTGGGTGGTGGGTATGCAACATAATTGAACAACAAGATAACCTGGACTTGTTATCTTTGAATATATGTATCCTGATTTATTGATGTCACCCCATTAAAAAAATAAAATTATATTTTAAAAAATAAATAAATAAAATAAAATACCTTCATTTTTTTTTAAGTGAGAGGAGGGGAGATAGACTCCCGCATGCATCTCGACTGGGATCCACCCAGCAATCCCCATCTTGGGCCAATGCTTGAATCAACTGAGCTATCCTCAGTGCCTAGGGATGATGCTCAAACCAATCAAACCACTGGCTGCGGGAGGAGGAGAGGGAGAGAAGGGGGAGAGAGAGGGAAAAGAAGCAGATGATAGCTTCTCTTGTATGCCTTTACTGGGAATCAAACCCGGGATGTCCATACACTGGACTGATTCTCTGTTCACTGAGACAACTAGCCAGGACCAAAATATCTTCATTTTTTTTCCTAAGTGAATTTAAATCTTACTTTTCAAGTTCTATAAAAAACTTTGGTGATATTCTGACTGGCATTTGTCTAGGTTTATAGATTAATTATAGTAAAGTTGATATTTTACAAAATTTATCTTCTCATTTACTTGGAAAATTTTAAGTACTTCAGCCTGACCAGGCAGTGGCGCAGTGAATAAAGCATTGGCCTGGGATGAAGAGGACCCAGGTTTGAAACCCTGAGGTTGCTGGCTTGAGCATGGGCTCATCAGCTTGAGTACAGGGTTGCCAGCTTGAGTGTGGGATCATAGACATGACTGTATGGTCACTGGCTTGAGCTCAAAGGTTGCTGGCTTGAAGCCCAAGGTTGCTGGCTTGAGCCCAAGGTTGCTGGCTTGAGTAAGGTATCACTGGCTCAGCTGGAGCCCCCCTGGTCAAAGCAAATGTGATAAAGCAATCAATGAACAACTGAGGTGCCACAACAAAGAATTGATGCTTCTCATCTCTCTCCCTTCCTGTCTGTCTATTCCTATCTGTCCCTCTCTCTGTCTCTTTCTCTTGCTAATAATATAATAATAATAATAAAAAATAACTTCAGTAAAATAGCTTTCTTCATAATGTTTATGCATCTTCTTATTTGGTTATTTCTAGGTACAGCATATTTTTGTTTCTCTGGGGATCTTTAAATTTCATTGCAATATCAGTTAGGTTTTTTATTATTAATATTTTTTATTAATTGAATTTATTAGGATTACATTGGTTCACAAAACCATGCAGGTTTCAAGTGTACAACTCAATAAAACAACACCTGCACACTGCATCATGTACCCTCCGCCCCAACAAGGTCTCTTTCTGTCCCCACGCCCCCCCCCCCCTCCCCGCCCCACATGCTTCTCCTCTGGCTGTTGCCACACTGTTGTCTGTGTCTATGTGTCATGTAGATATGTTTTCTGGCTAATCCTTTGGTATTGATTTTTATATATTGATTTTTGTGATTAGGTACCTTACGGAACCTTCTTATTGGTTCTTTATGGTTTTTGGTTTATAGTCTGTTTTTAAAAAAATAATCATGTCACTTGATAATGTGGCAGATTTGTCTCTTTCCCCCCAATACTTATGAAATTCTATTCACTTTTCTTATCTGATTACATTGGTTAGGATCTTCAGAATAATGCCGTGTAACATCTTTTTCCTGTTTGAATTTTTATCAAATGTTTTTGGTATTTCACGCTGAAGTACAATGTTGGCTCTGACTCTTTATCAAGTTAAGGACATTTTATTTACTAAGTTAATATAGTGAGTTGCAATAGTAAATGTCCTGAATTTGAACCTTTGTTGTATTCTAATAATAAACCCAACTAAACAATTTTAAAAAGCAATTTGTTAGTAAATCAACTTCATAATAAATATAAAATAAATAAACATAAAAAACTTTATAATAATAATAAATAATAAAATAATAAAAACAGGAAACAAGAATTTCAAGTATTTTTTAATGTTGCAATTCAAATATGCGAGTATTTTATTTTATTTATTTTTTTTTCTTTTTTTTTTTTTTGTATTTTTCTGAAGCTAGAAACGGGGAGAGACAGTCAGACAGACTCCCGCATGCACCTGACCGGGATCCACCCGGCACGCCCACCAGGGGCAACGCTCTGCCCACCAGGGGGCGATGCTCTGCTCCTCCAGGGCGTAGCTCTGCCACGACCAGAGCCACTCTAGCGCCTGGGGCAGAGGCCAAGGAGCCATCCCCAGCGCCCGGGCCATCTTTGCTCCAATGGAGCCTTGGCTGCGGGAGGGGAAGAGAGAGACAGAGAGGAAGGAGGGGGGCGTGGAGAAGCAAATGGGCGCTTCTCCTATGTGCCCTGGCTGGGAATCGAACCCGGGTCTCCCGCACACCAGGCCGACGCTCTACCGCTGAGCTAACTGGCCAGGGCCGAACTGAAGCTTTTTAACAAAACATCTGAAAAGCAGGTGGAGGAGCTACCAGCCTTAAAAGTAAAAAGTTGAAGATGAAAGAAAAGAAAGCTTTGTTCCTAGAACAGCAGACCTTAGGTAACAGCCAAGTAAATGATTTTACAGCAACTCTTAGAAATGTGATTAAAAGCAAGTGGCCACCTTGATAACATTATACTGAGTGAAATAAGCAAATAAGAAAAAACTAAGAACTATATGATCCCATACATAGGTGGGACATAAAAATGAGACTCAGGGACATGGACAAGAGTGTGGTGGTTGTGGGGGGGAGGGGCACAAAAAAAATAGATAGAAGGTGACAGAAGACTATATGACTTTGGGTGATGGGTATGCAACATAAATTAAATGTCAAAATAACCTGGAGATGTTTTCTCTGAACCTGTGTACCCTGATTGATCAATGTCACCCCATTAAAATTTAATAAATAAATAAAAAGCAAGTGGCCAGCGGGCTGGCTCCCTCTTGGGGATTAACTCTCAGAAGAAGCCCTAAGGACATGGCTTCTTAGCCATGATCTTCTAGGACTCAGCTGTAGTAGGATTAAAGGCAGTTCATGTTGGAATGGTGGTTCCTCCTTGAAGAAAGTGTCCCCAAGCTTCATATTGGTCAGCTCTCTGAACCACATATGTATATAACGGAGGTCTGTAAGAGGTGGGGCCTGGAAGCTTGGACCAACTCCTAAGCAGCAAAGCAACACCCCGTTAGAATAGGGGACTATCCCAGCCACAGCGAGAGGATCCAACAGGTACGGGAAGAAACCCCGAATTGTCCAATGGAGTGCGGGTGCTCCACTGGAAACATCACTGGGGAGCCGTGCAGCCCCCATCTAACTGGGGCACACACTGCCCCATCTCAGTTGGGCTGTCTACCTCATTGTAAATTATAAACTTAAAAGTTACTTGAAATGGCTTAATAAATGGGGTGAAAGTACAGATAGCAGTAACACCAACCTGAAACAATACACCTTGGAGCTTTTACTCTAAACTACTTCTGTTTTATATGTATCTTATATACATAATGTTTTATGTAGAAAGTGCTAATTTTAAAATAAATACTCGCAGCCCTGGCCGGTTGGCTCAGCGGAAGAGCGTCGGCCTGGCGTGCGGGGGACCCGGGTTCGATTCCCGGCCAGGGCACATAGGAGAAGCGCCCATTTGCTTCTCCACCCACCCCCTCCTTCCTCTCTGTCTCTCTCTTCCCCTCCCGCAGCCAAGGCTCCATTGGAGCAAAGATGGCCCGGGCGCTGGGGATGGCTCCTTGGCCTCTGCCCCAGGCGCTAGAGTGGCTCTGGTCGCGGCAGAGCGACGCCCTGGAGGGGCAGAGCATCGCCCCCTGGTGGGCAGAGCGTCGCCCCTGGTGGGCGTGCCGGGTGGATCCCGGTCGGGTGCATGCGGGAGTCTGTCTGACTGTCTCTCCCCGTTTCTAGCTTCAGAAAAATACAAAAAAAAAAAAAAAAAAAAAAAGAAAAAAAAATAAATAAAATAAATAAAATACTTGCATATTTGAATTGCAACATTAAAAAATACTTGAAATTCTTGTTTCCTGTTTTTATTATTTTATTATTTATTATTATTATAAAGTTTTTTATGTTTATTTATTTTATATTTATTATGAAGTTGATTTACTGCCCACCGGGGGCGATGCTCTGCCCCTCCAGGGCATCGCTCTGCCGCGACCAGAGCCACTCTAGCACCTGGGGCAGAGGCCAAGGAGCCAGACCCAGCGCCCGGGCCATCTTTGCTCCAATGGAGCCTTGGCTGCGGGAGGGGAAGAGAGAGACAGAGAGGAAGGAGGGGGTGGGTGGAGAAGCAAATGGGCGCTTCTCCTATGTGCCCTGGCCGGGAATCGAACCCGGGTCCCCCGCACGCCAGGCCGACGCTCTTCCGCTGAGCCAACCGGCCAGGGCTGCGAGTATTTATTTTAAAATTAGCACTTTCTACATAAAACATTATGTATATAAGATACATATAAAACAGAAGTAGTTTAGAGTAAAAGCTCCAAGGTGTATTGTTTCAGGTTGGTGTTACTGCTATCTGTACTTTCACCCCATTTATTAAGCCATTTCAAGTAACTTTTAAGTTTATAATTTACAATGAGGTAGACAGCCCAACTGAGATGGGGCAGTGTGTGCCCCAGTTAGATGGGGGCTGCACGGCTCCCCAGTGATGTTTCCAGTGGAGCACCCGCACTCCATTGGACAATTCGGGGTTTCTTCCCGTACCTGTTGGATCCTCTCGCTGTGGCTGGGATAGTCCCCTATTCTAACGGGGTGTTGCTTTGCTGCTTAGGAGTTGGTCCAAGCTTCCAGGCCCCACCTCTTACAGACCTCCGTTATATACATATGTGGTTCAGAGAGCTGACCAATATGAAGCTTGGGGACACTTTCTTCAAGGAGGAACCACCATTCCAACATGAACTGCCTTTAATCCTACTACAGCTGAGTCCTAGAAGATCATGGCTAAGAAGCCATGTCCTTAGGGCTTCTTCTGAGAGTTAATCCCCAAGAGGGAGCCAGCCCGCTGGCCACTTGCTTTTTATTTATTTATTAAATTTTAATGGGGTGACATTGATCAATCAGGGTACACAGGTTCAGAGAAAACATCTCCAGGTTATTTTGACATTTGATTTATGTTGCATACCCATCACCCAAAGTCATATAGTCTTCTGTCACCTTCTATCTATTTTTTTTGTGCCCCTCCCCCCCACAACCACCACACTCTTGTCCATGTCCCTGAGTCTCATTTTTATGTCCCACCTATGTATGGGATCATATAGTTCTTAGTTTTTTCTTATTTGCTTATTTCACTCAGTATAATGTTATCAAGGTGGCCACTTGCTTTTAATCACATTTCTAAGAGTTGCTGTAAAATCATTTACTTGGCTGTTACCTAAGGTCTGCTGTTCTAGGAACAAAGCTTTCTTTTCTTTCGTCTTCAACTTTTTACTTTTAAGGCTGGTAGCTCCTCCACCTGCTTTTCAGATGTTTTGTTAAAAAGCTTCAGTTCGGCCCTGGCCAGTTAGCTCAGCGGTAGAGCGTCGGCCTGGTGTGCGGGAGACCCGGGTTCGATTCCCAGCCAGGGCACATAGGAGAAGCGCCCATTTGCTTCTCCACCCCCCCCCCTCCTTCCTCTCTGTCTCTCTCTTCCCCTCCCGCAGCCAAGGCTCCACTGGAGCAAAGATGGCCCGGGCGCTGGGGATGGCTCCTTGGCCTCTGCCCCAGGCGCTAGAGTGGCTCTGGTCGCGGCAGAGCGACGCCCTGGAGGGGCAGAGCATCGCCCCCTGGTGGGCAGAGCATCGCCCCCTGGTGGGCAGAGCGTCGCCCCTGGTGGGCGTGCCGGGTGGATCCCGGTCGGGCGCATGCGGGAGTCTGTCTGACTGTCTCTTCCCGTTTCCAGCTTCAGGAAAAAAAAAAAAAAAAAAAAAAGCTTCAGTTCATCTTGCAGAGTTTCAAACAGCAACATCGAGTTCCTGTGATCCGGGTTGGAGTCTTGCTGTGACACCAGGGTGTCCCTGACTGGGTGAGTCCCTTGCTCTCCCAAATTGCCAAACAGTAGTCCCAAAACTTCTCTGGCAGATCCACCTTTTGAGGCAGGTCCTCCAATTCTTGTTTATGGCCTCTGAGAGCTGGTTCTTATCCCTGAACAATTCCTCTGACTTCTGCTTACTCTATGGTTTGTAGCTCTTCTTGATATTCCTTTTTTTTTTTTTTTTTAATTTTCCATTGCTTGAGAGAGAGAGAGAGAGAAAGAGGGAGAGAGAAAGGCATCAACTAGTTGTTTCACTTAGTTGTGCACTCATTGATTGCTTCTCCTTTGTGCCTTGACTGGGGATCGAACCTGCGACTTTGCTGAACTGGGATGATGCTTTTTCCAATGACCCACCCAATCAGGCAGCCAGGACTCTCACATTCCTCTTGATAGCAGTACCTGCAGCTTTCATCTGTCTAGTCTCTCAGTTCAGTTTGATAATTTTTATAAGATCATTCTCTGAAACTCCTGAATGAAAAATTCTGGAAACATTGAATTCTTTGGGTTTAACAGGTAATAAACTCTTAGATATGGGGGTGGGAGATGCCGCTCAGTGCTAGATGGGGCTGCACTGTGTACACTGTTTTAACTGCGTTGGTCATCATACTGAGGTGGCGAGGCTGGGCCCATGGTGCCCGGTGCTCCTGTCTGCAACCCTCCTTGCTCTCAAGAATTTTAAATACTTTTTGCCTGACAAGGCGGCGCAGTGGATAGAATGTCGGACTGGGCCATGGAGGACCCAGGTTCAAGACCCCCTAGCTTGCCAGCTTGAGCACGGACTCATCTGGTTTGAGCAAGTTTCACCAGCTTGAGCCCAAGGTTGCTGGCTCGAGCAAGGGGTCACTCAGTCTGCTGGAGCCCCCCGGTCAAGACACATATGGAAAGCAATCAATGAACAACTAAGGTGCCGCAATGAAGAATTGATGCTCTCATCTCTCTCCCTTCCTGTCTGTCTATTGCTATCTGTCCCTCGCTCTGACTCTCTCTGTCTCTGTCACAAAAAAAACAACAATACAAAAACAAACAAAAAACAACAAAGAATTTCAAATACTTTTTTGACAGAAGAGGCAAAGGAAAAGAGTGAAGTGGAAGCATGATAAGCACCTTGCCTTGTTTCAAAAGAGCTTATATATACAAATTATTTTCAACCTTTAATTAAGGATTTTTAAACACATATGATGAGCATAAATATAAACTAGAGAAAAGTGGAAATGGAACACGTAATTTCCAAACCACCAGAGCAAAAACAGAAACAGAGGAAATGTCTGTAATCAGCAAAAAATAAAAGATGAAGAAAAAAAAATACACAGATAGCATAAAATAAAAGAAAAAGAGATAGCAGGAATGGGAACTATAATCAGTTATCAAATATCAGTTATCAAAGTAAAGGTGGTTAGATTGAAGTAAGCTATAAAGTGGGAGAGGCATTGAGATAGAGAACAAATTCCAGTTATTTGATGTTTACAAAGAGGCACAAGATGAAATGACACAGAAAAAGTGATAGATAAATGCAGGGATACATAAAGTTATACCAGATAACTTATGACCAAAAAAGATAGATGGGTCAATATTAATTTCTAGAAAAATAAACTCCGGTATAAAAACCGTCAAAGAGGGATACGGCATGTTGTTGAAAGATAGAGTCCACTGAGAAGATAAAATCATTAGGGTGCAGACATTTCGTATTCACCTAGCATAATATTCATGCACCCTGCTGGACTTCTTGGCCCCTTGCAGTTAGATGTGGCTTGGAGCTAGCTCTGACCATGGGCTCTAAACGGAAGTGATGTGTGCCACCCCCAAGCCAAGCACTTAACTAGTGTGTGACTTCCCCTTCTCCCTTAAAAATTCTTGAAGGTTAATGCCATGCTATTTAAATTTATTTAGCATTAATCATATACTCATGGTTTATTTTTACCCACTACGGCTTTTCTTAAACAACTTCTTCTCTTTCTTAGATTCATTGTCCATTTTAATGTTGTATATACTCATATACTTTGCTCAGCAATGTTTTCTGAGTTTTAAAACATCTGAGTACTTGTGTGTCTGAAAATGTCTTTATTTTGCCCTGATGCGTAAATGACAGTTGAACCGGGAATTTTTGTTCATCAGGGAATTTCATAAGAATGGAAAGACATTTCTCTATTTTGCTCTGCATCAGAGAAGCCCTATGCCCAGAGATCCTTGTTCTCTTGAATATAGGCCTGTTTTTTTTTTTTTTCCTTCCCTTCTCTATTAATTGTTATGGATTCTCTCTTAATCTCTGGAGTTCAGTGATTCTACCAGATGTGCTGAAACTATTCTTTTTTCCTCTTTCTTTCCCTCCCTTATTACCTCTTTCCTCCATTCCACCTTTCTTTTCTTCCTTCCTTTGGCTATTGATTTCTTTTGACAATCCTCTGGCAATAGATGTTTTTAAATAAGTATGTGTAAATGAACAGAACTGATTCTCAGTTGTGTTTTCCTAGAGCAGGAGGAAATCCTTGTTTCCTCTACTCTGGTCGGAGGTGCTGATGGATGCTCTGTAGTGAAGAGCAGTGATGGGTCCTGGTGGGCTACACTTTCCTTAAGGATGACCAGTAGTTTGTCATTAGATGACAGTTTGTTTCTTCTGCTGAGGCAGCCCAAAGTTATTTAGGAAATTACTTCATCTCAGTCCCTGTATCTTCTCTGAGAGTCTCCTGTGTCAAAATTCCCATATTGCAGAGCAAAAGCCAGCACTGGGCACTCCACAGGGCATGGGCACAGTTCTTCTGTTCTTTTAAAATCAGTGACCAGACCTACCACCTGTCCCTTCAGTACTCCCTGCTGCTGCTGGTCCTAGGAGTGTCCTCGAGCTCTGTCCTGGAGGACTTCTCATCTGTCCTAGTGGAACTGTAGATTTTCTAGAGCAGGGGTAGTGAACCTTTTTATACCTACCGCCCACTTTTCTATCTTTGTTAGTAGTAAAATTTTCTAACTGCCCACCAGTTCCACAGTAATGGTGATTTATTTTTATTTTATTTTATTTTTATTTTTTATTTTTTATTTTTATTTATTTATTTTTATTTTTTATTTCTCTGAAGCTGGAAACGGGGAGAGACAGTCAGACAGACTCCCACATGCGCCCGACCAGGATCCACCCAGCACGCCCACCAGGGGGCGAGGCTCTGCCCACCAGGGGTCGATGCTCTGCCCCTCTGAGGCGTCGCTCTGTTGCGACCAGAGCCACTCTAGCCCCTGGGGCAGAGGCCAAGGAGCCATTCCCAGCGCCTGGGCCATCTTTACTCCAATGGAGCCTTGGCTGCGGGAGGGGAAGAGAGAGACAGAGAGAAAAGAGAGGGGGAGGGGTGGAGAAGCAGATGGGCGCTTCTCCTGTGTGCCCTGGCCGGGAATCGAACCCAGGACTTCTGCACGCCAGGCCGACGCTCTACCACTGAGCCAACCGGCCAGGGCCAGTAATGGTGATTTATAAAGTAGGGAAGTAACTTTACTTTATAAAATTTATAAAGCAGAGTTACAGCAAGTTAAAGCATATAATAATAATTACTTACCAAGTACTTATGTCGGATTTTCACTAAGTTTGGCAGAATAAATCTTTATAAAGCAACTTACTATAGTTAAATCTATCTTTTTATTTATACTTTGGTTGCTCTGCTGCTGCCCACTATGAAAGCTGGAATGCCCACTGGTGGGCGGTAGGGGTCAGGTTGACTACTGCTGTTCTAAATTCTCAAACTTCTGATATGTTAGTATCAACTCTCTTGGTTTTTCAGCTCTTGTAAAATTTATTTTTGTGGGCACATTTCCTCCATAATTTCAACAGAATTTAGGGAATGTGACCCAGTGATACTTTAATCCATTTAGCCATCTCAAACTTTTATTTATTCTTCCTCCTTCAGATAAGTCTGAAATCATTTTCCAGACAAGTCATCTCCAAAATATTCTGCTTTATAATAAAGGGTTGGACAGTAGAGCTACAGAAGAAAACCAAGTTATTATCTTCCCCCCTCCCAATTAAATTGGTCTTATTGTTTAGAAAATAGAGAAAGACATAAAAAGAAAAATTAAAAATTTGAAAATCCCACCAACATATTCATATTAATAATTTTATATGAATAGTTTTAGATTTTAATAAAATGTACACATAGAAAAGAACTTCGTAAGCTAGGATTGCCGTCTTCACTATAGTTAATGTTTACCATACACTTACAAGTCTCAGAGACTTTGCTGAGATTTTAAAAAAACTATTTCATCTTTACATTATTTTATTGGATTAATTTTCTCACCCAATCCTTCTAACAGCCCTTTATAATTGGGATTATTATTAGTCCCTCTTTTACAGATGAGGAACTGATGATCTTTGAGGGTAAGTAACTTGCTTACATTCATCTAACATTTCTTTTTTTTTAAATGAACAAAAAATTTGTTGACACTGGTTTTGGGAAAGATGGGTGGGTGGATAGTCATCTAACATTCTTAACCACTGCACTCTATTACTTATTTGATATACTATTTTATAGCCTGATTTGGTAAAAAAAATAAATAGATTCTTTTTCATGTCAAGTTGCAAACAGTCCCAACAATGCTGCATTGCAGACTGTTTATTCACCAAAATGTGGTGAACACCTGGTGTGAGTGAGGCATTGTTTTGCGCACTGGAGTTAAGTAAGATGTAATCTCTGACTACATGGAGTTTTCGTTCTAGTCTGGGACCTTTTTAATTTATTTTATTTTTTAAATGTTCTTATGGAATTTATTGGGGTGACATTGGTTAATAAAATTATTTAGGTTTCAAGTGTACAATTCTATAATATGTCATCTATATATTCTGATCTGGGATCTTGATAATCACAAATAATTAGACAAATGACTACTTCATTACAAATGTAAGAGATATAAGATCCCAGAGTATGTTCAGCGTGGGAGTCGGTCTGGCCAGGAACGCACGCGAAGCGTTCTAGGAAGACCTGACACAGCAGAGGGAAGTTTCGCTACTGCCTGCCTGCCCTTTGGTGGTCGGTGTCCCTCCATGGCTCCGTCTGTGAAACAATGTTAAGTAGAATCCAATCCAAGAAGCCTGTGAGAACTGTATTAATCTAACGACATTCTTACTAGGAATCCCTGGGATTCAGATCTCCTTGCTGTGCACAGATCACCTAAATGAATTAAACACGTAGTTGAAAGGCTTATCGTGTGCTACTCAAATGCTTTGCTGTACCAGAAATAAAATGAAAATGAAATCATTTTCAAATAAGTATTATGTCCTGCGGGCTTTCCGGGCTCATTAGTACTGCCCGGCTGCACGGAGGCATTGCGCTGTTTATCCCACGAGCGGATTCTCAGAGCCCCTTCACCTTAAGGCAGCAAGCACTGTTGAGTCATTTCCCTCCTTCCTTGCCCTCCTAGGTTTTTTTTTACTGCCTCTCTCTCTCTGTTTCCTTTTAAAACCTAGAGGCTGGTGTTCCTCTTTTTGTTTCTGGCTTTTGTTTGTTTGTTTTTAAAGTTTTTATTTACTTATTATTGGTTTATTTTTAAAGACACCAGAGCAGGTAGCCACTTTCGAAGGCTGTTTCTTTCCTCCATATTTTGAGCATGTCAGAGCGAGCATCATCATGAGACTGGTATGAGAATTCCTTGCTGTCCCCTGGGTAGGTCATGATTTGTTTGCAGATTCCCTCCTCTGGATCAACTTGGGTACTCAGGGTATGTATTCAGGAAATAAAATGCCTGGCAGATCAGTCACTGACTCTGGAATATGTTCTATAAAACCAGAAGGCAGCTCCAGTTAAGAAAGGCCTTATCATCTTCCTCCACAATAGATAAAAATGGAAATACTAGTTACCATTCACCGAGCACTCACAATGTGTCCTGGGTTTTGCGCACATTTCTAACCTGACGAGGAAATTGGACATCAACAAGGTTAAATAATTTGCTCAGTGCCACTCTGAAAAAGGTAGAGCTAGGACTGGAATCCTGATTCAAACACAGCTTTCCCCACCTGTGGGGTTTTTAAAAGAAATGGCTGCAAATCCTTTCTTTTTTCACGTTGAGAGATTCAGTCTATGTCCCCTCCCTTTAAATCTGGGTGGGCATGTGACTGTTTCTACTGACAGAAAGCGATGCTATTTAACTTTTGAATTTGGGTCACAGAAGGCCATGAACTTCTTCTACCTTGTTTGCTGGGACAGTTGCTCTTGGAATCCTGAACCACTAGTAAGAAACCTATCATCCAGATGCCACTGTGGTAAGCGGAGGACCAAAACACATGGCGTGGGCATATGTTTAAGTCTTGCAGCAACAGTCGACGGTTCCAGCTAAGCTCAGACTTAGAGACATCCCAGTCCAGGTGCTAGGCATGCAACTGAAGAAGCTCTAGGTGATTCCAGCCCCCGTCATTCAATTACCCCAGAAGTTTGACCCTTCCTAGCTGAAGCCCAGTGCTATGGCAGGCAAGTAGACTATTCCTGTTGTGTCATATCCAGATTTCTGATCACCAAATCCTGAGCAGAATAAAATCCTTGTTTTATACCACTACATTTGGGGTGATTTTTTGTGCAGTAGTATTTTGCAGAGTCAAAAAGGATCTTGGGTGTTGACTAAGCTACTTTCTACCTACCCAGAATCTCATCTGTTTCTAGTGAGAGATCACACGGTGGTGGTGAATGAGCTCCATCTGGCATTCAGAAGAATTTTGTTTGGCTCCCAGAATATTTGAGTTTTAACAATAATTAAATTTTACATGAAACTTGACTTTCCAGTTTCTCTGGGAATATCAGATAATCAGGAAATACTGGGTAAGAAAAACAGTGCTATGTTTCTTTTTTTTTTTTTCTTCCATTGATTTTTTTATTTTTATTTTTTATTTTTTGGATTTTTCTGAAGCTGGAAACCGGGCGAGACAGTCAGACAGACTCCCGCATGCGCCCGACCGGGATCCACCCGGCACGCCCACCAGGGGCGACGCTCTGCCCCTCCGGGGCGTCGCTCTGCCTCGACCAGAGCCACTCTAGCCCTTGGGGCAGAGGCCAAGGAGCCATCCCCAGCTCCCGGGCCATCTTTGCTCCAATGGAGCCTCGGCTGCGGGAGGGGAAGAGAGAGACAGAGAGGAAGGAGGGGGTGGGGGGTGGAGAAGCAAATGGGCACTTCTCCTATGTGCCCTGGCCGGGAATCGAACCCTGGTCCCCCGCACGCCAGGCCGACGCTCTACGCTGAGCCAACCGGCCAGAGCCTTCCATTGATTTTTGAGAGAAAAGAAAGAGGAGAGAGAGAAAGAGAGAAGAGAAAGACAGAGAGAGAGAGAGAGAGAAGCATCAACTTGTTGTTCCACTTAGTTGTGCACTCATTGATTTCTTCTCATACGTGCCCTGACTGGGGCTCTAACAGGTGACCTCGGGGTTGAGTCAGCACCTTTGGGATTGAACTGTTGACCTCTGTTTCTGGGACAATGCTCTATCTACTGAGTCACCAGCCAGGGCTCTGGTACTATATTTCTGACTAGAAGCTACCTCCTTTTCATGAGCCTTTGCTCTTCAGTGTTAGGGTGCTTAGCACTCCGATTGCATTACTGCCCTTCCTGTCTGTTTACTGTATTAGTGTTTGTAGACCTGAAAGATATACTGTTCACACAAAAATTAGGGGATATTTCAAAATGAATATGAAGCGATAAAATATCCCCTAATTTTTGTGAGTGGTCTAGATGATCCTATAGCCTGTTAGTGAGTTTGAAAAGGCTTACGAATTCTTGTTTCTTCACTTTTATCTTCTAAAATTCAAGTACAAGTTGCATTACTGTAATCTACTTTGCATATATAGTAATTATAGTGATGACTAGAATACCTTTTAATGCTATAAAAGAGTACAATTTAAGATGAGCATTAAATCCCAAATCTTATATCTAAGCATCCATCCGTCATGATAAAGAAAGATGGAAAAGTAATTGATTAACTGTTTAATTAGGAAAAAAATTACTTTCTTGCACTCAGTTTGATAAACAAGACTATACTTCAATTGTGGACTTAATACTCACTCTATTTAGGAGTTATGAATGGATTTGTTCTTGGGGAAGGCCTTTCTTTACCAGAGCTCTTTCTGGAAGAGGATTTGAATTTTGGCGTGGATCCATCCCTTTGTGGTTCCTGAGTTGAAACACAGGTCTTTTGTGCAGCCATGATAAATCATTTGATTTAAGAGAGCCATCAGTGAAAGTAGTGGCTATTTACTTTGCTGGGGTTAGTAGACTATTAATGTGACTGTTTGCCAAATGACTGAAGGGGTAAGAGGAAGGGAAGGAAAAACTGCATATTTACTGAACACTAACAATTCAGACAGGAGCAGAATAACTCAAATCTATTTTCCTTGGCAATATGACAGAAGGGAATGTCTTAATTTTTTTTTTTCACTCAAATTTCAGGGTTAAATAATACAGGAAGTGATTACAAGGAAATTTGTGAAAACTCTTTATCTAGAGATATTTGATAAAACAACAACAAGGCTTTCTAGATAGGAGAAAGTTATTCTACCTTTGGAGGGAGGTAGAGGTAAGATAGGAAAGGCCAATGGCAATTTTCTGGCCTCTTGAGATCTCCCTTAGAGCTTTCAGAGTTGCTGCTTACTTTGATCAGTGGATCTAGACTCAGAGCAGAAGGCCTTAACAAAACTGGCTTGGAATTGGGTGTGTATTGGCTGGTTATTACTTACTACAGCTAATAGGTATTCCTGTTAGAACTGTGTTCTTATGAAGTTAATGCAATCTTGGCACCTGTCCATGTTTTCAGGTTATTCCTTTGGTCCTGTTCAGCATGATGTACCGTATTTCCCCATATAATATATGATGATCCCATGTATAAGATGCACCTTAATTTTGGGGCCCGAAATTTGAAAAAAAAATTACATAAAGTTACTGAACTCAAGTTTTATTCATCATAAAAATTCATACAACTCCTCATCACTGTCAAAACTCCCATCCATTAGCTTGTCTTCACCTGTATTTGATGATGAATCACTGTCTTCAACAATGAGAGCAAGAACAAGTACAAAAAAGCAGGAAATGCAAGTTAAAAAAAATCTACAACCAATGTATAAGACACACCCAATTTTTAGACCCCAAATTTTTCAGGGGGGAAAAAGTGCGTCTTATACATGGGGAAATATGGTAAATCATTTCCAAAGAAGATTGTCCACCTCATAAACAAAGTACCACATAACAATTATTTTAGCTTCTGAATTTTATGTATAATTCAAATTTTAGAAAACTTGTTAATGTCAGTGTGTGGACATTGCTGAGGGGGTTCCAGCCAGGGGCTGGCTATGGATGCTAATTATACTAATGCCTTTGGCCATTGTTATAAGTCAGCATTGAATGACTAACTCCACAAGGTGAGTTGTTCAGAACCGTGGCAGAAAGTCATGGATCGACACACAACAACACAGATTCTTTCCGTGAACCAAGCATGCTATCACTAGTATTCAAAAAAAAAAAAAAAAAAAAAAAGAAAGAGCAATACAACTTTTCTTACATTCCAAGAGGTACCCTTTCCCTTCAGTAGCTATGTGAATCTTCTCTTTCAAAGAAATATGAATTGAGCACTGTACATTTGATGACGAAAGTTGTCCTACTGTGGTAGGTGCTGTGATGTAGTTGTCATAACCTTCTTCAGAACTGAGGAGCTGCATTCCTCAGTTTGTGTGTGTGTTTACAGAAAACTCCCAGCTGCCAACCCCCTACTGGGTTTGCCTTGGCAGAAGAAAACCTCACCCGAAGTTACCATCTTTCTGGGGCAACACATCTGATATCCAATGACTGATCAAAGTAGGGATATGCAGACTTCCAAAGACCACCCTCACTTCCCACACTAAATGCATAGTTTTAAGGCCTTCAAGACCACCCTCAGTTATAGTAGCTCACGAGAAAGACTCACACAACTGACTGAAAGCTGTTCTGCTCATGTTTATAGTTTATTATAGTGAAAAGATACAAATTAAATACATCCAAAGACAGAATGTAGGAAAATTCCACATAAGGAGCTTCCCCAGTGGCATTGTGGACAGAACTAATTTCCCCAGCAACAATGTGTGACAAAACATTTGGAGTATTACTAACCAGGTATACTCACCTGAGTCTTAGTGTCAATAATCTTTATTTAGGGTTCCATCACATAGACATGATTGACTTCCCACATGGCTGATGTCAAGCTCCAACTCCTCTAGAGGTCAAGTTGATACCTCATGACCCATGGTACTTACCATAAACCATATTGTTAGACTATCTGCAGTGGCCTAAGGCCCTTTGGTAAATAGAGACACTTTTATCAGGCAGGACATTCCAAGGCTTAGAGATGAAATCCCAGGATCTGAGGGCACGGGCAAGATTTTTTCTGGAAAAGATTAAATTCTTTACTACACAGGACATAAAGACCCTGCTCCTCTAACTCTGAAGGGTCATACTGGTTCCATACCTCACTGTAGGGTGAGCTGAATCCTCCTTTGAAAATGCACTATAGCACTTGTCTCTCTATTCAACCCTTTTATTTTTCCTTCCTTTCCTCAGGTGTCAATTCTAAGATCACTTTCTAATAATTTACCTGTATGCTATCATCTCAGGAACCACTTCCCAGGGAGCCCTTGCAGCAGTTGGTCCCATAAGTGGTCAAGAGATCAGATGCTGGAGTGGGATTTTAGAGCTGGATCACTTGCTCCCCAGTTGCTCAGAAAGAACCCATCTCGAGTGGAAGGTAGAGCACAGATAACCCCTGCCTCAAATAACAGAGCAGTGCCAGAGTTAAAACTTTCACCAGCAGTGAATTAGAATTGCATCCTGTTGGAAGAGAATGCAGTCAGCACATGTGATCAATCAAGTACTGAGAAATACTGGGGAATATTAAATATAAGAAGGTAAAATTGTGTGACTATTGCTAAACATAATTGATGCTCTGAAAAAGATAAGAAGCAAGTGATTAATCAAAAATTAAAAGCCAAGTATGAAATCCATAGAGCCTTCTTGGTAGCATATAAATAGGCTTTCATCTTCTTCAGGGGGTGTGAAGGGAGGCAGCTTTAGGGTGACCAACTCTGTTAGTTTGCTAGGGACTGAGAGCACATCCAATATGTGGGACATTTAGTGTAAAACAGAGACAGCCCAGGACCAACTGAGATAGGTTGTTCATCCTAGGTAATACAGAAAACTGAGGACCAGGGTTTGAACTTCACTATAAGAATAATTTCCCTCCAAAACAAAATTTTTTTTTTTTTGTATTTTTCTGAAGCTGGAAACAGGGAGAGACAGTCAGACAGACTCCCGCATGCGCCCGACCGGGATCCACCTGGCACGCCCACCAGGGGTGATGTTCTGCCCACCAGGGGGCGATGCTCTGGCCCTCCAGGGCGTCGCTCTGCCGCGACCAGAGCCACTCTAGCGCCTGGGGCAGAGGCCAAAGAGCCATCCCCAGCGCCCGGGCCATCTTTGCTCCAATGGAGCCTTGGCTGCGGGAGGGGAAAAGAGAGACAGAGAGGAAGGGGGGGGTGGAGAAGCAAATGGCCGCTTCTCCTATGTGCCCTGGCCGGGAATCGAACCCAGGTCCCCCGCACTCCAGGCCGACGCTCCACCGCTGAGCCCACTGGCCAGGGCCAAAACAATTTTTTTTTAAGTGAGAGGAGAGGAGATAGTGAGACAGACTCCCGCATGTGCCCTGACTGAAATCCACCCAGCAACCCTCATTTGGGGCTGATGCTTAGACCAACAGAACTATCCTCAGTACCTGGGGCCAATGCTTGAACTAATTGAGCCACTGGCTGTGGGAGGAGAAGAGGGAGAAAAGGGAGAGAGGGAAGAAAAGTGAAGTAGATGGTTGCTTCTCATGGGTGCCCTGAATGGGGATCGAACCAAGGACATCTGCATGCTGGGCTGACACTCTATCCACTGAGCCAATAGGCTAGGGCTGCACTCCAAACTTTTAATCCCCAACCAGTGTTGATGGCTGGATCAAAGTTGAAAAAACTCTTGTCATATAGAATGAAAACATCTAGGTGAACTCCAAAATCTTCAGTCCCTAGAATCTTCTAAAACTTTTTATACCAGAGAAGTGGGCCACTTCACCCTGTTAAGGACTGGGACTGCCTCCCTCTTGTTTGAAGAGTGTACATAGGGCTCTTCCACACACAAAAAAACTTCTCTCCAGAACCTTTTCTATGTGGTCTACTTGGCCCAAGTCACAATATAACCAGGCTGGAGACATGCTGGACCTGATGAGGAAGGAAAGACATTTCCAGCCCAGGTCCATCTCACAGTAGGTCCTTTGGGACCCAACTGATAGACCCAATTTCCTGAATGTATAATTGGAAGAGATGTGCTTGATGGTTATCACAACCTCTGAATGGACCTTTGGTCTATGGGATAGGAACAACCATATGGGCAAGGTTGAATGGAAATCTCTGAAACCAACCCCCACCATACCCCTAGCCAAGATAGTAAATTAAAACATTGCCTTAGTGGAGGGAGAAATGGTAGAAATTAGGGACCATTCTGTATCAAGACCTAAAGATGCAGAATGGTCCTTGTCATATTCTCATTTTATTCATCACACTGACCCAGATAAAATCCAGACAAATTCTGGATAATCATAGCCAACTACTGCAAATTCAACACCGTTGTAGCCCCAACAGCTACTGTGGTATTATTGCTGGAGCAGATTAACACAATCTTGGTTATATGGCATGAGTTTATTGATTTGGCAAATATATTCTCTGCCATTCTTCTCAGAGGAGAGGATCAGAAATAGTTGGTATTCACTTGCAATGAACAAGATACATTTACAATCTTGTTCTAGAACTATGTTAACTCTCCCACTCTCTGTCGTATAGTAAAAGAGACTGGAGGTGTTTGGTGGGAAGAGTACTGATTAATGTGTGTGTGTGTGTGATCTGCCATGTTTAACCAAAAATTGAATTGTTTTTCTAATGGAGCTATGGGAAGAGAGAACATATGCTTCTTAAGGAACTGAAATTCCCTTTGCTGGGAGTGTCCCAGCATAAATTAGGTACCTCTTGTCATGGCCATTATGGAGAGGAATGTTTCTGATGGAGGTAGTTGGGATTGCCAACTTAGAGATTCTCTGATTTTGAAATAGAGGGATAAAAAAGAGTGGAGTAGGTGAGGCCAGGATGTTAACTTCAGAAGAAAACTTTCAGGTGGATATTTTGAGCCAGATGCTGAGAAATAATGAAGTTCCAGTCATCCAATGGCATGGATTTAGATAAGTTTGGAGATGGTATGTGTTTCAGAAAATGGTCATCTCTTAGATGTCTTCCTTTAAGCATATTTTGACCTGTTCAGGTTGATTAGGGCGGTTCATAACTTAACAACATCCTTTTATCTTTGTCCCTTATTCCAGTCACTGCTGTGCTGACTTCAGCACAGATTTCCACCAGCATCATGGGTGCAAGTGTTAGTTAGACCTGTGTTACGCTCCTCCTTGTGCATCTTCTTTGTTGCTGCGGTATGGGGTTCCTTCAGGAATTGCTTGGCTCCCGTGCATGTGCAACCCAAAATCGTGCAGGAGGTTATGCTCCACAGGACAGTCTTGGACCAATGGGCAACAGTTGCTGATGAAGCAATGCTTTCTCTCTTCTTCCCTGATGGACAACATGGGTATCCTATTTGGTCCCATGAGATCCAGCAGCTAGTCTCATAGTGGTGATCAACTCAGTAATTTATTCTTATGTTGGCTCTTTCCTCTTCTCTATTTTTTTCCTTTTGCTTCCCGCTTGTTCCTCCTGAAATAACATCCCCAAATAAACAACTGGTACTCAAGCCTTTGTCTTAGGTTCTGCTGTTGGAGTGAATGCTGCGTATGTTCTGAAATATGATAGTTATATAGGTGCTCCCAGCCAGATGTTACCAGGAACATCTCCATGTATGTGTGTGTCCTTCTCTGTTCTCACTTGTTTTCTAAGCTACATGAAACAGCAAAGCAGATCAAACTCCATTCTGAGCCAGAAACACATTTGAGGAATAATAGCAATGAGCATATTTTTTTTCTAATTTTTCCCCACTTTTTAAATTAATCTTAATGGGGTGACATTGATAAATCAGGGTACATATGTTCAGAGAAAACACCTCCAGGTTATTTTGACATTTGATTATGTTGCATACCCATCACCCAAAGTCGAATTGTCTTCCGTCACCTTCTATCTGGTTTTCTTCTAATTGGTTTTTATCTGTCCATCACTGTGGTGATTTATTTACCTTATCTAATTTACTCCTTAACTTAATCCTATGGAGGAGGCACAATTGTCATTTCTATTTACACATATGGAAACCGAGGCTGTGACAATTTTAGTAACTTTATTTAAGTGGCTTGGCTGGTGAATGGTGAAGCCAGGAGGCCATCCAATTCTACTGTCTGATGTCAGAGCAGAGCTCTTAAATACTACAAATCCCAAGATGCAAATCAATATTAGGCCCTGTGGGGGTGATTAATGGTGTTTGATTACCAGCATTTAATGTGCAAGCATTAGGATGGAATTGCACACTGAGTCGATTTTTCTCAGGCAGCCCGGAAAGAGTAGCTGGACTCTTCCAGCGGGAGTGGAAGATCTCGTTCACCAAGCAGATGAGGGTCAGCAGAGCGGGGCCATCTGGCCGCCTAGCCGGCTTTGTCCAATTGCTGGAGAAGGGTGAACTCTGGGAGATTTATTTATGGACATGTATAATGTTTATGACTATTTATGACATTTGTAAATAGATGGCTCTGCCAGGTAATATATGGCTGCTTCTTGAGCTTTTAATCACAAAGATAGCCTTGAAAATAATTTTGGTCTGTCATTAGAGGACAAATCGATGGCGTTTGCTGTGTTAGGCTTCTGGTCGGAGCTGCCGGTAACACCTGGGAAACAAAACAAACAGGATTAGGTAATTTACAAAAGTGCTTCATTTTTCAAAACCTTTTCACTTTCCTCATTTCTTCATGTTATATTGAAGTCTAATGTTTATCTTAATTAGAAGAAGCAGGTCATGACTCCAAGGGCAAACAGAACCATTATTCTTCAAGAAATGTTCTGATCCTCCAAGCAGCATGGGTAAGGGGTGTACTGCGGGGTGGGGGGGTGTTTTTGTTTTAAATGGCTGCTGAGCAAACATTTCCTCTTTCCCACCACAAACAGCTTCCAAAGCAACCCGCAGATGTCTTTCTGAGGAGTATGCACAGAATCCAGCCCTCAGCGCTGGTACACCTGCTTGGTCCTTTGTTGACAGCAGTCACATGCACCATATCTACTCTTCAGAATGAGGCTCAACCAAGCAATAATGGGGTTTCCTTGTTTGTTTGTTTTTTTCAAAACATAATCATTAATGCATCCCACAGTTTGTAGCATAAAATTTTCTTTGTCATATGACATGGAGCTATTTGCATAAATCAATTTTATTAGTTCCCTGGGACTCTGGCCCCCAATGAAAATGAAGGAAGAATCACAGTGATAAGAATAATGACTAATGAGCTCTATGTCTTTGGGCAACTTCCGTAGCCATAGGAGCATGTGCTAGGAGTGACAGGGGATTCAAAGATGAATCAGGTGCTGAACATGCCTTCTGGAAGCTGAGGAGGGATTGTTAACAAATATCTCCCAGATAACTAAAATAAGAAGTAGAGTAAAATTTCATCACAGGTAGAGTGCTATAGGAGCCAAAGAATGAGATTATTTTGAACTGAAAGGATCTGGAAGGATCCAAGTTTTGTAGAATCCTGTGGATTTGGTCTTGGATGGAGGGTTGCGTTTGACCACTCAGGGGTTGGTCTGGGAAGGGAGGGAGCAGCCTGTGCAGAGGCAGAGTATGCAAATGCTGGCATGTGTGGGCAGCAGTATGGGAAGTATGAGAGCACTGGGGAGTCCAGGGAACCAAGGAAAGATGGTGGAGGAATTTGCCTGTTGCATAAGGAATTGTGGCATTACCCCTTGGGTTACTTAATATTTTGCCAGTTGAGGCTGTGAGTTATTGAAGGTCATGTGGTTAGCAATTGGCAGTAGGGTAGATTTCAGCTTCCATCTCCTGATTCTCAGTTCAGTAAGATATCTCTTCCTTATTTTAGATTATAAGAAGTAATTTTTAAATCTTTATTTAATCTATAATCTTGCTTTATTTTTGGGTCATTGATGACAGATACTTTGAGGATCCCATTTTGGGCAGTTGAATGCAGTATAGTCCTGAGGGCTTAATACTGGAAATCTACCAGCTTCGTGGTTAACTGTGAATAGGTTTCCTCTTGCTTTCCTTCTACCCTCCCTCACCCACTAGATACCAGTTGAGCCATGTCTGAGCCAGTAGGGCCTTGGTAACAGGCACGTGGCAAGGGTATGAGTGTATGGGAGAGAAGGATGTGTGTACGTGCATATATGCCTAATGTCTCTGTACCAAAGCCAAATATGAATCACCTTCAGACTTTTGTTCATTCAGCTTGCCATGAGCAAAAAGCCAGAACAAAGAAGCGGTTTGTTTTGCCCTAAAGTGTGTTTACTCCTGGGCTTAAGCTGGAGCTCAGGCACCAGGGAGTATTTCATTGATTAGGAAAGCCCTTTCTTAAAGTTGGCTGCATGCTGGTTTATCCGAGAGAGAGGTGAAGAATTCGTACATGTAGACATTGAAAGGGACTTTCAAAATCATCTACCTCAAAGCTTCCCGTGACAGCACATGGCTTCTTGAAGCAGGCCAGTATGTGCCTCTCAGGGTTAGTATGATAGTCAACAGATAACAATGAAGAGCTCAGTATTTGCCAATCAAAGATGTCTGAGGATGAAGTGAAGTGAAACTAGTCAAGTGCCAATTGTCTAGTGTGTCCTGTGTTAGAAATGGTGGCTTCCACAGTGTGGAGCAGCACGCTGAGGCTTGGGACCCCAATATCCAAGCATGTCCTGGGGGGAGCAAGGAGCATTTTTCCTGAATATTAGCTCTGCAGTGTTCCTTCTTTCTCAAAGCCCATATTTTCAGCTGATATTGTCCTTATTTTATAAACTTAGAACCACAGAAAACATCTGTAATTGCACCAAAACAAGGAGTTAGTTTTTAATTTTTATGTTAAATCTTTTCTATATTTTATATATTTTTGCATTGTGATAATTTAAAATGTAACTTATTACTTATTTTTTTCCCCTCCTTGGGTTAGAATTTACTAGTTGTATTTATTTCCTAGGATAGCTATAACAAATGACCACAAATTGGGTGCTTAATACAACAGAAATGTATTTCCTCACAGTTCTGGAGTCTTGAGCTCTGAAATCAAGGTGTTGGCAGGGCCACGCTCCCTCCAAAACCTGTATGGAAACCCTTCCTTGCCTAGTCCTAGTTTCTGGCGGCTCCCAGCATCCTCGACATTCCTTGAGTTGAAGATGCATCACTCTAATCTCTGTTTTAATCATCATTTGGACTTTTCCCTGTGTTTCTATGTGTTCACATGACCTTCTTATAAAAATACCAGTCAATAGATTTAGGACCCAGCCTGCTTCAGTCTGACCTCCATCTTAACTAATTAAATCTGCAAACACCTTATTTCCAAGGAAGGTTACTTTCTGAAGTTCCAGGTGGACATAATTTTAGAGGGAACACTGTTCAACCCAGAGTTGTGTTCATAGAGGGATTTTAGAAGAGAAGGAAGGGTACATAGTAGATGATGAATTCACACTATTGTCTTCCTTCTGCATTTTATCCTTCAGAATTCTAGATTACCTGGTAAGAATGGGATACAAGGCTCTAAAGCAGGGGTCCCCAAACTACGGGCCACATGCGGCCCCCTGAGGCCATTTATCCGGCCCCCGCCGCACTTCTGGAAGGGGCACCTCTTTCATTGGTGGTCAGTGAGAGGAGCATAGTTCCCATTGAAATACTGGTCAGTTTGTTGATTTAAATTTACTTGTTCTTTATTTTAAATATTGTATTTGTTCCTGTTTTGTTTTTCTTACTTTAAAATAAGATATGTGCAGTGTGCATAGGGATTTGTTCATAGTTTTTTTTTATAGTCTGGCCCTCCAACGGTCTGAGGGACAGTGAACTGGCCCCCTGTGTAAAAAGTTTGGGGACCCCTGCTCTAAAGAGTTGGGGAGTTATCAGTAGGAGCTTCTGAGTGTGGGGAAACGAGCCCTGGAGGGTGGCATCGTCCCTCAGCTTGGGCTGTGACACTGACTGGTCAGTTTTGGGCAAATGCCACTCTTTCACAATGGTTCCTTTACCAAAAGAAGTTAAGAAAGTCAGATTCATGCCTTTTACTCTGGCATTTACTACTGATGTAACTTCAAACAAATGCTATGATCTTTCTGAGCCTCAGTTTCCTCACCTGTGTATTAAGAATAGCAAAAATGCCTGCCTGTCCTGCCTCTGTAGGGTGTGGTAAGGATCAAGTGAAGGACATTATGAAGAGTCCCTGGCCACTTGCTGATGATCACATCTATGCTTTGAAGTCACAGCGACCTTTTAAAATCACACACAAATTTCTTTTACTTCCTTGTTTTAAGACATCTAATTGTTCCTTCATATTTAAGATAAAGCCCAGACTTGTTAACACAAGGTCCTGTAAACTTAAAAGGTCCTGTAGGATCTGGTGCCAACATACCTTTGCTATTCTACCTTCCTAAGTACCCTTCTTTGACTATTCTAGCCTATGCTTGAAAGTTTTCTTTTTGGACCACTTATTTTAGTACTTGATTATATTTTATCTTGAATTATTCTTTCTTTCTTGTAGAAAGATCTAATCAGGTACAACTTGCAGAAGCACAATGATAAAAGCAGAGAACTCTAGTTGAAGTGGGAAAGACTCACCCACTTCATTTATTTTGGTCCTGTCTTGCTCTTTCTATAACCCTTCTTCCCACAACTTTGGCTTTGTGGAAGACTGTTTGAAAACCATTGCATAGACTTTGTTTCAAATTGGAAGAAGAGCACGTGTGCGTGCGCGCGCGCACGTGCGCACACCCCCCCCCCCCCTTTCTCTCTAAGAAAGCATTAAAGCTATAGTAAATAATTTTTTTTTTCGTTGTGGCACTTTAGTTGTTCATTGATTGCTTTCTCATATGTGCCTTGACCATGGGGCTACAGCAGACCGAGAAACCCCTTGCTCAAGCCAGTGACCTTGGGTCCAAGCTGGTGAGCTTGCTCAAACCAAATGAGCCCACGCTCAAGCTGGCAACCTCGAGGTCTCGAACCTGGGTCATCTGCATCCCAGTCCGATGCTCTATCCACTGCGCCACCTCCTGGTCAGGCATAGTAAATAATTTTTAAAGAAACAATAAACATAAAAAATAAAAGGACTAGGTATATACTATAGGGGTGGCAATGGTTCATATTGTTCAACAAATATCTGGAAGGAAGAAAACATATGGAGAAACAACTGGTTAATAAAAGAATGTGCATTTGGGCTTTAACTAAAGGAGGACATCCATTGCCTAAAGAATGATAAGAAGGCTCTGTCTTTGGAGAGAGCAGGCGTGGCAGAGGGTGGCAGTAGGAAGCTGCATTGAAAACAGAAGGCAAGTTGAAGATCTTTGGAACTATTGACTCTACTCCATTTTTTGTGTGTGTGACCTGAAACAGCCTTTGTCCTCAAGCTGAATCTTTTCTAAAGAGATTGAACATGTTCTTTGGGAGGATTAGTGTGAGGTTACTCCTGCAGTGTAAGGCTCTCCTCTTTCTGACATAGAGGTCTCACATCATTATGGCTGGTTTCCCACCAATTCACTTGAAGCAAAACTTGTCAGTTGATAAGCAAAACCTTTGTTCACAGAGCTCCTAGTCAGCTGTTCTACTGCTTCCTTCTTAAATATGAAAAGACATCTGAGGATTATTATAACATTTGAACAAAGTCAGTAACATGAAAGAGAAGGGCCAAAAGAAATGGCCAGAAATGAGCCTGGAGGAAATGGAAATAATACAAGGGAAAGAGAAACACTTAAAAAAATAAGCTCCTCGTAGGAACTTGAGAAAATATTGCATCCATAAAATAGGAGAGAATTTTATTTGTTTTCTGGTTTTAGAATTTACTCGTACAATTCATGGAGGAGTTAACTATGATCTCAAAGGACTCTAAATATTATTTGCCTTGATAAAGTAAACATTACAGGGATAGCTGATAGAGGTTAGGGAATGGAAGAGAGGAAGAAGGAAATGGTTGTGCATAGTGAATGGAACAAGAAATGAGGCTTTAATGTGCCACTGGAAGTTGCAGATGTTGAGTAGAAGAACTAAAAATGAAGATACGGAAGGGGAGGGGAAGGTAGGTAGAGGTAGTATAGGTAAGTTATGTTGTCATCTATCATAACAGAAGTCAGAATATAAAGTCTAGAGATAATAAATCAAGAAACAGAGCTATACCTCTATTATACAGAGATCGAAAGTAACCACTTTATAAATAAAGTGATTAAAAGTGCTGGCCTCTGGGAAACAGGACTGGGTGGTACAGGCAGCTCATAGATTTTCTTTTTTTTTTTTTCCTTTTTTAAAAATTTTATTTTTATTTTATTTATTCATTTTAGAAAGGAGAGAGAGAGGGAGAGAGAGAGAGAGAAACAGAGAGAGAGAAGGGGGAGGAGCAGGAAGCATCAACTCTCATACGTGCCTTGACCAGGCAAGCCCAGGGTTTCGAACTGGCGACCTCAGCATTTCCAGGTCGACACTTTATCCATTGCACCACCACAGTCAGGCAGCTCATAGATTTTCAATGTAAATCATTTCAAATAAGATTTGATTTTTTAAACCAAATACATGTTTTACTGATTCAACATTAAAAAGTAGACATATGCCCAAAGAAAACTACTAGATGACCTTTGAAACTTACTCTAGTCCTCCATTTCAACTATAATTAGCTGAAATTTCAGCTTAGCTGCATATTACTGTAATTAAAAATCTCAACGTCTAATAGCAGACAATTAGCTGGAACTGTCAGGGGCCAAAAAAAGATGAGGGGCGTTTTGAAGACTTTGCCGTTAGGCTTGGCAGCAAAAATGCCAAGGATTCCTGCTCCCTGACTCTTCTTTCGTGTCTTCTAATCCCAAAGAGGCAGCAGGATTTATGGTGGGATCCTTGGCTTTGTACTTCATAGCAAATCTCTATTCAAAACTTTGCTCCAACACTTATTGTCTAGGAGACCCTGGTCAAGTCACATAGTTAACCTTTCTGAATTTATATCTTGTCAGCTTCAAAATGGGGATAACACCTACTTGACAGTGTTATTTTAAATACTGAATGAAAAAAAAGATTGAATGAAATAATGTAAATATTGATCATAGTATAGTGTCTGGCACACTGTAGATAATCAGTGGTAGCTATTAGAGAGAACAAATTTTAAGTAGTTAAAACACTTTCTGTTCTGGAAATACGTAGGGCTTTTCTACTTGGCAGAATTTGAAACAGTTGCTATGAAGTCTTCTCTTCTAGCCTTTGCAATCCTCTTGGCAGAAATAGCTAATAGGCGGCATCAATGTTAACTCTCACCCATGGAAGACATAGTTGATCCTCATTCTTTTTCTGCTAAATGTGGATGTGGCTTCAAGATTTTTTTCCAGAACAGCTTCAGAAATAGCCATACCAATCAATAAGAATTGGTACTTGAGGTAAAATCAATTTTTCATGTTTGCCTAGACTGATAACAGATCAATGCGATCAGTCATCTTGGTGGTTGGCTCACCACATAGTAATGGTGAGTATCAGATTTTGACGCTGACACACAGTGACTCCTCCATTTGTGCTTGGCATGTTATCATTTTGAAGCTTCATGGACAGGGTCATTGTCGGAGGATATTAGTGACTCAATGCCAGCTAGCATCTTTCTCTAAGAGTTTATCACTATTAGTGGGCTAAGAATTCTTGTGGGATGAGGAAAAAGACTTGATGACTCTGGGAACACCATGGAACTGTTTGGGTTGCCAGGGAATAAATCATAGGTGAGATTTCAAGGGCACTTGATTTCAATGACTGAAACTTCCAGACACTAACCAAATCTTTAGTTCTGTTAACTATCTTCATACTAGTTGGCCTGATATCTGAGTTTCTCTGCCCAGCGGCTTGCCTCCCAGGCAGCCTTCTTTCCAGAACATGTCCTACTGAAAGGGTGCACCAAGCCCTTCACAGTGTCTTTTACTAAGTTAGTAGAGGGCTTCCCCATTCTCCCACACATGATAGCTTTCATGTTTCTAAATCTTAATGCTGATTTCACCATTGCATGGCTCTGTAGGAAACGATGTGGGCCACTTGGGGTCGGGGGTGGAGAGTCCATGGATGGTGGAGGGGGTGGGACCTTCCTAAGAGAGTGTGGTCAAAAGTGCTGCACCAGAGGTTAGAAGATAATATTGGTTTGTCCTCACAAGAGGACAGGAGACCATGAGCTTTGGACTTGGGTGGCTGACCTTCAACTTGTATCGGTGTAAATGTGATTTAACGGCTGTCTCCTTTATGCTTTATTTAAGAGAAATACAAGTAAGACCCAAAGTCAGCCCCTTGAGCGGATGACATTAGAACCAGAAAGATGTTCAGAAAAACAAATTTTAAGCTGCGGCTAGTGATGGACCAAAAGAAAAGCATAGACCATCCCCTCCCGCCCCCACACACTTGGAGTGGATTGACACAAAGCAGTGCACTTGTGTGGTGTGCTCTTTTGCACATCAACTCATTCTGGGCTCTCACATGAGTGTGCTCTAAAATGGTAACAGTGTATGAGAAGGCACACACACACACACACACACACACACTTCTGTAGGAGAGGGAGGCATGCGTGTGGGTGGGGAGTGTGAAATCAAAAGGATGATTAAGAGAATTTGACAAAGAAAACGACTTTTTTCCACCCATTTAACACCCACATTAATCCACTTGGATGATCAAATGCAAAAGACAAAGAGAATTACAACCTTTTCCAGGCCAAGAAATAATAATTATTTAGAGAAAAATCTTGGCAAAATGAAGAATAAACCAAGCAGAGAGAGAGAGAGAGAGAGAGAGAGAGAGAGAGAAGAAAAACCCAACTATTAGGCCTTGGTGTTTGGGAAGGCATTGTATTTCCCCTGCTTTCAGTTTAAAAGGAAAAAATAGAAAAACGTCAAACTCCTTCTCTGAACAAGTAATGGAAAACTGGTGGTTGCGATAACCCCTGGGGTCCCCTTTGCAGTGGCTCCCTGCCGTTTTCCTGGTACAAGTAGGAGGTCAGTGAGGAAAGGGTGAATTCTCAAGACTGCGCATGTGGGAGCTTGTGTCATTCTATACAAATTGCTCCTATTTAAGTGTTGGGCTTTATTTTTAAAAGCTCTGCTGTTCCCAGATAGAAGGAGAGTGTGGAAGTGGGAAGAGGTAACGTGTGAACAAGGCTAGAAGCAGAGAGAAAAAGGAAGGAGAAAAGAAAGGATAAATCCTGCTTTTTTTGGAAGCTTATTGTATTGTTAGCCTCGCTTGGCTCGGTTCCAAGGGCTCAACTGAAAGTGAATTTCTCTTATTGAATTCCATCCAGAGATATCATAACCTCAAAAGGCTACTATTACCCAGAGGGCTTCAGATGGAACCATTTGTGCGTGACTCTTGAAATGCAAGGAGTTACAATTGTCATTTGACAACACGGGACCTGTCAGGCCAGTTCCTTTCAGGGCAGGGGGATTGTTGACAGAATCTGGCCCTGGGTCCCCTTCAGAGGATCTAGTCTGTATTTCCCAGGCTTTTTTCTGCACAGCAGGTGCAGCTGCAAGAAAACTAGTGAGTTTCACAACAACAGCAGCAAAGATAAGCAAACAAACAAACAAACAAACAAACAAAACCCCCCAAATAATCAGGCTCAGGCTGATTTGTTTCAAACGCTGACCCTGTGCAGGCAGAAGAAGGAGCCAGCTTACTGTCTAGGTCTTCAGGGTCCTTAGAAGGAAGCTGATCTTTTTTAACCATTAGTGACAGTGGAATTTTTGTAAAACTCCACAAAACTAGTAGAAATCAAAACACAAGCTAAATAAAGATACAAAAAGAAGGAGAAATGCTTTGGGAAGAGAGGATAAGAGATTGAAGTTGACTGTCTGATTTGTAATAATAATTTTTTCCTTCTTTTGAGCCGGCACAGTAGAGAGAGTTGTATGATGGGGACAATAACAGTGGCTTTCCAAATGCTGCCCACTCTGGCCTGTTCCTCCTGTTTGTCCACCCCTCCTTCCTCTTCCTCCGCCTCCCTCACTCGCTGCAGCCTGTATTTCTCCTTCTCCCGTCCTTGCAGCTTCAAGTAGTGAGAGTTGCTTCCCGAAGCTTAGCTCGGATAATAAACCTCTTGTGTGGTGACTCCATTTATTCTTAGATACACACAACCTGTTTTGAATGGTGCTATGGAGAGAAACTCAAATAGAATTAACCACTCTTTTCAGCAGTGGTTGAATACAAGCTTTGGTTCTCAAAATCAAGTTTCAATGACTGGTTTCTTTTGAACAAAGTGCAAAGGAATTCAGAATAATAAGTGTAACAAGATGGAGAAAATTTTATTCACCAGTATCCTTGAGGAAAGCCCTGTAGGCGGTTGGGAGAATTACTTTGATAAACCACTTTGGTGGGGGATTAGCCCCCAAAGTATGCTCACGGGACAAAAGATGGTTACTGAACTGCCTTGGAAGGAGGGTGGGCCCTTTGTTTTGCTCTGAATTCAGCAACTAGTTTTGTAGGCCAGTCTGGAGGGGTAGGAGGAGGAAGAGGAGGAGGGGGAAGGGCTGGAATGCCAGAGAGAGGAGGAGTTCACATTCTGGGATGTTGAGGGACAGAATCTGAGAAAAGGGAAGAGGAGAAACGAGAGAAACCCCAAGGCCCTCTCGACTGTGGGGGTGTCACTGGGGGAAAGCTATGTTTTATCATAAAAATTTGAACCCTGTTCAAAAATAGAATACTCTAACGAACCCCCATGTACTCACTACTGTTCATGCCAATTCTTTTTCACATCTGTATCCTCAAGGTACTTCTTCCCTCCTTTTACATTTTGAAGCAAATTCAAGGGGAACTCGAACAAAGGAAATAGTTCACAGGGATTTTTATATCGCTGGCCCTGGTATGTTCTGCCTCTTTTGCACTGTTGCACAAAATGTGCGTGGGTCACTGATGCTTCTGTGAGCAGGTTCAGCTTTGAGGGAATCCAGGACGTGGTGTTCTGCTTCAGGATTTAAGCAAAGTGAAAACAGTTCAGAGCACGTGTAGACCTAGGACCTGGGTGTTGAGAAATCAGCTGACAGTTACAAAACTGTCATTGATTTCAGCTAAAAAGAAATATGTGCTCTAAAAATAAAATCTTAAAATATCTGTATATAAGAGCCTATGGAATGATCCATAATTCTAGACACACTTTCAAAGGCCTATTTACTAAATGACGTGGCTTGATGATGTGCAAAGAGTGCTTGACTGGGAGTTAAGTTATTTTATGACTGAGCTATGAGACCACGGGCAAATCGCCTGTCTTTCTGGGTTGATTGTTGATTCATATCTGCCCTATGAAGTCCCATGTTGTGATAATCAAATTTGGGGTATGCAGGAAAAAATGTTTTAAAATATGATGTGTCTGACCTGTGGTGGCTCAGTGGATAGGGCATTGACCTGGAATGTTGGGATTACTGGTTCGAGATGCTGGGCTTGCCCAGCCAGGGCACATACAAGAAGCAACTAGTATGAGTTGATGCTTCATGCTTCTCCCCCCCACCCCTTCTCTCTTCCTCTCTCTAAAATCAATACTTAAAATCTTTTAAAAAAATACGATGCTTTATCAATGGGAGCTATAGTGTTGTTATGATAAAGAGTGGGGCAAGATTCTTCCATCAGTACTTTAAGCCAGAAAGGCCTTATTTATTTATTTTTGTTTCTCTTAGTCTTAACAAAGCATTCACCTTTTAGGATCTGAGGGCTTAACGATAGAGTTTGTAGCTATACTGTTGTCTTTATCTTTAGACCAGGCTTTTTTAGGTACCCTGGTTTGATCTTTGCTCAGAAGCCATTTCTTAGTTTGAGCGTTGTTTCATATTTGGAGAGCCTGGGATTATTCAAAATCAGCAAGCCTTGGTAGTTTTTGTTTGAATGGTTTTCTTTTAGCTTAGCTCTTTTCTCTTGCGTTTTACTGTAAGTAGCAAAAACCAAACCAAACAACCACAAGGTATCCTCAACATTCTGGCCAAACACGTCTTTACTAGATCACTCGTTTCATAAGTTATATGTTCAACCTTCCACATTATCATACATGACAGTGTTGCTAAACTTTCTACCACTACTTAATGAGGATCCCGGTTCCTCCACTTTCCAAAGAAAGATCCCTCATTTTCTTCACCAGCACCCTCGTCAAAGCACAAAAGTCTTCAAACTGTGTTCCAGCCACCTGAAGTTCTTACTAACCTTTTCCTCCACCTGTTGCAGCTTTGCAGCTTCAGCCCACTACCTGGTTCCGGAGTCACTCCCCTATGGTAGATTTTTGTTACGGGCGAGCTCCACACTCAGGTACCAAGACATGTTTTAGTTATCTAATGCTGAGCAACAAATCTTCAAATTTAGCAGCTTAAAATAGTAAACATTTATTATCTTATAGTTCCTGCGGGTCAAGAATCTGGGCGTGGGTCAGCTGGTTGGTTCTGGCTCGTGGTCTCTCACGAGGCTGTGATCAAAGTGTTAGTAGGAACGTAATCACCTGAAGCTTGACTGGGGCCAGAGGGTCCTCTTCCAAGCTCACTCATGTGGCTGTTGGCTGGAGGCTTCAGTTCCTCCTTACGTGGGCCTCTCCAGAGGCTGCTCATGACCTGGCAGTTGGCTTTTCTTAGAGCGAGTGATCCAGGAGCACGAGACAGTGCTTCCACACTGCCTTCTCTGACCCAGTCTCAGAGTCACTCCATCACTTATTCTAGTCAGTAGAACTGAGTCACAAAGTCTAGTCCACGTTCACCAGGAGAGATTGCACCTGGGAATGAACATCTGGAGGCGGTGCTTGCTGGGAGCCTTTGCAGAGGCTGCCTACCATCTACTGTGTGCAGGCGCTGCACTCTCCTGGAGATGCCACCACGAGCGAATGTGGATCCTGTCTTCAAGGAACTCTGAAAAGAAATTCAGGTTGTGGGGGATATAGAGACGTCAACTGGAGGTGTTGCAAGTACCATGACAAAGTTACAAGGGCTCGGGGGCACAGAAGCAGGGGGACCTAACCTAGACCAGGAATGAAGGCTCCTCAGTGGGGTGTCAAGTCTTAAGCTTCCCAGGTAGATGAATGAGTATAATTAATTCCAGAAAGAGGGGAACCTCGACCAAGTAGAAGCTTGGCCCTCTGAGGACATCTCAGTAACTTGGTGCGGCTGGAGACAGGGTATAGACAAGAGGGGCGGATATTGACAGGAGAAGTAGGGAGGGGCCAAGTAGTGAGGGAGCTCACGAGCCAGGTTCAGATGTTGGCACATTACCAAGAGACTATGACAGGGGTCCCCAAACTTTTTACACAGGGGGCCAGTTCACTGTCCCTCAGACTGTTGGAGGGTCGGACTATAAAAAAAACTATGAACAAATCCCTATGCACACTGCACATATCTTATTTTAAAGTAAAAAAACAAAACAGGAACAAATACAATATTTAAAATAAAAGAACAAGTAAATTTTAATCAACAAACTGACCAATATTTCAATGGGAACTATGCTCCTCTCACTGACCACCAATGAAAGAGGTGCCCCTTCCGGAAGTGCGGCGGGGGCCGGATAAACGGCCTCAGGGGGCCACATGTGGCCCGCGGGCCATAGTTTGGGGACCCCTGGACTACGAGGAGGTGAGTGTAACTGGATAATTTAAAGCACTTTTTGAGTGCCTATAAAGTGTCAAGTAGAAAATGTTGAAGACAGTGAACTTGGTCTCCAAAAACTTACAATTTGGTCTATAAGATAAGACATGTGCAGAGTTAAGTGCATTTCAAGGAGATTATTAACAAGTAGTACAGACTAGAAGAAGTATAGGATTTTTCTGAAGGAAGAGAGAGAATCTGGGTCATGCGATCAATGAGGTTTTAGGAGAAGGTAGACTCTGACTCTTAAGGTATGATTGGTAGTTTATTAGATACAGATGTGGAGAGATGGGTTGGGGAGAGCCAGGTAAGCAGAAGAGGAAGAGGCATCATTGGGATAAGAAAGGGTTCTGTGTGGGGGAATGACAGTAGAGGAAACTGTAGAAGCAGGTTGTAGAGGACCCTAAATACCAGGCCAGGGAGTTTGAACCATGCTCAGTGATGATAGGAGCCATTAATGGCTTTTGAGTTAGGCGTGTTTGAGTTTAGACTATAGTGGGTCATTTCCATTGCCCCCTGTTTTTATCCCACTCCCCCTTTTAACATAGGAAACTGCCAAAACAGGTAAACAGCCTTTCTGGCAACATTCAGGGATCCCAGAGAGAGAAGGATCTAGAATGCAGAACTCAGGACTCAGAGCCCAGTGCTCTCCTGCTTCCATTGTGACTTCTTTAAGGAGGACCATCTCTGAGCCCCAGGCATAGCGTGGGTTCCTGTGTGACAGGTAGTGAGTCCTACCGGGAAAAAAATTCAATAAGCCTTGGAGTTTGCAGCTTAGCATTTTGTCTAATTAATGGAGCTTGCAGATATTTGGCAGGAGAAGTTAATCAGCTATTAATCACTGAAGAGCTTCTCTGTAGCTTTCTCGGAATAAAAAAAATGTCCCTGCTATAATTGAAATCGTAGTTGTTTACTCGAACGTGGGTGAAGGGAAGGGCCAGAACAGAGAGAGTCATGGGGCTCCTGTCGGGAAGGTTAGCAGAGGTGCCTTGGGGTTTGTTTTTAGCTGCTGTTAATTAGGGAAAGTGTAGTTATATTCTTTAGTTCATTGATGTCTAAAGGGGGCTCTCAGTAAGGAGGAGAGGAAAAGGGAGGCAGCACAGTACGTTGAGAGGAACCACACACTCCACGTGGTTCTAGTCCTAACTCTGTGTCTACATAGCCATGTCACACCAGCCAAATCTCTTAATTTCTTGGGACTCGATGTTTTTACCTTTGAAATCAGACATTTTGACCAGATTTGGAATTTCCACAAGCTGTTCTGTAGACCAGTGGTCCCCAACCCCCGGGCCCCGGACTGGTACTGGTCCATGGGCCATTTGGTACCAGTCCGCAGAGAAAGAATAAATAACTTACATTATTTCTGTTTTATTTATATTTAAGTCTGAACGATGTTTTATTTTTAAAAAATGACCAGATTCCCTCTGTTACATCCATCTAAGACAGTGGTTCCCAATCTTTTTTGGGCCATGGACCGGTTTAATGTCAGAAAATATTTTCATGAACCGGCCTTTAGGGTGGGATGGATAAATGTGTCACGTGACCGAGACAAGCATCAAGAGTGAGTCTTAGATGTAACAGAGGGAATCTGGTCATTTTTAAAAAATAAAACATCTTTCAGACTTAAATATAAATAAAACGGAAATAATGTAAGTTATTTATTTCTCTGCGGACCAGTACCAAATAGCCCACGGACTGGTACTGGTCCGCGGCCTGAGGGTTGGGGACCACTGGTCTAAGACTCACTCTTGACGCTTGTCTTGGTCACGTGATACATTTATTCATCCCACCCTAAAGGCCGGTTCATGAAAATATTTTCTGACATTAAACCAGTCCGTGGCCCAATAAAGGTTGGGGACCACATGGCTCAATGGATGCTTTAATGAATGAACAGTTCCTTGTCAATGAATTCGGAGACACTGTATCCTACATAAGCCTCTTGGAGATTCATGGCAACATTAGTATACTAAAAGAGCAAAAATGTTGTGGTCAAATGACAAAACAAAAACCTATTTAACCCAGCACACACCCAAACATTTTGATCACGGAACCCTTTGTTCATTAAACATCTAGAAAAACAAACAGAAGGTGTTCCCAACTCTGACATCTGTCTGGTTTTTTGGTTTCTCATTCAGCTTCATTATTAGCCTTAGGTTTTCTCCCTGGCAGTATTTTTGTGGTCTCTTGGTAAACCAGCTACTTGCCTGCCTCTCACTTCAATACACTCTCCTGGATTATAAACTAAGGCTCGTGTCTGATTGTGCAAACCTCTCCCTGACCTATTGCTGACTTATGGTGACAGAGGCTCTAAACTATGTCTCTAGTCTGTTCAGCCTCATCCTGCCATCCATATCTTCATGTGGAACACCAGCATTACCTCTCCCTGTATAAAAAGGTGTTTGTAATTAGATGAGTGTTGGATATGAAGATCTTTTGAAAAGTTAATTACATGACTTTTGAGGCTCAAATTCTGATTTTTAAGTAATGACCTTACCTTGTGAAATCACTGTTTAATTCATGATAGCTCTACTGCCCTAACTCCACCATTCCACACATACACACCCACATACCTTATGTATTTGGGGATGTTAGCACAATATTCGGCTTTAGAGGGGCTTATTATTTCCTTTTAACTACTACTTATCTTGAAATTTATTATTTCAATTTAAAGCAATATTATATGTTTGTGGCTGGAATATGCTTTTCTTTTTTTTTTTTAAGACTGTGAATTACCAGAATGAGGCAGCACTCTGTGTCACTGTGAAGTTCTATCACTCATGTTAAAGATCGTTGACCTTGTGAGAAATTAGCTAAAGCCGTAGAGATCCATGAGAAGTCAGAGGTTGCAGAAATATCTGGTGGCTAATCTTCTTTGCCACCTTCATGATGAACTTTAAAATGAGAGCTCTCAAGAAGGACAAAAAGATTAAGGAATTATCCAGTTACTAATTTTGATTCAAGCCGATTCTGAATCATATGTAATTTCAGATAAAATATGGTGGAGTTCTATATCTACTCCATTTTTGTCAAAGGAAATCCCATTTGATTATAGGCATAAACAATGCATAAGCATGTCCCATCACCAGTTCATTTTCTTCAACCAAATTTGTTCTCGGCTTGGTTACAGGTACTGAGAAGTGAACCTGGTGGCTGGGTCACGGAAACTTTCTATTAACCAGACAGAGCCCTGCAACTTTGTGTTCATATGTCTTATACTGCTTGGGGAGGTTTGGCTTTTGTTGTTTTTCTGAGTTAACGGGATTCTTTAAGCCTATTGCCTGAGTGCATTCTGAGCCCAACTTTGTTTTAGTCACTGAAATGAGAATGTGATAATAGGGGGAAAAGCTTCCTTCTACTCTCTTAAGTTCCATGGCTGGACAAAGAATTAAACTGGCAATAGGATTAACAGGAATAAAGTATACAAGTTTATTTAATATTTTTATGTGTTCACAGGATTTGAAGGAAAATGAAGAAAGACCCAGAGAAGCTATCAGGCCTAACAGCTTAGCAGTGAAATATGAATTATGGAGATGTGGCCAGACAAAGGGGTTTGGCTGGGGCAGTAAATTGAGGACCCTGACTAGGACATCTATGTGGGGATCTAACGGAAGCTATGGTTTTGTTTTTTTTTAAGCAGTTTTTTAGTACAGGTTCATTTTGGCATTGACTCCCAGCCTCTGGTGACAAGAGTCTTCTTCAGTGCCTGGTGCAGGGAAGTCACTTTCTCATGGGACATTTTATGACCTGCTTTTTGGTAGAAGGGGGAGATCAGAGAGTCTTTCTTGCACCTGCCGTTTCTCAAGTGCCTCAAAATAATCAATAGACCAGAGTAGGGCGACATGTTCTGAACCCTTTCAAAAATCTCGTATATCAAATGATACATTAACTTATTTCAGCTGAATTGTCAATTTGAGCTCTGTAGAAATCACTGACTGGTCAGTATAGGTCCTTGCTGTGGTCATTTCACTTTCATGAAACTCTGTATCATGGTGACAGATAAAGGCGTTGGGCCAGATGGGGTCTGATGTGTATTGTAGTTCTCACATTCCTGACTCCAAGAAAAGGAAATGCCCAAAACTGTTTCACCCTCATCCCCAGAGAGTGGGTAGGAAAGCGGCCTTAATGTTGTAACATAAATGATTAAAACTGCTCTTGGAAATAGCTATCTCAAGGTCCTCTTGTCTAATTTCTCTATCTCAAGCATCCTTTGGAAATTGCCTTGTCCTTGTATTTCTGGAAGCAAAGCTGTCCCTGTTATCAAGGGCCCTGGGATCATGCCACACTTGGTTTCAAATTCTAACTGACTGGTTTTGTGACTGATGGCAATTGTTTAACCCCTCTGTGCCTCAGTTTCTTATTTTGCAGCTGGTGATCAGCACTGGCATTTGCCTCCCAGGGTTGCTGTGAAGACTGTGTTAATCTATGCAAAGAACACAGCAAAGTGCTCAGCACTGAGCGACACTCAACATACACCAGCTGTAATTCCTGGTTTGGGGACCACAAATCCTCAGGCTTCAGCTTCTGTTGAGTGTCCCTTTCGTAGACCTTAGTTTTAGGTCTTGCCTTGGGGCTCCCTCCGAATTGGCTCCTATCTGGAACCTTTAGCGTTCATCCTTGTCATCTGAGGAGCCCTCCTGGGCTTGGCTCCTTTGCTGCAGCTTCCTCTGCCCCTCCCCCCACCTTGCACTGCCTACCCTCTGTGGGCCGGCAAGCACTCACCCCTTCCTACCTGCAAAACCTCCCACTGCTTCCTTGTGGTAGAAAAATGATCTTGATTATCCCAACAACAGTTTTCTCCCAAGTACTGGTTACCCGTTTTTCTCCCTGATGATACTGTGCTCTTCCCAACACTTCAAGCTTGCAAAATTGGGGTTTACTTTATTCCTTTTGGAAAGCATGGGTGTGATGTGAGCGCCACTCTCATTTGGGAATACTCTTGTTCAGAGGGGTATGATCTATAACAGTAACGGCTGGATGAATAAGAAGTTCATTACAGTCACCATCAGTCAGACTTTCTTTTTCAGCTTAGTATTTTTTTTTAAGCTTAACTAAACCAATAGAATTCTCTTTCTGGAGAACATTTATTTATTTATTTATTTATTTATATTATTATTATTATTAATTTTAATGGGGTGACATAGATCAATCAGGGTACATAGGTTCAGAGAAAACATCTCCAGGTTATTTTGACATTTGATTATGTTGCATACCCATCACCCAAAGTCAAATTGTCTTCCGTCACCTTCTATCTAGTTTTCTTTGTGCCCCTCCCCTCCCCTTACCCCCTTCCTTTCTTTCCTCCCCCTCTCCTCATAACCACTATACTCTTGTTCATGTCCCTGAGTCTCATTTTTATGTCCCACCTATGTATGGAATCATATAGTTCTTAGTTTTTTCTGATTTACTTATTTCACTCAGTATAATGTTATCAAGGTCCATCCATGTTGTTGTAAATGATCCGATGTCATCATTTCTTATGGCTGAGTAGTATTCTATAGTGTGTATATGCCACATCTTCTTTATCCAGTCATCTATTGAAGGGCTTTTGGTTGTTTCAATGTCTTGGCCACTGTGAACAATACTGCAATGAACATGGGACTGCATGTGTGTTTACGTACCAGTGTTTTTGAGTTTTGGGGTATATACCCAGTAGAGGCATTGATGGGTCATATGGTAGCTCTATTTTAAATTTTTTGAGGAACCACCATACTTTTTTCCATAGTGGTTGTACTACTTTACATTCCCACCAATAGTGGATAAGGGTTCCTTTTTCTCCACAGCCTCTCCTACACTTGTTATTACCTGTCTTGTTGATGATTCAGCTTAGTATTTTGTCAATAGAAAAATTTTTTAAATCTGAAGCTAGTCAGTGCCAAGCAGAGGTCATTGGAGTGGTGATTCTTCTGGAGCTGGAAATCAGAAAAGTCTTTTCCCCATCCCTAGGATTAGTAAACCATTTGCTCCACCAAGGGAACATAGAGGAGTGGGGTTTTGTAGGAGCTCCATGCTTAGTCCTCTTCTATGGACCACAGCCTCCCCTGCCCTGGTGGAAGATGGAGCTGAGATCTTAGCCAAGGAATCCCAGCTATTGGGGCTTAATCACCCAGCAAAACAGACAAAACACAAAGTTGGCAGTTGGTAACTTTCAATTTTGCTAGCAAGGATATTTATAAAAAGTGAAAGAAAGGGAAAGAGTCAAATCTCATTTGGAATCACAATCTTTTCATAAAAGACAGGATTTTTTTAATACCAAAGAGTAAGAAAAATGTAATATGAACCTCCTTCAACTGGAATAAATTTGGCTAAATAATTGATTCCAGTGTTCTTATTTGTAAGAATATGTCCTGGACTGGTAAAAATGTTGGTTTAACCTGTCTTTAGCCTGATGTTTGAGAGCTACAGCTTTGAGTTAGACAAGGATACCGGAAGTGCAGGAGCAAAAAGACGTGAGTGAAATGAAATGAATAAATACAATATGTCTTTTGGACAAAATGATATTCTCTCATTCACCTTGAGTGTTATATTTTGAGTCTCAACTCCTTACCACTAGACTAAAATGTTTCAGAATAACACACTTAAAATAATGAGAGAAATGTGTTTTCCTGATAAAAAGGCTAATGACTTCTTCAGCATGTAGCAAGATGATTTGCTCCAACTCAGTTGGCCTCTGCAGTCCTTACTTACTGAAGGAGCTCTTGCTCATAACCTGCTGGTACCATTTGAAGGCTAATCATTTCTGTAATTGATCTTGCTTCCTCCCTTCAAACCTTATAGTAGGCAGCTCTGAAATTAACTCAGGATTGCACAGTGGGGCCACACCGTCGGCGTGGGTCATGTGGGCATTGTGGCGCTGTCAGACTCTCCACCACACCCTACCCTGTGATCCCACACTGGAGAATTCTGGTCAGTGTGCAAGTAAAATGTCTTTTATTCTAACACAGAGCTCGTAGTGGAGGTCAGCTTGGGTTTATTGTTGCCAAAATGGAACAAGAGAAGTTTAATTTTTGTGTGTGTGTTGGTAGAAAACTATGAGAGGTTAACAGACCAAAATATTCTAGAAGGCTAATATTCTAGAAAAAGCCTCCACCCATGCTGTGTCACTAACATATTGGGGAGAGAGAGGGAGAGGAAGAGAGAGAGAGAGAGGGAGAGAGAGAGATATTCCTAACTATATCTGCAACAAGGAAGATGACTGTTGTATTCATTCATGGTTATAGATCGAAACAACTCCAAGGAACCATAGGCATTTCTTATTCTCACTCTCAAGTTCTTCAAAGTGAAGATGAAAATTCAGAGAAGTTTCAGGACTTACCCAAGGTCACACCCTTAAAGTGGGGTCTAATGCCCAACATGCTAACCATTAACCACATGTGGACAGTTAAATTTAAATTAGTTAACATTAAAACTTCAATTCCTCAGTCTCATTAGCCACATTTCAAATGCTCAATGACCATGTGTGGCCAGAGGCTACCATCATGGACAGCACAGATATGGAATATTGCTATTACTCCAGAAAGGTCTATTAATGCTATTCTAGAGATTCTTGGTCCAAGTTCTTTCCATTATCACAGTAAGATGATCTCTTTCCCTACACACACAATTGGTACCTATAATTGCTGTGTATAGTGGGAGAGGCATATTTTCATATTAACTTATAAATAAAGTCAAAGTCCCCTATTTCTTACCCTCCTTTGAAAGTGGGAGCAACACGTATAAGCTTCCTAACCTGTCTAGATCTGGTGCTTACCAGTAAGCATTTGTTCTATCACACAGAGAATGTAGTTTAGCAATGTAGGTGCTTTGACTTCAGGGTACAACTATTTTTTTTTTAAACTAATATTTATCTAACAATGAATTCTTTAGAAAACCCATACAACTCCTTGAGGAAAAATTGACTAAGGTATTGTGGTGTCCCAGATCTCTGAGGGTTCTCAATTAACACTGAAAATCTCAGGCTTATGGGAGAAGAGCTAGTCACCTTGCAGCTGTCTTCATTGGGCTGGGCTTTAGGTGGCTGCCTGACTGGCAGGAGGAATGAGAGAGAGAGGAACAGAAACTCAGCTATCAGAAAGTAAGTAGTTAATAGGCCTTGGCCAGTTGGATCAGTGGTAGAGCATCAGCTGGCATGTGGATGACTGGTGTGTGGATGTCCCGGGTTCTATTCCCAGTCAGGGCACACAGGAGAAGCGACCATCTGCTTCCTCACCCCTACCACTCTCCCTTCTCTCTCTCTCTTCCCTTCCCACAGCCATGGCTTGATTGGTTTGAGTGCATCGCCCCGGGCACTGAGGATGGCTCTGTGGAGCCTCCACCTCAGGTGCTAAAAATAGTTCGGTTGTGAGCATGGCCCTAGATGGGCAGAGCAATGCCAGTTGCCATGTGGATCCTGGTCAGGGCGCATGTGGGAGTCTGTCTCTCTATTTCCCCTCCTCTCAACCTGGAAAAGAAGGGAAATAAAAAGTATTTCAAAAGTAATATCCCATGTAAATATCCAGAAACAGTTACTATGAAAGTGTTGGTATAGTTTATATATATAACCTTAACAACCACAAAGATACATAAGTTAAAAAAAAAAGAAAGTAGTCAATAATGAATCAGGATAGTACCTGTGCCCAGGGATCCCATTGCATATTGATTTCTCTTATTGAGATCAACTCTTGGCAGAAGGGGGACGGGGCTGGCCCAGGTGGAGGCCAGCTCAGCCTGGTGCAGGGGTGGGAGGGATGGGGACTGGAAACTATCACAGGGTGAAGGAGCCTTAGGTTTGGGGATATATTAGACTCTCAGGCAGAAGTGGCCTGGTGAGCAAGGCTGTCCTCTGTTCATATGGCAGTTGATAAGAGTGGGAAGAATTATTGTTTTGTAAGTAATTGGGGATAATAGAACCATGTTCTATCCAACCGGCTTTGCCCTGATCTATCTTCCTTCCTTCCTTCCTTCCTTCCTTCCTTCCTTCCTTCCTTCCTTCCTTCCTTCCTTCCTTCCTTCCTTTTTTCCTTCCTTTTGACAGAGAGAGGGACAGATAAGGACAGAAAGTCAGGAAAGAAGAGAGATGTAATGTAAAGCATCAATTCTTTGTTGCAGCACCTTAGTTGTTCATTAATTGCTTTCTCATATGTGCCTTGACATGGGGAGGGGGGGCGCTTACAGCAGAGCAAGTGACCCCCTGCTCAAGCCAGTGACCTTTGGGCTCATGCCAGGGACTTTTGGGCTTAAGCCAGTGACCATGAGGTCATGTCTATGATCCCATGCTCAAGCCAGCAACTCTACGCTCAAGCCAGATGAGCTTGCATTCAAGCCAGCAACCTTAGGGTTTCAAACCTGGGTCCTCTGCATCTTAGTCCAATGCTCTATCACTGTGCCACTGCCTGGTCAGGCCTGTTTTTTCTTATAGAAAGTGGCCTTCCTTGGATATTTGGTGGTCTATGCCTCCACTCCCCCTCCTCCCCAAGAGCAGTGTAGAATCCCAGTATTGGAGAGCTGGAGGTGACATTGGGATGGTCTCTAGACCTTTGCAACTCAAACTGTGGTCTGTAGACCAGCAGCACCAGTGTCACGTGGGCACTTGGTAGTGAAGGGATCACAGTTTTGGCATAAAGATGTTTTTTTAAAAGAAAAATCATTTGAACTCTTATCTGAACTTTTCTTACCTAACTAAAGTAGAAACTCCCAAAAATACGGCTGTCATTACCCTCCTCCAAGGGAGGTGGCTCCCTGCAGATTTTAAGGAGACGGGTTGCCCATTCCAGCAGCATAAAAACCCTATAGAAGCTTCCATGCTTTCTCATTGAAGTCCTAACTCCTCCACAACCATTTTTCATTGTGGTATATAAACCTTTATTTTGGGGTATTCACTAAGTTACTTAGTCCTGAGTAAATCCCCTATGCGAACATAAATAAACTTTGGGTTTTTTTTTTGCCAATCTGTATATTGTCAGTTAAATCACAGGCCCCTGCCCACTGGAACCTCAGTTGACAGAGGAAAAGACTTTCCTACCAACAGTAGAGAAGTAGAATCTTTAGCTCCATCCCTTAACTATGGAATAAGAATCAGCATTTTCACAGTATTCCCTGGTGAAATGTGTGTAAATTTTAGTTTATGAAGCAAAAGTGTTGACAAACTTTCTTTGTAAAGGACTGCATAGTAAATTTTTTAGGCATGTGGGCCCTGTAGTCTCTGCTGCAACCTCTCAACTCTTCTGCTATAGAGCAGAAGCAGGGACAGACAACACTTACACAAACAAGTGTGGCTGCGGTGATGGTTAATTTTACGTGTCAACTCAACAGGGCTGAGGGATGCTGTGATGGCTGATAAGACAGTGTCTGTGCAGCGCTTCCCGAAGAAGTTAATATCTGAATCAGTAGACTGAGTAAGTCCAATCTGTCGAGGGCCCAAATAGAACAAAAAGGCAGAGGAAGGGCAAATTTACTCCCGTTTGAGCTGGGGCATTCATCTTTTCTGCCCTCAGATATCAGAGATCCTGGCTCTCGGGCCTTTGGATGTGGACTGAGACATACTGTTGGCTCCCAGGTTCCCAGGCCTCAGGTGGGGACTGGGCCTACACCACAGGCTCTCCTGGGCCTCCAGCCTGCAGATGGCAGGCAAGAGGACTTCTCAGGCTCCATAATCACGTGAGCCAATCTCTCAAAAATAAATCTCTTCCTGTATACCTTTATAGGTGTTATTGGTTCTGTTTCTCTGGATAAACGGACTAATAACACTTTATGGACCTTGGCTGGTTGGCTCAGTGGTAGAGCATCAGCCTGGTGTGTTAAAGTCCCGGTTCGATTCTCAGTCAGGGCACACAGGAAAGGGAAGTATCTGCTTCTCCACCCCCCCCACCCTTCCTCTCCTGCAGCCATGGTTCAAATGGTTTGAGCAAGTTGGCCTGGAGCACTGAGGATGGCTCTATGGCCTCACCTCAGGTGCTGGAATAGCTCAGTTGCTGAGTAACAGAGCAACCCCAGGGCAGAGCATTGCCTGGTAGTGGGCTTGCCGGGTGGATCCTGGTCAGGGCGCCAGCGGGAGTCTGTCTCTCCGCCTCCCTGCCTCTTACTCTCACCTGAAACAAACAAACAAACCTTTATGGACAGTAACATTTGAAAATTTCTGTTTTATGAACTATTCTTCTTCTTTTAACCATTTAAACAGGTGTTTTTTTTAAATCATTAATTTTTCCCCAACCATTCTTAACTTGCAGGCCATACAGGTGGCAGGTTGGACTTAGCCTGTGTCATAGTTGCTGATCCCTGGTCTAGCCCACTAGCCCACTTTTTTCCAACCATACATGGAAAATTATATTGGAACAGTATGCTGGGGTATATGAATGAAGCTACTTGTGGCGGGAGCTGACCAGCTGGGAGGGGGTGGGGCGCCTCTGGTTGCACTGAGACCTGAGGAGAATGGGCAAACCTGTGATCCGTTTACAGATCAGAGCTGGAAGCTCTGATCTAAACCAACCCCTGACGTGTTACAGATGAGGGAACAGACTCTCTGTTCACGCTTGTATCCCCGAGATCATCAACAATGCCTGGCCTTGTAAGATGCTTCATAACTCTTTCCTGAGTGAATATGTGAGACGGGATTTTCTGGGAACCAGCAGAGCCAGGAGATGAACTGCTTGCCTACTGCCTACTGATCCAGTGCCCTTTCCTCTAAATGATGCCAGAAAATTATGATTTAAACAAATAAGTATGTGACTGAGCTGGAGTTTATACTGGTTTAGGAGGAAAACCACTTTTTGAAGAAAGAGCCACTCTGAGCCCTCCAACCCCGTTGGTGGTAGACACTAGGGCTGACCTCAGGCTCTGGTTCTTCCCAGGCCCAGTGGAGGGTGGCACATCCCCAGATGCCCGAGCTTAGATGTGACCATCTGAGTGACTGGCTATTGAGTGGAAGTGAGATGTTAAAGCATCAGACAGTATGCGAGTCTCCAGACTCCTGCCTTCTTTGTTTAGAGGTCATGAAACATGTTGTGAGATTGTGGCAAATGATGGAGCCTTTATCACCCTGAGCCACTGAAAGACTATAAAGAGTCCCCGACTGATCTACATGGTTTTTATTGTTATAAACTACTGAGATTTTGAAGTTTATGTTACTGAATCATAATCTAGGCTATGCTGCTTGATACTCTGTCTTTAAGAGTGTATCTTAGATTGAGAGAGCCCAAGTTTAGCCGACAGAAAGAGACATTGGACAGAAAATTCTAAGGTCTGGTGCTAGATTTTAAAATCTCTTAATCAGTTGTAATCTTATAGGCACTATGTCCCGGCCCACCGTAAATCCATTGAATGAAGTTGTTATCGGTTAAATTGTGTCCGCCCTGCCCCAATTCATATGATGAAGTCTGAACCCCAGCACCACAGAATATGGCGTCATTTGCAATAAGGTTTTTACAGAGGTTATCAAGTTAAAGTAAGGTTATTAGGGTGGGCCTAATCTGATCTGTCCTTATAAAAAGGGGACATTTGGAGGTAGACACACAGAGAGAATGCCATGGGAAGATGAAGGTAGAGATCAGGAGGACGCTTCCACAAGCGAAGGAATGCCAGAGTTTGCGAGCAAACCATCTGGTGGTCAGGAAGAGGCATGGAGCAGGGCCTCCCTCAGCCTGCAGAAAGAACCTCCCCTGAGGATATCTGAATCTTGGACTTCCTGTGTTACCAGACAGAAAGAGGCTGTCGCACTGGCACTGCCAGAGCCGGGCACTGGACACCGAGAGCTGCAGTGGACAAATTACTCACTTTCTTTGCAGAGCGTTAAGTAAGGAGAACAAGAAAGCTGTGGCTCAAAAGCCCAAATTCTCTGACCCAGTGTTTAGGCAGAGGCAGATTAAGGTTGGTTTAGGCCCCGGGCGCAAAAGAAAATATTGGGCCCTTTACATTAGAAAAAAGTGGTGGTGATGTCAAGAAATGGCGCCGTGAGGAGTGCTCTTGCTATCTCCTCTTGAAATTTCAACAAATTCAACAACTAAAGACAGAGAAAAAAATCTCAGGAGCATCTGAAGTATACACACACCAGACAAAGGTATGATTGGGCGAAAAGGTGGCTGAATATATAATCCACTCTGAAGGAAATAAGACGGAGAATGGAGTATTCTGCTTTCCTCACTGATCTGAAGGAGGGCCGTTTTCATTGGGAACTGAGAGAAATGAAGGATCTGGGGCAGAGGGAAGAAGCTGGGATAGGGTGGATGATGAAGCAGAGGAGAGAGCGTGCCCACTTGGCTTGAGATCATGGAGGTGGGGCAAGCATAGGGAAGCAGGCTTCGATGGATGTTGCGGGGTGAGTTGCTCGCAGAGGCTGGCGCCTGAGCGGCCTTGTGTGCTCCTGGGTCTGTGATCGCTGGCGGTGTGTGTCTCCACCTGGCGCCTCTGGCATGGGTGTGCGTGCTCACAGGCTGGAGGGTTTAGCCCAAGATCAGTGGTGGACTTCGCATGGGCTGTAGCCAGCATTTTTGTGTGGTCCTGACTCTGACCAACAGCATGGGAAGTGCACAAGGGCTGGGATCCCTAGGCCTGGACCTGTTCGGGTGGGGTGCCTCTGCGAGCCAATACAGGTCTCAAAGTGCATTCCTGCATTCCAGCACTGACTGAGATCACAGGCATTGTGCACCTAAGTGGGCAGGAGCAGACCTCCGTGTGCACTGTGGAAGTCGTGGGGGCTGGGTGCACACATGGTTTGCTGCAGGCTACCAAACAGGGCACAAGTGAAGAGAAGCCTGTGGAGATTAGACCCGTGGAGCACTGAGGCTTACTAGACATGCCCAGGGGCACTTAGAAAGCAGTCTTATCTGCAATAGGCTCCCAGTCCACAGCATGCCAAGACATGCTAGACCTGTCTGCCGGTCCTTAGAAAGATGCCAGATCTGCAATTGGCTCCCAACTCTGCCTCCTCTTGCTGGCGGCTCTGGTTGGCACAGCCTTACCCAGAACTGTGCCTTGAGCAGTACTGGAGGAAGGACCTGACTGCTCTTAGAGCCTCTTGCTCTGCAAGCAGTGGCTAGGGCAACCTCACAGCTAAATCTCCAGGCTGCTAGCTCAAGAAGGAGAACCATAGGGAGAGGTACCTGGAAAACTGAATCTCCCATTGTTGGAACCTTCAAACCCTAACAAGCCCCGCCTACCCACAGGACTGAGGCCCAGCCTACATCATTGCCATAACAACACAACAGCAAATCTCTGCTCAAGAGCCTGTAGTACAGTGCCACCTGCCCCCCCCAAAAGAAGAAGCTACCTCTCAAAACCAGAAAAAAATTACATTTTTTATAACTTCTTTTTTTTCATTTTTCTTTTTTTTCCAAATTTACCATTTTATCTTCTTTCCTTTTTATTCTTTCCTTTTCCTTTTGAACTTCATTATCCATAGTTGTTACATTTTTCATTCTTGTTTTTTTATGAGGGTTACATTTCAATAACCTTAACTTTGTTTTTCTTTTCTTTTCTCTTTTTTCTTTTTCTTTTTCTCTCATTCTATCATCATTTTTCAAAAAATTATTTTATTTTGGATTCATATTTTTCTTTGTGGCATTTTATGTGTTTTTGACTTAATTTTTTTATCTCTTTGTCATTTTTCTGCAGTTCTGGCTCCCCATTCTCTGTAGTTTTTGTTCCACTTATCATAATAAAATTTTTATTTTTTCACTGTATCTTTTCAATTTTCATTTTATTTTATTTTTAAATTATCTCTTATTAGTGTTATTAACAATACCTCTCTCAAATGCCATTAAGGAAAAAAAAATATGGATTCAAAAGACAGAGATGTAGCTCAGATAGATGATGAAAAATCTCCAGAAAAATTCAATTGCTTGGAAACCTTGGTGTTAAATGACAGAGAATTAAAATTTGAAGTCCTAAAAATACTCAGGAAAATACAAGACAGCTCAGAAAAGCAATTTAGAGAGCTCAAAAAACAATTCAGTGAACAAAAAGAATACATCACCAAGGAAATTGAAACTATAAAAAGGAACCAATCAGAGATGAAGATCTCAATACATGAACTGAAAAATGAGGTAACGAGCTTAGTTAATAGAACAGGCCAGATAGAGGAGAGAATTAATGACATAGAAGACAGGCAACTAGAGACACTACAGAGAGAAGAGAAGAGAGACTCGTGAATTAAAAAAAATGAGTAAGTCCTACAGGAATTGTCTGACTCCGTCAGAAAAAACAACATAAGAATAATGGGTATATCAGAAGGAGAAGAGAGAGAAAGTGGAATGGAGAACATATTCAAACAAATAATAGATGAGAACTTCCCAAGCCTGTGGAAAGAATTAGAGCATCGAATCCAAGAAGCAAACAGAACACTGAGTTACCTTAACCCAAACAGACCTACTCCAACACACATTGTAATGAAAGTATCACAAACCAATGACAGAAAAAAATCCTCAAGGCAGCCAGGGAAAAGAAGAATGCAACATAAAAAGGAAAGCCCATTACACTATCATCAGATTTCTCAGCAGAAACTCTACAAGCCAGAAGAAAGTAGACCCCAATATTTAGAGTACTGAAAGAGAGAAACTTCCAGCCAAGAATAATATATCCATCAAAGCTATCCTTCAAATATGAAGGAGCAATAAAAACATTCACAGATATAAAAAAGATGAGGGAATTTATCACCAGAAAACCCACACTTCAGGAAATACTAAAGGGGGTTATGTGACCAGATACAAAGAAAAAAACAAAACAAAATTACAAGTAAAAGCTCCAACAAGATCACAATAAAAACAAGATTAATCTGTGACAACAAAAACAAAAAAGGGGAGAAGACAAAGATTAACAGTATAGCAAAGGAGGATGGAGTGCAGAAGCACTCATGAGATAATGTACTACAATGAATATAATATATATCCTTTTTATTACCTAATGGTAACCACCCCTAAAAAAACCACTACAGAAACACATGGCTTAAAAAAAGAAGAAACAGAGAAAAGAAGTATGGAATACAATAAAAAAAAACCCCAAATAACAGAAAAACAAAAGAAAAAAACCAAACAACATACAGACCTATAAGAAAGCAATATATAAAATGGCAATAGGAAACCCTCAAGTGTCAATAATTACATTAAATGTAAATGGATTGAACTCACCAATAAAAAGACACAGAGTAGCAGAGTGGATCAAAAAAGAAAATCCAACTGTATGCTGCCTTCAAGAAACACATTTAAGCTACAAGAATATAAACAAATTCAAAGTGAAAGGTTGGAAAATGATTCTCCAAGCAAGTAACATCCAAAGAAAAGCAGGTGTAGCCATACTCATATCTAACAATGCTGACTACAAGACAGCAAAGGTAATCAGAGACAAAGATGGTCATTTCATAATGATAAAGGGGACATTGACTCAAGAAGACATAACACTTTTTAATATATATGCACCAAACCAAGGAGCACCAAAAGTATATAAGACATCTACTAACTGATCTAAAAATAAAAACCGACAAAAATATAATCATACTTGGAGATCTCAATACACTGCTGATGGCTTTAGATCATTCATCCAAACAGAAAATCAATAAAGAAATATTGGCCTTAAACAAAACACTAGAACAATTGGATATGATAGACATCTATAGGACATTTCATCCCAAAGTGACATAGTATACATTTTTCTCCAGTGTACATGGATCATTCTCAAGAATTGACCATATATTTGGCCACAAAAATGACATCAACAAATTCAGAAAGATTGAAATTATACCAAGCATATTCTCTGACCACAAAGCTTTGAAACTAGAATTCAACTGCAAAAAAAGAAGTAAACAAACCCACAAAAATGTGGAAATTAAACAACATACTTTTAAAAAATGAGTGGGTCAAAGAAGAAATAAAATCAGAGATCAAAAGATACATATAGATAAAGGAAAATGACAATATGACATATCAGAATCTCTGGGATGCAGCAAAAGTAGTAAAAAAGGGAAGTTCATATCACTACAGTCCTATATGAACAAACAAGAGAGAGCTCAAGTAAACAACCCAACATCACATCTTAAGGAACTAGAAAAAGAGGAACAAAGGCAACCCAAAACCAGCAGAAGAAAGGAAATAATAAAAATCAGATCAGAAATAAATGAAATAGAAAATAGAAAAAATCAGTAAAACAAGGAGCTGGTTCTTTGAAAAGATCAACAAAATTGACAAACCCTTGGCAAGACTCAGTAAGGAAAAAAGAGAAAGGACTCATATAAACAAAATCCAGAATGAAAGAGGAGAAATCACCACAGATAACATAGATATACAAAGAATTATCATAGAATACTATGAAAAACTATATGCCACCAAATTTAACAATCTAGAAGAAATGAATAAATTCCTAGAACAATACAATCTTCCTAGACTGAGTCATGAAGAAGTAGAAGCCTAAACAGACCCATAAGCAGGGAGGAAATAGAAACAACTATCAAAAACCTCCCAAAAAATAAAAGTCCAGGGCCAGATGGCTATACTAGTGAATTCAATCAAACATTCAAAGAAGACTTGGTTTCTATTCTACTCAAAGTCTTCCAAAAAATTGAAGAAGATACAATACTTCCAAACACATTTTATGAGGCCAACGTAAGCCTCATACCAAAACCTGGCAAGAACAACACACAAAAAGAAAACTACAGACCAATATCTCTGATGAATACAGATGCTAAAATCCTAAACAAAATACTAGCAAATTGAATACAACAACACATTAAAAAAATAATTTATCATGATCAAATGGGATTCATCCCAGAATCAAAAGGATGGTTCAATATACGTAAAACAGTTAACATAATACACCATAACAACAAAACAAAGAACAAAAACCATATGATTCTATCAATAGATGCAGAAAAGGCATTTGATAGAATATAACATCATTTTATATTTAAAACACTAAACGAAATGGGTATACAGATATTGATCGACTTATGACCTATGCAACTTAAGACCATTCGACTTTATGACCACAATCGCTAGTGACTGCTTCGCGTCTGGCAGCTCAAGCATTGCCCAGCTGGGTGTATGACAGCACTACCATCTCCACGTGCACCATTTCAACTGTTATCCCAGACTTGGCACAGCAAGTTGTGTTTTGTGTCTTGGATATTTTTCATCAAACTCCTCCCAAGATGTCTACCAAGAGGAAATTGTCTTTGTCTACACCTCAGCCTGCCAAGAAGGAAAGAAAGGCCATCGATCTCGACACGAAAATGAGCGCGGGCTCATCCGACTTGAGCATGGGTTCACCAGCTTGAGTGCAGGGGTGCTGACTTGAGCATGGGATCATAGACATGACCCAATGGTCGCTGGTTTGAGCCCAAGGTCACTGGCTTGAGCAAGGGGCCACTCGCTCTGCTGTAACCCCCTGGTCAAGGCACATATGAGAAAGCAATCAATGAACAAGTACGAAGGAAGAAAGAAAGTGAATGTGATCACACATGTTTATGAGAAAAACCAACTCCGGTAAACCCAACTGCTGCCTCAGATGATGACATCAATGATCAGCAGCCAAGCACCAGCGGCCAGCCAATAAAATGTTTCATACATGTTTATATATTCTGATATGTTTTGCAATTAGGAAAATGTTTCCTATGGTATTTTTTACACTTGTACAGTATTTTGTATTTTTGTATGCACCTGTATTTTGTAATTTTGTATGTTTTATAAATATTAAACCAGTTGTACTGGTAATGCAGTGTTTTACTTAAACCTGGCGAATGTAAAAATAAGAAACAAAATGGTGTAGAGATGATACAAATGGCATAAAATGAACAAAGAAAATTATGATATATAACAAATATGAAAGAAAATTATGATAAAATATGACTTAAAGGTTTTTTTTTTTTTTTTTTTTTTCCGAAGCTAGAAACGGGGAGAGACACTCAGACAGACTCCCGCATGCGCCCGACCGGGATCCACCCGGCACGCCCACCAGGGGGCAATGCTCTGCCCCTCCGGGGACGTCGCTCTGCCGCGACCAGAGCCACTCTAGAGCCTGGGGCAGAGGCCAAGGAGCCATCCCCAGCGCCCGGGCCATCTTTGCTCCAATGGAGCCTCGGCTGCGGGAGGGGAAGAGAGAGACAGAGAGGAAGGAGAGGGGGAGGGGTGGAGAAGCAGATGGGTGCTTCTCCTATGTGCCCTGGCCAGGAATCGAACCCGGGACTTCTGCATGCCAGGCTGACGCTCTACCACTGAGCCAACTGGCCAGGGCCTGTTTTTTTTTTTTTTTAAATGAAGTTGGAAACAGGGAGGCAGTCAGACTCCTGCATGCGCCTGACCGGGATCCACCTGGCATGCCCACCAGGGGGCGATGCTCTGCCCATCTGGGGCATTGCTCTGTGGCAACTAAAGCCATTCTAGTGCCTGAGACAGAGGCTATAGAGCCATCCTCAGTACCCGGGCCAACTTTGCTCCAATGGAGCCTCGGCTGCGGGGGGGGGGGGGGAGGGGGGCGGGGAAGAGAGAGAGCGGAAAGAGAGAGGGAGGGGTGGAGAAGCAGATTGGGCGCTTCTTCTGTGTGCCCTGGCCGGGAATCGAACCCAGGACTCCTGCACGCCAGGCCAATGCTTTACCACAGAGCCAAACGGCCAGGGCTGTTTTTTGTTTTTTTTTTTTAGAGAGAGAGAGAGAGTCAGAGAGATGGATAGAAAGGGACAGACAGACAGGAACAGAGAGAGATGAGAAGCATCAATCATCAGTTTCTCGTTGCGACATCTTAGTTGTTCATTGATTGCTTTCTCATATGTGCCCCGACTGCAGGAGTAACCCCTTGCTCGAGCCAGTGACCTTGGATCCAAGCTGGTAAGCTTTTGCTCAAACCAGTTGAGCCCATGCTCAAGCTGGCGACCTTGGGGTCTCGAACCTGGGTCCTTCCACATTCCAGTTCGACGATCTATCCACTGTGCCACTGCCTGGTCAGGCGACTTAAAGATTTTTATAACATCATTTCACAGTAATGTACATATAGCCTACTCAACTTACAATCAAATCGTGTTAGGACTGGTCTGTTGGAACCAATCATGGTCGTAAATCAAGCACTAGCTGTAGAAGGAAAATATCTCAACATAATAAAGGCCATTTATGACAAACCATCATCTAACATTATATTAAATGGCAAAAAACTGAAGACTTTTCCTCTAAAATCAGGAACAAGACAAGACTGCCCACTCTCTCCACTCCACTCCTATTCAACATACTGCTGGAAGTTCTAGCCAGAGCAATCAGACAAGAGAAAGAAATAGAAGGCCTTCATATTGGGAAAGAAGAAGTAAAGATTTCACTTTTTGCAGATGATATGATCCTGTACATTGAAAACTCCAAAGACTCCACAAAAAGACTACTAGAAACAATAAACCAACACAGTAAGGTCGCAGGATAAAATTTTTTTTTTTTTTGCATTTTTCTGAAGCTGGAAACGGAGAGACAATCAGACAGACTCCCGCATGCACCCGACCGGGATCCACCCGGCACGCCCACCAGGGGCGAAGCTCTGCCCACCAGGGGGCGATGCTCTGCCTCTCCGGGGCGTTGCTCTGCCGTGACCAGAGCCACTCTAGCGCCTGGGGCAGAGGCCAAGGAGCCATCCCCAGCGCCCGGGCCATCCCTGCTCCAATGGAGCCTTGGCTGCGGGAGGGGAAGAGAGAGACAGAGAGGAAGGAGGGGGGGGTGGAGAAGCAAATGGGCGCCTCTTTTATGTGCCCTGGCCGGGAATCGAACCCGGGTCCCCTGCACGCCAGGCCGACGCTCTACCGCTGAGCCAACCGGCCATGGCCTAGGATACAATATTAATATACAGAAGTCTATTGCCTTCCTTATGCCAACAATGAAACATCAGAAAATGAATTTCAAAAATAATCCCTTTTACGGTTGCAACAACAACAAAATACCTAGGAATAAACATAGCAAAGAATGTAAAGGATCTATATAATGAAAACTACAAAGCATTGTTAAGGGAAATAAAAAAAGATACAATGAAATGGAAAAATATTCTTTGTTCAATAAATTTCATAGAAGAAAACATAGGTACTAAACTCATGGACCTTGGTCATAAAGAGCTTTTTATGAATTTGACTTCAAAGGTAAGAGAAGTGAAGGCAAAGATAAATGAATGGGACCACATCAGACTAAGAAGCTTTTGCTCAGCAAAAGAAACTGACAACACAACAAACAGACAGTCAACTAAATGGGAGATGATATTTTCCAACAACAGCTCAGATAAGGGCCTAATATCCAAAATATTCAAAGAACTCACAAAACTCAACAACAAACAAGCAAACAATCCAATAAAAAAATGGGAAGAGGACATGAACAGACACTTCTCACAGGAATAAATACAAATGGCCAACAGGTATATGAAAAGATGCTCATCTTCACTAGCTATTAGAGAAATGCAAATCAAAACTACAATGAGATATCACCTCACGCCTGTTAGATCAACAAGACAGGTAACAAGTGCTGGAGAGGCTGTGGAGTAAAAGGAACCCTCATTCACTATTGGTGGGAATGTAAAGTTGTACAATCATTATGAAAGAAAGTATGGCAGTTCCTCAAAAAATTAAGAATAGAATTACCATATGACCCAGCAATCCCTCTACTGGGTATATATACCCCCCAAACTAAAAAACATTGGTATGTAAAGACACATGCAGCCCCATGTTCATCACAGCATTGTTCACAGTGGCCAAGACATGGAAACAACCTAAAAGCCCTTCAATAGATGATTGGATAAAGAAGATGTGGTACATATATACTATGGAATACTACTCAGCCATAAGAAATGATGACATAAGATCATTTACGACAACATAGATGGACCTTGATAACATTATATTGAGTGAAATATGTAAATCAGAAAAAACTAAGAACTGTTTGATTCCATACATAAATGATATACAAAATTGAGACTCATGGACATAGATAAGAGTGCAGTGGTTACCAGGGGGAGGGGAAGGGAGGAAAGGGTGGGGGGAGGGGGAGGAGAGGGGCATAAAGAAAACAAAATAAAAGGTGACGGAGGACAATTTGACTTTGGGTGATGGGTATACAACATAATCAAATGTCAAAATGATCTGGAGATGTTCTCTCTGAATCTATGTATTCTAATTGATCAATGTCACCCCGTTAAAATTAATTGTCTAAATAAAATTTTTTTACAAAAAGAAAAAAGTATAAAGTTGGGATTTTGTGGGGCCCTTCTAAAGTTGGGGCCCAGGGCGCATGCTTGGTGCGCCTGTCGTTAAATCCACCTCTGGGTTCAGGGCAACTTTTAAAGGTATAAGGGGAAACAGATATGCAAAAACACTGGTGGGGCAAGTTTTAATTGGAGGACCTCTGAGCTTGGCCATTTATGGTAAGGGGCATCAGCATGTATTTCCCTGGACAACAGATGCTTCTCTTCTAAAAGGGTTCCAGTATTAAAATTCTGGTTATATGTCTCAGTTCTCTGATTCTCTCTCTGTGTCTCTCTGTCTCTTTGTCTCTGTCTCTCTCTCTGTCTGTCTCTCTCTCTTTCTGTGTAGTAAGGGTGTGGGGGAGAATGAGACTTTGGTTATGGGTGCAGCTAGAGGCCAAAGTTCTCTCCTCTACACTTGCTTTGGCTGTATGACAAGTGGTTTTGGTCTGTTGTCTCTGAAGAGCAACTCAGTATCTTGTTAAACAGGATAGGACCATTTTAAAATGGTTCTGTGGTTACAAATGTCTTTCAAAGTGTAGGACAATAAATATCTGTTGTTTAAGTCATCCAGTTTATAGTACTTTGTTATGACAGTCCTTAGCAAAGTAATTCAGGGGGTTAAAAATGTTTTGGCTATTTTATTTTTTTTAAACAACTTTTTTGCAATATAATTCACATACCATTTAAAATGTACAACTCAATTGGTTTTTAATATAATCACATCGCTACAATGAGTTTAAGAACACTGTTATTATTCCTTAAAGAAACCCCAACCCATTAGAAGTCACTCTTCAAAACCACCCTCCTGTACTACACCTACAACCCCCCAGTCTCGAGCAGCCAGTATTCTACTTTCTGTCCAGATAGATTTATCTATTCTAGACATTTTATAGAAATGGAATCATTCAGTATGTGGCCTTTTGTCACAAGCCTCTTTCACTTAGCAGGATGTTTTCAAAGTTCATCCATGCTGTAGCATGTATCAATATTTCATTCATTTTTATGGGTGAATTCACTGTGTAGATTTACCACATTTTGTTTATCTTTCATTATCAGTTGATGGACATTTGGGCTCTTTCCACGTTTTGTTCATTATGAATAATGCTACTGTAAACATTTGTGTGTAAATCTTTGTTTGCAGGTATGTATCTCTTTTGAGTATATACCTAGGAGTGAGATACCTGGGTCAGTGTCAGCTCACGTTTAATATTTTGTGGAGTGATTGTCCAAAGTAATTATATTGTGGGAGCTCAGAACAAGTCACCCCAAGATGTGCTTCTGTGGTCTGTGGATTGTTTTGAGCTAAGGGCCATTTTAGCTTCAGGTTCAAGAGAAACTTCTGCCCCTCCCTTGACTACCTAGAAGAACTTGAATTAGGGTTCTTGGCCATAATGACATATTATCAGAGATAACCTCTTTGACCTATCTAAAGGGCAGGATAAACTTCTATTTGCTAAGCATCTGTTCTTCTTATCATCCTGCAATGACCCTTTGCAGCTCCCAAAGCACTTAATCCCCTCCCTAGCTCAGGATGTCTTAAATCCCCATGTTCCCTTTCTGTCTCTGATCCCCTTGTGCATGTGGGAGTCTCTGACTTTCTCATGTAGGCAGGGCTCCCATACATATGTATGCATGAAATTTGGTCATTTTCTCTTGCTAATCTGCCTCATGCCTGTTTTATTAGCAGACCAGCCAGAAGAACCTTGAGGGCAGGGAAAGTTTGTTCTTCCCCTACAGTATCATCTTATATTCCCATCAGCAATGGGAGGATTCCAATTTCTCTCCATCCTTACCAACACTTGTTATTATCTGTCTTTTTGATTATAGCCATTCCAGGGGATTTGAAGTGGTATTTCATTGTGGGTTTGATTTGCATTTCCCTAATGGCTAATGATGTCAAGCATCATTTCATCATATCATGTGCTTATTGGCCATTTATGCATCTTCTTTGGAGAAATGGTCAAGTCCTTTACCCACTTTCATTTGGGTTATTTGTCTTTTTTATTGTTGAGTTGAGTGAGTTGTTTTTATAGGGTAGGGACTCATTTCTTTAAGACTAGATTTTATTTTATTTTTTCAATCAGCAAGATGAGAAAGCAATTTCTATTTCCTGTTGAGTTCTAAGGGCTGGTCAAATTTGCTGGATATTTAGTTACTTCCTTGAAGTAAGTGTTTGAATATGGAATAAAGGCCAAGGAATTCTAAGTAGAGGAGGAGGAAGAATTTGGAAACTTACTATCTGGTGAAGAATTTCGTCATTACAAAAGTTTTGGGGCTGTCCCTTCTGGGTTTAACCCCACTCTGGGGTTCACACCATCAGCCAATGGGGAAAAAAACTTTTTTTTTTTTGGAAAAGACTTTTACATTCTTCTCTCCCCTTAGAACAGTTCTTCATGCAATTGTGATTTGTTTATTATCTTTAATTGTTGAACTCTGAAAACAGCGGTTGAAGGGAAGCTGAGTAAGTTGTTCACCTCTTGCTGCACAGATTCTGTCTTTGTTACCTGGACCAAGCAGAAAGCCTGTCCACCCAGACTATGCAAATCTAAAGCAGATAATTGTGAGCTATCAGGTGCCAATTTGCTGGAAATCTTCCCCTTTGTAATTGGCTTCATATTTCAGCTCTTAGAAAAAGTCGAGTCTCATTACCACCCCTGCCTTCTCCCTTCCAGGCCAACAGAGAGAAAGGTAAGGTCCACTGGCGACAAGAAAGAGGGGAGAATGACACTCCAGATGAATTATTATTATTTTCTCTTTGCCAGCTTTACTTCCAGGTGCCCCTTTGCAGTCATGCTTCCTCAGAAAAGCACCTCATCGGCTGCCCGGGGCCTCCTTGCCAATGGTAATCATGTCCTTCCCACCCCAGGCTCACTTTACTAAGATAGAAAGTGACAGGCAGGGAGACCTCTTGCTCTGGGGTTCTTGGGAGGGGAACACAAAGCATTATATCAAACACCGCCACCAGGCCGGCTCTTTTGGGTTGTATTAGGCAGTCAAGCATTTTGCTGCCTGCTGAATGTCATCTCATTTAACATTTTGTTAAACAACTTCTAAAGGTCTTAACAATATGACAGATGGGCCATTGACTGGGTACTTAGTAGCTAAGTATCAGTTTGGCTGGGCTGGATTGTGTTTATTGTTCATTAAGTGTTATTTAAAGAGCTCAATCTTGATGCCTCCAACCCCGCCCAGCCTTCAATATACACTTTCTGCAGGACCCCAGGGTGTCACATTAGAAGCCTGTTCCCACAGAAAAGCTCAGCGGAGAGGAAAGGGTGAAGAGAGGCTCCGAAAGGAGAAGAAATGAGATGACAGGAGGACAGAAGTGGAGGGAGGTAGAGAAAAGTGTGTCTGTGTGTGTGTGTGTGTGTGTGTGTGTGTGTGTGTTGAGGAGTAGCTGGAAGGGGCTTATGGTTCAAAGACAAATATAACAACCAAAGGAAACAGAGCAAAGTGGAATGAATACTCCTGCAGATGGCAGGCCCTGCCCTCTTGTTTGCATTGCCAGAGAGGGTCCCTTTCCACCTTGCTCCCGAATTCAGAAGGTATTCCTCGATTTCTGCATAGAGGTAGCTGCTTTTTACACTGACCACATGGGCATTGCACTCTCCGATGTGTATGTTGTCTTCCCAGTTAACACTAAGTGATTGGAAGAGAAGAACTCTCTCTGGCTTTATTTTCTCCAGGAAGTGGATAACAATGCCCATGCTTAATAAGCACACAGGGACTCACTTTAAGTTCATCAGGAAGTTTCCTGAGGCAACACTGTCAGGTTTCTGTTGTTGAAAGCTAAACTGAGGAATATTAACATTTTTATTTATTTGAGCAAAAAATTGAATTGTGCAGTGCCAAATAGGAGTGCTGCTCAACCAATGGGAGCTCAGGGAAAGACCTATTGAGAAGGTGGGGAAGCAAAGGGAGGAAATGATTTATTGGCTATAGCTTAAAGCCTGCTTGGCTGTTTGTGATTGGTTATCTTCAGGTTTGGATTTTTTTAACCTGGAGGCCTTTACAGGTAAAGTTTTGGCTTGGAATCACATCAGTCTAATGGCCTCCTTTTTTAGTTAATTTAACACTGCCCATTGGGTTTTAGTTGATTAAGACAAGACCACTAGGGCCCGCACCATTTTATTGTTTAAAACTAACATAGCTTTAAGTAACTTTGCCAGTCCAGTGCTGGGATTCCCAAACTCTCCCAGTGAGAGAAAAAGCTTCACATGGTTCTGGTGTGGTCAAGAGAAAAACTGTTATCTGAGACAAAGGAAATGTTGTAAAAGCACTGGTCAGTATCACAACATGGTAGGTCGCTGGTAGAATTAATATCCATTCCTTTAGTTAGAGAATGGCACTGTAGAATGTCAAGTGTAGGAAATGACTTGGAGAATGTCAGGGCTGGAAGGAGCTTCAGGAATCAACCTACTTCAATGACTTTGTGTAACTGGATGAAGGAAAAGTCTCAGGAGCTTAATTAACTGTGGTCACACAGTTCATCGGTAGAGAACTGTATGTAGCCAGGCGCTTGCCGCCTAGTGCAGAGTGCTTCCTATCGTTTCCGCCAGAACTCTTCTGATTGTGACGGACAGAAACCTAATGGTCTAAGCAAGATAAACAACTCACATATCAGGACTTCAGGCATGGCAAGATCCAAGGATCCAATGACAGTGTTAAGACATTGCTTTTTCCTCCCCTCTCAGCTGTGCTGTCCTTGGCATTGCCTTCATTCTTAGACCATCCTTTCCACATCACAGAAAAGAGTGATCACCAGGAGCTCTAGGCACATATTCCACCAACTTCACAGTCCCGGTAGAGGAAAAGCAATTCTTTCTTGCAGGTTTCAGCATGTCCTAGGGTTGCCTTTCTTTGGCCAATCTGACTTCAGACCCATTTGCCCTTCCTGGGTCTGGGGAGAGGGGGCAATGATTGCACTGGAACCATGAGACAGGGAGTAAAATACAAAGGAGAAAGTGAATATATGATCTGGCAAAAATAACGGAGGCCCACTCCACCTCTATACCACAAGATGATGTTGTAGACATGTTTCTGGTGTGCAGCTTAAGTAAGGTGTCTGTTGCTATAGATGCCCTTCTGGACAAGCCCACTGACCCCCCTCCAGATTTTCTGTGTCCCTCTCTTGGGCACAGCCACTCACTTGTCTTCACTGTCGTTAGGGGATGACACAAGCCCCTGTACCTCATCAGATCCAGGTGTTACCACCTTGGGAAGAAGAAGTCCAGTCTGGAGAGGGAATTCCACTCTTATTTCTTTCACATCTGCGATCTCTCAGCCTGTTTATAACTAATAGAGGGATAAAGTAACGGGATTCAATGTAGGTCAATGAATATTTATTGATCATTTTTTTTAAGTAGCCACACTGTTAGGTTCTAGGAAACATAAAAATAAAGAAAACAGATGGCTCTGATCTCTGAAAATTAGCAACATCTTATGGTCATCTATAAAGCTGAGTAAAGGGAATAAAATCACACAAATGCCTGGAGTTCAGATTGAATGAAATAAATGTTAAAATTAAAGAGTTATGGGTGGGTAGGGAGATACACTTTGGGGGATATTTTGGAATGATCAAACTTCCCGGAGAAAATGACTTACCCACTGCAGTTTGAAGGATGGGAATGGGGACAGGAGTGGAATCCTGTCCAGAAAGGAGAGGAAAAAGCATTGTGAGAAAAAAATACTAGATTGAGCACAGTCATTAACCCAGAGATAGGTGGGACTTTGTAAGGAATTGTGCATAGTCCAGTTGGGTTGGCGCAAAGGTAAGAGAACAGGGCTGAGCAAAGAGAAAGATGTTGAGCTCAAGGGGAGGTAAGGACAATGGAGGGAGCAAGGGGAAGGGAGGTTGAGCCATCATGTCAGGGAGGAGAGAGAGCAGACCTGAGCCAACATGTTCCAATCTTTGGAGATCATGTTGATTCCGATAGAGTTGGGTCCTCAGAGATTGAGCTGGGTTGCACTGAAAAAATATTCTCATATTTTCCAAATCAGAGTGCATTGTTTTGATTTTGAGAAGCCAAAGATGTCACACCATTAATGACTTTCTACTAGATTCATTAGAAACCAATTGTAAATTGTTCAATAAGACACACACACACACACACACACACACACACAGAGTCAGCAGTTATTTGAACATATTTCAGGGGATATATTCCTTTTTTTAAAAAATTTTTTTTTTGTATTTTTCTGAAGCTGGAAACGGGGAGAGACAGTCAGACAGACTCCCACATGCGCCCGATCGGGATCCACCTGGCACGCCCACCAGGGGGTGATGCTCTGCCCCTCCGGGTGTCCTCTGTTGCGACCAGAGCCACTCTAGCGCCTGGGGCAGAGGTCAATGAGCCATCCCCAGTGCCCGGGCCATCTTTGCTCCAATGGAGTGTTGACTGCGGGAGGGGGAGAGAGAGACAGAGAGGAAGGAGAGGGGGAGGGGTGGAGAAGCAGATGGGCGCTTCTCCTGTGTGCCCTGGCCGGGAATCGAACCTGGGACTTCTACACGCCAGGCCGACGCTCTACCACTGAGCCAACTGGCCAGGGCGATATATTCCTTTCTTAACAGTTGTTTTTATTAGGATGATTGGACTCAAGTGAATATTCTAGGACTGTACTTAGGCAGAAGCAAAGAATGTACAGAAATCATATCAGCCTTTCTCTCCAGGCTTTTGTGACCAGGAGCTTGGGATGTCAGCCTGAAAATCACATATTATAAAGTGTTTGTTAACTGGTGGGTGGTGTGCCACTTTTCCTGCTTTTGACTATGTCCTCTATGCAATGGCATGCTACTCTGTGGCGGAGTTTGACCTTTACATGTTGGACACTTCCTTTCTTCCTTTTCATGAATATTAATTGGGCCCCACTTATGCTGAAGGGTTCACGTTAGCTCTGTGTTAAATAAAAAGCAATACCACAAATATACCCTATTTTTACAAAGTTTATAATTGAGCTCCAGCATAAATGCAGAAAGAGTTGAATAGATAGATAGGTAGAGCAAGACAAGGTGTCATGTGGTGCAGACTGTACTTGTTATGAGCTTATAGGAGGAGATGCAGGGATTCTGCAGAGACTACTGTGTCAAGGAAAAGACATAGTTGAGGCTGAAGGGCAAGGCGAAAGGCAAGCTGTTGGTCTGCATTTTTACACTCTGTCTTTCTACTGGGAGATCCAGACAGCTGGAGATATTGTCCGGTTTCATCCAACCCATGGAAGTTTGCATGGCTGTTGCAATGTTTGCCATTTTCTTTTTTCTTGCCCACTGCCAGGGGTTTCTGTTGTTACAGAATTCTCTCTTTGGCTTACAGTTAGGGGACACCTTCTCAGAGGGTACCTGGGCACTTGCCTGTGGGCAGATTATACCTTTTGCATTTTTAGAAGCAGAAAAACTGGGTCATCCTGCCATGCCTGAGTGAGGGTTCGGATAGACTGCCCTGGGAGCTTGTGCCAAATATATTACCTATCTGTCTTCTGGGTCAGAGTAAATTGGGCCCTTAAAAGACAGCCAACTTCCTCGGTAATTAACCCAGTTTAGTTTGGAGAGCTATAACTGAAATTGCTCAGAAAAACATCACCACGAATTTTTAGTGAAAAGGGGCAGTTCAGAGAAGAGTTTGGCCATTCAGAGGAGGAAAAAGGATTTTTTTTTCATGGGAACCCACACAAGAACCACTTAGAAGATGGCAGTGGCTACAGACCATTCCCAATGCCTGAAGTTGGAGAAAATAACCCTGACCTCAGGCACTTTTACAAAGATTTGCCTAAAAAGTAAGATCAACTGAAAACTGGCTATGAATAGACCCAATGCAGAGAGAAAGTGGATGCGATAGAAAAAGAGTGACCTCTTTATTTCATGTGATAAAATCAATTAATTGCTTTTTGCATTGTCATTATACATACTTTTGGGCTTATATTTAGCACTGCTGTCCCTTTTCTAACCCAGGGTTTCAAAGCCTAAATGCCACTGTCGGCTGTTGCCTTGACACAGAGGGTCCGACTGCTGACCTGGAAACTGAGTTAGGATCACAGACATGATGTCCTGTAATAGTTCAAAAATAGGAAGTTGTGCTGCTTTAGAGCTAGAGTACTTCATATAAAATTTGAATTTCCTGGGATCATTTGAAAAATCAAGCTACAGCAACTAAGTGTTGGTTTCTGCATGGAAGCAATTATCCTGAGGTCAAGGCTGGCTTCTCCTTACCAATGGGACAAGCATTCTCATGTTGAAAAAGGTCCCAACCTGTCCACATTGTCCACTTCACCTATTTATAAATTATCTGTCTGACCTCTGTTGGTATCTGAGTTTGTGACTGCCATCCTAAAAAAAAAAAAAAAAAAAAAGAATTCATTGGTGATAGGAAATATGAAAAAGGCACGGTCCAGAAAGAACTCAATGAGTTCCTTTGAAACTTACCTCTACCCTAAAACACAGTTGGAATGTCCTACCGCTCACATTGGATGTGAAATAAGTATCTGTTATTGTTTAATACTTTTGGCTCAGTCTTCAGCAGGAGAAATGGAATGCTCGTATACTTCCAGGGGCATTAATTCCAATGGAATGCTCCTATATTTCCAGGGACGTGAATCTGGGGTTCTGTCTTTCTTAAAGAAGGTTTGAACCCTTGAGCCCTGTTTAGCCTCGGCAAGTGAAATGGAAATAGGTGTCAGAGACATTTGTCCTTATGTTCCTCCTGTCATTTTCAAAGTCTGAACAGTTCTTTCAGTCCTCAGCATGTCTTGCCTGTTGTAGCTTTCTCTATCCAAGACCTTTTTATTTCTTTATGTGTGTGGCTGAAGGGAACGGGCAGGACAGGACTCTTATTTCAGCATGCAACAGCAGAATGACATATGAATCTGATTAATTTTCATATTCAGTTTTATTCAAAATGTCTCATTGCCTCCTTCCCAACTTTTTTTTTTTTTTTTTTGCTTAAACTTTGGATTTGAAATAACAAAATATTACAGTTGAGGTATGATTATTGCCCTTTAAAGTTTTTTCCTTTTTTATTCTTCTATATGACCAGGCTTTACAAAAAAGCTATTTTACTCTAAGAAATTAGGTTTCTGGTTATCAGGAGCCCTAAATAGACATGAATTACAAGAACGTCCTTTGAAAACCCCATGCAGCACTTGTTTCATTAAATTCCATGAAGCGACCTTAATTTAGTGGAACACTGGATAGGCTGTTCTTTTAACCTATTATCACTTTGGCCAGGCCCATAAACCATATTCATGGATGATTCCATCAAGAAGGACAACAGTGGGATTAATATTATTTCAGGATACAGTAAATGCCACAATGATGAAGCTGTTTAAGATCTGGTGCTCACGGTGTCACACTGAATGCATTGACATTTACTCTGCTATCACTTCATTTCCAATATTCCTTCCAAATCAGCCGATGCTAATGCTTCAGCGTGTGTGCAGAATACAATGTGGGTGGGGGTGGGAGGCTGGGAAGGAACTGCTCAAGTGCTTTGCCTTCTTTTTTTCTTTTGGTATTGGGAGCGGGAAATTACACTCAGATAGTATTTGACATGCGGAAGGCCTCAGGATGTTGGTTCCTGGGCTAGCAGAGGCTCCCAGGAATTTCTCTTGGAGTTGGATCAAAATAAGCTATAGGGCTCCTCTTGGCTGTGACAGCATGTGGTGTGGGTCTGAGATGAACCAAGAAAGCACTGGTTGGTGTGAGCATGATGGCTTGGTGGAACTGAGCACATATGAAAATTCAGATGTCTATAATGGCACACCATGTAGAAGGCTTTATTTCTATATATCCTGAATCTCCTTAATCCTTAAATGTAATGCCTCATGATACTGAATATCTGAAAAAGCTTATGGTCAGTTTTGAGAATCTCTTTTAAAGAAATAGCAAAAATGTTATTCATAATAACATTACTAATATCTTGTTCTCAGTGGGTCTCAGATCCCAGTTATAAAGACAAAGTTCTGAGGGTTGGAAGGAAATCTGAAAATTATCTAGTTTGTGCTTCTTAAATTTTAACGTGTCTGTGAATCATCTGTAGGTCTAGTTAATTCTAATAACCAGTGTCTGGGAGCTTCTTATCCAGTCATTCTGTGTGATGGCTGAGAACCTGCAGAGCATTTAACTTCTGGGTGATGTAGATACTGCTGGTTTGTAAATCATACTTTTGAGTACAGGTTTTAGTCCAAACATTGCCTGTATTCTCTTAGAGAAACACCTAGTATATGTTTAAACCTCTCTTTGTGAGAGGCTACCTGTAGTCTCTTAAAGCGGTCTTTTCCATCTTTGAACAATTCTGAATATTAGTCTTCATACTGCAACCAAAGTCCCACTCCCTGCACTTGTCAGCTCTGGCTCTGGCTGTAGTTCTGGGTGCTGTACAATACATTGGGCAAGGGAAGCAGACATTTCTCCTCTGGGAAGGAAGCTTGCACCCTCCAAGTTTCTAACCTGTGGTAAATTCCTTAAGTAGGAAGAGATAGCTGACTCAGGGGTAATTTTGTCTCCTTGGGGTTCACCATCCTGTTGTCTTCACTGTCTTCTGTTGGCCCCTAAGGACATGCTGTTTCTCAGTTTGGCTTTTAGTCTCTGTGCCCCAACTAGAAGAGATCATTCCCTCTTTTGAACACTTGCATCTATCTATCATCTATCTATCTATCTATCTATCTATCTATCTATCTATCTATCTATCTATCATCTATCTATCTATCTATCATCTATCTATCCATCCATTATCTATCTATCTGTCTATCTATCATCATCATCATCATCATCTATCATTGTGCATTAGATATTAATTTATTTCCCCTCTCACAAGATTATAATTCCATGGAGGCAGAGATTGTATCTTAACCATCTTCAAATTCTCTACAGTGGTTTGCACATACAAAGACTTCAAGCCATGTGTATTAAATTGAGTAACATACAGAACTTACTTCAAGGATTTATAGCACTAACACAACAAAATATAAATACTGTAATGGAATAAATTGTCACACTAGCTAGTAGTGCAACAGGTGGATTTCAGAGAAAGGAAAAGTTCAGTGTAGACAGGAGCAATCACAAAGGGCTTTGTTGGCAAAGGGGAGAGGAGCTGCACATGCAGATTGGCTGTACATAACCCTGGGTTCAACTAATAGTGGATGGTGTAGAAGTACATATACTTTTTATTAAGGAAGTTGGGGGAGGGGAGAGAGGTAACTGGATGGATTTAAGGCAGAGGTCAGCACACTTTTCAGGAAAGAGCTGGATAGTAAATGTCCTAGGACTGATGGACGATACGGTCTCTGTTGCAACTACCCTGCCACTGCGGTGTGAAAGCCGCTGTAGACCATTTTTAAAGAAATGGGCACAGGGCTATTCAACAAAACTTTATGGACACTAAAACTTTAATTTCATAATTTTCATGTGTCATGAGAGAGTATTCTCGTTTAGGTATTTTCCACCCATTAAAAAATGTGGAAACCATTCTTAGCTTACGCGCAGTACTGCAACAGGTCTTGGACTAGGTCTGGCCTGGGCTGTGGTTTGCTGATAACTAGTTGATAGCCTGGGTGTCCAAGTTGAATGCTTCACTAGCAAGGGCTCTGTGGATGGGTGATGTGAGACAGCCACCACTCCCAAAAAGGGAACTATCAATAGCATTCATGAGAGAATGACTGTTTCAGAAAAATGTGCAAGGCCAGGGGTGAGATATTATCTTACAAGCTTGTCAGGTTCTCCAGAAGCTATTTCCTTGTGTGAGTGAGATGTCAGGATAAAGCAGAGACTTTGACGATTTTTCTCTTCCTCTCCCTACCCAGTCTTCCTCCTTTTATTACCATCTTTTTTTTTTTTTTTTTGTATTTTTCTGAAGCTGGAAACGGGGAGAGACAGACAGACTCCCGCATGCGCTCGATCCGGCACGCCCACCAGGGGCGACGCTCTGCCCACCAGGGGGCGATGCTCTGCCCCTCCAGGGTGTCGCTCTGCCGTGACCAGAGCCACTCTAGTGCCTGGGGCAGAGGCCAAGGAACCATCCCCAGCGCCCGGGCCATCTTTGCTCCAATGGAGCCTTGGCTGCAGGAGGGGAAGAGAGAGACAGAGAGGAAGGAGGGGGTGGGGATGGAGAAGCAAATGGGCGCTTCTCCTATGTGCCCTGGCCGGGAATCGAACCCGGTTCCCCCGCACGCCAGGCCGACGCTCTACTGCTGAGCCAACCGGCCAGGGCCCGTGCGGGCGTCTTTGATATCTTTCTTTACTCCAGTTTTCTACAACTTTCTAGAAGGAACTGCCAGGGTGGGGACTGTCTTAGTGAGAACAAAGCTATGAGGAGATCTTAAAGGCAGGAAGTCAGTGAGGTGAACAAGTAAAGACCCCATCCCAAACAGCGGAAGGTTTTGGTGAAAGGAAGCCTAGGGAATGACATCTGTCCCTCCTACTTGGAGTCCCGACCTGCCCCGGGGTGTGTAGGTGAATGCCCTGAGCCACTTGTGACCTACCACTGTGTAGGGGCTGGGCTCCCCACACCCCTCCCTGACTGCTCCATGGCCCCTCTGCCTGGGCTGCTGTGGAGTCTTCTTCATGACTTGTCCCCTTGCTTCTCGCCCAGGGCTGGGAGGCTAGAATCCTGCAGCCCCTGGACAGCCACCGAATTGGCAGTGTTTTAGCCTTTAATAAGTGAAACGTTATTCTCAGGAAGGCTGAGATAAGGGAGAACTGTGTTCTAATTCTCTCTTCCCTTTGCCAGCCTCCCTCCCCATCCTTTCTTCTTTCTTCCTACTTTCTCCTACACCTCAGCCCTCCACCCTGTTTCTACTCTCTGTTCTCTCCGTCTCCCTCCTACCTTCCCATTCCCTCCCCCTTGCCCATTTTATCCCTTCATCTTCTGTCACTTACTCCTTTCTCTCTTGATTCTCTTTTTAAAACCATTTATTTTAATTCTGGCACAAATCGTGGTAAGGTGAGGCAGGGGACACCGGCTTCCTTTCTGTGATGACAGGATCATATTTTCTCACTGGCTAAGATGACTTAGAAGGGGAAAAGCAGAGAATTAAAAAATTTTTTCTGGGTGTTGGATGGGGGTGTGGGTGGAGGGGATGGGAAGGGGATATTGAATCTAGATGGGGTGAGGAACTTCCTAGCCAACCTGAATCTTCTGGGTCTTTCTCCAACAAATATAAAAATTCTCTAGTGAGCCAGCTGGAAGAACCTGGCTGAAGCTGTGAAACATAGTCACCAGGGGTGCTATCGTGGCCTTAACACAAATGCTTCCCGAGGGGTCCTGTGGGGAACCCAGCCCACATGGATGGATGTTGAGTTTCCAGGTCACCTGCTCAGGGCAGATCCCCCACAAGTGCACAGAAGCATATGATTCACATTTCTTTCTGATTCACTTTTTATTTCCGGATACCTGATGGAACAAAGTTGGAATTTGGGCTTTCTGGCCTCTTGGGGCTGCTGACAAAGTGCTCATTTCTGCGGGATGGGGACCAGAACCGTCTTGTGGCATCCCTGCCAAGCTGCATCGGGTCTGTTTTCAGCTTTGCTCTTCAGCGTGGTCTGAACCATGGGGCTGATGGGTTTAGACTTTGGCTGCTCAGCACCACCCTGCTTTGTAGCAGGCGCATGGGGGTCTGGATGCCCACCCCAGACAAGCCAGCCTTCCCTGCTTTCTATTCTGCCAGTTAATGAATGGGTTTGGCCATTTTCAGGTTGAACTGGGTCTTTTCTCCCCCACCCCCTCTCAACCCCCTCACAAAGCTGGGTGCATCCTCTACCGCCACCTTCTTTGTTCTTCAGAATGTCGCAGAGCAGTTCGGAGCTGGACCGACACTGTGAAGCCAGTAGCCACAGCCACCATCATAGCCGCTGGCCAATTCAGGTTTGCATTTGATTCGGACAGATGGTAATGAAACAACGGAGCCAAGAACTGGTGGGCCATTAGCTTTAATCCTAGTTTGCACCCGGCAGGCAAGAAATACACACAGTGGGAAAACACTTTCCTTTCCATTCAGAGCTCCTAAAGTCACTGACTTATCCGAGTTTCCTAGAATCAAAGGTTTCTACCTCACCAGCCTTATTCACCTCTGTTCCCCATCTCCTTCTCTCTGCTCTCCTAGAACTTAATCACTCTTCCCCGGAACAACGTGATCTCTCTTCCTTTTAAAACCTTTTGGTGCAAAAGCCCTCCCCAAACACATATTAACATAACCACGGCCATCTCAAGCAAGGAGGGCAATTAATATTATCACCTGGGTGACGGGCTTCCACGTGGGCAGCGCTCTCTTTAACAAAGTGAGCTGTTGGGCAGATAAAATATATTATGCTCACTTTGTTAAAAATGGCGCTGCCCACGTGAGGCCATTGCCAAGGTGATATTAATGTGTGTTGAGGGCAGGCTGTATCCTTGTAGCCTGGGGCTTGGTTTTGGGATTAAGCCTTTCCCACCCTTTTTGATGTGGGGTGGTACAATCCAATCATGCCTCAGAGAAAGTGACTTTGTATTAGAGACTTCCCTATTTTGTATATTGGATTAAAGGTTTTGAATCTACACTATAAAATAGGGGCAGAACGGGAGCTTGCTCTTCGTTCCTGGGATGATTAGCATGAGAGAGCAGAGGGAGCAGAGCAGAGAGCAGAAAGAGGCCATGTGGCCAGGAGAAGCAGCCAAGATGGCGGAGTGCTGAGTGAGATGCCAGTTTGTGCAGTTTGACACTGGAGAAGGAAGGAGATGGGGAACTGAGGAGAATAAGTCTGGTGAGCTAGAAACCTTTGATTCTAGGAAACTCGGATAAATCAGTAGCTTTGTGAGCACTGATGGGAGTGGGTTTTGGAGCCCAGTGTGTATTTTTACTTGCCCGCCGGGTGCAAGCTAGGATTAAAGAAAATGGCCTATCAGTTTTTGGCTCCATTGTTTCTTTACCGACTGTCCGAATCCAATGTGAACCTGCATGGGCCAGGAGGCTGCTGTGATAGTGGCCCTGGCCATGCCTGCTGGCTTTACATGAGCATAATATATTTTTCTGCCCAACAGACACACAGTCTGTAGCTGGGTGCTGTCAGCTTACCTGGCAGCAGGTGCGATGAGGAATGGCACTCAGGTGCAGTGGAGCAGTTTTAAGCAGGTCTCTAGGTGTGGGGAGAGCCCTGGGAGCCAGGCTAGGCATTTTCAGGCTTCAGTTTCTGTTTCCCTTTTAAAGACTACAAGGCTTTGGGAGTTTTTGCAGCATGAACGCTTTGGCTCAGGGCACGAGCCTGCCTTCCTCGGTGGGCTAAGCCGGTGAGGGGTGAGCATCTGGTTAAACTGATGAAAGGCAGGAAATTCAGAATTACTTCCTGATACTTTCTGTTTCAGTTTAGGACTCATGAACGTGGCAATGTGGTGGGTCAGCTCCAGAGGGCCTGTCAGGCCAAGAGACAGACCTGATGGTTGAGTTGAGGGCACAGTGCTCAGGGTGGGGGCTGGGGGAGAGACGGGATGTTGGAGCCTCTCCTCCCACAAGGTGGCATGGCAGGGGCCAGAGGTCTTGGTGGAAGCAGTGAAGTTTTGCATGAATTCTTTTCTGATTGGATCTTCAGTCTTTTCTCCAGGGAACACCTATGGTTTTTGCTTTCTTTCTAACAAGATGCCTGACCGAGGAGCCACAGGCCTTGCCTCTGGCTGGCAGTGCAGCCAGATATAAACAAGCTGAGGGGAGTGCCTGGTGTCACATATTATGTTTACTAAACAAAACCGACAAGTTCTCATTGTTGCGTGAGGCAGCCCTGCAGCCCTCAATCCCCCAGAGCTGAGGAGGATCCATTTTATTGAGCCTTGGACTGGCAGCAACCCCTGCTGCAGCAGCTGGGGAGTTTGTATTAGCTATAAGGCACTCAGGAGGGCTGTTTTTCTTTAGAAAAATTACGTTTTTCATTTAGACCAACAACAGCCTGACTTTCTCAGCATACCTTCCTGTAGTCATAAAAAAAAGTGGTAAAATCATAGCCCAGATTGTTTCTCTAATACTTAGGGTGGCCAGAGGTACCAAACAAGTATACTTACACATTCTAGAATAAGTATGTTCTGTGTGATGTTTGAGATGAGATGACACTAAAAAAGCACTTATGGATTATTTGAAATTCAAATTTAACTGAACATCCTTTATTTTATCTGGCAATACTTGACACCTTTCCAAATATATTCCTGCTTGAATATCTTTGGCGACAGGGAACTCAATACCCAGCGAAATAATCATTCCATCATTATGCAGCTACAGTTGCTGGAAAGCTCTTCTGCACATTAAGATGACATTGCCACACATATGCTCCTTGTGTGAAATTCTGAAGCCTCTTAGGATATGTCTAATTCATCTGCTTTGTGACAACCCTTCAAATATTTATTGATAGCTCTGTGTCTTCTTGGATGTTTTTTCTTCTCCATTCTGAACCTCTCCGGCTGTTTCCGTTTTCCCACCTGTGATGCTGTTTTAGGATGGCAGACCCCCCTGTGAAGGTGCTCTGGCTTGTTTGGAGTCCTTATAACCAGGCAGAATCTGGCAGCCTGAATAATGGCTCTGACTGACATAACTTTGTGCGTGTTGTCAAGAATCCACACCTACCATGTCAGAGTGGAACTTGAGGGCCACTGGGGAAGCATACACACCTTGCTATAGATTGAATATTTATGTGCCCCCTCCCCCAATTCATATGTTGAAACCTAACCCTTAATGTGTGTGATTTGGAGGTAAGGACTTTGGGAGGCAATTATCTCATGAAGGCGGAGCCCTCACAAATAGAATTAGTGCACTTATACGAGACACAAGAGAGATCTCCCACCCCTTCTTCCATGTGAGAACAAAGGTCAAGTCTGGTCATCTATGAACCAGGAAACAGGCTCTCACCAGACACCAAATCTGCTGGCAGCTTGATTTCGGATTTCCTAGTCTCCAGAATGGAGAAATAAACTTATGTTGTTCATAAGCCACCCAGTCCATGTGGCATTTTCTTATAGCAGCTCAGATGGACTAAGACCTTCCTGTACACATCAAAGGCAAATTTGGCAGCCCTATTCTTATTTTAAATGAGAGTTGGCAATCGGCACATTAGCATTACCAAAAGTCACGTTAGATATTGATGAAACAGGCTTAGTAACTGGAGTACACATTTGTCCATGAAGAGAGAAATACAGAAATGAAGGTGTGTTTTGAAACATTTCCTCTACTTGACATTGCTGGGACTCCAAGTGTGTGATCAGTGGGTTGTTTCATGACTAGGGTGTGGACCAGTCTGGGTGCTATTGAACTGGGGGGTGGTGAGTGGCATGTGACTTGAACTGTGTACCAGTCACTTGAAATAAAATGTGTCTTAGTCTGTAACAGACTAGAAAGAAAGGAAATAATGGCTTCATTGCCACAGATAATTAGAGGCACAGCTTCCTTATTGGTGTGCCATGCTCAAATTACAGGTGTGTCTAGCTATTGTGCCCTTGGCCCTTAGGGCACCTCGGAGAGGCCTGGGGAAGCCTGGGTCCAACCTCTGGACATGAGTAATCAGTATGCTATGCAAATATTATCACTTTTTATCTATGCCATGAAATGAATAAGGTTGAGAAGTGCAACCTTATCTTTTCTCCTAGTAAGCAGATAGACGCAGAGAGGGGTCTGGGCTAATGGTCGCTCGGACTGCAGCTCCTAAATGAACACTCAAGAAAAGTGGCAAAACTCTCTTTCCTCTCTTGTCTACCTTTCTTTTAAAATTAAGGTCATTTTAGAAACATATGCATGTTCTTTAAAATCAAGCAGTGCTAAAATATAAAAAACCTCAGTCATCTCCCCACGTCCTATTTGGGTTCCGCAGAAGTAGCCACTTTCAAGTTGGAGCTTCAGTGGTTTTGGAAAAAGTATGCTGCAGGGAAGCTCCCTGATTTCTCCACAGAACCCCAGAGGCTCCATGCTGGGAGGCACTGGGCAACTTTAGGTACCGTCATGGAGGCTGGGGGGAAGTCTCAACACACAGCGATCGGGGCATGGACCCACGCCTCCTCACCAATCCATCACAACCAGGCAGCCTCTCCTTGCCACCTTTCTTCCCACACTACCCTCTCCCTCACTTCCACCCCTAGAAGTCCAGAGGTTTAATCTCTGGTAAAAAGGAATCTGGAAACCCTGGACTTTGGAATGCCAGACACAGCAAAAGCAGAGGTCAGGCTCTCCCTCTGACTTGCTCTCAGAATGATCAGAGCTACAGATGCACAGCAAAGGAAACAGTCAACAGATTGAATAGATAACTTATGAAATGGAAAACAAATATTTACAAACCATGCACTGGATAAGGAGTTAATATCCAAAATACAATATATAAGGAACTCATATAACTTGACAACAAAGCAACAAAAACTAATCCAAATAAAAAGTGGGCAGGGGACTTGAATAGATCTTTTCCAAAGAAGGCATACAGAAACCAACAGGTACCTGAAGAGATGCTCATCATCACTGATTGTCAGAAAAATGCAAATCAAACCCACAGTGTGTTGTCATCTCACACTTCTTAGAACGGCTAACATCCAAGGGACAAAAGATAACAGGTGTTGGTGAGGTTATGAAACAAAGGGAATCCTGGGACGCTATTGCTAAAAATGCAGCTTCTATGGAAAACAGTTGGAAGTTCCTCAAAGTATTAAAAAGAGAATGACCATGTGACACAACAATCCCACTTCCCGGTATTTATTTGAAGGAAATTAAGTCACTATCTTAAGTAGATATTTGCATTTCCGTGTTCACTGCAGCAAAAATTTTTTAATAGCTAGGATATGGAAACAATCTAAGTGTCCATTGGTAGATGAATGGATAAAGATGTGGAACATATACAACGAAATGTTATTCAACCATAAAAAAGAAAATCCTGCCATTTGCAACAACATAGATGAATCTTCAGGGTATTATGCTAAGTGAAATAAGTTACAGAGGAAAGGACAAATACTATGACCTCATTTATATGTAGAATATAAAAAAGTTGAACTTATAGAAACAGAGAGTAGAAGTAAGGTGGGGAAATGGGGAGATATTGATCAAAGCATACAAACTTCCATTTATAAGATAAATAAGTTCAGGATAGCTAATGTACAGCATGGTGACTATAGTTAACAATACCTCATTATATACTTGAAGGTTGCTAAGAGGGTAAATTTTAAATGTTCTCAACACACACGCATGCACACATATACCTACATGGTCATTATGTGAGGTGATGTATGTGTTAATTAACCTTACTATGGTAATCATTTTGTAATATATATATGTAACAAATCATTACATTGTATATCTTAAACTTAGATAATGTTTTATGTCAATTATATCTCAATAAAACTGGGAAAAACTAAAACAAAAATTATCAGGGGCTATACCCCACCCTAGAAGGAGATTTTTCTCTGGAGAAGCGAAACATCTTCATGAAAAGAGCCATTTGCTGACGTTTGGAGGCCCCAGTGAAAAGGCCAGTCATTGTCTGATTACGCTGCAAGGACCTCCAGCTGTCCACAAGCCCTGTCCTCCTAAACTGAGCCCCCAATGGCTTTCCATTATCTCACCTTTGAATATGAATGAATCAACAAGAATCAGGAGATGTTTGAGAGTCTTCCAACATGAACGATAGATACTGTAGTAGATTGAATTCATTAATGGTCCCAATTAATGTCATTCCTGTCTTCATGCTTTTTACCCTGTGACTCTTGCTAGTAACCTGCTGGGGAAATAGGAGAGACACATGCGAAAAAGGCTAATACTTCCAAATTGGGGCCATCCTAGACTAACCAAATTCCAATTGTCCCACCAGCTGAAGACAGGTGCATGAATGAGCCCAGCCTAGGTCAGCCAAGCCTGACCCAATTGACTCATAGACCAGACTCTGCCCTCCCTGAAGGAAGCAAAATGTTATCAAATCTGTAATACAAACATCAAATCTGTAATACATTAGCATGGATGAATACATCCCCTGCCTTCTCCTCTGCACTGCCCTGCCCCATCCCTTTCCTGCTTGAGGTCTAAGAACAATTCCTGGGCCTTGAAATCCAGTTCTCTGCAAACTGATACCTTGGGCACTCTCCCAAAGAGAACAGAAAACCATGGACACAAGTCGGGAAAAGCCAACGCCAGACAGGCCTTGCTGGACACAAGGTTTATTCTCTGGCTGCTGGTCCTGCTTTACAGTAATTTCCTCTAGCCTATGAACCCGTGGTTAGTTCTGTACTTGTGTTAGTGAGAAGTCCCAAAATGCCAAAGGAAACTGGTTAGCTGGATTCTGAGGGAAGCCCTGGGGCTTGTCCATAAAGCTAGAAGCAGAGCAAATTGTGAAGTGGGTGAAAATCATCTACCCTAACACTTGCAGGTCCTTCCTTTCCTCTTTTTTTCTTTTTTTTCTTCCTTCCTTCCTTCCTTCCTTCCTTCCTTCCTTCCTTCCTTCCTTCCTTCCTTCCTTCCTTCCTCCCTCCCTCCCTCCCTCCCTCCCTCCTTCCCTCCTTCTCTCCCTCCTTTCTTTCCTCCCTTTTTTAGAGAGAGGTAGGGAGAGAGAGACAGTGACAGAAACATTGAGGGCTCTGATATGTGCCCCGACTGGGGATCGAACCCACAACCTTGTTGGTTCGGGACAACGCTCTATTTGACTGAGCTAACTGGCCAGGGCCCAGGCTATTCCTTTCTATGGGCTCTTCCTTACTGTCCTTCACCAAGGTACACAGAACTCTTTTTCCCAGATGTGGCGGACAGTTTTTGCTCCTGGGCCAGATTGAAAGAAAACTTGTTTCACAGGCCATACGAAATATTAAAATTAAAAAATGTTAAATACTAAAACGATTCATTTAAGTAAACAAAATTTTATTATGTAATTTGTTTATGAATAAATATGAGTGAAAAAATGTAATATACAATATTATTTTAATAAAAATATTATTACATACCGTATAAATATCCAAACTGTATCACAATCAATCAAAACAATATTTAATTAATAAAATGAGCTTGAAGGGGTTATATCGCAAATAAAACAATTATTTTGTTTTACAAACAGCCTGGACATGTTTTCAGTTATCAACTGCAGCTATTGTGTATGCTACGATGCCACTTGATTCAGCACACTTGACCACAAAAATAACGAACTGTTTGACTTTGGGTGCGCACTGGCAAACTCCGCCTAAAAGAATGTGGGTTTCACATAGCCGCTAAACGTCAAACAGTTCATATCGAGTACAGATGAGTACAAAAGTTGTAAATCTATAATGGAATTTTTTTTAAAAATAAAGAAGTATCACAAATCCATTCGACCAATAATGGGAAGTTAACCCTAGATTAGTCACACGAGGAATTCTTTTCCGTGTATCACTATCTTCTTAAATACTTCGATTTCCAATAATCAAAGATGCTTCTGAGTAGCTGAGATTTTTTTTTTTTGTATTTTTCTGAAGCTGGAAACGGGGAGAGACAGTCAGACAGACTCCTGCATGCGCCCGACCGGGATCCACCCGGCACGCCCACCAGGGGCGATGCTCTGCCCACCAGGGGGCGATGCTCTGCCCCTCTGGGGCGTGGCTCTGTCGCGACCAGAGCCACTCTAGCGCCTGGGGCAGAGGCCAAGGAGCCATCCCCAGCGCCCGGGCCATCTTTGCTCCAATGGAGCCTCAGCTGCGGGAGGGGAAGAGAGAGACAGAGAGGAAGGGGGGGGGGGTGGAGAAGCAAATGGGCGCTTCTCCTATGTGCCCTGGCCAGGAATCGAACCCGGGTCCCCCACACGCCAGGCCGACGCTCTACTGCTGAGCCAACCGGCCAGGGCCTGAGTAGCTGAGATTTTAAAGTAGCGGAGAATATTAAAAATTTAATCGCGGGATGCATAAACTCGTTACGCGGGCAGATGTGGCCCGCATGCCTGCTCTTTCCACTAGTCTCGTTTCAGCAAAGAATCTGCTTCACCTTAGAAAACATTTAAATGTCACTTTTCTCAGGGCATTGTATTATTCAAGTCTTATTTCTAATTGGGATGAGAAATTTTTCACTGTTTGAAAAGGACCTTCTCTAGATGGTGGAAATCCTTTTGAGGGAGATGTATTTATGTTTTCCAGGGATCTGGAAATGCAGTTGGAACCCACTGCTGACACTTTTATTTTGCCAAAATGTTCCTGAGATGGTCGTTAGCTCCCTGGGGACTGGAGAGGAAGTAAGACAACCGGCCCGCCAGCGCCAGCGCACACCCTGTCCTGTCATTTGGACTCTTTCCCTGCTGATAGACAGCACTCATAGCCACGCACGGTTACCTGAGTAACAATCCTTGAGTTGGCATTTTAGGATCAAATAGGGTTCGGAGGAACAATTTCATTCTTTCCTGGGCCTTGGCCAGCTTTCTGAGGGATGTTTTTCTCTTTTTGATGCTAAAATAGAACTTACAGTCTCTTGGGATGATGAAGTCTAATAAATCAGTGCTATTGCCCTGGGCTTTATAGCTCAAGCACAGGGAGAGCTGAGGTAATTGTCTGAATAATTTGGGCAAAACAACCAACAGTCCCGAATGCGTTGCAAAGATTGGAGTTATCCAAATAGAACAATATAGTGAATCAGCTCAGTACATTTTTGTTCCTAGGAAAGGTAAGCACCCTTTCTTCTGGGGACATGTTCTTAGTTGTCCCAGCTACCTTCCCTGGGAGTGGCACCCAGCAGGACCCCCATGAGTGTAATAATGATAGGGAATGCTTATTGGACTGTGTATGTTCTGGGCACTGTGCTAAGCATTTTAAATAGATCTCATTTAGATGTCGTCACAATAACCCTATAACCATCCATACTCAGCAGATGTTGGACATGAGGCCTGCAGAGCTTCAAGGGGCTGGGGTGAGGCTCGCAGCTGGTAAGTCACAGAGCTGAGTCAGCCACTTTAACTCCAGATCCTATGCTCTCCAACATGAAACTTCTAAGAGGGATTATAGCATAAGGATACTAAACCAGAGAAATTGTTATTAGATCAATGGACCTTAGCTCCTTAGTGGAAGAGGTGGTATAAAGCCAGTATACATGGCCACTATCACAGCCACCCGACCCATGCAGGTTTGCATTGGATTTGGACAGACAGCAATGAAACAATGGAGCCAAGAACTGGTGGGCCATCATCTTTAATCCTAGCTTGCACCCGGCGGGCAAGTAAAAACATACACTGGGCTCCAAAACCCACTCATTCAGTGCTCACAAAGCTACTGACTTATATGAGTTTCCTAGAATCAAAGGTTTCTAGCTCCCCAGCCTTATTCACCTCTGTTCCCTATCTCTTTCTCTCTGCACAAACTGGCTTCTCCTTCAACACTCTGCCATCTTGGCTGCTTCTCCTGGCCTCCACGTGGCCTCTCTCTGCTCTCCTCTCTGCTCTCTCCTCTAATGCTAATCTCAGGAACCAAGAGAGCAAGCTTCCGATCTGCCCCACTTTATAGTGCAGAAATCAAAACTTTTAATCCAATATACAAAATAGGGAAGTCTCTAATACAAAGTCACTTATCTGAGGCATGATGAGATTACACCACCCTACATCAAAAAGGGTGGGAAATGCTTAGTCCTAAAACCAAGCCCCAGGCTACAGGGATCCTGCCTGCCCACAGCCCACCCCCAACACACATTAATATCACCTGGGCAATGGGTTTCCATGTGGGCAGTGCCATCTTTAACAAAGTGAGCATAATATATTTTATCTGCCCAACAGGTGGTATATGCAAAAACACCACCAAGTAGCTGGATGATATAAGGCAGAAAATGTCCTCCTCCCAGGCCTTAGATTTCTCAGAAGTAAATGAAGGGGTTGGCCTTCATTTCATAATTTTATTTGTAAGTCCATCTCGGCTCTCACCTTCTATAGTTTTTTTTTTGGTATTTTTCTGAAGAGAGAAGCAGGGAGGCAGAGAGACAGACTCCTGCATGTGCCCCACCGGGATCCACCTGGCATGCCGACTAGGGGGCGATGCTCTGCCCATCTGGGGTCCTTGCTTTAATGCAACCGGAGTCATTCTAACACCTGAGGCAGAGGTCATGGGGCCATCCTCAGTGCCCAGGTCAACTTTGCTCCAATGAAGTCTTGGCTGTGGGAGGGGAAGAGAGAGACAGAGAGAAAGGAGAGGGGGAGGGGTGGAGAAGCAGATGGGCACTTCTCCTGTGTGTCCTGGCTGGAAATCTAACCTGGGACTTCCACATGCTGGGCTGATGCTTTATCACTGAGCCAACTGGCCAGGGCCTCATCTTCTATGATATTTAAAGTGGCTTGGGTTAGTAACCCTCAGGGTTCATTCTCTGAGTTCTGATCAGAGCTGAGCCCTAGTATTATCTAAGCCCTGGTGTTCTTGCAAGGAAGGAGAAGCTAATAGTTAGGATAGACCAAGTTTTCCCCTGGAAACAAATAGCCTTCAAATCTCAGTATTACATCTAAACCACACAGTGTTTTATCTTGTGTGTCTGTGTGTCTGTTTTAGGTGTCTAGGGACTCTAGAACCCAGGCTGACGGGGCAGCTACAATCTCTAATGTCGTTTGTAACTCTGCCTGAGGAAAATAAAGCTTTGGATGGATTTACATTGAGAATTAAATGCTCTGGCCCAGAAAATGACATGTATCATAGCCTTTCCTAACTCATTAGCAAGAACTAGTCCCATGGGCCCATCCAACCACAGGGGGCTAAGAGGTACAATCCTACCATGTGCCCAAGGATGGACAACTGGGAATATTCAAGAACAACATTAATGACCACCTAAAATATGAATGCCACAATGTCCTTTTAAGATCTTCATGACTGGGAAAACAGCAAAGTCAGGCAGGACTGATAATGTTGCATTGAGCTAGGAGGGATAGGTTGAATAGGAGAATGTTTCCTTTTCAATGAGATAATGAGGCTGAGTTGGGGAGGGGTAGATGGGGGTAAAGAGAGGTCCCTCAAATCAGGTTTTCTCTAGGGTCACCTTGATCACATTCCTTCCTTTACTGTTTCTTGTAACCCACTAATTAAGATAGCTAAAAATGTTACCATGAGCTAGAGTCAACATCAATTAAAAATCCCATATATATTTCATGTGAAAACACATGGTGTTCAAACATGTGTGATTTTCATCAGACCTCCTCATCTGTTTGTCATTTAAGGTTCAGGCCATTTTCCATATTTCTATCAAATGCTGCCTGCTGTAGATGAAAGCCTGGCAAATAACTGAGCAAAAGAAACTTTCTGAAGTTATAAATAATCACATGCCTATGGGGGGTTGACCTCATATACAATAATACACAGAGTAATGATCAGAGCTCAGAGGGAAAAAGGAGCTAAACTAGTGCCTTCTCAGCAAGAGGAAGGTGGCAGCTTTGCTTATAATAACATGACTATCGTTTTCTGACCCCCTCATTCTCTAGCAGGCATAGGACAGAGTGGAGCTATGAAGAAAATTGGGAAAGTAGCTGATATACAGGTGGGGACAGTGGCATGTTCATAAGTGTTTAACAGTTGGCTCTCTGGGGGAACAAGCCCTGACATGTAGTGTTTGCCAATTTCTGTAGTGTAAATACTTCCCACCATGTCTGAATATCCAGGTACTAACATGATGTCATTGAACATGGATTTAGGAAGAGATGTAAGCGATGGGTTCTTGCAAGCCAGTTTCACCTTCACGTCACTGAATAGAAAAATGGAGATGGTTGTCTGTCTACTGTCCTCTACTTATCTCTAGTCACAAAATAGGATGTTTGGAACTGTTCAGAGGAAGACAATGGCAACAGAGAAGCAGATCTAGTGCTGAGGAGTATTAACCACTCCCAAATTGTATTAATTTCCTAGGTCTGGTGCAACAAATGACCACGAACTGGGTGCTTAAAACAACACAAATATATTTTTTTCAGAGTTCTGGAGTCAAAAATGCTGAAGCCAAGGTGCTGTCAGGGTTGGTGCCTTCTGGCACCTCTAATGGAGAAACCACCTTGATTTTCTCCAAACTTTTGGTGATTGCCAGCAACCCTTGTCATTTCTTGTATATTCTAGTCTCTACCCCCATCCTCACATGGCCTTCTCTGTGTGTCTCTCTATGTCCTCTTTTTTCCTCCTAAGGCTATCAGTCATTGCATTTAAGGCCCACCCTAAATTTAAGGTCCGCTACCCTAACTCCAAGGTGATTTTATCTTGAGATTCATCGCTAATTACATCTGCAAAGACCCTGTTTCCAAATTAAAATGCAGTCTGAGATTCCGGGTGCACAGGCATTTCTGGAAGACATTATTCATACACGTGTACACAGACACACAGTGCAGAAAGGATTAGAGAGAGGGGTAGGCAGGACCAGAGCTGGCCACTTGGCCGTAACGCTTCCTCCTGACTCCCAGAACATCGTTCAGGCTGTGATCTGTTTTCTGATTTATGATTACAGGTCAGCAGGGGAAGAGGTCTGTGATGGTTGGGGTGCTTTTCCACTTAGTCACGCTTCTCACCTCCAAACCCAGGTGGGTAAGGAGTAGAGTGACCCAGAGTTCTTTAAGGCTGTGTTTGGGCAGTTGTTTCCTCGTATCATCTTTCACCTTCTTTGAAGATAATTTTAGAAAAAATAGACACATACCTTAAGAGAGTTCTGTTCTTTAACAAGTGTCATATACCCTACCTAGTAGAATAGGCCATTACCAGATACTGAATGAATGAATGAATGAATGAATGAATGAATAACACAGTTGAGAGTCACTTCAAACAGGCCTTCTCTGGAAAAAAAATAGATGAGCTCTCAAGTTCAAAAATATTGTTTCAATCTGAAAGACATTCTCTGGCCCATTAGGTCAGTGGAAGACAGTGACTGAGAATCAAGTGTCAAAGGCCCTGGGATATTAAGTAGGGCCTTCCTTGGCCCTGTAATTGGAGCTGCCGTTAGCGGAGCCCAGCTCAGCTCCTCCCTGTGGCCCTGATGAGAAAGCCAGCTTGGCTGGGCCTCAGAGGGCAGGGAGAGGTCACTGCAACACTGCGGATGGCAACTTTAAACCGGGTCTTGTGTGTCCCTTCAGTTCCATCCGTGAAACTCCTCTCTCAGCCTGGAATGCAGAGGAAGGGAGTGGACAGATCGGGTTCCAGGAAGAAATCTGGCTTTTGTGTTCCTGTACTTTGCCTGAGCTCACACCTACTAGAAGCACCAGGCTGGGGGGAGTCCACTCCACCAATGAGATTTTTGCATCTCAGGTCCAGATTCCTTGTTCCCACGAAACATGTTTGAGATTAATTGAATTTATGTGCCACGGCTGAAGAGTCCATAACAAACACCTTTCTCTCAGACACTTTGCCCTCGTTCTGGCTCCTTCTACTCCTCCAAGGTGGCTCCTTCTCCTGGGCTTCAGGTATGCAGTCATTTGGCTGGCTGAGCCCTGTGATCTAGTGAAACAATGACCACATAAAACACACCTCCACTTAGAGATAAGCACTGATGCATGCCCTGCAGCTAAGATTAAAATCGGGCTCATAAATCTTTCTGCAATGCTGTGTAGTTCGCACATAATGATGGGAACTGAGCTAGTAAATAAAAAGCTAAGGAAAAATGATTCCTCCCCAAATACCTCATGATTAAGAGGAGATCGGGGATTGCTAGAAACTAGAGGAGCTTCTAGCCGATGTTGCTTCCTCCCTGAGGGGTGCATTTGACTCATCACACATTTTTAAAAAGCCGTCTCTGTGCCATGTGCATATAGTGGGGATGTGCATAGACTTAACTGGGGCCTTCCTAGATATAATGGAAAGAGAATGGAATTTGTAAACATATCCAGTTGAGATCTAGTTATAAAAAAATTCTGTGTGTGTTTTGTGTATTCTGGAGTTTAATGGTCATGTCGTGTGAAAGCATTTGACACACTTTTTAAATGTATAGTGGAATATTATATGTCTTCAAATTATAAAAGAAATAATTATGGAATGAGCTGACTATCTCCATGATCTTTATGACTGTATTGTGGTGCAAGATTTTCTGGGAAAAGATTTAAGGATTTACTCCTGTTCCTTGGTCAGTTAGTAACTGGGACGATCAGCTGGTCTGAATTTGGGTGCTGCTATTTTCTCTGACCTCAAGTAACAAGGAGTATGCACATGTGCACATGTCTGTTCTGTGTACACGGCTGTGTGTGAGTATGTGTGTGCGTGTACGCGAGCGTATGGAGGTGGTTGAGAGGCACAGGATTTACAGGAGAAAACCAAGCAGAGTGAGAGTACATTCCAAGATAGCAAATCAATTATTTTTGTCCTCAGATTTCTTACTTACAAGTGAAGTTGCAGTTGAAGAGCCACTACATTGCAAGATTTAGGTCTCGGAGGTGCTCTCATATGTGAAGAGGACGCTCCTTCTGCCATGGTATCCAGACCAGGAGGTTGCAACCTCAGAGTAGGGGAAAGATGTGCTGGAGTAAAGGAAAACCTGCCCCCTGCACTGGCTAATGTGAGAAGGAGAGAGGGATCGAGTGCAGGAGGGAAGAAGGCTTATGGCTTTTTGTTTCTCTCATCCCTGGGGTCCCTATCACCTGGCCCAGATAAATATGGAGGAGAAAAAGAAGACTGGGCTAGTGGGTTGGGGGGTGTACTTTCTTGAGTGGTGTGTATGTGTGTGTGTGTGTATGTGTTTGTATGATAGAGAGAGAGACAGAGGTAGAAGAGACAGAGAGAGGTCTCAGTTCTGGTCACCATGGTCTGAGGGTGGTTTGCAAGGAGCCTGGAAGGGTCCACCTACCTGGTGAGAACTTGGGGAGGGCTGAGAGGGTCTATCAACAAGCTGGAGGCTTGTGGAGGAAATAAAGAGGCTGCAGTGGGCAGGACCAGAACATTCCAGTGCTGAGTGTCAGCGTGCTGGTCTCAAATGACAGTGCCTGTTTACTACCCCCCCCTAAAAGAAGCACACCATCAATCATTATCACCTCCATTGTCTGCTACCCTAGGGACCAGCTCTGTTCTGGGTGATATGCAGCCAGGATCAGGGAGTAGACAGAGAAACGTCTACCCCGCTGGCAAGAGGATAAAATGATCCCTTCATATAGCAAGACAGAGAGATGAAATCCGAGAGACCAAAATTTATCTAAGTACATCAACTCATCCTAAAAGAAACAGCTAAACGAGTCCATAAGGGAATTCAGTTTTGAAAAGACTGAGTGTTTAAGGGGATATTTTCTAAGGATGGCACTAAAATTCTATTATTTCTAAAGTTTAAGTTTTCGCAACTACCCAGCTAGGCAGGGGCCTGGGAGGAAGAGCAGAGCCTGTTTGGGGAGTAGAGAAGCTTCCTCTTCTTGTACGACAGACTGTGGTGTGACGGAGCAACCCTGCTAGATACAGATAAAAATGAAGTAGTGAATTTTCAAATGCTTTCATCTTAAGTACACAACCTTAAAACACTCATGAAGCCTTTGTAAACTTCCAGTTGTCTTTTGAATCTTTTATAAGACTACCTTGGGAAGAAGAGTCCTTGTTGTACTATCTAGCTGATATCCAGCAAGGAGAGAGAAAGGGACCCTGAGCACCTCCAGCCCAGCAGCCCAGCAGAACCAGAAAGGCCAAGCAGATCGGAGCCCTCCTGCACCATTTCGGGACACTAGTCCAAATACTGAGGGAAAGGGTCCTGAGACGTTGAGTCTCCAGGGAACATTTCCCAGTGGGAGGGCTCAACGCCCTTGGAATTCAAGACTTCTGCACACAGAATTATACAGTCCTTTCTCTGGAGACTCTTTCTGAGGAAGGGGGATATGTACTCGTGTGGCCAAGACAACTTTGGTGCAGATTGTTCTGGGCACCAGGGACTGGCGTTGGTGACCTTCTGGGGGTGAGGGGTCCCATACCTAATCCATGATTCTGTAAGTAATGAGTTGACAGAAAATTGCATTCTGTGTTTGGTCAGCCATCTGCTGTTTCCCCAGCGCTGGCTGATATAGTCATGGCTATGTGGGGAGAAGGTGAGCTGTAATTAATTATCTGTGGCATTGATGAATTTCTTGTGAGATATTCCCCTGCTAATCCAGCAATATAGCTGCATCCATCCTCCCGTCCCAGAGTAGCGGTCTATTTATGGACTCAGCTCCATAATTAAATGTTTCATTTGCAAGAAAATGATTCCTAGGAAAATCCAAGCTCTCTTTATGCGCCTGCAATCGGCTATTGCAGACATTACATAAGAGATTAGTCCGTGTTGGCCTGCTGCTTTTGGCTTTCTGGATAATCTAATGTATTATGTTTCTGGTGTATGCAAATTACTAAGTGTAATATTCTTCAATATGCCTGCCGAATGAAGCTAAATGTATTGTGGGCATAGTTTTAATTATTTATATGCTATAAAAAGGGAAGAAATCGAAATCCCAGAAATAGGGTTCTAAAAACCCTTCTGGTTTTCTTCTGGGCAATAGTTTAATCAGATTATAACCTTATTTAACTCAGGCCTCACACTTGTTTGGGCCTCCTCTTTTGTCAGCATGTGTCTATGCCCCATGAAAGCGTGTAATGTTAACTCAGAATGTTTGCCTTATTAGGAAACAGCATGTAATAAGTGGCTGGGGTCAAGGCTGGGACACCATGGGGAAAGCCCGAGGCTTCTAGGCTTTGCTTTTTGTTCTTGAAATTGGTCCCTGGCAACTCCTATCCATTTTCTTCTGAGTCAAGGAGGTAGCAGCCAGGTAGGTAAGAAGGGAAAGTAGAACTGGACTAGAACAAAGGTGAAAGGGACACATGTATTTCTGGGTGTAGCAACATGGAGAGAGAATTCAAACCAACTACTTTCATTAACTAGCTAGAGATGTGGAGGCCAGTTTTTGTTAAAGATGGCTGGTGAGGACAAAATGGATTTGGGTATCTATTCAAACCCTGTAGGCTATCATCTGAATGGTTAGTCCAATTATTTATTTTTTTATCATATTTGATACCATGGCAGGGCATGGAGTCTGGAATCAAAGCACCTGATTTTGAATCCTGTACATATAAATTATATTTTACGTGAAGCATCTCAGGCAAGACACTTGAGTTCTCAATGTCTCGGTTTCATCATCCGTACAGTAAGGAGCATAGTAAGGCTGCCTGATTGTGATGTCATGAATATCAAATGACATCATGCATGGGAATATGATTTATGAACAGTAATGGGAGATACAAATGGGTATTTTGTTACCATTAGATCCTTTTTAAAACCCTATCTGCTGCAATGATTGGCAAGCCATGTTTTGATTTTTTTCTTGTGTGTGTGTGTGGTTCATAAGGATGAAAAAATACTTTTATGAGTTAATCCAGATGCCCTAGGAGAGGAACAGCATTCCTCAGAATGGGAATACACCTTTTTCTTGGGAATATACAATAACGGGATATTTTGCCTCCATAAGGAGGACCTCCTGGACAGCCAGTCTAGACCAGAGCTTTTCAAATGTCCAATGGTAAAAGATCAGCTTTTAAAATTCCGATTCATCATGGACCAGTATTTCTGCAAAATGTAATAAAATGTATTATTAAAAACACAAAATAAAAAAGACACACAAAGCACAAGTTCTATTTTTCTTTATTATTAGATTCAGCAGACATAAAATTACTCTGTCAACTTGCTATAAAACCTTAAATATGTACTTATCTTGTTACAGACTGGGAACCAAAGTTAATGAACTAACACCACTGTGCGGATCCTACCTTAAGGAATGCTGGTATAGGTAGAAGATAGTTCAAATAAAAAGAAAACTAATAGATCTGAGTGTTTGGCAGGTGAGCTGGTGCATAGCTCAGAGAAGAAAGGATAACAGGAAAGGTTTGTTTTGATACAAAGAGAGAGAAGGGATTCAAGAAAAATGAAAGCTGGCTAAGTTGTGAAAAGTAGTAGTTAGAAATTCTGCGTGTTGGGGACAATGCACAATGACAGTTTTAACTTGTTTTCTTCATTGATTTGTGTAAATTCTCAAATGTTCAGTGATTTTTGTCACACAGAAGATCTGCATGTTGGCCTGACCTGTGGTGGCGCAGTGGATAAAGCGTCAACCTGGAAACACCAAGGTAGCTGGTTCAAAACCCTGGCTTGCCTGGTCAAGGCACATATGGGAGTTGATACTTCCTGCTCCTCCCCCTTCTCTCTCTCCCTTACTCTCTCTCTCTCCCCCCCTCTCTCCTCTCTAAAATGAATAAATAAAAATATATTAAAAAAGAAAAAGAAACAACTATATATATATATATGATCTGCATGTTGCTGGTCCTTGGGACCAAGGCAGGGTCTCCACACCTGGAGAAGTGTGAAGAGCAGGGGTCAGCCACGGGGCTGCAGTGGTGAGTAGGAGCTAAAGTCTGGTGCAGCAGGGGATGTGGAGCCAGAGCTGGCCAGGACAGCTTCAGCCTTGTCCTATCTGTCATTACTAAGGCTGACTTTAAGTTTTCTAATTACCGCATTTCCCCATGTATAAGACGCACCTTAATTTTGGGGCCCAAAATTTGAAATAAAATGTATTACATAAAGTTATTGAACTCAAGTTTTATTCATCATAGAATTCATACAACTCCTCATCACTTTCAAAACTCCCATCCATTAGCTTGTCCTCATCTGTGTCTGATGACGAATCACTGTCTTCAACAATGAACACAAAAACAAGCATGAAAAAGCAGGAAATGCAAGTAAAAAAAATCTATAACCACTGTGTAAGATGCACCCAGTTTTTAGACCCCCAAATTTTTGAAAAAAGTTGCATCTTATACATGGGGAAATACAGTATGTGAGGTAGAAGCATTTGTACTTATTTAATATTAAGAGGAAAGGGAAGCAGACCAGGTGGTGGTGTAGTGGATAGCATGTTGAACTGGGATGAGGAGGATCCAGGTTCTAAATCTAGAGGTTGCTGGTTTTGAGTGCGAGCTCACCAGCTTGAGTGTGGGATCACAGACATGGACCCCATGGCTGCTGGATTGAGCTCAAAGGTCACTGGCTTGAAGACCAAGTTTGCTAGCTTGAGCCCAAGGTCTCTGGCTTGAGTAAAGGGGTCACTTGCTCTGCTGTAGCCCCTCAGTCAAGGCACATATGAGAAAGCAATCAATGAACAACTAAGGAGACTAAAGAGCTACAATGAAGAATTGATGCTTCTCATCTCTTTCCCTTCCTGTCTATCTGTCCCTATCTGTTCCTTTCTCTGTCTCTCTCTATTTCTGTCACACACACACACACACACACACACACACACACACACACACACACACACACACACGAAAGGGACCCTAGAAATTTGAAGGATAAAAGACACTCAGGTTCCACTACAATCTCAGATGAAAAAGACCTCTGCCCACATTTTGTCACCAGAGTCTCCTGCTCATTGCATGTAAGTTCTTCCTCTTTATGGAGAGCAGAGTGTCTCTCTCCGGCTGGCGCGGAGCTGCACAGATGAGTCAGGAATTGGGCTTACAAATGCATTCTGTGGCAACAAAAACTGCCCTGTCTGGTTGGCTCAGAGGTAGAGCATCAGCTTGGTATGTGGATGTCCTGGGTTCTGTGGACAAGTCCCGCTGGGGGTGAGGATGATGGAGACACAAAGACCCGACTCCGGGGACCAGGTTCAGTGACACAGATCCACTTTATTCACGAAGTAAGCAATCTTATATAGATGAGTTCAGCCTATAGGGTGTTACAGCGTGTTCTTCAAAGCCAATGGCTGCAAAGGTCAGGGAGCTGCGTGGTTGGCGCTGAGTCACTTCCTTATAGTGGGTGAGCGCCCTTCCTGGGTGTGCCCAGGAGGCTTCTGGGAGCTGGCGAATTCTCACAGCATTGCATCAGCCACAGCTTCTAGGAATGCACTCTGCAGTCCACCCACAGGGTTCAATTCCTGGTCAGGCACACAAGAGAAATCTTGTTCTTCACCCCTCTTCCTCTCTCTTCTTTCTTTCTATCTCTCTCTTCCCCTCCTGCCTGCAGCCATGGCTTGGTTGGAACAAGTTGGCCCGGGTACTGAGGATGGTTCCATGGCCTTGCCTCAAGCACTAAAATAGTTGGATTGCTGAGCAACAGAGCAATGGCCCCAGATGGGTGCCCCATAGGGTGCTTGCCTGATGGATCCTGGTGGGGCGCATATGAGAGTCTGTCTCTTTGCTTCCCTGCTTTTCACTTAAGGAAAAAAAAAATGCATTCTGCCTTATTTCTTAGCATCTGTGTTTTTTTTTTTCTAATAACTATTATGTTTATTGAAAATTTGGTGTATCAGTCTTTGCACTTTAAATAAGTCAGCTCAAATCTTTATAATGGTTATGCTGTTGTATGGATTTTTGATATCCCAGACCTACTAATACTAGTTGTTATAACCTTGACTAAGTTACTTCTTCTCTCTGAGTCTCAGTTTCCTCACCTGTAAAATGGAGATATAAAAACAGATAAAACTTGATAGTGTTATTGTCAGGATTAAACAAGATAATACCTTTACCACCTTTAGCACACTTACTAATGTGTAGTAAAAATAGTTATAATAACAGTAATGATAATATTAGCAACTATATAAAGAATGCTTGCTATGAAGTTTTTTACTTATATTGGGTCATTTAATGCTCACAAGAACTCTGTGAGGTATGTATTGTCATCAGACAAGGCATCTGAGATTCAGAGACATTAAGGCACTTGCTCATGCTCATGTCGCACAGCCAATAAATGATGGAGTCACGTTATAACCTAGGCTGTTTAACTCCATATTACTATGAAGAAGCTGAGTCCCAGAGAGGTAAATAGCTTGCCTAAGGCAGCACAGCCATAGGCAGAGCTGAGACTGAAAGGCACTGGCTTCCTGTGGCCTACTTGGTTTTGTGGTTGGGTTTTGGTAATTTGGATGGATTAAATGTCCTTAGCCTGTCTAGGTGGACCACACCAAGAGCCACGCCCACCGTACAGTAGATGTGGATGGACGAGGGCAGAGCTCGTGACCTCTCACATCCCCTGGGGGAGCCAGGGTCTCTGCAGTGAGTCTGAGTTGTGAGGTTGGAGAGCAGACTTGTTGGAGCCCAGAACCTATCCACACCCAGCCTTGATTTACATGGGAACGTTTCCTCACTGTTGGCATCGGAAAAAGGAAATAGCAAATTCTGGGTGTTTGCTTATTTCCGTTAGCAATTTTGGCTGGGAGAGGTAAAGGCTGATTAATTATACAGCAGCTCATTAAAACACAATGTCCCTTTGAAGACCAGCGCAGCGAGAGGAGAGCTGTTTCGCAGCTTTGGTGGGACATGGGGAGGTCTCCAACTATCCCTTTGATGCAGTTGCATAGTGTACCAACTCTAGAGCTGGACTTTTTGACACAATTGAGGCAAACTTGGAGTCAGGCTTGTGGGCTGTGGTGTAAAGAGAACTCTGGGAAGAGAAGGTTACTGAAGACTCCACAGGAGGATTCCCCAGGCCAAGGCTGGGCTTAGCCCATATCCTGTCCCCAGGGTTCCTACAGGGCCCCTATTCGGCAACTGCTACCTTCCACCAGCAGCCAAACCACCCCAGGGAGGCTGGGGCCTCACCTGGCTGAGAACCCATGTGGCCACCAGTGCCTCCACCTCAGGAAAACACCGCAGGCCAAGGAAAACACTCGGTAAACTTAGCCTGTGCAGCTCCCAGTAACTCATTTAGGATGAAATGTTTCTTTTTAAACAGAGCACAGAAGGCTTGGAAAGCAAGTTCAGTGACTCCTAAGAGGATCACCCGGTTCCACGTCCTATTCATCTTTGCTTTTGGCACCTAGAAGGTGCTCAATAAATGCCTGTTCAATTTCAGTCATCTTCTGTGGTTTTTTTTTTTTCTTCTTCTTTTTTTTAAAGTAGTTTGGAAACACCCCAGCCATCATCTATTGGACTGCTTAGATTTTGGCTGAGGCCAAGTGTTGAAATCATGGGTTGCTTAAGACGGATTATTTCCAATTAAACAAATAGTCAGTGAACAGTTAGTTATTGGTCAGACACCGGGCTGAATGTCGTGCATGAGGAAGGCGGGCCGCTCAGTAGGGAGAACGCGGCGCAGGAGCTGCCGCAGCAGGAAGGGAGACGAGCCACGGCAGTGAGAACGCAGGAGACCAGAATAATTAGATGAAGAGATCAGGAAACCTTACAGAGAGGAGCACTGGGAAAAGAGCCTTGAAAAATATGGGTCTGAAAATGTTGGGTCAAGACGAGGATTTGCCATGAGTGTAAATGACAAGAGCAAAGGCTTCTGGGAATAAAGCCGCACTGGCAAGGATGCAGTGTGGCTAGACTTCTGGTGTGAAGTGTAATTTGTTTTTTAAGTTTAAAAATACAATCTTCATACAAATACATGATAAGCCCATGTCAAAGGTTTATTTCATTCATTAATTAGAGAATCAGCAGAGTGGGAAGCTGGTTCATAGGAGACTCTGAGAAACAAAAGCATATTTAATCAACAAAAGAGAACATGCTGAAAGAAGATAGGAACCTGGTTGATGTTCTAGAGGACGATAAGGTCATAACCCGTGAAGCTGTTTTTTCCTACCAGAGACATAATTCATTTGCAGTTATACTAGTAAGAAAATTATTTGTAGCTTGTCAGTTTTATGCACGTTTACCTAACTTTATAGAATCTGGGCCAGGTTCAATGTTAAGTAGTAAGTCAAACAAAATTTGCATTTCTCTAGAGCATCTGATAGCCCCAAAGTAGGCTTTTTTCACAAAGATCTACAATGACTTTTAAAAGCCATGTAGCGGTGGGATTCAGCCAGTTCACACCGGTTTGGCAGAACCTATACCTAATTTTTTGTTGAGTTTGGCAAACTGGTTGTTAAAATGGCACTTGTAGTCAGGGTTCTCTCTAAGGTGGGCACCTGAGCAGCCACCCAATGTGGAAATCACAAATTTGCATTCCTTACTCTTTTTGAATGTTCATCTGTGCAACAGTGTATTCTAAGTGCCTGTAGTAATGTTCATTACATCCATAGGTGAAAAAAATCTCAACTGAGGACACCAATCAAGAAGTAATATGGAAATATCTTAAATAACAGTTGTATTGTTTTTTTTGTCAGGTATTCTTTAATTTTTTTCATTAATATTTTAAACTCTTTCTTATAACATAGTCTATATATAATAGTTTTGTGTACCTCTTTTATTGTTCTTATTTAAGTATTAAACATATGAAATAACAAATTACTTTTCAGTATATCGGGTTTTTTAATACTTAAACAGTCATTAAAGCAGAGAACTGGTTGTTAAATTATTTGAATCCTACCACTGAGTACAGGCAGTCTCTGGGCTCTGAGCGAGGTAGGTTTTGTAAGTTTGTTCTTAAGTTGAATTTGTATGCAAGTTGAAAAGGTACATCTACCTATTAAATGCAACTTAGACAGATGTTTGCCTTGATATAGTGTTTATTTTTACCTTTCTGTGCATATAAATACACATTTTCAAACCCACAGAACCTATCTCGTTTGTAACCCAGGGACTGCTTGTAATCTTCTTAATTTCTGAGTTTTAGATAATTTGGTTAAAAGGAAAGGATTCCGGCCGGAGTTGAGGAGCTGGTAATGGACTTGGACTTGAAACTGTATTAGTTTTAGTGGAATTGAGATAATCTGTAGGAAGCAGGAAGATGGTGGGAAAGACTGAAAGGAGAGAAGAGATAATGGAGAACGCAAGCCTAGTTAGAAGGGCGTGGTGCTAGTTCAGGTAGAGATGAGGGCGTGAAAGTGGGTTTAGAAAGGAGAGGGCTGATGGGAGAGACCATGTGAAGATGGATCGATTTCATGGGGGGCTGTGATGAAGGGAATTCAGTTCCACAAGTGTTTATTGTGCATTGACCATGTGCCACCTGCGATAAACACCAGCAGTTCAAAGTAAAGTAAGGTATTACTATTGTCCCCTAAGCTTACACACATGGAAGAGTATTCTCAATTCCACATGGAAAGGCCGATGGTACAGATATGAGCAGCGTAAATGGAGTCGGGGCAGGAGCAGGTCAGGGAGGATTCCTAGAGCGGGTCTTCAAGGATTCATAGGCACTACCTGGCAAAGAAGGAGGGTGGAGGGAGTTACGCAGGCCTGGCTGCACATGGGAATCACCTAGCTTACAAAACTCCCGGGCCTGCCTTCCAGCCCCAGAGGTTTCTTTTCTTTTCAATTTATTTATTTTATCTTCCAATTAAAATTTGCATTCAATATTATTCTGTATGAGTTTCAGATATATAGCATTGTGGGTAAAAAATCATGTACTTGACAGAGTGGTCCCTCCACCCCTCTGTTTCAAGTACTAACCTAGGCTTGAGTGTGACCTAGTTTCAGGAAACATTTAAATTTCTCCAGGTGATTCTAAAGTGCAGTGTAAAGAATGCTTGAGATGAAGTTAACCCCAGGAGCAAAGGCAGCTGGCTGGAATGTGTTGGGAAGAGAAACGTCTACCACATCAAAACTGCCATTGTGACTGGGGAGAGCAGGGCAGAGAGACTAGCTGTCGGGGGCAAGCGGCCACCACGGAGAGCCCTGTCTTGTGGTGTGGCTACCCATGTTCTACTCGGAGAGATTTGGGGGGTGGGTACCATTTAAGGGCCTGATATAAGGACAGAGAATTTGGGAAAATTTTCTAGTACCCGCTCTGCCTTGAATTTGCCATGGGACCTCAGTTTCCTTGCATACAAGTGAAGGATTGTACTACGTGGCATCTAAGTTCCTTTTCTTTCAAGGGTGGCAAAAGTCTACACTTCTGTCATCATTTTAATACTGCTGGTGTTGGGTTGAATTGTACTAGAGACGTCCAGTCTCAGAACCTCAGAGAATATCTACTTTATTAGAATGATGCTATTTTTTTCTTTTAAAGAGTACTATATACTTGTAGTAAAAAAGCAAAAATTAAAACTCTATAGAAGACATAGAGCAAAAGTTTCTCCCCTAGAAGTTTGTGTTTCATTTCCCAGAGCTTCCTGGGAGGGTTTCTTGGGTATATATATCAAGATTTTCTCTCTATATATACAGTATAAGCATATGATTCCACATTTAAATTGTACACATATGAGGCCACATTGTGCAAATTTCTCTGTAACTCTTGACTTACACATTACAATATATATAGCATCTTTCCATACCTGTGTATTTAGAACCACTTATTTTTATTGTCAGTTGTATGGTACTCCATGATATGACACCATAATTTCCCTAATCTCTGATAGACATTTAGGTAGTTTGTTGTTATAATATGTTCCTGTGGGGATTTTGTATATATACATTTGAGTAATGGTATAAGTACTGTTTATTCATAAGACAAATTCTTAGACACAGAATTACTGGATCTGTGGTTAAGTACATTGAAAATTTTGATAAGCATTACTAAGTTGTCCTCCAAAATTGTTGTATTAATTTATATGGCCAACTACATAAAGTACGAGTGTGCAATTTCCTTGTTGCCTTATAATGCTGTTAATTTTCAAAGTTTGAAGTGGTTTATTTTTGGAGGTAAAAAATGGCATCTCACTGTTAAAAATCGGCATTTATTTAACAGAAGGGGAGTTGATTATCTTTGCATGTATATTGGCTATTTGTAACATTGTTCAAACTGCCTGTTCATGTCCTTCACTTCTATTTTTTTTGTAATTTATTGTAATATGGAATGCCTCCTTTATCATACACCAAACTCCCACATATATTTGAATTTGTTTCTGGATTCTTTATTCTGTTTCAATCATTTGCCTGCCTATTCAGGCATTAATATTATACTGTTTTAATAACTAGCTTAGCAATACATTTTAATATCTGATAAGAGTAAGTTATCCTCAGTTACCCTTCCTATTTAAATTTTTCTCACGTTTATTTTTCTAGGTGAAGTTTAATATTATTTTATCAAATTAGAAAATATTATTGGATTTTTTTTGCAATTGAAATAGAATTAAATTATTAGAAAAATCTGAACTGACACTCTTGTAATAATGAATCTTGTTGCTTAAGAACAAAATTTATTTTATGTTCTCAATTTTTTTTGTTATTAAGCAGAGTTTTCAAATTTTTTTCATGTAGGTCTTGCACATTTCTTAAGGTCATTGTTAGACATTTATATCTGTTTCTGTTATTGGACAAGGGATTTTTTTTCTTCCATGCTATTTTGCATCTGATTTACTGCTAGGGAAGCTATTGATTTTTGTTTATTCTGGGAATACTATGATGAAGGGTATGCAGAGGAAGAGAAGGAGAGATGTTGGGGAAAGGATCAGGAGACTGTAGTGGATGCTAGGGGAAGATGCACTTCAAAGAGAAGGAAATTGACACTATTAAATAATGTCAAGGTCAAGTAGAAAGGAATGGGTATTGTATGCTATTAATTGCTCCAATCAGAGAGCCCTCCACATGTGATAGAAAAATCCAGAAGCTGGATGCATATGTGGTGCTAGTGTGTGTGCATGCATGTGAGTACATGCAGCTGAACAAAGAACACAGGTACTGAGCTCAGAACCTGTGGGCTCACAGAGGAGCTGGTTATTGATGGCTTCGTTTACAGTGAGCGTGCAACAAACCCTAAATAGGCATGCAAAGCAAATGAGAGAAAGTAGCTTTCTCTGATTCTATAGCATGGGGTAAACTAGGGCATGGATTTACTTTTCTGGGAGGCAAGAGCAGTAAATGGATAGCAATATATTAAAAAACAAAAAGAAAAAGGAAACAAACAATCAACAACAAACAAAAAACAAAACTAGTTTCAAGTGAAAATTTGTTCAAATGGCACCGAAGATCCCCTAATTGCCATAAACTCTGACTTGGCTGGAGACTAGCCTTCCTTTTCCTGCCCAGGCTGAGCAGCCTTCCTGCCGGCCATAGGCCATAAAGGTTCTTTTGGCACAGCAGGGGGCCCAAGGAAGAGAAGCCTGACTGGCTATGGCATTGCCTTTTTCCCATTGCTTTCTGTTTGTTCAGTCTTATGTTTTCGCAACGAGAGGACGTTGAATGGCTGTGATATTAGATTAGGGTAACAATCCATTAATAGCATTCTAGCTATGAAAATATCTTTCAAATAACTACTATATCTGAGGGCAAGCCGATGAATTGCCAAGAAAGCTGATTTCTCCAGTTGTAGGGCCTGAAATGTCCAGTTCCTTCTTGTTCAAGAACAAGGTTTATTTTACATATGTACTCAAATGGTTTTGTTTGTTTGTTTTTACCACAATAGAGCTTTCAAATTTTCTTCTTATAAGTCTTGGGCATTTCTTAAGTTCATTGTTAGATATTTATATCTGTTTTTGCTATTGGATAAAGGGTTTTTTCTCCCCTCCTATTTTGCATCTGGTTTGCATCTAACAAAGTAAGGAGAAGCATTAATATGGATGCAGATGGTCAATATTGGTACTTAAAGACTGTAGAAGAAGAATAGGAATTACGTGTGAATTGGAGAAAAGGCTCTTTGATAGAATGGAATTAACTCTTAACTTCTAGAGGAGGATTTCATGGGTTGCCAGATACTGAGTGTTGCCAGAACACTCAGTTAAATTTGAGTTTCAGATAAACAATGAATAAAAGTTATTCATACTTTCATTTGCTAACCCTGACAACTAAATAGCTTGTCTTCCTATGATAGAGATGTCCATCTAATATGGGAAACACAATAGCAAAATTAAGTTGGACCTCACTGGGTTATCAGAGCCAACTGAATTCTTCGGAAAGAAGTACTCAAGGTAGAAGTTCTAGATGTGTATTGAGTTTCAATTTTTATCTTTCCTTTGTGTACTGTGCCTCCTCTCACATTCATCTTGTCTATTCCATTCTATCACTACCAAGGGTTTCCAATTATTAAGAGCATTAACCCAAAATGCTCATGGGCACAATGATTTACTGTAGCGGGCTATTTCCTTTTGCAGTTACCTCCTATTAGTCTTTCTGCTTGGTTTCTCTCTCTCAACCATCTCTTCATGCCACACCACCCCACCCAGCCCACATGATCTGAAAATGACTCCCAGACTTCATTTCATTATGCCCTATGGGCATGCCTGCCAGTCAAACTCCCACCTGCAGAACTTGAACCACATCTATCTGTGGCCCAGAGTTTTCAGCCGCCTCATTTTCTCTAGCTCAGTCACATCTGTGAATCTTGTTATCTGAGTTCTTGGGGGCTGATTTTCATATGCCATTCACATCTCCTCATTCAAGAGACCTTGCTGGTTGATTGGTCCTAGTGAATCCTGTAAGAATTGGTCAGAGTCATCAAGTAGGAACATTGTTTTCAGCCTAAGATCCTTGTGCTGGATAAAGTCAGAGAGTCTAGAAGACAGAATCCTACTCTCACTTAGGTGTGCTCCTCTTTTACAATTGTTCTTAGTTTTCGGGGAAAAGGCAGAGTTCTCTGCATTTGAACTCCTGATTGAGACAGTTCAGCAGGCAAATGTTCCCTTAAACTCCAAAACCAGCTTAAGCAGAGAGGGACTCAGTAACTGCTGGTGATGAAACTGAATTGAGAATATTACTCTTCGAGTCACTGAACTCTAAATTGCTTTTTTTCTTTTTTTAGCTAGTGAGCGAGCAATCAAGTGAGAGAGAGAGAGAGACAGGGACAGATGGAAGGGAGAGAGATGAGACGCATCAACTCATAGTTGTGGCTCCTTAGTTGTTCATTGATGGCTTTCTCATATGTGCCTTGACCAGGGGCTCCAGCCAAGCCAGTGATCCCTTTGTTCAAGCCAGTGACCTTGGGTTTCAGGCCAGTGACCTTGGGTTCAAACCAGTAACACGGTCATGTCTATGATCCCATGCTCAAGCTGGCGACCCTGTGCTCAAGTTGGTGAACTGGCGCTGAAGCCGATGACCCAGCGCTCAAGCTGGTGACCTCAGGGTTTTGAACCTGGGTTCTCAGTGTCCCAGGCCAATGCTGTATCCACTGTGACACCACCTAGTCAGGCTCTAAATTTCTATGTTGAAATATATATTTCCCTTTGGAACTTACTGTTTGTGTCTACAGGTCTTGTCCAACAGAATAACCTCTTTGACAGCTCTATTCAAAACATTATAGAGCCTTTTTGGGAGTCAGGAAGCGAGGTTGGAACCAAGAATAGTAAGTAATACTATTAATAAAAACAGCTGACAGATATGATCACAACAATAATGATAGTAGTATATAGTGTCCATGGTGTTTCAGGTGATTTATACATGTATTTGTTTAATTCATTCAATATCACCAGTAGGTATTTTTGCTACCATTTCATAGACGAAAGAACAGAGGTTCAGCATGGTTAGGCCATATGCTCACAGATAAAAAGTAGTTAAGTACTGAAGCTCGTATTTGAATCAATGTCCATGTGACTGAAGTCGCCTCAGGTTTATACAAAATACCAGGTCACATCCTCCTTCTAGTTGGTTGTTGGGGAATTTTGTTTTGTGATTACAAACTCAAGAGTCCACAAAGGAAAATGTGAGGGCCAAATGGTAGCCTGGTGGCCACAGATGAATGGGACGCACTCCGGGAATCATCTGACTGCCACGACCAAGGGGAGTTAGGCAACTGGGCCCAGCTCCTGGGGGTCTGGAAATGTGATGTAGTTTCTCTGAAACCGGACCCTGCCTTGACCCTGGTTAATTACACTGCAGTTATTCACACAAGTGAATCCCTGCTGTCAGTGAGTCCTGTGATGCACGTCAAGGCTGCCAGCAAACTTGGAGCAGCGCTAATCCTGGTGAGCTTGCCTGGGGCTGGGCAGGACCGACTTCCTAGTGAATGATTATCCTGTGATGAAGCCCCAGTGCTCCCCGTATATTCCTGGCACTTTGTTAACAGACTTTTCTTCTGCGGCATCTGGGACCTGGAAATTGCTCACGTGGATCACACACGCGTGGCCACCAGCCCGGCAGCTTCACCTCGCTGAGGGCCTTCCTCACTCTGGCTGATAGCGATCGAACCTTCCCAGTTGGAGCTTATTACCTGGGAGCTGTCCAGATCCAATGATGAAAACTGGCTAGGGGGCAGCTGTTACGGTCCATTACCGGCAGCCCATTAAATGAGTGTTGGCAAACTGGGAGCCGCTGAGCGCCATTTCCATGGCACTTTGGGTGCATTGTTTTTCCAGCCTCTCTTCTAACCTACCCTGGCTTCATTCTTTTCTTCATGTTGGAATTGTGTTTTTGATTCCCAGTGCAGTGACTCCTAGGTGGTATGATGGAGTGGGTTGCTCTGTGTGCAAAGGTGAGCTGAGCCTCCTTCACTTCTTAGGGGAAGGATGGAGACGCTTTTGAGAACCAGTGACCTGAATTGCCAGAGGGGTCGGAGTATGGCTAGAAACCAAGTGCCTGCAGAATTCCTTCGGGTCTCCTGTCACAGGGAGAGAGGATGCTGCCTTCAATGGGAGGGTCGCATGCAAGCTTTTCAGGCAGTTTATCAGGGGTTCTCAGATTGGACTACCTCAGAAAGTGGCCTGAGCTCATCGTTTTGGAGATAGGCTTTATTCTGGCTTTCTATCTGGGGAATCCTAGAGTTTGCATCACCAGAATTTCTCTGGTCTTCTAAGTAGGGTTCATTTATTCCTAAAGTCTAAGCTCTTCCTCACTAATATTTAGACCAATGATTTAAAAAATGTGGTCTCTAGACCAATCCCAGCATCAGCATCTGGAAATGTGTTAGAAGTGCAAACGATCGGGCCCCACCCCAGACTGAACCAGAAGCTTTGGGGCTGTCTGTTTTAGTAAGGTTTCCCGGTGATTGGCAGGCATGCTCAGATCAGAGATGTACTTTTTTAGAGCCATGCTTCTCAAGGTGTGTTGGCTGGGCCATGGCGCCAGCTTCTCTTGGGAAAGGTCTAGAAATGGAAGGATTTCAGGCCCACTTCTCAGAGAGAACCTGCATTGGAACTAGGTCTCCAGTGATTTTTGATGGCATTTTGGAGCTTGAGAAAAGCTACTTCCAAGCACTGGTTCTCAAACCTCAGTTGCACGGCAGGCTCTACCCACACCAATTAAATCAAGATTTCTCAAAGTGATGCCCAGGTTTTGGTGTTTATTAAACATTTCCCTAGTGATTCTGATACACAGTCAAGGTTGAGAGCAATTGCTTGGGACCACCACTGGCTCCAGACTCACAGGGAGCGACGTCTGTTAAAAACCAAAACAAAACAACCAGCCAACTATGCAACTACCAGCACAAAACGGGACGTAGAGCAGAGCTTCCCAGCAGTATAGAGGGGCACTCTAGTGCTTCTAAGATGTGTTGGGTAGATGTGGAATTATTGATCACATCAGCCTTTGGGCGTGGTAGAATGGGAAGTATGTTGCCATGAGCAACCATTCACCCCAGAAGTTATTACCAATATCATTTCTGATGAATTCTATGACAGAAAAAAGGTTAGGAAACATGTTGGAGAGAATCTGAAGAAGCCTATTATTACTGTATTAATGTACAACTATGGTGGTGGGGTATGGGTAAGGGAGAGATGCTGAAAGTAACAAACTCTGGGACTGACGGCAGGGATTTGCCTTTAGATATTTGATGACTTAGGTAGTTCAAATCCAGGCAAATACTTTCTAGACCATCATGGCCACCTGCTATTTATTTAGTGTTCTTGGTATTTGGAAGTTTCCTAGCTGTTACCTGATTATTTCTCACAACAGGCACAATTAGTTCTCTTTTTCGATGATGAGGAAATTGAAGCCTAGAAAGGTTGGGACACCCTTAAGGCCAGTTCAGAAGAGCCACGTGAGAGGTGAACAGTGATTCCTTGATGTTCATTGGCAAGGTCTAGAGATGTCACCTTCTACTTTTTACTTACTTACTTACTTACTTATTTATTTATTTATTTATTTTAGTGAGAGGAGGGAAGGTTTAGAGACAGACTCCTGCATGTGCCCCACCAGGATCCACCTGGCAAGCCCACTAGGGGGCGATGCTTTGCTCATTTGGGGCCTTTGCGTCATTGCTCCGGAACTGAGTCATTTTTTTTAGAGCCTGAGGTAGAGGCCATCAAGCCTTCCTCAGTGCCTGAGGCCAACTTGCTCAAACCAATCAAGCCATGGCTGCAGGAGGGGAGTAGAGAGAGAGAGAGAAAGAGAGGAGGGTGTAGAAGCAGATGGTCTCTTCTCCTGTGTGTCCTGACTGGGAATCGAACCCAGGACATCCACACACTGGGCTGATGCTCTACCACTGAGTCAACAGGCCAGGATCACCTTCAATTTTAAAATGGCAAACGCCAACTTTCGGAGAGAGGGACAACAGTTCCTGCTGCGGCCTTGGATCCTGGAGCCTGGGGTTTCCTGGGAGTGCCTAGGCAAGCTCTGAAAGAAGAACTGTTGAACTAATTACAAAGCCCGACTGTTGTTTGGATGGCCTGTGTGTGTTAACACTTTTCCCTCTCACTCAAGTTTTCGTCCTGGTGCTGGATGAACATATTGTAATTATGCTAATCATGCTGGCTGGGCAGCCTGAGGCCTAGTGGGAGGGGTAGCCCTCTGCCTAATTGTTTCCTCTCCTGGAGCATTTGGTTGTCTGCCTGAGTCCCTAGACAGGCAGAGGGAAGACTGCTGGCTGGCAGGGTTTCCTGTCCTGGGGCTGCCCGGTCCACGTGGTGTGCAAGGAGGGATGGTTCCGGGATAGCTGACAAGGATGGGTCGAGTGGGCCAAGGGACTTTGAGCTGGATTCAGTAGGGGCCATATTCAGGACTGGCCCTTGAGACTGTGAAAGAAGGAAATTGATCATTGCTCTTCCATGGTGGTAGCTCTTCCTTCTCCTCTGCTTCCCCCTCCTTTCCTTCTCTTTCTTCATTTTGCTTCTCCTGAACCTCCAGGCACAGTGTTTTCCTGCTGATTTGAAATCTGTTGGCTGGCAAGTTTATGATATATACATAATTATTGATGTAGATACAGATATAGATGTTGACATAAACATAGATAAAAACATCCTCATAGATAGATTTAATGAATATTTGACTACTTAAGGTTACAACTTATTAGAACACAAAATGCTTAATGAATCTGAGGCCATGAAAAAGGAGATATTTTTAGTCAAAGTGGTCTGTCCAGTGTTCTTCATCCATGGGTTATAATAAAACAAACAAACAAACAAACTTGGCACCTAAATTCATCTCTTCAGGAAAGAATTGACTTTGGATCATAAAATAAAGTGGTGAGTCCTTTGATGATGAAAAGATACATGTCAGGGGTGGTTTTGGAAGGAGATGGCAGAAAAAAAATTGGGAGTGCTTAAGAAAATGGGAGAATTTGTTGTCTTGGGGGCAAGAGGAAAGGGAAGTAGAAAAAAGCAGAGGAACAACAGGAGAGAGAATGTGATGGGGTTTTCAATACAGAATTGATCATGTACACTGAATTCATCAGCAAGTTGTTTGTGCTCACTTTTTCTAACACCATCTATTGGCATGAATTCTTCAGTAAATGAAATGTGTTACACAGATTTTACTGGTGAGTGTGGTTCTGTGGCGTATACCAACGTATGCATCCAGGGACAGGAGCTGAGGCTCATATCTGGGTTGATGTAGACTGAAAAGGAGCAGTTACCCAGGGGTGACCTTGAGACAGCTTGTGGGCACCCACAGGATGTGTAATTCTGGTTCAAACCCACTGTAGCAGGTTTTATAGGGCAGCGTGACACCAGTCATCACTCTGGGTTACACTGCAGTAACAGCTGAGAAGCCAAACCCTAACTCTTAACCGTCCCTGGTTAGAGCTATGCAGTGGTGGTTTTATTTCCACTTACATTTGGTTTGTTTCCATCACTAGTGTCATATCCAGCTGTCGGGAAGACTATGGAAGGAGTTTGCCTTTCTTTTCTTTCTTCTTCCTTTTTTGCATCATGCAGGTCTTCATAGCTGCAGAGGACTCCGGGGAAGTGCTAAACTCCAGGTAATGAGCTGATGGGTTCCATTTAGCACCATGATTCTTCTGTGGGAGTCTTTGTTCAGTGTTGGTTATTAAGCTTATGATTCAAATCCAAAATTGTCTAGCCTCAGCTAAACCAGTTTATGGTAGTATGAACCACAAAGACCATTATTTCAGCTTATGTTGTATGTCAGTCAAGGGCTAGCTGGGTCTTCAGCACTGAGCTGGGTGTTAAGGAGTGAGGGATGTACACAATAGAAAACACCATCCCTGCCCACAGGGCAGTATATTTGGGGAAAGATATATAATGTCTTCTCCTTCATTCTCTTTCTGACTTCCTCTCTGAAAGTTTCTTTGAACTTTCTCCTCTTTTCCTTTTATCTTGCTTTTCTTTTCCCTTTCTCTTTTATAACCATAAGATGTGTCTTCACTTACATTTTCTGTAACTAAATATAACTGCCTTTTCTTCTTTGGCCTTTAAAATTTTTTTTATCTTCTGATAATGGATTTTTTTCAAAGCAGGAAAATAAACAGGCAAATACCTAAAATATCTTTTCAGAGCCTGACTCCTGAAGAGTCACAGATGGATGCAACAGAACTTCTCTCTGCTCAGATTATGTATTTAAACTATGTATTTATAATACCTTGGCCAGGTATTATAATTCAAATGGTCCATTATCTGAAAGATCTTCCTAACAGTGGACCTTCTGACCCACCAAGCAATGTGAGCTTTTCCCATTACCATACACAATAAACTAAATTCAGGGCAGAATTTCAATCCTAAATCAGAATTACCCTGGATTCTTGGCACTTTAAGCCAGATTGCTAATACCCAATGATTTTATTAGAGCATGTCTTGTGAGCATGACACTCCATCCATTTTAAATGCTTGTTAAAAGTGAAAAATTAAAAGCTTATTTCTCCAAAAAACATTTCTGGAAGGCAGATAGTATAATTCTGGAACAGACAGTTTAAATATCATTTACATATTATTTGAAGTCACCACATGAGTTTGTGCATATTTCTGTAACACTAAATAGCTATTTGACTTGCTATTCTTACCCAGATTAGATCAATTTAATTGGAAAAAGAACAAACCTAGGGTGAGTTGTTATCCCTAGGAAAAGAGAAGCCTGCCACTCTAGTGCAATGTCCCTGAAGCTGATGAGAAAAGGAATAACCAGACTACTGTCTCCACTGGGGCAGGCAGCCTGTAACCCAGTCTAGAAAACTACTACTTCCTAATATGTGGCTACTGACCTGTCCAAATGACTGCTTTCATTTGCTACTTCAGATCTGATTATGGATTCTAGTAGGGACCTCATTTGTTTACCATGTCCAATAGCCAACAACCTTGTTGGCTTTGAGAATGGGACTGGGAGGTAATTAAATAAAAAACCAAAAAAATGCAAACAATCATATAATAAAGGCAAATCCCATTTTACTTTCTATTAAGAAAAATGGAATGAAGCCTGACCAAGCAGTGGCAGAGTGGATAGAGTGTCGGCCTGGGACACAGAAGACCCAGGTTTGAAACCCTGACATTGCCAGCTTCAGTGCCGGTTTATCCTGCTTGAGCGTGGGCTCAGTTGGCTTGAGCATGGGCTCACCATCTTGAGCATGGGGTGGCTGGCTTGAGTGTGGGATCATAGACACAACCCCATGGTCCCTGGCTTGAGCCCAAAGGTTGCTGGTTTGAGTCCAAGGTTGCTGGCTTGAGCAAGGGGTCACTGGCTCAGCTGGAGCCCCCTGGTCAAGGCACATTTAAGGAGGCAATCAATGAACAACTAACATGATGCAACAAGAATTGATACTTCTCATCTCTCTCTCTTTCTGTCTGCCTGTCCCTGACTGTCCCTCTCTTTATTTCTCTCTGTCTCTCTCACAAAATAGAAAGAAAGAAAGAAAGAAAGAAAGAGAAAAATAGAAAAAGAGAATGAACACATTTACTTGAGAAAACATAGGGAAAAGTGCTTGCTATGCTACATCACTTCTTTCCACATTTTAACCTATTGTGAAACTCATGTGGAAAAAAAGACAGGTGCAAAGATTTATAAGTCAGGGTAGGTTATGTTATGCTGTATAACAAACAATCCCCAAATCTCAGTGGCTTAACATTTAAAGGCTTTTTCTTCCTGATGCACAGTCCACCAGTGGATCTTTTAGCTCTCCAGGAAGCTACTCTCTAAGAGATGTAGGTTGCTTGACTATGTTGCTAGGCCATCTGGAACATGTCTTTCATTTTGTTTACTAAAGCATAGAAAAGAGCTTTGCATACCAGCTCTTAAATGCTTCATCCCAGAAGTGACATACACCATTTCTGCTTGCAATATGTTGGCCATAATTACAGTAGTCACAGTGCCCCTTCTAACTGCAACTGAGTTGAAAAATATGGGGAACACATAGCTAGGGAGTGCTAAGTGTCTCTACCACAAAGCAGAAAGGGACCCATGCTATGTTTAAAGGGTCTCATTCTGCTAACTATCAGAATTTGTGTGGGAGGAGTCTTTTAGAGAAGCCTGCAGAGGGCTGGACTGCTGGGAAGGGCAGTGGTCAAGGCCCTCTGAAAGCCGAAGAGCTGGAGTCAGCACTAGGCTTGCGCAGGCTGCTTGGATTAAGTAGACAGGATTGTGGGAGACCTTAAGAGGCTGCAAGCACAGGGTCTAGTTGCCGTAAGAGGAGACCATACCACACAGAATGGGTCTGATACTTACTACAGGTCTTCAGGTTCATGAAGGGCCCTTTCTGAAAGTGCTTAGTGCCTTATAGACACCAACCATTCTTGCACGGTGCCCTCCCAGATGCTGACCCCTTTGGAGGCAGGGACCATACCTTACTGGTTGTTGTGACTGCAGCAGTATGTAACATGGTGACTTATGCAGAGAACAGCAACTGGTTACTAGCTGAATAAACTGGTCAGCCAGAGTAGTCCAATAAATATTACTTCCGTGGTATAAACTAGTGCTTCTCAAACTTCGCTGTGCTTACAAATGACCAGGAAGATGTCTGGTACAAATGCAGATTCTGATTCCGTAAAACTGGGGAGGGGCCCGAGAGTCTGCACATCTACCAAGACTTCATACTCCGTATAAGGGCATTGATTTAGGATTGCTTTGGGTGTGTTTATCCATGGAGCTTCTGTTTTTGAATACAATAGAAAGTTTACTTGGAAGCCTTCGTTGTGAGAGGCAGTAATCTCAATCTGGTGTTCCTATTGCCCAGGCCGGCTGAGGGGACTCATGGGCCTTAAGAGACAAGAGACAAAGAGGACTGAGCTCTTTGTGAATATATGAATTTTCAATACACCTGGTTTTGTTTTCTCCTCTTAAGGCATCTGACAGGCAGTTAATAGCTCATGAAAAAGCCGTGGCTAAACTGTACTTTGAAGGAATTGGAAAGTACTGCTTTTGAATGATTCCCTTTGCACGGCAACCCCCAAATCCGGTCCAGCAAGAGGCCTGGACACAGAGTGGCTCCTCAGGCACTCAGATGTGTCTGAGCAAACACAAGAGGCAATCGAATTACCCTAACACCGGCCACTTCAGAGCGCACGCTTGAGATGACAGTTTCAGCTTCAAAAGAGGTATGCAAACCGGAATAATGAAATGTTCCATTTTATTAAGTTCCTGGCCAGAGGGAGGGATTGTCTTAGAAGGGAGAAAAGGTGGGGAGTTTTTAGCTTGATTTCTGTGACGCTGATAAGCAGTAATTTTTGCAGAGGGGGGAAAAAGTAATCCACTGCAATAAAATCATTTTCATAGAGCCATGAATGAGTTATTGCTTGGCATAAGGCACGGCTCCTAATGGCTGCCAGAGCTTCCTTCGCCATCTTTCATGGGTCAGTCCGACGTTTTTATAGTGCTGACACAAGGGAGAGCATTCATGTTGCTTCCATTCTCCATCTGTCAACAGTTAGAGTAGAGTGCCACTACCTCAAGTTCACTTTTGATCTGATTTCTGTGTCTGCTCGGCACCGGACTGCGGGGTACACTGTGGGAGCAGGGTGGGTCTGGAGGCCAGTGGTACCACGTTTTCAGACCATGAATGGTTAGAAGGTTTGGGAGTAAATCGTTTTTGCATGAATCAGAGGAAAGTGCTATTTCCTCTCCTTTATGGTTTATCAAGACCCTGGCCACACTGCATCGGCCCTGCTTTCCCGGGGCCTCCCTGAACTTTGTCCATGTTCCACTTCCAGAAAGTGGGACTCTGTTTCTCACTGGACCTGGTATATGCCTGGCCCTGAAACAGCTGCTCAGAGCGCTGGTCCAATGCACAAATGAGGAGAAAACACTTATTTTGTGTGTGTGTGTGTGCCTCCACGTCTATGACCCTTCCAGTAGTGTCTGTGTGACTTGCAGCATAACATACTTTTCCTCTCTCTTCATGTCACCTTCCACAAAAGCTGTTGGAATTGAGAAAATTAGAGAGATGACAACTCTTGGTATGAGGATGACTTGGTGCAAATAAATGGAAGTGATTTGATTCTTTCCGTCCTCTTGAGAAGTTCTATTGATTTTTGTGCAATTGGTCTTAGTGAACAATTATCAAAGAGAAATAATAATCTCTTAAAGAAAATTCCTGTTCTGTATAGAATCACATACAAAGAAGCCACATGGATAACCCCAGGTCAGAGGTGAGTGAGCGTAACTCAAGGTCCAGGATAGGTGTACACTTCGGGAAGTTTTTAAGAGAGCAAGGATTTATGGAGCACCCAAGAAAAGTTTTAGTTTGTTGAGTGTCTTCTTGTTTCTTTTTTTTTTTTTGTATCTTTCTGAAGCTGGAAATGGGGAGAGACAGTCAGACAGACTCCCGCATGCGCCCGACCGGGATCCACCCGGCACGCCCACCAGGGGCGACGCTCTGCCCACCAGGGGGCGATGCTCTGCCCCTCTGGGGGGTCGCTCTGCCTTGACCAGAGCCACTCTAGCGCCTGGGGCAGAGGCCAAGGAGCCATCCCCAGCGCCTGGGCCATCTTTGCTCCAATGGAGCCTTGGCTGCGGGAGGGGAAGAGAGAGACAGAGAGGAAGGAGAGGGGGAGGTGGAGAAGCAAATGGGCGCTTCTCCTATGTGCCCTGGCTGGGAATCGAACCCGGGTCCCCCACACACCAGGCCGACGCTCTACCGCTGAGCCAACCAGCCAGGGCCTCTTCTCGTTTCTTAATGCCTGCTATTGTGTGTTACCTTTTTCCTCTTAAGAAGGCCAGATGAGGTAGAGCCAAGGGAATCTGAAGCTTCGTTAATTACTGTGGGTGTCTTCTGAGCTCAGAGTCCCGTGCGGCTTAGCTGGGAGCTTCATTTATTATGGAAGGAACTAGAGAGGAGTGAGTTGGACTACTTTTGTTCAACAGAGTAATGGTAATGGATATAATTTATTTAGTATTTTTAGGTAGCATGCATGCTTTACTTACTATCTCCAATCCAGGCAATAATCTTGCAAAAGAAATGTTTTACTCTTGTTTGTCAGATGAGGGAACAGAAACTAGGGATTACGTGACTTACCCAGGCTTAATGCCTCATAGGTAATAAGGTTGAGTATCTAACCCCACCCTATGACCTCCCCAAACTTATTTCTGCTGTATTATATGATAAATCACTTTCGTTTGTGAGGAATCAGCATCTAAACTTCTGATTACAAGGAGGAAAAGATTTTCTGAAAAAAAAAAAATACTAGCAACTGAAGAACACGTTAAAAACATGTGTTAGTTCAGGCCGTGTGGTGGCCATCCTGTCCTCGGGGCCCACATCCCTGAGTGTCCACGTCAGGGTGGGACAAGGCCATAAATATTTATAATTTTGTATACCTGTTGTAAGACATGAGGGGCAGCAAACAGCTTTTTAATTTTATTATTATTTTTTTAATGGTGACTAGATGTCTATGTTGATACCGGCAATTCTAGGCTCAGGATTATAATGTGGGGCCTGGTACATTCTATCACCTGCCCAACCATTTGTAATGCTGAGAAAACTGGATTAAAGTGATTTTATAACAGTGTTGCCCCTTCCGTGGACTCCTTCTGTTTACACTGTAGAAGGTAGAATGGCCAGTCTGTACTGGGCTTTGAATAAACACTGTTTTCTGCAATAATAATAATAATAATAATAATAATAATAATAATACATGTGTTAGCACTTATTCATCAACATGTATCAGGCACCCACTTTGTGCAGGGTTCTGCCCTTGCGTCAGAGGGATGGGAGTAGGGTGGGGATTGGTTACCGTTGTTTCTGGGATCCATGAACCCAGAAGTGACTTCTTCCCATTACTATCTTGAGACTTAACTATCTCAGCTACCTCATTAGCACGTGTTAACTTGTATTGTTAGTTACTTAAGCTTTGAGATCAAAGAATTGTTTTCTTTATATTTTCTTGTGGTGAGATTACTGGCAGTATACATAGCAGGTACTTGATATATGTTTGATTGATAAACTAACTAACTGATTGATGCAGTGTCTGCTGGGATCTGCTTATAATTTAAAAGTCAGGGTGCATTGGGCTGAGACAGCATAGAAAGCTTCAAATACAGGCATTGGAAGCTTTGCAGAAAATACTTTTGAAGCAGCTGCAAAAAACCATCCACAAGTTAGTGGTGAAAATACTGGCAAGAGAGAAAGGAGTCTGGGTACCAATGCAGATTGCTCCTACAGTGGACTGGAGCCTGATTAAGGAGCACAGCCAGTGCCTGATGGAGCCTGCGTGCCTTCAGAGCTTCTTGCTCCTAAGGATCTCATTCAGCTTTAGTTTAGGATGATAATAACTTCAACTCCAACTCTGGGATGGCCATTGATCAATGAAATGAGCTGGCAGTTTCCAGACAGTTTCGTGAAATGAAATACCTCAAATTGACCAGCCTGAGAACATTTTTCACAGCCTATCCATCCCTTCTGAGCTATTCAGGGAGCAAAGTAAAAGAAATGAGGACTTTGAAATTGCTGCTTGTCCAGTGGCAACCTCTTTGGGACACTGAACTAGTTGCAATTTATCTAGTTTTCCCGCTTAGAGAATTGGCAACAGCAGCTGCACCAACCACATTTAATGAGAATAGATGTGTCGGATGCTGTACTTAGTCTCTTGATCTCATTTAATTTTTATAACAAATGGGTAAGGTAGCAATGCTTATCCTTAGTTTAGAGATGAGGAAACTGAGGCTCAGAAAGGGAAATAAGTTACCCGAAGTCACACAGCCTTGAACTCTAGGTCTATCTGATCCAAAGCCATGATTTAAAAAATTATGTAAATAGCCTTTTCCCCTTACAACATCTTTTCTTAAAAGAGAAAATTCTCCCTTTAAAGTGGAATTTGAAGACATGAGTTAGGTCCTTAGTCATGATCTGTTAAGTTATGTGTCCTTATGATGTGGGAGATAGGAAATACAAAAATAATTTTGTGCTATTTCTCAGTTTGGCAGCCATTTCAAATAAACTAACAATTTGAACTCTTTTGTACAGAGACTCCATTCCCCTTGAGGTTTGTTATAGCCATGCCACTGGTAGGATTTAAATTCCTCCTGTCGGTGGGGCTGCCAAGGGTACAGCCCAGACGGCCAGGAGAAGGGCAGTAAAACCAAGAAAGAGAAATGACGAGGATGGGAGGAGAAGAAGTTTAACATGTTTCAATCACTTGAAGAACATCCAAGTATAATTGTTGAACTAGAAGATGGAAGAACATGACTGATGCTTTGAAGTGAAGTTGGATGTGGCTAAATGAAGATGAAGGCCAGTTAAATGTGCAGGAAGAGGTGAGGTCACTAGAGGACACAGTGTAGAGGGAGAAGGAGGTAATCAAGGTAAGACTCTTGTGTGAGGAAGAGGAATACATATGCCCTCCTAGGCATATGGTCCACAGAAATGGGTATGTACAGGCATATGCAAAACATGCATACAAAAATATTCATGAGTTTTATTCATAGTAGTCAAATGTACATCAGTAGAATAGATAATAAATTGTAGCATATTCCCACAGTTAGAATAGTATATAACAATTTAAAATGAACTAGTATATATGGGACAACATAACAATCTCACAGATATAATGTTAAATGAAGGATTTAAAAAAAGAATTTATAAAGAGAGAAAACACTGATGAGGATTAATTTTCTTTTCTTTCTTTAAGGGGATGTGGATTTTGAACCTCCCTTACAGGGTACCTGTAGCAAGTCTTTCCTACCAGCTGCTTTGGTGGTGTCCATAGAGTAGAGATTTGGCTTCTGTTGTTTAACTTGCAGCTCCTCTTACTCCCCAACACCCCGGAGCGAACAAAAGTGTCAAGGTTACAGACATTTTATTTTTAAAAATTTTCAATTTATTTATTTATTTATTTATTTATTTATTTATTTATTTATTTATTTATTTATTATTTTACAGAGACAGAGAGTGAGTCAGAGAGAGGGATAGACAAGGACAGACAGGAACAGAGAGATGAGAAGCATCAATCATTAGTTTTTCATTGCGCGTTGCAACACCTTAGTCATTCATTGATTGCTTTCTCAAATGTGCCTTGACCGCGGGCCTTCAGCAGACCGAGTAACCCCTTGCTGGAGCCAATGACCTTGGGTTCAAGCTGGTGGGCTTTTGGTCAAACCAGATGAGCCCGCGCTCAAGCTGGCGACCTTGGGGTCTCGAACCCGGGTCCTCTGCATCCCAATCCGACGCTCTGTCCACTGTGCCACCGCATGGTCGGGTATATTTTTTAAATTTTTATTTTATGACTTTATTGAGAGAAGAAGGGAGAGAGAGAGACAGAGACAGGAGCATCGCTCTGTTTCTGTACGTGCCCTGACTGGAGCTCAAACTGGCAACCTCTATGCTTTGGGACAATGCTCTTACCAACAGAGCTATCCAGCCAGGGTAAGATCACAGAAATTTTAACCGGGCAGGCTTGACCCTGGCTCTTGGGAGCTGGCCTCTATGACTATACCTGCTCACTAAGGGTTTGTTAGCCTTCTTGATCACATGTTGAGATTTTGTACGTGGTCTTCATTTTTTTCAGTTTCAGTTTCACGTTTAGCCTAAATCAGTCTCCTTTGTGAAAAACTCCAAATAAAATACAGAAATAACAAAAATCCCACCAAAGGGATTTTTTTGTTGTTCAGTATGAATTTTGTGAGTACGTTTGCCTTATATGCCCCAAGGATTAATGAGTGCTAATTTAGGAATCTGCTTTAATGTGGTTTAGCTATGAGTCAGGTCTTTTAGAAATTAGCATAAACTTCTCTCTCTTTCTCTCTCCACATGAGACATCAGTGTTGCAGTTTATTTCCTTTTGCTTCTACCAAGGCAAACACGCCACATGGTTAACTAATGCCAGCTACCATGTGACAAAGATCCAGCCAGCTGAGAGCGTTAATTACACAGATGAACATAGGATGAGGACAGAGAAAAAAGAAGTCTCCTTCAGCAGGAGGAGGAAGCAATCAGAGGAATCGGGAAATTTGTGGGGCAGAAGAAAGACTCCTAACATCTTGAGAGAGTAGCGGTGGCAAGGGCTGGAGGCTGTCAAGCTGTGCAGGACAGGGTTAGTAACAAGAGGCTGGACGTGAGGCTCTCAGGGATGGCAATGGCAAAGTCTGTGAAAGACTTGGAGGAGGGGTGAGAACCCCAGCTGAGCAGGGATGCATGTTCAGTTAGTGTCCACCTGCCATCAAGATTTTAAACTGAAAAGTAAAATTCTCCCCACAAGTAAGCAACTGAGCATTTCCAAGAATCCATGATTTTCTGTGGGGTAAAAGTGGTGGATAAAGCATCTGAGAGATTGAACTGTTTATTCTTCTATTGTTCATTTTAACTAAGTGACATTAATTCAGTGGAAACATAGGCTTTATAAATGATTGTTCCATTTTTTCTTTTTTAGTGTGGAGATTTAAAAACATATAGAAAAGTGAAGAGTATAGTATGATCCCTCAGATGCCTGTTACTCATTATGCAGTGCTAATAATTAACAATAGCTTGTCACTCTTTTCTTTATTATTATTATTATTTTTTTGTATTTTTCTGAAGTTGCAAACGGGGAGGCAGTCAGACAGACTCCCGCATCCACCGGCATGCTCACCAGGGGGCAATGCTCTGCCTATCTGGGGTGTTGCTCTGTTGCAACCAGGGCCATTCTAGCGCCTGAGGCAGAGGCCACAGAGCCATCCTCAGCGCCCAGGCCAACTTTGCTTCAATGGAGCCTTGGCTGTGGGAGGGGAAGAGAGAGACAGAGAGGAAGGAAAGGGGGAGGGGTGGAGAAGCAGATGGGCACTTCTCCCATGTGCCCTGGCCAGGAATCGAACTCAGGACTCCTACACGCCAGGCCGACGCTCTACCACTGAGCCAACCGGCCAGGGCCAGCTTGTCACTCTTGATACATAATCGTTTTTGGAAGATGAGTTCAGGGGAATTTTAGTTATTTTTTTGTATCAAAGGAGAGCTCATGTCTACCTCTCAATCTCATTTGTTCTTTTAAATAAAAGTAACCACCAACTATTCATCATAGAGATATGTGGGACTATTTTTCTTTTTTTAGTAAGCACAAGTTGGCACAATTTTGGGAGCAGGCAGCAAGACCTGCTGGGGTTGGCATTTTTACCTTCAGATGCTATGCTGGACTTATTCACACTGACAATGGGTGACTGGTAATATTTCATCTCTATTTTCATCTCAGTTAAAGATTTCATTTTAACTGAGAATCAGAAGCTCTGAAATGAATGAGTGTGTAATGGCAGAATTGCAGATGTCAGTAAGCAGGTTAAGGAATTTTTTTTGTGTGTGTGTGGTGCAGGGATTGAACCCTCAAAATCACTGGGAGGAGGTAGCCATTTATTTTTAGACACAAAATGCTTGAGCATGTTGTTGATGCCCCCAGACTAGGGTGGGCCGGCTCACCTTCAAAGCTCCCTGGCACAGCTCCCTCCTCGGAGAGCTGGGCAGCCGGCTCTTGTGCCTTGAGGATCTCTTTCCACGAGGAAGGTCAAGAGCTTGTGTCTGTGGTGGCTGCTGGGGTTTGACAGAGGAATGTGCAGCTGTTCACTTTATTTTTACTCCCTCCCGTCCTTTCCCTCACAAGGGCTGTCCACCCTCTACTGCCTTCTGAAATGAGTATTAATGAAATCCTCTTTACTTTTCCTGAACTCTTGGTTTTTCCTCTTAGTTCCTGATTATTTTAATTCTGCTGGGCTCGTTTTCATGTCCTTTGCCTGCTGGCCCTTGATTTACAGTCTAGCTTTTCTCTCCCTCGCATCCTTCTGTTCTCCTCCTATCATATTCTCTTTCTTGTGTTCTCTCTTCTTTGAGCTTGCACAGACTGGAGCAAATTAAAATACACTTTTCAAATTTTACTGGCCCAATTATTCTATTTTAAATGAAGTCACGACAGCAATCACACTGATCTCTGAAGCTCAGGAAATCTGAGGACAGAATAAAAACACCAGCTCTTCTCTTGCCTTACTGGCCGCTTGCTTTGATGGGGTTTTATCTTAAAGAATATTATAGATTTAATGTTGTAAGTCACATTAAAAATTTTTTCACAAACATAAAAAGGTAAATTGCTAATATTTTGGAATGAACTAGTACACATTTTTTGAGCATCTACTTGGTGCATGGCATTATACTGATCAGCTATACCTTTTTACTGGTATATTTCCCAAAAGGCTGGTATCCTATAATTTATCTATAGAGATTGGAAAAAGAAGAATAAAAGTATTATGCAAGTTTTCTTTTTCCATTGAATTTTTGAGAGAGAGGAAGGAAGAGAGAGAAACAGAAAGAGAGAGAAGAAAAAGGAGAGAGAGAAACATTAGCTCATTGTTCCACTTACTTGTGCACCCATTGATTGCTTCTCATATGTGCCCTGACTAGGGCTTGAACCTGCAACCTCAGGACGGAGCTGATGACCCTGGAATTCAACCAGTGACCTTGGCACTCTGGGATGACACTCTATCTATTGTGCCACGGGCCAGAGATATTATGCACATTTTAAGCCATGAAATTGTCATATGATTTATTTTTAATAGTTTAGTTTCATTCTTATCTTCTCCATGAAGAGTTTTCCAGTCATTGTTGCTAGAAGATCCATCCTAGGAGTCTTTCATCCTTTTATCCATCCTTCCATCCATCCATCTGTCCATCTGTCCATCCATTTATCCATCCATCCACCCATTTCTTCCTCCCTTCCATTCACCTACTCATCTGGTGCTTACTCTATAAGGCACTCTGCAAATTTTGGTCATTCAAAAAACAGTATAGCCTCTGCCCTTAAGGGGCTGCTCTTAAGGGGCTCACATTTGATAGGAAAGAACTTATAATAATAACAGCAGATAACATTTATTGAGCTCTAAGTGTATGCCAGACATTACAATAAGCATTTAAAATACAGAGAAACCCCTAAAATTCCATTTTACAGATGAGGGAAAAAAATTGCTTTGCTCAAAATATAAAACATGAGGGCTAGTTTGACTAGGAAGAAGTGTTTATCTAAAACCCATAAACTTTAAATCTGATATGCTCAGCCTCAAACCCCAAGTACTAATGTGTCTAATTTCTACAAACTTTTACTCTTCTTCCACGACTAATGTATAGGAGAGGCTTTGGGGGCTATCTCTGGATGTTCAGACACAGAGAGCCTTCCCTGTGAGGACATCTTCTGCAATAAAGGATTAAATGGGTACTCTGCTACTCATAGTCCCAGAGCCAACGAGCTCTAGAATGAAAGGGAACCTGGCCCCTTAAGTCCAGTTTCAGGACAAAGCTTCTCTGTTGATCTCTCATTGTTGTGACCTCTATTGTATTTTAATATTATGAACATATTTTTATATCCCAGCTGAAGAGTTTCTTGGGTTATTGTCTCTGAGTAGCAGTAATGGCAGTTGTAAACAGTAGCAACTTTGGAAACAGAGCAGTTAAGTAACTTACTCAAGGTTACAGAGCTAAAAAGTGCCCTGCTGATTGATACTTGATTCCAGTATCAAGATACTTATCTCTTGTATTTAATTTGTTTCACTTACTTGGTGCTTATTGAATATGAGCTTGTTGTACAAAGAGCAAATGCTTGGAGCCAGACCAATCTGGGCATTAACATGCCCTCTGGCACTTGCTAATGTCATCATCTTGGGTACATGAAGCTTCCATAATCTTAGTGTCCTCATTTGTAGAAGTAAGATCCTGGTACTTACATAGACAGGCTGCTATGAGGATTAAATGAGATAATGAATACAGAGCATCAGTGTGGGCACTAGCACCCAGAGGTCCCCTATGAATGTTTGTCCTATTAATTCTAGTCACCTCACACTATTGGTTTTTGGTTCTCTAAGGGCATAATTTTGCTTATTGTGGGAACTCAGGAACAATCTCATGAATGAATAAGACTTTGAGGAGTCTTGTGAGACCAACCTTTGTCAGCTCTTGGTCTACCAAATAACTCTCCATTCTCTTCTTAATTTTAAGAGTCGTGTAGATATATTATAGAACACTAGGTCACCCCCCCAACTGGTTTATCATCATCATGTTCAAAGCCTTCAACAAAACAGATTTCCTGATCACAGTCCTAATAAGGTAGAACCTGATAATCTTCATTGTCTCCAGGTGATTCATGTGATCTACCGGTGTGGGGTGCTGCTAAGCATAGAGCAAAGTGTTTCATTTTCTGCAATAGCCAAATGTCTTATGGAGGGTTGCCAGAAAAAATATAGAATGTCTAGTTAAATTTGAATTGCAAATAAACAACCAATACTATGTTAGTATAAGTATGTCTCAGATGTCATACTTAATGCTAAAAAGCAATCCATTGTTTATTGAAAATAAAAATTGAACGAGGTGTCCTGCATTGTTATTTGCTAGAACTGGTAACCCCAGGTCCATAACGAGGCAGGCGTGTGAGGAAAAGTGGCCAACATGTCAGGGACCTTCTCTCGCCTTCTGAGGTGCACACAGAGCTCTTCTGGCCAAGTTTCCTCCCGATAAAAACCATGCGTTGTTAACTGGGTTGGCGAAGGCTCCTGAGATTTAATTTCTCTCACCACAGGTATTGTTTTATATAACCCACACACACACAAAAATGTAGATTTAAGTGTTGTGGTGAAGAGGATCTTTTTTTGACAATTTCTGGCCCTTGAGGTTCCTGGTGGCCACTCTTTTTATCACCACATCAGGGATAATTTGAGCAGAAAATGCTACTCACAGTTCTATTACTCACGATTGGCTGCTTTCCCTAAATTTGTGTCTGTAAATCCTCAGCCCTCTTTCCCCTTATTTCATTTTATGATCTGCAAAAGGCTGGAAAGACCAAAAAAAAAAAAAAAAAAAAAGCAACCTTCTGAGTTTAATCGAAAGCCTATCTAATAATAATGAGTCCTGTAGCAGGCTTGTAAAGAACTCAGATCAGATCCACTTAACTGTAATGGGCCTACAAAGTAATGAAGACTCAAGTGGTCCTTATTACGTATCAAGCTGTGAATCAGAACTCATCTAACATTCTGATTGCTGAAGGAAATCGGTAATTGATGTGACAGAATGGCCATTATTATTATTATTACTTATTTTTTTTATCCGGACATAGCAGCTAGGAGCCTGCCCCTAGCCTCCTCGGGGTATACCAGGTGTGCAGGGTACGTGTTGCCCTTCCATTAAATCTTCAGATGGGGGCTCTAATAAATTTTGCATTGAAATAAGTAATGACCACATTTAACGACCAGTTTGTCTGAGTGTTAACAGCTTGTGAGCCAACAAACTGGTCATTAACAGGTGCTAACTTCTGCTTTCTGGTTTAAACAATCCGTCCTCATCTCTCTCCTGTTTGTGTTGGGGGCTTATGCAAATTCCTGGCTGGTTTTTTTTTTTTTTCATTTTTCATGTGGTCACAGCTCTTATTAATCAGTTAGACACCTCTCTGCTAATGGCTCCTCTTCTCTGCGATCGTTTCTTATGTAGTCCATGGATGAATGAATTATTTTTAATCCATTTTACCCCCTGAAGGATGAACATATCCTGGCATCGTTTGCTCCCAGAATGAATTAGGCGTCAAGTCTTAGAGAAAAATCCATTCTTGAAACATGAAACCTCCTACTCAGGGAGAAGGAATGCAAATTGGTTGACAATATCCCCGGGTTTGAGGATGGCGTTATGTCAGCTGAAGGGATGTGACGAAGATTATCGTCTCTGTGCTAGAAGTGAACAGATGTTTCAATCTGAAGAGTGTGTGACTGACCCACACTTAGTTCAACCTGTCAAGGGGTTGGGCCTTCCTGAGAAATTCTCTTCTCACAGTCTCCCTTGATTTGGTTTTCTTGCTTTTGTCAGATCATCAATCAATTAAAAAACACACTTTTCTCTCTCAACATACCCTTGGGAGAATGGGGTTGGGAGAGAGGGTTTGGGCCGTTGGTCCTATTAGCACCATAGCTTCCTGTAAACAGAGGGAAGGCAGGAAACGGAAGTCCAAGCATCTTGAACACCGTGCGTGGATGGAAGCTGCCCTGGATTAGACACTTTTCGTTCTAATCCAGTGCTTCTCAAACTGTTGGTGGCACAGAACCATTAAAAAATAATTCCAATCCATTGCATAATGATAATTTATATAATATAAAATAATGTGCTTGGATGTTTGGGCAATGTCAAATTGCTAAACAAGCTTCCACATGCTTTCTCTCACTTCCTGTACTTATCCTATCATGGAACAGGTCCTGCGGAAGCAGTATCAGCCCGTGGGACACACTGTGGGCAGTGCTCCTCTCATGAGCTTGAGTCTTTCCTTTTTACAACTAGGAGGGTGGGTGGAGGGAAGCTGTGTTTCAGCCATTCTTGCAATACTCATTGTCTTGGGATGTCTTTCATGGGGAAGCGTAGACAATGATGTGGTGAGTGTATGAACAAGGAACATTTGTCCCAGCTCCCTATATTTTATCTATCTATCTATCTATCTATCTATCTATCTATCTATCTATCTATCTATCTATCTATTTATTTATTTTTGTGACAGAGACAGAGAGAGGGACAGAGAGAGAGAGAAAGAGAGGGACAGATAGGGACAGACAGGCAGGAAGGGAGAGAGATGAGAAGCATCAATGCTTTGTTGCGGCTCCTTAGTCTCTTTAGTTGTTCATTGATTGCTTTCTCATATATGCCTTGACCAGGGGGCTCCATTTGAGCCAGTGACCTCTTGCTCAAGGCAACCTTGGGCTCAAGCCAGCGACCATGGGGTCATGTCTATGATCCCACACTCAAGCCAGTGACCCTGTGCTCAAGCTGGTGAGCCCACTCAAGCTGGCAACCTTGGGGTTTCAAACCTGGGTCCTCCACATCCCAGTCCACTGCTTTATCCACTGTGCCACTGCCTGGTCAGGTGCTCCTTGTATTTTTAGCATAGTCTTCTATGATATTTGACTGACATGGAGGAGGTAGCTTAAAGCAATTTTCCCTCCTGGGTGTTCTTCAGACCAGAGTGGCCACAGCACTTGTCTTGACTACTGGTAATCAAAGCCCAGTAATAGTGACAAAGATGTCTTGCCTGGTGGTAAAGTTGGTGTTTGGGGAGGAAAGGTAAGAGTGAGCGGGGTCCTTTTACACATGGAAGTGATTCATAAACTGGGGATTTTAAAGGGTTATGTATACTTTATAAATGTTAGAATTTTGAAACTTAATAATATAGCTTGTAGGGATGATGAGAACAATCTGTAAAATGGCATTTAAAGGCACTTTGAGGCTTTTTTCTCAGATGCTATGAAGATTAATTGTATCAGTAAGCTACAAGGTACCATTTACCTTCTTGCTTATGGTTATTTTCAGTTTCCCACGGAATGTGAAATAAAAGTGCACTGTTTAAAATTGTGAGTAGGGTTCAACACTTTAATATTTTAAAGGTAATTTACATATTGTTCAAATGATATTGAAAAGAAAAACACAGTTAAAAGTGAACATGTATTTTATGAGGACTTGGTATCGCTGAATGGCCAGCAATAGTCATATGACTATCAAATTTATATAAGAGGCTTTGCTGAATTTGAACTAAAATATTTGTATTCTAATTCTAGCACTTGTAATTCTTACAATTCCTTTGTCTACTTGCCTGTTTTCTTCTCATTGATATATATATTGAAGTCCTCAAGAATTCAATCTATCTCTTCAACTCAAATGAAGGGGACACTTACTATAGGGAGGCGAGGTGCTGGACACTGAGAAGCCAAACTGAAGTAAGACATGTGCTTTGCCCTTACCGGTGCTTGCAGCACAAATAGGAGAATCCGGCAGAGACCCAGCGCGGTGCTGTGATGCGCAGGCGAGATCATCACTTCTGGGCAGTGGGCTGCGGGAAAGGTGGAGGCTTGTAGAGGGAAGGGGAGAAATTCTCGACAGAGGCCAGCAAACTTTTTCTATGAAGGGCCAGATAGTAAAGATTGTAGGCTATGCTTCTCAGATGGTTTTAGTTGTAGCTATTGAACTTGGTGGTTGTGATATGACCGTGTTCTAATAAAATTTTCATTTACCAAAACAGGTGATGTGCCAGATTTAGCTTATGGGCTACAGTTTGTCACTGCCTCTTGCAAATCTTGAGGGGAAGGTGAGAACTGAAGAGCTTGAATGCAGGAGTGGCACGCTGCGTGGGTATGTGGGGGAGGGGAAGGAGTGGGCGATGGAAGCAGACACATGTTAACAGTAATTCTGAAGAGCAAATGGCCAAGGTATGATGGGGCAGAAGATATTTTGAGGGAAGTAAAAGAAAGCAAAACCTGGAATTAAATGTGGATCAGTTCTAAAAAAAAAAAATTGGATGCTAGCTGAGTAATCTGAACTTTAACTTGAAGGTAATGGGGGGAAAATCACTGTATCAGTCAAGCAGTATAGGTTAGCAGCAATAAAAACAAACAAACAAACAAACAAAAAACAACTCAAGAAATTATTTTCATAGTTCTATTCATACAATAGCTTACTTCGAGCACACACAAAATGTGATATGGTTGAGGCCAATCTGCAGGATGATAGCCAGTCATCCTTATCTGGTGACTCAAGGATTCAGGTGCTTCTATCTTGTGGCTCTGTCATTTCATTATGTGGCTTCCTGGGTCACCACAGCAGGAAAAGCAGAGCCTGGCAACCTCACACTTACTTCTCAATGCTTTGTTCCAGGAGTTATATTCTCTCCTTCATTCACAATCCAATGGCCAAAACTCCTTGCATGGTTCTGTGCAGCCGCGAGAGAGCTGGCAAAGAAAATCAGAATATTCTCGACCATACTGTCTGTAGGCAGAATGAAGCCAATAATTGTGGAGGAAGAGGGTGGCAGGGAAGTAACATGATCATAGCTTACCTTTGGAAGAGTAATCTAGGGTTAGGGAGAGGCAAGGAAACCAGTTAGGAAGTTACTACACAAGTCTACTCAAGAGTCAATAAAGGACTGAACTAAGGTGGTGAAGGAACTGGAAGGAAATAAAAAGATGCGTGGGAATTCCATACTGACAGGGTGCGAGGACAAAGAAAAGACTGGGATGAAAGGTGTTTCTGTGGAGCATAGCCCAGGAATGTGCTCTGGGAAGTCAGAAAGAAGGGAAAAGTCATAGAAGATGTACAATTCAATCTGGGAGGCGTATTGATTTTAGAGTGCGTGGTGGACATTCAAGTAGAAGCTTCTGAGATCGTTAGAAATTGGGACTGAGAGACTTTAGATGTGGTCATTGATTCTGTAAGGCTAGATGAGGACCCTATGTGACAACAATAAAGAAGAGATGTGTGGCATCTGGGAGGGGAATGGGGTCAGGGGAGGAAGAAAAGGAGCTAACAGAAGAACAGTAAGACTGGGATACTCCCCTTTCATAAAATCCAGGTGAGACTGTTTTAAAAGGGAACATGTTTAACACTGTCAAAGCTGCAGAAGGATGAAAAGGCATATTGTGACGAACCCTGCAGATGACTGCTGTCTTCTCTAAGATGTCCCTTGTGTTTCTGGGTGTCCTCTGCCCAGCTTCAATGTGCTTTTGGCTCCAACTGCCTACACCTGCAAGAATGCCTTCAGGCTACAGGAGTGACTATGTTGGAACACTCAGAGAGGAGGAAGTGCCTAGAATTGACCTTCCCCTACTTCCCATTCCCAGCCCTTAGCCATGTTTACAGGTGAGGAGTGTGAAAGCCCAGCCCCCCTCCTTAGGTTGGGGCAGCTCTGAGGTATAATTCACACTCTAGAACTCCCCCGTGGAACTTGGCTTGGCTTCTTACCCTACACTGCTTTGCTTCCCTGCTCCCTCTCCTGTTTCCCCCAGGATCACTTGCCTATGAGTCCTCATTGCAGGGTCTTCTTCTCGGGAACAGTGTCTATGATAGCGGGTCTTGGGAGAACAGTCCTGATGACGAAGCAATCATTAGATGCCAGATTGTAAAGGGCTGAAGAGTAACTGGGTAGGAGCTTGCTGGAGACTCAGTAGGAACTAGTCAATGGAGAAGTTTGATGGTGAAAAGCTGAAGAAAATGACAGGGCAATACAGTCAAATAAGGTTGCTATTTGTATTTTAGATTAGAAGAAATCTGAGCATAGGGCTGGTCAGAGGGGTTGGAATTAATAGGAGGAAGAGACTGAAAATGCTAGAGTAGGTGAGAGGGGAGGCAGAGGCAAAAGTAAGCATGGAGGAGGCAGCAGAGAAAGTCTCCACACATGGGTGGGCATTACAAAGGAGGCAGCATAGTGTGTCCTTTGTCATAGACATGGAGCAGAAGCAGCACAACTTGAGGTAGAGAGTAACAATACGAGCAGTGAGGATGGAAGAAGCCAGCCTGGGAGGGACTTAGAGATGATGTAATGTAACTCCTCATTCTGGCAGATTGTGAAGGATTCAAAGAACTGAAGTCACTCAGCTAGCAAGAAGCAGAGCTGAGACTAGAAGCAGGTCTCCTCATGACTCCTGGACTTCTGTTGCTGCCCTAATAAGCAACCAGGTCACCTGCAGAGAGAAAAGCACGTGAGAATGAGGACTTTGGACAGTGGAGAGGATACTCCTTCCCAGGGACCCTGTGCCAAAGACAGAACAAGAACCGGGCACAGACTTCATCTCTCCTAGAATAGCTTGTCGCGAATGCCACAGGACACACTGAATGTGACAGCTTCAGCAAACTTATTTGTTGGGTGGAAAAGCATCTTTCAGTCCAGACAGCCTGGGGGTTACGGAGAAAAGACTGTAAGGCAGTGTTTTTGAGTACTGCTCTAAGGAGGACAAATGGGGTCCTGGTTCCCGAGACAGTTTCCAAGTTGACTTGAAAGTGTATGATTGTTTTAATGCCTTTAATACAGACATAAGCACTTCTTAAAGAGGTTTGTCAACAAAGAGAAGCCTAGCAGGTTTCCTGATTCTGGAAAGGCTGGAGGTCAAGGCAGCAGAGAGGTGGAAGGGGTCTGACAAGTTTTTTTGTAAGGGTCTGGAATTTAACTTAAGTCATTAGTTATTGGGCATTAAAAAGGGCCCTTTGTTTTTGCAAGAGGATTTATGGCCTTTTATATGTTTATTTTACCTTCACTATTAGACATCCAAGGAAGAAAGAACACAAGGGTCAGAGACTCCCTCTGTCTGGCAATAGGTCACATCTCCCCTGATTTGCAAGCTTAAGGTGTCCCCTGAAATAGTGATGGGAGAATGGCATGCTTTCACTGAGCTGGGCCAAGGATTTGACTCACTTCTCCTCTAAGAGTCAACTCTCCTACCCTCATTCTCACCCTGTTCAGCTGGACCCCACCTTGTCCACTCATGTTCACTGTCGTTCACTGACTCTCTTGCTCACATTTTCATGCCACTCACTGTCTGTCAGGTTCTGTTTGGTCTGTGAGAAAATCAAAGTAGGATAAACTATAATAGTTGCCCACAAAGAGTTTATAGCTTAGGTGAAGAGCCTTTTATATACTTCAAAAGTTAAATAGTTGCTTTAACTAAGTCAATTGAAGGCAGTTTTGAGAGGTATCAGTGAATTGTTCTTTACTTTCAGTTTAAAGATCCTCTTGCTTCATAGACTGGACTGGGTGTTCTATGGAGGTTTTTTAGTGAAAGTGGAAGGACAGCCACACCGTGAAGATTGGGCAAAGTTTGGATGCAGAAGGTAAGAAGAGGCTGGGGCGGGGGGACATTTATCTTCACGTACAGCATATGTATGTATAATCTCTGATGGAGGTTTAAGCACATTCAGCGCGTAAAGGGAACATTGATCTGTTTTTATTCCCAAGGCAAATGAACTTGTGTGGACAGCATGGAGCTCATTAAGTGCTTGGTGTATTGGGAAGCAGTTTTTGAGAGATTGGGATGCTGAGCCTGGTGACCTTGAAAGGTCACTCCATCAATATGTAGTGAAGGACTCTGAGTGGCATGGATTCTACTAAGGAGAGGCTATAGGAGATATATAGGTGAAAGAAGGTCTTGTCCTTGCCCTTGAGGACCATTCAGTCAATGATGGGTGATGGGCACAAGCACACACACAGAAATTCAGCAGTTCAATAGGTGGTACATCAAAATTACTAGAGGAATGTAGAAAAAAGATGGTGCTGAGGAAAGGAGTGTTGATTATTGAGCATGCTTTTTTTTAAATGAAACTTTTGGCTTTGGGGGGACTTTTTTTTTAAGGCAATGATGAAGATATATGAAAGAAACATGATTGTTCTCAGGAGACTTTACTGAATTGGAACATCTTTGCTCTTTCATTTGTATCAACAATGTGCTTTCATCCAGGGTCATGATGAAGGAAATAAACATGGAGAAGTAACTCCTATAATTACCTCTTAAACCTGTTTTGAATCATTAATTTTCTGTCCTTTTTAACTATTTTCATGTCAGAGCCAGAACTGCTAATGTGTCCATAAACCACAGCCTTTTTTACCTCTTTCGTCAACATATGGTCATTCACCTTTGGAGGCGCTAATGAGCAATGAAATGTCCAGCACTGGGGAAAAAAAGAAGGGAGGTGGAGGGATGGTGGTAAATTTGAAGACTCGAACCTACATTTCTGAAATTTAAAGTTTCCATCCATGAACAAGAAGGCATTTCATTTTGGTGTATGGACCTTTGATCTCTCATTTTAGGGACTGTCCCTTCTTGGTCTCAGACTTAGTTAGTTCTTGAACAAAATCTGGGTGTGGATAAAAGTCCTTCTACGGTTGGAAAGAGAAATTTCACAGATAACCCCGAGGTAACCCATCCGGAAAGCAAAGAGTTGACTGCGCCATACCTAATTGACAGTGGAGGGGTAACCTCAGGTTACGTGCCTTTTGACTAAAGTTCCATATTAGCTGTTTGCTTGGAAGGAGCAGATGTTTTGGCTCTGGTGGTCACTGCTCACCTCTGTCTGGGAGGTGCATCAATCACTTTAATTATAATGGAACATGGGGCCAGGAACTGAAGGAGAAAAATCAACCCAATCCCAAGAACAATCTTTCTTGATGAATTCCCCCCTAAATCGAAACAATTCACTGGATATCCCAGCTGGGGTTCATATGCTTTTGATTACTGTGGGCTATTTAGCTCTACAAAATGACAGGCTGCTTAATGGACTTTTAATGGTTATAGGTTTCTCTCTCTTTTTTTAATGAGCTTCACCAGTTTGTTACTAATGCCCTGTAGAAATTTGGCGAGGGGCCAGACTTGATGTTACACATTTCTGGTTTCCAGGCGGCACGCATGCAACCATCATAGCCAGTGGGGAAGTGTGTTGCCAGTCGTAGGGTAATGCCATCAGGGCAGGGGAAGCAGGAAAGCTAATTGTGTGCCCTGTCGTCCTAATTGTTATGTCATCTTAGAGAAGGTGGTTGCACATTGTGGCTGAAGTTAACCCTGAAGGCATCAAAAGCCCTGGGATTCAGGTGGCAGGAGAGTCTGCAACATTGGGAGTGGCTTTGCTTTCCCCTGATTTCCACACTGGTGGGGAAAGGCGCCCCTCATAGACCCAGTTGCATCCTGTCCACCCAAAGGCCTGTGGACATCCCAAGAGCAGGGCCAGGCTTTATTCAGTCATGTTTATATCCACAGTGCCTGGAGCCCATTGAGGTTATTCAATTCATATCTGTTGAATGAGAAGCCACAAGTAATTAGAAGAGTGAAGGAGAAAAGCTTTAACTGAAGAGACTCCCTCTTCTGGGCAAAAAGCATGAGACTTGGGATCAGAGAAGAAAGATAAGTGAGAAAGAGAGAGAGAGAGCATCTTGAGTCACCAAAAATGGTAACTCTCATTTCTTGTCATTCACCAAACGTTGTGCTAAGCACTTTGTATCCATTACCTCCTTTAGTCCTTCCAGTGGTAGGCAGTGATATAACAACCAGCTTCAAGGGTGGGTGAGGGGAAGATGCCCAAATTTGTGGTATTTGCTGATTTCTGTGGTAAATACTCCCACCATGACCTCTTTCAAACTAATAATGTGATCTCAGCCAGCTGGTAAAATTCCAGAAAATCTACCAGTTGGCTTTTGTGAGCCTGCACGAGCATACCTACAGAGGTAGGCATCATTATCCCACTTAACAGATGCAGAGGATAAGGCTAAAGACATAAATAACAGGCCAAGGTCATGTTGGAAGTAAAGGACAGAATTCAGGTCCAGAGAGACTCCCAAGACTATGTTCTTGACCATTGCACTGCTTTTCTGAGCTCACTTCCCACACTAGTAGAATGACCACAACATTCAGAAGCAGGCCATGTGGGCCATGATTATCCAAGGCTCACTCTGGTTTTCTGGGCTGCTCTAGGAGGTTATGCATGATATCTGCTGTAGAGCTTCTTTGGAGGTTTCTGGTTCCTGGGTCATCCTCCTCCTTATTCATCTCACTCTCTGGAGGTCTTGCTTCTTAACTTGCAGTGATGCAGCTCCATTCCTATTGTAAGGGTCTTTATTATAGGGTCACCCCTTCATTTTATAGAGGAGCAAATTGGGAGACAGAGAAATGAAATGATTTGTCCAAACAACCCGTCAGTGACAGTGCTGAAAATAAATCTAGATGTCCCGAATTCTCACCTAAAGCTATCCCCTTGAAATGACAGTCTCTCCCACCTCTTAAGAATAATAAATGGTATTTGGAGTTTTAAAAAAAGTAGATGGGGTGGGTTTTCCTGCCCCACTGCTGATGTTCTTACTCACCACATGCTCTCATTTTGAAAGATCAACTTGACTTCTCTTGATTTGGGGGCAATGAGCCGAGAATTCAAGGACAGGCACCAGGAGCATGTTGAGAAGTGAATACAGCAAACATGAAAGACATTCTTTGGGGGCTTTAGTGGGAGAGGGAGGGGGAGGTAGGGAAGGTGGGGGCTCTTTGCTAAAATGTCCTCATGTTTCGGAGTCCCCAGATACTCCTAAATCACACCCAGGTCATACGGTGCCTCTACTTGTGTCTTGGCCCAGGGTGAAAACAGTTCACATTATAAAATTAACTTTCCACATTCGGCTGGCCCACGCAGGCCAGCTTTCTTTCAGAGTGAGTTTGCGAATGAATGAATGAATGTGTTGACTGGGTTACTGTTCTTAGGGGAGCCCTCTTTGCATTGGACTTGGAGGAGGATTAAAGCTGGTTTTGAAAAGTGCTGGTGCTCTCCCAAACACAGCATGCTGATAGAATCCTGGTTGCACTTTTATTTGCTATGGAACAAAATGCTCTAGTTTCATGGAAGAAATAGCCCAGCAGATGGTGTTTGGTGGATGGCATGAATGTAGCCTTAGAAGTAAGCATTCAAAATAGACCAGCTTCCCCCCAAATTTACCATCTGCCCCTTACCCCATGAGGTCCACAGGTGGTAAAAAAAAAAAAGAAAAGAAAGGAAATAGATGCTTTTAGTTGTTATTGTTGCTATTTTAGTCTCCCCAAATTATGGAAACTTTCCCAAATTACAGCATTCTAAAATTTGGCTATTAAAATTTAGAGAGCAATGCTTCCTATTTAATAGATTTTTTATGGTTTAATCTGGTTTAAGAATAATTGTCTAAATGACATTGTCTTGTTTATCTTTTTTTGTTGTTGTTGTTAGCTTCTGATGTGATCCTCTCTCTGAAGCTCTCATGGCTGAGGGTTTTCTACACTCCCCTGGTTCTGCATTCACTGTCGCTTCCAATCTCCAAAAAGCAGGACAGTCTAATGTGCGCAAGACATGGACCCATACATATCTGGGTTTGAACTCAGGTTTTTGGAGCAACGGGCCAGTTAGTTAACCTCTCTAAATCTCAATTTCCTCATCTGTGAAGTGAGAAAATTAGAGGGATGAGTAAAACTGCTGAAGAAGGTTGTTTAGATGAAATGAGAAAAGGGATGTCTAGCACCCAGGATAGCGTAGGCAATGTTCCAAAAGTGTTGTTATTGCTCATATCCTCATCATTGTTACAGATGTCATCATTATGTCTGTCATCTTCAACAATGGATATCTAAACTGGAGAGTAGAAGGAAATTCTGGATACTGGTGATCTATTTCATGGGTGGTATAAAAGACTGTGAAATGCATCAGGCTGACTGCTCCCACTGTTTTTTTTCCTCCAAAAGCAGATTTTCAGAGGCTACCACCAGAACATGACTCGGAAGATGCAATCCTTTGTGAGGCTTTGATGGGTAGGGTTCATTCTTCAGGCAGGAATGATTTTTTTCACATTGTAAATGGTGGATGATTCAATGGGATGGACTAAGAATTGGGATGAGGAATCTGAGGTCAAAATTTTTTTAAGGACATGACTCTATTTTTAACACTGGGAACATGGGAAGTCATAATTTTTGATTCTCCCCCATTTGTGGAGAAATAGAAAGATTGGGTTTAACCCATAGAATGAGGTGGCTCAGATCTGGGGTAGGAGTTTGTAGCAGGCTAGATTAGATGCCCCTAACTTAAATGCCATTTCAATGATGGCAGAAATTGAGGAACCAAGAGTTTAGGTGGAAGTTGGGGCCCGAGAAGGAAACCTCTGGAGCATATTTTTGCAGAGCTTTCCACTGGGGTGTTGTCATCTCTGTTCTTGGTGCTTGTGCCTACATGAGAGAACGAGGATTTGCTGGGATGGAACTTACTGATGGGGGTGGAGCAGCTGTCCCAAATGAGACTCATAGCTCTTCAGAAAGGACCAAATGAGATTTGACCTGTAATACCTTACCTCTCTAGAATTGACCTGGTTAGAACCATGGATTTGTAGTAATAAAAGGTATCACAGAGGTTTTCCAGTCAACATAAGGCAACTCCAACACAATGAAATCAGTTTTTGATCATCCCCTCCTGACACCTGCCAAGATCCAGAAACCAAATATAGAGCCTGTGCCTTTGTGTTCTTGGTAGAAAAGGCCAGTGTCCCCCATTTCTTTCAGGCCCTTCTTATGCTAACAGTAGAGGTTGCCAAACTCATTGGATGCTGTTTAGTACATCATTATCTTTAATAAACATTAATTGAGTGTCTAGCTTAGTATGTACAAAGTTCATGATGAATAGACATGACCCTTGCCTTTAAAGATCCAAAAATCTTTAAGAAATAACTTTAGGATTCATTGAAGTAAAGAAGTCTAAAGTTTATAAATGTTCTGCCAGAGAAGTGTAATAGAGTCCCAGCCCAGGGGCCAGGATGGGGTTTTAGTGCTGGCTTTTTTCCTCCTCATTAACCGTGACAACTTGAGTAAGTCACTTGATATTTTTGAACTTCTTGCCCATCAATTTTAAAACACTGGTAATAATAGTTACTCCTCTTACTTCTGAATTTTGAGGCACAAATGAGATCATAGATTTACCTATAAACTGCAAAATATAACATCTTCATCATCATTATCTTCATTATTATCATTCAGGAGTTTTCTTTAGATACTGCTGTGTATTTGCATTTTCTTACCCTCTAGTACCCTATAAAGCAAACAAACACTTTCACTCAACAAGTCCAGGTAATTTGACAGATCAGGGTTTATATCACCTGGTTAGATGTTGCAGTTATCCATGTCACTTTTTGTATTTGTATGTGGCAACTTGTATAGTAGTGTTTTTTTTTTCTCCTTAGCCACACTGAGTTGAATGGAGTGAGACAGTGTAATTATAATACAGTGATGGAGCTCCTATTTTTTCACTATCAAAGTACACAAATGTAATGTTGACTGTTGTAGAGGTTGTAGCCCAGGAACAATGTCCTTCATGTCAAGGAATTTTATGGAGAGCTGGCACAAGTTGCAAACAATTTTAAGAAATAATGAATTTTTGGATCCAACAGAAGGCAGAAGTCTTGACAGTATATTACATCTCCATGGTTACAATGCTTATTGTTAATCTGGTCATCAAGGCTAAAATAAACATTCCAAACTGGGCCCACTGTCCAGAGGATAAGGTCGTTACCTATCTGATAATCATTTTAGTTTCCTTTACTTTATAACAGACGTTGAATTTTATTTAGTGACAATGAGCTCAGTCTCCCTTGCAACTAGAAGTCAGAATTAGGTTAAGAGATAGTTGTTGGGGAGAACTTCCAGGAAAGCTCTTTGAGAAGGAAACTATAGCTGACTTCTACCGCCTTTAGTTCTTTCCATTTTTCCTGCTCCATGCCTGGAGATGGAAGTGACCACTGGAGCCTCTTTGACAGCCATCATAGACCATGTGGCAAACCTGACGATGGAAGTCACAAGCTAAAGGTGATGGGACATGAAGTTAGAAGGAGCCCGACACCATGGCCCTGCCATGCTATTCTGGGCTGCCTCACTCTGAGCCTCCTTCACATGAGAAGAAAAACACATTTATTTAATCACTGTTATTTCTAGACTGTGCTACTAGCAACCAAATGTAATTCCTAACTGATACAGATGCCTTCCCTCCAGTGAGTAGTGCCCTTGTTTCTTTGTGGCCAGCCCCTGGAAACACTGTCTGTTGGTCCATGCTGATTCACAAGCCCCTACAAGAGCAAAGTTGGACTCAGCTTCTGCTAATGAGCAGAGGAATTGCTTGTGAATACAATGCTGGGATTATAAGGTGCTGGAAGCCATGCCAGAATAATAAGGTCAGATGGAAAATCATACCAGTAAATATCTTCAGTGAATATCCTGTCCCACCCCAGGTCCCTCCCAATACCATAGCCCAGACCCACAGTTGATGTATTGGGGCTGCAGCCTCCCTTCCCCAGATCCATCAGTTCCGTCTGTGGGGAGAACGAGAGGGTCTTGAGTACCACTCCAAATTTTTCACTGTGTAGCTGTTCAGCAGGAGCTCATATTTGTTCTGACTTGTAACTGAAATCCTTGTTTGTCTAAGCTTCTTTTCCCTGGCAATTTCCTCTGCAATCTCAAAGATGGTCGCTGCAGTTGGCTTCACTAGTCTCACTGTCCTTTGGCTGAAGGACACGCTGCACTGGGAAAGGTGCAGAGGGCATGTGGGCACTGCATCATCTCACGTGTCTCTGTATCATAAATGTCCTCCTGCCCATTCACTGTGGGCCTTGTTGTGCCGCACCCACCTTTGAAATAGTTTTAAAGCTAAGTTTCAGGAAAAGATTTCAGAGAGATTTCATAATCCTTGAATTGCTGTCTCATCACAGAGATAATATTTTAGTGATATGTTGGCACACTCCTGGGACAAACAAACAAACAAAAAAGGGTCAAATCCAAGTTAGCCGGCCTGGGAAGGTTGACCTTCTATGCTGGCCATCTTTTACTGGCGGTTTGATGGTTGTGGGCCAGATCTAAGTGTGTTTACAAAGGCCACTTTAATCTAAATCAGAAATTAGGGTGACAATATTGCTCACTCACTGTAAGTGACTATTGTAGATTTGCTGGGTGTTGTGACCATTTTAGGGTTACATATTTCTCACATAATCCCATACACCTCACATATCCTGAATAATGCTTATAAGAGGGTTGAGTAGGTAGGTGAGGTCCATTATGAAAGGGATTAAGCAAATATCTGCTGTCTAATGACTTAACAATTTTGCAAGACTGTTATGGTGAAAAGAATTTTTTCTCTCTTGGAATGACTTATTGTTAAATACACATAAGGTATGGCCAGGAGAAGGGAGTTCATGAAAAATAAAACTTGTTACCTTTGAAAACCTTTTTCAACATATATGAACTTAATCCAAACTGAAGAGTTTACTTCCATTTTTCTGAGACTTCAAATTAAACAAATTTGAAAATTGCAGGGCAGACTGTAATAATATTTTTCCAACATTCCCTTCTTTTAGGAGATTCAGGTCTATGAATTGAATAAATATACTTAAGAAAAAAAAAATCAACTCACCTGGCACGAATCACTAACATTGAAGGGCCGAAAATTTATTATTTTTTACAAGCCTTAAGTTGTTGTATAATACACCATTGTCGAATAGAAATATAATGTGATGTGTGTGTAATTTAAAATTTTCTAATAGCCACATTAAAAATCATTATGAACAAGTAAAATTAATTTTAATATATCTATTTAACCAATTATATCTCAAGTATTATCACTTCAGCATGTGATCAATGTGAAAAATTAACAAGAGATATCACTTTTTTTTTTTTTTTACAGTCTATCTCTATTGGGCTGGTCACATTTTAAGTGGTCAGTAACCACAAGTGGCTGATGGTCACTGTATTGGATAGAGCCAGTCTAGAGGACAGAGATTGTTTCTGATTTGCTCAGTTCCCTTCCAAGTGAAACAAACCAGTGCCTAACAAACTGACTTTTGATCATGAGCTCTTCATCCTCACACATTCATATTTCTGCTCAAAGGGCTAGTGTCCCATAAGACATTCCAGAAGAAGAGCTGGTCATCTTAAAAAATGAAGTATCCCAAAGCTGCTGGACACCCAGGCTTGAATGTCCCCAGATTAGGCAGGCCATGGGTTCCATGTTTTCTGGAAGAAATTGACCCCCTTGCAAACAGGAAGGTTCAAGGCATCAATTTTCTTTTACCTGCAGGGGGAGCTCTTGTCCCTTCACTCGTTATAAATTCCAAGTCGGGTTCTCAGAGGCCGGCCGCTCTGAGTTCTTTCACCTGAGTCTGTGGAGACTTTGTTTTTTGGCTCCAAACCAGCATTGCTTTCGCAATCTCCACACGTTACGGCTGCTGAAATGCTAGGACACCAGCCGGGTGGCGGCTTGAGTCTTGTGATTCCCAGGCAGTCCGGCGAAATGATAAACAAAAGTCTTTTGTGCAATATTAATAAGCTTCAAGCACTACCCAGCCGAGTTCCTTGTCATCCAAGTAAGTCATGTGTATCAAAAGCCCTTATATGTGAAAGTTTGTTTTCATATCTGGCCAGCCTTGAATGGGAGCCCCCTTTGCCATGTTGTAAAACAAACATTTGTTTATTTTGTGAACAGTGCTGGCAGTATGATACAGGAACCAGAGCCTGAATGGAGGGACCCCTTTCCAAGGAGGCTCCTTTGAAAACCTTTCTGCTGGACCATTCCAACTGTCAACTGATCTTGAGTTCTGTTTACATTAAGACAATAACAGTGTTTCCTAAATAAATAAGTCAGAGGCACCCGTGGGCCTTAATGAAACCCCATAAATGGGCTGGGAGGTGGGGGTGGGGGAAGGAGCTTTTGTGCTTGGCAGAAACAATGGCTAGTTCATCTTACTATGTATCCCAAGCCTGTGTTTTTAAGACAGAAGGAGACCTTTGTGTTAATTGCACTGATAAAACTCTCCCGATAGAGCGAGCTTCCCCTGGAACGCTGGGACAAAAGATGTGGCATTTTGCCTCATGTGAATGCCACACTGCTAGACAGACATTTTCTAAAGCAGAGAAGTATTGGTCACCGTCCTAGTAGATCAGCTAACCTCTCCTGGTGTGCAGAGAAAATAAATAAAAACCGTAAGACTAAACCATCTGCCACTGGGGGTGTCTGGCTTTTTTCTTGGTTGGTTTGGAGCTTCCAGGAATCCATTTCCGTTGCTGACCAGTCCAAGCTGTCTCCAGGCACAGTGGACGCAGAGGCAGGTACCAGAGAGGAAGGCATGCTGATGGGCAGTTTGGGTGTCAGTGGCTTTTCCTGGGAAGCAGGATTTCAGCCTGTTACTACAAGTTACATTTCTAAGCAAAATAGACATTCTAGATGAGGAAAGAAGGCTCAAGACAAGGCATCAACAGGGCTCACTGCCTATACATTTACAAAGTGTTTTATAATCAGTACAATAGCATCATTCAAACTCTCTACAATCAAGACTGCCTCATGCAAGTATTTTTTTTTATTAAAATTTCCACTGATTGGAGAGAGAGAGAGAGAGACAGAGAGAGAGAGAGAGAGAGAGAAGGAGGCATCAACTCGTTCCATGTTCCACTTAGTTGTTCCACTTAGTTGTGTACTCATTGGTTGCTTCTCCTACGTGCCCTGACAAGGGATTGAATTTGTGATACTGGTGCACCGGCTGATGCTCTATTGCATACACAGAACCATCCTGCCAGGGCCAGTATTTTCAATTATAAGGATTCCCTATTTGTTTTATTCCCTAGAAACATATTTTAATGAGTTTAATTGTAACATTCAGATAATTTAGACCTTTTTTTCTGGGTTAGCGTTATTTCATGTGCATTTTCTCTAAGTTGCCACCGAATCTATACCATTGTCAGTGGGTGTACCATCTTCCAAGTGGATATACAACAATTTACATATCCTTTCCCTTATTCTCACATATACTGCTCACAAAAATTAGGGGATATTTTATTGCTTCATATTAATTTTGAAATATCTCCTAATTTTTATGAGCAGTATATTTAGAATGCTCATGGCTTTTTTTTTCTTTTTTACTATTATGAATAACACTACAAAGAATATCATCATACCACAAATTCTTTCTTTTGGGGGGAAATATTAATTGGGATAAACCCCAGGACTATAAATACTTAAGGCTTTTTAACATCACGTTTTCCAGAAGGGTATTCAAACAAAGCTGTGTATTTTCCAGGCTGTAACTGCTACCTCCTTTTGACGACATTTCCTCCTTTATTTGCACACTCCTTTCCCTGTATTTGCCCAGGACAATCCCTCCACCTTCATGGGCTCCTTCAACTCCCCTGACCCTCGTACATATTATCTATTCCATTTCTTTATAATGCCAGTTCTGGGGTGTTGCCCTTAAGACACTTTTGGATGAATACATTAAATAAGTGCAACTTCTTTTCATTGTTGTAGAGTAGAATGTTTCAGTCTGTATAGTACATACATTTCTAATTGCTATGGTCTAGCTCTGTGTAAAATATACTGAGTTTTAGACTAATTTGTAATTTATATATGTTTCCTCATCCTTAAATAGCTTGAAGATGTTGATGGGATATATAGCTTTTGAGAAGTCTGCCAGTCCAATAGTCAGATTTCAATCTATGAGTTATCACCTTGCTTGACCAGGTCACTGTCTCCTGCCTCCTCCCCCTACCACAAAGACTGATGGGACTAGGTGCGAACACTTGAAACAGACTGAGCCGTGGGCTATCACGGGGAAAGATAAGCAAATGGAGTAGGAGTAGGAGTAGGAGATGGGTGGGGGAGGGGTAGAGAGGAGAGAAAGAGAGAGAGAAAATGAGAGAACAGAAAGAGAGAGAAAGAGAATGTAGCATTCCCACAGAGAGAAACAGAGTTGGGAGGTGTATAAAAATTGTTTTTCTGGGTTCCTAATGATTTTGTATTTCTTAGTTCTAGTCATAGCTCAAGTCTGGCTATATATTCATGGTTTTGAATTTGAAAAGACACCCCAAAGAAGAATTCTTATAATAAATCTCCCTTTCCCCTTTTTCTCTCTCCTTCCTCCTCCTTCTCTTTTATTTTTATTTTTTGTATATGCTAACTCAGTTACCGATGCGCCACTCTATGACAAATAGAACTGGAAATAGGGATCCCTTGGTGATGTGCAAATCTCTGTAGCTTAATAATAAAGTAATGAATCTGGACAGTGACTAAAGTTTTAGCTATTCTCTCGCACTGACATGTGGGGCTGTCAGGTTGAAACATGGCAAAATTTCATTTATGATTCTGAAGAAATGGAATCTTTGAGAAAAACATCCCCTCCCCCCCTGTAAATTACTGGCATTATAAAAACTAGCTTAGCACAGCTGCTCAAAATGCTGGACAGTTTGGATGATCTTACACAATGACTCTGATTCAACTCCGATCCAAAGGACAGAGGCTAGAGCAGCTCCTCCTCTGACCCTAGCTGAACAACTGCAGTTCATTCTGGAGGCAGAGAGTAATGTTTTCGGGGTAGGGGTTGGAAAGGCTAGTTGGTTTTCTTTGATATAATTAAAACCTTAAAGGCCTTGTCATGCCTTCTCATCTATGTCCTGTGATTTTTTCCCCCCCTCTAAAGACAGAGGGTAAAAGCTGAAGAAGTATGTAATACAGGTTAGAATCCTATGCCTAAAACTGGCACTCCCCCAAGGCTGTTTGGAGAACGTGGCTGGACACCTTGGGCTGTTCCTCATTTTCTATTTTCTCTTTTTTTTCTTTCTTGCTTCTATTGATGTGTTTATTTTCAAATCACGGAGCAAAAAGGGACACAGGAAAGGGTAAGAGTGAGATATCCTCCTCACACTCAGAGGAAGCCTTTCACAGTGAGAAACAAAGTTCCAAGCCCCACTCATTGGAATCAATTGTAAATTGTGCCGTGTCTCAACCCATTGCGTGGTGGTCTCATACTGAAGGATCTAACAGACCCTGAAAAACATCCTTTCTCTTGGTTTGCACTGCCTCTCCTTTTAGAGCTTTGGAGAGTCTGGTCACCTCATGAGACACTGACATTTCAGAAACTCCAGACAGATCTGACCCTGTCAGTGAAGTGGAGTGTGTGTGTGTGTGCGCATGCCTGCGCGCTTGTGTTTATTTGACAAACAATTGACTAGCCTTTTATGACTGTGATTGTACAATAAGGAGCCATGGGCAAAGCTATCAAATCATTTGAAATTGGCCTCTCAGTATTTTCCTGGTTATTGACTAGATGGAGTTTATCAGTGGATTGACATGTTTCCTAGCATATGTGACCTTGGGCAGTCACTCTCCATTTTTCCTCCTGCCAGTGTTTTGTTCATTCATTTAATTAAAGTATGCCGAGTGCCCAGAAAATGCCTGGAACTGGGCTGGACATGATGATTGCTGCTTAGAGCAGACCCGCTGCTCCTCGGTAGACCCTGTGCTCTGATGTGGTCATAAGGCAGCTCGCCTAGCCAGTGTGAGCCAGAGAACCAATTAGTCAGCAAGCAAAGTACACAATGCCTATCCTCAAGCAACGTGCAGTCTGCTCAGCGAGATAAGAGAAATGCCTATGCAGGCTCTCTAAGTAGTACGACCCCTACAGAAGTGGCAGAGGTGAACAAGACAGAACACATCTGGCTAGGGTGGTGACCCAGATCACCACTAAAGGTGCTTGACTATATCCTAAAGGACAGAGAGGGCTGGAGGAATGGGTAAGTGGGTGCTAGAGAGAGGAGAAGAGTGAGGAGGAGCAGGGTAACTATCATGGGGACCCCTGGGTGGGCTAGCAGGAGATTGGAGATTGGAGAGGTTGTCTTTGAGCAGAGATTGGAGAGCCCTGAAACAGGAGACTGGACTTGATTCTAAAGGCAGTGGAATGCGGACTTTTCACGCCATCCCTATGTGTTCCAAACTGGGGCATTATCTTTTGTCTTCTCTTCCAATGAAGATCTCTCTGAACTCCCATCAGATTGTTGTCAATTTCTCTCCCAACTGTGTAGACTGAAGAGAATGAGCTTGAGCTTTGGGTTAAAAGCCCAGTTAAGGAAGGGCCTTAGAGCTTGACATGGAGTGGTGTGGAATTAGCTGTGTGCCTGTGGTCTCAAGCTGGTTTTGGGGAAAAGCTCTCTGAAAGAGATGGCATGTGTGGGTTTGTGAGTCATGGTAGAAGCAGATTTCCAAGAATACCAGGTAGGCTGGTGGTAAATTTGCCAAGGAGATTCATGATATCTTTTTGGGGTCCAAGATACTGAAACACAGCAACAGATCTTTTCTAACCAACTTAGGATGAGTTTTCTAGAACACACACAAAGTATATCCAAGAAAAAACCCCCAACAATTTAATTGCTTTTCTAATCTTTACTGTGTTTATTTTGGGTTTTAGGATAGGTTCTTTATCTCCTTTCAGGATCTCCATCTGTTAAGGATTTTTCTCTTGAATAATAGGTTGGGTTCACAGAGCTCTGTCTTTCTTTCCCTTGAGTTATTTCTCTCTTTACCCCAATATATTTCTGACCTAGATCTCACCTGCCTTCTCCTCTTCAGGGGTTGCGTGCTGTGCTGTGAAATGGAGATGGTCTCGGGAGAGGCTGGAGTGAGCAGATCATACCATTTGGGGAAAATGTCACATTCCTAATTTAGTCCTGTTATTAGAAAAAAGTTTTATGAATGGAACCCCCAATGTGTGGTTTCCAAACCCACTAGTGCCAGAGAGATAAATCATGGCTCTAAATGCACCTGGTCAGGCAGCAGGTGATATAATATTATATTGGACCTTTTGTCTCTCTCCAGACCAGTGGCAGGTGGTGATTCCCCTTGAAGGACTGGAGGTTGTGACACTGGGGCTGGTTGGGGGAGCCATGTGCAGACCACAGTCAGGCTGCAGAGGGCAGTGTGAGACCACAGTGCTGTGAGCTCTGTGGCCGAGCCAGCACTCTTCCTAATATAGGCCACCTGCAGTGTTTCAGGATAAATTATGTTGGATGGGGAAACTAGTCTATTGGATTTACAGTAAATGTGTGCTAGTTGGCTTCACCTGAAGAAGGTCTTTCTAAGACTTCCTCCTCTCCCCCAATTTCAAGACATCAAGTATTAAGGGTGGCTGAGTGCCACTTCAGAATGTCTTGTGTGACTTGCTGTGATGACAATTGAGATAATATTTAGTGCCTTACAATACATTGAAATTTAACTGCACTGGTGGTAATGTAACTGGGAGTGGAGAGACACTTCTTTAACAACACCACCACCACCACCAACAACCATCCAGGCACCTTCTCAATCTTTTCTGGAACCTCAGGGACCATAGCGTTTGCTTAAGAACTGGTTCTGAGTGTTCAGGGGTCTCTGAAGGTTTCCAGGACGGGAGGAGGCTGGTGGGTGTCAGAGAGTGGTTGGTCTGGCACAGAGGTTAAGTGTATGTATTAGAGTCAGGTAGACTTCAGTTCAAACCTGATTAATTTCCCAGCTACCACCTCAGTCTCCTTTCTGGTAAAGTTGGAACAATCATGAAAGCTATTTCCTAGAGATGCTGTATTAAGTGAGATAGTTAAACATGAGAAAGTTTAGTACAGTCGCCCACAGGAGAGAGTCTCCAGAATGTATGTCTACTGGCATTCAGTTCAATAAATGTTTATTGAAGGGATGTGGTAGCGAGCAATGTCAACATGGCCCTTACCCTGAGCTCTTGTGAGAAAAACAGTCATTGAACCATTATTCCATCAAGGCAGGACTTGGGAGAAAGTATAGCAACGTGATAAAGAGCATGGACTCTGGTGCCGGAGTGTCTGGGTTTGAATCCAGCACTGTTATTTTTAGCTGTGTGGCCTTTGAGAAGTCTCATTCCTTACTAGTACCTACCGAATAGGGCCTTGCAGGGATTCAGTGAGTTAACACTTAGAAAATATTAAAATGATGCCTGAAATGTAGTAAATGTCAGCAGTATATATACCTACTGATTATTATTGACTGTGATGAGCATCAGAAGGGAGACGAGCAGGATGCTGTGGAAGTGTATTATGGGGAAAAAATGAAGTTCCACAAAGGTAGGGAAGGAGTCACAAAATAAACTAGGGGAGAAAAGTATGATAGGTAGATTTATATGTGTTCTTAGGGAATAATCCCCAGCATACACAATTAAGGATAAATAGCAGTGGGGCATAGCAGTATGCACAGTATGTCCCCATTTATGTAAAAATATTAAATCTATCTATCAATTTATCTATGTGTTTACTTAGACTGTTTCTGGCAGGACAAACTAAGAGATTGTTAACAGTATTGTTTTGAGGGAAGCTCTAAGAAGTTGTAATGGCAAGAAGACTTATTTTTGGACTATTTGAAATGTATGAATATTTACTTTGTAGGTTAAAAAATGAAGTAAAAAAATGATCAAGTAAGAATATATATATATATATATATATATATATATATATATATATATATATATATATATATATATAATCTTCAGGCTAAAAGACAGATAGTAAAACTAGTGCTAGTCTCAAGTTTCAGGTCATGGAGGCCATGCTTCCAGGTCTCTCTGGGAGTGGAGAAACAGCCTTCCGCATAGGAATCTCAGATCTAATCATCAGTCCATAGATTATTCCTAAGGTACAGCTTTTCCTCTTATTCTCACATATTTCTCAGGCTACCTTCTGACCTCCCAGATTCTTTTGTTTTTTTTATACTATTCCACACCAACCACTATAATCTGATTTTACGGTCTCTGTTCCTTTTTACACTAAAACAGACTCAGATAGTACATGTCGAGGAGAGACCTTTGAACCTCAAACTACTTTAGGCAGAAAGCAGACTAAAGAATATTTGTTAGGTGCAAACAACAAGCTATTTCTTTTTCTTTTTTTTAATTAATAATTTTATTTTTTTAATGGGGTGACATCAATAAATCAGGATACATATATTCAAAGATAACAAGTCCAGGTTATCTTGTCACCTTCTATCTTGTTTTCTTTGTGCCCCTCCCCACCCCCTTTCCCTCTCCCATTCCCCCCTCCCCCCCATAACCACCACACTCTTATCAATGTCTCTTAGTCTCACTTTTATGTCCCACCTACGTATGGAATAATGCAGTTCCTGGTTTTTTCTGATTTACTTATTTCGCTTCGTATCATGTTATCAAGATCCCACCATTTTGCTGTAAATGTTCCGATGTCATCATTTCTTATGGCTGAGTAGTATTCCATAGTGTATATGTGCCACATCTTCTTTATCCAGTCATCTATTGACGGGATTTTGGGTTGTTTCCATGTCCTGGCCACTGTGAACAATGCTGCAATAAACATGGGGCTGCATGTGTCTTTACGTATCAATGTTTCTGAGTTTTGGGGGTATATACCCAGTAGAGGGATTGCTGGGTCATAAGGTAGTTCTATTTTCAGTTTTTTGAGGAACCACCATACTTTCTTCCATAATGGTTGTACTACTTTACATTCCCACCAACAGTGTATGAGGGTTCCTTTTTCTCCACAGCCTCTCCAACATTTGCTATTACCTGTCTTGCTAATAATAGCTAATCGAACAGGTGTGAGGTGGTATCTCATTGCAGTTTTGATTTGCATTTCTCTAATAGCTAAAGAAGATGAGCATCTTTTCATATATCTGTTGGCCATTTGTATTTCTTCCTGGGAGAAGTGTAACAGGCTATTTCTTAGAAAAAAAAGATGACCCAGAGGTAGAATTAAGAGCCCAGTGGGTGGAGCCAGGAGCAATCTTGTCCCCTAATTAAGAATCTGATGATTTATGCCAGGCTGGGTTTCAGAAGTGCTGCGGACCAGTGATTTCTGTTTGCCTTGCATTCCCATGCTTTTTTTTTTTTTACAGTTTTTATTTTATTTTATTTTAATAAGTAAATTTTTATTAATTTTAATGGGGTGACATCAATAAATCAGGATACGTATATTCAAAGAAAACATGTCCAGGTTATCTTGTCATTCAATTCTGTTGCATACCCATCACCCAAAGTCAGATTGTCCTCCATCACCTTCTATCTAGTTTTCTTTGTGCCCCTCCCCCTCCCCCTCTACCTCTCCCCCCTGCCCCCAGTAACCATCACACTCTTGTCCATGTCTCTTAGTCTCGTTTTTATGTCCCATCAATGTGTGGAATCCTGCAGTTCTTGTTTTTTTCTGATTTACTTATTTCATTCCGTATAATGTTATCAAGATCCCACCATTTTGTTGTAAGTGATCCGATGTCATCATTTCTTATGGCTGAATAGTATACCATGGTGTATATGTGCCACATCTTCTTTATCCAGTCTTCTGTTTGTTTTTTTTTTACAGTGATTAAAGCCTTTAAGCAAACTCTTGGCCAATACAGCAAGAATCCATAAAAGAATAGTGTCCTTAACAAGTTCACCAAGTCCAAGTTGGCCCCAACATCACGTCAAGTCGCATTCCCATGCTTTTTGAACAGAAGGGTCTGTTTGGTGATTCTAGCTGTATTTCACCATTGCATGTATAGTATGTAGATATGTTAGAGGAAAATAATGTGTGATAATTAGCTCACAGGAACTTACCTGACAACAACACTGAGGGGCTTCACCCGCAATCTGGGTCTAGTGTAGGTGACTAGATATTGGACCTTGAGCCTCAGTCTAATGTTGTAATGGGATGAGACTGGCTCTTCTGTGTCACAGGGGTGTGAATAATATATGGCCAGAATGTAGAATGTGGAAGCTAAATCAGCATCACTGCAAATTCTTTGACACTGCTCCCATTGGGAGGCGAGTCTAAATCTGCTTCTCAGTGGTGTTCTGGAGCTGGCTCACATCAACTTGTGAGGACCAATTGTGCACATCTTGTCCCAGAATCTTGTTTAGTGATGTCCTGTTGGTAGTTTGAGATGAGCTAGAGTGAACATTCTTACACCACAGGAATTGGAAAATGCTACAAACCTTGACTGTTTTTTTTTGTCTTTCCTGGAGAGCTGGTTGTTAACTGTTCACCAGGACATCACTGCTTGAACTGAAAAATTTCTAAGATGTTGGTAGGAGTAGGAATGAATAGTTCATACAGAATTTGCTAGGCTCCATTCCTCCGACCTGATCCTATTCTCATTTTGAATACTTTAGAAAGAGAAACAATAGGCATTAGCTAGTCATTCACCTGGAGGAGACAATTCTCTAAATTATGCATTCACAGCTATTAATTTATGTAATAAAATTCCCAGAAATGCTCAGTGTGGTCCAGGGTACCATTCTGGTCCCCAAGGTCTTATGTTTTATAATAATAGTAATGTAGCTCCCTTTTCACTGTTGGTTTTTCATGAACATATAATGGAGTTTTCCACTGTACATTTGGAAGATCTGTACAGCTCAATAAACCTATATTTTCCAAATGATGTCATAAAATTATGCATAGGTAAGCTATTCAAAGTACAAGGTACACTAATGGACTGTAATATAAAACAATCAGAAAAAGTTATTGACATGATTTTCAGAATCCTCAGTAGCACTTGCTGAGTTTTAGTGTAATATTAAATAAGTATTGTTGAGTTTTGATGTAATGTCAGAGAAGAATATCTATAGTTATCTGAAAAGATTATTAAAATATAGGTGGAATATAAAACTGAGACTTACATACGTAAAACGGTTAACGTAATACACCATATCAACAAAACAAAGAACAAAAACCACATGATCTTATCAATAGACGCAGAAAAGGCTTTCGATAAAATACAACACAATTTTATGTTTAAGACTCTCAACAAAATGGGTATAGAAGGAAAATATCTCAACATGATAAAGGCCATATATGATAAACCATCAGCTAACATCATATTAAATGGCACTAAACTGAAGGCTTTCCTCCTTAAATCAGGAACAAGACAGGGTTGTCCACTCTCTCCACTCTTATTTAATGTGGTACTAGAGGTTCTAGCCAGAGCAATCAGACAAGACAAAGAAATAAAAGGCATCTATATCGGAAAAGAAGAAGTAAAGGTATCACTTTTTGCAGATGATATGATCCTATACATCGAAAACCCCAAAGAATCCACAAAAAGACTACTAGAAACAATAAGCCAATACAGTAAGGTCGCAGGATACAAAATTAACATACAGAAATCAATAGCCTTTCTATATGCCAACAATGAAACAACTGAGAAGGAACTCAAAAGAATAATCCCCTTCACGATTGCAACAAAAAAAATAAAATACTTAGGAATAAACATAACAAAGAATGTAAAGGACTTATATAATGAAAACTATAAACCATTGTTAAGGGAAATCGAAAAAGATATAATGAGATGGAAAAATATTCCTTGTTCTTGGCTAGGAAGAATAAATATAATCAAGATGGCTATATTACCCAAAGCAATATACAAATTTAATGCAATTCCCATCAAACTTCCAATGACGTTTTTTAAAGAAATAGAGCAAAAAATCATCAGATTTATATGGAACTATAAAAAACCCCGAATAGCCAAAGCAATCCTAAAGAAAAAGAATGAAGCTGGGAGGCATTACAATACCTGACTTCAAACTCTATTATAGGGCCACGACAATCAAAACAGCATGGTATTGGCAGAAAAATAGACACTCAGACCAATGGAACAGAATAGAAAGTCCAGAAATAAAACCACATATATATAGTCAAATAATTTTTGATAAAGGGGCCAACAACACACAATGGAGAAAAGAAAGCCTCTTCAATAAATGGTGCTGGGAAAACTGGAAAGCCACATGCAAAAGAATGAAACTGGACTACAGTCTCTCCCCCTGTACAAAAATTAACTCAAAATTTATCAAAGATCTAAACATAAGACCTGAAACAATTAAGTACATAGAAGAAGACATAGGTACTCAACTCATGGACCTGGGTTTTAAAGAGCATTTTATGAATTTGACTCCACAGGCAAGAGAAGTGAAGGCAAAAATTAATGAATGGGACTACATCAGACTAAGAAGTTTTTGCTCAGCAAGAGAAACTGATAACAAAATAAACAGAAAGCCAACTAAATGGGAAATGATATTTTCAAACAACAGCTCAGATAAGGGCCTAATATCCAAAATATACAAAGAACTCATAAAACTCAACAACAAACAAACAAACAATCCAATAAAAAAATGGGAAGAGGATATGAATAGACACTTCTCCCAGGAAGAAATACAAATGGCCAACAGATATATGAAAAGATGCTCATCTTCTTTAGCTATTAGAGAAATGCAAATCAAAACTGCAATGAGATACCACCTCACACCTGTTCGATTAGCTGTTATTAGCAAGACAGGTAATAGCAAATGTTGGAGAGGCTGTGGAGAAAAAGGAACCCTCATACACTGTTGGTGGGAATGTAAAGTAGTACAACCATTATGGAAGAAAGTATGGTGGTTCCTCAAAAAACTGAAAATAGAACTACCTTATGACCCAGCAATCCCTCTACTGGGTATATATCCCAAAAACTCAGAAACATTGATACGTAAAGACACATGCAGCCCCATGTTTATTGCAGCATTGTTCACAGTGGCCAGGACATGGAAACAACCAAAAAGCCCATCAATAGATGACTGGATAAAGAAGATGTGGCACATATACACTATGGAATACTACTCAGCCATAAGAAATGATGACATCGGAACATTTACAGCAAAATGGTGGGATCTTGATAACATGATACGAAGCGAAATAAGTAAATCAGAAAAAAACAGGAACTGTATTATTCCATACGTAGGTGGGACATAATAGTGAAACTAAGAGACATTGATAAGAGTGTGGTGGTTACGGGGGGGAGGGGGGAATGGGCGAGGGAAAGGGGGTGGGGAAGGGCACAAAGAAAACAAGATAGAAGGTGACAGAGGACAATCTGACTTTGGTTGGTGGGTATGCAACATAATTGAACGACAAGATAACCTGGACTTGTTATCTTTGAATATATGTATCCTGATTTATTGATGTCACCCCATTAAAAAAATAAAATTATTAAATTAAAAAAAAAAACAAAAAAAAAAGAGAGAAAAAAAACTGAGACTCACAGATATAGACAAAAGTAAAGTAGTTATCAGAAGGAGGTGGATAGGGGAGGGGAGTAAAGAGGGACAAATATACAGTGATGGAAAATGAATTGACATTGTGTGATGGGTATACAATGCAATGAGAAGTTTAAATGCTATAGAGATGTTTACCTGAAACCTATGTATTCTTATGGACCAGTGTCATCTCATTAAATTTAATTTCTAAATAAAAAAATACCCTTTTCTCTCTCCTGACACATTTGTAAGGCCATATTTTTTTCATATATTTCACACAAAACAATAAGTCTCAACAGACAAAATGAAGAAGCAGAGAGGGAAATTCAGCTGTCTTCCATTAAGGTAAACAAAAACACTTTTTTTTTTTTTTAAACTAAGTGAGAGGCAGGGAGGCAAAGAGACTCCCACAGGCACTCCACTGGGATCCATCGGCAAACTCATCTGGGGTCGAATTCTTTTAGTGCCTGAGGCAAGGCCATGGAGCTGTCCTCAGCTTGTGGAGCCAACTTGTTTGAAACAATTGAGCCATGACTGTGGGAGAGGAAGAGAGACAGAGAGAGAGAGAGAGAGAGAGAGAGAGAGAGAGAGAAAATGGGGAGGGTAAGGGGTGGAGAGACAGATGGTTGCTTCTCCTGTGTGTACTGACTGGGAATCTAACCCAGGACAGTCACATGCTGGACTGATGCTCTACCACTGAGCTAACCAGCCAGGGCCAAAAGGATTTTTTAAAATCTAAAATGACATTCTTTTTACTAGCTTATTTTATTTTGGTAAATATAGTCAATTTTATAAAATGCTACTTATGCTGAAGTGTAATAGATTTATTGTTATTTTTAAACAAGCTAATAAGTGTTTAAAATATTTCTTATTTTAAAATTTTAATACAATAAAGTAACAGAACTCATATAAATAAAAGTTATTTGGGGACATAAGTTATTTTTAAAAGTGTTAAAGGGTCCTAGAACTAAGGAATAATGCTCTGAATCCTCCCATCGTTGATGTCCGCACAGGCAGGGCTGGTGGTGGTGGGAGGAGGCAGGGAAGGTGGTGGTGGGAGGAGGCAGAGAAGGTGGTGGTGGGAGGAGGCAGGGAAGGGCATCAGTGCCCCCCTGGGTGTGTGGGAGCAGGGGGAGTGAGCAGCACTACAGAGGGGGTGCCTGGGCTCTGGAGAGGAATGTCAACTGAGTTGTCAGGAGTAAGAAACGGGGTTCTAGGGAAGCTGGGTGACTTTTCCAGAGATACTTTCTACACAGTTGGTTGCAGGGGTTGGGGGGTGCCTAGAAATTCCCATATTCGGTGCTCGTTTTGCTGAGTCAGTTCTCTTAGGATGCCGGTAGGGTGCCACACATAGTCAGGTGGTCGACAGGTGACTTTTGATCATGCTGCTGGCAGTTAATCTAAGTGTCATCCCGGAGGTTCTGTCTTCAGTGGGGGCTCTGGGTCTCAGTTGGCTTCTCTTCAAACACACACCACCGTAGTTCTTAGTAGCGGTGATACTTTATAGATCCTCAAATGCCAAGTGATAGAGTCGCAAATTACTAAATCCTCTGGTCTCAATACTATCTTTTGTAGGGACCTCAGTAATTCCTACCCCAATGCTCAGTGTAAGGGCACACTGGAATGTTCAGCAGTTTGACTGTTTACTGTTGCTACAACCACTACCACTTAACATTGATTTATTTTATTTTATTTTTTTCACCATCTAAAATCCATTTAATAACAAGGTAGGATCTGGGCTTAGTCTTTGTAGCTGCCACTCTTGGTGTGTACGTAGGGTTTGGTTTGGCTGTGAGGGGCTCCTGGGGCCTGGACACCTCTGGCCCTTGAGAGGACCAGAAGGCAGGATGGTGCCACAGCCCACGGGTGAGTCCAGAGCCAGCTTGCTGAGGCTGAGGATCTTGTCCCAGCCTGGAGGAAGTGGATCCAGGCCCAGCTGCCCACACTAAGGGCACACACCTTCAATGTGGGCACTTCCTAGACGCACGCATCATGGGTTACAGTCTCTCCAGCCACAGTGGATTTGCCCTCTGGCCAGGAAGCTCCATCTGCTGGATCATCAGGAAAAGGGACGGAGGGAGGCGGCCAGTGGGTGTGACTCATGAACAACCTCTTCAGCACCACTTGATTGAAGGTGGAGCTGGTCCGTCTGGCCAAGAGCCTGTGCAGCATGACCAACAGTCTTAGGTGATGGCCTAGCTCTTGGGCTCCCTGAGCTGAACCTGCTATCTTCGTTGTGGTGGATGTGGACCCTCACGATGGAGTCTCCTGCTTCCCCAGGTCTGGAAAAAGTACTTACCATTTATTGATAACATAGTGTTTCCAAACACTATATATGAGCTCACCCCACACGAGACACCAGAGGTCACTGGAGGGTGGGGAAGAGCACCTGACCCTCACAGCTGGCTGGGTGGGGTGGCAGAAGGACAGAATGGGAAAGTGCTTGGTGGTGACCCACGGAGCTGTGGCCGGTGTGCATCTTTTTCTGCTCCGTCTTATCCGATTAAGAGAAAACAAAGCAAAACCGAGCCTAGTCTGAAGCAAGGATCTTCAGCACGAGGCTTTCTGGTTTGAAAAGCCTTGTAGCTTAAAAGTCAGTGTGAAACATTCCTCTTTCTTTTCTCCTGGGAGGGAAGTAGAGGGCTGCTCGCTGGATTTTCCCTGTCTTGTTTCAGTTCAGTAGGAGATGGGAGGGAGGGAGGGAGAGCCTCATCTGGTAGCCGCAAGTCATCTTCCATGTGATGTGTCTGGAAAAATCACAGCTATTTTATTTCTTTAATTTCATTGGAATGTGGGACAGTCATTCCTTACTTGTCATCTGAAAGCTACAAAAAGGTCTCCATGACCCAAAGCTCTCTCCTCCAGGCCTCCTGAAGTCCCTGCCACTCCCAACATTAGCAAGACTCCTTGGGGACCCGCAGAGCTGCGTTCAATTTTAACTGACTGGACATGTTCTCATGCTCATTTGCACAACCTGGTAGCACAGTCTGGTCCCTGTTCAGCCTGCCACCCAGCAACCAGTGGCCGACACCCAGTGTTCTCTTGCGACCCTGAGTCCCTTGAGGAGGCCTTCACCAGCTGACACTTAACCTTAGTTTTCACATTAAGACTTATCTGTCCCATGGCCCAGACCACTTTCCTGGTCTCTGGATTACTTGTAGCTACCAAACAGCTATTCATTAGATCTGAGTTTTCACACTGAGTTCTAAAGAGACCAAGGAGTCCCACAAAAGCATCTTTGGGCCACTCACTGTAGAGCCCAAGGAGGAACCAGATGGTGGCCCCAGGCCCACAAGTCAGTTATACTTATGTGTTTTATATAATGCTATGTCCCTCTAAGTGTTCCTTTGAAGGGTCTTACTTGGGGAGCATTTTATGAGACTGAATTAACTTGTGCAAATAAGCATTAGAAGGAGTCCCGTTGGTTCTTCTCCAGTAACCTAGAGGACAGGAAGAGTTGGGGAAGGCTGCCCACAGTTTGCCCTTCTTGGTATGGTCTGTTCTGTCTCTGAGTGAACTGAAGGGTGAACACAAATAGGGTTTCATACAAGTGAAAGATGCATCCCTCCAGCTAGGCCTTTCCTTTAAAAAAGAAATTTTTTTTTTTAAATTGTGAAATAAACACACAAATGAAAAAGTGCAGAAAAAAAAATTGCATTGTTCCAAAACTGATCACAAAGTGAGCACTCATGTAGCCACCACCCAGGTAGAGACAGAACGTGACCTGCACTTCCAGGTCCCCGGCCCGGCCCCATGCTTCTACTGGCCCCAGATAAAACACTACCCTAAGCTTTATGGTAGTCACTTCTTGGCTTTTCACCTTAGCAGGCATCCCTTAGCACTGCAGTTTTGAACTTTATATTAATGGAATAATAAAATCTGGCTTCTTTTGCTACATGTTGTAATCTGCCTTTTTATTTTTTTTTCTTAGCTCCCTTCTCCCAAGAAATACGTTTTGTAAATCTTAGGAAGGATTGCAATAACATTTCTACATGATAAGACTGGATAATCAGACAAAGTGGTTGAGTAATAGTGATTCTTAACAAATGTCTCTAGCTTGGAGGCATTTACAGCAGGTGGGTGTTCAAGTACATGCAGCATCACCATCAGTAGTATTTATAAAAGAATGCTCATGGGGAGGACTTTCTATTTTTCTCTTCACAGACGCTTACAATTCTTCAGAAGCAGGTTCATGGCAAACAGAAGTGTCTGCTGCTTCTTCATCTTTCCTTTTTCTTCCTCTAAAATCTCCCTGGTAAGGACACAAAGGGACATATATTATTCTAGGGTCACCCAGAAAGACAGGGGCAACTGGGAATGTGAGCAGCCCCCCTGACTTGGGTCTGGCCTTCTGGCCCCGTGGCCCCAGCTCTTTCTGACGGTGAATGTTGAGAGATGGTGATGGATGGTTAGTCACAAATAGTTTTCAATTTACCAAAGTGCACCCGGCTTTCTCTGAACCTCTTTGAAATGCTTTTAGAGAAACATCGAGAATGGAATTCAACAACAATTCTCCACAGCTGCAGTAAGAAGACAGCGACCCCAGGAGCAGCTGGGGGCAGTTGTTTTCCTATTTTGTACTCACTGTTCCCTTAAAATATTTTAGAAGGTTCTGGAAGGTCCTGTAGCAGCATCCATATTCTCAGAGACTGAGTTTGAGGCAAACCCTGAGGTTCTAGACCCTCACCCCAAATTTGGCAAGTGTTTGTCTCCACTTCTCCCCAGCAGCACGTTCTCTCAGAAGTGCCCACTTTGTACCTTCCCAGTGCCCACCCCGATGGCCCGCACGCAGGGCCAACCATCCCGTGGAAGCTCTGTTTCGTGAAGGGAACCCTCATGGAGAAGTCAGATGCCAGCCAGGGTTCTGGCATCAGCTGAGGCTTGAATCAGCTCTGTGACCTGGTCTCAATGTCTTCTCTCTTTCATCTTTTAGTTTCTGCATCTGTAAAATCAGGAGGTTGGATGGAAGACCATAGAGGGCTCTTTCTGTGAGGGGTTAGCAGTGCTGTTTCAAGGTAAGGACTCACTTAGAGCAGAAGGCAGAGCCATTTGCTTTGGCGGGGCTGTTTTTTCATGGAGACAAGATAGTAGAAGTAACCTCTTGTGAGGTAAGCTTTAATAGAAGATGAAGGACCCTGTTATAAAACCAAAGAAAATATAACACCCCACCCCCAAAAAAGTCTCTCTCACAATAAATAAGCAATTCTTCCTTCTCCAGCTAATCATTACAGTGCCCGTCATGTAACCAATAATTTCTTCCTTTTTTGTTTTTGTACCTTTTGTGATTTTCTAGAGTGTATTATTAAAAGATGTAAATGTCCCTAAAATAAGAAGTAAATAATGATTTTATGGCATTAGTGACTTGACGAGGGATTGAGTTATTAGCATTGTCCTCAGCTGAATGTTTGTGATGTGGCTCAGGTCGTTTTCTGACTTGAAGAGCTGTCTTTTATACAAGCTCTCCTCAAACTTCAGTGGGGCAATGAATCATGGGGATGATCTCGTAAAATGTGGATCTGATTTCAGATTCAGTAAGCCTGCATTCCTACTAAGCTCCCAGGTGGTGCTGATGCTACCGGCCCCTAGAGCACATCTAGAGTATAGCAAGTCTATAGCACACGGCCCTGTCTCCTGGGCACAGCTAACTGGACTGCAGGGGCTGGGCACCTGACTCCATACCAGTTATCTATAAGCTGACCTCTGATCAAAAAGGGATGATGAACCAATCAGGCAATTAAGTAAGAGAGGTGGGCAGTGGTTTCAGGAGTAGAAATAGAAAAATGTAAAGAAACCCAGAGGTGCTCAGAGAGGGCCTGACTCATTTTAATGACAGAATATGAGAGAAGATGGTCTTCTAAGAATTTGAGCTGTCAGTCTGGATGTGGAGTAGTGTGAGTGACTTTCTGGTTCTTGTCTCCTTCATGACTGCTGGACTCTACTTTCTGTTCATCCCATCAGGCCTGGCTGCTGAGATTTTACTCAAGGTTCCTGGGGTAACCAGGATAGCAAGTACCAGAGATTCCTAATGAATCCTGAATACTCCAGGTGGAAAAGAAATATCTAGAGTCTGAGTGGGATGTACACCTTGGTAGGGCATATAGTGAGCACCATGGATTACTGTTTGTATGGCCTTGGACACCTGGAGACAGAACTTTGTGGGATGAGAGGAGGCACAGAGATAATAGAGGACAAAGAAGGGTCAGATCTCACAGTTTGTCCATGGCTGCTCACAAATTTTGTCAGTGTTGTCAATCTGCTTGTAGAGATTTGGATTGTCTTCTCACCTATTATTTTCTAGAATGTCCCCTTCCCACTCCACCCTCCATGTTACTTAGAGAGCACTTACATTCATATGAAATGACTCCAGCCCCTTTGCTACAGTTGACTGGTCCAGCAGTGGACAGCTGATCCAAACTTGAACAATTTCAAATTGAAAAGTGTCCTGAGAATCAATTTGTAGTCTTCTGGGGCCAAGGTCTACATTATGTAAAACTCAGGGGCTACTGGCAGACATTTTTTGCTACATGTTATGGCAAAGAAGAAGAATGGTTTATAACATGACAGAGGAAAATGAAAACACATACACTAAAAAAAATAAATAAATAAATAAAAGAAAGAAAGAAGAAAAGAAACATATGTACATTTAGAAAACTGGTTCCCTACATGCTTCTAGCTCTTGTTCTAAATGGTTTCTGAGACTGAATTGCATTGATCTTTGTATTCCCTGAGATATTCCAGTATCCTTTCAGTGAATTACTGGTTTAAGCCATTGCAGGTGGGGATCTGTCACTTGTAATTGAGAAAGTCCTAACTGAAACGTCTTCTAGAGGTCTCCTGGGACTGAAGCATACTCTTCTGATTCAATTGCAATGATGGATGGAAGGTGTTGGTGGGGTCAATAAGGTGCCATGGAGAGAGCTGCTTCTCTCATTTATCAAGTCTCATGGTTGCTGGATTGAAGCATTTTCACCAGAGACTATATTTACCTAACTATCCGCCCGTCCGTCCATCCATCCATCCATCCATCCATCCATCCATCCATCCATCCATCCATCCATATATTCATCTGCCTTGAATGATCTAACAGATATTTCCTGAGCTCCTTTGTGGCCAGAATCTGTGCGAGGGACTACTCTGTGACCTTTGGCTACTCAGGTTGATGGCATGCCATATTTAACATAAAATATTATTACTACCAGGTCCTAAAACGAGAGTACCACAGACCAGGCCCATGTATCAATATTTATAGCTTGATACCATTTTCCAATGTTTGTTTCTATTTGGGAAAATGTGAAAGTGAAAATAATACTTATAACTCTCTCTTTCTTTTTTTTTAAGTGAGAGGAGGGAAGATAATGAGACAGATTCCCACATGCGCCCTGACCAGGATCCTTCAGACATATGTGGGGCCAACAGTCTATCCATTGAGCCAGTGGCCAGGGCCTATACTTATAACTCTTTATTGAGACACGTCTTATATTCAATATCCCAATTGCATTAGGTGTTAAATTTAGGTGTTTTTATTCAAAATAGATTAAGGTGGCTCCGAGTCCCTGTCGAGAGACAAAACTGCAGCCACCCATTCCTGGTGTTGTGCTTAGCATCTATTGGCTCTTTGCTCCAAGGTTTTTGTTTGTTTGTTTATTTGTTTGTTTTCTCTTTGAAGGCCTAGGCGTTTTGTCTTTGAAGGCCATAAGTCAACATGGTTTTCAGCAGTTCTACTTCTGATGGGTCCAGAGATCTTTTGCAAGTACCCAGAATCTGGGTTCCCAGAATCACTCACTTCCATTTCTCTTCTGCTGAAGACTTCTGAGAAGTGAAATTTTACCTCTGAATTTAAGCCTAATGATCCTAAGCCAGAGCTTTTCCCTCAAATAAACCTTCTCAGGAGTTTTTTCCAAGAGACCTGGATTATGAAAGCTAAATAGAAGAGAAGTACAGTCATGCCCTGTGTTAACTGGTTGCAGACTATCTCAGAATTCTGAGACATCTACAGCACTGGTAAGCTTCGGAACTTCTCTCACTGCTGAAATCCATGTTTTCTTGATATGAAAGTATTCAAGCTTTTGGAAGAATAAAAGGGAAACTATCATGTGTGTTGGGATATTATCTAGGTGGAGTAGTGTTTTCCAACCTAGAATCACTTGCGGAGCTTTTAAGATCTCTGATTCTAGGCCTCACTGTGGAGCAAAGGAATCAAGAATTTTTGGAAGTGGTGTCCAGAGGTGGTGCTTCTGAAAGCTACTCCATATGTTCCTGAAACATAATCAAGGTGAGAATTCTTGGTCTAAGAGATAAATGGGATCTGGCCATATAAAAAAAGGAGATGGAAACAGTCTACAATTGTAGTTATTTTTCTTAGAGATGTATATTTTTGAAGTTTCTCTTGGACAGACAAAGTAGTCAGGAGAGCCTGGTGCACACTATTGCTGAGGTTCTTAGTTTACCTTGATCCCACATTTGAATATTTATTATAAAAAAAAAAGACAGACTAGAAAAATACGCCCATCAGATACCTTGCAATCCAGGAGTAGAGGGGATAATATTTTCAAGTGCTAATAGAAAAAACTGCCAACCAATGATACTTTACCCAGCAACATTGTCCTTAATACATGAAAGACAAGGAAATACTCTCCCCAACAAACAAAAGCTGAGAAAGTTCATCACCACTAGGCTTGCCTTACAAAAGTGCTGAAGGGAGATTTTCAAGCTGAAATGAAAGAATGCTACTAAGTATATAGTCAGATTCAGAATACTCTAATATTGTAATGTGGTGTATAAACTGCTTAACTCTAGTATAAAGGTTAAAGGACAAAAGTATGAAAAATAGCAGTAGTTATAATAATTTTTTAATGGATACACATTATAAAAAGATGTAAAGTGTGACATCAAAAACAAAAAATGTGTGGAGAGGAGTAAAAGTATAGAGTTTTTGTATACAGTTGAAGTTAAGTTGTTATCAGCATAAAATAGACTATTGTATCAATAAGGTGTTGCAAGTCTGCCTCAGAGTAGCCACAAAACAAAAACCTATAGTAGATACACACAAGATAAAGAAAAGGGGATTAAAGTATACTACTAGAAAACTTACCAATTTCTTATAGGTCTCTGAACTTCTTTAGAACACTTATTTTGATTTCTTTTTCAGGCAATTTATGTATCTCCATTGCTTTGTGGTCAGCTACTGGAAGTTTATTGTACTCCTTTGATAATGTCATGTTTCTCTGATTTTTCATGATTCTTGTAACCTTGTATAGGTGGCTGTGCATTTGAAGAAGCAGTGACCTCTTTTATACTTTATGGACTGACTTTGGTGAGGAAGACCTTCACCTACAGGTGAGGGCACTCTGGAGCAGGTGTGACCCTGGGTCTAGTGGAGCAAGGTGCCAAGATAAGGAGTGTGTGGTGGCTCTGTGTAAAGAGGGGCATGATATTTCTTTGGCTCGGGCCACTGGGGTACACAGCATCAACAACTGTGTGGTCACTGGGTCTGCAGTGACTACAAGAGCTATTGATATACTCATGGCACCTCCACATCAAGCAGCCAGAGACCAGGGCAGGCAGCAGTGATGGCCAAAGCTAGTGGTTTGCACACAGTTACTTGAGGCGTCTGGCTGCATGTGCCTGGGTAGTGGCAAGAGCTGGTTGTAGACACAAATGTGGCAGGGAGAAGCAGGGCCAACAGCAAGGGCTTGGGCCATGTGCAGACACCCTTCCAGCTGTGGGGGCCCTGGCTGTCAACATTTACTCTTGTGTTACAAGATCTCCCCATGGATGCATGCCTGGCAGTGGAGGCTGGTGAAAGAGTCAAGCTGAGACATCTTATTGATATAACAGTCTCTTTTACACTGACAACAAATTAACTTCAGTTGCATATAGGCTGTCGATGCTATGTATCCCAGTGACCTGAGCCAGAGAGACATCAGCAGGTGCACAGCTAGAATGGCTAGCTGCAGGAGAGCCTAGTGATGCAAGCCAGTGATGGGAGACAGGGCTGGAAATAGACCCACAAGCAGGTGTGGGTGCCCTGGATGTTGGCATGCAGTTTTGTGGCTGCAGGACCTTGCCACAGGTGTGCACATGGCAGTAGAGCAGGGGTCCCCAAACTTTTTACACAGGGGGCCAGTTCACTGTCCCTCAGACTGTTGGAGGGCCGGACTATAAAAAAAACTATGAACAAATCCCTATGCACACTGCACATATCTTATTTTAAAGTAAAAAAACAAAACGGGAACAAATACAATATTTAAAATAAAGAACAAGTAAATTTAAATCAACAAACTGACCAGTATTTCAATGGGAACTATGCTCCTCTCACTGACCACCAATGAAAGAGGTGCCTCTCTGGAAGTGCGGTGGGGGTGGATAAATGGCCTCAGGGGGCCGCATGCAGCCCGCGGGCCATAGTTTGGGGACCCCTGCAGTAGAGGGTGGTAATGGAAATCAGGCTGGTGGCATGCAGGTGCACAGCTGGAAGGGCTAACAGGGGTAAGCTGCAGGCATCTAGGCTGACATCTTGCACTTGCAGTTGCAGAAGCCTGCACCATCTGCCAGTGGTATCCCATTGGTGTCTCAGCGGCAAAAGCTGCTGGGTCCTCTGCGTAACATGTCACCACTGGGAACCATGGTCACTTCCACTATGTGGCTGACACTGGTTGCCCCTGCTCTTTTTCCTTGTTCCTAGCCATCTCTATCTGTTTCGACTTTGGCAGTCTCCAGTTGGGGTGAAACTGAAGTGGGTTCTTTGTGCTGTGTTCCAAATGGCTGGGGAAGCTGGTTGCTATCCCTCTACTCCCTTTCCTGGAGAGGGGAACACATGGCTGGAGGTTCCCTCCTGGGCCTGAGCAGTGCTGGCGCGGTGGATGGGCTGATGCAGGCATGATGACACTGTTCTTTCCTTCCTTTGTGGGCAGTGATTCTCAGGTCCCCCCACTCCGGCGCGGTGGATGGGCTGATGCAGGCACGATGAAACTGTTCTTTCCTTCCTTTGTGGGCAGTGATTCTCAGGTCCCCCCACTCCGGATGTGTTGTTCAGTTTTCTTAAATGGACCCCTGTGCTCTCTCAGAACTTTTGTGTTCATAAATAGCTGTCTAATGGTTGATCTTTGTTAAGGGATGGAGGCTGGGGTCTGCTGTTCACTGTCTTGTTGACAGTACCTCCAGTTTCCATTAAGTACATCATCTCTTGTAGTCCTGAGAGTCATAATTCTCACCGAGAAGGTCAATAGTAGTGTGGAATATTCTTGATTGCTTGCTAATGAGTTAGTAAAGTAGGTGAAAGACCTGCTTCTCCAACATGGCTAGAGTGTCTAAGGACAGTGGTCTGAGGAAATGGGATATTTTGTTTGGAGGTCAGGAATTTGACCTGATGGCATTAAATCTGAAATAATGCTTGTAGATAGTCAAATAACTGTTTACTGATTGATTTACTGCAGGCTCATAAATGTTGAATAGGTGCTTCTCAGTGAGGTACTGGGGTAGTAACCATGATAAAAGTATAGTTAGATCTCAAGTGGAAAGAGATCCATGAAGTATTGGCGTTTGTTTCATTTTACTTTTATCCTGTTGTGGAGTGGCGGCAATGTTCTCTCAACAAGTTCAGGTTGTAAGAGAGCCTGAGCTGATTTGGGGGTCTTGTTTTTTCTGTTCTAATTCTTTGCCCTCACTCAGTGATGGGGAGGGCACAGAGCAGGTGTAGAAAGGGGGCGGTTGGGATACACAGGTAGGGAATAGACCCCTCTTGGAACCCAACTGCCACACTACCATGTTGGGATTTGTGGGCACATGTACTCAGTTGGGAGGGAGAAGAAAGACCTCTCATATGTCAAGGAGAATATTGGTGCTGGCCATCCACGGTAAGTCAGTCACACGATCTTCAAAGTCATTAACACGAGCTGCTTCTTGGAGAAGTGTTTTATATCTCAGGGAAGATGTGGAGCTGTGGAGCTCCAGGCTTTCAGGGGACATTTGTGTGGTTAGGCGATTTATTTATTTATTTATTTAAGTTTTTGAGTGAGAGAGAGAGAGAGAGGGACAGAGAGGGATGAACAGATAGGAAGGGAGAGAGATCAGAAGCATCAACTTGTTGTGGCACCTTAGTTGTTCATTGATTGCTTTCTCATATGTGCCTTGACCAGGGGACTCCAGTCGAGCCAGCGACCCCTTGCTCAAGCTAGCGACCTTGGGCTTAAACCAGTGACCTTGGACTTCAAGCCAGCGACCTTTGGACTCAAGCCTGCGACAATGGGGTCATGTCTGATTCCACGCTCAAGCCAGCAACTCCGTGCTCAAGCTGGTGAGCTTGTGCTCAGTCCAGATGAGCCTGCACCCAAGCCGGTGACTATGGGGTTTCAGCATCCCAGGCTGACGTTATGCACTGCGCCCCCGAGTGGTCAGGCCGTGGTTAAGTGTTTAACTGGTGGATCTTCAGAGAAGGAAAGAAGGAAGATTTGGTGCTGGGGTTTAAGAATTTGTCATTTAATTTGCAGCTGGAAAGACGGGGCTACACTGTCTGTTCCTGTCAGTCTCCTTCAAAGCTCAGGGTGCTGCCCCTTCCCTCTGAGGAGTTCAAGGGCCAAGGGCATCGGTCCGGGCCCTGGTTGTTGTGCTTGGCAGGGCTTCTGGTTTGTCCGTTGACTTTGTGACCTGTGGGCGAATGACTGGTTACCCAAAGACTTGATATTGAAGGAAAATGAGCAAGGGAATGCAGAATAAAAAACCCCAGTGCCTTTATATTAAGGAAGAGACTGGTGCGCAGGCCAGAGAAGATTAAAACATGAAACAAGAGACGGGGTAGAAGATGTGTGGTTGCATGGCTGTGGAGGTGTCAGCTCTTACTCAGGTTGCGAGGAAAACTGCAGTAAACACATGGAAGTTAATAAGCTGCTCTTCACTGTAAGTTGGGAGCTTATAAATGATAACACAGTCTCTAGGGCAGGCGTCCCCAAACTACGGCCCGCGGGCCACAATGCGATCCCCTGAGGCCATTTATCCAGCCCTCACAGCACTTCTGGAAGGGGCACCTCTTTCATTGGTGGTCAGTGAGAGGACAACTGTATTTAGCAGCCCTCCAGTGGTCTGAGGGACAGTGAACTGGCCCCCTGTGTAAAAAGTTTGGAGACCCCTGCTAGGGCATCGTTTGTCTAACAGTTTGCTACTCCCAGAGTGGCTAACTTTTTTGCTGGAATAAAATCACTAATGTATACTGTGAAGATTTTTGTTGTTGTTTTCTTACTAGAGTGAGTAAAATACCCTAAAAGTACCCGGCATTAACATTTCAAAGTGAACTTGAACTTCAGAATCCATCACAACTGTACTGAGCTCAGTTTCCCGCTTATTGTACAAGATGTTAGTGCTTCAGTGGGTGCTGCTCGCTCAGGTCTGTCTACCTCGGATAGTTCTAAATGCTCTGCCATATGCTAATGATTTTGTCTGTGGTTAGTTCTTAAATAGAATTAGAAGTAAAACCTTTTTTTTTTTTATCAATTATTGATAAATTAGCCGGTAACATCTGCCTTGCTTCCCTGCCCACCTTTGCTTCCTTGAAAAATCAGAATGGGAATCTTTTGGAAATGGCCCCATTTTGTTTCTAAATTCTTGGACGATTCACATTCCTTGTTTCCATTTGACAGAATGCACAGGAGTTAATGCTCCCATTGCTTCTACTGTGGAAAGTGTTACAACCTCAGAGGCTGTTCTGAACACTCATTCCAAGCACAGAATAATTATTAGCTTGCAGAGGCTCTGCCCTTTTTGCCATTTTAGTATAAGATGTTGGGTTCCCCACGTACATAACTGAAGTCAGGAAAGATACACAGAGATGCTAAGATGTTTCTATTTTCTTCTTTCCTGGGTGGATTGTCTTAAAAGGTGTCAGTGTCCATTGGTGGCTACTACCTCATGGCATTTAATTATTCTTGACATATATAATCATGATACAAAAGGGAAAATACAGTCTTTTTCCTCCTCCTCCTCATCCAACACTAACAATGTAATAATTAAAATGGTAACTAAAGTTCTAAAAATAATGAAAAACCACTTAAGGACCAACATTGTAGTACTTTTAGAACATTCACAGGAAACAGGTTCTGAGGTTATCTTTCCCTATTTCATTTTTTTTTCTATCCAGGTAATCATTATGTACAAATGAATAATAGTTTAATTTAAATTAGCCAGTATTGTTTGGAGGTCATTTGTCACCTCATGGCTGTCATTCACAGACAAGTCATGTGCAACTACAAAACTTTCTTGTGCACTGGAGCTGGAAATCTCAGTGAGTCTGGACACCTTACTTCTGCATGTTTGGGGGCCGAATTCAGCATTGTTCTGAGTTAAGGGGAGGGGGTCAGTGATGGGCTGGGGGTGAGGTGGGGAATAGAGAGCTGCCCTGAGAGGCTTTGGGCTTTTGTACTTGTCATTTTAGGACATAGGAACTGAACTTGGATTTGCATCGTAGTTGGTTGATAGTGTAATGTGCATCTGTGTGTGTGTATGTGTGTGTGTGTGTGTGTGTGTGTGTGTGTGTGTGTGTGTGTGAGAGAGAGAGAGAGAGAGAGAGAGGCCTGATATGAAAGCACAACTTTTCAAAAACAACAACCCTAAAAAAGAGGAAATGGACTTTTTTCCAGGCTAACTATAGAAATGGAATTCATACTGTTAAGATTAACGATTGAAGGGAAGGAGAACTCCAGCGACGCTCCTCAGCCGGCACGTTCAAATGATAAATTGCATTAGGGCTCTGAGAGAAACAACAGCTGCAGTTAATGAAAAGCCAAATTTATCTAAATTTCTCCAGTTGATCAGTCAAAATCATCAGTATGGCTCTCACTCCATAATCACTTCTTTTCTTTTTTTTTTGTAGTGGGGAGAGGGAGGACAAAGGGAGAAGTTAGGTTTCTATTTTTCAGACGTACCTTCTGAAAAGGCAGAGACTCTAGAGACCTAATCTCTGAATGATTGTAGTGAATCTTTTTTCCATGATATCAATATCAAAAATACTCTCGTTCCATCGTTCTGTTTTAACCCACCTCAGGAGGATGGGGTCGGCTCCTGTACCAGGTGAAACTTACAGACATGAGCTGGGGACAGGAAATCCGGGAGAAGGAGTGTGATGATAATTATACAATTCTAAAAAGCTTTCCAAAACGTGGTTGTGTCCACGGAGATGTTTCATTATTGCAACACCTGTAAAAAAGAATTGGCATTGTCTGTGGCTATTTAAAGGAGAAGACAACTGAAGTTAGGGGGAGCCAAGTGACTTGCTCAAGGTCAGCTAATAAGCTCTCCTAAGAAACAGGAAAAGAAGTTGTCTGTACTCCTCTCCAAATGCTTTCCTAGAAAACAGAACAAATTCCGCACGCCTCCCATGCCTCCATGGTGAAAGCAGGGATATCCTGTCGCAGAAACCTCACAGAGAAGCTGCCAATCAAGGCTGCCCGGGGCAGCTTCCCTCCAGCACAGAGCTCTGCACAGAGCCTGCGTGTGGTGTGGAATTCCATTAGAACTTATGCACCATATGTTTGTTTGCTGGTGTTCAATGGAACCTGAGGGAGGGAATAATGGATCTCTCTTACTAAACTGTGTGGAAGGCTTCCAGAGATTTAATAGTCTAGCTCGAGGTGATAAATAGAGAGGGGCTCTTATATTCCTTGCATAATCAGGGAGCCTTGATGCTCTCAATACACCACGCTCTGCTCCTACACTCCTATGGAAAAGTCTGTGCATCTGGCACTCCTGGAATCGTTTCAAAAACGAAGATGGGGTGGAGGGGTGACTTTTTTTCATCATCTCTGAGAGAAGATTGGGGGGGAGGCGAGGTTGCGCTGAGAGCTGGAGATTTTGAGAAGGAGTGACGAGGAGAGGGAAGGGCATTCCTGTGACGTGGGTTTCCCCACCGTGTGGCTGCAGTGGTCTGGATTTTACGAAGGCCATTGCTGTGAGGGTCATTGTGGGTGATGGCCGGTGGCTTGTGGGAGTATTGTTGTGCGTAATGTCCACAGCCCAAGATGAATGCCTGCTGGTACTGCTGAACCACAAGGCTGCCAACTGGCTATGAAATTTTATTCCTTCCAGTAATTTTCTCACTGATGTGCTTTTAATTCATGTGGTGTGGAAGAAGGCTGGAGGGCATTCGGAGCAGGGGATGGCAGAAATGGAACCACAGTAGAACTTCACTGGTATGTCTGCCAGAGGACTGAGCACTTGCAAAAGAGGCTGTCAAGGATCCTGAGCCCGTGAGCTTAGAAAGGGTAGAAACCACTCCACTTCTTAATGACTTTAAAGTCTAGGGAGGTAAGAGGGGGTTAGCATGCAGAGTTGAAGTTGTTTACTCTTTCTCAACCTTAGGGCTCTCTACCATCCCCTCTCTATTCCTGCTTTTTTTTTTTTTTAGCTAACATTTCTTATTCCTGTCCCTTTTACCTTCCTCTTTTTTTGACAGCCAAACCCACAGCTTAAATCTTACCATAAAAATCAAAGTCCTTGCTTTCCTTATGGATTCAGCACTGCATCAAAACACAGGGCATTCTTGATAGCTCAAGTAATATTTGTTTGAAGGAGATGGCAGGGTGAGTACCTGAAGCCTCTCTACAGCCATATTTTTATAAACTTGCTTAATAAAGACCTGTGAAAATGGTGGGATCTTGATAACATTGTTCGGAGTGAGGTGGGTGGGTCGGAAAAATCCGGGAACTGCAGGATTCCATACATTGGTGGGACATAAGGACGAGACTAAGAGACATGGACAAGAGTGGGGGGGGGGGAGGGAAGGAGGGGGAGGGGCACAAAGAAAACTAGATAGAAGGTGACGGAGGACAATCTGACTTTGGGTGATGGGTATGCAACATAATTGAATGACAAGATAACCTGGACATGTTTTCTTTGAATATATGTATCCTGATTTATTGATGTCACCCCATTAAAATTAATAAAAAATTATTTATATAAAAAAATAAAGACCTGTGCACAGAGTAAATCACAATCTTCTATTATTCTTCTAATTCAAGGAAACTATGAGGGATTCACTTATTATTTTTTTTTTCAGTTATTCAGCATCTGCACTATGGCAGAGGCTGTTCTGGGCACTGGGAGTATAGCAGAGAAGAAGGTTCTTGTCCTCAAGATGCCTTGTGGGAATGACATTAAATTAAACAGAAAGCCATGGTATTAAGTAGACAGCTTATATTAAGTATATGTTAGATATATGGTAGAATTTTCTTTTCCCCATCCCTTGGCTTAAACAGGAGACTCCAGAACTTGGGAGGGGATAACAGGTTTTGAGTTGTTGCGACATCAACTCAAAGAGAGGATTTCCTAATGTAACTGAAGCTTGGAAAGGGACAAGTGGCATTTTAGAATTATAAAGTCAAATGATGTCAGACGCTAACCAGGGATGGGGCTTGGCATGAATGTCTTGTCCAGACCTTATGAACAAGTATTGGCAGAAGACTGGTTTCCTATGCAAGTGAAATATGCATCTGATGTTGTTTTTAGGTACTTAAGAAGAACAAACAAAATCAAGATCAAGCTGAGCCAAAGTGGTGGACTAACTGCCCCGTCTCTCAGCTCCCCTCGTCTTTTTTTCAGCATCAGAAGAGGAGCTCAGACCACAATATGTGGCAGATCCTGAACCTTGCAAGGCAGGAGGGGCCTGGGATGCATGGATGCTGGAGGAACAGATCAGCCCCAGGAATGGAAGCGTCAGGGACTTCTGGAGCAAAGAAACGAGGAGGAGGGATGTCACAAAATTTAGATGCTAGATTCTTTCTTTCACAATTGGAAGAATTATTCTGTAGCCTGACTGCAGTCCTTGTTTAAGTTACATAAACTGTAAATATTTTCTCCCAGTTAGGGCTTATTTATCTTCTTGCTGCCATTATGATGTCTTTTGATGGACAGAAGTTCTCAATTTTAGTGTAGTTAAATTTACCCATCTTTCTTACTATGACATTTGCTTTTTGTGTCTTGTTTAAAAATTCTTCTGTATACCAAGAAAATATTACCTTCTAAAATCTTATTTCCTTTCTTTCACATATAGATGTTTAGGGTTAAATAACTGGACTTCATTTTTTTTTAAATCAAACTTTCAGAAATTTTTAAAATTAATTTTAATATATTGTGTTAACATGGAGTCAGGTGTCCCACTGAATATAACACCCTTACTCCCATCCCTGTGTCTGCCATTACACCCCTTTTGCCCCCTTCCCCCTAACTCCCTCCCCTCCTCCCTCTGGGATTTGCTGTCCTGTTATCTATATCTATGTATCATGTATATATAATTTCACTAATCCCTTCACCTTCTCTGATCCCATCCCCTCTTCCCCCTTCCCTCTGACAGCTGTCTCTCTGCTCCCTGTGACCCGGCCTCTGCTTCTATTCCATTCCTCAGTTCACTATGTTCATTAGATTCCACATATAAGTGAAATCATATGATATTTGTCTTTCTCTGCCTGGTTTATTTCACTTAGCATAATAGTCTCCAGATTCATCCATGCCATCACAAAAGGTATGATTTTCTTCTTTTTCATGGCCTTGTAGTATTCCATTGTGTATGTATACCACAGCTTTTTAATCCACTCATCCACTGAGGGACACTTGGGCTGTTTCTAGATTTTGGCTATTGTAAACAATGCTGCAGTAAACATGGGGGTGCACATCTTCTTTTGAATCAGTGACCTGGTATTCTTAGGATATATTTCTAATAGTGGGATAGTTGGGTCAAAAGGCAGTTCCATTTTTAAGTTTTTGAGGAATCTCCATACTGTTTTCCACAGTGGCTGCACCAGTCTGCATTCTCACCAGCAGTACAGGAGGGTTCCCTTTTTTTCACACCCTCGCTAGGACTTATTCTGTGTTGTTTTGTTAATGAGTGCCATTCTGACATGTATGAGGTAGTATCTCATTGTGGTTTTAATTTGTATTTCTCTGATGACTAGTGATGTTAAACATTTTTTTTATATGTCTATTGGCCATCTGTACGTCCTCTTTGGAGAAGTGTCTATTCAGTTCTTTGCCCATTTTTTAGTTGAATTGTTTACTTTCCTGGTGTTGAGTTTTAGAAGGACTTTAAAAATTTTAGGGCCCTGGCCGGTTGGCTCAGTGGTAGAGCGTCAGCCTGGCGTGCAGAAGTCCTGGGTTCGATTCCTGGCCAGGGCACACAGGAGAAGCGCCCATCTGCTTCTCCACCCCTCCCCCTCTCCTTCCTCTCTGTCTCTCTCTTCCCCTCCCGCAGTGAGGCTCCATTGGCGCAAAGATGGCCCGGGCGCTGGGGATGGCTCCTTGGCCTCTGCCCCAGGCGCTAGACTGGCTCTGGTTGCAACAGAGCGACCCCCGGAGGGGCAGAGCATCGCCCCCTGGTGGGCGTGCCGGGTGGATCCCGGTCGGGCGCATGCGGGAGTCTGTCTGACTGTCTCTCCCTGTTTCCAGCTTCAGAAAAATACAAAAAAAAAAAAAAATTTAGTTATTAACCCTGGATTTTATTTTTTAAATAAAAACATAGAAAAGGTAAATTTGATTTTATTTTTCAAATGAATGAATACCCAGTATTTGTTCCAGCATATATATTAACATATGTAAATACATACTTATTTTAATTTAATACTTTTACCATTAATGTACATTGCCAACTCAACCATACATTAGTTGTCCAGATGGGTAGAGTTCTATTTCTGGGTTCTCTATTTTGTTTGATTAACCTGTTTTTTCCTCTCTGAACCTACCATTGCTTTTAATCATTATAGCTTTAGATAAGTTTTAATAATAAAGGTCCCCCAGTTTTCTACTTGATATTTGTCTTGATAAAGAATAGCCAATACTTGATACTTCCACATGAATATTAAAATCAACTTTCAAATTTCAAAACACAGTCTAACACACACACACACACACTCTCTCTCTCTCTCTCTCTCTCTAACCACTTCCATCTTTCTCTCTCACCCCCAAACTATTGGAATTTGGTCCCTTACTTTACTCAATAGAATAAATAAACAGTTTAGGATTTAAACTATTAAATCTATAGATTAATTTCAGAAGAATAGAGAGCTCTATGACACAGTCTTCAATATTTAAATATATTTTATCTTTCTATTCATTTACATTAAAAAATCTCTTTTAAATCAGTTTTATTATATTTTCACAGAGCTTTTATTCTTTTTAAATTTATTCCTAGATAATCTATATATTTTGTAAATAGTATTTAAAATTTTATTTTTTAAGTAATTATTGCTGTTATGTAAAACTTCAATCATTTTAGATGTTCATTTTGTTACCACTGTTTATTAACTGACTTCTTATGTATCTGAATAACAGTTTTATATATTTTCCTCCAATATTTATGGTTTTTATTTCTTCACTGTACTGTCTAGAATCTGTAATACTTTATTGAATAAAATCTGTGATAGTGGATATCACTGTCTTATTTTTAATCATAAAAAGAATAAATTCAACATTTCACTCTTAAGTGTGATATATGTACAACATATGTGTTTTTAAAACTATTTTAAAAAATAGTTAAGAAAGTTTTCTCTCTTTTTTTATTGTTTTTATTTTACATTATTAAAGAACTTTGAACTTTAACAAATGTTTTTTTTAAACAACTATTCAGGTAATTACATGACTTTTCTTCTTTAATCTCAATGTGGTAGATTATATTAATTTATTTTTCTAATGTTAAATGAGTTGTATTGGGAGGTTAAACCTACTTTATTTTATTTTATCTTTAAAATTTTTTACTTACTGATTTGAGAGAGAAAGAGAGAGAGAGAGAGAAACATTGATTTGTTGTTCCATTTATCTATGCATCCATTATCCATTGGTTGATTCTTGCATGTGCCTTGGCCAAGGATTGAACTTACAACCTTGGTACGATGCTCTAACCAACTGAGCTACTTGACCAGAGAGATTAAGCCCAATTTATTCATGATTTATTATCCTTCTTACACACTTCTTTCAATATTTTGTTTAGTGACACCTGTAATATTCTTTCTTGAATGGTACTTACAGATTTTGATATCAAAGTTATGTTAGACCTCTGGTTTCTGTTCAGGGTTTTAGCAAAAGCTATAAAGCATAGAAATCATAAGAAAAAACAATACACCTCTAAAAGATAAAGCAATCATCAGATTCATACTCAAATATGACACAGATGTTGGAATCACCTGACAGGGATTTAAAATAAGTATAAATAATATTTTAAAGTCTCTAATAGAAAAGGCAGGCAGCACACATGATCAGATGGATAATTTCAGTAGGGAAATGGAAACTATAAAAAAATCAAAGGAAATACTAAAAATGTTAAACACAATAACAGAGATGATGAATACGTTTGTCAGGCTCATCAGTAGATTTGACATAGCTGAGGAAAGAATTAGTGAACTTAAAGCTAGGTCTAGAGAAATTACACAGATTGAAACAGAATGAGAAAAAATGAAAATAAAGCAAAAACAGAACAGACTATTCAAGAATTCTGGGACCATGACAAACCTACTAACATATAATTTAAATTCTGCTGGTGGGGAGGAGGAGGGAATAGAGAAAGAGAGAGAGAAAGAAGAAGAGAGATGGAAGATGAAGAGAAATATTTGAAGAGATAATTATGCTAGTTTTAAAGACAGAGTTAGGAAGTGTTATGGACTAAATTGTGTCTCTTTCAAATTCATACACAGTATTAAAGTACTAGCCCTTAGTACCTCAGAATGTGATAGTGTTTGGAGTCAGAACCTTAAAGAGGTAATTGACTAAAACAAAGCTTTTATGGTGGGCCCTAATCCATTCTGTCAGGCATCCTTATAAGAAGAAGAAATGAGGACATAAAAGAGAGACACAGCGACACACGCATGCACAGAGAAGTGACTGCGTGAAGAGGCAGCAAGAGGGAGGCCATCTGCAGGCTAAAGAGAGAGGCCTCAAGAGAAACCATCACTGCTAGCACCTTATTTTGGACTTCCAGCCTCCAGAACTGTGAGAACATAAATTTATGTTATTTAAGTCACCTAGTCTGTGGTATTCTGTTGTGCCAACCCTAAGAAACTAATACAGGGAATGTTCTGGAGGGTTTTGATTTTTCAGAAAATGTTTACTGACCCTGAATTCCTTTTCATTCTCCCCATGTGGAGTGTCATCTTCTTGATTACTCTTGTTACATGAAGAAAGCTCTGTGAATCCTGGTTTATTGCTGGTCTGCCCCTCTTGACTGACAGAGCTTAGATAGGATGTAGGTTGCAAGTTCAAATGTTATGTGTACTGGTCAGTGAATATACAGTAGGCAGATAATATAAGGTACTTGATATGCTCTTAGTATATCTTCCCACTTTTGATAGAAACATAAATACAGAGAAATAGATTTTTACTGCAAGAAAAACAACAGCAAAAGTATGATAATAAATGGCAACCGGCATTGGGCCTCATTGTCAGGGAAACAATATGGAATGGTGGTGACTGTGGCAAACTGAATCGTTTATGCCTTGTCTAAAAGGAATGGTTATTACTAGCCCAGATCATTGTTGCTTATTGAAGACTTAATTTTCATTTTTTTAAATTTAGAAATTACATTTAATGGGGTGACATTGATCAATAAGAGTACATAGGTTTCAGGAGAACATCTCTATAGCATTTGAACTGTTGATTTTGTTGTCTGCCCATCATCCAAAGTCAAATCACTTTCTGTCATCATATATTTGTCCCTCTTTATTCCCCTGGCAACCACTTCACTTTTATCTATGTCCATGACTCTCATTTTTATATCCCACCTATGTAGGAAAGACCTATTTTTCAAGAAAAGTCTGGAAACAGAGTATGTAAAATTTCTCATTTTGAATATGTTGGCAACTAATTCATTTAAAAATAAAAACTGTGGAGGCAAGAGAACATAGGTGAACAATTACAACCTATGAATTGTATATTTGAAAACTTTGCTGTAAAGAGAGTTTTTATTCATATACAGAGCTTTTATAATTGCTTCATATAATTAGGATACAACTGCAAAGACCAAGGCTTAGCTAGTTTAACATAAAATTGACTAACAAATTATTAACCATATGGTATTTGTTGTAAAAATGCTTATATGTCCCCCCTGGCATTTTCTGTATGTATCGCTTAAAATTATTTTAGTTAGTGTATATTTGGTTCAGATAGTTGAATCCCAATTTCTTTTTCAGAAAAAAATGTGCAAATTATTAAGAGTAATAAGTTTGAGGCAAGAATATTCCCAATTTAAGCTTCAATAGATGGGAACAACCTTATTTTCATTTAGGTATGTGAAACTTCAGTTTTCTTTAAGAAACAGCAAGAGAGGTTGTCATATGCTAAGTGTGAAATGGTAACCTGATGGGACCCTGGGGGACAGATATCAAAGCTAACATGTGGATCATATTTGCATGTTTTCTTTCATCATTGTCCTAAGAAACTGTAACTAATTTTCAACTGCATGTTAAATCCGGGCTGTGTATGTAAGAACAAGACTTCAATAAGTTTGTTAAGAGCTTCCTTTATTTTTGCTCCAGATTTGGGGAACTGCTTACAGAAAGCATGAGATCATTTGTGGTCTTAATCTTTTTGTCAGAGCCTTGGTTAATAATTTTACAAAATCTAATATATTGAGAGTAGGTAGTAACTCATTCTTAGCTCTATTTTACTGGCTGTGTGTGTGTGTGTGTGTGTGTGTGTGTGTGTAAGAGGATAGTAGAGCCAGGAGAAAAGAAAGACTGAGGTACAGTATTTAATTTATTTCTATATTTAAAGTGGGTTTCTTACAGACAACATATGTATAGTTAGATTTTGTTTTTTTATTCTGACAATCTCTGTCTTTTAATTGGCATATTTAGACCATTCACATTTAAAGTGTTTATTGACATAGTTAGATTGATATTTACCATATTCATAACTTTTTTATTTGTTGTATTTTTTCTTTGTTCACCCTGCTGGTTTTTCTGCTTTCTCTGTTTTTAATTGAGCATTTTATATGATTTCTTTTTATCTTCTAATCTTCTCTCTTTACATAGCATGTACTCCTTGAAATTTTTTGTATGGTTGCTCTAGATTTTACAATATACATATTGAACTGTAACTTTGATTAAGTCTCCATTCAAATAACACTATTCTACTTCATGTGCAGTGCAAGTATCTAATTGCAGAGTATTTCCAGTTCCTGAGATGTAGTGCTTATTATTTCACTCAACAAATACATTTGAAATAGATTTTATGTGATAGGCACTGTGCTAGTTTCCGAGGATAACTTGTTGAGTCATACTGTTGCAGGCTGCCCTCATGGGACAAATTTTTCAGTGGGGAGACTGACATGAATGAAATTATTACACAGAGATAGGTTTACAAATGCTGATAAGTTTTGTGAAGACCTAATGCAAGGCTTTACAGACTGTGCTGAGGATGTGAGGATAACTCGAAACTATCCTCCTTAGGGGAACTTCTCATTTCATTGGGCTGATGTCATGGCTACAGATAGACAGTGGCTTTCCTGAAGATGATAGAATAAAAACTAGATTAATTCCTGGTCAGGGATTCAGAGAATTTTCATTTCTGGACTGAATCAGTTCTTGAGGGTCATGGGGATGTGCAAACTGTCCTTTCTTTTGACAATTTTATTCCCACTATTCTCCCCCACTCCAAGTGGAAACAAATTACTCTGGAAATCCTCTTCTTTTTTCTTCTATTTCTTCTACTTTCTCTTTAAATCTGTAATAACAAGTAATAGAAGGAATGTAGTAATAGAAATTGGGCATGTGGTTTAGATGGTTCCTTCTTTCACTTTGAGTTTGTTTCAAATAATTTCCAAGACTTCTATAGACCATTTCCAAATTGCTAGCATGACAGAATGATAAGCTTAATGCAACTGCAAGAACAATACTATATATAAATATTTATTTTGTGTTAAAGCCACAAAAATATCTGATATGAATGTTCATAACACCTAGGAGTGCAAAAAAAAAGTCATCTTTATTTTCTATAACTCACCTTACTCTGACTTGGCGCTTCTATTATTCTTGACACAGAAAACTTAATCTTGTCACTTTAGGTACACCCTTTCTTTACTTCTCAAGTTCAAGATTATCTTTCATTTATGGCTTTGTTTCCCATGCATTGATGCTAAGTTGTGTGTAGGCAGCTGACACCTGGTGCAGGAAGGGAAAGTGTGGTTGTCTTTATCTCCATCTGTCTGTTACTATTTTGGCATCTTTGAGATTCATTCATCTCTTCTGACCTTTGAGTATGTCTTCCATCCCCTCTGGCTTATATCTAACCCAACATGGTTCCTTTTTGGATTCTGGGCCTTATTCTCTATCCCCACTACACCCATGGGAGATGTCTGACTTTGGTTTCCATCATCATTCTGCTATGCATTCTCTAGACTAAGAGGGAGAGACATAGCACCAGAGGTAAAGGGAGTGTGGGAGACCTGAAACACATCAACTAATACTGCACAGTATTGTGACCAGGGTAACTTCAACTCTAATGGTTAATAGAGTTTTTTGAAGAAGGCTTTGGTTTTACGGTTCAAGTTGATCTGTGTTAACATAACTTCTTTTGTTTGTTTGACCTTGATAAGTTATTTCTTTGTGTGTGTGTGTGTGTATGTGTGTGTGTGTGTCAGAGACAGAGAGAGTCAGAGAGAGGGACAGATAGGGACAGACAGACAGGAAGGGAGAGTGATGAGAAACATCAATTCTTTGTTACGGTTCCTTAGTTGTTCATTGATTGATTTCTCATATGTGCCTTGACCGGGGGATGGGGGGTGGAGGTGGGGCTACAGCAGACCAAGTGACCCCTTGCTCGAGCCAGTGACCTTGGGCTCAAGTTGGTGAGCCTTCCTCAAACCAGATGAGCCCGTGCTCAAGCTGGCGACCTCAGGGTCTCGAACCTGGGTTCTCCACATCCCAGTCTGATGCTCTATCCACTGCGCCACTTTCTGGTCAGGCATTAAGTTACTTCTATAAGCATTAGTTTTTCCATCTATAAAATGAAGAGAATAATATCTACTTCAGTAAATGGTTACATTTTTAGATTGGATGTTCTTCAGAAAATATCTGGTATATTTTTTGGCCCATAGTAGACTTGAGTTCAATTTTGACTCTGTAACAGTGACCTGTAAAATCATAAGCAAGTAAGTTTTTTTCTCTCTGGTTTTAAATTTTGTCCTTGGTAAAATCATAGTAAAGGAAGGTGAAAGTTATGAAAAAGAGAAAAAAGTTAAACCAAATAAAATTTGAGATTCTTTCCATTTCTAAAGTTCTATGATTACAAGTAAGGTTATTAGGAGACAGAAGGAGTCTGTTTTGTTAAGAGAATTAGCCAGTCCCCTGGAACACAGAACCAAGCTTGCTGTTATTGGTGTGTGACTTCCTGACCCTGGGCATTTCAGTAAAAGTTTTGGAATTGGTGCGGAGCTATGGAGTTCCCCCTTGTAGCTGTTCAACCATAGCCTTGAACTAAAAGACGACATTGCAAATAGAAAAAACAAAGATGCTGTTTTTCAGAAGCTCTCAGCCAAGCTTTCCCCTCACTTCCTCCTTTGAACAGACCTTTGGGAAGCAAGGCTTTATTGCCGTTCAGTTGCTGCTTGTCGCTAGCTTTCTACAAGTTGGTTCTATGATACTTGCATACAACTTATATCAATGTTTCTTTAGTTTTTTTAAAAGTATTTTATTTAGACAATTAAATTTAACAGGGCGACATTGGTCAATTAGAGCACATAGATTTAGAGAAAACAACTCCACATCATTTTGACATTCAATTATGCTGTATACCCATCACCCAAAGTCAAATTGTCCTCTGTCACCTTTTATTTGTTTCTCTTTATGCCCCTCCTCTCCCCCAACCCACTCCTTCTCCTTCCTTCCCCTCCCCCTGGTAACCACTGCACTTTTATCTATGTCCAAAAGTCTGGGCCAGACGACTATACTAGTGAATTCTACCAAACATTCAAAGAAGATTTGGTTTTTATCCTTCTCAAAGTCTTCAAAAAATGGAAGAAGAAGCAATATTTCCAAACACACTTTATGAGGCCAACATAACCCTCATACCAAAACCTGGCAAGGGCAACACAAAAAAAGAAACTACAGACCAATATCTTTAATAAATACAGATGCAAAAATTCTAAACAAAATACTAGCAAATTAAATACAACAGCACATTAAAAAAGTAATTCACCATGATCAAGTGGGATTCATCCCAGAAACATAAGGATGGTTCAACATACATAAAACAATTAATGTAGTACACCATATCAACAAAACAAAGAACAAAACCATATGATCCTATAAATAGATGCAGAAAAATCATTCAATAAAATACAACATCCTTTTATGTCAATAACATGTGTTCAGAAGAAAAATATCTCAACATATTAAAGGCCATTTATGACAAACAATCAGCTAACATCATACTAAATGGCAAAGAGCTGAAAACGTTTCCTCTAAAATCAGGCACGAGACAAGGCTGCTCACTCTCTTCACTCCTATTCAACGTCGTGCTGGAAGTTCTAGCCAGAGCAATCAGACAAGAGAAAGAAATAAAAGGCATTCATATTGGAAAAGAAGAAGTAAAGGTTTCACTTTTTGCAGATGATATAATCCTGTATATAGAAAACCCCAAAGACTCCACAGAAAGGCTATTAGAAACAAAAACCCGATACACAAGATACAAAATTAATATACAGAAGTCTATTGCTTTCTTATATGCCAACAATAAAATTTCAGAAAATGAACTCTATGTTTCTTAAGAAATTAACTCAAGCCAGTGACTAGGCTAAGCAAGGAGACTTGCTTGGTAATGGTTAGCATTAGATGGGAGAATAGGGCCAAGCTGAATTAGAGTTAAGCTTCTTAACCTCCTTTATCCTCAGATTCTCCATTTGTAAAGTGAAGAGCTATGGAGTACCACAAAAGAACAGTAGTGCCACAGAGAGTTGTGCAAGGATCAAGTGTGAGAATGCGTGGGACCCTGTAACTACTCACTGCATATGGTTATAATTCTCCTTAAGGATAAGGTTGTCACAGTGATGGTTGCAGCTTTGTGAGTTGTAGATGGGCTCTGGAGCAGGGGGTAGTTTCCATATCCACCTCCCTAACTTCAGTCTTTTTTTTTTCCTTTTTTTTTTTGCAATAAAAATAAATTTATTATTAATTTTAATGGGGTGACATTGATAAATTAGGGTACAAATGTTCAGAGAAAACATCTCCAGGTTATTTTGACATTTGATATGTTGCATACCCATCACTCAAAATCAAATTGTCTTCCGTCACCTTCTATCTGGTTTTCTTTGTGCCCCTCCCCTCCCCTCCTTGCCCCCCCCCCCCAACTTCACTTTTGATGCTTGTTTACTCCAAGACTGTCCTACTACACTACAGGTGCTTTCCTCCCAAGCCCTGGAAGGGCCTCCTTAGTTACATGAGTTATTGTTAGCCATCAGGACTATTCTGTTCTTGAAAAGGAAGCATACTTTAAAATTATCTTTGGTTCTGTTGAATAGGTCAATATTTTCCTAATCAGAGATTTTTAATCTTACATCCAAGGGCCACTAAGGATGTTAGGCTGCCTGTGACTCCGTGGCGTGATCAGAAAAAATTTGATATGAAAGAACATTTTTTTCTGAGGAGACATCAATATTTTCTGCAGTTCTCAAAGGCAGCTGTGTCCCAGCAAATGCTGAGGGGCTCTGTTCTTGAGGATATGTCGGTTTCCCTTACAGGAAAAGTGAATTCTGTCTTCTAACAGTCACACCTTGTGGGGAGAGCAGAACTCTGGATAGATCTCTGTTTGAGTTCAGAAGCCAGAGGGTGAGGTGGGAAGAAGGCTGTCTAGTGGCCAAAGTGTTTGTGGTTGGCTTCTCTGCCCTTTGGTGTTTACTGGGCAGTCATTCTCTCACTCAGGAACAGTTGAGGTCTACCACATTGTAGAAGCAGTGTATACAGCGCTGACCTCCTAGAATGGCATGGGTAGGGAAGGGGCAGAGGCAATTATTTCCTGGACATGATAGCTGGAAAAGAAGTTACGTGATTTGCCCAACAGGTCAATGGCAAACTATAGTTGGCGTCTGACTCTCCAGACCTCCCCTTGCCACTGCCCTTTCCTGAGCAAATCCTTGTAATTCTGAGCTTCTGTTGTCACAGAGATCATAAATAGTTGGTATTTGGGTAAATGCACAGAAGCTCTGAAGACAACATAGGTGAACTGTAGTGATCCTGTGGTAGCAGGTGTACTGGAACCCTGTTTTTCTTCAATACAATTGAGACTGCTAGAACTTTGACTATGCCGTTTTTCCCATGATTAGACTTTCTAATCTGTTTTAAACAGTTAACAATTCTAAAACTTAAAAAATAAATCATTTTTTTTCTAACCCTAAGAACAATTTGGAAATATATAATAACTGAGAACTACAAGAAAAGATGAAAAAAAGTCACTGTAACCTCATAATGAAGGGGTAAGCCCTAGCCATCATGTGATGGAATATTCACTTCTCATTTAGTCTTTCTGTGTCTCTCTTCCTACAGCTCTTTCTCTGTCTATTTTAGAAAGAAAGGGATAATATCAGCTATATAAATTATGTTGTATCCTGCCTTTTTTTTCATTTTATGCCATCAATAAAACCTTTTATAAAAAAACTTTCTTATTGATTGATTTTAGCAAGAGAAGAAAGGAGGGAAGGAGAGAGATAGAGACAGGGACATAGACCTGTACCTGCATGTCTGGGGACTGAACCAGCAACCTCCATGCTTAGGGACAGTGCCCTAACCAACTAAGTTATTTGGCCAGGGTCCTCCAAAAAAAACTTTTAAAAATCACATTTAATGGTCACTGATATGCTATTACATGGCTGTGCCCTAATCCTCGATTAAATTTGACACTGGAGCTGGACATGTATGTCTATGGATATTCTAAGCGCTATGGTGAACATCTCTACACATAAAACTTTATTCACACCTCTTACTACTTTCCTGAGGTAGATAAGTAGAAGTTGAGCTGCTCAACAAGAGGCATGACCTTTTCCAAACCTCTTGATACCTACTGTCATACTCAGACATTTTAAATGGGAAGAAAAGGTCAATGCAAAGGTTCTACTCCAACTTCTTTAATGAGGCCAGCTTACTGAACTTGCTGACCCAAGCCAGATCTTTATAACTTTAAAACATCTGAAACTTGATAATTACTACAAAGGAGCTTGTGTATGATAGGTGTTCTATGAGGAGATTTCCTGTTAATTCAAAAACTAATTATTAGGCTCTTGCTGTTTGCTGGGTTCGGACTGTAGTTTCAACAAACAGAAGACAGGGTAAAATGATCCCCTAGATGAGGTTGTGTTTGAACGCGAATGCTGACTGGGTAAAAATTTTGACTTTCAAAAATCAGTTAAACTTTGAGTAAGGTTTCAGCGGCTGTTAGGATGAATTATTGTATTTATTTATAAAGTTTATTTCTTTGAGTATTCTCCCATTTTCTCTGACCCTTCCTTAATTTTGAAGAAGTTACATTAACTCTTCTTTCTTCTACACAATTTTCCCTACTGAAAGATGGGTTACTGGGAACAGTATGGAAATAGTTTAGTGAGACATTTTTATTTTTTCTAAGTATAATTGACCATGTTTTCCAGGAAGAAAAGCTGCTTAATTTTATTCATGTCTCCATCTGCTTTTATCACAGGCACTAAAGTTCTAGAAGGGAGAATTTTACATCTTGGGGTACAATACTTGGTCTCTTGGACTCAATTTGTTCCATACAGGGTGTCAGGAAGCATCTAATAAACAGTCGTTACTCTTGTGCACCTGACTGTCTCTACCACTTCTCATCTCTTCTCGTCTAATGGCATATCTATGACTTGGATGGGAACGAGACAATTATCTAACTACTTACACATGACAGTAACTGTAGCAACAGGAAACATCTATAAGATGGCAACTGTTGAACAACAAACATAATTCTTTCTGTTAACGTCAGTCACAATCTGCATTTAATAAAGTTTATGTCTTCATACCATTATTGCCTAAGGCTTAGAATGCCAGGGATAAAACAAAGACCGGCCTGAACCACCTTTTTTTTTTTTTATTTTTTATTTTATTTTTTATTTTTATTTTTATTTTTTTCATTTTTCTGAAGCTGGAAACAGGGAGAGACAGTCAGACAGACTCCCGCATGCGCCCTACCGGGATCCACCCGGCACGCCCACCATGGGGCGACGCTCTGCCCACCAGGGGGCGATGCTCTGCCCATCCTGGGCATCGCCATGTTGCGACCAGAGCCACTCTAGCGCCTGAGGCAGAGGCCACAGAGCCATCCCCAGCGCCCGGGCCATCTTTGCTCCAATGGAGCCTTGGCTGCAGGAGGGGAAGAGAGAGACAGAGAGGAAGGCACGGCGGAGGGGTGGAGAAGCAAATGGGCGCTTCTCCTGTGTGCCCTGGCCGGGAATCGAACCCGGGTCCTCCGCACGCTAGGCCGACGCTCTACCGCTGAGCCACTGAACCACCATTTTTAGAAGAGATTGAACCTTTTAGCAAGAAAGTCAGGGCAGTGGGTGGGCCAGTGGTGTGCGGAGGCAGGAAACCTCCTTCCTTGGGGTGAGCTGTCTAGTTCAGTATGTAAAACCCAGTGTCTGTTGCAGAGAAGTACAGTCTTTTATTTTTTATTAAATTTTTTTTAAAAAAACAGTTTGCTTATCTAAAGGGAAAGAAAGCATGTGTCTTTAATTTCTCTTTCTTTTGCTAGAGTCCTAGTTTTACTGAATATTTAGAATGCTTTTGCTCTGAAAGCAGAAACTTGTTTGAATAAGGACTAATTTTTCAACATGTAGACAAAATATTTGAATAACTGGTGGAAATAATAAATTTCTAGTATAAAGTGATTTCATTGCTCTTAAAAGCAAAAAAGCACCCTTGGGAATTTCATGGAAATGACTCCATTTTCTTATCTCTCCCATGGTAGCCACTTAATCTCACTCTGGGGTAGACTGGGGAGCAAGTTTATTTTTAATAAGTGAGCACCTTCATATTTTCTGTAGGAAAACAAGTGGAAGAGTGGTTATTGGGAGAGAAAATCCAAGATCTCTCAAAGCAATGATCACATTCTTGATGTCCTGACTAACTTCATAGTTCTTGCCTTCAAACAAAACTTGTTTGTAGGAACTGCCTTGAAAGACGATGTTGTTCTTTCCAGAAGCTTAATGAGTGCTCATTATTCCGACCATTTGCACTTTCCTGTTACTCAGATTCCAACTGCATAATCCAATTATGGTTTGTGGATCTGGTTGGAAAACAGTCCGATGGAGGAATTCAGATTTTGAGCCACTTCATTCTTTGAGAGAGAACCATTGCTAGATTCAGAATGGACCTCTGGGGTCAGGCTGCTCAACTTAAGCTTGGTGCTGGCCATACTGCCTTTGAGTTCCAGGATAGTGATTTAGCCATTCCTTACTTAGGTCTCTTGGCCTCAGCTCCTCATTTAGATAAGTGTCAGCCTCATAGGGTAACAGAGGGAATTAAATGAGATAATGCATGTGAAGCGCTTGGCACATAGCAAAGTCTGAATACATGTTAACTGATGCTATCACACTGAAAACACAAAAATGATCATCAGTCTCAATGGATAGACTAGCACTCAGTAGATGGAACCAATACATTTGCAATCCAGGTGTGGCTTTTTCTCTAACCTTGCACACGTGCACACCACAACTTATACACATTACTGAGTTTTCCTTCTCTGGTGCACACAAATTTTCACCATGATGCCTCTAGAGTGGGTTAAGAAGTTTATAATCTCTTTTAAGATGTTTTCCTTTTATCTGCCCAGTGATAATCGTTTCCTGTACTCAATCTATGACATCATATTCAAAATATGTTAGTGCTTGGTCTTTCTGGCATCAAGCCAACATCGCTGGCCCAGAGTTTCTGAAATCAAAACATGGATTTTACAAAATCATCCTCAAAGTTGGACATGAGTTGTGTTAAAGTAAATAAAGCCAGGCATTTGAAAATGTACACTACCCCTGTGAAGATCTTACTTTACTCTTGAGGGTGAAGCCCAAGTTCTCTCACATTTTCTGGCACTGCTCTTTTTTTGACTGGTACTATAAAACCTATCATATTTCTTTACCTGGGGGTCTTCCCAGTTCCTAGAATAAACACAAACTTTTGCTTATTTATGCTTCCTTTCTTTCTTCCTTTTTTGAAAAACTGTTTTCAAATTTTATTAGATTCTCAAAGTGATTTTTGACTTAAGAAAGGCTTAAAGTCTTTGTTTTACCTAAACCTTTCCTCTACTCTTCCCATATGGGCATGCCCACTGTAGTCTGCAGTACACGCTTGCCCCTACGCCTGGATAATTTCTCGCGATAAACTCCACATTTTTTGTTTCCGGAAATGTCCTTCCTTCCTGTTGCGTCAGCATTTTGTATCAACATCTGTTCTGTTACCACCTCCATGACTCGCGGTTTTCCTCATGTTACCTGAACAGTTATTTACCTTATATCTCCCTTCAAGTCGACTATCTTATTTATTCAAATTTATTTTAAATGTAAACTGGTGGATAGATAATAAAAAGAGATGGGTATGAAAGTTTGAGAAGACTGTGGCCACAGAGAAGAAATATTTTATTCACAGCAGAAATAAAAGCCCAAGACTAGTGATGTCAGAGCAGGGGAGAGAGAAGCGGATCTTGGCTGGTAATTCCCATCTTGAGTGGCAAGAACAAAAGTCCCCAGGAAGACGCGTGGAACGGGGATGGGAAGTCAGATATGGAGAGTCTGGCTGACAAGTGGCGAATGAGGTAGTGCTTCCTTGGGAGAGAAAATGGGCACAGGGTCAGAGGGCAAAGGTGAGGAGGTAAGACACAGCTTCTGAGATGGAGGAGGGTGTTGGGTAAAAGACAGTGCATAGGTTGAGGCTATAGATGAAAAAGGAGCTGTGGAGACTGCATGAGTGATGAAGGCTGAAGAGGGATGGGTGAATATAGAGGCTGGAGGTGATACAGGCTGGAGGTTAAGATTAAAGAGGGCTGCATTTTATTACAGGGGGTGTGGGATATCCCAAAAGGGAGCCTAGAGGGGTTGGGAGGAGACACTCTGAAATGGACAAAGGCAGCCCTTTTATCTCATGGAGAAGGTGTGTGAAGAGTGCTAAATGGAGACTGTCTTCTTGATATGGCAAACTACTACCCTAATGGTCTGTTCTTAAGTCTGGCACAGAAATCTGAAGTGCCAATATCAACAGTGGCAGAGAGAGAGAAGAGAGTATTTATTTTATAAATGTTTGGGTGAAGAAATACTTGGGCTACCCTGGCAGTCTTTAGTAAGCGGAGAAAGTGGTTCTCAAACTATAGCGTGCTCAGCAATCCAAGGGGTCTTATTACAACAGAGGTTTCAATTCAACAGGTTTGGGGTAGGGCCCGAGAAAGTACACTTCTTGACAAGACCCAGGGGTGGCGCTGGTGGCTGGTTGGGGACTGCACTTTGAGAACCGCTTGGCCAAGAAAACCATTTCATGTCTTTTAGAGATTGATCAAAGTGCTCTTAAGTTTCTTTTGAACAATAAATCACTGGAGTATAATATGAGGTAAGTGAACATGCTCTTTTAACTCCAAACTAATAGACAAATATAAAACATTTTAAATGTGAAATGGAAACATTGAAAATTGCTATTGATTCTCATCCATTCAATAGTTCAATAAAGAAGAGATTCATGTTTTCAGTCCGCCCTCTTGGTTTCCTGTTTTAATGGGGATTCTTCCCTTTGTTTTCCTCTGAGAAGCGATCATCTCAGAGCTAGTCTGTAGTGACCCTCTCTGGCATGAGGGAAGGGGACAAGGGGGGCAGCAGAGAAGATTTTCTTTCCCAGCCTGGAAAGGAAGGGGGAACGGCCAGTGGCGAAGAAGGAGTTTTTGCTATTGTGGAGCCAGGATGCTCTTCCAGCTTGACCCCTTATTGTTGGGGGAGGGTCTTCTCTCTGCACCCTCCAGCCTCAAGGCCCTCTGCCCACCATGAGCTCGGCAGCTCCAGCCTGCTCCCTGACTCCAGGCCTGAGCTTGCAGCACAGGGGGGGGGGGCACTTTGGGGGAAGAAAGGATATATTGTCAGTACTCAAAAAGAACAGATTTGACTGTGTCAGAAACCACTGCATCTCCTTGAGTGTTTCTCATGATTAATCCACCCAATGCGCACATTCTGATAGGTGTTGGCAGGGTAAACAAAAAGCTTTTAAATATTAGCATAAGTTTCCCATTTTTCCTTGTTCAGACTGGACAGAGTTGTCCTTGCTCTTGATAAAGGATTCCAGGAATTGTGGCAATGATTAAGAGAGTTGTTTAATCATGAGCAGGGAAACAGTCCAATCAGTACCGAATACAAATAAACAACAGAAGGGATGATGGATATTGACTTCTTAGCCCTCCTAGTTTTCAGCCATCAGTGACCTGTGAAAACTGGTTGCTGTAGCTGTCCATATTGAATGTTTTCCTTTGTAGGAAGGAGAGAAAAGCGATAACTAGGGCAATTCACAGACCGAGTGCTTGAATGTAGAGCTGCCAGACAGACCACAGAATGCCCAGTTACATTTGAATTTCAGACAGACAGTGAACAGTTTGCTGGATTGGACATTCCTCTACCTCTGAAATTCAAATGTAGCTGGGCATCTTGTATTTTTCTGGGCTAAATGTGGCAACTCTACTCAAGGGAAACCTTTCTCTTTTGGGAGAAGACTCAACATCTGAGGCTGAGCTACCGCTTGTCCTGGTTCGTGCCATCCAGACCGTTGAGATTCTCTAAAAGTAGAATGATACAGAGTCACCAGTGACATTTATAAATGTAGGTTGGTTTTAAGAATTTACATTCATGGTGTTAGGAAAGGAAAAAAATTGAGGCTGGTTGGTATTGACAGAAAATCAAAAGTGATTCTGTCTGCCTTCTTCATGGCCATCAGCTGGTGTTGTCAGTTGGACGTAAACTATAACAGGGAGTAACAGACAGGCTACCTTTGGATTATCTGTGCTGCCTTCAGCACTTCTTTGAACAATAATTATAGTCTGCTGGGGGGGGGATATCAATTTAAAGATCAAGTGCTTTCATAAAAAAGGTGATTACTCAGTATTTCCTACTTTGAACCAAAGCACACACCAACTTCATTGTTCCACTGTCTTTTGTATAGCACATATATGCTGAAAAATGGATCACTTAATTATATGATTATCTGTCTTCAGGGAGGATACGTGAACAGGAATGGGAGCTGTCAAGAGAGTACATTGATTTACTTGTGATTATTAATCTATATCTATAGCCATTACAGGTTACAAGTTAACTTTTAAAACAAATATCTAAAATATAAATTACTTTTACAATGCAAAGTGGGCATTTTGGTGTGAAAATGCTCCCAGAACTGATAAATGGACACAATACATGAGTGGGGCTCCAGGCGAACACCATTGCTTTTCCCTTCCTCTGACTTCTAGCAATCAGTCAGCTTAGAAGGAGGTCAGGGGAAGATCCAGCCTCCAATTAACTAGGGGGTAGGGGGCAAAAGCCATGCACTTAACCTTTGTAATTGAATCACCAATTACAATAAAAGAAACGAATACCACTTTGCAGTGAATCAGAATTCTGGGAAAATCACATGGAGATTCCAGGTACTGTGAGAGGCAAAGACTGGATAAGTTAAGCATATATAATCAAAGTCTATTAATCTCTTTGTGTATTTTTCTTATTCTCTGGGTTCATTTTGGAGAAGGGGTTCAAAGTTCAGGAGAAAATTAAGATAGTAATGCTGGTGTAAGCTAAAACTAGCAGGAAAGCTGCAGTCAGCTGCAGTGGCATGGGACAGGGATGATAAAGGTCTTTTTTCTAACGGTTCAACTGGGTGCAAGCAGTTCCAAATGACACCTTTGGCAAACTATTCCAATGGCCTTCCAACCTTTAGTTAGTTAAGCTTTAATTCTGTATTTTATAGCAAGTGCTTATGTAGTTGCAGAGGACAAGAAAAAGAAACAAAACACTGAACAACTTGGTTAAGGGTACATTATATCTCTTGGCCAAGGGCTTCCAATTGGATGCTCAATCCTAAAGATAAGTTCATTGCCTCTGCTTCCAAGGGCATCCAATGACTTTGAACATCATATTCAGGAGCAGTTTTTAATATATAACACCAACCCCCACCCTGTTCTTGATGGGATGAAATAGTATTTGCCTGTGTTTCTGTATGTCAAATAAAACTAATTTCCTATCTCTATGAACGCATTTAGAGGTGCAACATTTTTGGAGGGAGGAAATTTGCCAAGAAGGAGAAAAACCTCCTTACAAAGCTGAAAATATTTTTACAATCCAAGGATGAGCACCAGAGACCCTGGAACCATTCATTCTGTGAAGATTGCCAAGAAAACCTTGTTTTGAAATCCCCATGCCTGCAATTGCATCATGCCAGGTGAGGCGTCCACCTTTGGAAACAATAGATAGACATTTGCTCTTCTCAAACTTCGCTGCCGGGTTTCAAAGGGCTTTTTATTTTTTTGCCTCTCTTGGCTCTGAGTGGCTGCAACACATGGTAAATCTTTAACTTCAAGTGTCCTTCTGTGGTGACCAACTAAAATATTAGCAAAATAAATGTTTTATGGGAAAATGTTGGCAGGAGCCCCAACAGAAACAGGTGGTATTGGGTTATTTCAATATAATGTAATGATACAGCCAGGTTTCCATCTGGACAGCATGTGGTTGGGTCTGCTCGGAGAGTATCAAAGAGTGTGAGTATGCACTGGGGAAACCAGCGGTGCACGAGTGTGCAGCGCAATGGCTACTTTACAGAATAATAGTCTGGGTTTCAGGTCCTCTGGGTTAAATATTTTTACTGTCAAAATATGAATTTCTTCATAAAATATTAAAGGCGAAGCAAACCTCTGACATGCAATACCGAGCCGTATAATTATCAGGCAGTTCCTGGAAACCAAAGAGAGCGTGCATTAAAGCGAAGCGTTCATTATAAAAGAGTTCATTACCCTTTGGAAGCCGAGACATGTTTGAGAGGGAGCCTCAGAACAGAGAAGCTTTTTAGCAAGGCTTCCTCCACTATGAAAACAAGGCTCAGCCTTGTTGGTAAGAATGCAATTAGAAAATAAAGAGAAAATGGGATTAGTTGACTGCTAAGGGCCTGATCGTGATCCAAAGCTAGAGACCTAGCCTTAATTTACCACCAGGGAAGAGTCTTTCTCCCTCTTCCATAAAATTCCTGCTTCAGGCACTTCAAAACACATGGAATTAGGAACACTTGGAACATTTGGTTTTGCACTCAGCTCTCCTCACTGTATATTCATGCTAAGCTCGATAATAAACTCTTGGCTCAATAACTCTGTATATATATCCCAGAGAGAGGCATCAAATTATGGCTATGTGCAGAGGTAGGTCCCCTTCAGAGGCAGAGAGACCTCACTCCCTGGCGCTCGCAGCTCCAGCCAGAGGAAGGGGGTGGGAATATGCACCCAGAGCGTAAGCAGTTTGGAAGTGGCCTGCAATCGCCTTGATGCTGACGGGAAGGCTTGGGAAGTCATGGGCACCATCTGCCAAAATGAAGGAGCCACTTGGACCCCAGGGTACTTGGCCAGGAAAGCATGGCTGGCTTCTAGACAATTCTTTGCAGTTGGTAGTGCAGCAGGCATGGAAACATTAAAAGCAAAGGCCTAGGTATGAGATAGATCTAAGGGTTGATGGATAAAATGGATGGATCAGTGAAGGCTCGGGAAGAAGAGATAATGAAGTTGAGCAGTTAATTATAATGTTCTCATGCCACTGGTACCCAGAGAGGGGGAGGATGCATGCATAAGGCTCTTGCCTGTTACTCAGAGAGTAGGCTGCCCCACATTATCTGCTGCATTTTTCTAGGCTATCAGAGAGAAAGGGAAGAGATGTGCCATGACGGGTCTGGAAGCCCTGGAGTCTGATTCCTTTACTCTGCAGGACTAGACCGAGGCTAAGGAGAGAACGGTGTCTAGAGAATCTGGTAAGTTGTACTGTCAGATCTCAGTTATGTGCGGAAATGATTTTATTCATCTGGAGCAGAATTGACATGGAAATAGAGGTGTATCTCAGTTCTTTCCAAAACGTGTTTCGGTACCTATTGTGTGTACCATAGGAGTTTGGCTTTTATGGGGTTCTGGAAGGTGGTGGCAGGCACAGTATTCCTACCTGAGGATTTTATAACCTAGTGCGGAGTGGACACCCAGAGAGGAATTGGAATTTGAGTTGTTCAAGTGAAAAGACTGTCTTATTCGTCATTTTTTACTATACCTCCTTCCATGATACAGCATATAGTAGATGCTAAAATTAATGCTGAACTGAACTAGACTCGAAAACAGGTAATGGGCGTTGGCAGTTAGTTATCTGACTGTGTGACTTAGAAATGTCTTTGAACCTTTGTGGTGGGTCTCAATTCCCCATGTGCAGAATGAAGAATCAGATAATTGGATCTATGGCCCTTCCAGCTCTCCAATCCCAGAACCTTAACTGACAGAATACAGAGAAAACAATACATACACAGCAGTGCCAACATGATAGGGAGCAAGTCCTACTGTACATGAGCATCTTCTATGTTAGGGGGATTGAGAGTCACTGTAATGCTGTGAGGTTATTAGCAGCTTTGTCTGCATCTTATAGATGAGATGAGCAAACCCATTCTCTTGCCTAGGTTCACACAGCTGCTGAGGGTTGGAATTGGGATTCTTCAAAGCCAGCTAAGCTTAGCTCCAAGTATTGGGTTCTTTCAACTATATATCAAACTGCCTCCCACCTCTGTGCAGAGGAAATGTTAAAGTGAATGTAATGATTTAAGAGAGAGGTGGGGAACATTGTAACCAAGATTTATGCCTTGGATTTAACTACCTGGCTTTTTAGCCAGGGTGTGTGTGTGTGTGTGTGTGTGTGTGTGTGTGTGTGTGTGTGTATTTATTTATTTATTGTCTTTAGAAATCATCTGAGCCTGACCAGGCAGTGACACAGTTAATGGAGCTTAGGCCTGGATGTTGAGGACCCAGGTTCAAAACTCCGAGGTCGCCAGCTTAAGCGCGGGCTCACCAGTTTGAGCGTGAGCGCACCAGCTTGAGCGTGGGGTCATAGACATGACTCCAAAGGTTGCTGGCTTGAAGCTCAAGGTTGCTGGCTTGAAGCTCAAGGTCACTGGCTTGAGCTAGGGGTCTCTAGCTCACCTGAAGTGCCCCCGCCCCCAATCAAGTTGCACATGAGAAGGCAATCAATGAACAACTAAGGTGCCACAACAAAAAAATTGATGCTTCTCATCTCTCTCCCTTCCTGTCTGTCTGTCCCTGTCTGTCCCACCCCCCATAAAAAATCATCTAAGATTGGGGCAGTTTACTGAATTAATTGCACAACCATTGAAAATTCTCTTAGCTCTTATCTTATGCTGGTATTCTCTCCCCCACTTCCCTTTTCTCCTGAAGTCTAAACTATCCAGGTCTCCAGGTGTTACAGCACTGGTTCTTCCTTAAGGAGAAATAGATACTGTCAGCCACTGAGTAAAACAAGTGTCTGGCAGGTGGGGAGAGCAGAGGTGTTGACCTGTGCTTGTGGATCCCGTTGCTCTGCTGCTGGCCCATGGTGGCCCATACTGACAAACAGGAGGAGGAAGGGAGGCAGGAGCTTGGTGGAGAGATGCAGTGACTCTGGTTCCTCTCGATCTGTCACTGGGCTCTTCACGGGCATGGTTGAACTGAGGAAAGTTATCTCACTAGCTTCAGGCTATTGGGGAAATTGTCGAAACAATTTTTCAATGTTGGGGTGGTAACAAATCAAATGCAGATGTAGAATTTGAGTGATCATTCTGAGATCTTATTGAAAATGTTGCTAATGTTTAATGTTTATTGAGCATTTAGTATGTACATGCAAGGCCCTTTGCTAAGTGCTTTGCAGGTGAGAAAATTGGAGCTTGAAGATGTTGAGTGATTGGCCAGAGGTCATAGAAGAGGAGGGATGAATTTGAATCAGGCCTGTCTAACTCCAAAACCCAAGCTTTTAATTGGTGTGCTGAAATTGTAGCCCCAATATAGTGCTGTGAAAGTAAGGTAGTGCCTGCGTAGTGAATCAGTGGGGTCCAGGCACCCATGGATAAGATGGATTAAAAATGTAGGCTATAAACAAAAGCAAAACACAAACCAGTAAATGTGATGGGAGAAAAAGTTGATGAACATAATAAATGATGATATGAGGCAGAAAAATATAAAAATAAATGAGAGAAGAAAGATAAATTTGGCTACAAAAAACCTCCAACATTTCTATATATCAAAACGTTGAGGAAAGGTAAAAAACAAATAACTGGGAAAAACATGGTCTTCAGACCAGCTAAAAGTTGCATACTCCTAATGCACACAACATTCTTACCAACCAAACAGACACATATAGTCTAATAGAAAAATGAATAATAACCATGAACTAATAGTTCACAAAGAAGAAATACAAATGGATAATCAACAAATGAATATGTGTTCAACCTTACTAGCAATAAAAATTTTTTTAAATTGATATACCATTCTTTTTAATTGTCAAAGAGAAAAAAATATAGCTGGTGAGGACATAGGGAAATTGGCCATACTTGGGGACATTTTTGTATATTAATGACAGAGTGAAATTGGTAGAACTTATCTGTAGGACACATTGCCAACATGTATCAATGCTTTACAATTGTTCACACCGTTTGTTGCAATAATTCTACATCTAGTGATATTTCCAAAAAGAATCATATGGAATGTGAGCAATGACTTACTTCTGAAGACAGGCATGGAAGCAGTGTCCCTAATAGTAAAAAATTAGAAACAGTCTGAATATTCAATAATAGTGATGGCTTACAATAATACTATCAAGTCACTCACAATAACTTTGTAGAAGAATATTTGATGCCATGGAAAAATGTTTAATCTGTATTTTTTAGTGAAGAAGTGGGCTACTAAATGGTACACACTTTATTTTTAAAAATTATATATGACATACCTTTTCTAAACTGACTAAAAAAAGAAACACTAAAATGCTAGTAGGGTCTATTTCTCTGATTTTTTTGGGGTGTGTTTTCTTACCACTCTCAAATATTTTATATACATTTTTTTTAAAAAAATCCAGAGCAAAATGGTATTAAAAAGTAGACTGCCTATTTTGCCCATTTTTCATATAGTTTACTAAGACATGGTATGTGTGTGTGCGTGCGCACATGCACGTGCACTAAGGATCAAGTGCTACAAAATAAATCATCTGAAATATTGCTGTCATTTCTGAGCATATTATTACAGTTTGGGGAAATCTAGTGTGTTCTAAGGAGCACAAAGATGAATATAGAGGAAATTGTACTTTGAGATTTACTAGTAAAAGCAGGGAGCTATTAATTTACTGAACTCATAATAAAAAAACAAAAACAAAAACATACAAAAAGATGTTAACTTGACCTGGAAGTGGAATCACCCAGCAGGCCATCCAGGTTCTCTCCACGCCTTCCACTGCAAACTGGACTAAGATCTGCTTCTCTTACATTTAGGCTTTCGGGTTCCAAGTCCCCTTTCACTCTATTCAGAGGAAACCTAAGACTAGAGCTGGGTAATTATGGTGTGTTTGCATGTGCATGTGGGTGTATATGAGGAGGTGGGCGTTGTAAGTGTTTTGTATTTTACTTTTGAGCTGAAGCCGATGTTCTGATTAATTAATGCTCTAATTTGGGTTGAATTTATCAGCTCTGTTCATGATGCTTTTTCAAAAGAGCTTAATTAACTACTTAATAAAGAAATCTACTTTGCTGTGCAAATTTATGCCTCGTTAAATCCCTGCTGGAGACTGTTGAAGCCAGGATGAGCTCTCCTTGCTAGTGGTCTGCTGGCCCCACTAATTGCCTTTTGGTTTCCTAGAGCCAGGAAGTGAAATTCTGGATCATTGAACCCCAGATTCAGAGCCCTGAGCTTTCAGGGTTGCTCTAGATGTTGAACAGAATATTTTCCTGTTAACTTGGTTGGGGGAAGGATTATTAGCCAGCTGCTAGAGTTAATTTCACACAGTCTTGTCTTATCATTGCAGAATTCGGAGCAGCTACTAGTCTCCTTTACCTTTTGTTTCTACCATGTTTATTTTTGGCAGTGGTGCTTAGGATGGCCTTTAGTTGCTTGGATTCCTTTGCGCATTTCTCTGTTACATATCAATCTGTGTTCAAATGAATCAATTTCTCCAATCAAATAGAGACGTTTAAAATTTTATGTCTAATTTTTTTAGACATGAACAATTTTACTCATATGCTCATGTGAGTATGCTCACTGATTCTTTTTATCATTTAATAAAGATTTTAAGTAGCATCAGGACCTAGGAGACCAGCCTTTTATCCCTCTTGAAACTTGTCAAACAATTAATTTCCACCTGTTAAGTGTCAGTCTATCCATGTTTTATCAGCACTATCAGATAAACAAAGTTAAAACAACATGGACATGTTGGGTGGACTGGGATTGAATGCCTCATTAAACCAGACGGATTCATCTGTTTTTTCCCCCTCTCTACCTTAGTTACCTAAAGTATGATATGGTGAGGGAAACTAACTAGAATTTGGATCTCTCTCGACTTACATATTTCTCCAGTGCTGAATGGTTATTTTTTCAAGTCAGGCCATCTCAGTGGCCTCTTCATGGGAGTGAGAAATGGGACAGTATATTCAGTCTGGCAGCCAAGAACCAGTGCACTGCACCAAAGCAGTGGTAAGAGTGATATGGAAGCTCTTTACTCCGGCTTGAAAAATGCAAGCACCTTCTGCTAGATAAATCAATGTACAGTGGCCCCAAATCAAATGCCTTCATTTCAAAGTGACTGGACTTTGTTTTAGATCTATGGGGAGGAGAGAAAGTCTAGAGGTTTGGAGAAAATCCAAACCAGTTCATCAACCCTTAATGTTTTCAAGAACATTTTATTTTGCTGCAGTGTCTAGTAAAAAGTTTAAGGCTGCCTTGCTGAGGGATGAAAAGCAGAGCTATTTAGGACGGGTGACTTCATAAGCTTCAGAACATGGACCCAATTAAGCTAGAGACCTTGAGGAAGGTGCGTCTTTGGGTATTGATTACAAGTCCAGAGTATCATGAAATTAAATAAATCCTTCCCTTTGGAAGGAGCATCCACATTTGCATCCATCAATGAGAAACATACTGGTTTATTAATAACTCGGTGTTGGAGAAAGCTCAGCCCTTTGCATTTTTAGTAAAGATCTGGAGCACTGTTCTTCCAGGATGAGAGTCTGGTGGGAATGTGCATAAAAAGCAAAAATGAATTTCATTTGGTTATTAGTAACATAGGTCAGAAATAACAGTAGCTCATATAAGTTAGGAGATGCCTGCTGTGCGTCCCTCCCTCGTGGAGGTTTTGTGAAAATCCTCTATAACAATAGCCACAGAATACCACTGGCCACGCTGACCTGCAAGGGCATATTTCAGCCGGGGATCTGCTACTGGACTCTTTGACCAAGAAAGACAGAGAAATGTATACTCACTGGGAAACCATTCATCAGGCACAGCAGGTGTCCCAGGAGCCTGTGTGAGGCATTCCCTGAGCAAGCCTTCTTGCTACCAGTTCTGATATCAAAGGCTTTAACACTCTTTCTCTATAAATTCATGGCATCCTAGTATTTTGTGTGATGCAGGCAAGAAAAAGAACTGGTATAAAATGGACCTTAGAGGGGTTCAATAATTTGCTTTGGGACACATAGCAATAGAAAGAGGAGTGGAAATTGTCCCTGGATGCTAGAAATAGACATCAAAGGCAGGAGTGTAAAGGCACAATTTAAAATATTGTCACTGGTGTTATCAGTCGACCAAAAACAACAGGATGAAAATATGATTAAGTCTCAGGTCTCCAATTTCTCCCCAGCCCAGGAATTCCCGTAGTGACTGCCACCTTTTACTATGCACTTAATATAGGCCAGGTGTTATCTATCTATCATGTCTAATCTTCATATGACCCTTGATGGGAGGCATCGATATGCCAATTTTTCAGCTCGGAAAATTGGCAGTCTAGAGGGGTTCAATCACCTACTTAGCTCACAGTAAGAGCTAGCGCGGGGATCTGGCCCACATCTCAAACACCAGATCTGCCCCTGTCCTCTGTTGCATGCTGGTGATTGAATGCTGGTTTAGAAAAGACATTGAAATCCTGTAGAAAAAGGTTTATGGGCTTGTTGTCGTGATGGTAAGTGGTAGTTAGGATGGTGTGACACTGCCCTGCCCCTGCTCGCTGGTCACTGTTCACTGCCCATTCTGTATGCGTCCCAGGTCCACTGTTGGGGCTCAGAGCAGCGAGGCCCGGCCTCTTCTTTTACTCACTGGGTCACATTGCATGCTGCCTTTCTCCCCGCGCGCCACTCTGGAGTGGGGAAAGGCATCATAAAAGCAATCAGTATATTCTCATATTTTTTCTTGATGTAAAAAGATGAAGTCATGGCATATGGTCAGATTGCCGGCACTGTTAATAATAAACCTCACATAATTAAGCACTGATTTATTCCTTTATATAAGTGAAACAAATTGCTTTAACTGCCTTTGCTTGAGACCATCCAGTCAGATGGATTATGTATAGGAAGTTGAAACTAAAAATTATGGGTGCTCATATTTCACTGTGGTGGAGGTTTATTGGAGGTACAATTAGAACCCTAACTAAATGTGTCCTGTGTTCCCTTTGATGGAGAGATCAGATATTAATCTGGGGATATGACTAATTCTCAACACAGCTGCTCTCCTTGCTCTAATATTTCTGCTTTAGCTTCAAAACCTAGAAACATGTTTAAAAAATTGATCAGAGCTTATAATAGCAATAATCACCTTGAAATTGGTTGTTACTCTGGTTAATGAACTGAGTAGGAGAGCATAAGCGTCCCTCTGTGTCCCTCAGGCCTTTAACTAACAAGCTAGTTGTTAACCACTGGGTTTATTAAAAAAAGAAAAGTCTCTTTAGGGGATTGAACTGGGGAAAAGTAGGGGGCTGACTGCTTTTGCTCTGAAGAGCCTTTGACAGCACTGGCCAGCTCCGGAAGCCACACCCCTTTCCCACCAGAGCCAGGGCTGGGGTGACCAACTGGAGGTGGCACCTCTTCCTTAGGGATCAAGGGCCTCGCTGCCCAAAGAATGGTCCAGAAGTTTGTTAGAAATGCAGAATCTGGAGCCCCAGACCTGCAGAACAGGGTCTGTATTTTAATAAGATCCCCCACGGAAGGAGCCCTGAGCTGGGTGACTCCCCTTTTTCCGAGCCCCAGCTTGGAACACTGGGATCTCATTTCAGGGGCTTCTCTGCAGACTCTCAGAATGTCTCCGCAGACTCCCTGCTTCTGATCACAGTGGGGTCCCCTTGCAACAGGGCAATGTACACAACAGGGGTCCCCAAACTTTTTACACAGGGGGCCAGTTCACTGTCCCTCAGACCGTTGGAGGGCCGGGCTATAAAAAAAAAACAACTATGAACAAATCCCTATGCACACTGCACATATCTTATTTTAAAGTAAAAAAACAAAACAGGAACAAATACAATATTTAAAATAAAGAACAAATAAATTTAAATCAACAAACTGACCAGTATTTCAATGGGAACTATGGGCCTGCTTTTGGCTAATGAGATGGTCAATGTCCGGTTCCATATTTGTCACTGCTAGCCGTAACAAGTGATATGACGCGCTTCGGAGCCGTGATGCGTGCATCCTGCATCACCGGAAGTAGTACTGTACGTGAGTGATGTCGTGCTTTGCAGCCCCGCCACAACAGTGCTCCTCTCACTGACCACCAGTGAAAGAGGTGCCCCTTCTGGAAGTGCGGCGGGGCCAGAAAAATGGCCTCAGGGGGCCGCATGTGGCCCGTGGGCCGTAGTTTGGGGACCCCTGGTACACAACATGGAGGGTGACACCTGGTAAGGGACACACCCTTAATACTATCTGTTTAGAAAGCTATTTCACCCAAGCCTACCTCCTTTCGGGGAAGTTTCTTGGAGGTAGGCGCAGACCAGCTGGGGAAGGGGCCTGGGATTGTCAAGTGGCCTCAGGTGGGCAAGGCAGGCCATGGGTTCCAATGATGTCACACCCTTAGAGCAATTTTGGTCTGTCCAGATTTCACAGCCTTGTGCTTGGATTAGACCACTTGCCCCTCATGTAAATGCCGCTGGCAAAATACCTGCTCGGCGCCTGGAGAGAAGCTCTCCTTTTCCTAGGGCCTGCAGACTTCCAGAGCCCGGCAACCCTCTCCTAGCGAGCTGGGTTCAGCTCCATGCTCTGCTTCAGGTCTAATGAGCTGCTGTTTTATTTCTTTGCTCTGTTTCCTTTTTTAACTGTCCAAGGCAGAGATTTCCTCAAAAGCTTAATGAAACCTGAATCACAGGCTGCTGTGTTTTATCGATGTGCCACTGTTCTGGAACTGCGGGGCTACTAAGTCAGGGAGGCAGCTTTAGGGAACCCGGGAGGGCTGTGGGAACGACGTCACGGGTTCACGGGGCTGTGAGCAGGGTGGGAGAGAGATTTCCTACAGTCTGAGGTCTGCCGTAGGCCGGGGAGTAAACAGTGACATCGTCTGGGTTAAGCAGAACATTGTAGATTAGGGAAATATGAGGAGGCAGCTGGGGCCCATCCACATCCTCGCTCAGGCCTCCCGGGCCACTTAGGCTGTGACTCCGGCTCCGTGGGAAGGCGGCCGGCTGTGCGCAGCAATCCTACCAGGACTTCATTTCCCCGCCGCTCTCGCTGGGAAACCCCCTCCGTTCGCACTTCCTCTGTGGTTTGGTAGGTGTTGGGTTCACTCTGTGGACATGTTGCCCTCCTTCCAGGTTTACTGGAATATAATTTTCACTTCAGAGAAGGTAGCCCCTGGATGACCCTTTATTTCCCCCCACCCCCTAAAAGGAGGGGTACATTTTACAATTTGTTGGTTGTGAACTGGCTAATGATGCGATCCTGTGTTACTTTTCAACCATCCTGGGTCCTTAAAAAAATTTTTCAGTTATGAAGGAGAAGCCTCATTTTGCATCTCTGTAGTGTAATTGTTTAGGAATTCAAGCAAAACAACCTCTATTTTAATCTATGTTGTATCCTCTGTTAAGTTTCATTTTCTTTCCAGACATGTTTTTTCTGCTCTCCTTTTTCGGACCTGGACGTTTGCAGACAAATTGCCCCGTGTTAGAGTTGGGAGGACCCTGTGCACAGCTAGTCCAGCTCGCTCACGGAACAGAAGCAGAGCTCTGGCCTCAGGGGGCTTGCGACTTATCCAAGGTCACAAAACTGCTTGGTGGCACAGTTGGAATTCTGTTTCTCCTTGCTTAAACTGATTTTGAAAATTGTAAAACTAATGTATAGTTTTAAAGAAATTCACCCTTTGTCCTAAATGTCGCACACAGATCCCTTCCTAGGTCGCCATGTATCTATAAATGTTTTCCTATTCAGAAATCTAAAAGTATAAATAAAATTAAATTTATTAATGCTTTTCTTATTGGTACCTGTGCATTTTTTGTCATATTTAGGAATGTCTGTTGTACTCCAATGTTTTTCTGAAAAACGTTTCTTCTAGTGTGTTATTGTACCAAAGAAAGAGCTTATAAATAAAGTAGCAAATGCCTGTCATTCTATATCTCCACTGCCTTTGTTTTCATAGCGCTTATTAATCTAGACCCATTGCAAAGTGTCACAGGAGGAGGGGCTTTGTTTTGTCCTCTACGGTTCTTTGTCCATGTTGGGTGTGTTAGAAGTTTCTGATGTTGAAATAATTTATGATTTTATTTTCACATATAAATACATTTGGAACTTATGTTGCTGCAAGGAGGAGGGGAGGTCTTCAACTCTACTTCCTCTCTCCCCCTTTAAGTAGCTGCCTGTTTGTCTTCAGCCAATTTATTAATCAGTAAGTTTATTTTTTCCCAGTGGGTTTGAAATGCTGTTTTTCTCCCATAATTCATACCTGTCTTTCAGAACAACTCTTCATAAATGTCCTGGCTTTCTTTCATGTGTTTTTCTGTAGAAGATATTTTTCTTTGTCATTTTATCAAGTCCCTCCAACGACACCACCCCTGTGGTTATTTTGGTTGGGATTGGATCCCAGTTTTTCTGCCTCATAGTTCAGTACTCCCAGACCAAATTACTTGAACTAAAAAAGTCATCTGAGGAATAAATACGATCATTACCATCAGCAGGATTGGAGATCTGCACCCAGAAATAATAACCAATTGAGTTGTTTTTATTGAAAATGTACTATCATATTTCATTGAATGATATTATAACATCACTTTATGTATCATTAGAGATTAAAAAGTTGCCAAATCAATTATGTCACCCCATCAATTATAAGTTGCATCCAATTGTAGAAATGTTAACATGTTAAAAAAGTATGTTAGAATCAATGAAATACCATATTAATTGAATGTTAGAAAAAGACCATAATAGGGGATTTACTTATGTAGTAATTTTCCTACTCTTTTACAATATTTTTTAAAAGTCTCATCTTGTTTGTCTCTTATTACTTCTCTGTGCTATAGGAAACATCAATGTTTTGATTCCATTTTATCCAGAGCAATAATAGCAACATGAATACAACAGTAACTCTGAGCCAGGTGCTGTTCTAAGTCCAAGGTCACAAAATAAGTGGTAAAGTCAAGATTTGAGCCTGAGAATTTTGACTCCAGAGTTCATGCTCTTAAAAATAACCTGCATATGATGAGGAACTTGAAACTCAGAGACCTTAAAAGATTTGCTATTATTCTTCAGTAGATTCTGACTCTAGCACATTCTGCACAGGGGTGACTCTGAACAGACTCTCACACAGAATCGTGCAGAACTCAGTCCTACTCACCATAAGAGGACAGTCCTTCCAGGTGAGGAATGCAGCTTCCTTTCCTGGAGTTAATCATGGCGATTATCTGCACGTCTGTGTCTGAACTCTCCGCGTAGAGTAGGGACTTTGTGTTCATCTGGAACTAATGGCTTCCTGAATTATCAACTGATCTAATCTTTTGAAGTCATTTCCCTCCATGAAGGACTCAGGGCATGTACATGAGTGATTTGTGAGCTTTCACTGTGCTTTTTGGGGTAAAGAACATTCCAGATGGAGGGAGGCAGCAGCACTTTACCTGGATTTACGGTGCTAATCCCTGTTTGAATGGGAATGAGCAGCTTTTTTCCTTGTTTGGGCCAGAAGAAGGTATTTCTTTTGTTCTGAAACAAGTGTGGATGAACAGCCTTCTCTAATGTTTTTACAGGGATAGGTGTCAGGGAGCACCAGCTTACTCTATGCTCATTGTTAGAGCCCAAAGAGAATAGAAGGGCTAGTTCACGTCTGACAAGACCCACCCTAGCTCCATGTGTTAAACCCCCCACCAATGGCTTTTTCCTCCCCATTTTGTCTCAAAGCTTCACTGGCTGAGAATCTGGAAGCAAACTTTCTTAAGTGAGCATTTCAGACAGTGTGTCATAAACTCACTGTAATGGTTTCTGATTCGCCATCAAAGAGAAGAGAAATTTGACTCTTACCAATGAGAATTTATTGCAGTCTCGTGTGTTAAGCCTTAACCAATGATTCTTAAGAACTGCTTCCCCAACCTCATTAACAAATTAAACAATTCCAGATAGAGTTATCCAGACTGCAAAATATTGCTAAAGTATCTGGTGCTCTTCCCAGCTCAGTGATGATTTCTTTTTCTTTAGCATTTTTTTTTTAAATTTAGAAATTAAATTTAATGGAGTGACATTGATGAATAAGAGTACATAGGTTTCAGGTAAACATTTCTACAGCATTTGAACTGTTGATTGTGTTGTATATCCATCACCCAAAATCAAATCATTTTCTGTCACCTTATATTTGTCCCTCTTCACTCCCTTCCCCCCACCCCCTGGTAACCACTTTATTTTATCTATGTCCATGTCCTCAGTTTTATATCCCACCTTTGTGTGAAATCACACAGTTCTTAGCTTTTTCTGATTTACTTATTTCACTCAGTATAATGTTCTCAAGGTCTATCCATGTTGTCATAAATGGCAATATTTTATTATTTCTCATGGCCGAGTAGTATTCTGTTGTTGTATATATGTACTTCACCTTTATCCAATTCTTTATCAAGAGACACTTTGGGTGTTTCCGTGTCTTGGCCACCGTGAATAATGTTGCAGGTTCTGGGCCTTGACCTCTGCTGTATATCTGTAGCAGAGGCCAATTGTATGAATTTGTTGTATATTTCAACAACAGTTGAGGGAAGTAACATTAACTAGTAATTAAGGGTTGGACTTTGGGCAGAGACTGTATGATTTAAATCTCTACTTCCCAGTTACTGTCTGTATGATTTGGCGGAAGTACTTTAACTGCTTCAAGTTTTATAAAATAGAAAAATAAAAATGCAGGTCTACTTTTGTTTATCTGAAACCCTTGGGACTAGATGTATTTCACAACTCAAATTCTTTCATATCTTAGAAAAGTAAATCAGTACACATGTCCTATTTTACATTAAATCCCCAGCAAGGGTAATGTCTGCTGGTATCCTATAATCTATAATATTTCTATTAATATCCTCTAGCTTATAAATAATGTTTATTATAAGCAAAATAGATGACTATTTGCACTAACTAAGGATTAGGAGTAGGCTTATAGCAATTTGGGTCAGATTTTATTGCCAGGTGAGTTTGTGGCAAACTAGGTAGTTTTCAGGGCTTTTTGGCTTTTGGAATTATAGATAAGAGGTAGTGAATATATCCGTACTCACTGTTATTTCCTTAAATAAGGTATGTGTAAAGTACTTCTTGCAGTGGCTTCTATACATTAACTGCCCAGCGAGTGTCAGCTAGCATTGAACTCATCCTCTGGCTATAGCCCACATCTCTAGTGTTGGTTATTTCTGAGCATTTGGCTGGTCATTTTGTCCCTGAGTCAGCCTACAAAAATGTGTCACCTTCAACTGTATCCAGATAAGACTTTTACCTGATCTGCCTCTTAGGATGGTTCTTCTGTTCCACTAGTTTAGAGACCAGCACTGTCTAATTGAACTTCCTGTAATGATGGAAATGTCTTATATCTGTGCTATCCAATATGGTAGCCGTTAGCTTCATATGAGTATGAGCACTGGAAATGTGATCGAGAAACTGAATTTTAAATAGCCACATGGGGGTAGTGGACACCACATAGTGGGCAGTGGAGATCTAAAGCGCTCCAGATATGGGGTTCAAAGCTGAGATGACCTTGTCCTTTTTAGATGCAGAATTTATTTATCTCCAAGTTGCTGAAACTGGTGAGGCACTGCTCATTTATTTATTTCCCAAGTATTTTATGAGTGCCAACTATGGATCAAATTCTGTTAGTCACTGGGGAGACAGAACAAGGTTTTTGTACCAAGGAGGACATGCATACTTAAAGCATATGTTTGTGAACATATGGAAGCACGCATTTAAAAATATAAATCCAACGTGAGATACTGGATTGCTGCAGGAGCACAGGGGAGGAATATGCAACCAGCTAGGTGAGGGGTCAGAGAGAATGTTCTTAAGAAGGAAGTACCTAGCTTTTGGTACAAGTAGTTGAAATTAGCTGAGGGTGGTGGGCTAAGAAGAAGAAGACATTATAGGCAGGCATGAGAAAAGACATGGAAATGAAAAAGTGGGGTGTTCTGGCAATCTGTCAGCTGTAGACATGGCTGGCGTGGCTGAGGTTGGGCTGGAAGAGTGGATGGTTGTCAGAACGTGGCAGGTCTTGTGTACTGCTGAGACCCTGGAGGCGACATTCAGAGTCGCACACTCGGGAAGTGGGGATCCACTCTGATAGTTTCAGTCAGCATGTTGTCGGGAAAATGGAATGCACTCTTAGTATTTCAGGATGGAAGAGGCTTCATGCAGTAAATTGGTGGCCTGTGTCAAAGTGGAGTAAGGAATGAAAGCAAGGCCACCTTCAAGAAATTCAGGAAGTGTAGGGATTGCAGGGAGTTGCCACCTATGTAGCTCTGAAAATCACAAACAAAAGTCCACATCTGCCACCTGCCATCCTTCAATGCCTGTGTGCCTGCCGCGGCTGGGAGATTGATTTTCTTTCTCTTCTGCCTCCTAAGTCTTATGTCAAGGTCCTCCAATGGTCGAATTTAACAAGGAAATCTAGGAATTGTAGTTCCCAAGCTTATACAATTTGTAATAATGAACTGCCTCAAACTAGTCATGTTTCCTATAGATAAAGTGACCATGGAATTTGTCATCCAAACCAGGTCACTTTTGAAAATGAAAGGGACTCCAATGTTTATTCACATGCATTAGTTGATACATAAGTACTATTCTATGACAGTCCCGGACAGATGGAAGTGGAGGATTATCCTAGATTAGGGCATCATTAAGAAATGCATCATTTAATTTCTTTTAGGGAAGGAGAAATAGAAGAAACAACAAGGAAAAACATGGATAACTGTTGAATCTGCGTGGTAGGTACATGGAATTTTATTATACAAGTCTGTCTGCTTTTGAGTGTGTTTGAAATTTTCATGATAAAGATTAAATAAGGAAAGTACTTGAAATTATGACTTTAATTGATTTATATATACATGTCATATATATGTGTGTGTATATATACATAATATACATTTATATTGTTAATAATACCTATGAAGATGATTATGATGTTTTTAAAAAAAGTCTTATGTGGTCTTTAAGGACCCTTGAGAATAAAGTATTGTAACCAGAAAGGGGAAGGAGCTTTGGTTTGGGGCTTGGGACTGTTGAAAGTACACCTGAATTCTGTTGAAAGTTGGTCAGTAGCCCTTTAGGGTGGCCTTGATAATTAGTTCAAAACTGGAATTAGTTAACTAGTCCCTAACTAATAGAAATAGCCCCTAAGATGCTTTAGCACAGTCTCTGGCATCTGGAGAGTGGGCAGTAAAAACTTGTTCGATCATTGAAGTAAGAATACTGCTGTGTTCTTCCTTTGCAAGAAGTGAGTTGAAACTCAGATGACAGCTGGCAGGGCAGGGAGACATCTCAAAAGATAGCTATCTAGATGTCAGGGACCGTGGCTGGTTTTTTTGAAACATAAAGGGGTTGATTGCATCATGCTCACTTGATTTTGTAGTTTATCCAGTTAAGCTCTTAAGTCTGCTTTTGAAAAAATAAATTTATTATGCGTCCAGTGGAGCCCTGGCTATTGTTTCTCCAGCCTGGAAGCAGATGTGTATGTGGAGCAAGCTGGTTTGGGGGACCCACCAACCATGCGAAGGAACTAAACGTGACGTGAGCTGGGAGTGTTGGCTCCCCTTCTCAATGAAACTTTGTGATCTAAGAGGTGTTTTCCCTTTTCAACAATGTGCTGCAGAATGGTCTGTAACAGTCTGTTGCAATTTTCTCCCCAAATCTCCCACGTTTCTGCCAATAGTGAATTAGACTGTCATTAGCTTTGCAGATATGCTTTGATCCCTACACGGCTTGTCTCCTGGTGGGGAGACATCTGAACCATTGATGTGAATTTGCTAAACCTGAAGACTAAAGCACACCATGGCACAAAGCACGTGGATGAGGGAGCCCGGAACCCTGGGTTTGAGTCGCATCTCTGTTGCTAATTCGCTGTGTCATTTTTGGGTGAGGCATTGAACTTTCTGTTATCTCTGTTCTCTGATCTGTGAAATGGGAGGACTGGATTGGTTGCTAAGTCTCTTTCAGAGCCTCTGAGAGTGAATAGGAAAATGCTTAAGGGTTAGAGATGCCATCTGTTGAGATTTGGCTTTCTGAATTTACAACCCCTGGTGCTATTCCTGGATAACCAGTGATCCCATTTCGTTAGTTGCTCAGTACTCCCCAGGATGCTGCTTGTTGAAGGGTGCAGGAGCTGTCTGGGTTTGATGATGTATCTTTTCCAGGCATCTCTTCCTTCTAAGACCAAGTTGTTTAATAAAGAGAAAATAGGGTAAAGAACCATACATTTCAGAACTGATTGGTTAGGGACTTCTAGTGTAACCCCCTTGATTTACAGATTGGAGCCCAAGGCCCAGAGAGAGTAAATCACTTGCCCAAGACTACATTGTCAGAGTTGGACTCAACCCCAGTTTTCCTGCCTTTGGGCAATAATCCTAGCCCACCTGCTTGTCAGCAGCCCACCCTCTGGTAAACGAAAAGATCCTTTGTGATTTTAATTTTACTAAAGACCAGTACAAGATTGTGATGGCAACATCATGACAAATAGGGTTGGCATGCAGGTGCTTCTTCAAACTCAGGAGAAGGTGTGGCAGGGGATTTGCATGCTCTGGAGAGAAGTACTGGCTTTACTGTGTGCAAAGCCAGGCAATGCAGTTACTTGTATGAACCCCGGTCCCTGCATGTGTAAAATGGAGATGGTAATGCCTTCTGCTTCCCTCTCAGGCCTGCATGCAGAGCTGGTGTGTATGATATGACAACTCAATAGGTGTAAATAAATGATCATAAAAAATAGCAAATGCTTGTTGCATATTTTTGACATGTCAAGCAGTGTTGATGCATTTGCTCATTCAGTCCTAAAACAATTCTGTTAGGCGCATTTAGCAAATGTGGAAACTGGACTTTAAAAAACTGGTATTGCTCAGCTACTGAAGGCAAGCACTGGGACTCATGCAAAGGTGGCTCAGAGCAAGTCCTCTGAGCCACCACATTAGAGTGATCTATATTGAGCTTTCAGTGGTTCCACAAAACCAGCAACCATCTCCTGACACCCACATGCTCTGTTCTGAACAATGCTGGAAGCAATCTTTGTATGACTGGTTCCCATCCAGACAACCTATTCCAGGACGGGTGTTGAGCACGACACTCTGCTCAAGGTGCCTCTTTTGCCTGAGGACCAGGAGAGTGGTTGACTGGTTTGGGAAATGAAGATTGCTAAAACCAAGTCCAAACAATTCACACACCCCACCCACCTCTGGGTAAAATCACCTTAGTAAAATGATCACTACCACTCACAAACTGTCAGATACACACTTGGGAAGGATAGGCCAAATCACGAGTTTTCTCTACTCTCCCAGAGCAGTGGGAAACACATATGGGATTAAAGGAGGGTGTATTTATAGCTCTGCCTCTCTCCATTGTCTGTCTATCTATCTGTCTATCTATCTATCTATCTATCTATCTATCTATCTATCTATCTATCATCTATCAAGTTCTAAGAGCATTTGAATTGGACTCTTAAGGGACTCGTTTCAAAGGTTTTGATTTCTAGTTGTTCCCTTCTGACCCATCAATTGAGACAGGGAAGTGTATCAAGGAGACTTTAAAGTTCATGTCTTAGTGAGGAGAGAGGGAGACAGAAGGGACTTCACAACCAGCCCCTGCCAGTGCAGCTATAAGCTCAGCCAGAGTGAGGGACAGGGCATCTCCCCCGGGACGGGGACCTGCTTCCAATGCTCTTCCCCTTTGCACACATCTTGGAATGGCAGGAGAAAGTGTGCAAAGAAAATAGAGTTCTTTGGAAAAATAAGCCCATGCTTTAAGTTTGTTTAAATGAACATTCGCCCATACTAGGGGGAAAACATCTAAAGTATTTATGTATGACAGATAAACCTATGTGTAAATATACATGTGTGTATGGTCACGTTATATCTTTATTTGTTTAAAATCTTTAATAATACCAATGTATATTGATTATTTTATAATTACAAAAATAATACACACTTAGAAAATACACAATCATGATTGAAAAAATAATCTCTTCACCTCAAAGCATGCACTGTAAAGGTTTTAAGATATGCTCTGTCTCTGTTATTTTTTAATAGAAACAAAGCATGCACATAATTATGAAAGTCAAACAGTCATGCAAGACAGCATGAAAAACAGCAGGTCTCTCCTCCAGGCCTATAGTCAAGTTCAGTTTCCAGAGGAAACTGCTTTCAATTGTTTTAGCTGTCGCTGCTGGTATTTATTACCGTATTTATAAATGATACTTTATGTGCTATTTTTGATTTACCAAATGTAGACATCACCTCTTGACTTCCTACTAACATAAAGATTTGGGTCTGAGACCCTCTGCCTTTTCATCCACACTCATACATACACACATTTCCTCTTCCACTGGTACCTCCTATTGTAAATTAAAACTTATATGTAATGCTAAAATTCTGACTTCTATTCCAATGTTTATGTAAAGGATTTGGCCACATTACCAAGCAATTCCCATACATTCAACCCAAGGAGGACAGGGAGGACCTAAGAGTCTAACTGAATCAATTACAACCATTTCTTTACCTTTTTTCCCCTCTAGTGGCAAGCCTCTTCCTTTTTTTTTTTTTTTTTTAACTTAGTTCTCCCAAGTAAATTCACTTCTGAGAAATTCTAAGGGGGAAATGGGGCAGATCTGGCTACTAAAATGATGGAGCCACGTTCAAGGCATCCACCAGAGACAGTCACACATACTCCACAGCAAACGCTCAGAATTTTCTGGAGAGCCCCTACCAACTGTAATTATTTTAAATACCCTAGTCGCTCTGAGATATAACATCTAAGTTATTAAGTTCAGTAATTTAGCAATGCTGGTCCTGCTTCACCTCTTGCCTAAGAGCCAGCTATCAGTTTACGCCCCGAAATGTGCTAACAAGGTCATTGTTGCTAGGTTGTCTGTAGTACTTTTTCTTCTTCTCTTCACTTTCTTGTAGATTCTGTTTGCCTTTATTCCTTGGCACAGTCTCTCTTCTGCATGTAACTGTGTACCACTTAACTAAATGTCTCTAAGCTATTCTATGATACTTCTTTTGCATTCTTCCTCTATGGGCATTTGCTATTCTGATTTCTTAGCTCATTTCTCCACGCTCTCAACATTTTCTGAAATATGTTGGTATCTCTTCTCCACTGCTGTCTTCTCCATTTCTCTTTTCTCCTTGTGAGTTTATTCCTTTACAGTATTTTTTAGCTTTATTTGAGGAAGGGTACAGAAATAAAAGCATGTGTCCATTGGTTATGTTTTAGCAGCTCTCGGTTGTATTTTTAAAAAAATGAATATCAGCTGTCGTTCCTGCTGAAATGAATAGTCCTGTGAAGATAAAGCTAATCAAATACACAACCTGTGAATTTCCTCATTGTTTTCAGCTAAATTTTAGCTCATGCCACCGTCTCAGAGTTGGAGTCACACAGTTATGAGTCACAAGTCACACAGTGTGGAAGACGAATGCTGTTAACATTGTTAATTTGTTCATGCAAACAATGAAATTACCACAGAGGTGGGAGTTGATTCTGAGAGCAGGGACTTTCTTAATAAATGGAGAGCACAGTCTTTTCACATTAGGATGACTTGGAGGAGGAGCTTTAGAAAACACTCAATAGTTGGTGAGTAAAATCAACATTTCTAGGGATGGAACCCAGAAGCCAATATTGAAACAGAATGAAATAAAAAAAATCCTCTGATTTCAATAAACAGGTAGGTTTAATGACATCTGGTCTATGTGAACAGTAGGTTGTGGCTCACATGGTATGATTTTAGACATTGATTGTCAGATTTTAGTTGCTATAAGTAGTGCTTAAAGAGTTCAATCTCCCTGAGATTTGGATTTAATTTAGTAACTGTGGGACTGTGCCTAGGAGCATAACAAGTTTCCCAGGTGATTCTGTTGAAGATGGTTCACAGGGTCTTCTCTAAGAAACACTGGAGTTAGGATTTTCTAGAAAGACCATCTATCACTTCAGGTACCAGTTTATCTTGATCTTTCAGGTTCCTGAAATGACATATTTAGACATTGATTCTAAGGATTTGCTTCTGTGTGCATATGTTTATCCAGGAGTCGTTTCTGCCTCGGTTCATACTCATCCATCATGCCTAGAGGGAGGCTGATCCCTGTGATTAGGTCAGAAGCCTCCTCTTTGCTCCCTTCTAGGATTTTTTCCCCTGAAGCAGCAGCATTTTTCCTTTCGACTCTCAGAGCACTATGAGCCTCTTAAGAGCAGGGTTATATCTTACTCATCACTGTAAGCTAGCACCCAGCATGCTACCTGGCACGTTGCAGGAGCTTAGGAAATATTTATTCGTAACTGTCACACTGTTTAGTAAGAACATGGATTCATCCATTCCTTCCTGGATGTAGGATTTGCTGAAAGGAAACTTCGAGAGGGGACAGCAATGCTGTATGCTTTGAAAAGGGAGGCAGCAGGGGCCACTAAAAGGACAGAGGGGGTGATGGAAAGGATAAGGTGACTCTGTCTACTTTCTGATTTTGCCTCTAATCTGATCAGGTAAGACAGGGTTGTCTTATTCTGAGGCAGGGAAGATGCATGCTAGCAGCCAGCTAAACTAATTAGTCTCAGCTCAAAACTCACCATCTCCTGGTAAATCACCTGAGTCACCTCCAGGGGACGTCTCCCTGCAATCCTGCAGCCCACTGCCCACCCTCAGGAGGGAAGGCGAGGAGGTATTATCTCCACTTCACAGACAGAGGCAATTGGTGCCAGTGGGTTGAGATCACCCACCTGATTTGATGTGTGATGGTGATTACAGGGGCCCAATGGCTCCTTCTCTCTGAGCAGCCTTTTGTTAAGAACTTCTTGTTTCCTCTGCATTTCCAGGAAACTTTGACTAATCATGACGTTTTACTAAACTTTTAATCAATCAGCCATGAGAGTAGACTTCACTTCGTGTAAATCTAATCCATTTGAGCTTACCTTTTTCTTCGTTTTTTTTTTACCTTAGAGAAGTCCTTTCCAAGGAACAGGAGCTTGGGGCAATGTCAGGGAGCAATGCTATTGAAGATGAAAGTTAACACCATTTTGTCATCACAAATTCTTATATGTGAGTTATTAGATAATAGGAGTGTTCTTTCAACTTACTTACTTACTTACTTACTTTATTTATTTATTTATTTATTATTAATTCCTACATCCTCAATGCCAGGGACATAATATGCACTCAAGTAATGTTTAGTAAATCAATGTGCACTTTTTCTACATCAGGTATGTTCTGGAAAGTTGCATAAATCAAATTTTACAAGGGAAATACTATTTAATAAAGAATCTATATTACAATTTCAGCCTTGTGTTCTCTTCCTCTCTGAGTTCAGACAGTGGCAGAGAGTTCGCGTTTTCCAATATTCGCTCCGCGCCCCTGGGCTCCTCCGCTTTCCGCCCTTTAATGTGAGCCACGTGAGCATTTCTACCCAATGGGGTATGAGCGCAAGTGATGGGTGTCTGAGACAATTATGAGCTGGTGTGAATTTTATATTTTTCAATTAATTTTCTTTCAATTACAGTTGACATATGATCTCATATTCGTTTCAGATGTACAATATAGTGATTAGACATTTATATCACTTCCAAGGTGGTTACTCTGATAAGTCTGGCACCCATCTGACACCATACACAGTTATTGCCATATTGTTGACTGTATTCCCTATGCTGTGCTTTACATCCCCGGCCCTGTTCCATAACCCGCAAAGGTGTGAACACTTCCAGTCTCTCCCCTGCTCCGGTGGAGGGGAGGGGCCGCAGCAAAGGGGACTCCGAGAGGACTGCACGGCCCAGTGGGAACGGTGGAAACAGCCTGGTGCCCCGCGTCACTGTTGGAAGAGAAATAACAAGAACTGCCTCATTTGCCTTGAATAGAGACATGAATGAGAAATAAATTATTGTTTGGTTAACCATGGAGATTTCAGGATTTATTCATCATTATCATAAAGCCTAGTCTAACCTGGCAATAAATACTTCCCTTAGTTACTTTCCCCTTATGGACACATCTGAAGAAGAGTGTGACCAATACCTGTGTTTCTCAAACGTTTTTTCCTTCTGAGAGGAAAAGAAGTCTTTTAGACCATTTTATTTAATAATTTTTTTAAAGTAATTATGTATCTAGAATTAAGGAAAAATTCTGTTCACCTATAGCTTTTATTAATTCTAACACCAAATTTAAAATAATCATATAGAAAGACTACAATGTGTGATTGATAATTTGTTGAAATAAAATTGTGTGCATTATGTTTAGTAGTTGAAAAATACAATATCAAGTTCAATACTACATTTTATTCCTTTCTCTATTTTGATTTTAGTGACTCTTAATGCAGGGAAAGCTTGGTTGCATAAGAATGTTATAAAAAATTATTTAAAAAACTTGAGGCTCTTGTTTGCTAGCTGAGGATAATTGGACCTTTTTCTTAGCCCAAACTCTGCATGAAGCAATACTCAAATGCCCATTCTAATGAGTTGTCTCGTACTGTATTAACTGTCTTATTCATTGGAGGGAAGGGTTAGTACTGTATTGTTAGCTAAACTGGCATTAAGTGGATAACTAATCCAATTATTGCTTGAATTAGGACAGAGAATGTATTTTCTGTGCATTTGTTACTATGTTTATTGCTGATCAGCATTTCTAAGTGGTTTGTAGGAAGTCAAGATCCACCCAGTGAGTCTGTTACAGTGGGTTTGTCCTGGGTGGCAGAGCAAGGTTTTCTGAGTTGACCTACAATCTACTATCTTCTTAGTTAAAGAGAAAACATTTTCAAAATTCTATGGGTAATTATTTTGGACCCTTGAGAATATATCTGGAGAACCAAGAGTTTACAATTTCTGGTTGGTAAAACAGTTGAGTTTGGGCTATTGGAATCAGGCAAACCTGGATTCTAATCTTGAGTTAATCATATGACCTTAGGCAACTTACTTATCCCGTTTGACTCCCTGTTTATTTGTTGAAATGTGAACAAAATAATGCTCACTATGCAATACTGTGATGATTAAATGAGATATAATATACATGTTCAGCACATGGCATATGGTGTCATTCAATAAATGGAAGCTGTAATTACTACTCCCCTAGTTAATTAGTTTGGTTAATTTTCTCCTGAGTGTACGGGTCAATCTGCTCTCCTTCATTTCGTTTTCATATTCTAACATCCTAAAGTGTTTCTGAGGCTTGGAGGAAAAAATATATCCACCTGCAGATTATTAACCTTAAAAATGGTCTCCTGGCCAGCTGCTTAAGTCTTTGAACTGGAAATTACATGAAATTATAAAACTGAAACATATAGACAGCCTATTTAGAAAAATGAATTGTTTGACATTTAAAGGTATTATTTAGAAAATGTTTTTAGGTATCTATTTTCTTTTTATTGAATTATAGAAATAAGTATTTTTCTCTTCGCATTTTTTAGGGGCGGGGAGCATTTAGCTATCACTGTGGTAATCTGTGCTTGACATTTGCCTGTTTTATCATTAGCGTGTCTTTTTCCCAGGGAGACTTGGAGTGCTGCAGAACAGTCTGGTTCGTAAACCCTGAACTTAGATTTCTTTGTGGGTCTTGTCCTTCACCAAGGCCATGGTGATATTTTTTACGGAAGTCGTCATTTAAAGTTGTTGATGTATCTGAATCTGAAATGGAGAGAAGAAAGGAAGAAATCATGAGCAGTTCAATGTATCTCGTGATCAGTTCCCAGTTTAGACTCCCAGAAAGGTAGTGCTGTGGCGGGTCACCACTCTACCCAAGAGTATCAGCTTACTTAGCACCTGAGCTTCCTCATTTTAATTCGGGGAGTTTTGGTGAATTGAACAAATAGAAATTCCTGACAGCTAGCCATTTTCATATTCTAAAACAACAGCCAACTTTTGAAAATGTTGGAAGCTAATAAACATCCATGCCTCATTGTGAATTCATTCCTCTTAGATTTCTTTCCTCTGAACACCTAACTTGTCTCCCTTGTCTCTGAAGAACTTGTTATTTTGATTGATGGAAAGGCAGCAAACAAACCTTTTGGATCGTGGAGTACTGTGAGAGTTGAACGGACCCGGGCAGATTTCTGCATGGAGGTACTGAGGGCCAGAGACCCGAGAGGAGAGATACTCTAATGAGGATACAAAGGGAAGAGAAGTGGAAGGTGTCAGGGTACAACAAACTCTTTTAACATTTGCCTGAAGTTGTTATTCCTAATCCCTAATACCAAGAAAGGGGGAATGAAAAAAGTTAGGAAAGAGACAGTTCTTTTAGTTTATTTTTGTCTGAGACTTCTGATTTCTCTCATAATCCTCTGTAAGAAATGACCTTGAGCAAATCAACATCTGACTTGACATTCTCTCTTCTGTAAAATGGGTTGAAAGTTCCTGCTATACATTTTTCAGGAAGGCTGTAAAGATGACATGCACAACTGCTTTGAAAAGAGAATGCTCTTACAAATGTGAGGAGTTAGCATCACAAACTCTAGGGGTAGACAGTAGAGTACATAGAAGACTAGATCTTTCTTCTTTGCCTCTTGCAGGGAATCCCAGGAAGTGCAAATGTAAATAGCATGCATGACTGGAGAAGAAACTGCTTCCTTCCTGTTTGATCCAGACTTCACCTGAGAAAAACGTTTTATGGGCAGCCAGTTTTATGATTTCCCTTCAAGGAGTGAAGAAATAGAGCTCTTTGCTACCAGTTTTTCTTTTGATTTTTCTTTCTTTGAAAAAGAGGTAAATTCAGAGTCCTTTTCAAGTTTTTCCTAACTTCTGCTGAGCACCTGGGTGTAGTTTCTAAGCAAACAGACACTGATACGTTAAGACTTGAAAGCCTCGTTGGCTGGGCTGAGGATTACTTGGGGCACAGCAGCATGTCTCACCTGCAGGTGGTGATGGACACAGGACCGTGCATGGCTTTAGACTAGAGTTCAGTCCTCGAGGGGGTCTGAGTGCTATTCTTGCCTCTATTATAGCTCATATGTAATTGGGCATTTTGTCCTTTTCTTGCCTCAATTTTTTTATCAGAAAAATGAGAATAATATGTGTGCCTTCATCAGACATTTGTGGGGATTAAATGAGATGACTGATGTAAAGAACGTAACCAAGTGACTCAGACACAGTAAGCACTCAATGATGTTAGCTGTTATAAGTGTCTAAGGAGCCTTATCTCCTTGGCTGGGAGAAGCTGGGTCTGAGAAACCTGAAGCAAAAGATTTAGGACCTTAGGCAAAAACAAAAAATCAACCTGAAACTAAGATAATGAATTATTGATATTAAATATGTAGTTTAAGGTAATAGGGAAACAGGATGTGACAAAGAAAGCTGCAACTAACCCACTACAAAAAAAGGCCCACAAACCCTTGTGTTGCCAGTTGCGTACTTCCTTGACTTCCTGGGATAATTTGCTGTTGTGTTGAAATATGAGGGAGAAAGCAAAATCCTATTAAATCTAGACATTCCCCATTTTATGGGTTAAGACAAAAGAATGGATGAAATGTCAACATAAGAGAATACCAAGGAGTAGACAAACAATGGATTTTGGACTTTTGTGTAAACTTTATGCCCAGTGATACTTAAAGTGTTTTTTACACAGTCCTATCTATGCTATCTTTGCAGAAAGATTCTGCTTTTAAGTAATGACTCATAAAAGTTATTTGTCAAAATTCAAGAAACTAAAGAAAAATATTTTTTTTCTGTACTTGGACATTCATTTGGCTAGTTTTCATAAATCTATATGGTATAATAAGGTCAATTATAATCTAATGTACTAAGTAAACTCAGAAGAACACATTTTATCCACTTAGCCCAGAGCCTATTGTTTGATTTTAGTATGAAAGAAAGAAGTTTATTCACTTTCTGGGACATAGCTAGATTTAGATTTTCATTGTACCTCCCGAGTGTGCTCACCACTCTGTTAATAAAGAGAAAGGATTCCAGTGATCTTGTCTTTGCCAGATGTTTCCTTAGGGGTGGTGGACTAGCAGGAAGAAGGAAGCCTAGGGGTCTCTGCTAGGGCATGGCTTCTCTCAAGGCCTCCTGTCTCTTTCTCTTCCTGGTAAGGTAAATTATTATGTCTCCAGAATGTTCTTAGATTGTACAGAGATTAGTTCCTTCTGACTTGGGACTATTATACAACTTAATGTCATACCAAGACTTGGGTAGCCTTTCCCTTTCTAACCAAGCCTTATATAATCTTAGGAATTCTGGTGGCTGGCTTTCCTTAAATCATATTAGAGTAGAGCACTTCATCTCCTCCTCACATTTCCCAAAAAGAGACTTTTCTATTCCCTATAAGCAGGGAGTATGGGAAAAAGCACTTTGGACTTCTCCTATTCCACTTGCTCCATTCCACTGATTGGGGTAATTAATTGGGTTGCTGGGAGGCTGACATCCATGGGGTCATAAAGGTATGGCAGGGTGCCTCTACCTATGTGCAGGGCATGTGGGCACATGTACTTCCTGTCTCCATGTAGTCATCAAATGAAACAAGTCCTTTACTCTCTCCCTGCCCTGGCACCTCTGCTTGCTATTGGGCCATGTGTTAGGATGGGTTATCTAGACTCCATTCTCCTTACAGACATATCCCAAAGATGAGATCTGAAGATGGAGAAGGAAACCTCTACTTTACACCCCAACCCAAGCTGTGTTCCTCCATCCAGCTTTATCAGAGAGCTCAGTCTTCGGGGGTGATTGAGTATCTGTTTGGATAGTAATAAGAAGATTACTTCTTCTATAATAATACTAAGTAACAAAACTAATGTCTTGACCTCCCTTTCACTCATGACCTTTGGGTAGATTGGCTCAATTGGTCACGACCCAGGAGGGAAGAAGATTGAGGCTCAGGCCCTACTCCAACTCCTCCAGTGAGATCTGACCCTGAGGCAGCGTCACTTCCATCTTCTCAGCAGCACCCACCTCCAGCCAGGTGTGGCCCTTGCCCCTCCTTCTTTATGTCCAGACATTGTCTAAAGGAAGCTTTATTTTCATTCCAAGAGGATGGGCTTACCAATTCCCATCCCACCTTCTGAAAGTTAAGTTAAAAGTTAAATCTATGGCTTAGATTCTGGGAACTAGTGTCAACTGGAAAGGAGGGGGAAACACCTGGTTTCTGGAGAAATGATTTTCACAGAGGTCTGTTAGGGTAAAGGAAAGATACTTGCATTGTCTCTGGGGTTGCTATAGTAGCATGGAGCTGACCCCCTGGTTGCCCAGTCATAGGAACTCCAGGTAAGAAAGAAGGAAAAAAAAAAGTGATGGCATGTTGGAGGAGAGGGAGATAAGCCTTCCCAGCAGATGCTTCTTAGGGCCCCACTTGAGGCACTCTAGATACTGAAGGGAAATGACAATGGGGATTCCCAAGAACAGTAAAGTCACACTGGTGACAGGTGCCCAGGGACCATTTGAGGGCAACCTCCCATTGGCCTGATGTAGAAGAAAATGGTAGCTGGATAGATACCCCAGTTGACCTAGTCTTTATCAGAGGAAGACAACTGAGCAGTAGGGGCCACAGGGACAAGAAGCAGCTGGTTGGGGCTCAGCTCTGGGTTTCAGAGCTTACTGTCGCCTCACATGATGCCTCTCCATTTAGATGAATGTGGTCCAAGAGCAATCTTGTGGCAGCTGCCTTCACTGAGCAGAAACTCAGTGGGAAATGCGGTAACTGGAAGTCATGGGGTCCAGTCAGAGTAAAAGCAAAGTTTCTTCTGAGTAAGCCTCTGAATGCTAAAGAGGAGGGTGGCTCAGGGGAGAGACATATGTATTTAAATTCTATAAGGTTATAAGATCTGAAGTAAATGTCCTGGGAGAACGGTGTGAAATGGCTGTTGAGTCCAAACCAGGGCAATTTTTTATTAAATATTAATGCCACACATTTCTGCAGGGTTCACAGAACAGATGTGAGGCCTCACATTGTGGCGATTTAATTGACTAAGATTATTTCCTGTCATTTTTATCAATGTCTGGCTTTCCAATGTCTGTTAAATCTGAAAATATAAAACACAGGAAGGGATAATTAATACTCAGTTTCCATCCGTGGTTACCTGCTGATATTGCCCCCCAGAGAAGTTGTATCTTTCTCCTGAGTATTTTTCTTGGAGGCAGAGACAGGCTGAGCTGACCCCGTCTCCTTGCAAATTACTTCACTGGGCATCTGACTGGAGAACAGCCCACTGCGTGAGTGCAGTTCTTTCTTTCCTGTTGGTTTTAAGAAAATAAGCAAATTCTAAATAAGCTTTGCTTTAGTGGCAAACGCTCTTTGGGATTCTGACTTTTCCCTTTCTTTCTCAGTCCCGCCCCACCCTTGGTCCCCAGGCCATTTCCCTCCCCGTCCTCGCAGATTTACGCAGATTTACGACAACAGCAGCAACAACAAAACGCTCTTCAACAGCCAAAGCTTTGCAGAGGGACCTTTCCAAGTGGAATCTGAGGAAGTGGATAGAACTTATATTGAGCAAATTCACGGTGACATAAAATGTGGCTTATGATGATTTAGCATCAGGAAATATTCGCCAAGTAGAAAGCTCAGGAAAGAACAATTCTAAAATGATTCTTGGTCAGGTGCAGCCTATAATAGGCCTATTCATAGAAAACAAAAAAGTCCAATGTCCCTTCCTCACAAAAATTACATTATTTACTTGGAAAAATGTCGTCACACTTTTGCCCTGCAAGAGCATGCTGCCTGACCTCATGTTTATTGAATGAGTCTGGCCCGCCATGCTGAAGTCTCTGTGACAGCCCCGGGGAGGGCAGCTTGTGGTAAGAGAGGCAGAAAGGAGAAGATATGTTGTTCTCAGTCCTGAACATTAAATCATTGCAGTAATGATTTTAGAGGAAATGAGGCAAAATTGGGCTAAATGAAAACCTGCTGGTGAGGTTTGGGAATTACCTCTGCTGGATTGGCAAAGGACTAAACACTATACCAACCGTGCCCTGGGGGTTGAGTTTTTGCCCTCTGTCCTGGGGATTTGCTCTCTGTCTAAAGGCAGTAAGCACGCCTGCTTGTCTGCTTTCAAAACTTTCTTGTCCTGTCATCATCCAAGCAAGTTTGCACAGGTCTCTGGGCTGAAGGAGTCAAGTGTTGAGCTGTAGAAATGTGAGGCACTCTTGGAAGGTAATTTTTAGGATGCAGAGAAATGACACTGGTGTGATAGAGCAAGTAGTGTGACATGAGAGGAGAAGGCATGGCTCACTGCAGAACGTGTTTTAAAGGAGCAAGGTCAGGCCTCTCTACATGGCATAACGTAGGGGGCACAAAAATCCTGACCGAGGCTTCTGCCAGTGTGCCACAGGGCCTGAGAGTCACACCTGTGGAGCCAGCCTTGAAGGTAAGGTCTGACCTCTGAGGGGTTCTTGGTAAAATACAAGAGTGCTTTTCTGGATGGGATACCAATGAGTGGATGAAGACAGAGTAGACTAGCTGGCAGCTGTCACTGTGTGGTGCCATGAGGAGGCTCCTGCAGATAGGATGTCAAATTGCTAAGTTTTGATGAGTGTAGGGAGGGTGAGAAAGGCCTAGGCACAGAATGGACTGTCACAGAATCGAGCCCAGGGTGAAAGTGCAGCAGGAGGGGATTGGTCATCTAGAATCTCCACGAAGAAAACTACGAAAAGGAGATGAGAATGGCCTGTGACATGCCTGTCTCTCTTTCCCGGGCCTGCCCTGCATGGTGTATATTGTTCCCCACCTAGGTCAGTGCCACCACACATGGTCCTTTCTGAAGGGACCCAACCATCCAGTTTTCTTACACCTGGTCTGTAGCTAAACCTAGACCCCAACATTGTTCAAAGAGATGTTTATGAAATAGGACTCAGCCCTTCCCCCAAATTCCCACCAGACACTCTGAGCATCAGGCCCTGTTGAATTTCCAGCACCAGACACAGGCCTGAGTGGGAAGTTAAGGCATGATTATAACCCTGGAACTAAAACCCAGGAGGAGACAGGTGGGTGAAATTTGCCGAGGTTGCCTGCATGTGCATAAATCACGACTTTTCATTCATTTAGAGGGAAAATCGAGCATTCCTGAAACAGGCCCATTCTCCCTCCATCCCTCCTCCCAGCTTTTTAAATGTGCCTTTTCATGGATTTTGCTTTCAAATCTGCATGAATTATTTTTCTTCTATTAAATATTAATGTGCCTTTCTAAGTAGAAAAAGGGGGCAAATTAGGTCTGGTACACATCTTCTTTGCCACTATTTACTGCTGCTGAGGGATTGCAGCAAATGCCAGCTCCCAACACATTATTAAATCAGGCCTGCATTGAGCCCAGATGTTGCACTGGGGATGGTGCAGTGGATACAGGTTAAAAGCCCACAGTGATGGGCTTGGGTTCTCTCTGGTGGGAGCTCACCTTCCCACATCCTCATCCCTCCTTCCCTGTCCTGCATGCCCACCCTGCCCGTTGGCAAATTCACCATTAGCTGGGCACAGTTCATTCTTCCTAGAGCAGTAATTGTGTGAGGGGGCTTTATTTTTTTAAGCCCGTTATTTTTTCCCCAATGGCTCTTTCTACTTGATTAGTTCAGGATCAATATGTCTTGTCGGCAGAATGTAATGGGGAGGGTGATTTATCAGTGTCAGGATAGCTCTGGGCTTTGTTCACGTGGTTCTCCTCTTCATGATGGCTTCCCCTCCTCATGCCAACACATGTACACCCATGCGCATGCGTACACACACACACACACACACCCCACCCCGCTCACTGCTCTTCTTGTCTAAATTCTACTTTAAAATCAAGATGATTTTGGTCTTCTCCCTATTGCCTCTGTTATGATCCTTCCACTGTGATCCCCAATGAAACTATGATGTTTCAGACAATAATTGTCATATAATTTGGTTTCTGGTTCCCTGATTGGCTATAAGCCTCTGTGGGAAGGAATTATACCTCTAAAACTGGAAGTAGTAGAAAGAGCACAAGATTGCCATCACAATCTCAGAATCCTGTTGTGTGGATTCAAGCACATTATTTAAACTCTAGAAGGTGGTTTCGTCATCATCAGTATCTTCACCTTTATCATCATCATTGTTTTTGCCACTCAGACCAGTGCTTCTAAAATTTCAACATGCATTCAGATTACCTGGGGAGTGCAGTGGGCCTAAGGGTCTGTATTTCTAACAGGCTCCTAAGTAATATCAGTGATGCTTGTCGGCATGTCACACTTTGAGAAACAAGGTCCCTGTAAATCTTAAATAAGATAAAATATGTCAAAGTGTCTTGTAAACTAAAACACCCTTTATTATCACTAAACCTTGGGTCATCTTTGTCTCTTACTTTTAACCCCATTTCAAATCCATCAGCACGTTCCATTGGGAGGCTCCTGAATCAAGCCATTTGTGACCGCTCTATCATTGTGACTTCCACCCTTGGCTCAGTAACCATCACATTTATTGCCTAAGAGATTATTGCGGCAGTTTTGCTATTGGTCTTACTCTTCTATTCCTGTCCCTGCTCTGGAATCCCTATAGTCCTTTCTCCACCCAGCAGTCAGGTGATCCTTGTGCAGAATAGATCAGATCGTAAAACTCTGCTCTCTCAAACTCTTCAGCAGCCTGCAAGGGACTATAATCCACTTGACTCTTCTGTCATCTGCTCACAACCTTCCCCACAACCTCCTGCCTCTTATACTTTTCCCTCTGCAAGAACACGACCGATTCTACCATTTTACCCAGCCTGCCTCTCAACTTCCTCGTCTACACTAGAAATCTCATCACTCTCTACATATTGATCTGGTTTTATTACATTTTTCATGGCACCCACTTCTACCCCATATTCTATTAAGTACTCATGTGTTCATCTGCAGTCTGTCTGACACAAAATAAGTTCATGGAGACAGAGGGTAGTCTGGCTTATACCACTCTGTATTTCCAGAGCAGTGATTGGCACATAGTAGGTCTATAGCTGTTTGCTGAATGAGAGAAGAAATGAATTATTCTTACTTAATTAAGTTGCCTCATACCCAGTGCTTTGCAAGCATTTGCTTAGGCAATAGTTGATTGGGTTCTTAAGTGGGCTGCCTCCAGATGTCTGTTAGTGGGGCAGTTATTCATTTTTGCCATAGGTCAAGCACACCAGCACAGGGCTGATCTTCATGATTATAAATGTAAACCTTTGAGCAAGAAGTAAAGGCAATTGTCTTAGTTCTGGGAAGCAATGACTGCGAGAGTTGAGATGAATTGTAGGCATTTTGGTCCCTCTGGACTGCTCATCTTTACTTAATTGCTTCTTAGCCAAAATGATGCTACACAAAGACACATCAAAATCAACCGACTGAGCCAAACAAAAGCCAAATGACAATAGCAACAAAACCAAGCCCTAAAAAGAAAAGAAGAAATTGAGACTGTGGGTTTCTGGTAGAGTAAAAACGTTGCATAAATGGGTGCACACAGGAGAGGCCTTCTCAAGTTGGATAATTTGATCTCTTTTTACCTCAGCTCATCTAAAATAGCACATTAATAAGCTGAACTGAATGTGGTGCTGCAGCTGGTTTTATTGGTCATTAACATTTACAGAGCCACGTGAAGTCGTGTTTTCCAATTCTGAGATTAAAAGATTTAGCTAGCCTAATTATCAGCCGCAGAATGGGGACTGCATCGGAGTGCGGCCAGCAGAACTGATTTGTCTCTGCCTTCGTATCTATCGCCTTTGCCTTTATGGTGCAGGTGAAGTGAAAACAAATGCATTTTATTGACCCTTGGCTGGATCTAACCTGAAAGCAGGGGAGGCTCTGACAGCTGCCCCAGAGTTTGCTCTGTGCTGGTCTTCTCGGCGCACTGCCTACATTTTAAGGCTGTGTTTTGGGTTCAGGAGACTTGCTTGTACATACCAGCAAAAAAAGTCCACCTTGAAACCTGACTTTCTATTCAGGTTCTGATTGCTTTTCTGTTCTCTGTTCAGTGAGGTCAAGCTGTTAATGGTGTTATTAAATGTGGTTGGAATCTCTACCTGAATGAGACTTTTGGTGAGAATGAAACAACATCATAAATAGTGCTTACTAGGCCACTTGGCCTGATTTTTGGTTCAAGAAATATGGCTGTTCTGAGAGACAAAGGCAGAGAAAGGAAGTGTGAGAGAAGAGATGAGGAGGCCAAGAAAAGAGACCAACCAGCATTTGACCAAGCCCCTCCCACCTCTGTGTGTGGAACACTAAGTGCTCGGGGGCAGGCAAGGAAGAAGTGTGTATGGGACCAGCTGGAGCAGTACAGAGTGTGCGCCATTCAGCCCTATCCTAAGGACAGTGACTATCTTAGTGAAGGTTTGCACTTAGGGCTCAATAAGGATGTACTGGTGATGTTGCACTTGGATTGTGGAGCTGTAGCTGACTCCATCATGTCATTCCTCCTCTGGCTCACCCTTGCACCACCCACAGGTGTGCAGCCTGGGGACAGCCCATGCAGGTGGTTGGCCCTGAGGAAAGTGTAATTAACAAGGAGTAGTTCTTCCTGAGGCCAGGAAGATGGCTTTTGGCTGCTGCAGTTTTCTTTGCTCTGTGCTGCGTATGCCGTCCTAAAGAATACTTCTGAGCTAAAGGGGAAGACTTTAGTCTGCACTATGATTTCAAATTTTGCTGAATGAGTCTGGCCAACTTGGGTTAGAGTGTCTTTTAATTAGGACTCAAGGAGCAGGGAAGACTAGGGGAAGTATGGGGAACTGGGCGACACCTTGTCTGGGAAATGAGAGACTGGCTACGTATTTTGTTCTCTCTGGGACTGAGTTTCCTAATATGCAAAATGAAGACAGTTGGCTCATCAGAAGCCTTACATTCTATACTAACAGAGTTGACAGGTGAACCATGGGTGGTTCTGAGTGCAGGAATGGCCATGATCCTCTTTATGTGCAATGGAAAACCGGCAGCATTGTTGGAGGTACATGAGTCAGGGAGAGACTAAAGATGGAAAGAACACTTAGGGAACTCTTGCATAGTTCAAGACCATGGTTTCAATTACTATTGCTTCTGATTTTTTTTTAAGTGAGAGGAGGGGAAATAGAGTGGCCCTGACTGGGATCTACCCAACAAGCCCTGCCTGGGGCCGATGCTCAAATCAACTGAGCTGCCTGTCCTCAGCACCTGAGGTGATGGTGGAACCAGTCAAGCCACTGGCTGTGAGAGGGGAAGAGAGAGTGAAGGAGGAGAGGGGAAGGAAGAGAAGCAAATGGTCACTTCTCATGTGTACCCTGATTGGGGATGGAACCCAGGATCTCCATACGCCAGGTCGATGCTCTAGCCACTGAGCAGACCAGTCAGGGCTGCTTCTAATTTTTCTGTTGGAACTCCTAGACTCCAAACCAATCTCCTTTTGACCACCAGTTTTTATTTTATAATTCCTGTTGGTTAGGGATTGAATTTTTCCCCCTCCCCAAAAATATATTGTAATTTTAAACCCAGTACTGTACTTCAGAATATGACCTTGTTTGGAGATAGTGTCTTTCCTGACAAAATCAAATTAAAATAAAGTCAGAAGGGTGTGCTGTAATCCAAGATGACTGACATCCTTATAAAAGGGGGACATTTGGACATAAGGACAGACACAGGGATGCATGTAGGAATAACACCACATGAAGATGAAGGCAGAGATCAGGATGATGCTTCTATAAGTCAAAGAATGCCAAAGCTAGAATGGAGTCATGCAACAAATTCTCTCTCAGCCCTTGGAAGGAACCAACCCTGGTGTTACTTTGGCCCCAGACTTGACCCTGATTGTTAGCCTTTAGAGCTGTGAGATAGTACATTTCTGTTGTTTAAACCGCTCAGGCTGTGGTCCTTTATTACAGCAGCCCTAGCAAACAAATCAGATTGGCCTAGGTTGCTGTAATGATCAGCAATCATTCACTTTCTGATTCCAACTTGATTTCTTTTGAATGTCCCCAAAGGTTAGACTGCTTCCTACCTGGCCCTTTCTAGGTCTGTCCCAACATTTTGTGTGCAGCTCTCCACTTAGCCTCTGCTAGGTGTGATGCAGGGAGGTAAAGGTGGTCCTATGAGCAGTCTTCACCCTTTTCTGTGACTTCCTTTTATGCCCACTCTTTTTTTTTTTTAAATTTTTTTTTTTAATATTTCTGAAAGTGGAAACAGGGAGAGACAGTCAGACAGACTCCCGCATGCGCCCGACCAGGATCCACCCAGCATGCCCACCATGGGGCGACGCTCTGCCCACCAGGGAGCGATGCTCTGCCCATCCTGGGCGTCGCCATGTTGCGACCAGAGCCACTGTAGTGCCTGAGGCAGAGGCCACAGAGCCATCCCCAGCGCCCGGGCCATTTTTGCTCCAATGGAGCCTTGGCTGCGGGAGGGGAAGAGAGAGACAGAGAGGAAAGCGCGGCGGAGGGGTGGAGAAGCAAATGGGCGCTTCTCCTGTGTGCCCTGGCTGGGAATCGTTATGCCCACTCTTTGCTATGACTTATGGTCTCTCAGAATATAAATTTACCACTATGTTTTTAACTTCTCTCTGACATTGGAGCTGAATCAGAAAGAAAGGCTAGTGTCTCAAAGCTCCTTTGGTTATTTTTTTCTGCATATAATTCCAGCCTTTTTGGTCGTGTGCCAAAACCATCTCAAATGCATTTATTCCACATATGACTCTAAAGTTGTGGGTCAAGTAAAACATAATTGAAATAATGTGACAGTTCTGAACAATATAAAATTCTCACCTGTCTAAAGTATACACAAAATATAAGAGCCCAAAGGGATCATATAATCTAGTAAAAAGGATAGTTTTCTTATGGTCAGATTCCCTTGTGATGCTCCAAAGTGCACCCTTATCATTAAATATCTTATTTAACATGGGCACTGGAGTTTAGTTGTAAGTACAAACTATATTGCTTTGATCATTTATGACCAATCTTGTTTTGCTAAATGAAGTCAAAAGAGGCACATCAGTCAACAGACATGCCTTGATCCTGTGCTAGGTTCCACAGGCTCTCCACTGGATGTGTAAACCCAGTCTCTGTCTTGAGTGAGCCCTCTGTGTAGTTGGGGAGCTAAGGCACCAAATGACAATCACTTAGAGAACAATGAAATTCTAAATGGTGTTGAACTGGCTTGGGTGCTAGGAGTCTGACTACACAGAGTGGTTGGGAGTGCTTTCCTGGATGACATGGTACTTTAGTTTGTTGCTAAAAAGGTCTTCCTTCAAAATTTCCCTTCTGTCTGCCTGTATTATTGGTTGTTTCATTACAAATCAGACTCCAAACAAGAAACACAAAATGACCCAATGCAGGAGCACATGGTAGAGGCTGTTACATTTGATGGTGTGGTGAAAACCATATTCATCGAAAATTTTGTTAGATAACATTTAGAAATCATTAAAATAACAGTCCTCTATTAATCCTGGCTCTCTCCTCAGATACCATTTCCTATGTTTTACTTACCAAAAGATCCACAACTTCTAAGATATCCATGAGATTTAAATGAGGCCACTGGGAGTTCCTTTTCCATTTTCCAGATGAAGGAGATGGGAGATGTGTTCCCAGCTTGGAATTTTCCCAGATGTTTCCAAAAAGCACAATTAGACCTCGTGTCTCTGTCATTCCCTTCCCATTAGCCACAAGGCAGTGCAGATGAGGTGTGATCCGACGTGAAGGGGAATAAAGCCATCCTTTGCTTCTCTTCTTCTCACATGGCAAGGGCCTTCATTTTGTTTTCTTTACAAAAGTGCAGATTTAGTTTGAAGTTTGGAAAATAGAAAAAGGAAAAACAACTTTCTAAGACAGGAGACAACAGTTTTCTTTAATAGGAACCACATTTTCCTTCTAAATTATGGTACCTGAGGGTCCCTGTGCAAGGATCGGGAGGTGATAGAGGTAGGCTTTGGGAGGGTGTGGGGAGCTGTGATTGATATTTTGTTTGGCCCAGTTGAGCTCACATCTTTTGGGTTTCTTGGGATTCATGGAATATATCTGACTGTAGTGAAACATGAGAAGCCCTTTAGGAAACTGACCATGGAAATAAATAGCAATGAATATTTATGTGTCTAGACCAGAGGTCAGACGCATTTTATTTCTGAGGGCCATTAATGGGATTAAATAAGGTCTATGGGGAGTGTAGGTTCTAATGATGGAGCTACAGTGCAGGTCATAGAGGAAAGAATGAAGTAGATGGGCTGGAAGGAAGGGAAGAGATAGAGACCCAAGAAAGAAAAAGGGATACGGGGGAAAAGTGTTCACAAGAGATGAAATTAGCAGTTGTAAACAGCAATAACTTTTGGCTCTACTTTAAGTTAAATCATTATTCTTGGAATAAAGCAGTATTCCCATAATTTTCTGCTTGGATTTTTTTCTGCAGTTTTATTCTTGTGGGGTAAAGTGTGGATGATACAAGCTACTATGGGATCAAGGTTAATAGAACTTGAGAAACTCTTCCCAGGTGGGATCTCTCTTGAGTCATTGGGTCAAGGAAGGTACAGTGGGGACTGGCACTGAGACTAACCAATTAAACCTCCAAGATTGCCCCTCCTCCTACTCCCTGGCCTTTGATGACCCTTCTTCCTGTTATAACATCACCTTTTCTGAATCCTGTTGGCCATTCTGACACTGGAGAGGAAAATGACTTCTGCTACACCAGCAATAACTGATCACCAAAAATATTGTTTGGAAATATTTAGAATATGTTGAACAATTAATCAAAGAAATTTTTCTCCAAAGATAAAGCCCAAAGATTTGGAGGGAGATTACTTAAAGAGTATTTAAAAAACCCCTGAAAATATCTTTCAATACAGATTTTAGTCTTTATATAGTACAAGGATTTCCCTGTACAAGCAAAGATTGGAAGACAGGGTTATTTATTTATTTATTTATTTATTGTTATTGTTCTTGTGTGTTTCTTTCATGTTTTTATTCTGTTAACTGCAGGACCACTTCCTTCAACCATCCACCCATCTATCCATTCACCCACCCACCAGCAAATGTCTGTGGAGAGTCTTTATTGTATTGGGAATAAAGCTAGGCACTGTGGATAGAGAGATGAATGTGAAATGATTTCTGCCCTTGAGGAGTTGAAAGTCCAGTGTGAAAAAGACACACACACACACAGAGAGAGATTAACATTAATTACAACAGTGTGATGAATGCCCTAATAAAGTTCAGAACAGGGTGCTCAGCTGCCCCACAGAGCTGTAGGGCAGCAACAATCTATTTTACCTTAGCCTTCTGAAGGTCTTTGATTCCTCCAAGAGTAAACTATGAGCCCCAAATCTCAGGGGTGCTGGACTAGGCATAGCTCTAGAATAAGTCTTGCAGGTTGCAACTACGACAGATTCAAAGGCAGTGAAGAGAGAGTTGATTGCGAGATTTACTCCTAGGATTCATGGATTTCTGAATTTATGTTCTCTCAGCTCTCTTTCCTTCCTAGGGGATAAGTATGCTCTGTAATGTGGAGACATTCATCTCCAGCCTGTCTTCAATCTGCTGTTAAACTCGATTCTTTGGGAGGCTGGTCCTTATCCGAAAGACTAAAACCGGGAAGGGATTGATGGAGTTCCATATCCCTTACTCCACCCAACACCAATCAAACAACAGCTTCCAAGGGCTAAGACCACATTAAGCAGATGCTTTGCAATTTTTTTCTAGCTCCATTAAAAAAAAATTATTAATTCAGAGAGTATGGGCTCTCCATAACCAGGCTGTAGTAAAGAGTAAGGACAACGACAACGGGAACACATAAGTCCCCAAGGAAATGCTTTCAGGTACAAACCAAAGGTGGTCAAATACTCCACTAATCCTCCAGTGGCTTTTATTTATTTGTTTGTTTTGTTTTGCTACCAGGAATAAGACTGGAAAAGCGAAATAAAAACTTGGCAAAACTTTTGTTGTTACTAAGGTTTGAGTATTTCTAATATCAGAGATTGTGTAAGATCATGGAAGAGATGATCTTGTTGATTTTTGAAAAGCACTTTTAATGGTGTTTGCTACTGAGGAAGAGTTCACCAACTGAAGAAGAGGGAACATTCCAGATTTACACATCACCTTCAATGCACAACTTTAGAAAGCAACAGAAAACGGTGGTGTAGAGAGAACATTTTTTTCTAGCAGTTTATTGCTCTCCTAAAATATACATTTTAGTTTGTTTGGGTTGTTGGCAAGTTGAGCTGCTTGGCAATATTTCAGTGAATGATGTGGTTGAAGCATATCGCTGTGCCTGTTGGTGACCCTGAAAATGTGATTTTTAACAGTTAAGAAAGGATAAAACGATCAGGACCAGCTAAAGGAGAGGAAGCTGGAACTGATATTTTTGAAATCACAGAACCTAAATTTAAAGACAAAGCAGATAAAAAATTTAAAAGAGCATGGTGATTGTTTTATAAACTGTCTTATTTGGGGCATTAAGAGTCTGGCTTTTGGGAAAACAGGGTTGGAATTTTTGCACAAGTTTTCACACTGTAGAGAGTAGATGCATGTAGAAATAAATGTAAATCACACCCAGCCACCCATATGACTGAAATCAATAGGACCCAGTGACACCGTTCTTATCCCTCACTACATCATGTAAGTCCTGGACCAGAGCCCACAGCAGGTTGGACCAGCCCTGTGTGGCTGCCTGATTCAAGACAGGGGCCTAGGAACTGGCAAGTTACACAGTCAATAGCGGCTGTATAGAGCTTTGAGGTCTCCTGAAGAATGGTACCACAGTAGTCTAAAACCCGGTATCCCACCCTTGGCCGGCTCCTTTCCCAAAGTGAGGTCACATCTCACCTGGAGCTCCGGTCACTGCTGATTCTGCCAGCCACCCTTCCCTGACTTCTATATCCTCAGTCCCAGCCTGTGATTGGTCCTGCCTTGTCTAAGTCATATACATCATGTGATTTTTATTTTTTGATTGATTAAATCTTAGAACCATATTGATTACTGAAGAAAAGTTATGATTACCTACCCAACTGAAATCAGTGAAAGATGGTGCTGGGGGAATCCTATGAGAGCCTAATCTGGGAGTTCACATTTTAATGAAAACATGTTTCCCTTGAATGACACGTGCCAATATGCCTGTTGCAGCAACTTGAGGAATTTGTACCAATTTCATGTACAAGTGTTCACCTCCCATCTGACCTGCACCATCCTGAAGCTTCATCAGACGTTATTTCTGTGTAAGCCACACCCATGGCCCCATGCCTTTGCTCGCGCTGTTCCTTCTGCTTGGAAGGCCTTTATTCCTCTTCTCCACATAGCAGGGGTCATGTTGTGCCCATCTGGGGATAACAAGTATCTGTCAGAATGTTTGGTATATCCCAGGAGTCCAGGTGAGAGACCAATTTGGTGAATATTTGATGGAATGGAAGTCCTTGTAATATTTGCCATGGGAAATCATGAACCACAAAAACACTAAATATTCAGTAAAAATAAAATAATTTACTTGTAGACTTTGGGAAAGAAGTAGCATTTGGGAAGGCAGGAGGGAGGGAATTACAGGTGAGGCAACAAGAGGATCAAAGGCAGAGAGGTAGAGATGAGTGTGAGTTTAGGATAAAGGGAGGATGTAACTCATTAGATTGAAAGGTGTATTAAAAGAAATAATAGGAAATAATATTTGGAGGGTCCATATTACTGTGTTCCATATTAAGTTTGAAAGAGAAGAAATAGGTAATGGGTAGCCACTGAAGTTTCCTAAGCAAGAAATAACTGATGTAAGTGGTGAGTCAGGGAGATGGAGCCTAAGATAGGCAGGGTGGTTAGTGGCAGTGCTGCTGGGGGAGGTGGTAGCTTGATGTAGAACAGGCCATTGTGAGTCAGAGGGAATGGGGCAGTGGACATGGGAGAGGGCTCGTTCTGGAGGAATTAGGAGAGAAAAAATGTCAGATTTAATTATAGATGACTATAGGAGAGCTAAGATTCTTTTTATTGACTGACATGGCATTAAGAGCAGAAAATATGTTTTAAGTAAATTTTAAATCTCAGACATTCTGTTTCATAGTCAGCTACCCAGCCCTGATTTTGAGGGGTGATAGGTGATACGTGTTTCTGGAACCCTGGCCAGGCTCACCTTAGCAGTTCAGGCACAGATCTTTTCTTTGTCTAGTGTAGAAAATCCTGGGAACTTTCCTACTGATTCTAGATTTAAAATGCTGCAAAATTTCCATACCAAATTATATCTCTATAAACAGTGTGAGATTTGTCATACCTTCTCTAGCATTGCATATTATCAAATATTTTAATCTTTTTGTGAATGGTGACTAGAAAATAGTATCTCATTTTAATCTCATTTGCATTTCATTATGCCTAATACTGAACATCATTTATAAATAAATTAACCATTCATATTTCTTTTTACATATATGCACCTGTTATTGCCATCTGCCCATTTTTTTTTTATAATGGACTCCTTTTGTCCTTTTTATTCACTTATAAAAGCTCTTTGCAATAACAAAATTAGGTTTTGTTCATCAAAGATGATTCAAAAGCTTAAATTTTCATTGATTTTAAAGTTTACATGGTTATCAACTGCCCATTCTGCTAGTATTCTGGGTGTTTAGAAAGCTTCAGAATCCACCCTTCTTACACTTAAACCATCAAAAAAATAAAATACTAAGCCTAGATTGCTAAATTAGGAAAAGCACCCAGACTCTATTCTGATCTTTTCAAATCCTTGTGTCTTTTTTGTGAGTCCATCTCACTAATCTGCATGGAAATGCAGAAAGAGGAGGAGTTTGAACACAGTGTCAGCCTTTCCCTTGAAGTTTTCCGTATCACATCCTGAGTGGAGTGGGAGAAATAATGGAAAATCAGATCTTTGACAAGTGGCCATCTTGATCCTTGCACTATGATCCCTTTAAGGGGACCTGACAACCCAAAGTGACCATTATGCCTTTTATGCTAGGAATTGTGTCCTCCCCCCCAACGATTTTGTATATGGAAGCCCTACCTCCCAGCACCTTAAGATATGCCTATATTTGGAGATAGGCTCTTTAAAGTGGTAATTAAGGTAAAACGAAGTCATGTGGAGGGCCCTAGTCCAATATGCATGGCATCCTTACAAGGAGAGAGGATTAGGACACAGACACACAGGGAAGACTGTTCGAGGACACGAAGGCCATCTGCCAGCCATCTGCTAGCCAATGAGAGAGGCCACAGTATGAAACCAACTCTGCCAATACCTTGATCTCAGACTTCTAGCTTCTAGAACTGAGAGAAAATAAATTTCTGTTGTGCATGTTGCAAGTCTGTGGTACTTGGTTATGGCAGCCCTCACAAACTGATATAATGTCCTACAGAAACTACCATAACCTTTACCAGCTGGCTTGGAGGTCAAGTTCTAACAGGAAACCATGGATTAAAAAACACCTATCCTGAACTATAAGGAAGTCCACTCTACTCACCTCATTTCAAGTAACTTATAGATGAAGAGAGTGCTCAATTCACAGGCAAATATTTTGGGTTTATAGTTTTCCCAGTTTTGGGGAATGTGAAAGCCTTAGCATTCATAGTCATAGCTGGGCATTTCTGGGCACACATCCATCTTGCATTGGGCCCCCAAGGATTTAGGTCCCATACCTAGACAGTGCCCTTGGGTGAGAGGTGTGAAGGTCATATCTCTATGTCAAGCCAGTCAGTCTGGCAAAAAGAGCACTAGAATGGGAGTCAGAAACCTATGCCTTAAGTCTTGATTCTATCACAAACTTTCTGTGTGGCCTCAGGCAAATAAATTTACATTTTTGCACTTAGGATCCTTATGTGAACTCATGAGTGGTTTCCAGAGTCAGTTCTATGGGACCCTAGAGGGCTCCGTGGAAGGGTTTTAGTAGTTACGCAAACTTCATTTACATTTCCCTTGTGGAATACATTTTAACTATTCTAAAACACTGCAATAAAAATAACATGCATTCAGATGTGTTTTATTTCACATTTTGACATCTTTAAGAACATCAGCATATTAAAATGTGCTGCTGGGTTAACTTATTTGAAATGAACATCAGAATAAAATTCTGCCATCTGGGCATGCACATTTTTGATGAGGGGTATTGGTATTCTTCACTGGTCTGTCTGTCTCTCTTAAATTCTGACATGACTGCTGCATGTCTCCACTGATATAAAATTGCACAAGCGTGTTTGCGACCACAGTATATTTGCACCTGCTCAGTTAAGTGCCAGATCAAGTTTATTGACATTTGTTCTCCTCATGGCATAAGGCTTGTTTATGCACCCACAACTGACTCTCTCACATATTGAAAGCATCACATTAGAGCTAGAATGAATGCTTCCTTTTTGACTTTATGATTAGAAATGCAAGAATTTATTAGGTGCTACTAACAATTCAACTTTGAAGCAGATATTTTCTATTACTATTCTTGCAAGCTTCTGGATGAGTTTAATTGAGTAGAAACCCAAGCCATAAGGCGAGTTGTTTTCAAATAAAACAACACAAAATCTATTAACACTTGCAACCACTTAGCTAGATGATTCAGTCTTTTCTAAATATTGTTCAACTAACCAAAATAAAATAATAAATCAATGCTGAGGGTAATATGATTGTGATTATTCCAAGTTTTTATATTCACCAGATCAGTCACAGAGTTGTCAGTGATATACTTTCTATTATATATATGGCATATTTAAACTCATGAAATAAATGTATCCTAGTGAATTTGTGATTTTATTTGCCTTAAATGTTACAATTTCACATGAAATTTTATTTTTATTAAGGGTGCTTTGGCATTCTAAGATTTTTTTGCAGCTCTAATACCCTGTAATCTTCCAAGGTGGGTGTGAGCTGAACACATGGAGGAGTGAGGCAAGGCTGTGAAGGGTGGCTGGCTGATCACCTATCTGTTCAGCTTGGGAGTTTCCTTCCTCCTTTTTAACAGAGATGATGGAGTGTCTAGGTACACACTACACCCCTTCTGGGCCTTCTTTTTGCAATTTCAAATGTAAAAATGAATGGTCCTGGGAAAAACCACATGGTATGTCAGAAGTTATCAAAGAATGTTACAAAAAATTTAAAATTATTTTGACGAGGCATAGTATAATTATTTTGAAACTTGCTAAAATGCCATTACAATGTGTTATATTTCCTGGTCCTTTTCTCTCTGAAACAAGTCTCTTCTGGAGGCAGTATCTGATAGGAGGAGTGGGAGGAGTGGACCCCGGCGCTGGGGCTGGAGGTAGGTAGGTAAACTAAGCATGGGGAATGGTACAATCTTCTTATAACTGGAATAGGGGCTGGTATAGCCGGAAACAGAGGCGCTGGTTTGTGTCAGCTGCTGCCTCTCTCTCACCAGAGCTTAGCGTATTCCGAGGCCCTTCCCAAGTGTGGGGCACTGTGGCCTGGCCATGACTCCTGGCTCTGAGAGTAGAAAGCCCCAGTGGGGCCTGCAGAGCATGCAGAGATAGAATAGAGAAGAGCTGGGGTTTCACTTTTGATGCATCTGCCTTATTCCAATGAGTTCTTCCTGTAAAATGAGAAGGATTGAATTTTGAATGCTAGAGGGTGGAAGTTCCCAGGAGTTGCCCTGGAACTATATTCACCTACTGGGATGACTGATTTTAGAATTAAATGTTTGGGCTGGAGATCTAGTAAGGCTGAGGTGGTGCTCTTGTGCTCTGACCCTGGTCATTGTACTTGTTAGGATAAATGTTCACCTACATAAAATAGAGATCCTAAACAAAAATATTTTGAATAAGACAGACTTCATTTTTCTCTCATTTAGTAGCCTGAAAGCAGAAGAAAGCAGGAGGTCCAGGGCTGGTGTTGAGCTCTGTTCCCCAAGATTGTCCAAAGACCTAACTCTTTCTTCTTTTTTTCATCTTTAAGGTATTGCCCTTATATAAATGATGTGATACAAAATGGCTCCCCTACATCTATGATCCAGGCAAGTGAATGGAAGAAAGAGGGGAGGGGGACCTTATTATTTAAAAACACAGCCTGGAAGTTGAATATATCACTTCCACTCACATTCTCTTGTCCAGAACTTGGTTAGATAGCCATGTAACCAAGGAAGGCGGAAAATGCAATTTTTATTCTTTGTCATGTGCCCAGATAAAAATAGTAGGTTGTATTATTTTGAAAAACAATGGAAGAATAAATATTGGGGTATAGCTAGCTGATTCTGCCAGGGTATTTAGTGAAGCATGATTCACTATGCTACTTGTAGAGCTCTGCAAACATGTGTCTCTACCACAGCAATGAATGGCCAAGGTTGGGAGGCACAGTGCCGAGAGACAGAAGACTATTAGCCCCTGGTCTAATGGTTGGCACTTTGATACTGCCTTTATTACTATTTGTTTTCCTGTGGGAATTCCAATTTTCACTGACTTCTGATACTCTTTGAGGATATTGAGTTGAAAAGGGTTGATCTAGATTCTCAAAGCATCTCAATGGATGATGTGTAGACCAGAGAATTTCAAACCATATCCTGAGTGCCTCAGGGTACTCTGGAATTCTGGGGCAGGTGGAAGAAATGGAAAACAAGGGCTCTTTAATCTAAACAGTTCAGCCTATAGCGTGTCATGTATTTTGTTTATGTATTTTTTTTGTTTATCTGTATAAGATTTGGGGCCAAAAATACATTTTTTTTTACACTTTTACTAGGCCATTTCAATTGAAATGCTCATAATTTAGAAGGTAGAGATTTAATAATATATTGAATACAAAGACCACAATAGGCAATTGCTAGTGTGATTGGTAATAACATTGACCATACTTTTGCAAGGAAACAATTTAATTAATTTGAAAATAAGAGGAAAATACCTGAGTTAAAAATTTTACACTATCAGTTGGATCCTGTAAGTTCTGGAGGAGCAATGACATAATTCTTTAAAATTCATAAAGTATTACTGCATCTATTTCCTCCCTTGAGCCTTCTTCATTTAGCGATAAAGGAATAGGAGCACAGGAGGTAAAGCGACTTGCCCACAGTGGCAGTTAAGAAGTACTAGAACTAGGGTCTCCTCAGGACTTTGGAACCTTTATTATATACATCCATTTCCTATGTTTGCTTACACACATCCCTAGGGTTTAAAGGCCCATTTCCAGGGTCCTGGGACCAGTGCCATTTCATGTCGTGAGCCTTGTTTCTGCTGGAGCAGCTAGCAAATGGTCTCACATAGTAGCTCTTTGTGCTCGAGTCCTCTCTTCTTCGCTCCCTCTTTCCCTTTCCTTCTCCTGGCTCTCATTAGATGTCCATCATATATCAGGTATTGTCTTAGGAACTCGAGATACAATGGTAAACAAGACCTCCAGAATCTTCATGGACCTTAATAGATTAAGGAGCTACAAATAAAATAAAAATAAACAAACCTTATGTTTTCACATAGTGATATTGACCACAAGGAAAACCTAGTCAGGGTAACAAAATAAGAGTGGCAGGAGCAGGAGAGAGTCTGTTTTAGTAGGGTAGTCAGGGAAGAATGAGGATATATGAACAAAGACCTAAATGAAGGGAAGGGGTGAGCCATGCAAGCATCATGAGAAACAGCACCCCAAGATGATAGAAGAGCAAAGAAATAATTCATTTGCTCAGCACAGTCATGACACTGCAAGCTGAGCAGAGGGGCTGGATGGAAACAATATTTATTTTAAATGACTTTGTTTTGCTCTATGGTACAGGAGAGAGAGAAGGTAGCTAATTTTCAAAAGCAAGTTTTTTGAGATGTATTCTGTGTGTAAGTGGAGAGACTGGCCTTGGCTAGGAGGAGGACCAGGCGATCTCTGGGATGAGAGGGAAAACAGAGAGGAAGGGACCAGATGTGGACGGGCTGATAGATTGGGTGGGAAGATAGATCAATTCTTTCTGGTTGGTTCTATTTTGTTAGTGAAATATCAGGTGATGTCAGTGAGATGAGAGCAAGGAGGGTGTTATAATAAAGTTGTTATTGAACAAATTCCACAGGGAGATGTAAACATATTTTAACCAGGAGTGAAAATGTAAACATATTTTGACCAGGAGTTGATAAGTGTGGCTATTGTGAGCTGATAGTGTGGGGCATTAGAAAATGATAAAAGTGAAACCAAAAATGTATGTAAACATGATATTGAACTTGTAACTTGTTACTGAACAAGACTTAAACAGGCATGGTGGCTGGGCTGGCTCATATAAATATCTAAGGGGCTGAAGGTTTGAGACCCTCTCTCCTTCTGCTGCCAATGTCTGAACATCACAGATACTTGGAGACTTCATCCCACTGAGCAAGATCGTTTGGGGTCCCATCTAAGCTGAACCTAGGCTGAGCTGGCCACTCATCTGAATTGGGAGTGAATTAAAGCTTATGTGCCTTTTACCTTGCATTTTGTTTCTGTAAGTTGAATTGAATTCTCCTAACACACCATAAACCCTTTGTCAGGCCAGTGGCCAAGGACATGCAGGTTCACATTGGATTTGGGCAGATAGTAAAGGAACTGTGGAGCTGTAAAATGGTAGGCCATCACATTTATTAGAGCAGGGGTTGGAAACCTATGGCTCACGAGCCAGATGTGGCTCTTTTGATGGCTGCATCTGGATCGCAGACAAATCTTTAATAAAAAAAACCATTAAAAATATAAAACATTCTCATGTATTACAATCCATTCATTTCCTACAGCTCATGTTCATGGTTGTGGGTGGCTGGAGCCAATCACAGCTGTCCTCCGGACAACACCAAATTTTTATTGAATAATGCGTAACATACACGGGTCATTGTATGGCTCTCACGGAATTACATTTTAAAATATGTGGTGTTCATGGCTCTCTCAGCCAAAAAGGTTCCCGATCCCTGTAGTAGAGTCTCACAATTGCAGATGAGCAAGCAGGTGTGAAAAACTGCTTCCCCCCCCCCCCCTCTTTCTCTCTCTGGACTCACAAGCCAAACAGGCAGAGCAGGGGGGTGAGGAAGGATAGGGGGTGGGGTATCCCTTTCCTGGCAAACAATAGCAAACAATGGCCCCTCCCAAGCAGGCAGGCAATCTGCAATTTGCAATCTGCTGCCCTGAGGGCAAGCACCTGCAGCCTTACAGACTATACACACATGGCACTGCCCCGTGCTCATGCACCAATCAGGCAAAGTACAAGTGAGCAAGCCTAACACACTGGTTACACTTTTGTTTGCCCATTGCCTTTGTTCATCATCCAGGAACATATTCTTCTGGAGGGTTACTATGACAGAGGGGAAGAGACTAATAGTCTCCTAGGGTGGTGAGAAAGTGAATTTACTTGCAAATATAGAAGGGCTGCCATGCAGTGTTGCACACCCTCTTGAAGTCCGCAGTCTTAGTCCTAGGTGAGACTAATCCTCATGGCTGTATAATTTTTCCATCTATGCTTGGATGCCAAGGAGATATAAGCAGAAAGGTGAATTTAAACTTGTGCTGGCCATTCTCCATTTGTCTGTTTGGACTCATTCTCTATTCTTCTTCACCCAGCTTGGTGCTCTGGGAGGCTGCCATTTATGAAGGAATCAATGGGTTCCTTGGCCTCTAAATTGGGTTTGGCCAATGGCAGGCACAGGCAGGGGATTGGAGGGCAGGAGGCAGTGTGTTGCTTGTAGTACTCTCCCATTTCCCCACCTCATGGCTGCATGCCCCTGTGAAGGCCTGGTTCTGATCAGGCAGCCCTCTCACAGCTGTGGCTCTCTTTAGGTCCTGGAAATCAATCCTGTTCTTACTCTTTCATACCTAGGGCTGAAACTGCTTCCCATTGCTGTTAGCCTTGTGATGTTCCATATCCCTATTGTTTCCCTTCACCTGCCTACACTGTTGTAAACAGTCCTTTTGTTAAACTCTCTTCATTTGCCTCTTTTTGTTTTATCACTTTCTTGGAAGACCCTGTTTGATACCTACCTAGTTTTGGGCAAGGTCACTGTTGGGCAAACAAGTGTGTTAGGCTTGCTCGCTTGTACTTTGCCTGACTAGTGCATGAGTACGGGCAGCACCACACGTGTATAGACTGTGTAAGGCTGCAGGTGCTTGCCCTCAGGGCAGAAGACTCTAGATTGCGGATTGCCTGATGCCATTGGGGGGTCTATTGTTTGCTATTGTTTGCTGGAGAAGGGTTTTCCCCCTAGCCTGTTTATTTGTCAGAACGGAGAGAGAGAGAGAGAGGTGGTTTTCCCTGCCTGCCTGCTCATGTGCCATTGTGAGACTCTAATAAATGGAATGGCCCACCATCCTCTGGGTCCACAGTTCCTTTACCATCTGCCCGAATCCAATGTGAACCTGCATGGCCATGGCCACTGGCCTTACAGTCATGCAAACCTAACAAGAGAAAGGAATGTGGCATTTGCAGGTATGTTCAAGAGAAAGATGACAATGAAAAAAGAATTCTAGAGGAAATAAAGAGAGAAATGAGGGCATAAGCATGGTGGATAGACTGGAAAAGTGGGGAGTCTAATATTGGGAAATTCCGATGAAGTCTAGGAAGTTTTGGGGTTGGGGTACTAGACTGAGTGAACTGAAAACAAGGAACTATTTTCAGAGAGCGGAGCACTTGGAGTAGAAAATTTGTGATTGATGCAGTTATTGATAACAACAGTATCCAGGTCATCAATTCTCAGTCCTTGTTTTATATCAGCCCAGGAAATTAGAACTGACTCAAATGATTCTGATGTGTAGCCAGTGTTCAGAGCCACTAGTCTAATTATGAGGATGGGAGTGTTTGGCTGAGGTGGATTGAAGAAAATGAGCCATAGCAGCCAGAGGTCAGAGGCGTGGAAGAGTCACCTACGTTGAAGTCACTAGGGATGGTAGCAAGATGCGTGGTGGAGAAAATTCAGTGATTCAGAGACTAAAACTGGGAAGAGCTTGGGGGTTTTAGTTACTCTGGGCCAAATCTCTGGCCCTACCTATTCCTCAAACACAGGGTTAGTGTCCAGGGATGAGGTTGCCTACAGATAAACTTCTGACCCATCTCCATCTTTGGTTTTTATTATTTGCTTTTAGGGTTACTTTTCCTTACTGCTGGTGTTTGGTGAACCACATAGACCTCTGCAGTGTCTTGCCCAGATCTGATTTTCTTGAGAGATAACTCTATTCCTTGATCTTTTTCAACCATGAACCTTTTCTACTCACCAGAAATGTTCCTTTCTCCTGCCCCACTTCCTCAAGTCTCTCTTAAGGGGCTAATAAATCCCAAAGACTCATTCCTACCTCATACCACCAGCGGCCTCATATTCTAACATATAAAGGAAGATAGTCAGGAACACAAAATCATTCAAATCCTGTCCATATCCAATTCAGTGCATGTAACACTACCCAGTTTGTAGAGAGAACAAGCCATTTTAGCTGAAAGTTTCATCCTCTCTTTTATTTTCTACATGCAAACCCGTGTGGGCTATTTAAATCAAATCCTTCTCTATAGCTGAGCACAAAACCCGTACATTTCTAGTTTTGCTCTTTCCGAAGATAATTTCTGCAGTTTAATGAGATCTGAGAATGAAGTCAGGCATGAGCAGGAGAAAGGTCACAGTGTGTGCTCAAAGGTATATTAACTACTGTTGGAGCTGACATTCGTCTCCTTCCAAGAGGACAAAATTAAGCAGCAAATAGTAAATACGTTCAATGGCACTTTATTGCAAGTAGGACCATTTACAATGAAATAAGAATATGAGAATGGTTTCAAAGAGAAAATGGAAGTGCTTACAAATAGAACACATCTTACCGGTTGGAGTGGGAATGTGATTCCAGTCAAGGTTAATGGGGAAACGGTTAATGAAGGGTACAGATTCCAAAGCTGCATGATGCCATATTGTATCTCACAAAGGTAATTAATACTAGCGACTCTGGCTAAATGGACACATTATCCACAGCAGACAACTTGAAATTCTGCACGGTATATATAGAGTTGCCTCTAGATGCTTTATGACTCACCTGGATACTGACAGTGAGACATTCGAGGCCATGTTTTCTTTCATTTTTTCCTCCTGGAGTCAGTGTGGTTATGCAGGAAGAACACCAGAGAGGGAGAAAGGTCAGGGCTTTCCAGCTCAGACTCTGTTCTCAGGAGGTGATGTGTGACCTTGGGCAAGTTACTTCCTACTTCTCCTTGGCTCTGTTTCCTCACCAGTATGATAAAGGGGTGGGGTTGGGTCATCTGTAAAAAATCTTTCCTGGTTCAAACTCTGAGAGTCTGTGCACTTCACCACCATTATCACTTCCTTCCTTCACAATTGCGTTCACACAGATACAGCTGGGTAGGAGAGTGCCATGTGGGTGGACATTTTACCTGGATCTATCTGTTTGTGCCACATGTATGTCTTGGAAATAACACCACCTTAGAGATTGACATCAAAAAAGTTTCTATTTCTACATCAGTGTTCATGTTTCTAAATCCTTCTCCCATTTTTCCTTCAAAGAGTTAACAAGCAGGAGTGAGATTACCTAGAAAGTTAAAGTGCCTGGAATTAAGGTGAACTTGGGTGAAAGAGTGCCCTTAGCTTGTCGGCTCAGGATTACCCATCCCGAGAAGCGTCTTTTGTTTTCCTTCTCTTTCTCCAAACACCCCGGGCGGGAGAATCAGGCTGACATCCTTTACACGTAGCTGTCTCCTTTGGCTGTCTGGCATCTCCTTTCACCTACTTGAATTGAGGGGCTTAAAAGTAGGACATTTGCACACACTGATCTTTCATCCAATGATCATCATATTGACAGGCACTGCTTCGGCTGAACAGTTTTCTCTCTGTGTTCAGGCCTGTGTGTAGGTGGTGTCCTGAGGGCAGATTCCATTCTTATCCCAGCTTCAGAACTCGTTCATTACTGCTTTTTAAAATTCTCAGGTGCACCTTGTTTATTTCTCCCTTCTCACCTGCCTTGACCCCCATTCCCTTCCTTACTTTTTTCTTACCCCTCAAAAAAAGGAAAATAAAAGAAAGAAAGAAAGAAAGAAAGAAAGAAAGAAAGAGAAAGAAAGAGAAAAAAAGAAAGAAAAAAGAAAGAAAGGAGCCACATCTTTTGGAAAATCTGGCTAGAAGTTATTCATACTCCTTATACAAAATTTAGAAATACTTTTCTGTTGTTCTGAATGAAGTAGCTTATAAAAGCCTGCCAACTCTCAAATCTGGGAAGAAAGGGGTCCCAAGGAGTGACAGATTTACACATGACATCTGTAGGTCCTACCTTCCTCCGAGACAATGGGAAGAAAAATCTTGGAGGCTTGGCAGCTCCAGAGCCAAGTAACTCCACGACATTGACAGCTGCAGGATTGTACCTATTGATTGTGGTGTAGGAGTGGATGTTTCATCAACCTTTAATTGAGCCGATTTCTAAACAGGACAAGGTCAGCTTTTCTGCGCTGCCGGGTCTAAATAGCTGTGACTGAGCTCTGGTCGACGCCTCTTTAACAGACCCTCATTTGGAAAGTTTTTCACATGCTATAGGTTCTAGAACATTGGTCCTCAGCTGACAGTGTTCAACAGGATTACCTGGGGGCATGGTTAAAAATATTGAAAGTGGTGCCTTGCTCTCCCTGATTCTGATTCAGTGTTTGGGAAAGAGGCTGGGAATTGTATTATTGATAAACTCTTCTTTTTTTAAAGGCAATTTTAATGAGCATCAGTGAATACTCAGAACCCTCTGTAGGATTCCATTGCAAACTAACAAAGTAATGAAGTTAAGTGGACAAGAGATGCTGGAATTGTGAAATAATCACCCTGTATCTTTTTTTTCCATGGGAGGGGATATGGTTGCATGGAGGTGATGAGGGAGACATTAGCACTCTCTTTGTGTAATTTCAAGTGTGAGGACATTGCTCTTTCTTTCTTTTATCCCTGCATTGCTTGCTTCATTTAAGGAACAGCTGAACTTTCTTGAAGGCACCCATCATTTAGGTACAGCTTCCTTTTAGACTCCATCAGGAGGGATGATACCCAGCCATCACCGTGGATGTTGTTGATAAATCCGGCGCTGAAAAAATAAATCAGATTTCATTCTATGATGCTGTATAATGTGGGGTGACCTCCTCCCATTGTTATGTTGGGTGGATACTGAGCTCTGATTTTGATTTCCTGGTAATTGTTTCCGCATGGATTTAGCCTTTTTCCTGGGGGTGGGCAGGTTCCCAAACAAATGCCTCTACCAACCCTTCTTGCCATTCTCGGCCTCCCACCCAGCCTGACTGGTTCATTAATGAAGCCACCACACACTGAGATGTGGCCAAAGGAAATCAAGAAGCCATTTTATTAAAATATTGGTGATGGAAAAGCCTTCTTGTTCTTATTCTGTCCCACCTGACCCGGAGGGCCGCACCGAGAGTGGGAGGTGGGAGGTGGGGGTAACTGAAGAGCCTGTGAGCGCTGGCTACTGTGAAAATGTCCCAAGTCCAGTGACTCTGCTCTGTTTACATTCCTGCTCTGCTTTGCCTTTGAAGCTGCCCCTTATTTGTGGGTTGGCGGGCCCTGTGGCTCCCATACATTTTAAAGCTGCGTTCCCCAGGGTTTGCCCCAACGATGGAGACCTGCACTTTGTCTTTTAAGCAGATAAAAAGAGAGGTCAGTCAGAAGTAATTCCCCGATTCCTCGTATAAACAATTTAACTGCTGCAGCAACATACTTGCTTGGAATTACTCCCTCAGATTCAATTCCCTTTTCCTGCTCCACTTGTAAAAATGGTTAGTGTCCTCTATAAACTGCAGCTCACCAAGGTGCAGGGCTTGCTGTGCAGTTGTAGAATAAATGTTAATCTAATACAGGTTACTAGGTCAAATGCAATCACAGGCTTGTGGGAAAAGCTTAATACTGTTCTGCTTCTTCTAACACAGTAAACCTGGATATTATATGATAGGTTAAACACCAGTGAACCATGGCAAGAATTTTCTTGAAAGTAGGATTTAGTGCAAAGGAAACTACATTGAAATGATGACCTAGGATTGACTTTGTTCTCCAAGAGAGCATGCTGAGCCCCAAAGCACACTGTGAAATGGACTTAAAAATGTGAGGTTCTAGAATTCCTTGCTCAGGGGACGAATGCCAGTTGGAGCAGCTGTGACACATCTAAAGGTTTCATATGTTGTCAACTATGACTTCAATTCCCCCTCATTCCTCCCAAATTTGTGAGCTACACAGACACACACACGCTTTCCTTATGCAAAGTTAATGTGGCGTTGGAGGGCCTGGTACAATTTGGATCCTGACTTGAGCATCAAGTCAACGCAGCATCAGTGGGCTAAGCATCTGTGGGCCAACTGCCTTGAGAAGACTCCACGCAGATCTTCCTGGTGGTGGACTCCTCACTGTTTTATGTGGATGTTAGTGCATTAAGTGTTCCCAGCCTGTATTTGTGATCAAATGCCAAAGCTGAGACATACATATGCTAGCAGATGTATCATAAATGCTTCAGTAAATGAACATCAGATTTCAGGGGAGCTGTAAAGTCTGATTTGTGGGACCACTTAGATTCTATCCTTCATGGACATGGGACCTTCTCCTAGCTTTCTGCTAAGACTGGATTCAACAAGTAATCCCGGCAAGGAAAGGAACCCTGACACACAGGCTAGAACCTACTTCTCCTCCTGAGAGCAGTTGAGAATGTGGCTTTGTGTCTTCTTTGGGCTCTGAAAAATAGTTCTTACCAGGCTTCAGGGATTTATTTGACTTGTGAAATATATATCTGTCCATTTACAGATGCGGCATAGCTCTAAAGTGATTAAGCCGGATCACTTAGCAGGTTAGCTGACTTAGGGGGTGTAGACATTTGATAAAGGGCCTCTCTCTCTCTGGGCTTGGGTTTGCAATTAAAGGACTGAATTAATCGGGTAATGCACTCCAGGATGCTTATAAAACTCTAATGAAAGGTGTTCCAGGTATGTGACCCTTAGGGAAATGGCATAAAAGAGTACGTAGGTACAGGACGAATGTAGCTTTTGGTAAAAATGCATTTTTTGAATTATATAAAAAAATTTTTAGATTTTTAGGAAACAAACCCAGTGAACTGGATTTTATTCCTAAAAGCAGTTGTTGGCAGGAATAGAAGAGACCTTCCAGGGTTAATTTTTGCACTGCGGCTCCGCGTGGCTGTCGCCTCGGGCCAGTCCATCCTCACTCGTTACAGTGCTCTCTCTCCTGTGCTGTGAGCAGGAGGCTGTCCACTAGGGCTCAGAAAAGCTGGCTGGAGGGAGGCAGCTGAAACGGACTCTCATTCAGATAGTTTCCCTCCAGCCTAGTTTTCAAGCTAGTTCCTTCAACAGAAACAGGACCCTGAGCACTTGCATTGATTGGGAAATGTCAAACACATAATACATAGATGACTTAAAATGCCCTAGGTCCCCTTTCTCTCTTTACTGCAGACTGAATGGTCAGGTTTCTCAGCCTCTTTAGGACTCCATTTTCCCCCAAGTTTTCTTTGAAAAGATGTAAAGTGGAAAACGTACCTTTCTTGACAACTTCTGTGTATTCATTGAGCATAGAATGTTGGCAAGAGCTGCTATTGCTTGCTTTCTTTATGAGTTTTATCCACAAGTATTGCATTGGGGATATGCACAGTCATTTAAGCTAAGGGAGGCCAACTTGGCAAGTTCTCAGGCAATGGCTTGCTTGGGATAAAAATGCCCAAGAATGGGATATCTTTCTAGGAGGCTATTGGCTAAGCTTAGAAGGGAAATGTGGCCTCTAATGCATGTCTGTTCTGTGAGAGAACATGGCATTAGGGGTCAAATGTAGTTTTGCCACTTCTTAGCTGTGTGATCTGAGATTACCTATGCACTTTGTACCTCAGTTTCTTCAGCTGAAAAATGGGGAAAATATTATCTAGCTTCTTCCTTACAGCTTTATGACAAGTGGGCCCTGGGGCCGGCTGGCCTGTTTCCAGGATCAGCTCATCACCCTTCTCACTGCTTCTAGGCTCCTATTTCACTCAATTTTTTGTCTTTCTCGAGGCCTTTAACTCTATCATTTGTTTTGAGCCTTTCTCTTTCCCTTTGGACTTAGTTTTGTCATTACATTTTCCCACCTCTTCCCACCTATAACTTTATCCTGGCCAAGTTCTCCACGGGCAGGCCAGCTTGCATGGGAGATTCAGATATTACCCCACAGGGCTGGTAAGAATCTAATGGTGCATTGTGTGTGGAACACCGAATATGAGGTAGTAGGTAATTCTTGGTTCTTATTTCCTTCCCTTTGCCAAGAAATACTGTCCATGACCAGATGAGGCAATTTGGAACAATCACTTAGAATCTCTGAGTCTGTGGAAAATAGGAATTCTAATGCTTACTCCACTGGGTTAGAGGAGCACCAACAAGATACTATAGTTTAGGAAGTCCAAGTCTGTCATCTAAAACTGAAAAAAATTAAGACCCCACTCAGCCAACTTCAGACTGAAATTTGAGATTCAGAACCATCCAAGTGGTGAAAAGTATTTGCTACCAGAGCTGACTTACCCAGTGGACACAAGAGAATATGCTGAGGATGCACAATAATTTTATAGGCCTACAAAAATATCTTAATTTCTTTCATTAAATTGGAAAAATAAAAGTAAACTTTTAGATTGAAAAAATGTTTTTATATTTAATGGCAATATATGCATTTTTATAATAATGCAGTTGCAAAATATAATTTTTAATACTTTTTTTGTTTATGAAGGCGAGGGTCTCAAAGGCCACAGTGCCCATGTGGCTCATGAAGGTCATATGTGACCATGACTTTATGACTGTCTTAAAAAGTTCAATAGCTAATGCACATATCACCAATTGTTAGTGATATTACTTACTTTATTTTTAAAAAATTAAGTTTAGGCCCTGGCCGGTTGGCTCAGTGGTAGAGCGTCGGCCTGGTGTGCAGAAGTCCCAGGTTCGATTCCTGGCCAGGGCACACAGGAGAAGCGCCCATCTGCTTCTCCACCCCTGCCCCTCTCCTTCCTCTCTGTCTCTCTCTTCCCCTCCCGCAGCCGAGGCTCCATTGGAGCAAAGATGGCCCGGGCGCTGGGGATGGCTCCTTGGCCTCTGCCTCAGGCGCTAGAGTGGCTCTGGTCACAACAGAGCGATGCCCCGGAGGGGCAGAGCATCGCCCCCTGGTGGGCAGAGCTTCACCCCTGGTGGGCGTGCCGGGTGGATCCCAGTCGGGCGCATGCGGGAGTCTGTCTGACTGTCTCTCCCCATTTCCAGCTTCAGAAAAATACAAAAAAAAAAAAAATTAAGTTTAGTATATAACCTTCTATTAGTTAGTTTTAGGTATAAAATATAGTGATTTGACATTTTTATACCTTATGATATTATCACCCCACTAATTCTAGTAATCATTTGTCAATGTGCAAATTTATCATAATATTATTAACTATATTCCCCTTCGCTTTTATACCCATCCCCCAACACCTCCCACCTGGTAATCATCCCTTTGGCCTCTATTTCTATGAGTGTTTTTGTTTTGTTTTGCAGCAATATGGATGGACCTAGAAGTTATTATGCTAGATGAAATAAATCAGATAAAGATAAATATTATATTGTTTCATCTATATGTGGAATCTAAAAACACATAACAAACAAAACAAAAAATAGTACCATTTTAAAACAGAAGTTTCACTTTTCCTTCATGAACTAGGAATGACATTCCCCACAGATAAGCAGAGCCAATTATGACTTCCAAGCAAAGAGAATGGGTGACAGTAACCAAAATAAAATGTACTATTTTCTCAAACCAGGAAGGCAGCTGTGGGTAAGGTGACCCAGCCTTTGAATACAGGAGAGTCTCTTAGCTGCTTCCGTTTATAGTTGATTTCTTGTGACCAGAGTATTGATGGATTTATTTGACATCAGTCCCAGAGAGTTCTGGGATCAGGGAAAGTATGGGGGTTTTCGTCACATGCAGAGTAGAACTGGTAATCCAGGACTCATCATGCACCAACTCCTCAGTCCTGCAGATTCCAGGATACAGGAATACAAATGTATTTAGCTCCCATTGAATAAAAGGAGAGAACACCAGATGTTCTATCACTGAAATTACTTCCCTGAGTGTGGGAATCCAAAAAGGGCTCTAAATCAGGGAGTCAGAATATTCTTGTCAAACCTTCAAATTTCTGAAAATAAGGTCCAAGCCTCTGTCCCTTACTCCATGCCCTTCTACCTTGCTTTAAATCATGTGGGGAGGCGATTCTCCCCCCCCCCCCCCCATCCCGCCCCAGGTAATTACAGCCCATCTCCACGAGAGGGATAGCTACTGTGGGTCAAGTCACTCCAGCTAAGCAATCTGGGCTCTAATTTCATCACAACATTATGAAACTGATCAGTTTCTTTGTATAAAATCTTAAAAGGGCTCCATGGACTCTTTAAGCCAAAAAAAAAAAAAAAAAAAAAAAGGGCTTTTGAAAGCAGTTCAGGAAATTGCCATCGTGGAAGCGATTTCCACATATGTCTCTAAATATTGCAGCCTCTCTCTTTAGGTGCCGATCTCTCCTAGACTCTAATAAGAAATGAAAGGACAGCTTATTTTCCTTTTAAAAGGAGGCTCAACTAAAAGGGGGAAAAGTCCCTAAGAAGGCTGTGTGTGTGGGAGTGACATGCAGACCATTAGCTTCCTTTCCTCAGCTCCCAGGCCGATCAGTATTCTCAGTGTGCTGTGGGCACCCTGCTCCATCTAGGTCAGGAAGAATCACATGTGTATAACTGAAGTGCAGTGTGGATTTTAAGCAGAGCATGTGATCCTAAGAATGCAGAAAGATGGTATAAATTTGCATCTTCTTAAGAAGAACCCTCTTTAAAAACACTGAAACCATTTTAATCAGATAAAATACAAAGGCAGGGGTGGAAATTCCACTCAAAAACTTCACACAACCTTTCCTTTTCATTTGCGTAAAGAATTATGAAACCATCTGTCCGGCTGTCAAATATCTTTGGGGCAGACTTCTTGAATTGTAGTGCTATTAAAACAAAGGTTAATATCATGCTCTGGAGAGAAGGGGAACAGCTTTAGTTCCTGGGGCGTGAGTCAGGCCCTTCTTCCTGGAGACCTTTCAGAAGTGAGATTTGAAGCCACCTGTGGGGCAGAGGGGCCAGTCTTCCAAGCCCCGTCACTGAGGATGACACAGAACGCAGATTTTTCAGGGCCTCTGAGCCCCTTTGATTTCTTGCCATAGAGCAGAATTGTGGGTTCGTCCCTGCAGGGTCACCAATTATTTACTGGAAACCAACATGTGGCACATTTTGTGGTATTTCTTAAGCTTCTGCTTTTGAATTTATATGAGTTTAGGCTTGATCATTTTCCTCCTTTTCTAACTTTGCCGCTGGGCTGTGTAACCCACAGTGGAGTCAGAGTTCTTGGAATGGGTTTTCCGTTGATTCGTGCTCATGTTGTGTCCCCAACCTCATGTTCATAAGTGAAAGCCATAAGGTGACATATACGGATAGACAAACTGTCCTCAGTACTCTTCTGAGAAGTCAGCTGAGAAATTCAGGGTAATTGTTTAAAGAGAGCATTTACTCTTGAAGGTAGCCCTAAGGATTCAAGTTGGTTCAATTTCACAAGGATTTTTGAGTATCCCCTGAGTGAGGCTCTGTGACAGGTGCTGTGAGGAACAGAAGGATGAAGAAGACATGCTTCTGTTTCTCAAGGACATTACAACTGAGTAGGGAAAACAGCAGGGTCTGGAAGAACTCTAATATCTTGGACTACTCACTGCACTGTCATATAGACGAAGGAACCCTGCAGGAGTGGTGGTGGAGGAGTTGGGCTTGAAGGATAAGAAAGGTTTCACCATGTAGCAAGGGTATGAGGTGAGAGAATTTGGAGTGGAAAAAACAACAACCAAGAATAAAAAAGTATGGGAGAGTGAATGAGTTCTGTGTGTGTTTGTGTGTAGGGGGAAGTACAGGATATTATAGGCCTTGTGTACTAGATGCTGCAGGAGATACTAAGACAAATCAGGCTCCAGGACCTCCCAGTCCAAAAAATCTAGTCTGGAAGACAGGCATGCGCATTAATAACTTTAATATGAAACAGACTGCAAGAGATGCTGGGGAAAGTCCTATGGCATACTACTCTGAGAGAATCTCAGAGATGCAGGAAGGAAGAGTTTAATGGGACTTACTTTTATGGGATCTAAGTATCTTAGATCCAGGGAGAAAGATAGTTAGAAAAGCCAAAGATGACTTTTACATTTCAAAGACAGGACCTTTGAAATAATAGATACAACACATTTTCTTCCTTGCTCAGGTAAAATTTATTATTTTTTCCCCCCTCTAATTCAAGACAACCACATACTGTGTCTTTACTCACACTTTGGTACTGATTCATCTGACATCTTCATAAATGCATATAAAAACCAAAGCCCGTCAAGAAAGGGTAACAATCTATTCTTGTACTGGTTTCAAATCCTATCGGCAAATAGCCACCTTCTAAGATAAATGCTGTGTAACACATGTAAAAGGTAAATGCATTTGCAAGTGAGTGAAGGGAGTAGAGTAGAAGCAGTGAACCTTTTTTCTTCCAGTTGCTATTGGACTGGCTGAAGAGAGAGGCTTGGTAGGCTATGGATGTTGATGTCAGGAGATATATCATAGCTGGGATAAGTCACAGCTGTAGAAGATGGGAGACTGGAAAATGTATACAATAAGCATAATGCCTTCAGAAGAATAGAAGGGTTGAGTTGGAGACAGGTGGTTAAGAGCTGTCATTTTCTGAGCATTTACTAGGTTGTTAGCATGTCCCTAAGCTCATTAAAACTATTAACTCACTTGAAGCTCATAACAACCATATGAGGTGGGTAGTGTTATTACCTTCACTTTACAGATGAATAAACTGAGGCATGGCACTTAAATACTTTTTTAAGTCACACAGCTACAGGTAGGCTGTACCCAGAACCTTTGCACTTGATCTTTTTGCCAAAATACCATATTTCCCCATGTATAAGACGCCCCATGTATAAGATGAACCTTAATTTGGGAGCCTGAAATTTGAAAAAGAAATGTATTATGTAAAGTTATTGAACTCAAGTTTTATTCATCATAAAATTCATACAACTCCTCTTCACTGTCAGAACTCCCATCCATTAGCTTGTCCTCATCTCTGTCTGATGACGAATCATTGTCTTCAAAAATGAACACAAAAGCAAGTGCAAATAAGTGGGAAATGCAAGTAAAAAAATCTACAACCACTGTATAAGATGCACCCAGTTTTTAGACCCCAAATTTTTCGAAAAAAAGTGTGTCTTATACACGAGGAAATACGGTAAGCCTCGATGCGAGGCAACAAAAGAAGAAAGGTATTTGACCTTAGGGTGTTCCTGTATAAAATATTTTGTTTAGATTTGAGGAAAAGGAATTTGTAAAACTGTTAAATTCCCTCATAGAATCATATAACTTTAGAATTTTAAAGCACCATGATCCATTTCTCTTTCATAAAGTTTCTCATTTTTTAGATATGGATACTGAGGCTGAGAATCAGTTAAAATCACCCCATTTGTTGGAGGTTAAGGACACACACAGCAGAGCCCAGAAAGGCAGAATGATGCCCAGCAGCCTGACACAACCAGGCTGTCCGCACAAGGCTCATGAAGCAAAGATCAGACATCTTAACACAGGGTTCTAACTGTGGAAGGAAACCGATAGAGAAGGTCTACTTGACTTTCTAGGGAAGCAAAGTAGAAGCTTAGTGGGCTCTGGCTCCGCTTTCAAAATGAAGCATTCATATTTCTCTTAAGGAGTCCAGATTGGCTGTTCAGTCTTGGCCACCAGCAGACCAGGAATAACATCCAGTTTATTCTCCGTACACTTAGGAAATTCTCAATGTACAATATAGAATCTGTGTTGGCTGACAACTTGCCATTCTGATCAAATCTGATACACTTTTGCATTCATTTGATGGTTGTGTGGTGTCCTTATGAAGTCAGTCTGGAAGTGTGTGAGGCGGGTTTGTACAGTGGTGATGGGTCTGGCATGTAACCCGGAGCGGGCCTCAAGTTCCAACTCCATGGTGACTTGTGAGTTGTGTAACCTTGGGCAGAGTTCTTTTCCTCCATAGGTCTCAATTTTCTCTCACGTGTAAAATGAATGAAATAACAATCCCTGTATCATAGAATTTGGGGAGGATTAAATGAGCCCCATACAGATAAAGGGCTTAGAACTTGCCTGACTCATAATGAGAATTCAATACATCTTTGCTAATTATAAAACAAAATTAATTCATTATAAATTTGTATTGTGTAAGTTCATCATTATTGAAAATGTAAATTACAGTAAGGTATATAATGAGTCAGAAGCTACCAAGTTTTTATTGCAAATAACAAACTTCTTTTTCCAAATTGGTTTTCTAAATTCAGAGTCCGTCTCGGTAGGGCAGATAACCAATAAAGGTGGTCATGTTTAGAAAACCTTTAATGAAAACTGCCGTGTTGTTCAAAATCAGTCATGTGAAGATTCCTGTGAAAAATTTCAGAATTTAGAGTTAAGAAATAACTTTCTCCCTTTGAGGTTTTCTTATGTTAGGAAAGGAAAACCACTTCACTCACAACTTTGTCCCTTTTGCTTTGACTGTTGCTAACTTGGTATTAAATTTTGTGTTTAGTTATAGAAATTCATGTTAGTGTAGATTCACTCTCTATTTTTCTCTTGCATTTTTACTCATTTTAATAATTTTTCACTTTTATGAAATTTGTGCCTTATATTTTAAGTTTTCTCAAAACTCTTTTATAAATTGGAAGAGAAAAATATATATAAGTAAAGACCATAAAATAATATCATGTGGGTGGTTTTTCTTATGTAAACACAGTCTATGCCCAGTTATGCATACCTGGTTTGAAACATTTTTTTTAACCAACCAAAAATCTAATCAAAATGGCAAAGTTGATTTTTATATAAACATTTTGTTTCAATAGACTGGGATAGGAAAGTCCCACACTCACAGGCCATTGACTTGCAATAGGAAATGGGACTTACAAGAGACCACAGGTCAGGGCTATATGTAGGTTGACCAACCAGTGGAGGCATAACTTGCTAATAGGCCAAAGGTGTAATTAATTATAAAACAAAATCAAACAAAAACAAAAACAGCAGCTAACATTTCTAGACTATTTTATAAGGTATCCTCATATACCAGGGATCGTTCATTGCTAGCATCAGCCCTACAAAGTAGAAAGCATTACTTTTAGCCCCATTTTACATGAGAACACAGGCTCAGATATTGTAGGAGTCATGTCCTGGCTCTCACAGGAAGTAAGTACCCTAGCCAGAATTTAATGTCAGATATTAATTTAAAATTTCAGTTCCTGTCCACTATTGTAGACTCCTTCTTCAAAACCTAAGTGCGACAAACAAGGTTCTTCTTTAATTACTGGCTCATCCAAAGGTGTGTTTGACAGAAGAGAACAGGAAATAACAAAGTGTTTCTAAGTAAGAATTATCTTTCAGTTTTAATTTTTTGAGGAAACTCCATACCCTTTTCCACAGTGGCTACACCAGTCTGCCTTATGACCCAGTGATTCCACTCCTAGGAATATATACTAAGAATCCCAAAGCCATGATTCAAAAGAAGGTATGCACCCCTATGTTCATTGTAGCCTTATTTACAATAATGAAGATTTAGAAGCAGCCCAAGTGTCCAGCAGTAGATGAGTGGGTTAAAAACGCTGTGGTACATTTATGCAATGGAATATTACTCAGCTGTAAAAAAGAAGGAAAGCTTATGTTTTGCAACAGCACAGATGAGCCTGAAGAGCTTTATGATAAGTGAAATAAGCCAGTCAGAGAAAAACAAATACTATATGATTTCACTTATATGTGAAATCTAATGAACAAAATTAAAAACACAAACACATAGATACAGAAAACAGAATGACAGCTGTCAGAGGGGAGGGGGTTTGGGGGCTGGGTGAAAAAGGTAAACGGATTAAGAACCCCTCCCCCCAAAAAAGACAAACAAGTCACAGACACAGACAATATGGTGAGTACCAGAGGGAAAAAGGGGTAGGGGAGGTAGAAGAGAATAAAGGGGAGATAAATGGTGATGAAAGAAGGCTTGACATGGGGTGGTGAACAAACAATACAGTACACAGGTGATGTATTATAGAATCGTAAAACTGAAACCTATGTAATTTTATTAACCACTGTCACCCCAATAAATTAAAAAAAGAGAACTGTCTTTTAGGTATCTATTTTTTTTTTCCTGCCTAAAATCAAAATGTTTTTTCTTTTTCTTGTCCCAAACCAGGATGATCCTTAAAATCAATCTCCTCATAGGTGTTTGGCAAAAGAACTTTTTGCAGCAATGCTTAGCAGAGCCCACCATTTTGGAAGAGAGTCCCATTTTCTGAAACAGCTACACTTCCATGGGTTTATACAATGAGGAGATCAATATCTCCTCATTCACTCCTCATTCACTATAGGAGTGAATTCAGTCTAAGGCAAGTAGTGAATTCTGATGAATTTTAAGTATCTTTGCTATTGGGGAGAAAACAATGTGATTTGAGTGACCCTGAGAGTAAAATGAAGAATGACCCAACAAAGGAAGATGGGGCTCCGTGGAGACCTAAGGCAGCTTCCAGCCCAAGTTTCATCAACTATCTGATGAGGAGGGATGGGTAGCTAGGCCTGACTTATACGCTGGTTCTACCCACGTGCCCGTTGTATTTCATGTGTCATTGAACTGTTTACTAGTGGTTGTGGTGTATTCCATGGTGTGAGTACAGTTCTTCCCAAGCTGTCCTTTTAGCATTATAAAACAGTGAGTTACAAGCATCCCCCAGATATTACCAGGGAGAAGTCACTGATGTGGGTGGACCCCACCACCATTTTCCTTCGTCACCCAGTTGCCAGAGTTGGCAGACTTGCATCAGAAGGACGCCTACAGATCTGCGTCTGCTTCTCCTGGCCACTTCCGAGCAACAGGAAGGCAGTGCTACTCTGGAGACTTCCTGGGAAGATTGTTCTCCACACTGTCTTCTGCGGAATGTGTTTCCCTTTAGTAGCCTTTCCAGACAACATGGAAACTAACATGCCCAGGCTGTCCCTTTAACCATCCCTAAGTTTTCAGAGTTTGAACTTCTAAGTTCTCATTTGAAACATTAGTCTCATTTTCCAACAGGCAAGTGGGAGTTTCAAGGGGCAGTGTTAATTTGCATGATATGAACTCTCCAGAAAACTTAGCATTTGGTTTTGTTTGCCCCAGGCACACCCCTCACAAAACCACATGCCTTTCTTTTTAACTTATAAGAGAACAAAGTCCTATCAGGAGCAACGAAGCCACCTGAACCATTCTTTTTATATTTCCAGAAATAGTTTGTGGGGCCACTGAAAGATGTTGATGTTATCTTTTTAATATTCTGAGAAATAATCCTATTAAACAAAAAACAAGGGAAACTGTTATGCCCACAAGGCGGAATTACCCAAAGCCGACTGGCAGGGTCGAGTTACTTTACAAAACCCTGGCTGTGCGCGGGTCCTATCGCTCCATCAAGGGCTTGGTGAATGAACAATAATTTGTGGATTCTGCTCATCTCTCTTTGCGAACTTTGTTCTATGGAATTAGATACAACTTTGACAAATTAGAAAAGGCTCCCCCGTGCCCGCTGTCCCCAGAGCAGCACAGTCCACTGATTGTGCTTTGGCCTTCTGAAGTCCGGCTGTGTCAGGCCATCAGTGGCAGCCTGGCCACCAGAGTACGCTTTTTAATAAGAAGGTCTGTCAGCACCAGGTTCTTTGGATCTTCCGACCTCTCCTTAATCCTCAGGACGCACTGACTTTCTTCTCTATTTCGTTTATGGCAAAAGGCCCCGTGCCGGGAAAGAAATATCTTCTTTGTTTACAGCGTGGAGGCAACAGAATTAACCTTTAAGATTAACTGTAAATGAATGAGGATCATGTTCTGTCTTTGCCGAGGACAGGGGTAAGGATTAACACATGCATAAGGGGATGAGCATGTGCATGTATGTGCACGCATGTGCACACATCCCCCCACTCCCATCATAACCCTGAACATTTTTCTGCTCTTATTTCTTCTTCTTTACTCGTGTATGGTTCTCTTCTGGGATGGATAGAGCTAATGAATAATATTCCATTAAAAATATTTTTTCAGTTACACGTGGCATTCAATATTATTTTGTATTTTCAGGTATACGGCATAGTGCTTAGATAATCATGTACTTTTTATTTTTTGCAATTTAAAATTCATGGATTAGTGGCCCTGGCCGGTTGGCTTAGTGGTAGAGCATCGGCCTGGCGTGCAGGAGTCCCGGGTTCGATTCCTGGCCAGGGCACACAGGAGAAGCGCCCATCTGCTTCCCCACCCCTCCCCCTCCCCTTCTTCTCTGTCTCTCTCTTCCCCTCCCACAGCCGAGGCTCCACTGGAGCAAAGATGGCCAGGGCGCTGGGGATGGCTCCTTGGCCTCTGCCCCAGGCGCTAGAGTGGCTCTGGTCGCAACAGAGCGATGCCCTGGAGGGGCAGAGCATCGCCCCCTGGTGGACAGAGCGTCGCCCCCTGGTGGACGTGCCGGGTGGATCCCAGTCGGGCACATGCGGGAGTCTGTCTGACTGTCTCTCCCCGTTTCCAGCTTCAGAAAAATACAAAAAAAAAAAAAATTGGTAAAATTCATGGATTAGTTATTTCTGGAATTTTCTATTTAATATTTGCAGACCATGGTTGACTAAGGGTAACTGAAACTGAAAAAAGCAAAACTTTGGGTTTTTTTTTTTTAGATTTTATTTTTATTTCTTTCCTTTTTATTGAATTTATCAGGGTGACACAGTTTAAAAAATTACACAGGTTTCAGGTGCACAGTTTTATAACACATCATCTGTATGCTGTACTGTGTGTTCACCACCCCAAGTCAAGGCTCCGTCCGTCACTTTGTTCTTCCTTTGCCCCCCTTCACCTCCCCCACCCCTGCCCCCCCATCACACTGTTGTCCGTGTCCATGTTTTTTTTTTTTCTCTTTTTGCTTAATGCCTCCAGAATCATATTCTTTGCAAAGTGATCCTGTCAATATTTCAAGTACCCACCTGGCATTATACATAGTTATTACAATATTTTGACTATATTTCTTATTCCATTTGGAGGCATGTAAAAAAATCAACATATTATAAGTGATGCCCAATAAGCCTAAGAATGCAAACTTGTCTTTGGCTAAGAACACAGGATCCTCTTTTCCCAGCGGATATTTTGGCTCAGTAGAAGTAACCAGTATAGAGCAAGGACCATGAATGGTGTCACAAAGGCCATGATAGGGGAAAGTGTCTTTGTGTCGGTTTCCATGGCAATGTGTTCATGTTTAATAGTGTCAAATGAAAGAGCACTGGTTCTCCAAGGTACAGAAAATATTATGCTGGTAAATAAGCTTCTCTTGTGCTTTTTTATTAGAAACAAAAACTGTTTAATAAGACAAGCAAGAGACCATGTTTATTTCTAAGTGGTTATGTTCAAAAGGTAGTTTGACTCAATTACACATGATTAAAAAGCTTTTAAAAGAAAAGTTGACACACACACACATACACATGCACAAAACCCAAACAAAAGTTATGAGAGAGACGGAGAGAGAGAGAGAGAGAGAGAGAGAGAGAGAGAGAGAAAGAGAGAGGAAGAGAAATTGGAAACCGACTGCCTCAGTTAGATATTATTCTTGGTTTCTGGAAACTCCTGAAAGGTGAGACAAGATAAGGTCAAGGCTGAATTATTTTCACCTAAGGGGAGCTTAGAAATGGACTTCAGACATCCACTATTTGCTGCTGAGAGCATAGGGGCCACCAATTCTGCTGTGCACTCCGTTTCTGGCGAGGTCTTCACCTTCTAAGTCCAGCTCGGTTGTGACGAGAAACCACCACCATGGCAAACAAACCCAGGCATTCTATTTACGTGCTGCTGTCTTTATTTCTTGAAATTGCTGAAAAGTGTCTGGCACTTGGTGGGGTAGTGACTCATCTTGGCCACAACCACTTCTTGAAACCAATGGTTTTATTAGAAGCACATTCTGATCTCAGTTTCTTATGCTTGGTTGGATTCTGTGGAATTTGACCACTTTTACAATTTTGTTGCCTTTCATCAAACAGGCTTATTTTCTGCTGGTTTCTGTTCTACTCTCTCTCTCTCTCTCTCTTTCAATAAACAGAACAAAATAAAGTGACATGTCGGCACAGAGACATTTTATTTTTCTCTTAACAGTGGCAATGACAATAACAAATAGAAGAGAAAAGGGAGCACATTGGGGGTGCAAGGCTGGGGTTATATAAAAGGGAGAAATAAGCAGGTCAGTGCCCAGGAGCCCCGATAGGAAGATCAGCATTTCAGGGGAATGGAAGAGCATGTGTGTTGGGATCCCCGGTTTCCCCATTATCCTCACCTTGGGCCAGGTACTTAACGTGTGCTGCCTTGGTTTTGGCTGAGAAAAGTGCTTGTAGGAGCAGTTTTTAAAGTTCACTTGTTATCTCTGGGAGGTAATAAAGATCTTTATTTACAAATAATGCACTTTCTGTGAAGGGCCTCTGTGTGGGCATTGCACACTCTAGCAAAATGATAGGTTCTTTGTTCTACCTTGGTGGGAAGGGCAGAGATTCATCTGTAGGATGCCTGGTTTGCAGCCAGACATCTTAACCCTCTGGGTGTGTGACAATGCTTTAAGAAGTCCTTTAACCTCCCTGTTTCTTAGCATTCTCATTTCTAGCTAGAACAGAGTTAGTGTTGTAGAGGAGCCAGGAGACGAAAGGACTCCATGTTACTACCTGGCTGCCTTGGAGCCACCCTGCAAACTGCTGTCGGGTGTCATCCCCTCAGAGAAGCCTTCCTGGACCACTGGAGGCTGGCGGCCCTGTGCCCATGTTGGTGAGAATACTTATTACACTACCCGTGACCCTCCGTTTGTTTGGCTAGTCCACCAATTGTCTGTAAGTTTTGTGAGGGTAGGAACAACAATTCTCATCTACTAGAACTTAGAACGCAGCCAGTGGTGGCTCAGAGTAGACACTCAGTGAAGGCAGTCTAATGATGGACAGATTGAACTCTGTAACTGCAGGCATGCTCAAAAGGATGTTCTAGCTTTGCTAATGTCTGTGTATCAGGTCCTCAGGGCAATGTACACTGAAGCAAATTTAGGACATTTTAAATAAATTTTCAGACTTCCTTAAAATAGTCTTTAAGAGTTTATGAAGTTTAAAGACACTGAAAATAAGATACCTTTATAGGAAAAGAAATTTGGAGTGTCATTTTGCCCCCACTCTCTCACATGAGATAGATAAGGGTGTATAGAGTAGCGATTGAACCCTGGGGCAATGGTGAAGGCTTGGCTAAAGCTCTGGATTTTATCATCGCACCAGTCGTGCCCCGTGTTCCTCTGTGACCCGTAGAACAATGTGTCTTCTTACCTCTGTGAGGTGAAATAGAACACCTACGAGGTTAAGTATTGTTGGGACATCAGCTTGAAAGTCAAAAAAGCACTAGAAGACAGATTTTGGATTTTCCAGAAGCAAGAACTAATCCATAACGCAAAATTGATTTGTCTGAACACACATGCCCACGTTGATAACACTGCTTTGAGGAGAAGATGGCATGGTTTTCCTCTCTCATCTGCTCCTTTCTGCTTTCCCCTCACATCCGGTCGTTTATAATAACATTTCCAACAGATATGGCTTGCTCCACAGTCACCAGTGATACATTGATTAATTATGTGTGCCAGGCTTTCTGTGTATAATTAAGCTAAACAAAACTGCATTAAAGTAACATGAATAATTTGACTTCAAGCCACTGAAACAAGCAGACTGAGTGAAAGCAGACTTTCTGAGCTCACCCGCTTCGCATACTGTAGGACACAGGAATGCAGCCAGTCATGAACCGTGCAGCTACCTCAGGACGGAGACGTGGTGAGGACGCGGTCCTGCCCTTGGATTTGGAAGAGCTTCAAAGGTAGAAATTAAGACAAATACTTTGTTCTTCTAGAAGAAACCAAATTCTTCAACTAGGAAATACACTGAAAAAAAAAAAAAAAACACCCTCCACCTTTTCTTAAGTGCTTAATACCTATTTTTGTTGCTATTTTAAAAAATTATTTTCTTGCATTTTCTCAGTATGATTCAGATCAGGCACATTTATTTACTTTGTCTTGAAACAATTTCATGTCAACATGCTTTTACTGATGCTAAAACTGAAATTCAGAGAATATGTACGTATTCCACTATATTTCACATCTACAAAAACATAATGAGTTCTTTATGCCTTTTCAATTAAAAAAAAGTGATATTTATTCACTGTGGACAAATTTGGAAAAAACAAAAGAGGTGTATAAAAAGGAAAATAAAATCTATTTATAATCCTACTATCTTGAGAATCTGGAGATAACCACAGTTAATTCTTGTATCCTCCAGTTTGTAGTGTGTGTATGTGTGTGTGTGTGTGTGTGTGTATGTGGTTTATGATTGTCATGTTGTAGCTACACTTTGGCACCTGCTTCTTTTACTTTACAGTATTTCCCAAGCATTTCCCCATTTCCTGATATATTCTGCATACACAAGATTTTAATTGCTTAATAGAATCCTGCCACATAGATAAATTACACTTTATTTAACAAGGTTAATGTTTTTAACATTTAATTTTTCCCAATTTTTAATGATTACGTTGAAAAAGCAAAGCACCTGAATGAACAACATTATGTATAATTTTATGCATGGGCTATATTTTTGCTAAAATTGTGTTAAAGTCTAAGACAGGGGTCCCCAAACTTTTTACACAGGGGGCCAGTTCACTGTCCCTCAGACCGTTGGAGGGCCGGACTATAAAAAAAAACTATGAACAAATCCCTATGCACACTTCACATATCTTATTTTAAAGTAAAAAAACAAAACGGGAACAAATACAATATTTAAAATAAAAAACAAGTAAATTTAAATCAAGAAACTGATCAGTATTTCAATGGGAACTATGGGCCTGCTTTTGGCTAATGAGATGGTCAATGTGCTCCTTTCATTGACCACCAATGAAAGAGGTGCCCCTTCCGGAAGTGCAGCAGGGGCCAGATAAATGGCCTCAGGGGGCCGCATGTGGCCCGCGGGCCGTAGTTTGGGGACCCCTGGTCTAAGAGGAGGCCTTTCAACAAAGGGAGAGAACAGTTGTAAACCTCTTGTTAATATCATATCAAAGATTCACCCAAAGGCCAGAAAGGCTGAGTCGCCTGCATTCTCAGCAGCAGTGGGTGAGCCACATGACCAGCCCTGAAAAAGGAAGTTCTTTCAAGGAGTATTTCCATAGAAACCTGGGCTGTAGAGAGAAGGAAGGGAGATGCAGTATTATAAAACACAAGAACAAAAAAATCATTCCTTGTTTTCCTTCATGCTCAAATAGCAACCGCAGCAGAAAAGAAGAAAAAGAATTGTGAAAAATGTAAAAGAGCCATCCGAGTGTCTTTTTCTTATTAGAACCTATTTGTGAGGTATGAAACCCTTTTTAGAGTGAGTATTAGCATTCTAGGGAGGAGCCGGTGGGCAAAGATATGACCAACCAATTTAAAAATAAACAGAACCAAAGGATAGGGAACCGGGTATCCAGACTTAAAAACATATAGCTATCTTCTCTGATAATAGATTTATTCAAAATGCCATACACCCCCTTTTCTGAGAACTGCTCTCTCACCCAAAGCTAGAGCTTTGGCACCTAGCAATGATGTTTATACCTTTACCATGGCTGATTAGACTGGCTGGATCAAGCTAGGTTGCCTAGAGATTTTCCTAAAGACAGTAAGTTGTCTCTCATTTAACTCAGTATTTTTTGGTGGCAAAGAATAGAAAACTTGACTCATACTGTCTTTAGCATAAGGGGATTGTGTTGACTCTTGTACCCTAACTGTTCTAGGAGAGATTTAGCCTATAAGAATGATTTGATCAAGGACTTAAATGATATCACTGTGATCCAAGTTTTGGCTTCCCTCCCTTTGAGTTGGCTCAACCCTCATGTTGGCTTTCCTATGGTGTCACCGTTAAAGAGATTCTTGCCCCTCCCTCAATATAGAAATCAAGAAAGAAGGTGAAACAGATTCAAAGGAAGAGGTTACTGAAAACAAGGTGGAGGCCAAGGAGAATGAACTTGATGCATCAAGGGAGCACACACGAATGAAGAAGATGGCGCCCTGGACTGCTCTCAGGGTCTGGCTTATATGTACTGGGTTCTGCATGCAGGTCAGAGTAGATTGCTTTGCTTTGCAGTTACTTTTGCCTTATGGTGCAGGCGCAATGTGAAGCTCTTTGGGGAATGCCTGAAGAGAAACTTTACACTTAACTTGCAGAGGCTTTAAAAGCTAACTGAAGAGCATCCCCATCTGTTTAAGAGAGACTCTGCTCTGTCTGAAACTCAACTCAGCCATGCTCAATGGCAGTCTCTCCTTGGTGGTCTCAAGCTCATATTCTCACTCAGGTTGGCCCAAGGAGAAGAGTGAGTTTTTGTCCCAACATTGTAGACAAATCTTCCCTGAATTCAGTCTAACTGGACGTAGTTAGTCCTTGTGCCTTTTCCTGAACCCGCCACTGGCCAGGATAATGGAATCCACTGGTTGGTTGAAGCTAATTTGAGTTTCCCTCTGGAGCTAGAGGTAAGGTTCATTCCTAGTGAGGTCCTGCATAGCTGGGCAATTAGAATACTTTTAGAAAGAGGAAATAACATTTCCTTTCTACACAGAAGAAACTGACAACTGTATACTAACATCTCCCATGTGGTTGGAACTCTGACTTATAAGGGTGTTTGTTATGGGATGAATTCTACCAAATAGAGAGCAACAAAGTGGGGAGAAGAAAGCAGGTGGGACAGAGAGGCAGAGACAGGGGTAAGGAGAGAATGCTGATAAATTTCTAAATATTGCCTGTAGTCCTTTTCTAAGGTCTACTTCTTTTCCCGCCCTCCGTCCTTTGCAAAACCCCCGTGTCCTTTTAATAAACCCCCTTGATGCTTACATTGTTACCTACAACCACATTTGCACCAATAATGGCTTCTAGAACATTCCTAATCTGCCTTGGAAGCCTTCCTGACTTTACTGCCTCCTTTGGCTCAGATATGGCCCTTCCATTTAATAGCCCTGTTCCCTCTTTTAAAGGTGATCTTGTAAAGTGTCTTGGATTAAATGTGGCAAACAGGAACAGAGAGCAATCAGAGTTGACCATGAACCTGAGACAGGCTGATAGTTATTTATCATGCCCATTTGATATGGGTGTAGGGAAGATATTTGACTCCATTTACTTAGCAGATGCTTATCAGTTCCCTCAGCAGGAATGTTGCAAAAATCTTCAAAAGAGCCTTTCTTTCCTCCCACCCTGCACCTTGGATGCGATGTTCAGTGAAACATGTTGATTTTTTTTTCTTTACAAAACCCATGAAAATGTTTTTTTTTCTTTACAAAACCCATAAAAATGGTTGACATGCAATGTTGTGACAAGCCTTAGTAGATTGTGTCAATCATATTGCTTTATGTTACATTAAGTGACATGTTGTAATGTGATGAATACAACATGGGATGACACACCATAATGCAAAATATCATCTGAAAAATGTAGAGAAACAACAGAAGACTTGAAGCCCCTTTAACTTTTAAACTTTTTGAATAGAGGGAGAGAAGATCTCCTTCATCAGGATAGTTACCTGGGGAAGGGTTCAGGCCATGTTGGCATTTCCAAGTGCTGGGCTGCTTTTTCTTTTGTAACTAACGGTGATGGAGAAGACCTTTATATTCTCTGAGCACTGATAAATTCTGAGTTTTAATTGAGTGACTCTAAGAACTTTTAGCAGTTCTTTTCCACACATTAAAACTGCCTAATAATTTACATCAAAAGAATTCTACCTGCTCACTTCAGTTAATAGTTTCCTCTTAAAAATCCCTAGATTATTTTTTCCTCTTAATCTACAAAGACTGAAGAAAAATACCTTTTCAGATTTTACTGTAAGGTCAATAAGGGCTTCACAGTGTAATATCTTTTAAAAATGTTACTGTATCTTCCAAGTCTAACACAGTGCTTGGCAATAGTAACACTTAATACATGATGTTGAATGACTTACCAAAGAGTCTTCGTCTTTAATTATATTTAATTTACTTTTATTGGGTGGCATTTAATTGAATATAATAAAACTTCATGCATTAGTTTCCTAGGGCTGCTATACCCTATGACTACAAACTGGGTGGCTTAATACAACAGCAATGTATTCTCTTATGGTTCTGGGAGACAGAAGTCTGAAGTCAAGGTGTCAGCATGGCCATGTTCCCTCTGAAGAATTTAGGGAAGGATACTTCCTGCTCTTTGTGACTCCATGGTTTGTTAGCTTGTGGCCACACACCCCAAACTCTGATTCTGTCTTCACATGGCTTCCTCCGCTGTCCCTGTGTCTTTTCTTCTTATAAGGCCACTTGTCATTAGATTTAGAGTCTGCCTGGATAATTTTGAGGATGAATGATCTCAGATCAAGATCTTTAATTTTACTACATCTGCAAAGACTCCATTTTCTAACTAAGATCACATTTCAGGTTCCTGGTGGACATATATTGGGGAGGAGCACCATTTAACACAGTATACCCCAGATAACCAAAATAAGAAAATGGGGGTATGTTGGGGAATTAACATTTTTCATTGATGCTGCATAAAATCTCTTTGTTTTAACCTATGTTTAAAACCTTTTCTGTTTATTTTTATGTCTTAATATGTTTCTTTAATAATATATATTTTTATAGTATCAGGCAGGGGTCTCAATCTGAATATAAATTTGCACTACTAAATGAAGATGTAGAGAATTGAAAAAACTGAGATGAGTTTATTGACCTCAAGACAGACTCTTGAGGTTCCTTAAAAACATTCCACTTGACCCCATGTCTTCCCTGAGTGTGCTGTGAGAGGTCTGTGATTTGTTTTTCTGTTTAAACAGAATGTAAGGAGGAATTCTGGGTAGTGGAGAATTTTGAATAAGTAGGACCCATTTGAATTTCTTTAAATGTTAATTTCATCCCTTTACTGCCCCTTAAGCCCATACCCATCTACACACATAGAAGTTCAAAGAGGAGAAAAATTAATGTTTGGGGTAACCAGGGAACGTATTGTGGAAGAGGTGATGTGATAAGGAGACAGGATGAGAAAGGTGTGACCTCATAATTATGTCTCAGGGCCACCATATACTCATCCAAAAGAGCACTAATCCTTAAGGTAACATGAGGCCAGGCCCTTAGAACCAGTCACCTCTTAGTCATGTTGGCTGATATGCCTCTGGTCCTTCTTTCTAATAGCAAGACAGCATGACCATAGACTTATATTAACTTTTTCTCTCTTTCAATATCTTGTGGCTGCATAGAGTAATTTAATAAATCAAAATAATCTCTTTCAATTTTCACTGTGGCTATGTTGGTGTTCTTTTGAATGGAGTTCATTTTTTGGGAATGGCATATATTAGTTTAAATGATTGTATAGCTCAATCAATACACATATCTTTATCATAAATATTGATGTTTCTTGCATGCTTACACCAGTGGCCCGCACACTAGGACTGGCTATTAGAATTCAGGCAACTCTGGGTAATTGATATTTTTATTTTATTCTTCCATTGAACGCTGTCATGCATATCTGCATGCAGCACTCCAGAAGGGATGAGAAATTCCGAAACAAATAAAACCATCCAGAGATCTATTACACTAAAAACTTTATGAAATGGGTTGATCCCTAAAATCTGTTGGACTCTATTTACATAGAATAAACAGATTCAACTCATTTGAGAAAACAAATACTCTAACTGCCTTCAATCTTCAGAAATCGCCAACCAAGAACAAATAGAATATTTTCCTAATAGGGTTAGAAAAGGAAAAAGCTTAACAAAATTCTCAAACAAGTAAAAAAGGTCAAAACAAAGAAAACAAACAAACAAACAGAAAAGATACCCAGGACATATCTTTTTAAGGTGCAAGGACATCTGAGTATCTGATATCTCAATGGTCATGCTTCTGTCACTTACTAAATTATATTTTTATACAATATTATATTTGATTTTAATCTTACAGTCAGGTATATTCAATGATTTATTTCAAAATTCAGTACACAGTAAATTATTGTCAGGTAAATGATAACATGTCTACATGTCTAGAATATTTTTGTTTTCGGTAAGAACTCAACCCCAAGGATGGTGTCTGTAGTGAGGCAGAGGGTCTCACTCACAACTTCACAGTGAGGGTAATTAGACTGCTTGTCCATGTGTTCTTCCTCAGAGGGGTCATGTAGCCTCTGGTGCTTGCATTTTAATCCTAACATGTAGGCTATATCTGCCCATTTCAAAGCCAACGTCTAGATATTCTTTTTCTTAATATGTTTTTATTGTTGTTATTAACTCTTTGGAACCCAGAGCATTAAAAATATCATCCTGTTGAGCGAGAAAGATCAAAGAAAGAGAATAGTTTGGAATTAGGCCTGGATGCTAAATTGTGGGACAAAAGAATTTTTGTTTCATTAACAACTAGGGAAGGTTATTCCCAAATGCTAGACAACGGGTGTGCCCTTTCACTGTGCTTTGGGGGCCTACTGTGTATACTTAGTGGGGTATTTTTTAAATGTTTGCAAAAGTATATTCCTAAGTCAGTTTGCATCAGGTAATTGTCCCAATGATTTTATTTTTAAAAGTATTTTGAGCTACATTTTGGTCTTGATTTATTACCTGTATGAGATCCTCCTTGTCAAGGGTTATAAAAAAAAGAGGCAATCCCTTCATACGTTTATAATTATCAAAACAGTGTTGTCCCCAAACTTTGAAATCTTTTAAATTATTTAAGCTTAGGGCCCAAGCTTACCTATTTCTGTGCAATTTATTTAAAATCTTTCCCAGACCCAGATTTTTTTTTACATTTTATTTTGTAATTTGCCTACTTATTTTTATGTTTCCTTGGTCCCAAGATGATCAGGCAATACTGCTTAGAGTCAGAAAATTTTAAGTAACTAAATGAGAGCCCTGAGTATAAATTTTAAGGCATCCTATGTTGCTTTATTTCAGGGCATGTATTTGTCTTGGTAATTTGATAACACAGAGCACTGAATGAAGAAAGTGAAGAATGATCAACATACGAGGGAGTGTGCACTGCACATTCAGACTTTATCAGCTCCTGGATCAGTTATCTGTTTGAAGAAAATTACATTGCATCTGTCAATAGACTTAATAACTCAGGGCCTGCTATTTGATAATGGATAATCACACAAATTCAGGAAGCTAGACCATATGCCATTCCAGTTTTCTATTCTCTTATTCACCTTAATTTTCTAGATGAGTGAAATTATCTAGTCCTGGACTCAAGATGGCATTCATGGAAACAGAGGAATCCAGCTGTCTCCAATGGGAGCCTGCACAGGTCGGGGCTGCTGGGTTATGTCTGTGACCCTGGCATCTAATTGAAATGGGCAGAGTTTGGAAAATTGTTAACCTGGACAATGCAAGTGATTAATGGATGGAAAATAATAAAGGGCACATGTGGAACAGCTGAGGGAATTGGCTAGTGGGAAACAGTGGGGTTGCAGAATTCAGGAGCTAAGAAATAATTCTGCATCTCTATTGATGAACCACGAAAGATGGGGGCTAAATGGTAGAGATGATTTAGGAAAACTTTTTTCTGGAAGGAGGGGATCCCTCAAGGGCTGTTCATTCCTATGATCCAGAATGCTATCTCTATTTATAGAACCATTTCTCTACTCTCAAATAATATGGTTATTATATCACTTAGTCATGATTTGGCTATGAGCATTGCATGACATAATTTCAGTGACTGAAACAAATAGGTGTTCCTTGTTCTCAGATATCAAGAAGACCAGATGTAGGCAGTTGCTGGTATAAATATGGCTGCTCAGGGATGTCATCAGGGACTCAAACTCTTTCCATCTTTTTGCTCTGTCCTCCATACCGGGGCTCTTGTCTTCATGCTTGTTTCTGGTGGTTACCAGGTGGCCATTGCATCTGTCTCCTCCTGTACAAGACAGGAAGGGAGGGACTGAGCCATCAGCACCTGCCCCTTCACATCAGGAGAAACAAACCTGATCCAGAGGATCCCAGTAGACTTTGGCTTTCATCCCATTAGCCCGAGCCGCATTACATTGTCATTATGAACTTCTAAGGAAGCTGGGCAACTGAGTATCTCACACAGGATTGGGCATCTTTCTGCTTGAAATCAATCAGTTTTGTGAACCAGAAAAGAGGGAAGAATTCATAATCAGTTAGGCAATGAAGAGGGAATGCCACAAGTACATATTTAAGATTTAGGCCCTGGCTGGTTGGCTCAGTGGTAGAGCATCGGCCTGGTGTGCGGAAGTCCCGGGTTCGATTCCCGGCCAGGGCACACAGGAGAAGCGCCCATCTGCTTCTCCACCCCTCCCCCTCTCCTTCCTCTCTGTCTCTCTCTTCCCCTCCCGCAGCCAAGGCTCCATTGGAGCAAAGATGGCCTGGGCGCTGAGGATGGCTCCATGGCCTCTGCCTCAGGCACTAGAGTGGCTCTGGTCACAACAGAGCGACGCCCCCTGGTGGGCATGCCGGGTGGATTCCGGTCAGGCGCATGCAGGAGTCTGTCTGACTGCCTCCCCGTTTCCAGCTTCGGAAAAATACACACACACACACACAAAAAGATTTATTGTGGAAGGAGAATGTGTTAGACAACTGTGCTATTTATGTAATCACAGGGATGAGGTGGTTCAGGTGATCCCAGTAATGGGGGTCATCTGGACACCACTGCAGTCTAGCTTTACATTATCTGTTTAATGTGAATCAATTGAATGTTTTTGAAATTTGTACCAAATCAAGAAAAACCACAAGGATACACCATGTAGAGTGGACTCAGCAGGAACAGGAAACTGAATCCATATTTACAACCTGGTTCTTGGCTGGAATTATCGCTTAGATTTCTATAAAGCCGTAGTCTAAACTGAGCTCCTCTCAATTCCTCTCTCTTTATCTCTCTCTTGACTTTTTGGACCTCTGGTTTCTGTTGGCTGGGACTAATAATCAAGTCATGTTCTTAGAGGAGGAGGTCACTTTGTTGAAAGGAGTCTGTCACCTTTTAGCTTAATGACATAGATAAGAACTTGAAAACAAGATGGCTCACTTATTAGGCATATTTTGTATCTATTTTACATTTTTTTCCTCCCAGAGAAGCTCGTAGGGTTTGATCTGCATCTAATATATCCCCAGAGATGCTAAAGAAGAAAGTTGAGGTGGAGCTTATCACCTGTTTTGCAGACATGGTTCTTAAGACTTTCTCCAGAGTCACACAATAGTTATCCCTGCAGATCCTGCTGCACAATGCTATCTACTGGGCCACATTGCCTTGGTCCAAATGAATGTTCCTTGGAAAGCTAAACCATGACTTTAAATGAATACAAGGCCATTTGCCATGTATTTCTTTTTGAAGTAATGGGTTCCTTGAATGGGCAAGTAGAGAGTGCAAAAGGCCTTGGCAAGAAGATTTGCAAAAAGCTGGACATTTTGGGTAGATTCATGAGAACTTGGAGAAGTTACCATTTTTGTTCTTGCATCCTTTAAGCAAGAAAGACCTTGTTTTCAATTTAGAATCTGTCCTCATTCATGTACCTAATCACAAAATAGCTGTGAACCAGTATTTACAACTGTAATGTGTGAGGGACCTCTTTTTTTTTTTTCCTCCCTTTCCTTTATTCACTCTTTTAACCATTTATGGAGTGTCCACTAAGTCCTTGGCACAGTGGTAGGTGGGGAGAATCAGAGACAGACAGATGAAGTTGCTGTTCCCTGGCACTCCCAGTCTAGGGAAGGGGACACACAGACAGCAAATGGGAGTGTTAGTACTTTTAATGAGCTGAACCTGAGAGGCTCCTATCATTGCTCCTTGGAACCTGACTCTTGAACTATTTATCCTTGTCCTGTAGGTGAAACCTTAGGCTGGTTGTACAATTTTCCCAATCACATTAGTTACAAGAAGAATCTCCAAAAAATACTTAAAGAACATTGCTCTAAGATAAGACAAGGTAGGTTTGCTGGCGGAACAGAAAACACAAAGGGCCATTGTGACCTGGCTTCATGGAAAAAGGGGAGAGAGTGTGGGAGGAGCTGCAGTGGGAACACGAGTGGAGGCTAGCGAGGTCAGGGCCAGGAGGGTGGCTTTTATGTCCTGGTGCAACAAGCAGCACGGGAAGATTTTGAACAAGGGAGTGGTGTCACCTGATATGTCATCTAAAGATCACTCTGACTTTTTGGGACAATAGACTGTAGGAGAGCAAGAGAGGAAATCGAGAAACCGGTTGGGAGAGGCTCTTGCCCTGGTGCAGGGGAGAGACAAAGGTGTGGTGGAGGAGGGTGGGGATGGATTAGGGAGATGGACTGGAGGGCGTTCAGGCGGACCCTTCTCGTCCACAACCCACGTACCACAGTGGCAGCCATGGACTAGTACTTGGCAAGCCCTCGCTGAATTTCACATGGACACTTTTGTGAATTAAAGAAGCGCCCTTTGTATGATTTAGTGACAAATGTGTCTTTTTTGGCTCCCCTCACTTCTTCTCTAATATTTCAAATCCCCATTCTAAATGCAAGTGTTAAATATAAGCATGCACTGGAGGCATAAAATCAGGTAAAGCTAAACTTTCCCTGACTCGGAATTTTTCTAATTGTTACACCTTGGCATAATTTAGCCTTCAATCCTTACACAGAGGAAAAAAGCTTCATTAAAAAGTGGGAGAATTTGGTCTTCTGACTTTTTAAAAAGGTATTCTCACTGCCCTTTCACTTTTTCCCTCCTTCCCTCCTTCCCTGCTTCTCTCTCCCCCCTCCCTTCCTTCCTTCCTTCCTTCCTTCCTTCCTTCCTTCCTTCCTTCCTTCCTTCCTTCCTTCCTTCCTTCCTTCCTTCCTTCCTTCCCTCCTTCCTTCCTTTCTTCCCCCCTTTCTCTCCTCTCTCTTTCTCATTCATAAAATAATAAGAGAACAGGAAAACAAAGGGCTTGATTTCTTTTCTTTCAGGAAAAAAATCAAGGGGTGGTGCCATCATTGGCCAGGTTTATGTTCATACGCACGTATCAGTAATTATTTTGAGAAGAGGAAAAGGAAAATTCAGTGATAACTTCAGAAAATAACAAAAGAATCGGTGATAAAACCATAAAGCACCCTATGAGCCACCATAAAACTTCAGCACAGTGTACGGTTTCAAAGCAGGATTTGTGAAGCAAAAACCATGATTAAAGTAAGAATAATATGAGCTTTGTGCAGTCCTATTGGCCCCTGGTGTGTAACTTAAGACTCCTGCCTCTGTGTCCTGTGCAGTGACGGGGTTCTGCGAGGCGACATGCTTCTGAGAGAAGCTCTCTGCATATCCAGTTAGGGGGAAACTGCCCTCTGTTTCCCCACTGCCGGGATCTCTACACTTCTTGTGAGTTAAAAAACTATACAAATCTGAGGTTGGAGTTCAAGGCAATACATTTTCTGACATATATACAAATACACACCTCGTTGGGATTCTCAGCACAAGGATACTGATTGTACCTCTCTGATCCTTGGGCTCTGAGTGCATGTGTGGGCCTATCACAGCACTTGGGGTCTCAGAGTGCCCATTTGCAAATGAAGGGGTCAGACCAAATAAAATCTAAGACCCTTAAGCTCCATTTAATTATCTGCATATCCAACAGTACCAATGCTGCTATTACCAAGGCTAGCCAGAAAAGCAAGATGCCTTGTCAATGAGACAGTTATGCCACATGCCTGTGAATGCCTGGGCAAAATATGGGGCCCAGTGGATCCCAATGAAAGTGGTAGAGACCCAAGGAGAATGTGCATAAGTATCCTTGTACCCCTTGGGAAGGGACATGTCATGTGTCTCCTGTGGTCTCGGGAGTTGAGTTTGCTGCTGGCCAGGAAAGACCTTGTGGCCCCACCTTGGACCCCGGCTCCTGGAGCTCCCGGGCCAACTCCAGCATCCCTCTCTAGCCTTGATGCCCTCTGTGACAACAGCTGCCTGTCTTGTTCATGGGGTTGATGCCTACGTCAGGAGGTGACAAGTTGGCCAGCTTTCCCCTCTGCTGGTAAGCTGACAATGTTCAGGCCAATCCCAAAACCACCCAAGAAAACTCATTCAAAAAAGGGAAAACCCCCCAACCTAGTCAACTTTGGAGATCATCTTTTCCTTTAAAGCATTTGTTCCTCTGCAAACGGTCAAATTGCTCTGGTGTCCTCTGTGGCCTTGTGACTATTGTTTCCACTGGCCTTCTCTGCATCCTATAGGCAGCAGGTGGGGCAGGCTGGAGGCTCCCTTTCTGATACGTTACGCTGGGACCATGGCCTATAATTTCTCCAAAGATGTTTTTGCTTTTTTCAAGGCAAGTGAAACTTTATGGACCAAAGACCAGCACAAGGGAGGGAGTGGGAAACAGAAAAAGGCACTCCTCCACACCCGCAGAGCAAAGTGCTGACCCAGCGTGGGGCACTGGGACCCAGAGCCCAGCACAGGAGCAGATGGCTGCTGCATGTGCACATTAATCAAGTGGCTTCCTTCAAGTCAGGTGGAGCGTGATGTCTGCTAAGTGCTCAGTATTCAGAATGAGAAATGTAACAGTCTTCCTTTCTCTCTCTCTCTCTTCTCCCTTTCTCTTAAAAAAAAAAAATAGGACCAGACATTTTCCACTTTTAGCCCAGATGCTACTATTTCTCTGTTATTTGCACTTTCTGAGTTGAAATGCAACAGATGTTTCAAAGGGTTTAAACTCAATTCCTCATTAGAGACCATGACAAATAAATTGCACACCTAGCTTCAGAGCTTTCCTTTTGCTCTCTTGGCAAATTATGCTCTCCAAGGTGAAGAGGGAGAAGAAGAATTATGTCATAAAATAATGACGAAAACAGTGTAACAATAATCATGATTATTTATTGGTGGAGCTAGGACGTTCAGCTATTCCAAACCGTTTTCTACCTGTTATTTTACTTGACACTTCTAACTACCCCAGGAGTGGAAGCAGGTATGATTGCCCCCCCACCCCTTTGAAGAAATTGAAGAACAAACAGGGTAGAGGAATTGACTGGAAATGAAGCTGACTCATGTTTAATGGTAAGAGCTTGATTAGACCATGGTGTCCCAGGGTCTTCACACGTAACACGTGAAGTGAATTCTGACACTAACCCAAATTTCCCAGCCTTTGCCAACATCCACATTTCACTGGACTTGAGCCCCCCTGTATTATTTCCAGGGGTCCCCAGGGATGCCTCAGATGTATTCACCCACCGCCTTGTTATCCTTTGCTCTCCTTCAAAGAATCTGTAGCCATGTGCTTTACGCTTGTCACACAGCTGGGTCCTTTTGTGTGAACATCTCTTCTTGCTGAGAGCTTCTAGAAGCTCCCGTCCCAGGCCTCCGTCACTGTCATCTTGTGCCCTCACACTGCCCTTCGCCCCAGCAGCCCTTCCGTCTTCTAGGTTCCCTCAGCTCCTGTGCTAATGGCTTTTTCTTAGATCCTTCTCTCTCCCGAGGACCTGAGCTGAGTACAGATCTCACATTCTCCTACTGACCTCTCCCATCTCTGGTCATCTGTGAATCAATGTCTGACTGAGGCTCACTGAGAGCCCACCACTCGGCTGGCCCTGCCTCTGAACCTCTTAAATATGTACTAACAAACCTTGAGAAGGAATAAAGAGTTCCCAGAGGAACAGAAAAGCTTAGATGCTTCTAAAGGAGTCCTTGCTTGCTCCTGTTTGGTCCTTGCTGACAATTCTCCCGCAATGGGGATGAGAGCAGAGAGCTGCTCCACCTCAGCTATCTGGTTGGCGAGGGTGACAGGGCAAACAGTGAGAGCTGTGGACCCCTTGTTTTCCTTGTTTCTGTCACCATCTCCTCTGCCAGAAAGTTCTTTATTTCGCCCTTGTGGCCCAATCAATCTCTTACGTCCTTCAGGTCTTTGCAACAAAGTTACTTTATCAGTGAGAACTTCCTTAGCCACGCTATTTAAAATTGCAACCTCCCCATACCTGGCCTAACGAACTCACTTCTCTGTTTAATTTTTTTCTCCATAACATTTTTAAAAATGCACAAAACAAAAAATGTACCATCCTTACCATTTCTAAGTGTACAGTTAGTAGTGTTAAGTATAGTCACACTGTTGTGCAATGAATCTCCACAACTTTTTCATCTTACAAAATGGAAACATCTTATTAAAGGATAATTGCCCGACCCCTCTCCCCATAGACCCTAACCCACTTCTCTGCAATCACCGTTCTATTTTCTGTCTCTATGATTTTGATTGCTGTAGGTATCTCTTGTGTGGATTCCTACAATATTTGACTTTTTGTAACTGGCTTATTTCATTCACTTAGCATAATGGCCTCAAGGTTTATCCATGTTGTACCATGTGTCAGAATTTCCTTTATCTTTTGTAATGCTGAATAACATTTTATTGTAAGTATGCCACATTTTGTTTAACCATTCGTCTGTCATGGACACTTGGCTTGCTTCTACCTTTTGGCTTTTGTGAATGATGCCACCATCAACATCTCCATAGCACTTTTCCACTTTCTCATGTTCTAAATTAAGTACTTACTTGTTTTTTTTTGTCTAGCATCTTTCATTGGAATATGTGGTAAAATATTTTCTGTTTTGATTCTTGGTTTGTTCCCAGCTCCTAGAACAGTACAAGAAACAATGTAGGTACTCAAGTGGGGTGTAAAACTAAGACTCATGGACATAGACAAAAGTGAAGTGGTTACCAGAGGGGGGTGGAGGAAGGTGGTTACCAGAGGGGGCCAATTATACGGTACCAGAAGGTGTTTTGACTATGAGTGATGGGCACACAATGCAACAAATACTTCACATGCTATGGAGATCGCTGAAACCTATGTGTTCTTATGGACCAATGTCACCCCATTCGATTTAATTTCTAAATAAAAAATTAAAAAGCAAATTTCTGAGTGGATTAGAAGACAGGATAAGGTAACAAAGCAAAAAAAAAAAAAACAACAAGTAACTCTTTTGAAGAAATCCAAGTAGCTAATGCAGTATTGAAAAGTCTCTAGGTACAAGAGTCATCATGTCTTTTATCTTCATGCCCCCAGACCAAGCTCTCTTTCTTTTCTAAATCAGTTTCCTGAGGACACTGAAAGCTGAGTGCATGCCATGCTCCTTGGCTCTGCCCCCACCTGTAGGACTGTCTCAGTTCTATTCTCACAGTGGCCTGTGAGGAGGGGTCTTTAGTCACATTTCTCCGGACAGCAGTCTGACGCTGCCATACTCCTCAAGTCAAACTTTAGGTGAGAAGTTAAGCTTGAGGGAAAGGAGGAGCATAAAGGGAAAAGAAAAACTCATTTCCACATGTGTGCTCTGCCTTTTTCTCATCTCCATTGAATATAGACCTTTCATGACCCAGAATCCAAGCAATAAGAAAGCTTAAGTATTTTCTTGTAACAATTATTGATGAAACTGAAACTGAGCAGGGACTAGAAGAACCTTCTAAATCATTCAGTATCAGATTATCCTTGGCATACTCTGAGTGTAGATGGCTGCAGTCAAATTCTTTGGAAATTGGTCACTACAGGGCCTAAGTGTGGTCTGGGTATGAGGAGTGACAGCAGCAACTTCTGGGAGATTGTTAAAAATGCAGAATCTCAGGACTATTCCTGCCTGAGTTGAAATCTGCATTTTAACAAGATCTCCAAGGGACTCAGATGCACCCCATTTGAGTTAGTTTAGGTTGAAATAACAAAATACCATACACTGGGTGGCTTATAAACAACAGAAATTTATTCCTCAGTTTTGGAAGCTGGAAGTCCGAGATTAGGGTGTCAGCACGGTTGGGTTCAGGTGAGGGTCTCTTTCACCTTGCACGATGCTGGCTTCTCATAGTATTCTCACATAGCTGGAAGAAGGCTAGCAGGCAGGCTGGTCTCTACATATAAAGGCACTAATGCAACTCATGAGAACTCCAGCCTCAGAACCTAAATACCTCCCAAAGTCCCCACTGCCAAATACCCTCACATTGGGATTAGGGTTTCAACAGGTGAATTTGGGGTTAAGGACACGAACATTCGTTCCATTGCATACCCTAAAGTTTGAAAAACATTGGCTTAGGGTATTCACTCATCTAAATATCACATCTGTTCCCAACTTTTAGGCACATTTACCCTTATTGTAATTTCAGAAACTAAACTCTATTCCTACAAGTAATTTGTGAACCTGACTACATACTTATCTTGAATTTTCTTTGCAGTCACTTTATTGCAGAAGATCTGCTAACTTTCAGATTGTGGGAGTAATTTTTGATATCACAGTATTAGAATCAATAGTCCATGCAAATCACAATTCAGTAGTAACTTGCAGGAAAGAGCTTAAAACAGAGCAAGAGCAAAACCAGTGCTTTGGATCCTTATTATCTGTGCTCCTTTTTTCTCAGAATCCTTAGGACCCTGTTGGGCATTGTATCTCTAGAGAAAGTAAAGAGCTTTAAGTGAATTAATATCATCCCCTTAACTAAATTCCAGCAGTACTTACATCCAAATTTTCTCCCTTGTGTTACCCTCACCCATGTTACCTTTGCTCTTCGTGAGTATAACTTGGAGTTCAGCTGTCTCTTAGTGATATCATTTCAAATTATTCACATTTCCCCTCTCCTATCTGAATTATTAGATAAGTTTGGGGAATACACACAAATACACAAACACACACGCATGCACACAAATAATACCAACAAAAGTTTCTCCCTGTGGAGCTCAGATGTCAAGTTTAATCAGTTGCATCACCACCTTTAGCTTAGTGATTTCACCCTTCATTGTTGAATGATTTCTCTCCTATGATATATCTGTGTGATCTAACTGAGGTACAAATAGCTTGGGGTTAATAGTTTAAGAAATGATTCACATTAGGCCACTTGCCCTGATGAAAATATGGTTGCCTCAGTCTTCAAGAAAAAAAAAATTCATCTTGAGATATAGTCTTTGTTCTTTAAGCAATAGTATGAGGCAGATGCCCCGGTGAATCAGAAGTTGAAGTTTAATGATCCCAGTGGTTTCATCTCCTCATTGGTCAGATGGGGAAATTGAGGGTTACAAGATGTAACTGACCCATGCGTGATTATGGGCTTGTCAGAGTCAGCTGAGAGAACTCAGTGGTTTTGCCTCACCGTAGTAAATGAAACAATGACAAGTGTGTTGACTACCTGCCCTGCAACTGGATACACTTTGTTTAAAGACACAAGCAGGGATGTGGCAGAGGCCTCCCACTTAACCTACTAGTTGCCATCTCCAGCAGTGGAAAGTCACCACACACTAAAAACACGAAGACATTTTGAGTAAGCAAGTGGCATTGGAGGCTTCTGTCTCTGGTAGTGTTCACAGTCGACTGAAATTGGTCCTGAAATAGCCTGTGATGTCTCGGTGACTCCTTGCAGGAAGTGTCTGTAGAGCATTTTGCTTTCTTGTGAGCAACTCTTTCCATTTTCTGTTGCCTTGAAGTCAAGGCACAGAGAAACCGGGCGGGATGTCTCAATTTGGGTCAAATGACCTGTGTAATAGCAGTAGTTACAATTGATTCCAGAGGACACACACTCTTTGCTTCTTTCATTTCTATGATATGAGGCAAACAGAAAGAAAAATGAATATTTGGGGCAGGCGGAGAAAAAATTCATCAGTTGTTTCTCTGAGATCAGCATAGATGTATGAGCCCTTATCCCAGGGGCAGATTAAAGCACTTTTGACACATAATACAACCAAGATCAGATATCATGAGCCTAAGAGCATCATTAAAGGATGTACCGTTGGGGGTTCTTAGCATTAATCACAGGTGATTAGGAAGGCCTTGCCATGCTGCAAGTATCTCTCATGCGTACAGACTGACAAACCTTCCCCGGCTATATGATGCAAGGAGCTGCATCATAACATAATGAGAGTCAAGTGCTGCTTTAGGACAGCTGTTCCTTGCTGTTGGAGAAGCTGAGCTTAAAGGCAAGGAAGTGAGAGAGAGAGAGAGAGAGAGAGAGAGAGAGAGAGGTGGTTTTGTTTCTGTTTATTTATTTTTTTGTTTCTGTTTAAATGATATGTTTCATGCTTTAACCTTGATTTTAGTTTAAGTTGTATTTGAAAAAAAGAGGGGATATTTTGATTCCAAATGTGATCAGGTAAGGGACTGATCAAGTTCCAAGTACAGGATTTTAGGCAGCAAAGACTGTGGCCAGAGGTGGTTTCCAATGTCCGCAGATGAGCAAGGGGCATGTCCCTGGCCCCACACGCATCGTGTTCTGCTGCCTCAGCTGGCCCCGGGCCCGGGGTGGCAGAGCAGGAGCCCTCTGGGAACACAGTGTGGTGTGAGGCCAGGACTGGCAATCTGCAGCCTCTCCCTGCTGCCAGGGAGGAGCTGGGAGCTCAGGGGAAGACACTGAACACCCACAGACCAGTTCCTTGGAAATCAATAAAGCTGAGTCCCACATTGTCTGACAAAGGAACTGGTTCAGGAATCCTTTGTTAAAGCTGGGAATGGGTCATTTAATTCCAAGGAGAATAGAATTTTGTCTCACCATTGATCAGATATTCCTCTCTCCCTGTTTGAATTACAGGCTACTCTTCCACAGCAGGGGCTTGGTGCCTACCTTGTGTTAGCTGTGATTTTAAGCTCTGACTTAAACAAAAATGGTTTCATGGCTTTTATTCAATTATGTGAAAATGCCTAAAATATTTGTTGTGTTTTTTGAAGTATGAAAAGCCAAATGAGCTATTTATAGGCTTTACAAATACATATTTTCCCTTAGACATGAGAAATAATTATTTGTTAAAGGTGTATGAGGGAAAACTTCAAAAGTCTTCAGTTTGCCTCACAATGTTGTAACCCAGAACATTGGTACCTCTCCCATTTCACTGCATTCCATTTCACTGCATCCTTTAGTTATAAGTGGATATAAGGCTTTCCCCCAAACTTGCCATTGACCACATATGACATTAACTCCCCACCCAAATACATCAAGAATGGTGTCTCTGTTCATATATATATTTATTAATTTTTTTCCCTACCCAAGCAAGAGCCAGGACTGTATTCTTTCTATTTCTTTTTCAGATTCTTCAGGCCAGCCCTGGAAAGTGCCACTGGTCATCACGTCAGCAAAAGCTGGCTCTTTAATAAGTTTATTTTTTTTTCTGTTATGTGAAATTCTGAGTTCAATAGTACATAGTTAAAATTTTCAAGTGGAAGTAGAAGTTCCCCATTTCACACCAATGATAACCAGCTTCGGTCTTCATTTTTGTCAAACAACCTACCATCTCCTTAAAGTCTCTGAAGGATTCAGGGTCTCTAATTTGAAGTAGGTCTGGGGTTATCTGCATGTAGCAACTTTCAAATGATGCCAGGCCAGGGGACAGTAGCTTTGCAGAGGATGTAAAGGCACCTTTAAATTAGGATAGAGTCCAGATTTACTAAATGAAAAATAGAATGCCCAATTAAACTTGGATTTCAAATAAACAAGTAAAAACATTTTAGTATAAATATGTCCCACGCAATACTTGGGACATACTTATACTGAAACATTATTTGTTATATATCTGAAATGCAAATGTAACTGGGTTTTCTATATGTTGTCTGGCAACCCTATATTAAGACAAAAAGGTGAGGCCATTTTATGTGCCCACTGGAGTCTCTAATTTGAAGTAGGTCATGTCAAGAGAATAATCAGTTCAGGTTACCTTGAACTGCAGAGGAAAAATCTAATATGTTGCTTCTAGATCAGAGTCTAGGAGATCAGACTCTGCAATGAACAGAAAGTGAGGTTAGGAAACCAGATCTACATCAGGTGACCAAAGTTGACAGCCTTCTGTGTGAGGATGTTCTTTATTACCCATGCGTGTCTTTCTTCCTTTATTCTCCCTAAACTGCCCATAAAGATGGATGTGGTTTGCTATCTAGTGATGCTATAGGAAGTTGAACATTAATGAGGAAAAGATGGCTATCTGTCCTGGCTCACGACCCTCTGGGCACTTAATGCTAACCAGCTTCTCTCCTGGATAGTATTATGATGGTGTCACAGCCTCTCTTATACAGCTGATACTTAATGCACATAACAGGCTGGGGAAACTCCTTCAGGAAATAGGCCCAGACCCACAAATCTGCCACCATGGGGCCCTGACTTCTTGCTTCAAATTACAATGATGCTGAGGAGGGTAGGCACCACTGTGACAGGTGGGTCACTGAGCTAGAAATCAGGGGACCAGGGGCATATGGGTACTCAGTTCTCAGTCTGTTTCTCAGTTTGTTTGCACTTCAGTTGGAGAGAACAATCCTTTTTATATAAAGGAGAAGATATAATGACCAGACAGGCTAATGAATGCGTGAATCTCCTGTAATAGACCGAGTACCAGATTAACATAAGTGAATGCTGTTTTCATTTGCTCCTGTCTGCTGCCTTCTTCTTCTTGGTGGGATGGCCATATGCCCCCTTTTACCTGGGACACTTCCGATTATGCTTGCTGCCCCAGCATAATTATCAACACCCCTTTCACTGTCATACATGGAAGATGCAGTATGATGTCACTTAAGTTATGGTAAGCATGTTTGTGAATGCCAGCCTAGGATGTTTTTGACAAAGAATACTTGACATTAGGACTTAGAAATTTTGATTTTTCAGAGGTCACACAATTTCTAAGTGGTCAATCCCAAGGTCAGGACTCGGTTGCTACATAAACCCTGGCCCACTTTAACACAGAAGGATGATAATGAGGTTTCAGGTAGAAAATGAGGTAAGTAGACCCTTTCTTTCCTTGCCATGGTCCCATAGGATAAGATTTCTCAACCCTAGCACTGCTGACACTTGGGGTAATTCTTTGTTGTGTGGAACATCCCATGCACTGGAGGGTGTTAGCAGCATTCCTGGCCTCTACCCACTAGATACCGATAACACCCATGCTATTTCCAGTTGTGACAACCAAAAATGTTTCTGGACATTGCCAAACATTCCCTAGGAGCAAAATTATGCCCCTTTGAAAAATCACAATTCTTGGAAAAAGGGATTAAGTGCTCTTAAGAAAAGTTTTCTTTTGTTCACTTTGTAGTGTTTATAATTGGACTTGGGGAAATTGCCAATTGCATAGTTACAGCTCTAAACCATTGACTTAATGCAACAATGACAATCCCACTAATGTTATAGAGTCCTTTATATTCACTAAGAGCATTCTGTGCTCTAGGTTAAGGTTGCCTGGTAAGTCTTGCTAGTGCCACGTGTTACTCTCACCCCAGGTGTGTTAGGAAGTACTCCCAGGATTTGGAGAAAAGAACAGATGTTCATGAGCAGGGCTGCTTACTGTTGTGTAATTATTGGACAGGTCCCCAGGCAGTGACATAGTATATCACAATGCTGGAGGGATCTCAGCTGGATCTTTATGAAGGCACAAAAGGTTCATTGGTAATGATGGAGCACACATCTTGTAATGAGAATACTGCACACTCTGAGACCTGTCCTTATATATAAGGTAAGAAACTGACACTGCACCTTAAGGCATGGTCCACACACTGTCTAGAACCTTCTCTGTGCCCCAAAACCTGAATGAAAATGTCTGCCATCTGCCTCTTGCTTCCAAACAGTATTAACATTAAAAAGTTTAAGTCTGAATATTTGCTCATTTTCTTGCAGAAAGTACAGGCTGGAAGTCTGGGATCTCTATCCACCAATATCAGGGAGATGTTGCAAATGTTGTGCTGGATGCAGTGGCTGGGGCTTTCTGAGTGTGCTGAGTCCTCATTTTTCCTGTAAGATCAGTGACCTCCATTTAAAAATATTTGTTGAAGTAAAAAATAATCTGATTTCCCTCTCAGAGCGTGATCTGATTGCCTGCTGTGGAGAAGTGTGGACATCACGCGCCTGCCTGCCTGCCTATTAGAGCGTGCTCCAGGGAGTCGGGGGCGGGGCTGGGGAGGGCACCCCGCCCATCCCTTCATGCCTGATCATTGAGCTTCAGTGTTGTCCTGTTCTTGCTGGTCTCCTTCAATTCTAGGATGGAGGAATAGAAGCGAGAAAAAGCCAGCTCTCTGGGGAAATGATTATTGATACGGAATTATGAATAATTAAGATAGACATTAACCAATAACAATAAGAACAATAATGAATCATCATAGTGTTTTGCAGGGAAACTAGTTTGGGATAAAACAAGGATCATGGGACACTAGTGAGAGGTAAATGCTACAGCACTTCAGGGAGTTTTCTGGCTTTAAGAAGTGTGTGATGGCATTACAGAACTTGAGAATGGAAAACCCATCATCGTGTTCAGTTGAGCTGGACACTGGGTTGTCAGCTCTGAAGAATCGCTAAACTAGAAAATTCTACAGCTTCATTTTTATTTTAGCTATAGGTAGTACCCTCAAATTGTAAAATAATTGGTACTCAGTAATGAAGGCTGTGAGTGCCTGTGGGAGAGAGAACAAGATTTTGCTGGAGTGACAGATGGAGTCATGGTACCCGGGAGCAGGTAAGGAGGATTTAGACATTTATTCCACAATCCTTCTACACAATCCGAACGCAGTGTTGCAGTGGAGGGGACACTGGATCGTGAAACAAGTACCGTGAGACCCTCGAGCCAAACTCTCCCAACTGAATAATAGAGCTAATTCTGCGAGATCAGCCAGGAGATGTCTCTCTCTGTTATATCCCTTCTGATCATTACCTTGGCCATCAGGCAGTTCTGCTACATTACACGACTGCACTGCTGAGAGAGAATTGACAATATTAAAACGACTCCATTGCTTTTATGAACTGGCTGTAGGAGACTGGAGTCCATTTCCATTACTGAGATGGGTTGTGTGCCTAACCAAATGCTTTTGGAAGCGGATAATTAGGCGTTGCAGACTGACATTATTTAAAGAAGATATACAATGAGGTTTCTGACTTCAGATGTGGGGATCAGAAATGTCTTGTGGCATGAAGATTATGCCTACTTTCAAAAGTGCACCCAGGGTTATTTTTGGGAGCTTGGCTGGGGGCGTGACTTGCCTTTCTGGAACACACACTTCAGTAGGGTAAATGGCAATAATTTAAAGTCAAGCAATCCTTGAGAGGCAACCATGAGAAGTTCTGAGTAATTCCAGCCACACATACCCCCTGCACCAGAAAAAAAAAATCACACCTTCATCATGTCCAAGAAATCAGGGTGTTGCTTTTGAAACTTTAACCTTCTTGTTCTTAAAATGTCAGTGCCAACATACATAGTTTGCGTGTGCTGATACAAAGCATATTTGAAATCTGAAAGCATTTAAGAGTTAAATAATACAAGACCAGTATCTGGAATTAATTACTGAAAATACCGGTGTAAAGGGAACACATTTACTACACCTTTTAAGGCCCCAAAGAGAGCCCTAAAGAGAAAAAATCCTTTTCAGATGAAATATATAGACAGCCTAGCAATGATAAAGGGGAAAATAAAGGAGACTTTTTCCAGACCTTCCCAGGTGGTCAGAAGTAAAGGTAGGATGATTATTGACCTAGGTGACATCATATCTGAGTGAGATCATGGTCAGTGTTCATTAGAGAGCCCATCAATTCTTTCCAGAAGGTTCTAACTCTAGAATAGCCTCTGAGGAAGTAGATATCTATAAGGTATAAATGCACTGCAATAGCAAGGCTGTTTCCAGCAGACAGTTTTCAGGAGCCGATTTCTAGACATTGGTCAGCCAACCATCAGCTAGAACCTTGATATTCAAGGTGTGAACTATAGACCAGCAGCATCAGCAACATTTGGCACTTGTTAGAAATGCAGACTCTCAGGGTTCACCCCCAACCTACAGGTCAGAGTCCACATTTTAACGAGATCATGAAGAGATTTGTTTGCCCATTAAAGTTTGAACCTCTTGGGCTCTACCACAAATACTTCAAGGACAAAGGTCATTCGTTTAGTCATTGTCTTGTTCATTTATGTATTCAATGAGTATTTTTTGAGTGTCTACTTTGCACTAGGCATGAGGCTAAACTCTGGAGAGACAGTGCTAAATAAAAGGCAGGATTTCTGCCATCATCATAGTTTCTTTTTATATTTATTTCATGAATAAACATATTATGCTTCTTATAGATCATTTTTATTTGATGTGTTTCATGTATATTGTCTCATTGAATCCTCAAACAACTCTGGGAGCCTGGTATTATCAATTTTTACATTTTAGAGATAAGGAAATAAATGCACAGAGAGGTTAAGTAACATTTCCAAGGCCACACAGCTTGTAAGAGGCAGAGCCAGAATTTGAATCTAGAGAATCTGGCTTCAGAGTCTAGGCACTTAACTACAGGGCTGGGCAAAAGCAGGTTTACAGTTGTAAGTACACAAAAGAGAGTTTATTCTTGTATTATTATTTATTCTTGTATCATATATTTTTCATACAAACAACTGTTAACTTACTTTTCCCATCCTTGTATTATGTTATTCTACCAATACATAAATCAACGATTTACAACCTATAATTTTGCTTTAAGAAAGTAAAAAGAATTCTGTGATAGTTAAAAATGAGATGTAGCTTGGCTGGTCAGAAAATGTGTTTGTGAGATGATATTTTCATTGAGGCCTGTAGGAGGGGAAGAACCCAGTCATGGTACAGGGAGCAAATTCCAAGCAGATGCAGTAGCAAGTCAACAGACTAGAAATAAAAAGAATGTGGTGCATTTTGAGAACTGCCTGAGTTTCCCGTAACTAGAACATGTAGACGATGGGGGAAGAGATTACAGGTGAGACTGGGGTGGTCAGAAGGGTAGATCCCACAGGAGGTAAGCAGAGTGGATGAAAAAGAGCCTTGGGAGACAGGAACAGAGCTGGGAGGTAATTCCAGGTGTCCTGAGAAGCCAGGAAGGGTTTAAGCAGGAGAGTGATGTCAGCTGACTGCTGTTCTGAGTGCTGAGCATGCTGGAAGGAGCAAGAGTGCGATCTGCAGGAGCCCTCCAGAGTCCTGAGTGGTCCAGCTGAGAGATGGCGACGGCCAAAGGCAGACACAGGAGAGCATAGGCTGAAAAGGTAGCAGAATATGCCCCTCCCTCAATATGCCTCTTTAGCATACAAGTTATTCTGAGATGGTTATTTTTGAGAAACCATCAGATATCGAAGAAGCTCTGAAAATAGAGTAGAAGTTATCCTATTGTAAGGGAAATTTACATTTATAAAAAAAAAATCTCCAGCCCTGGCCAGTTGGTTCAGAGGTAGAGCATTGGCCCGGCGTGTAGAAGTCCCAGGTTCAATTCTGCCCTGGCCAGGGCACACAGGAGAAGCGCCCATCTGCTTCTCCACCCCTCCCCCTTTCCTTCCTCTCTGTCTCTCTCTTCCCCACCCACAGCCAAGGCTCCCACTGGAGTAAAGTTGGCCCCGGCACTGAGGATGGCTCTGTGGCCTCTGCCTCAGGTGCTTGACTGACTCCAGTTGTAATGGAGCAATGCCATCCAGATGGGCAGAGCATCGCCTCCTAGTAGGCACGCTGGGTGGATCCTGGTCCGGTGCATGTGGGAGAGGAGCCTGTCTCTCTGTCTTCCTGCTTCTCACTTCAGAAAAATACAAAAAAAAAAAAAAAAAAATCTCCAGTTAGGAGAGTGCTTACTCTAAATCACAAGATATTCTTATCAATGGAGAAGGCACCCACTTAAACCTGTATAACAACCCTACCTTATTTACTAACCGGGTTAATTGGCCTCCTTTCTTGGAGGCCAATTTTCTCTAGCTGAAGATGGTATTTTAGTTGGTGGCTTGGATCATCTGTGGACTTACTCATTATTCCAGGGTCTCTCCCACCTATACATGAGATATACATGTTAATAAACTTCTGTTTGTTTCTTAAAGTTTTTATTACAAGAGTCTCATCCAAGAGCTCAGAAAGGTGGAAGAAAATTCTTTTTCTCCCCTACAGATTCAAAATCTGATTTGCAGGCAGGACCAACAAGAATGATTCCCTGGATATGTATGTGTGAGTACTGTACTGCTAAAAGAGAAACTGAGGCATATTAAAAATGTTGAGGTTTTTTGTTGGTTTATGTTAGTAAAAATTGATTCGAATCGGGAAGCACCAAGCTGGAAATGGTTAGGGGTGCATTAACTGACAGGAGTTTGGAGAGAGGGAGGGTAGAAATAAAATGAGTTAGTTATTTACTGGTTATTGCTGAAAGCCTAGTTGCCTAGTTGGTTTTCTTAGGTTTTGATTTTATCATCTTGAGGAATGGCAGACTGAGATTTTGGTTTTTTAACACAGAATACCCAACATTAGAGCACATCTGTCGAATGGCCTCCTTGTTAAATGAATTGAACAGTACACATGTGGATATGTGTGTTAGTGTGTGTGCATTGGTGTGTGCCTCTGAAAGGCAATGTGAGTAAAAGGGAGCAATTGAATTATTCCAGGGTTTCTAATTTTAGCACATTGGGCACATGGTTCTGCTGTTTACTATGATAGAAACAACAGGATGAGTAGGTCTTGGATGAGAAGGAATCATGTACTCTTCATAAGATATATTTAATTTGAGATGCTTATGGGACTTCCAAATGCAGACAGAAGAGAGGCATCTAAGTCTTTCGAGCATTTAATTCTGAATCTGGAACAGAGCCAGCACTTAATCAATATTTGTTGAGTGAATTTCAGGGAAGAAGACCTCCCGGTATGAAAAGATACATAGCTCCCTAGGTGTTTATTATTGTCTGAAAGTTGTTCTAGCAGAGATCCAAACTTTGCTCTTATAGTTAGGAATGACATAAAAATGTAAACAAAAACCATGACAGCAAACAATCAAATCACAAATTGTTGAGAGGTAACACATTAATTTACAGTGAGGTGTACATGACAAACACCAGAACTTATTGCAAACTGATTTCTGAATGTAAACTTCTGGCATTGGATGGGAAGAAAGTGATAAGACATAAATCTTTTGCAAGCATGTTTTATTTAATAGAGTATCTGCAGTGTCTAACACAAGGGCTCAGTGGATACTATTTTGAACAAGATGTCTTAAGACAAACTGTGCTCAGGGCTAATGCTGTTTCATTTTTTTTTTTTTTTTTTTTCTGAAGCTGGAAACGGGGAGAGACAGTCAGACAGACTCCCGCATGCACCTGACCGGGATCCACCCGGCACGCCCACCAGGGGCGACGCTCTGCCCACCAGGGGGCGATGCTCTGCCCATCCTGGGCGTCGCCATGTTGTGACCAGAGCCACTCTAGCGCCTGAGGCAGAGGCCACAGAGCCATCCCCAGCGCCCCGGCCATCTTTGCTCCAATGGAGCCTTGGCTGCGGGAGGGGAAGAGAGAGACAGAGAGGAAAGCGCGGCGGAGGGGTGGAGAAGCAAATGGGCGCTTCTCCTATGTGCCCTGGCCGGGAATCAAACCCGGGTCCTCCGCACGCTAGGCCGACGCTCTACCGCTGAGCCAACCGGCCAGGGCTAATGCTGTTTCATTAAAGTAAATTTTGTGACTACAGATTTGTTAGAGAATTTGGACATCGAAAGTCATTCACTTCCTATAGCCATATATATCAATATATGTCACATTTTTTTTGTCTAGCTTTATCTTTATACACATCAGGGTCACAGAATTACTCATATTACACTGAGATGTGCAGAAAAAGTATAGTTTCCATATTTGCAGACTGGTTCAAAACTTAGTTCATTAGGTTGAATTATCTCTGCGTTATTATTCAGATTCTTCCCTATGCCTCTGTCCTCTCTTAAGATGATATCAGAGAAAAAGAGAAAGATTTCCATAGCTTCAGGAAGAAGGGAGTCCCCCCGTGATTCTCCTTGGGTGAATGTGGACTGGTGTCTACTGGCTGTTTTCTCTGGGCTGTGCAGCTGATGAATTTGTGGCACATTTCATAGCTCAGTCATGGTCCAGGGCCTCTTCCTACTGACTGGCCTCCCCTTGACGTTGTCTGTTTCTGTTGATCACTGCACACTTTTGTTAAGCCCTCCAAAGAGTTTCCGGGCCAGACCATCCACCACACGACCCATGGGCTCACCTGGCCACCCTCAAAGGGCTCTATGACTCTCTATTCAGAGTCTGTGACACATGCACATACAACTGCCTACCTCCTTATCTTCATACCCTTCCTTCTCCAGACCTCCTAGGGGAAGGAGACAGTTTTTCCTTGACATCTTTTTATTTTTCTCAAACTTAACCCTGTCTTCTCTACTTCAACAAAGCTAAAGAGAAGAAGGCAGTATGAGACATAAGGGAATAGACATTGGAAATTATTCTGAAAATATGTTGCTTATACAAATTTTGAGACTGTGAGCACCAATGAGAGGCCTGAGACAGTGTAAAATAAGGCCATGAAAAGTCTTCAGATATTCCTGATGACAAAGTGCATCCATCCAGAAGGAAGAAAAATTGGCCCCTGGAGGAGGAATATCCATCTCTTTGTTTTGTTTTGTTACCGTAGTGTCTTCATCAGCAAATAAAAGTCTTACTTCTCTAGTAGCACAGAGCAGAGTGTTTAAGAAAATGAAATTGATTCAATTGAGTGAATACTTCTGGATCCTACTGTGTGTTCTGCCCTCAGCTTAGTGCTGTGAAATAGAAAAGAGATAAAGGCACATTTACTATCCACAGATAGGCCACAAACTTCTTGGGGAGGCACGGTCCATGCTTGTAACTAAGGAGACCAGGTGGGATAGGATTGTTGATGTCAGAATGTGCATGAACCTTGAACGCTAGAAGAAACAAGGAGTGGAGACCACTCTGAGCTTGGGGCTCTCTAGATACGCTATCTAGGCACCGAGGATGGCTGTGTTGCAGATGCAGACAGGCCGAGTGGTGAGAAACGGAGGGGTGTAGAAAGGAGGAAGGTAGGGGGAGCAGCAAGAACTAAAACTTTGAAGAAAGACTGAATAGAAAGAACTGCATGTCCAATATGGTAGCCACCAGCCATATGTGGTTACTGAGCATTTAAAATGTGGCTAGTTCAAATAGAGATATACTGTAACAATAAAATACGTACTAGACTTTGAAGTCTTAATTTGAAAAAATGTGAAGTATCTTATTAATAGTTTAAAAAATATTGATCACTGGGGCTTGGTGAACATGTTAAGGACACTACTTTTTTATGGATTCTTGCTGTATTTGCCAAGAGTTTGCTTAAAGGCTTTAATCACTGTAAAAAAAAAAATAGAGGACTGGATAAAGAAGATGTGGCACATATACACCATGGTATACTATTCAGCCATAAGAAATGATGACATCGGATCACTTACAACAAAACGGTGGGATCTTGATAACATTATACGGAGTGAAATAAGTAAATCAGAAAAAAAAAAAAGAACTGTAGGATTCCACACATTGGTAGGATATAAAAACAAGACTAAGAGACATGGACAAGAGTGTGGTGGTTACAGAGGACAGGGGGAGGGGGAGGGGCACAAAGAAAACTAGATAGAAGGTGACGAAGGACAATCTGACTTTGGGTGATGGGTATGCAACATAATTGAATGACAAGATAACCTGGACATGTTTTCTTTGAATATATGTACCCTGATTTATTGATGTCACCCCATTAAAATTAATAAAAATTAAAAAAATAAATAAATAAGCATTTGGATGAGCGTATAATGGAATATACAGATCATGTATCATAGAAATGTAAACTTGAAACCTATACAATCTTATTAACCAATGTTACTTTAATAAATTTTAATTGAAAAAATTAAAAAAATATTGATCACATGTTAAAACGATGGTATTTTGAATACATTAGATTATATTATTAAAGTTAAATTTTCTGTTTCTTTTTCCCTATTTTAAAAATGTAGCTACTAGAAAATTCATTGCAGCTTGTATTAAATTCCTATTGGACAGAAGTGGGAGAAAGAAAGATGTCAGGAAAAGAGTGGCTAACTGAAGAAATGGGCCTGTGTTCCCCCTCAGGCCCCCAGCTTCTCAAGAAGAACCTTGTTTTATGTAAAACAAACAAAAAGCTTCTACAAAAAAGTAGTTGTTGGTTTAGTATGAAAAGCAACCAGAAATTCAGTAATATTTCTAAATGAGCCCATATTACCTGGCTTTCATCCAAACTCTTAACAGTTTCATACATGTAACAAATGAAACAGAGATGGGTAAGACAGCCTGAGTGTATAAGAATCTATGGCCCTGGCATTGACTCTGAGGTGGCCTCAGGGTCTGCAACTATATCTGTGGAGCCGCAGCTGGGTGGCATGATGGCGCAGCTGGAAAGAGAAAGCTGGCTGGATTGGGTAGCTCCTTGGGTGTCAGGTGTAGGAGCTGGGACTTGATTTCCTAGGAAATAAGGAGACTTAAATACCCTACATGCTCCCAACCTTTCCTTTGTTTGTCTAACCAGTATAGCTTTCTGAGGAGCTCTTGTCTTGCTGCCGACTTTCACTGTTCCTACAGCTTGAATATTTCTGTAAGTACCCTTGATCTCCAAAGGTGGAAATTGAAGGGAATTCTAAAAGACAGGGCCTAACCTTTCTGGCTGTCCTCAAACCTCTTTTGGAATCACTGTGCATGCAGTGTGTGGTCAAATCTGCCAATTGAAGACCTTTTGCAGGCACGGGTGACAGTTATGGGAACAGTTATTATCTTGTAGCCAGGAACCCTGCTGCCCTCTTGTCTTCCAAGTCTCTAAGTATCTTGAAATCCTTTCCCCAGCTTGTGTTAAATGCTGCCTGACTTCCATTTTTAATGCCTCGCTCCCTCCTGGAAGATTCAAAGCATCTAACTTACCTGTCAGATAAAAGATAACCATGACCCCTTGTCCAAAACCAGCTGCTCTGGAGGCTGTTATCTGGGAGGCAGGTCTGCATGGGGCAGTCCTCGTGGTAATGAAAGACATGCCACTTCAGGGTGTCATCTGAGGTTGGTGATAATTATAGTCAATGAGACCTGTACGAGAAGGTGAAAAGAAGACGTTATAAACTTGGGTAACCTTATTACTGCTTGCAACACAGAGATTTACTCTCTGGATTCCACAAGCCTTTCTTGGGAGATTTTGTCCTGTAAGTCTCGCTGACAGATTTATCCCAGACTCCTGTCATCGATGACTGTTTACCCACTAAGCAGGCAGAAGGCAAAAGCCGGGAGAGGTAGCTGGCAGCTGAGAGGTGGTTTGTGAATCAGTGCCATGGAATGGACATAAATTATATGTGTTCTGCAAGGCCTTCGCTATTGCTTCTGAACTGTCCTAGAGTTCTCCTTCGTGATGGTATTTGCCATTGGTGTCAGCAGAGGTGGATTGAATAGCGAGTGCAGCAGGCGCGTGCCCTGGGCCCCGACTTCTGAAGGGCCCGGCAAAACCCCAACTTCACACTCTTTTCTAAATACACCAACTTTGGTTTTATATGTGCAATTTGAACTTTAACAGTACATAATATTTTTTATTTAAAAGTATGGTTAACATGTATTTTTATTTTCCCTTCTCTCCCCCTTTTTTTAAGGAGCCCAATACTTTCTTCTGTGCCTGGAACCTCAACCGACCTTAATCTGCCTCTGTGTGTTAGCATTATTTTCTGCAGCGGTAATTAGAGATTTAGGCCTTGCCCACACGGCAAGTGTAGACTACCACAATTCCTCTCGCAGAACGGGTGGCGAGGATGGAGGGTTTAGTTACACCCACTGAAACAGGCCAGGCGGAATCCCCTGATACCAGGCTTCCAGACTGCATTTGCAGGAACACTTCAAAACTGGTAGGCATGCCCATTGCTCCCCCCACCATTGCCACCGTCCACGGCCGAGGGAAAGATTTGGGTTCGATTTTGGTTCGACCCGAGTGGCAGAAATTTTGTAAGAAGGGAGTGAAGGCATAGAGGAAATAGGGAAGAAATATTAGAAAAATCATAGAGCTTCAGTCCTAGAGAGACTTCTAAAAGCTATCAGGTGTGAAGTTTTATCAGCCTGTCTTTTGCCATGGAATCCGGTGTTCAAATGGAATTGTTATAATTAGCATTTGTTTAGCTCATATTGTAAACTGGGAAGTGAGCTAAGGTTTTTTTATACATAAGACCTCGTTTTGTCCTCACAAAGGCCTTAAACACTGGAGGTAGATAGCGTTCTTGTCTTCATTTTCCGGGCAAGGCAACTGAGGCATAGACATTAAAGAACATGGGTGAAGTAACACAACTAGGTAGGGGTGCAGCTAGGGTGGAAGTCCCAAAGGCTGGTGTCAGAGCTGGTGAGACACAAACTTGACATGGTGGGACTGTCCCCCAGACACAAGCTCTTGGCCTCTGGGCCCGTAAATGAAAATTTGCATGGCTGACAGCTTTCCCAATAGAAAGGGTTTTTGAGCAAAGTGCTAGCCAGGAAAATGACCAGGTCCTGGGTCATCATGTTCACCCTCCTGGAGTTGATGGGTTCTTTCACACATTATGTTTTGGGGAAAGGGATGTAAGTTGTTTTGAAAGAATATACATTGGCTGCTAATAAGGAGATGGGAAAGGGCGAAGTGGGGGCAGTTCTAGGATAGGTGCACAGTCCTTAAGGAAGAAATGTTTACTACTTTTGATTGGTTGTGAGCAACAGTCCTGAAAATTTATGCATAAGCATGACGTGGTCAATCCAAAGCTCCCACATACAGTGAGGAACGTGAGCAGCCCACAGCTAATAACTGGTTAATTACTCTTGTCTCTTTCTCTCACTCTCCCATCCTTGTCATTTAAATTTAGTACATCTCAGAATTTTTCTCTTGTCATGTACCAGGAGGATAAAGTGAGCAGAAAATCAGGGAGCTGCTCTGGTTGAAGTGGGGGTGGGGTGTAGCCCAGACATGATCCATTCACCTCTGACCACCCACCCCATGGCCCCTTAGGGGAGTCAACCACTTCCAATCTAGTCAAGTTTCCTCACATGTTTGGCTGGTGAAGCCGAGAAGCTGTGATTGAAAGGTGCTGGGCCTTGCCCAGGGTCAGAGTCCATCAGTATCAGTGTGGCCATTCTGATTCCCAGGCCACTACCAACCCCCAAGACTCATCAGCAGACTGCACCCGAAATCCTGTTGTATGGTACTACATTAAGCTGTTACCTAAAAACCTATAAAGTTTGGTGAACCATGTCACCCCAATAAATAAAAAATTTCCCAGAGCTAAGAAATGATTGAATAGGCTAAGTCAAGAAATAAGTAGAATGTTCTACAGAAACACAAAATTTGAGCACAACTAGGAGATGGCACCAATTCTTCTAAAACCCTGCCCACTATATGCACGCCAAAAGGGTTCATGCCTGAGTTCATTCTCCTTCATCTGAGGAGGGAGATAAAAGAGGTGGAGGCAACAGCTGGAAATTCCCTGGGGCGATGGTTACTTGCTTTTGCATCCTGAGCCTGCTCCCAAGTACAGATGCTGTCTTCTCTAGGGCGATCTGAGGACGGAGAGGTAAAGGCTAGTTTTAAATCTTTGAAAGGAGGAATTATTTTTTCAAAACGTTCAAAACTTCTTTCTTGCAACCAGGGCTGGTTTCATGGGCAGGTGACCTGTGCCGATGGATAGGACATCAAGCTCAGAAAGGCCCCTCATTTCATTTAATGTGCTGCTGCCATCATCTTGAAATTCTTAATAGTTTTTGAACATGAAGCCTGGCATTTTGATGTTGTGTCAGGCCCTACAAACCACATACCCAGTTAACCTGCAGCCCAGCCTAGGCTATGTATGTTTGTGGTGAGGGCGCTGGGAAAGTTATGTTTGTAAGGGGCTAGTGACGCATTTTGGATTGCAGCCTTTTTAAAAAAAATTGTGGTAACATTGGTTAGTCATATTATATAAATTTCAGGTGTACAACACTATAATTCAGAATCTGTCTGCTCTATCGCATGCTCACTCCTAAACGTCTGGTTTCTTTCTGTTGCCATATATCTGACTCTTTTTACCCAACTTGCCCTCCCCAGCCCCTTTCACCCCAGTAACCAACCACCATTCTATTGTCTGTATCTATGAGTTTTTGTTTTGTTAGTTTGTTACTTGTTTTATATTCCACATATGAGTGAAATCATAGGGGTTTTCTTTTTTGTCATTTTCCATCTGACTTATTCATTTAGCATAATAACCTGAAGATTCGATTCATTCATATTGTTGCAAATGGCACTATCTTATCTATACTTGTTCTGGAATAAGAATGTATGTTTCATTCAGAGTAAAAAAAAAATCTGTACTATATGAGAAGCATATGGTGATACTGAACTTGGTATCTCACCTTTACGAATTAAAAGACCAGCCATTTCTCGGTGCCTGGTGCTATTTTTGCCTTACAGATCCTGACACGCAAACGCGTGACCTTTCCAACCAGGGCTCGCCTGCTGGCAGCCAGGTGAGCGGGCCACAGCCTGGCTGCCTCATCTGCAGTTTTGCTCTCGGGTGCAGAATAAGAGCTCATAATGAGCGACGCAGTTACAGAATGGTTTATCATCCTTCTTGTTGATAATATTTAAAATAAATAATCAAATTACTTCTAGAAATTTCAGGTCATTACCTACAAAGGAAGCAGCATGATTTTTCAAGGTAAATGTTGACAAATGCCAACATCCCACCAAATTAGTTTATTCACGTAATCTTTGCTAAAGTCATAATAAAATATATATTGAGTATTTGAAAGAAGACATTAGAAAGTAGATGTTTCATAATATAATTATAATTATTAGCAAGATTATCAACTTCAGGTTTAAGGCTCTCTAATGAAGAAAGATAACAATGAAAGAAACTAAGTTTAAGAAAAAGGATAATGTAATTCTTAATCCTATTTGTTGAGGAATGTCAAAAAGCAGAAGTCTACTTTATTTTGTAATTTAGTGTGAGGCAGGGGCCGATTAAGCCTTGTGTCTGGTTCTGTAGCTACTGTTTGTGAATACGTGTATATGGTGCGCCCGGCATGGCTAGCAGTTTTGACTGGTTATCTGCTCTCAGCCTTCTCAGAGAAACACATCAGAAAACTGACCCTCATTTTAAAAGATGCTGCAATGTGTTTGGGGTCCTTCTGTTTTTTTCAGCACAGACATCAAAAACTCAATCACGTCCAGGGGCCAAACAGGCGGTCATAATGGGTATGTGCCTGGGTGAGGACTGCGATGAACTGCAGAGCCGTGTTGAGTCCCAAGTAAGCAGCCCTACTGAATGGCTGATGATGGTTGACTGGAGAAAATACTGATGTCAGAAATGCTGATTTTTCATAAGCAGTAGGTCATCTTTACTGGGAGGTTTAGAATGTTGGCTAGTGAATTAAAAATTTTGCATCTATGCTGGATGTTGCCATAAATTGCCTGTTTTCAGCCTCTATCCTGTGTTCTTGTGTTGACTGGGGCATGAATAAGAGTAGAGGGGAGGGGAGACATCTTAAGGATGTGATTTTCAGGCTCAGTTTATTTTCATAAAATGCAAAGAAACAAATTTTGTTTTCATTAGGTTATGGGGCAACCTTTTTTCTGGCTCTAATTCAGTTGACACTAGTCTCGCCTGGCTCCTTCTTCATGGGCCTAGCTACACAATAGAAGTGAAACCTCCTGATCTTTTCTTCATATTGAAGATTAGATAGTAGGAGTAGATGGAGACATTTCCAACTGAGAAGTATTCAATGAATAGGACACATAGAGAAGAGGGAAAGAGATAGCATTTTGGCTATTCTTTGACTTAGTTGACGTAATAGATATGCACACTGTTCTAACATTTTATGGACTGGGTATATTTTAATGAACAAATGACCTAAGGAACCATACCATTTTTCTCACTTTAAACCCTTAAACTTAGTGAAATCAAATGATTGATTTCTTAGGATATATGGACTATTTTCCTTATTGGTGAACTGGTTAGAAAAAGCTAAAATTTTATCAAGATAATAAATTAAGCATCTTTTAAAGTCATTATAATTTATCTGTATATGGAATCATAATCACTCATGTATAAAGTGTATAATTTTAGATATTAAGTTTCATGGTGTCAAAATAACTAAAATATTAGATTAAGCTGTGTCTCCCACCAGCAGATTTCACAGATTACCCATCTTTGTTTCTTAAAAGGAATGTAAATTGGTTTATTTTTATAGAAATGTGTGTGATGTGGTCTGTGTATGATGTTGTATATGTATGTATTGTATGAGGTGTGCACATGTATGTGTTTATGATGTGGTGTGCATGCGTATGTGGTGGGTGATGTGTGCGTGTCCCTTCCCAAGTGCTACTTTTGATGGTTCAATGCCATGGCCAAAGTTCACTACAAGACACCTGCCATGCTAACTTCTCGCAATTATCCCTAAATGTCTCTCTTCCTCCTTGCTGGTTTCGGTTTCATACCATAGCTCCTCTTCTCTCCCACCAGCTTATTTACTTGTCTCCTAGGACTCTCTTCAAAGCCAAGTGTAAGCGTGCTAATGATTTGCTTCCTTGTCTCTATTTTACCCTTTTAGACTTCCATTCGGAACCGCCATAGGTCTTCTTCCCATCACATCCCTTTTTCTCCTTCCCCTGGATAGTTCCTACTTAACTTTCTCCTTTAAATTCTTTCTTCATTTCTTACAGTTTAGTTTACTCTTCCATGTTTGAACCCCACCTTACCAGTTGATTCTCAAATTCATAGATCTTTGTCTTGTATCCAGTGTTTTTCTGCCCCATTTAGACCAACTTTGCCTCATCTTCCCTGAGAAAGAAACTCCCAATCTCTCCCTCATCTTGCTCTTCCCACTCGTTGCCTCTCTTTCTCCTCTTTGTCCTCTAGCCTTCTTACTTTCTCAGCTGCTTTCAAAAAGCATTTAAGAAAGCTTGAAAAGATGTTTATAATATGTGAAATTAAGGAAATAAAAAGTGAGTCACAAGAAGAATCAGAATAGAAAATGTGACATGAATGAGAAGTGAGGTTAGTCAACAACGTCAGCCGGGAGTCAGATTCCCCAGCGACTCCTGCTTCTCCTCTTCTCGTCTGGTACGCTTTCTTCCTTGCAAGCACATCAGAGAAGCCTTCCCAGGGCTTCAGGGTTAAAAGGCACTGTGATCACTTACTCAACAGTTTGTTGGTGCCATAGCTAAAGGTCGGGGTGAGAACAACTGGCCTTTCAGAGTGTCCAAATACCAGCCATTTGATTATGGACACCCAGCCCTTACGGACAATTGCTTTTCAAAATGAAAAATACAAATCATAACGAAGGGGTTGAGTGTCACCCCTTATCTGCATTTAAAGCCACAGGGGAACCCTACAGTGAATCATGCATTATCCCCAATGATATCGTGTCAACTCTGCAGGACTGCACCTGCCTTTCTCTCTCTAGTTTGCGAAAGCCCAGGGAGAAGGTTTCTGAGACCCCTCCCACCATTTCCCGTCAGGCTCTGGGTTGGATGCCATTTTTGCCTCTGGAGTTTTCTGAGGATTGAAACTTGTACTTTCTTGATAGCTGGTTCTACTATTGATTTTGATTTTTAAAAAACATTTCTCCTTCCTTCTGAAAATTTATGCCAGTTTTTGGCATCTTCCCTGTCTTCTGTGAACATGTAGGCAGACAATTCATGTAATAATACAGACAATTCATGTAATAATAATAATAATAATAATAATTGCTTCATTTGGTAGTAAATTTCCCTTGCCATTGCTCTAACCTCTGTTCCTTATACAGTATACTAAAAAGGTCTTATTTGTTTCAACCTCTTATGTAATTTATCTTTCATTTATTCTGTACCATAGCTTGTCTTATTTTTACCCTATCTGTAATAGTTGAGGACCTCCTCTACCTGATATTTTATTCTTTGTCTAAGTGTGCCTTTTTGCCTTTGAATGATCTTCCCAACCCTGACCTCCTCTCCATTCCCTTGCCTTACTATCTATTGCAATGCATTTCCCAATGGCTAGGAAGCATTTATCTTATTGTCCCATTTCCCCCCTCTCCCTTCCATCCTATTGCTTTCTCCCCACTGTCACTCTTGCCATGTTTTATCAGCCACCTAAGGCTGTGGCGACTTGAGATGATTTGTTGCTGCTTCTAGAACAGGACCTGCTATGACACAAAAATGCAGCCCAGCTACCTCTTCTTTTCTTCTCCTTGCCATAAGCAGTCAAGCTAATTCAAGTTCTTACCCATTGGATAAGAAATCACTCTGCAACCATATGGGATAACTTATGGCTGCAAATAAAAATTCTTGATGTTTTACTCCTCACAAGTTTTCACTTCCCCAGCACAGCTTGGAAAGTCCAAGATGTTAAATTCCCTAGGGAGTGCATGGTTTCATGAAAATTCATTTTCTACTTCTAGAAAGATTCTTTCACGCACAGAGACTTGACTTTTCGTTAGCATTAGAAAACATCACAGCTTTTCCCTTCTTTCCCTACTCCTACTTCTGCCTGTACTTCCTGTTTAAGGAAGGCAATTTTTGAGTTGTCAACTGAGTTTGCTTTTCTCAACTCATAGGCTAATGAAATTATCCTATTTAAATATATAAAATATAGTTAAACTCTTTATCGCTCTAATGATTAGAAGCTCATGTTAAAATCAAAAGGCTTATTTTATTTAAGTTGATTCCATTTCTGGGATTTTGTGTGGGGAGCTATTTTCTGCATTGTTTATAATAGAAATGCTTGGCATCGCCTCAAACCCAGTCACCCATGTGCAAAGCCAGGGCTTTGTAAGAAGTTGTGGGTGCCACATGGAGTCATATGGGACCCGGTCCTTCTCCAGAGATGTTATGAAATTGCTTTGGATTTTTAAATAGGCACTGTATTTGGTGGGGTGTACGTTATGGAGATTATCTCTGTGATTGACTGACTCATTCATTCATTCATTCATTCATCCATTCTTTATTCCAAAGCCTTTCTGAGGATAGAAACAAAGCTAGCCATAGAATTACTTTGATCTAACCCATGTCTTCACAGCTTGATAGGATTAATTTCTTTGAGGGCATGGTTCATACTTATATATTAAGTCTTGACTATATTACTGTTGACTGTTAAGAGATTTCCTTAATAGTGATTTCCTATGTAGTTGTTCGAGCATCTCTTGCTTGTGAAAGGGAATTAGCAGGCATGATTATCCTCTAGGTTCTACTCCTAGGTTACCCTGCAGTAAATGATGACTCTTGGTGTCTCTGTTTTAGTTTATATATCTTGAGGGCCAAGTTTTTCAACCTCTCTCTGCTTCCCAATGATGCTATGAGAGTGAGATGACATGGCCCAGGGAAGCAATAGAAAAAGCAGGGAACTGACTGATACTACTAGTTAAGTAGATTTGCGTTTATGCTGTTAGATTTTAAAGACTTGCTTAGTATGTTTTCAATCCACAGTCCTTTGAAAACCCTACTCTCTCAAGTGTTTTGGTATTCCCAGCATATGACTAAGATGATAACTTTTACCTATGTTAATGTCTTACAAAGAATTCTAAAAGCCTAGTGGTAGAGTGTCAGGCGGGCGTGTGGAAGTTCCGGTTCCATTCCTAGTCAGGGCACACAGGAGAAGTGCCCATCTGCTTCTCCACCCTTCCCCCTCTCCACCTCAGGTGCTAGAATGGCTCCAGTTGCAACAGAGCAATGCCCAGGATGGGCAGAGCATTGCCTTTGGTGGGCATGCCAGGTGGATCCTGGTTGGGTGCATGCAGTAGTCTGTCTGACTGCCTCCCCACTTCTAACTTCAAAAAAATACTAACTAACTAACTAACTAAATAAATAAATAATTAAATAAAAATAATTCTGGAAGCCAAAAACTTTAAAATTATTTTGAAGGAAGCCATTGCTTCCTTATTTTTCTATGTCTCAGTTACATACCCTCAAAATGATCATCTTTGTAATAGGATGCCAAGTTATTTAATACTCTTTTAAGTATACCTTAAATGTACACAAAGCTATCATTCTTTTCAATGAGTGGATCATCTTTTCAAAAGTGTCTATTAGTAGCACACTGTTAGGAATTTGGGGAAATTTTTCTTTTCTCCCCCAAGAAAATCACTAAACAACTTTTCTATGCTTGTTGTAGTTTCTAATATTTTAAACAGAAAAACATTTTATTAACCATAAGCTTGGTATAAAAATAGCCCTGGGGAATAATACAGATTTAAATTTAGAATAAAGTTGAAATAACTGAATCTTGTATTCTTGCTTGGCTGTATGATGGAAGACACCCGCTTTCAGGGAAGGTGTGGGTGGGGGAGACTCAGAGAATGGATCACGAGTAAACCTAAGAAGGGAACCTCAGGAGCTGAAGGAACTAGATTTTGTTACCCTCACAATTTCACTTCTGCACTTTCTTGGTCCCTCTTATTGCTGGATCTCAGTTACTTTCAGGAAGCCTTAATATGCTTTTTTCAGGACCCCTAATTCTTCATATTTCTTGACATTATACTCTCTGTTAACCTGATTTTGACATAAATGGAGACAAGCCCTGCAAAGCCAATTGGTGGTTATCAGTTCAATGCTATGGGAAAATCACTAGAAAGTAACTCAGGCTTGCTCAGTCCCCTAAGCTGAGAGGGTGTCAGAGAACCCTGTTTCTCCAGTGGCTGCTGTTCCTGCCACTCAGCACAGAAGTTCCAGGTGGGGCAGATGCATTGGGAGGGCCAGAGATTTTCCTTCCAACCTCTAAAGATGATATATATATTTATTTTAACCAGCCAGCTATTGCCACAATAATGGTCCATTAAACACACACACACACACACACACACACACACACACACACACACACACACACACACATACACCAAAGCTAGAGGCATACAAAAGTAAATGTTTATTTCCTGCTCATATGTGTGTTGGTTTGCTGATCCAGGCTTGACAGGGCTTAGCTGAATCTGTGGCTGAGTCCAGGTCTGCTTCACATGGCTCTGGTCATTGTGAGACCTGCAGCTCCAAGAAGCTGTTCTTATGGCCACCCATAAGAGGGCAAGCCCACTGTGCCCATATCTAATTGTTCCAGGCAACTCCAATAAACCAAAGTAAAATGTCAATGTCAAGGTTATGGAAAACAGTACTTTGTCTACCAGGAAGTCATGTTGAAGCTGTGGGTTGATAATATTGTAGGAGATTGGTACCAATAATTAAATATACCACAGGCTCCAATCAAGTAACATAATAACTATTAGACATTCTCAAAGATTAAGGCACTTAAAAGGTGGTTGGACTTTCAAAGAGCAAATACAAATAATAGCATGCATTTATTTTTATAGTAAGTTATAAGATGATAGAATATCTTATATTATTCCAAGTTCTTTCATAGTCAATCTTATTTAAGGTCTCAGATCAACTACAAAATGTGTGTGTGTGTGTGTGTTTCTTTTAATTGAACACTTACGATAACCCAGGCTTTATGCTAAATACTTTTATGTCCATTACCTTCTTTAATCTGTTGTTCGCATGAAAATGGTATTATTACCTCTTTTTGATAAGTCTACATAGAATTATGTATCTTATCCAAAGTCACGTAGCTAGTAAGAGATAGGAGGCAAATCTCATTGGGTGGCATCCAAGCTTTTTTTTTCATACCTACTGTTCTGTGGACAGTCCTCCCGTTGCATGAAATCAATAGCCCTAAGAAGCAGATGTTATCATTTTCATTTTACTGATCTACAGAAGGAGAAGCAGATATGTAAATGAACCATGCGACTGACACAGTGCACAGAGGGTGGCAGGTGTCCTGCACTCAGCCCTTCGGTGGCCTCAGTGCCACACTCAGATTCTCCCCGATTTGTTTATTTTTAAACCACTTGTGCGTGTTGGTGTCGTGCCCTCCCTATGGCTATGCCTTTCTCTTTGGTTCTTCAGTCCGCACCTAGAGCTGTGTCTTTATAGATTTCTTGGGAGGACCATGCTGTGATGAAATCACCTTGCCTCACTCCCCACCTCTCTGCCCATTTCAGTTTATTTCTGTTCAGACACAGATTTGGCCGGCAGGGCTGTTGACAGATATATGCTGAATTCATTTTAGGTTGTTCCCCAAGTCCAGTCCAAGAAGGAAATCAAGTACAGAATGCTCTCACTGTCTTTAGGAGGCACATTCTGGGAGAGCCTGAATATGAAATACCCTCCTCTGCTGTTCAAAACCAGAGCAAAGAGGCAGCCCCAAGGCCTGGCTAGGGGAGAGGAAAGTGAGGGGCTCCCTCTGCCTGCACCAAAGCACCCTGGCCATTGAGCTACTGAATTCCAGTGTTACCAGGTTAAAAGAGGTAAAAGAAAATAGTGACACAAGACTGACATAGGCTTGGATGGGGTACTGAATAATCAAACAATGGATTGCAAAGTTGGGTCATGCTTCCTTGTGCACCACTGGCATCTGTGAAGCTTTGGGCAAGTCACTCAATCTCCCTGTGCTTTCTGAGAAAGGAATTACAGCAGCCCCTAAATTGCTTACTGTATAAAGTTGATTCGAGGATCAAATGAAATAAAATCCATGAACGCATACTGGAAACTGGAAAGTCCCATCCAAATAGCAGGGTTTATTGTTCTTTTTGAACCCTGCTATTCCACTACCCTCTCCTCTCAAAGAGCAGGAAAATGTTGGCACAAGATTGTTTTCACAGTTTGGAAGGAGGAGTAAGTTGTTGCCTTTGCACCCTTCACTGCGAACATCTGTCACCCCCAGCTCTGACAGCTGCTTCGAAGTTTCCACTCTGAAAGTAACAGAACAAGGTTGGGTCAGCCCCCAATCTCTACTGAACCACGCCCCAAACCTTATTAAAAAATTAACATCTCTTCTCTTTCCATATGCTTGGAAAGAGGCCATGGGAGAAAGCTCTTGACAGTCTCTGTGCCTCCTTTTCATCTGGTCTGGGTTTCATTGGCTCCCCTACCCTGATATTAGCAAATTTGATAATATCACCAGAACATTAATGTAAAAAACAACACTTGCAATCCCTTGCCTGTTTAATACATATTCCCTCTAACATTAAACTTCGCAAAGAACTGCTTAGTTCCTCAGTATGCCACCCAAGAAAATTTGCCACTCAGTTATATTAATAATAATATATTTTTAAACCTCGACTAAAAATTACAGTAAGTTCCAAGAGGCTCTAGTTGCTATTTTGTTGAAATAATATCAGATTTCTTGTGATGCTTTACATAGCTGTCATCTCTGTGATATGATACGTCCATGATTTATTGACCTACTAAAAGTGCTGTCATTGACTTGTCATAATAAACTTTTCTTGCAATATTAAAGTGTAGAACATTGAGCAATAGCTCAAACCAGTACAGAGCTTCAGTTTCGTGGTGGATTTGGATTTGGGGGCCTGAAGTTCATCTTTTATGCCTTGAAAATGAAAGTTCTACCTTGGCTTGGCCTCTTCTCACTTCTTACTCCCCCTCCCCCCAGGGTTAGCTGTCACTACACAGATTGGCAGAGAAGAAGGGACAGCATGTAAGAAACTCTGAACATAAAAGACCGACAGATGAGGGTCAGTGCTGTATCTGAAAAGGCCTTCTGTCCACAGCAGACCAATTCAAACACTGTGATTCTTACCCAGCTAACTTGCCTTTGTCAATAGGAGCTATATTTACTGGAGTAGCCCACGGATATGGTTAATATCTTTCAGAAAAGGAAAAATGTGTAACCCTGGAATTTGAGGTTAGTGTCCATGGGAATGGGAACAGGGAAGGGTGTTGAATCAGGGACAATGCAGGCACAACTGAGACACATGGAAGGCTTGCAGGAGGCTTGCAGTCTCCTGCAGACACTTGTGCCTCTGACGCTCGTTAACTGTCCTCCTTCTGGTACGAAAAGAGGTTGATCCTGGTTTCCTGACCACTACTATCCATTGAAATGTTCATACCCTGGCTCTCAGCTCCCCAAATTCAACTGGCTATTCTGACAAGTGTATGGTGAAGATAGAGGGCTAGATCTTCCCTATATAATACATATGCATTTAAATTGAAGATTTAAGGAGGCCCTGTTATCTAAACCATTTTTCATGGAATAAGACAAATTAATAAAAGTAGAAGTCTTAGATTCATAGGCTCTGGGAGTGGGATAAGGTTAGGGGTTAAGTAAGAAGGGAGATACGGGGAAAAGCTTAAAGAGAAATGAGAAAGTATACATGAGAAAGTCAAATGATAAACCCCAATCTCAAATAAGGGCACTTATGGGTATATATTTTATAAATATATATGCACAAAAATACCCAACCAAAACCCTCACAGATTGTCACCAAATGGCCTTTCAGACTCTAAATTGAATGTAGTTTTTTTGATCAAATCAAATTTTAAATAAACTATTTTTTTTTTTTTTTGTATTTTTCTGAAGCTGGAAACGGGGAGAGACAGTCAGACAGACTCCCGCATGCGCCCGACTGGGATCCACCTGGCATGCCCACCAGGGGGCGACGCTCTGCCCACCAGGGGGCGTCGCTCCGTCATGACCAGAGCCACTCCAGCGCCCGGGGCAGAGGCCAAGGAGCCATCCCCAACGCCCGGGCCATCCTTGCTCCAATGGAGCCTCGCTGCGGGAGGGGAAGAGAGAGACAGAGAGGAAGAAGAGGGGGAGGGGTGGAGAAGCAGATGGGCACTTCTCCTGTGTGCCCTGGCCGGAAATCGAACCCGGGACCCCTGAACACCAGGCCGACGCTCTACCACTGAGCCAACCGGCCAGGGCCTAAATAGAAGGATTGGGTGAGAAAGTGTTAAAAATCTTCAAAAGTTTTAAGTCCTTTGTAATAATTATTTTTTAACTAAAGAAAAACAAATTTTGAGAAGAAATAATATGGCATATATGTAGCAATATGTAATACGTATATTTGTAGTTCTCTTACACAGCCATTTTGTGAGATCAGAAGCATGAACATAGAGTCATGCCCCTATTATCTATGGTTTCAATTCTGAGATTTCAGTCCCCTGTGGTCAACTATGCTCTGAAAATATTAAATGGAAAATTCCAGAAATAAACAATTCTTAAATTAAAAAATTTCTTTATTGAATTTATTGGAATGACATTGGCTAGTAGAATTCTACAAGTTTCAGGTGCACGATTCTACAATACATCATCTGTACATTGCTTTCTGCCTTCACCACGGAAAATCGAGTCTCCTCCCATCATCAGTTTATTTCCCTTCTTACCCTTGTTTACCGCTCTTCACCTCCCTTTCCATACGGCAATCATTATGCTATTGTCTGTATTTTATTATTAATTATTATTGCTAAACCTTACTGTGCCTAATTAAACCTTATCATAGATATGAATATATACCAAAAAAAAACAAAACAAAACATAGTCTACATAGGGTTTGGTACTATCCACAGTTTCAAGAATCCAGAGGGTCTTGGAACATATCCCTTGCAAATAAGGGGGCTACTGTATAAATATATTTAAATATAGGAAGAATTTTTAATGCTCACACATGACCCTGCTAGATTCATTTGGAGACAGGAAGGCTTGAACAAAGTCTGCTTTTCTAAAACTTACAAGTAAAAAAAGTTAAGGTTTGGAGTAGAAAACATAAAATTTATGTAGAGAAAATGCTTGTGTTTTCATTTCAGGAAACGAAAAATATATTTGTGAAGGACTTCTGATTTTTTTTTGTTATGATTTCACATTTCTAAAATAAATAAGAATGGGTACAGAAATCAAATTTCTTTATTCAACTAGCCCTTTCATGACTACCACTGGGGGTTGCCAGTGCCAGTAGATCAAAAATAATGAAGGTGTTCAATTATGTTCTCCCAGAGTAGAATGCTAAGAAATCAGTCACTAACCTACATCATAGAATTGCTCAGAGAATGAGATAAGAAAGCATTGTTGGGGAAATGGGAGCTTTAGATGGCTCTATAAATATAAAATATAATAATTTCAGTTACCTGTTCCTGGAAATATACCATACATGGTTATTTTAGGGCTACTCTAGATCTTAAGCCCCTTGAGAATAGGCATGAGTTAATCAGGCAGTCAGTAGGACCAATGGATGCAGGTGATATGACACATTTTCTCTCCCATATAATAAATATTTATTGAACTCATGTTATCTTCTAGGTCCTCTGGTAAACACAACGAACACAACAGTAGCAAGTCTTAAGTCTTCACGATGTTTATATTCTAGCAGAAAAGACTGGTAAAATATGGAAGATACTTTATTTTTAACTTCAAACTGCTTACAAGCTAGGTTGGAATGAAAAAGAATATATTTGAAAGAGTAGATATGCAGGGACAGTCAGATTCTGAAGAATGGACATTCATGTGCTGTGGAAAGCTTTGGAAGGAAATCAGTGTGTTGGGCTTTGAAAGATGAATGGGATTGAGAAGGAAAGAGGCAGGGCTTCTTGTCAGCAGGAACATCCATGGGCAGAGATAAGAATAAAGGAGTTTACATCCTCTTTGCACACAGCAGGTGTGGTTCAATGCCAAGGACTTGATGGGCATCCTACAAGGGTGGCAGCCTTCCCTGCTCCTCCTTGAGCTCCTGCACACTTCTTATTGTTGACAGAGTGAGGGAAAGGCTGGCTTACAGAACATGTTAGCATTGGCAATATTTGTGCAGGGTGGCACACCAAGGGGATGCCTTTACCCATACTTGAAATCAATGCCTTGTTGACAGAACTCTTTCTTAGAGCTGGAATGTAGGAGGTCCCATGGGTCTCATGTTGCTCTCCCTTAAAAAAAAAAAAGCTGGTGAGAAACCAGGGCTGGACTTGTGACTCACAGGAGCCTGGCATGGGACACAAAGAATTTGGTTTGGCTTATTCAGAAAGCCAACTGATTGGGCCTCAGATAAACCAAACATAAAATGCAAATCCCTATGCTTTTCTGAGGTTGTCCATCTCAGAACTAAATTAAAAGTTTAAAGGTGATTTTTCCCCTCTTAGGGAAGGTTTAGGCAGGGAGGAGGCTATGTAAGGAAAACCATGTCTATTCTCCATTTTTTCCCAAGGACTTTTTACAGGGTAAAAGGGTGTGTAGATCCAAATAGTCCAAATAGAAGCAAAAAGAAACATGATTAGTTTATAGAAAGTCAGTCAAATCCTTTGTTTGCTGTTATGGAAACCAAACAACTGCTGGATTGAATGTTACTAATATTATATTTTTATTTTCAACTGTTCTCAGAAACTTGTAGAGACACAGCCCAAGTTTACACAGCCTTAGATGAATTCCGTAGCCTGCATAATCATAGGAAAAAATTAACTACATCAAAGAAAGTTCTAACACTCTAAGAGGAAATGCATGGAATCTGCACAAACAACCACAGAAAAACAAGCTTTATATCCAAAAACTCAAGGAAAAATTTTGAAGGGTAAAACTACAAATTCAATAAATTGCAGTGGTTTTATGAATGACAGCATGTGTCTTGTAAGGAGGTCTGGTGAGTCTGCAATACAGCAGGAGCTATTGTGCCTGCTATATTTTGATGTAAAATCCAATTTACAGAGAGAAATGTTTATAACAAATAGGTGAAGGAAATGATTTCATAAATAAATAAATGGGGAACAATAAAGAAATCTTTCTTAAAAAAGAAATCCACATAATATAAGTAGATACCTCTTCTCCAGATGATATTGATTACTTCCCCTTCTTCCTTTTGTGAGGAAGTTGAGTGTAATGACTTGCTACCAAAGAGTAGAGTATGGGAAGGGAACAAGAGTAGCTATACAGTATGGAAATCATCAGGCAGACACAACCTTAACCAAGTATGCGAGGTGAACATCACCAGTCATAAATCATGTTGATATCTTTATAACCTTTTATATGAAGCAATTAGAAGAATACTTCACTTCTGTGGCATTCTTACCAAAAACTCATGACCCCAGTCTTCTAGTCATGAAAAGACATCACCCATACTGAGGAATGTCCTCCAAAATACCTGGCCAGTACTCCTCAAAGCTGTCAAGGGCATGAGAAACAAGAAGAAACTGGTCAGCTGTCACAGACCAGAAGAGACTAAAGAAGCATGACTAAATGCAAGATGGCATACTGGACTGGATCCTGGAATAGTAAAAGGACAATAGCAGAAAAACTGTTGAACTCAAAATGAAGTGTGAAATGTCATTAAATGTTTATTTCTTAGTTTTGGCAAATATGTTATGGTATGGTAGGATATTAGGGGAAAAATGGGTGAAGGGTGTATAGAAACTATGTATTATCTTTGCTGCTCTTCTGCAAATAGTAAATCTCAAATTATTCCAAATGATTGTGAATTTTTTTTCTACATCTCTTATCTTTCTCCATCCTAGAGTCCATGAATGTTGTACTTATACCTTTATCTAATTTTCCTGATTTGTGACAAGAGGAAATTTCTTTATTAGGTAAAAGCAGACAATAAAAACTTCTCTCTCAACTAAAAGCTCTTTGGATTTTTATTTTCTGGCTTTTTCTCAGGTTCCATGAGGTCCTAGTATGTTTATAAAACTCTTGAGTTATCTTTATACATAAAGTCATGAGAAAGTAAAATTTTAAAAACTTTAAAAGAAAGTGATAATGACTCCCCAAAGATTAGATTCAAAGGATTATAAATAGCTAGGTTATTAAGTAAAGATAATTTAAAACTGAAACACCAACTGTATTTTGAAATGGCACCAATCCTTGAATTTGTGTTATAGAACCTTACATCCTGAGCACAATATTTTAGAAAACTCAAGCAAAGAACAAAGGATCAAAGATATACTTGTTATTTAAGGGTCTTCTTTCATTTTATTTCAGGGCCCAGGGGTAGCATCTCAGCTTAAACCCAGTGTTCACCAATCACTTGCTAATAACTGGAGCTGAAAAAGGGCTCTGCCCTAATGCCATTATGTTCAAGAGCCATGATTGATTGTGTTATAGTATGTTTTTGAAACCTAATTACTGTCTGTGTGAGTATCTGAACTCATTAATCTTTAGTCCTGTAAATAAGTAAAATTGACTGAATAACTGGATTTCTCTAATGATTGCTTAGGTTATCTTTGGACCTACTGCCTTGCCCTACCCTCTTTGGGGCAGCAAATTATTTTGCTTAATGATAATTGCTCTCCAGTTTTGAAATCAATTTGTAAAAGTCGGCTTATAAAACAATTTTCCATGTTGCCCTGTGATTGCTTGGTCCCTATTCTATCTTTGTGGTATAATGAGCCCATCCTGTGATGTGTTCACAAACTATTGTGTTTGCTGATGACTCTCCTTTGTGAGGCGGTCTCATCACTTAATGAAATAAGAGGCTCTGAGTTGTTGTTGTTGTGTGTGTGTGTGTATGTAAGAAAGAGAGAGAGAGAGAGAGACAGTTGAGGAAGGAAGAGCAGGTTGGAAGAGTACCTTTATGTAGCATGGCCTGGTACATATACTCCAAATACTGTTGTGATCAGTAAATGTGATTTTCTTTTCTTCCTAATAGCCACTCCCAACATAATTGAGGTGTGAGGCTTAACTGTACATTCTTTCTTCTCTGATTTTATTTAATTTTTTTCCTCTTTGTTACCATTTTATTATTCATGAGAACTGTTCCCCAGATAGCAGTTATGAAGAAGAGGATTAGGCAATGTTTATATATACTATGGGACTTCTGAGTTCAGCTAAGATGGAATAACATGAACCAGATATGCTCTTTTCCTGAAACAGTTAAAAATCATATATATATATATATATATATATATATATATATATATATATATATCAGTTTATATATAAATAGCAGTTTAAAAAGTATTAGGTACCAGGCATTAAAGAACAGAGATCCCTGAGAGATGAGAACAAATGAATTGAGCCTTACAAATGCCAGAGCTTAGGGCCTTGAGAAAGTTTACAGGTTGTGGCAGAGAGATAAGAGACTTTCTGAATGAAAAGATGAAGCTTAGAATGTGTGGAGCCAAGGCAGCTAGAGGGCAAGGACAGAATGCCAGAGAGGCCAATGCTACATAAAAAGAAAACTCTGAAGGTCTGAGAGGGTGTTCTCTGAATATTCATCTGAGTACTGATCAGCATAAGTGTATAAAGAAACTACATAGGAAGAAAGAGTCATTTAGAAGGTTAGATAGAACAGGACCTTACATGCACACAAGAGAAGGAATAGTGCCTATTTCTGCAATTCAGACTGGAAAACATCACAATTCATTGTGCATTAGGTAGAAATTTTAGAAGTGTTATGCTTCAGTAATGGGGAACAGATAGCTCTAGACCAACGTCTACCTACTAATGCTGAAAAGCAAGCCAGGAATGGACCAACTTTTTCAAATTACTTAATGTCTCAGAAGAAAGTTCAAAAAAATGATAAGAATTCAAAAATATTCAGCATCTAGTAAAATAGAATTCACAATACTTAACATCCAATTAAAAATTATCAGGCATGCAAAGAAATAGGAATATATGAACTGAGTTTAAAATTAATTGAGAACAACCTAGAACTGACAATGATGTTAAGATTAGCAGATAAGGACATTCAAAACCATTATCATAACTCTATTTTCTATTATCTAGAAGCTAAGAGAAAAATGTAACAAGCTGAGTAGAAATATAGAAAAAGACCCAAATCAAACTTTTAAAGATGAAAACCACAATGCCTGAGATAAAAAGCACATCTGATGGGACTAACTGCAGATTAGACATTACTGAAGAAAATATAAGTGAACTTGTAGACATAGCAATAGAAACTATCCCAAAGGGAAAAGAAAATGAAGCTTAAGAAAAAAATGAAGAAAGCATCAATGAACTGTGCAACAATTGCAATCTACCTAGTATATATGTAATTGAAACTTTCAAAAGGGGACTGGGATGGGACATAAAAATATCTAAAGAAATAATAGTTTAAAGTTTCCAAATTTGATGAAAATGGTAACTCCACAGATCTACAATAGAGATGCATGCCTGGTAATTTTTAATTAGACATTAAGCATTTTGAATTCTATTTTATTAGAAGCTGAATATTTTTGTAACTCAAAAGAACTCCAATCACAAGAAACATAACCAAAATCAGACCACATTATTATCAAATTACTCAAAATCACTAAGAAAGAAACCCTAAAAACAGCCATAGAAAAAAGACATTAAATACAAAGATAAAGATGATGCATATTTCTCATTAGAAACAATACATTCAAGAAGACAGTGGAACAATGTCTTAAAAAATTACAAACTAACAAAACCTAAAATTTCTTTCAAAATGCAGGCAAAATAAAACATTTTTTCAGATATACAAAAGCTGAAAAAAAAAGTACCATCAGGAGAACTGTATGACAAGAATTGTTAACTAAAATTATTTAGGCAGAAAGAATATGATACCAGATAGAGATATATATCTACATGATATAATGAAGAGAATAAGAAATAATAACTACATGGATAAATATATAAGGGTTTTTTCTTATTAGTTAAATTTTTAAAAAGATAATGGTTTATTCAAAACTATTAATATTACAGTGTGAGGCTCATAATATAGGTGATAGTAAAACATATGACAATAACACAAAAACCAAGAGGGGAAAAATGGAAGAATATGCATTGTATATCCATTAATAAAGTAACATTACTGTTTATTAAATGTTGCAAATACTGATAAATACTGTTCACTGATAATCTGTATACATTAGACACAGTTCTCGTGGTTGTAGATTCAATGGAGAGCCGTTTAAATAAGATCCCTGATTTCATGGATTGTACATTTCACTGAGTCAGCAGTTAACACACAAGTACACAAATAAGTAGGATAATTAAGGACTTGTGTCATGGAAATAAACAGGATTCTATAATAGAGACTAACAAGGTGCACCAGAATAACTCAGACAGAGTGATCAATAAAGTTGTCTGTGACAAAAGGACATTTGAGCTAAAACTTGAGAAGTGAGAAGAAGCCAACCCAGTTGAGATCAAGGAACAGGATTCCAGGTTGAGATAACTTCTGAGCAAAAGCTATGATGTGGGCAAGAATTCAGTAATTTCTAGAAACTGTTCAAGGGCCAGTGTGGCTGAAATATAGTGATAAAGAGGTAGAGATGCGTGAGATGATGCTGGGACAGAGGTCAAAACATGCAGGGCCTTGAAACCATGGTCAGGGATTGGGACTCTATTCTAAGCACAGTGGGAAAACACTGATGAGTTTTAATAAGGGAATGAGATGGATTTCCTTAAGGAAAATGATTTTGTTGTAGTATAGAGAATGGAAGGTAAGCAGCAAGAATGGAAACAGTCTAGTCATAAGGCTCTTTCAGTGGTTGAGGTGAGAGATGATGGTGTTATGAATAGACATAATGGCACTAAGAAGAGAAGTAACTAGATTCAGTACATATCTGGAAAGCAAACTGATAAAGCTTGATGATAGGTTGGAGGTTTAAAGTGGGTCCAGGGCAAAGAAAACTCTAGTAAGCAGTGAAGCTGGGATTTGATCCAGGTCTGTTTGAGTCCAAAACTTTCTTTGTTTTCATTGCTGCCACTAACAGGTTAAACACCTATTATGAATGGTGTATCTCACCAGTCATGAAAAATGTCAAAAAGCATAAAAATCACAGCCTTTGCCATCAAAGACAAAGAGAGCTGACAAGGAAAGGAGCATATGTTAGGAACTAAATGATATCAGCAAGCGTTACGGAAGTTCAGAGTGAGAGGAAGAGGATGGACCAAAGAATGTAAACTCAGAGAGTGTGCTTTGATGGAGAAGGAGAAAGCACTGTATGGCCGCTGAGTGGTGTCAGCAAAGACCTGGAGGTGGTGATTCACGTAGAGTTTTCAAGGAACAATAACTAAACGACGGTGGCTTATTAGTAAGCAAATCTTGAAGAGAGTTGGCTTTGAATAGGTAGCTGGAGGTAAAGCTGGATAGTTTAGAATGATTGAACGGTAGTGCAAAACCTTTAAATGGCAACCTTCAGCTAGACCAATTTATCATCATTGTGGAGATATTGATTAAAACTGGAGAATTGATGTCATACGTTACATGCACCATAGCAATCATTTTAAGTAAAAGTTTTCATTCCCAAGCATGTAGACACTGCCTAAGACACATGGTGAAAGCAGAGTTTAAATTTTTTTTTCATTGTTTGACGTTTTTCTACCATTTTATATAAATAAAGGGTATCTTTTATTCCCTCCTCTCTGTTACTTTTCTTTTAAATGTACTACTTGTTTTTCTCATTGTGGTGGTCATCCATGATCTGTGATAGTTGGAGCTCTTTTGAGCATTATCAGAAGGTACAGATGTTGTAGATGGCAGGACCTCTACCCACTGAGAATTTTCTGAAATTTGTGCCAGACTCCGAGGGCACCAAAGGTTAACCTAATTGGATGACTCATAGAAATGGTCCTGTGGAAAACAGTCTCAATTTTTTCAATCTTGAGGCATCAGGGAGAGAATGCAGTGAGATGGCCTACTGGAATCCTTTGGTTTGGTTCTGTAATGAAAAGGTGATCATTGCCAATCGTAGACTCCGACTTCAGGACTGGAGGTCTGAAAATCACAATTTATGAGCTCCATGGCAAATTATTTCCAATTGAGCCTTCCTCACTGAAGTCCTTACCTCTTTCCATGTGTTTCCAGCTGTGCAGTAAGAAGAAATGAATCATTTCTGAAAAAGTTACAATTGAATCAAGTCCTATTTCTTTCTTTTTTTTTCCAGATCAAACTTCAAACTATGTTCAAATGAAGGATAGTTGGCATCAGTGAGCTTCCTTTTCATCTCTGCTTCCATCCCACTTCCGGTAGTTTGAGTTTGCCTACGTTCTAAATACTTTTCTACCTATGAATCATTGAAGTATGCTATTCATCACACTCTGGCTGTGCGCGCACACACACACCCACCACAATTCCTGGGCATCATGCTCAATATAATCAAATGATTCTTATTCTGTTATGTCATTTATTTGGAAACACAGTTTAAAAATTATGTGTGTGTGTTTTTAACTTTATGATTGGCTTGATGATAGCATATGGAGCTAACAAGATAATATTTTAACTTTTAAAGTTAAGCAATAATATTAGCTCTATACAGACAAAATAATAGAGCAAATGAGTAAGGGAATATATCTCCACAGGTTGCTTGTATTGTGTACAGACCACCTATTTCCCTACAAGGAATTATATTTTAAATTTCTATCTTGTCAGGAATGATAACACAGATTTCTGACACTTTCATCATCTTTCAGGCCAGTTTCAAGGGAGGTCAGTTTTCACCAAATCCATTATATAATACAAACTGCTACATTTTGGGAGAAGGTTGGTTCACTGTAATTTTTAAGCCCCTTTCTAGGATCTGGGTGTGTTTAAAAATGAAGAAGGTCCATAGCCAGTTGGCTCAGTGAATAGAGTGTCAATCTGGCTTGTAGATGTCCTGGGTTTGATCCCTAGTCAGGCCACACAGGAGAAGTGATTATCTTCTTCTCTTCCCCTCCCTCTCCTTCTTCTTTCCCTTTTTGTTTCCCATAGCCAGTGGCTCGATTAGATCGAGTATTGCCCCAGGTGCTGAGGATAGCTCGTTGGTCCAAATGTCAGCCTTCAGTGCTAAAAATAACTTGCTTGATTCGAGCATCAGCCCCAGATGGGGGTTGCCAGGTGGATCCCCGTTGGGGTGCATGCAGGAGTCTGTCTTACTATCTCCTCTCCTCTTACTTAAAAAAATGAAGAAGTCACTCTTTGGACACTGGTGGGGTTCAATACTCTGTACCAATCCTCTGCTTTGGTAATATTCATTTGCTCCTGACTCAGTGATTCCTTGAGTTTTTTCAACTCTGCATATTTGTTGATCCAAGTCCACATTTAGAAACTTCTGCTTCTCTCCTTCTACTCCCATAGCTTCACCCACCTTTCAGGCCCAGTGAAAACCTCACTGCCTTTGCAAGTTCCCCTGACCACACCAACCTGACCGATGACTTCCTCCTTTGGGGTCTCTCCTGTGCTTTTTGATATTTGGACTGTTCATTATCTTCTTATGTCTATCTGTCTTACCTCCCAACTAGATATAGATAGATGAATGTCAAAGATGTTAAAGCAGGTGATCATCTACCCCAAATGTCTCAGTATTCCAACTCCTGATACAGTGCTCTTTTGAATGTGTAATGCTACTCCTTATTCATTTTACCAGGCCCATTACCATTTGAAGGCAGTGATTTATTCATGTATTGAGTCATTCTTTATTCATCATGAAGTAAATGCTCATTGAAGGTCTCCTAGATGCCAGGCTCTGTCCTAAGCACTGGTGATATAATAGCATGCATTTTTAGTGGAGGACACAAAAAAATAAATAACTAAATAAATATAAATTTTAGAAAATGATAAGTGCTGTATATATAAAACAAAAGGGGTTGAATAGGGTGGTGGGCTGGAGAGAGGTGGTGGTGAGAGGAGGATGCCACGTTAGCTAGGGTGGTCAGCAGGGCGTCTCTGAGGACAAGGTATTTGAATTGAGATCTGATTAATGAGTGAAGAGCATGTGCCGAGGACCTACGTCGCAATGAGCTTGGTGTGGTATCAGTGTGCTAAGAAAGGAGTCAACCACAGGAAGTGGGGCAAGAAGTGGTGAGAGACATTCAGGTAGGCTGGGCCCGGGACATGCAACCACTGTAGGTCAAGTAAAGAGTTTGTATATCATTGTCAGAGTAAGTGAGAAGCCCTGGAAGGCTTAATGTTGGAAAGTGGCATTACATGGGACACATTTGAAGCTGACTACTAGTTTTCAAAGGGAGGCTTTTTTTTTGGTTTGTTTTTGTATGCTTTCTTTTTTAATTTTTTTTTTTTGCCTGTCTTCTGCTTTTATTTTTGTGTTTACTATACAAAATATGCACATCTTAACTGTCCAGCTTCATGAACTTTTTTATAGGTGCATATGCCCGTGTAACTCCCCCCATATAAGGTATATTGCAATTCCACACACCCCAGAGGTTCTCTCATGCCCTGTCCAGTCATTACTGCCACCACTATGATGACTTCTATTACCACAGTTTAATTTTGCCTATTGCTTAACCAAAATGTAAGTAGAATCACATAGAACACATTGATTTGTGTCTAGGAAGTATTGCTATGTAATATTTTATGAAATTATAATCTCACACTTTATCTGACTATTGTTGAGCCTTTGGGATGTTACCAACTTAGGGTTATTATGAATAAAACTGCCATTTACATCCTTGTACATACCTTTTGGTGGACATATATGCTCATTTAGGTTGGGTATATACTTACGAGTAAAATTGTATGTCTTAGAATTTATATATTTAGTAAATACCATAAGTTTTCCAAAGTGGTTGTACTAATTTACATTTCTACTAGAAAAGCATGAGATTTCTGTTTTCTTCCCATTCTTAGAAATGCATATTATTATCAGTCCTTTCAATTCTAGCCATTCTGGAGGGACTATTGGGAAGTTCTCACTAATTTGGGGGGGGGGGGCGGCGAAGGAAAGGAAAAGTTTCTTGTAAGTGGTTTTGATCATTGTTGATTATGTAATTTGGTTTTAAAAGTTTGGTTTTCAGGCTTCCTGGCTTTCATTTCATATTTCTAACACCACATTATTTTGTTTTCCTCTTGCAATACCCCAAGAGCAGTATAAAAGCCAAGCATGCTGATATGACATCATTGGTTCATTGTCTTTCAGGAATGTGATATTTCATCTTTTATAGAGTGACCCTATTCCAAGATAGGAGAGAAAATAGAAAACAGGGCTTAGAACTTGAAAGAGAAAATTTGGGTCAGGCTCCAGCTTAATGCAGTTTCCATTCTTAGAGCCAAAGGCCGTCTGGTCAATGCACAAAGGGAGTCGCTGGAGGAGTGGGGACTATTGCTTTCATTACATGCTCATTATACCACTGCATCAGGGTGTCTAGGATTTTGCCCTAACAATGAAATTAACAGTGTTATGCATCATTTCCTGTTTTGGAAAATGGAGTCTTTGGTTTTTTTTTCTTTTTCTTAAAGGCTAATTGTATATTGTTTTTAAAAAGTGGGTTGATAATTCATCATATCATAATTAAACTAATTAGAATACTATTGTTTTCCAACAGCTTCAATGAGGTCTTTCACTTGGCAGGGAATCTGTGAGACCAAAAAAATATTGCCATTTGTTAAAAGATGGAGAAACTCTGATGACAAACGACTCTATTCAGCTGCATTTTGGTTAATAAGATTTATGCATTAATCTAGTTATGCTTTGTTCCCTCAAGTTTGGCAAACTTCTGAAGTTTTCCAATTTTCTACTGTGTCTCTCCTGCTACCCACCCCCATCACCTCCTTTGAGAATTCCTGGCGTCTGAGCTAAAATAGGTGGAAACATTCTCCTTTTCCAGCCGAGGCTCCCCAGCTTGGTTGGAATGCTCGTCTGGTTGTAATAGAGCCTGCTTTTCGGCCAGCAACTCTTAAAATAGCTCCTCAGCTTATAAAGCAGAAAATAGAAGTTCAGGCCGCCCAGTCAGCTTTCGGATGTTCTGGCTGCTTGCTTTGGGGGGCACTGTTGCTCCAGCTTGAGCACTCCAGCGGGGCTCTGGTGAGTGATGGCTCTCCGTTGCGCAATTTTGTATCTGCACTCCTTGTCAAGTAATCATTACAAATGCTTCTTGGAGGAAGAGATGGCTTCGGGCAAAGGTCTGCCTTTCTAAAGACGTGAGGGCCTGAGGGCTGGGCATTGGTTGGTCCGTGGTAAAATTTTCTCCTTTGACAGTGTAATTAAGTGCTAATTAACTAAATGCGTGTAAATGTTGAAGGCTGAGATAAATATCTACATTTTCTTAATCTATTTTCCTTCTCTAAAATTTGATAAAGGAAATTTGGATTTAATGGAGGATATATGTCAATTTTTTTTCCAAGATTGCAAATTTGCTTAGAAGGAACTCCCAGCCACTGGTTGGGTTTTCCTGCAGGAAAAGTTAGCAGCATATAAATATAGAAGAGGGACGATAAAATGCGGATGCAATATTGCAATAATTATGTTAAGGAGGCTTAGCGGAGCTACCTTTTGGAAACATCTGGTTTGTTTCTGTTCTTTCCACATCCTGCAGATGTTGCCGAACCCATGAAATATACTGACAGGAGAATACATTAGCTCACTGAGTCATTCCAATGAATAAAGCAAAGAGTAGCCTCTTAACTTTCCAAAAATTCTAGTTAGAAAAGAATTCTGCATTCAGAGCAGGCAGAGATTAGGTCAATAATTGAGAGGGGCCCAGGGCCTTCTAAAAGTGTCAATAGTGATCTGTTCTTGCCAAAGGGGAAAAGAGACACTCTGTGGAGGGGCAGCCAGAGTCATAAATAGAAATCTTTGTAATTCAAGTACTTTCTCATTACCTTCTGTGGTTAGTGATTTAAATGAGGGCTGAAGAAGGGGCAAGGGACACCCACTCCCTCTGTGGTGGGTAACAGAGCCAGGGCTCCTGAGCCCACCTTGGTCAGCCATCCTGCCTCTCCTGGCTTCTAGGGCCCTGAGTGAGACTCAGAGGCTGAGGCGAGTGCCTTGGGAAGGGGATGCATAATTGAGGTACCATCTGTGGCATGGGGCTGATGACAGCTGCATGATGCCCTGACACTCCTGTGTCAACACCCTCCCCAAGCAGAGAAAGACAGGGCAGGCACATGTACGCTGAGCTGAGCTTTCGGGAGAGCCAATCAGGCATCCCTGAGGGGAGGGTCTGGGGAGTTTGAGTTTATTAAATAGGAATTGGTTGCCTATGAGATTAACACCCTGAAATAAATGCAAAGTTAAAAATATTTTGGCCTCCAGCCCACTTGGCAGGAGGATTAGGAACCTGGAATGGTCAGAAGGACAAAGCCTTAAAGGGCCAATGTCATATTTAGTTTCTGGCTGGCTGTGATCTCTAAATTTCTCCATCATTTACATCACTCCTTTGGGTTACAGCGTCATGTGTTCTGAAACCCTTATTAAAATGTGTAACAGATGTTTTTCTGGCCACCAGCCTGGCAGATGAGAAGGACACACACATACAAACCCATCTCTGACAAACTAGTATTTCTCTGGTTCAGCTCTGAATTGTTGAACTCTGGTTACTGACATCAGTCTTGTTTGCCTTCTTTCCTCTGGGACAAAGGGATGACTCTTTAGGATGCCTCACAAAAGGCTGTTTCTTGCGTGTTCTCAGAGGGTTTCCGGTTTCCTTCGGTCACCGAGGAAGAGTCACTATGGCTTGAGCCAAAGCCTTCCATTTTAGCAACAATTTTATGTGTGGTTCCACAAGGCACCTAGCTCCCAGCTCCACCATTTACTCCTGCTCCTGGCTCAGAAGGAATCTGTATGGCCAGTAGTCATGGCCATCCTGGCCATGCACATGCAGGTTCTCACTGAATTCAGGCAGATAGTAAAGAAACAGAGGAGCCAAAACAAGGTGGGCCATTCCTTTATTAAAGTCTCGCACCTGCCGATGAGCAAACACACAGGGCCCCCAAAGCCACTGACGCATTCTCCAGTTCCACAACCGGAAGAATCTTCTCCAGTTTCTCCTAGAATCAAGGCCCTACCAGTCTCAGTAGGGCTCCCAAAGCCCCTCAGCTCTGGTTCCCCATCTGCACACCTTCTCTTTCCCTGCCAACACAGCTTCTTCTTTGGCACTCTGCATTCCCTCTGTGCTCACTCTGCTAACATGGCTTCTTTTTCCTTCTCCTTCTGCTCTCTTTCTTCAAAACTTTCTGGCAGGAAAACCTCTCCTCCAGCACACATTAGCAAAACAATGGCCCTTCCTAAGCAGGAAGGTAATTTGCAATTTTACAGACCACATATACCTGGCACTGACCAGCCCCCATAAGCGAGCAAACATGAAAATCATATTTTATACTTATTTGACCAACAAGATCTCTTATTGGAATTACGTAAGAGCTCTGCCTCCTCAGAGAATGATTTTAGATCCCTCCCTCAACATTTCTTCCCATTAGGGTTTTAGCCCCCTTTCCCTTTTCTTCTTCAAATGGCTAATTTTAATTTTGATTCTTTAGCCATATTTCCCTGTGCTCCATTGACAGATTAAACCCAATATGACCAATTTTTAATCATTTTTGAGAACTTTTGACACTTATGTAAGTGTCACCTAAGGAAAGAGGTTTAGCAGCATCATTATTTTCATAATAATTTTTAACATTCATACCACCTTTTAAAGCATAAATGACATGCTTTCCCATCTTTATTTAACTGCTCCTCAAAGCAATACTAATGCAGGCAGGGCAGCAATTGCAATGTTGATGTTATAGGTGAGAAAATCAATGTTCCCAGAAAGCAAAGCTATTCGTTCAAGGTCATGAAGCCAATGAAATGACATATGACCCATTTTAGATTCCAGTGCTTTTCTTGGGCATAGTAAGCCCTTATGATTACTTTAACATGGTAGAAACTTAAAAAATAGTCCACAGAATGGGACTCTTTTTGTAGGGCAGTGTAAATATGCTAAGAATGTGAGGAAGTAAAGGATTTAGATAGAAATAGAGATAAGAAGTCCAGAGCTATTTTTTCCTGAAAATGTATACTGCAAGATATCAATAGGTGTATTGTTAAGAAAAGAATTCCATAGCCAAATAGGCTTGATAGATATTAAATTAAATTAAGTCATGAAAATTTCTTGACTACAGCACTGTGAGAGTCTTGGACTTGCATTATGAATTCTCAAGGTAGGGAGGGACCCCGAGTGTTATGAGCATTTTGCAAATATGTTTGACACAGGACTCCTCTTGACTGAAGCAACTCTTGAGAACACACTTTGGGGAAAGTTGGTTAGAAATGCCACCATTTCCTGCCTGAGAAGGTAGGCGAGTCGGTCAAGGAAAGGAAAGATGAGAACTGTTAAGATATCAAGAAAAGATCTAGAAGTCATGTTTATGCTGCTCTCTAATTATTGAATCAAAGAATTGAATCGTCCAATTTTGTAGGTTTTATGTTAAGGTCCTACAAGGGGTAAGACTGGTATGTCAGTATTTCTGAAGCAAAATTTTATTGGAAGAGAAAATTGGCAAGACTGAGTGAGGTAAGAATGCAGTGAGAGCATGAGGGAAAAGGAGGTCAAGTTCCAGACTTGAGTGTCGTTAACTAGTCTTACCTGGGTGACCTTGGTCAAGTCACTACACCATCTGGATTCTGTTTATTTTAACTATAAAATGAGAAAAATGGACTAAATTGTTCCTTTCACTGATTCTGTAAGTAAAAGTTATATGTGTTAAAGTGTGATAATGGATGATTAAGGTGAGACCGGCTGGGAGGTGATTTCTCATGGAAGGCTGTGAGAGGCCAGGTTAGCATTGCCAGAGGGAAGGGGTGAGAGACCAGGTAAAGTCAGAAGCAATTTGCTTCTGGACATCAGCAAACAAGGAGTCTGCCCTGTTCCCACCCCCACTTCCCAATAGTAGAGTCAAATTTCAAAGTTGAATGACCCCAGGATCCCAATCTGAAAGCCAGAGAAGAACCAGTAGATGGCCACCACTGGCCTTAAAGGGAAAACAGAGGTTACCTGAGCACTGAGACAGCAGGCTTTGGACAAAAAAGGTTGAGCTTTCCTCGAAGAGCAATGAAAATGATTAATCAGAGAAACTACTGAGAAGGAAGACAAAATCATCAAAGAGACAAGGAGCCTCAGTACAAGGAGTTGGTGGAAGAGTCAAGGAACTGGAGATTGATCATCAAACCAAGTGTGAGGGAAGAAATGGGGAGGGAGAGAAATGGGATGTGATGAGAAACAAAAATATCAGAGTGAATATGGTTTAGTATGAGCTGATCTTGATCCCCAAGACATAGGAGGGGCTGTTATGAAATGCTTCTCCACTCAAGACCTAAAAGGTACAAAAAAATCTAATTCCATACTTTTCCTTTCAAAGAGATGCTGGCCAGGGTCCATGAGATAAACTGAAATGATAGTTCATGGTCTGAGTGTGAAAATGGTTCTGTCCTAATAGTCCTTGAGTCTGGGAGTACAATGATGGATATGAATTTGATGCCTATTTACCACCCATTCCTTGGGTGATGTGAAAGTAATTTCTCCTCTCAGAAAGGTTTATTCTCACTGGGCAGCAGAGAGCAAAGGAATAGAAAAATTTGATGTGAAGGCCAATACTTGCAGGAAGACAAGATTAAAGCCTTTAAAATCTGAAGGGCTGAGTGAACCTCCTGGGAACTGGAGCTATTTAGTGTCTGTGTGTTCCCCAGGTAGCCATCATCCCCTTGCTGATAGGATATGGAAAGCAAGGCAATACAAGGGTGCCTTAGTATGTGTTTGTGGTGGCAGGACATAAGAAGAGAAGGCGATAAAACTTCAATCAGACTTCTCAACAAGACAAGCCAATTTATGGCAACCTTACAGTGTTCATATAGACTCTGCCTGTGTAAGGGGAACAAGGTCTCAGCTATCACCCAGCAGGTCAGTCCAGTGCAGAATTGTTCTTTGTCCTGCTCTTCTCTAATCTTGCTAAACTCTGCAATGTGTAAATAAACCAAGTATTAGGCTGACACAGATTAGAAGGCTCCTTGGCTTTAGGAGCTCTAGAATTCTGTTGCAAAGCCAATTGCTTGGGAATTTTCTGCTGCAGCAGTGCCTACACTGGCTAGCACATAACACAACCACACCATTTAAGAAAAGTATCCTAATAGAGGGGAAATAAACCAAGATAAAACCCAGGTGCTCTCTTCTATTTTCACTTATTGTAAACAGAAGGGTCTTGCTATGACCTTGCCTGGGCTGGACCATAGTGAGAAAAAATGACACAGCTATGATCATGTCTATCTTTGAAGGGCTCGCAAAGGGCATACTTTTATTTAAATAGGGAATAATAATTTCTTAGACAATCCCTTGGCAAATAATACAGTTGATTTGATGTGTAGAAATAACCTTATCTCAGGTTGTTTCTAAGAAATGCCAAGAGTAAGCTGAAAAGTGAAAAAATCAGCTAGATGTCTAGATATTTCTAAATATCCAGATCCTTAGCAGCATGCCCATCTGTTCAGCTGATTAGCACTTTTGTCTTGGAGAAAGTAATGGTCTCTTGCCACCATAGACATCCAAGTCCCTGTGTGTAAATGGGTGAGAATAACATGTCCAACTCCTCTCACATGAGTTGGCTATAGTCAGGCCTGTACTGCCCTGGAATTGCAAATTTGTGTTTGGGCAAAGGTTGGCTTTTCCCTCCTGCATCTAGTGTGATCAGAGGCTCAAGAAATATATGTTGATGCAAAAATGGGCAATGCCAGGGAATTTAGATCTACTTTTTTTGGTCAAGGAGCAGCACAACATTGACTTTTGTTTCTATAGATCTTTACTTCTCATCAGCTATGAATGATGTTTTTCCCCTTCTCCCATGATGGTCTTTTCTCACTCTCTCTGACTAGCTCTTCATGGACTCTTTTTTTTTTATTACCTTCTATCCAGTGCACATAGGAGGTGCTTTATAGATATTGATTGAGTGAATGATGTTCTCTTGAGAAACCACATATAGACTTTTCTATGCTAAGCCATACAACCTGCTCTAGGTCCTCTTCTTTTCTTCTTTAGATCACTTTAGCTTCCTCTTTGTGTCTGTCACCACCTATTCTGTCCCTGGAGGTTCTTTCATGCAAGGGGGACTGAAGAGCCACAGTGTACCAACTTCCCTCTTCCTTTTTGCCCCTGCTATAGACTGAATGTTCATGTCTTCCCAAAATTCATATATTGAAACTTAATCCCTCATGTGATGGTATTCGGTGCTGAGGCATTTGGGAGGTGATTGGCTATGAGGGCAAAGCTTTCATGAATGAGATTAAAGCCTTTATGGCAGAGACCACAGAGAGCTCGCTTGCCCCTGCTGCCTGCCACATGAGGATGGAGAGAAAAGATGGCTACCTATGAACCAGGAAGTGGATTCTCACCACTCTACTGGGGTCTTGATCTTGGACGTCTAGCCTCCAGGACTGTGAGAAATTAATGTCAGTTGCCACGTAGTCTATGGTATTCTATTATAGCAGCCTGAACGGACTAAGCTCCTGAAGATAAGCCCTCTCTCATTATGAAGTTTTCCCTTCTGATCACTATAGAGAATTACATACAAAGATAACAAACAGAACCTTATTGTTCTCATAGTCTCATTTCTGTTCTATAGCTCTTATTTTCTCTGATGTGGCTAGTGGAAGAACTTGCTTTGTTTATTACTGTAACCTGAATATAACTGATGGACCACATGGTCCCATCTGTGTATAAAATAGATTCAAAGAAAGAGCAGTGTGTCAGGGAGGAAAATAGTAGAAAGATGTTTAAATCTTATTATTCTCGGAGAACGGGAGTTGGCAAACTATGTCTCACTGGCCAAATTATTTTCAAATAAAGTTTATTTTTTCTAAATAAAGTTTTATTGAGACACAGCCATCATTGTTTGCCTATTATCTATGGTTGCATTCAAGAGACAGTGACAAAGTTGAGTAGTTGTCACAAACACTGCATGTTCCTTGTTGGGCAAATGAGTTTGTAAAATTTGTATTTTTTGAGTTTGCTTACTTTTAGTGTTAAAAAAAATAGTGCTAGGCAGTGCCAGGTATGTGATCTGTGAAATTGCAAATTACTTTCCTGCTTGGGAAAGGCCATTGTTTTGCTAATGTGTGCTGGAGGAGGAGGAGGAAGCCATATTTTTGGAGAGTGAGAGCAGAGAGAATGCAGAGTGCTGAAGGAGAAGCTGAGGAACCAGAGGTGAGGGGCTTTGGGACTGGTGAGACCTTTGATTCTAGGAGAAACCAGAGAAGATTCTTCTGGTTGTGGAACTGGATAATGTGTCAGTGGCTTTTGTGAGTTCTGAGTGAATGGGAAGTGTTTTTTCCCTGTGTGTTTGCTTGCTGGTCAGTGCAAGTCTTGAATAAAGGAATGGCCCACCATTTTTGGCTCCACTATTTTTTTACTGTCTCCCCGGATCCAATGGGAACCTGCACCAGCATGGCCACAGTGAGGGCTGTGACTACTGGCCTTACAGTCCTAAAGCTAAAAATATTGACTATCTGGACCTTCACTGGAAAAGTTTGCTGATTCCCATCTCAGAAGAGCACTCTTCATAAACAGAAAACAGTTTTTCTTTATTTCTACCAAACTCAGAGACTGCCGCAGCAACAACAGCTAGCCTCTCAAAAAAGAAAATAATCCTTTTTGTTCTCTCAACTTCCTATAAAATAAAATATCCCTCCTTGAAATCTGGCCTAGGTAGCTCCTGACTCCTCCATCCTTACTTAACTCCTTTTCTTCTTCTCTTTTTGTTATATCAAATTCTGCTCTCCAGGTAGTAATCTTCATCTTTTCCCCTAAATTCTAAAAACTTGACCTTGACTTTGCTCATTTCAGTGTTGGCTCTTTCTACTATTTACCATAACTTAAGAGAAAACTTAGGATTCACACCAAAGGGGGACTTCCTTAGGAGGGTGTATGAGGAGGAGGAGCCTGGGAAGCTGGTGAAAACTGCACAATTCGTACCTGTTACATAATGAATCATTTTGATATCATTACACTCCTGAGGGGAGACTCACCAACAGCTGGCCTTTACGCAGTTCTGGCCCTTTCATCTGAATCTGGAGCTCTTCATGATGTCCTCTCTTCCTGTGGAGATGACTGCTTTCTCTCCTCACATGGGTCTCAGGTGGAAAATCCCCTCTCCACTCCCTATGATGGGTAGCCATCTCCCAGGGCCTCTGCCCCTCCCAAGCAGAATCCCGTAGGACATTTCCTCATTCCTCTCACAGAATTCATCTCTGCCACATGTGCTTGATGCTTACATGCATATACATATATATGGGTTTGTTTGTTTTTTTAGGAATTTCTTTCTCTAGTTATGTAAATGAATTTTGTTCATTTCAAACAAAGTGAAAATATAAGTTTGGATAAATTTTAAAAATCAAGTATAATCCTATATGCAGAGATAACAAGTATTAACTTTAGGTATGTCATTTTGTAATGATTATTTTGTTAGTATGTATGCAAATCTTATGCATATATACATACATATATATATACACAAACAAATGTATGATTATTAAATCACATTTTGGTTTAGAGTGCATACTAAGTTTTGTATATTTTTTCATTTAGTGCTACAGCCTGTGTTCTTTCTTATGGGGTTTGTATACAGCTTTGTACTTGAACAATTGTTTTCACGAGGGGAAAGCAGGTTTTTCTAATCAGAGTTATAAATTCCACGTGGCCGGGGGTAGCTTCTTCTTTAGTACACTGTTCTTGTTTCCTCACCTCCATTCTCATCCCCACCAGCAACCAGTGTCATTGAGTAGAATGAGTTGTTTGATAAATATTTTCTAAGTAGACTTGAATAGAATGATGTGCAACACACCCATAGAGGAAAACTGAGCGCCCGGTCTTCCTGCTTGTTCTGCCACACAGAAAAAAAAGTAAAATAAAAAAAGAAAGTCACAGCTTCACACTAGCTGTGAATGGGTCCTTGGCAGGTACACAGCAATACCCCTGCTGAGCTAAGAGCCCAGTGAATCCTCTGCCTGGTTATTTGGCTAGTCATGCTGAATTGAATGCTACTTTCCAAACCAAACAGGTTCAAGCCAGGGCTCTTTCCTTGCTTTGGTTTTGGGTTGGAGTTTCATCTGCAAATAGTCTTTCTATCTCTTTCAGAAATCTATAATAATGGACTTACAAGAATCAGACTGATTTGAAGAACACTTCCCCACCACTGTTGTCTTTCCTTAGAGGAATTTTATTACATATTGCCAAGTAAATTAGATTTGGCCCCTTATTTTATTTATACATAAAACCAAGCAAAGAGATTAACCATGGGATAAATTAATCACAAGGTGTAACCCAGCCAAGTGTTTTCTTTGGGGGACAAATTAAACAATAACCCCCCCCCCCAATTTTTTCTTTTTTATTCTATCACATAATTTAGCAGGTCTCGATGTCCTGCTGGCTTAACTGACCTAGTGATTTTGTTTATGTTTCTAATTTACTTCTTTGCAAAAGTTAATGTCCCTTTGCTTTAAGCATCCAATATCCAAACTTTTCTCTTTTGTCCCAGTCTTCCTCCAGAGCCCCCCAACCCTTACCCCATTCCTTAGACGAAGAACCTCAAGGGTCACTGAAATTAATGAAAAACACAATCACAAAACATGAAACTAGAGGTCCAATCTGTCTCTAAGGGGCTTTGTTTGGGTGTATCACATTGCATTATATGATGTAAGGGCTTCGCATGGGTTAATCAAAATGTAACTTCAACCCTTACTCAAATCACCTGTTGGACTGCCGTTTGCCTGAGGTTAAGCCCTCCTGACGCTGCTGGGTCTGTAATGCATTTAGCTAATAATAATCCCTTCCATTTGGGAGAGTGCCTTCTACTTTTCAAAGCCCTTTCACTTCTATATCTCATTTGTTCCTTACTCAGCCCTGGGAAACTTTTCCCATTTTATGGATGAGGAAACCCAGAGGAAGTTGACTTCCTCATGGTCACACAATCAGTCTCTCCAGGTGAGCATGTACTCTTCTCTTTCTCTCAGTGTTTCTGTCTCTCTCAGTGTTTCTCTTTCTCTCTCCTTTCCTCTTTCTTTCTCTCAACTATTTTCATAACTCACTAAAATTTAAGCATCTTGTTTGTGTTTCCACTTACCGCTCAGTATATGTTCCTGTAGTTAAAAAGAAATACAATCAGCCAGACCAGGTGATGGTGCGGTGGATAGAGCATCGGCCTGGGATGCTGAGGACCCAGGTTTGAAACCCCCACAGTCACCGGCTTGAGTGGGCTCGTCCTGCTTAAGCACGGGCTCACCAGCTTGAGTGTGGGGTCACTGGCTTAAAAGTAGGATTATAGACATGACCCTATGGTCGCTAGCTTGATTCCAAAAGTCGCTGGCTTGAAGCCCAAGGTAGCTGGCTTGAGCAAGGGGTCTCTGACTTGGCTATAGCTGGCTGGTCAAGGCATATATGAGAAAGCAATCAATGAACAACTAAAGTGTCGCAATGAAAAATTGATGCTTCTCATCTCTCTCCTTCCTGTCTGTCTGTCCCTGTCTGTTTTCACCCCTCTCTCACTAAGAAATAGAAAAAAAGAAAAAGAAAACACAATCATATTAAAATGTTGGCCATGATTTTATATTAGAAATTGAGTTCTCATTTTAGTGGTCATATTCCAAAATCGATGGTTTAAATGCAACCAATCATGAAAAGAAATCTAAATGTCACCTAGTCCATACCTGGGCTCTTAGTCCCTGCTTTCAAATTGACATAAACTGGGACAGTCTGAGAGTGACTGACCTCAATTTTATTGAGAAGATTTTCCCATATCCGGACTTTTTATAGCCTTTCCTAGTCCAACTATCTTTTTAGTAAGATGTGTTTGGTGTAAGTAACCTAATCCTTCCCTCTGCGATTTGAGCCACTTTCTCCTTATTCTGCTCTCAATGAAGTTTGCAAACAGCTCTTCTCTTCTTTATCCAATATCAGATTCTGCTTTCTTCCCTCACCTCTTGCCAAATTTGAGCTTTTTGCATCAGATCAGGATGGTTTATGACCTAAAAAAGTTGGACATCCTGGAACTTATTTTTCTGATAAAGATATAGATTCTTTAACAGAAAACTTGAAAGTTTTGGTAGCAAGTTGCAACCAGAGTAAAAGCAAACTCTGGTTTCTCTAGGGCCATGTTTCTTGAGTCTCAATTTCAGAGAATCCAGAGACAATGACATGCACTCCCAGAAATAGGGACATGAGGAGGTCTTGGCCACATGTAGGCTTCCCTGTGCTTAAACTAAGCTGTGGAGCTGTAAGCTATAATATAACTTGTTCAATCTAATTTTCTAGTCCCTTTTAATGTTTATTTCCATTTTGTCATCCTCTAGCATCTAATAAATTCTTGTTTAAATGCTCTGCCTAATCTCAGCTGTGCTACTAGGAGTCTAGGAAAAGGTTAAGCATCCGAGCTCTGGACTAAGTATTAAGGAGGGAAACATTCCTCTCTTTCCCCAGGGCTAATGTAGTTGAGCCAGAAAGCCAAGGGAGAGCTACATTTCAGATGCCAGGGACAAAACTGAGTGGTCTCATCACCCATCCCTGTTGGAGAGCATGCTTCCATTGCTCTTCTAAAAGGATCTCTATTTTATTTTACTAAGGATTATAGTGGCTTTTATTTTGATAAAGAATCTTATCATTAATTCATTTAGCAAATTTATTGAGCACTCAGCCTATGCGATAGAGATTCAAATATTCCTGTGATAACTTTTCTGCCCTCAAGGACTAAGAGTCAATAGGTAGATCAAACCGAATCATCAATGACTATAATGTTGAGTGTGGGCAGTCACACAGTAAAAGACATGCTTTTAGGTTCTGCTAGGGGGGATAAGAGCAAGCCTCTTATCCAGTGGTTTTGGTGGCATTTGAACTGGGTCTGGGAGAGCAGGAATTTATGGCTGAGCAAAAATATGGGCAAGTCATCTTCAGAATTTAATGAGTTTGTGTTAAGGTAAGGATGGGGGAGGAAGTTGGACAGCAAGATAAAACCAGATCATAGATGTCACTGAAGGAAGTTATGAAAGGCTTTGAATGCCAGTGTCAGTAACTGCCATACTCACTCATTTGCTTATGGTATAGCTGGTGAATTTCACACCTAGTGGTAGACTCGGGGGTGTTACGTTGTGGGCAGTAGAGCAGAAAGAGGATGGACTCCAGAGTCAGGCAGGTTGAGTAGAAATCTTGTGTGTGCTGCTCGCTGGTGTGTTACTTTGGGCAAGTTATACAACCATTCTTGGCCTCAGTTTATACTTCTACAAAATTGGGGGAAAATAAAAAGAATGCACTAATATGACCATTGTAAGGATTGGATGAGGCAGTGTATAAAAAGTGCAAGATTCAGCAGGCGTGTAAAAGAAACTGAATTCATGTTTATTTCTTCCTAGGAATCAAGGGAATATTACCTACAGAGTCTCTGCAAGCTTTCTCATAGGTACTCATAAGAGGAACCTGGGTTGTAGGGAGGGTGTAGTAGAATTTTTTATCTATTACCTTACTTCCAGCATAGGCTGGCTTCTATCTAATAGCCCAGTGGTATATTGTTGTATTCTAAAATAAGGATGGGTACATTACAGCTCACACCCAAATCCAGCCTGCTGTTTATAAATAGCCTGGGAACTAAGACTGGCTTTTAATGATCGAGGGGGAAAAAAAATCAAAGGAGGAATAATATTCTGTGGCATGGAAAACTTGTATGAAATTCAAATTTCAGTGCCCATAAATACACTTTATTGCAGTAAGCCACACTTACTTCTTTACACATTGTCTGTGGCAGGGTTGAGTAGTTGTAACAGATGAAGTGGCCTGCAGAGGCTAAAGTATTGACTATCTGAGCCTTTACAAAAATCTATGCCAAACCCTGGCCTAGATCACACCCATCCTAATTTTTGTTCCAAGAGTTGTGGCAAACCTGTACAGTATGAACACTGGCTAAGTAATATTAGAAAATTATTATTGTTTACATTTTAGATTTTGTGAGTTTGCTTGAGAAACTTTGTGCTGAGTAATGTTTGCTTACTTTCTGGAATGAGTTTCCAATGCCTGTGAGCTCATGTTGCTTATTGTCCCCTCTCCACAGGAGCATCACAAGCACGAATGAAAGGAATATTTGGTCCATTAGGTCATTTTAATCTGCAAAGCTGAAACTAAGTTTTCACTATGAGAGAAAAATTTGTTGTGAAGTTTAAATAAGCAGTTTATTTAAACCAGGGGTAGTCAACCTTTTTATACCTACCACCCACTTTTGTATTTCTGTTAGTAGTAAAATTTTCTAACCACCCACCGGTTCCACAGTAATGGTGATTTATAAAGTAGGGAAGTAACTTTATAAAATTTATAAAGCAGAGGTACAGCAAGTTAAAGCATATAATAATAATTACTTACCAAGTAATTTATGTCGGATTTTCGCTACGTTTGGCAGAATAAATCTTTATAAAACAACTTACTATAGTTAAATCTATCCTTTTATTTATACTTTGGCTGCTCCACTACAGCCCACCATGAAAGCTGGAACACCCACTAGTGGACAGTAGGGACCAGGTTGACTATCACTGATTTAAACTCTTTCCTCCCTCTTTCTTCCCTCCCTCCTTCTTCCTTCTTCTATTTTTTTTTCTCTCTCTCTCTGTATAAAGTGATTACAAAACCTAAGTGGTATAGACCATAGCAGCTATCAACTTTCAGTAGCTTTCAACCTAGAATCAAAGTATACGCAGGGTACCCTTGAACCAAGAAGAGAAATGCTCAACTCAGACAGGGAAGATCAGGATGACTTTCTGAGAAGATAATAATTGGTCTAAGACTTGAAGCTTCACTCAGATTTGTTCCATGGAGAGTACAAGGAAGAACTGTTACCCGCCACAAAAACCCAGAGGGGAGCAAGCCTGGTGTGTGGGAGCCCACAACGAGGGCAATGTGGTTGAAGGACGAGAAATTGAGGTGGGGCTGGTACTGAGAGAAGTGGCTGAAAAGAGTAGGGACTTATAAACAGCTTTGTTCATTGTGCCAAGGAGCATGCACTTTTACTTAAGGGCAAGAGAATCCAGTTAGTATTTTAGAAAATCATTAAGAGCCAGTGTGAAAGATGGATTGGACTGGAACAGAACTGAATTGGTTGTTAGAAAGCCAGTTGCTGTAATCCAGGCAAGAGAAGGAAAGTAGAATGGAACACTTGGTAGAATCTGGGCTTTGTCCTTTGGATCACCAAACCTTCTCTTTGAATTTATCCACTCACTGCATTCTTATTTATGTGCCTGCTTATGAACTCTGGAGAGGAGAGATTATGCTCAAGTTGCACTTAAAGGTCTCGTGGCTGAACACGCTTCATAAAGTTGCCTAACAGGCCAATTGTTGAATTAATGTTTTTTTTTATCTCAGAGCCTTTTCATTTAGTAAGTCGTCTTGGTTAAAGCCCCAGTAAGTATCATCCTAGTTAGAGCAGTGCCTCTAATTAGCCTGGAGCAACTGGTGCTACCCTGCCCTTTCCAAGTCTCCTGCTCTGTAGAAATCCACCATCTGGGTCAGTAAAATAAAAAGATATTAGGGCCCTAGCTGGGCAGCTCAGCTGGTTAGAGTGATGTCCTGATATTTTTCTCTCTCCCTTACTCCCTCTCCAAAATCAATAAATTAAAAAAAAAATAGAACTTCTGGTCAAGGTGGTGGCATAGGTAAATGCAGTACTCGAATCCTCCTACAACTACATCAAAATTACAACTAAGCTACAAAACAACCATCATTCAAAACTACAATAATAAAATGAGAGACTGATAATGAAGGTTAGACTCACTTTTATTAAAGTGACAGTTTTAATAACCCCCTCTCCTTCCTAGATGCATTAAGTCAGTCAGTAAATAAATTTTAGCGTTTTATAAGGCAAAACTTCTAGCATTCACTATTACTCACAAATGAGGTGACCTATCTAGAAAAAAGGTCCTCTGGCTCCAGAGCTGTTGAGACAGATCAGGTGGGCATTTTCTGGGATGGCACACAGGGCGTTTCTGCTTTGGGGAAGGTTGGATGAGGTAAGCTTTATGACTGCTCCAACTTAAAGATTCTAAAGCTCTATTTATTGAAAGTCTACTAGTTGGTGTATTTATCCCCATTGTTTCTCTTTCTTTTTGTTTTTTTTGTTTTTGTATTTTTTGTTTTCTTTTGTTTTTGACAAAGAGAGAGAGAGAGAGTCAGAGAGAGGGACAGAAGACAGAAGAGAGACAGATGAGAAGCATCAATTCTTCATTGCAGCTCCTTAGTCTCCTTAGTTGTTCATTGATTGCTTTCTCATATGTGCCTTGAACAGGAGGCTACAGCAGAGCGAGTGATCCCTTGCTCAAACCAGCGACCTTTGAGCTCAAGCCAGCGACCATAGGATTATGTCTACGACCCCATGCTCAAGCCAGCAACCCCCTCAACCCCCAAGCTGGCGACCCTGGGGTTTCGAACCTCAGCTCTCTGCATCCCAGTCCTACACTCTATCTACTGTGCCACCGCCTAGTCAGGCCCTATTGTTTTTCAGTGTTGGCCATATAACAGAAACCCTTTTACAGAAGATATGTTTAGCAAATGCTAATGCAAGGCTGAAAAGAAGAGAGAGGGAGTGAATATAATCTGACCCTCCAAACTTGAAGCTGTGGCAGATCCTTATAAAAAAATGTATTATTTATTTACCTTTTGGTACCCTGAGCCACAGTGAATTTATACTTGGGTCATTTGTGAAATGCATCAAAGATGTCTTTTTTGTTTGTTTGTTTTATTTCTAGTAGTCCTTACATAGGATTCCTATTTCCATGGAAGCAGTAAGTGGACAATGAGAAATGAGTAGCATTTCAGTAGTCCAGCATTACAACTCTCTAGTATAAACTGATTTGTTTGGGTTGGGGTGGATAGAATTTACCTTGGGTTTGATATTTCAACTCTTACCTCATAGCCTACTTCAAAAACTATAATTAGAGTATACTTGAAGTGAAAACTGATTTGGGCTGGGAGACAAGAAAGTTGGGGTTTAGTGCTAGTCTATTATGAACCAGCTATGTCTTCTTCATCAGGGACTCCCTTGATGACCCTAGGTCTTGCTGTCTTCATCTACCTAATGGGATAATAGACAAGACAATTGAAAGGTCTCCACATGTCTCTCCATTTTATAAATTAACCATCAATTATTTGGGGAAAAATGTGTTGACAAGCATAAAATGTCTTTATATGGGCTGACCCAGGAATGCTGGACCTCTAGGATGAACACTCAGAGTTTCATGTTAACTCTGCCAGACATTCAGAGAATTATCTTTTGGTTTGTTCTTAGAATTTGTCCACTCAAGACACAGAAGACACATAGCTCTTCTGGGAATGCGATGGTTCAAGATATTAGTATTATGTTGATGGGATGTGCTGTTGAGACCAAGACATGGATTCTAAAGTCATGGAAACATTGCATTTTTGTTAAACTCTTGTGTGGAAAGGATAAACATTTTTTTCTCTTCTAGTGGTGTTTATATTATTCACCAGAAACATGATTGATAACACATAAGAAGGAGGTGATAGTATATTTATGTGAGACTGACACAAAGTAATCCCACATGGAGAAATATCCTATAATGCAACCATTAAGAATGGCTTGACCAAAGTGTTCCTATTTCTCCAAGGAAAAATATATCTTTTAATAACTGAATAATTCATTTATTTTGATTCTTTAGACTAGATTATGACCTGAAGTTACTGCAGTACTACAGGAAATCAAGTTTGATTTTGTAATATAGTCAAATGAGTACTTTAGAGTGCCATGTCTAAGATCAATAAGGAAGCAGTAACTACATTTACTGTCATATGATGATATTGATGTAAAAACATAATGGTCAAAATTATAAAATCAATTTCATAATTTAATCAGAAATGTTTATTGATACTGTTAAAGTTGAATTCAATAGCTTCTGGTATGTAGTTAATTTCCTACCTGTCAGAAAAAATGTATTGAAATGTTCTTTCTTGAAAATGATTGTAGTTCATTCTATAGAGAAAACAGCAAGTTTCATGCTAATAGATAAAGGTTTCTTCTCTCTCTAACCCTGAATGGTGAATGCTAGAAGATTTTGTTTGGTTCTCTTAAATATGACTATATATATAGACCTACACATATATATTTATATCAATCACTCAAGTGACTGGGATGATAATTTCCTAAAATATAATCAACTGCTTTTTTGAGATGAAGACAGAGTTTTAACTTTACTGTAAGACTGCAGAAATAAATAAGCAACACTTGTATGGAAGTGTGAGAGCTATGTGAATATTCAATAGCCCCTTATGAAATTGTATCTAGTTATAAAATAAATGAGAAGAAAGAGGCAGTTCTAGAGACTGAAATTCTTTGATGCTTGTATTTTGCTACTAGCTACTAGTTTTGATCTTTATTCACATTAAATGGAAAATATCTTAATTGAAGCAAGTCTCTTAAAGGAATGTCTGTGTGACTTGTATGTTTGATATAAAGCTGTGGATTATGAGATATTATTCAACCCATCCAATTTAAATGAGATAAAGGCCAAATTCTAAATGTTTAGCAATTCACTCAGATGTATGAAATGTCTGTATGTCATGACAAATGACATAATTTTGAAATCCTGCATGACTCTCATAAATTGTCATTTTCTTGTCAAAACCTAATAATGGTTTCCCATTGCCTGGTGGATAAAGTCAGGTTTTTTTATATTGGCATTCCAGAGTTTTTATTATCTGTCCAAACTCTTCTGGCTCAAAGTCTTGCTCTTCTGTCACACTCTCCACTTGGTCAAACTTGCCTTTGAACTCTCATGCTTTCTCCTTTGTCTCAAGTGGCTCATGCTTTTTTCTTTGTCTGTGATAGTTCACTATCATATTGTCTGCTTAGCACTTTTGGTATTGATTCGTGCCTTATTCTACCTTGTACTTACATTTCCTTTTTGATTATGTGTCTTACCTCACCTATTAGACTATGAGATCTCCAGGGGTTAGTATTGGGTCTTATATCGTTCAGGACATTAAGCAATTACACACTTAGTAACTGCTCAGAGTGTTTGGTCAACTGAATGATCTGCAAAATTGTTAAGATTAGAGTTCCCAGGAGCAGCATTTTGGAATGCAGCCAAATTCATTCTGTGGGTGGACTTCAAGTCACTTCAATGAATCAGAATGGAAAATCATTACTAATTAGAATCATAAAATTTCTACACAGGATGGAACTGTGGATCTCAGTGTTCAAAGAGAAAATGGAAGCCCACCAAAATGTTTAAAAACATATTTACCGTCAGAGTCACAATCAGACTGCAGGTCTGATACCTGTTTACTCCTGTATACACCAGGATGACTTCTGAAGAACCAATTCTAATTATCCACTGAGAGTAGGAAAGGGATAAAAAGAAATCCTTTTAGTATTAGGTGATGCTCCAGATGTTTTAAGAATTGATGACAGAAGATACCAAGAACCTGTATTTGGGTTTCTAGTTATTAACTTTGATCTTTGGGTATGAAATATTTAACTATAACAAGTGAAGCCAGCAGTCCAGCAAAGAGCAAAGCTAAACTACCTAAAAAGATATACTGACTGTATCTTGAATCTGAATTCACTGGATATATGCTCTGATCCTAGGTTTTTGTGGGATGTGTCTTTAGGATTTTCTACTATTTCTCTCCATTTGGGCTGCTCCCAACATTCCAGAGCCATTTCTCCTTCCTGGAAGTTGGCTTTTCTATTTGTTTTGATTTTTCTTCTAATGTCAAATACTCACATTAAAAAACCTACTAAAAAATTTAAAACATTTATTTGGAAAGATATACTCATCCCTATGTTCACTTCAGAATTATTCACAGTGGCCAAGACATAGAAACAAGCAAAGTATCCCTCAACAGATGATTGGATAAAGAAGATGTGGTACTACTCAGCCATAAGAAAAAGTGAAATACTGCCATTTGCTACAACATGGATGGAGCTTGAGAATATCGTGCTAAGTGAAATAAGTCAGAGAGGAAAAGTCAAGAACCACGATTCCACTGATATGTGGGATATAAAACTGAAAACAATAAATGAACAAACAAGAAGAACAAACAAACAAAAGCCCATAAACACTGACAACAAGTATGACAGTTACCAAGGGAAAGGGGCTGTGGTGGTAGTAAAGGGTAAAGAAGGTCAAATATATAGTGACAAAAGGAGATTTGATTTTGGGTGGTAAACACATAGTGCAATACACAAATGTTGTATCATAGACTTGTACACTTGAAACTATATAATTATACTAACCTCTGTCACCCCAATAAATTTAATAATAATAAAAAAACCAAGTCCAAGTTTTTTTAAATAAAAAAAAAATACCAAAAGAGAAACACTGTTTCTGCCTTTCCTCCCACCTTCTAATCTTCTGACGGTTCCTCTACCTGGAGAACATAACAAGAAGCCAGATGGCAAGGGTGTCTGGGAAATGTAGTTTGCAGGCTTCCAGAACTGCAATACAGAACCAAGTGAAAAATGACAGGTTGTGGGATGAGAAGCAAAAGATAAATAACCAGCACAGAAAGAAACATTATAAGAATTAGGAGCTTCGGGAGGAAGGAATGGTTTTACAGGAAATAAGTTGTTTTTATTAGGGATACCTTATATCACCAGAGAAAGGCTAATGCTTCTGCTCTTAGAAATGCATTAAAAATAGGGTACATTATTTGCTGGAAAAGACCTGTAAAAGTTAATTAAATTCTATTACTTGTGATCATGTTTTGACATAAAAGAAAAGCTAGTTGAAGTAAAATGTAATAAATATAACAGCTGGGTAATATGTATATATCAACCTCTCCATATGTCTCCCATTATCAGGTGTTATATAACAGAATTACATTTTCATTCATCTACAGACCTCTAATAATTGTGAAGAGGTTGCTCAAATTAGGAAGATCTGTAGGAGCATGAACTGCAATGTTGTTCTATTTCCTTTTTTATAACTTACATATAGTATACCTAGGGAACAGAACACTGATGCTTTTGTCAAGCTACCAAACTATTAAAACTCAGTGGTAAAGCTCTTGACTCTTCCCTTGTACCCTATAAGAAAATGTAAAACTATTGATCACTTCCTGAGTATTTCTTCTCCTCTAGGTCCAGTCTTTCCCACACTACTTCCTTTCCTCCCCTTTCTGTGTTCTGTTAAAACAGAAAACACCCATATCATAAGACTTGCAGACAGTTCTACAAGCAGACTACCGACACTCTGTCAATTATCTGCAACTGTGAAGCCTGTACAATCAAGTTCAGAATTTATGGCTGAAGAGGCTAGCTTTTTAAAAATACAATTTGCCTATTATATTTCTAAATTGGTTTGAATAGAAGAATTCTTTTCTATTTTCATCAATATAATCTTCACCTTATGACTGAAACTTGAAATGACCCTCTTTAATTTTCATTGTCTTCCTTGGTAATTATGTGGCAACTATAGCCAACAGCTTATGGACTTTTTATCCTTGTATCTATTGTCTATTTCTTTGCCTGTGTGAAAACATAGATCAAGATCTTTACTTGCTTTGAAGATTTTCCTGACTATATCAATTTATAGTAATCTCTGCAGCCTTCAAAAAAGTGTCTTTATAAAGATCAAGGCTTCATGTCACAATTAGTTAGGATTGAACTAAGAAGGGGTTCCCATTCTCATTTATTTAAGGAAACAGAGGGGCGATGATGAACAGGTGAACTTAAAAGGCTTTCTTCATCCCTTGTTGGCTTCCCGTCAACAAAGAAGTTTCCTCCTCATCTCCGCTGTAGCCGTTGGTTCTTTGGTTCATATCCTGGTGTCAAGTGTTCAGGATCCTCCATGTCCAGTTACTCAAGTATCCACTGCCAATACACAGATGAACAGCCCTCACAGTGGCTAGGGCAGGTCATAGTGGTGCTTACCAGTGTCTGTGTTTATTCTCCTCTTCCTGGGCATATTCTCCAGCCCCATTAAATCTAGGTGGAGATGTGGGTCTGGTTCTGGACAATAGGGTATAAATAGCTTCCTGGCCTCTATAATATTTGATCTCTTGTTTTTCTCTTTCCTTGGGCAGATTCAGAGGATTTAATGGGACTCTAATCAGAACCACTTACTAGGTACTACCTGAATCCTTCAGTCTTGCCTGGAGCAGAGCTGGCTGACCTATACCAAGAGGAAATTAACTGTTGTTGGGTTAGGTAGCTGATATATATCATGATAACCATCATCATCATCATCACAGCCAGTCTTACATATCTGACTAATAAAAATACACATATCTTGAAGAACATTCATTTGATAAATTAAGAAGTGTAGCCTTGAAGGGATTAAGTAGTTTATTCAAAGCCCCACAGCTAGGAATTGGCAAACTCAGGTTCGCAATATTAGATGTAAGTTAATTTAACCAGCAATCTGATGGCTACCCTGGCTCTGGCAGCAATATACATGGGGAAGTTTAGGTTAGTTAGGAAGACCTGCTAACTTATTGATGGAAGACTGAGGAACAATCTGAGATTAAGATGTACCTGACAGGTGTCAGGCAGATTGAGGAGCTTTGTAAGTGAGTTCTATCTGTGTGTGTGTGTTTGTTTTTTACAGCCTCAATGTATCACCTTTCAACTCTAATAACCCCCAATGGAAGATACCAACCACATTTTTATCACTTCCACCTGCAACAGCCTAATAAAACCAAACCCTAACTCTAATGCAGCTACAAAACCCACAATGGGTGTCCTAAGAATGTAGTCAAAGAAGCCCAGGGCCACTTCCTGAACTTGATGCACTGGCTGGTTCAGGAAGAAAGATCAAGGGAGCTAGCCTTCTACTTTAAGAATACTCAAACTGAGTCTGAATTTTCCACTAGATAAGTTAATTTTTTCTATGATGTGAAAGAAACATAAAGAAAAGGCAGCATATATTTTATCCCTTGTCCTTTAAATTCTGTGGTTTACCTAAGCATCTAATTTAAACTGGTACATGAGAACAAGCAACCAAAAATGGCAATTTTGTAGACTTTAACCGCATTATTAGATTTATCACTTTTTTCTTTTTAAATTTTTTATTGATTTTAATTTATTGTGCTTACATAGATTCAAATGTCCCACCGAATATATCTCCCTCTCCCCACCCCGTGTTCCCCTTGATATCCCCTTTGACCCCTCCCCCAATGCCCTCCCCCTTTTAGATTTGTCACTTTTGATTCAGCAGGGTTTCAGCTTCCAGTTCTGGACTTCTACTTTCCATTCTTGCTTCTGGACCTCTGGGCTTTAACCAAGTCTTTTAGGGACTGCTTTGGAACCTTTGGATTTCAGCTTTATATCCAACTCTCATCTTTGCTCAACCTCTGCTTTTTGAAAGGAGATTTCTTCCTCCCGAATGGAGCAATGATATTCGCACCATCCCCACGTCTTCTGCTTGAAAGCTGCAAACTTCTTTTCAGGAAGTGAAGGTTACGACAATAGACCACTGCTAAACATAAGACACGGTGGCCTTAAAACAGGTTCAAAGGTAAGTTTTTCCTTATCTGCCAGAACCTACACCATTTGTCACAGACTTAGAGCAAATGACTACTCTTCAGATTTCTTCAGTAATATGGAATGGGGGCTCAGCCAGAGGCTCTACTGCCTTTATCCTCACACTCCAAGTCAAGCTCACTCTTTACTGATGGTGATATTTGGAACTTGATGGGACACCAGATGTCCCAGCAGTCTTTCCTTAATGTAAGCTTCTATGATCAGAAAGCTAAGTGGCTATATTTGCATATGAAACTGTTTTCTATGGCAGTGCTGGGAATATTAAGTGACAATATTCCATGGAGCTCTGAAAGCTTGTGTCCTTAGCAATGATTTAGGAAGACCTGTTGCAATGACTACAGTTAAATTGGCAAGCTGTGCAGCTGATGGCCTTGATGTGGTCCTTCGGAGTGTCTCTTAAGCCAGCTAGTACTTACACCCTGAATTGTTCTCAGTGCCTCAGAATGAATTAAAAGCATATAAAAACCTTACCTGATAGGAACTTCCAATCTAGTTATGTATGTGAGACATACACACAGGAACATTACAAGGTGACATGTACACAAGGTGAGAGAGTGGGACAAACTGTTTAAGCACTGAAGGCACTGAAGGTGAAGTCAAGGGCATTTTGCTTAGCTTTTCTTCCATATATTTAAAAATCTCCTAAGAAAGAAAAAAAAAGAAAAAAAAGAGGAATCAGTATTTGGCTCTTTATTTCCAATTTTCAAAGCTGACAATGAACCAAATGTGTTTGCTTCAAATATGCAAGAATGAAAAATAAACTATGACTTTTTAAATTAGGAATTCAAGTGGTATGTCTATAATAAACACCTCTTAGAATGTCCTGTGTGTATTCTGCCTTAGAATTTTGAAAAGTTCCTAAATCCTTAGTTCTTGAAGTCATCAATGTCACCATTTATTTTATTTTCCTGCCTTTATTCACCTGCACTTATGTTAGCATTTACATTCACTTTGGAGGTCTTTGTTTTTGTGGAAGAATCCAAAAATGTTTAAAAGGTTTACTCAGCTTAAATTTTTAGAATCAATTTGATTGAATCAGGAAACATCAAGCAGACTAAAAATATTAGCTTTAATGAATCTTTTGGCTGTGAAATTCTGCTCTAATCTTGGAATTTGTTTCTTATGGGCCCTAGACATGAATGCAATAGACAAACAAGAAGAATGCATGGATCATAAACCAAATACAGACACAGAAATCAGGGACAGTGTAAAAACACTGCTCAGGTTCTGAAACAATGAGGAATTCTCTTGAGGGATTTTAGACAATGTGGAGAAACAGTTACCAAAGCCGCAGGAACGCCAGACCTAAAGCCCAGGTGGCAGAATCAGAGTTTAAGGAGATGATGATGAATTACCCAATTCCTTCCTTAGATGCTTCTCAGAATCCCATGGTGAAAGAAGCCCTGCTCAACAGGTTTTCCACAAAGTTGCAGGAGTAACTGAGCATGAGCAAAATGAGGGAATGAAGTTGAAACTAGAACAAGAGAGAATGAACTAGGAAGATGGGCTCAATATCTTAATCTTTTAAAGATATTTTCCAGGTGGATCGACCAAGCTGTGTAACATTTCCAAGCATGTAGATAAATCTCCTCATCTATCATGATGTCACCAATGACCCTAAAAATCTGCGGTCTGTGGTTCATCATGAGCACATTTCATGGATGCTTTGTTATTTTTCTTGAAGGAGGGTAAACTCAGGTATTTGAAGTTTGGGGCTCACTCTTTATATATGGCTCAGGCTGAAGTGCAAGTGTATTTGAATTCACCCTTCAGCCTGAGAATGTTTGAGTGTAAAACTACAAGGCCCTTTATTAAATTTAAAATCATGGGTTACGTGTTGAATGGCCTGTATTCCATCCCATTGTTTAAATTCATCAAATGGTCACTCTGGAATTATTTCTTAAAATTGGGATGACTTCATTTGTGTTTGTTTTCTCTTTCTATTAATCCATGACAAACTGTGAAATTTGCTATTTTTACCATAACCAGGCCATGAAATTTGTCATCTCCCTCTGTAATTTACATGGAGCCTTGGCTATAGATACATTTCAGGCAGGATGATTGCTTTCTATCTGACGCAGGGACCAGAACAAAGGAGGGAGGGAGACACACAGAAGAGAACACAAATAACGTAAGAAAAGACACAAGGAAGGGCATTTTTCCTCCTTTTTCTTTAGTGCTGTAAAGTCTTCTAAAATATGCCGACTGCTTCCTAGGGAAAAAGGTTGATGGGACAAAGTAAGGCACTATTGTCAAATCCAAGAGGCATTGAAATGACACTCCAGGGACAAGGGAGAACTTATTTATAAGAAGAGCTGTCTTGACAAACTAGAATGAGTTGGAGGGATGTGATGGAAACTTGTATGAGTAATGTGATCAGAAGGCATTTAGAAGTAGAGATTCAGAGGCAAGCCACCATACCAGTATAAGAGCTTTAAAGCTTGTCCACAAGCTATTGTTCATAGGATGGTGAATTTCCCCTTCTCTCTCCACACTGTTTCCCAAAATTGAACACAAATTACTTTCTTCCATGTCAGATAGATGAAAAGTCCCCGGAACAATTTGCATTGAAAATTATTGAAAATTGTGCAATAAAGTTCTTATATCTGTTTCTAATGATCATCTTGGTTGGGGAACGAAAGGAATTAAAACAGTTTTCACTGTCCATTTTTCTGATTTGTAAAATACAGCACCTTCCTTGAACTGTTGATTCTGGCAAGCTGGGTTTTTGAAACTGTGGCAATAGTTAACTGATCACTGCAATGAAAGTCACTAAGCCAAGTGGACATGCTGTTTCTCCACTGGAGATATGGCTTTGGTATTGTGAACTTCTTCTGAAGGAGGAGAAACATGGCTTTGTTTGAGGGTGGATATGAGGCCAGAAGTGAAGGATCTGGGGAAGGAAGAGACGTCTAAGCAATAGCTGATTCCCCAGTGTTTCCGTCTTCCTGAGCTGAAGGGAAGTGGAAGAGCAAGGTGGATATCACATAATCACATGAGCCTCAGCAGATTGAAAAGGAATGATGCTTTGGGGTCTGACAGAATGCATTTAGACATTTTTCTCGAGTGAGAGAACACTTTCGTTTTCTAGAATGCAGAGTGATTTATTGCAAGTGGGTTATCACTTCTTTTTTTTGCATTAGATGTAAAGTGTGAGGCGGTTGTAGAGAATAGAATAGAGCCCGTTGCTTTAGCTAACTTGTGGTTCTCTTTTGCTCATGGTGAACAAGGATTGCGTGGAGCAGGAAATCTCAGAGGCACATTTAATTACTTTATTTTCTCTTTCACTTTTACTTCGACATCAATTAGAAAATACAAGGTCCTAGTTCCCTCAGTCTGTCATTATCACATAAACCTGCTGTGGCTCATTCTTACTTCTTTCCCATCTGTGGAAGAGGTAAAAATAAATAAGTGCCAGATTTCCAGATGCGCATTTGGAAAATATAAAGAAGAAAAAAAGAAGGCAAACATACAAAATCTTCTTATACCCCATGAATAACCATTGTTTAATTTTTTTATTGTGTTTACATAGATTTTAGTGTCTCCATGAATGTATCCCCCCTCCCCCAAATTCCCCTCAATTTCTCCCCTACCCCCTCCTCATAGCGCCCTCCTCCTTCCCTTCAGGTTTAATTCCATTCCTCAGTTCACATTATTCCTTGGATTCCTCAAATGAATGAGGTCATATGATATTTTTCGTTCTCTGCCTGATTTATTTCACTTAACATAAAAGTTTCCAAGTCCATCCATGTTGTTGCAAAAGGTAAGATTTCCTTCTTTTTCATGGCCCCATAGTATTCCACTGTATATATGTACCAAAGCTTTTTAATCCACTTGTCCTCTGACGGACACTTGGGCTGTTTCCAGATCTTCGCTATTGTGAACAATGCTGCCAGAAACATGGGGGTGCATTTCTTTTTTTGAATCAGTGATATGGTGTTCTTGGGATGTATTCCTAAAAGTGGGATAGCTGGGTCAAAAGGCAGATCTATTTTTAATTTTTTGAGGAATCTCCACACTGTCTTTCACAGTGGCTCCACCAGTCTGCATTCCCACCAGCAGTGCAGGAGGGTCCCCTTTCTCCACATCCTCGCCAGCACTTATTCTGTGTTGTTTTGTTGATGAGCGCCATTCTGACTGGTGTGAGGTGGTATGTCACTGTGGTTTTAATTTGCGTTTCTCTAGTGATTAGTGATGTTGAACATTTTTTCATCTATCTCTTGGCCATCTGTATGTCCTCTTTAAAGAAGAGTCTATTCATTTCTTTTGCCCATTTTTTGATTGGATTGTTTGTCTTCCTGATGTTGTTTTACAGGTTCTTTATAAATTTTGGTTATTAACCCCTTTATCAGACATATTATCAAATAAGTTCTCCCATTGTGTGGTTTGTCTTTTTATTCTTTCATCTTGTCTTTAGCTGTACAAAAGCTTTTTAGTTTGATATAGTCCCATTTGTTTATCCTGTCTTTTATTTCACTTGCCCATGGAGATAAATAAGCAAATATATTGCTGTGACTGATGTCCATGAGCTTACTGCCTATGTTTTCTTCTAAGATGATTATGGTTTCATGACTTACATTTAAGTCTTTTATCCATTTTGAGTTTATTTTTGTGAATGGTGTAAGTTGGTGGTCTAGTTTCATTTTTTTGAAGGTAGCTGTCCAATTTTCCCAACACCATTGTTAAAGAGACTGTCTTTACTCCATTGTATGCTCTTACCTCCTTTGTCAAATATCAATTGTCCATAAAGGTGTGGGTTTATTTCTGGTTCTCTGTTCTGTTCCATTGATCTATATGCCTGTTCTTATGCCAGTACCAAGCTGTTTTGAGTACAATGGCCTTGTAGTATAACTTCATATCCGGAAGTGTGATACCTCCCACTTTATTCTTCTTTTTCAAGATTGCTGAGGATATTTGTGTTCTTTTTTGGTTCCATATAAATTTTTGGAATATGTGTTCTATATCTTTGAAGTATGTCATTGGTATTTTAATTGGTATTGCATTGAATTTATAAATTGCTTTGGGAATATAGACGTTTTAATAATGCTTATTCTTCCTAATCATGAACACGGTATATGCTTCCACTTGTTTTTAATTTCCTTGATTTCTTTTATCAATGTTTTATAATTTTCCAAGTATAAGTCTTTAACCTTTTTAGTTAAATTTATTCCTAGATACTTTATTTTTTTCTGTTGCAATAGTGAAGGGGATTGTTTTCTTAACTTCTATTTCAGACAATTCATTATTGGTGTATAACAATGCCTCTGATTTCTGAATATTGATTTTATATCCTGCCACCATGCTGAATTCATTTATCAGGTCCAGTAGTTTTTCGACTGAGACTTTAGGGTTTTCTATATACAGTATCATATCATCTGCAAATGATAGTTTTACTTCTTCTTTTCCAATTTGGATGCCTTTTATTTCTTTTTCTTGTCTGATTGCTGTAGTTAGGACTTCCAGTACAATGTTGAATAAGAGTGGTGAAAGGGGGCACTCCTGCTTTGTTCCTGATCTTAAGGGGATTGCTTTTAATTTTTGCCCATTAATTATGATATTGGCTGTGGGTTTGTCATAGATGGCCTTTATCATGTTGAGGTATGTTCCCTGTATTTCCATTTTGCTGAGAGTTTTGATCATGAATGGGTGCTGGATTTTATCAAATGCTTTTTCTGCATCTATTGAAATTATCATGTGGTTTTTCTCCTTCCTTTTGTTTATGTGATGAATCACATTGATTGATTTACAAATATTGTACCAGCTTTGCCTCCCCAGAATAAATCCCACTTGATCATGATGTATGATTTTTTTCATGTATTGCTGGACCCGGTTTGCTAATATTTTGTTGAGGATTTTAGCATCTAAATTCATCAGGGATATTGGCCTATAATTTTCTTTCTTTGTGTTGTCTTTGCCTGGTTTTGGAATCAGAATTATGCTCTGCTCGCCTCATAAAAGGAGCCTGGAAGTCTTCCTTCCTCTTGAATTTTTTGAAATAGCTTGAGAAGGATAGGAGTTAGTTCTTCTTTGAATATTTGGTAGAATTCACCAGTGAAGCCATCTGGCCCAGGGCTTTTATTTCTTGGGAGTTTTTTGATAACTGTTTTGATCTCATTTGTTGTAATTGGTCTGTTTAGGTTTTCTGACTCTTCTAGATTGATTTTTGAAAGATTATATGTTTTCAAAAAATTTGTCCATTTCACCTAGGTTGTTTAATTTTTTGGCATACAGTTTTTCATAGTATTTTCTTACAATATTTTGTATTTCTGTTGTGTCAGTTGTTATTTCTCTACTCTCATTTCTAACTTTATTTATTTGAGTCCTCTCTCTTTTTTTCTATGTGAGTCTGGTTAAAGATTCATCAATCTTGGCCTGACCTGTGGTGGTGCAGTGGATAAAGCATTGACCTGGAATGCTGAGGTTGCTGGTTCAAAACCCTGGGCTTGCCCGGTCAAGGCACATATGGGAGTTGAAGCTTCCTGCTCCTCCCCCCTTCTCTCTCTTTCTCTCTCTCTCCTCTAAAATGAATAAATAAATAAAAATAATTTTAAAAAAAGATCCATCAATCTTGTTTACCCTTTCAAAGAACAAGCTCTTGGTTTTATTGATCCTCTGTATTGTTTCTTTAGTCTCTATGTCATTTATTTCCACTCTGATCTTTATTATTTCCTTCCTTCTACTACCTCTGAGCTTTACTTGCTGTTCTTTTTCTAGTTCTTTTAGATGCATGGTTAGGTTGTTTATTTGAGCTTTTTCTACCTTTTTAAGGTATGCCTGTAGTGCTATAAACTTCCCTGTCAGTGCTGTATCCTATAAATTTTGAGTTGTTGTACGCTCATTATTATTTGTTACTAGGATTTTTTTATTTCTTCTTTGAACTCATTGTTAACTCATCCATTATTTAATAACATGCTATTTAATTTCCATGTGTTTGAGTATTTTTCAGTTTTTCTGTTGTGGTTGATTTCTAGTTTCATGCTATTGTGATCAGAGAAAATGCTTGTTGTGATTTCAATCCTCTTATATTTGTTGAGACCACTTTTGTGCCCTAACATGTGGTCTATTCTAGAGAATGTACCATGAGCACTTGAAAAGAATGTATATATATACTGCTGCTTTAGGGTGAAAGGTTCGAAGATATCTATTAAATCCAGTTAATCTAGTGTGTCCTTTAAATCTGCTATTTCTTTGTTAATTTTCTTTCTTGAGTATCTATCTAGTGATGTTAGTAGGGTATTGAAATCCCCTACTATTATAGTATGGCTGTTGATCTTGCCCTTTATATCCATCAAAGTCTGCTTTATATATTTAGGTGCTCCTATGCTAGGTACGTAGATATTTATAATGGTTATATCTTCCTGTTGGATTGCTCCCTTTATCACTATGTAGTGACCTTATTTATCTCTTTCTATAGCCTTTGTTTTAAAGTCCATTTTGTCTGATATAAGTATTGCTACTCCAGCTTTTTTTAAATTTCCATTTGCATGAAATATTTTTTCCATTCCTTTACCTTTAGTCTATGTGTATCTTTTGTTTTGAGGTGTGTCTCTTGTAGACAGCATATGTATGGCTCCTGTTTTCTTATTCATGCAGCTACTCTATGTCTTTTGATTGGATCATTTAATCCATTTACATTTAAGTTTATTATTGATATGTAGTTGTTTATTGCCATTTTATTCTTTAAAGCTATATTCCTCTTTTACTATATTCTTTTCCCCTTTGTTCTGTTTACAACAAGCCCCTTAACATTTCTTGCAGCATTGGATTGGTTTGGTTGTAATAAATTTCTTGAGGTTTTTTTTTTTTTTTTTTTTTTTTTTGTCTGGGAAGCTTTTTATTTCTCCTTCAATTTTAAACGATAGCCTTGCTGGATAAAGACGTCTTGGTTGTAGGCTCTTGTTCTGCATTACTTTGAATATTTCTTGCCATTTCCTTCTGGCCTCAAGTGTTTCTGTTGAGTAGTCATCCTTATGGAAGCTCCTTTGTAGGTGTTAGCGTTTTTTTCTCTAGCAGCTTTTAATATTTTCTCTTTATCACTTAGCTTTGGTATTTTAATTATGATGTGTCTTAGTGTGATTTTTTGGGGTTTCTCTTTAATGGAGTTCTCTGTGCTTCTTGAACTTGTGTGACTTTTTCCTGCATCACTTTAGGGAAGTTTTCAGCTATGATTTGATTGAATAAGGTCTCTATCCCTTGTTCTTTCTCTTCTTCTTTAGGAACCCCTATGATGTGGATGTTGTTTCCCTTTAGGTTGTCACAGAGCTCTCTTAGTGTTTTCTCAGATTTTTTCATTCTCTTTTCTTTTTGCTACTCTGCTTCTGTGTTTTTGTTTATCTTGTCTCTAAATTGCTGATTCAATCCTCTGATTAATTCAGCCTGCTTGTAATTGCTTCTAGTGTAGTCTTCATTTCTGATATTGTATTTGTCATTTCTGACTGGTTCTTTATTACTTCAGTGTCCTTTTTGATGCTTTTTATCTCTTCATTTATGTGCTCACTGTGTTGATCCACTATTGTTATAAGATCTTTCAACATTCTAATAACACTGGGGAACAAAATTTTTGTTGCATCTACAAAAGCACTTTTTCTTACCTAATTCAACTATGCTGATCTCAAATCTGACATTAGTTTTTCTCTGTAAGCTACAGTTTTTTTGTAATTCAAGATTTTAGGTTTTTATTTGAATGTAAAATTTTCAACATTTAGTTTAATATAATGAAGTAGACTGTCTCCTTGCGCATCATCTTTGTGAAAATATAATAATTTATATAATGCAGTAAATACACTAATACACTAAAAGATATGATTGCATCAGAATTTGTTTATAATTTCAAAATAGAACATATTAGAACACTTATTTTAATCATAATATTTACGCAAAACTTATTTAAATTTATTTCAGGCAAAAATTTGCGTTTGTAGCTCTTGCGTTTGTGTACTTGTTGAGGATAATCTCGTTTGATGCTCCAGCAGTAGTCTGCTCATCACTCACAGCTCCAAGATTTTGGGGATACTTATCAAGGTGATTCAGGAAGTAAATCTTAATGCTCATGTTACATCAATGTCGTGGAAAGCGAACAGCATTCTTTGAACCAGAAGTTCATAGGTTTCTGGTTTTTTGTTGCCAAGGAAGTTCTTTGTAACTGCCACAAAAGACTGCCATGCTGCTTTCTCCTCCTTATTCATCTTCCTGGCAAATTCTTCATCACGTATGAGGGTTTGAATTTGAGGTCCATTGAATACACCTGCTTTTATCTTCTCAAAAGACAAGGCAGGAAAAGCAGAAATAATATATTGAAAGCATTCACTTTCTATATTCAATGCCTGAACAAACTGCTTCATTAAGCCAAGTTTGATGTGAAGTGGGGGAAAAATGATCCCGTTTTGATTAACTACAGGTTCATTCACAATATTTTGCATCCCTACTTCCAGAGCTTTATCTTTCGGCCACTCTTTCTGTGTCTAGTGTTTCTCCTGAGCTTGGCTGTCCCACAAACACAGAAAGCAAAGATACTTCATGAAACCTCTCTTGTCCTACAGGAAATTTACCATTTTAAGATCCACACAAATGATCCAGTTATGCTCCTCATACTTCAGAAAGTTGAGGACAATTTTTATGTCATTATAATCTTCTCACAGATGAGTTGAATAACCAATTGGAACCGCTGCATAAACATTACCATTGTGTAAGAGAACATATTTCAGACTCCATTTAGAGCTGTCAAGAAATAGCCGCCATTCTGTTGGACTGTAACACCTAACTGGCTGAGAAGACTGCTGATATCATGACAGTAAACAAAGTATTTGTCTTCAGAAAAAAAGTCCACAAAAATTTGTTCACGCTTCCTGAAATGGGATACTTTAGCTGGCCGGGGAAGTACATTCTTTTCTTGAAGCATGGAGGCTAGTAACTCAGCTGCTTTCTTTGATAGGCCCAAATCTCTTACTAAGTCATTCAATTTGGGTTGGCTAAACTGCTGAGGGGTTCATGACTGCTTGGCATCAGAAGAAGACCCTTCAGATTCCACAACCATTTCCTCATGCATCTTATCACAATACACTTGATCACCATGTTCACTTTCTTCGTCCTTAGAAGAAATAAAACCATTGAAAACTGGAACCAGGAGTGTCTCAGAGTGTGGGATAGGTTGTATTGCTGAAGGAATATTAGGATATGCAATCATATGCTGTTTTTTCTTGCCAATGCTCTTTGTATGGATCAGACAGAAATAACAATCACTGCTGTGGTCCTTAGGTTCACACCAAACCATGGGAATACCAAAAGGCTTTCTTTTGTGTTTTCCTTTTGTCCAGTCATGAAGCATTTCCTCACAATTATGATACACAATATGAGGAGCCCAAATCTTGTCTTGATCACTAAAGGGAACTTGAAAATAGGCAATGTATGCATGTGTCACAAATGATGAAATACTGCGCCTTTGACGTTGAAGTGTGTAACAGCCACATATATAACAGAAGGTGTCAGGACTATTCTTACATTTATGCCTACTCAAAGAAGCCATGATTCAATCTTAAAACAAAATAAGAGGGTGTTTTTATCAGATAATAATTTTTTACATTTAAAAACAGCTACAATTATGTAAAAGTGATGTTTGTAAAACATTAATTGCCTTGTGGTTATGTTCAATCTAAGAGTTGTTGCTCTTTAACTCCAATTTAAAAACAATACATGCCATTAACCGTAACAAAAAGAAATTAAAATTGCATAAAAACTAGAGCATGCACCAAAAAACAGATTTCAGATTTGGAATCAGCGATGTAGAAATATATAGAAACATTTCTAAAACCTCATGCAATAGAAAATGAAAAAAAAATTTGTTCCCCAGTGTAATCATTTTAAACTCTGCATCTGGTAGTTTGCTTATTTCCACCTCACTTAGTTCATTTTCTGGGGATTTCTTTTGTTGATTCATTTGGATTGCAGTTCTCTGTCTTCCCATTTTGTCTATGTTGCCCTGGACTTCCCTGGCCATGGCCTGGTGCAGATCAGTGGAGGTCACTGCCTATGACTGATTCTTATCCACCTTTTGAGAGCTACAGGTTATCCAGATCTTGTCGCTGCCTCTGCTGGGTCCAGGTGGCATTGTAAATATCAGCTGCACTCCTAAGCTTGCTTTTATCTACTCTTGGTCTGGTAGAAGTTCCTTTAAAAGTTCAAGTTTCCCTAAAATAGGCTTTCTATTGTCTCTTATTGCTGGCTACTTGTTGGGCTCAGTATATTGCTGGCTACTTGTTGGGCTCAGTACTGTAATTTAGTGATTAGGTACAATATTAGATGTGGCCTACTCCTTAGCCTCAGGTGTCATTCTATTAAGACATTTTATTTACTTATTTTCTTTTCTTTTTTCTTGTGTTTTATTTAGCACTCAGTAGGGTGTAGTCTCAGGGGTCCAGTGGGTGTGGCCCCTGAGCTCCCATTGTGTGGTCTGTCTACCAGGCCACCGCTGCTGTTGCTGCCCGGGAATTTTGGGCTCAGGTACTGCTGACACCAGCCCACCTCCGCGACTGCAGCTGCCCTGGTCTGGCTCGCGTGTGCCCGTATGCTTGGTTGGACTGCTTCTGGGGCTGCCTCGGTTGACTCAGATTTCAGTGACTGCCTGGGGTGGGGGCATGTGTGCCCACTGGGATCACCACAGAGGTCGCCTGTGCTTTTGTTGCCACTGAGGGTGCCCCCGCACCCTGAGCTGGTTTGCACCCTGGCCCAGATCCCTGCAGCAGCTGGTGTGACTGCAGGTTCCCTCTCTGCTGACGCTCAGGCCTTCACCCCCACCAAGGGCGGGCCTCTCAGTGAGCAGGACTGTGTGTGTGCCTGGACTTCCGCAGCGGCCGCAGCGGTTCCCGGGCCGGCTTGCGTGAGCTAGCTCAAACTTCCGCAGCCGCACCCTGCTGCCTCTGGCCTGCCTACCCTGGGCGAGCACTCAGCAGTGCGAGGTGGTGGTATAGCTTAGACCAGTGGTCCTCAACCTTTATTGGGCCACGGACTGGTTTAATATCAGAAAATAATTTCATGAACCGACCTTTAGAGGGGGACAGATAAATGTATCATGTGACCGAGACAAGCATCAAGAGTGAGTCTTAGACAGATGTAACAGAGGGAATCTGGTCATTTTTAAAAAATAAAACATTGTTCAGACTTAAATATAAATAAAATGGAAATAATGTAAGTTATTTATTCTTTCTCTGCGCACCGGTACCAAATGGCCTATGAACCGGTACCAGTTCGTGGCCCGGGGGTTGGGGACCACTGGCTTAGACCTCTGCACTCCCTATTTGTGTCCCTAACATGGTGCCTGGCTCTAAGCGCCTTTGTTCTAGCTAGGGCAGGGGAGCCTCTGGTGGATGGGGCACTTTCTTTCCTTTGCTGGTGATGCCGTTCCCAGGAAAAATGTTCACTTTATATTTGGGGACTGACTCAGCCCAGGGGATAGGGTGTCCTCCTGGACTTCAGGAAAGTGGCTGTGAGCGAGACTCTCCTTGAAGTTCCTTTAATATGGAACACGGGTCTGAGAGTCCTGCCTCCTTCTCTAAAACTGTGTCTAGGCTTTTTTCTCAGTCAAATATAGTTTGTAAGCCCCTTCCAGGCTCCAGGGCTCTAAGCTGAGATTCCGATTTTGGGGATAAGGACCCACAACTTGCTGGACAGCCCTCTCTGTCGCAAAAGTCCCTCCCAGGCACCGCTCGCTCCCGGGAGTGGGGCATCTCCTTCGTTCCTACCAGTCTCAGTGTGGGTTCTTTGGTGGTCCTTGGCTGTAGAATCCTCTTAGTTTAGTCCAAAGTTTGTCTTTCCTGATGAGTATTCTCAGATTTATGTTGTAATCCATCTTGGTTCTGGGAAGTGGGAGTTGGAGTGTCTGCCTACTCTGTAGCCATCTTGGAACCCCCCCCCCCAATGTTTAATTGTTGACTTGCTTTCTTCCAGTTATTTTTTGTGCCCATATTTTTACATGGTTGAGTCCAAATTACATATAGAAATACTAATGGTATTTATTAACAACATTTTATCATAAACTTATTCCTGTAATATTACTATCTCTTCAAAAATGTAATTTTTGATAACATTATCTTATCCCACTAAGTAAATGTGTCAATATTTTCTTTAGATTTCCTTGAGAGTAAGCCTTTTTTTTTTGGTTGCATCTATTTTTTATGACTATAAATACTGCAATAAACATTTTTATGCATACAGCTTTGGAAGCATTTAGGACTATTTCATAGAATAGATTTCTAAATAAGGAATGACTAGGTAAAAGCGCATGGTTATTTTAAAAGACATTTTTACCAAAATGTGTTCCAGCATGGGTGTACCAATTTACATTAATAACAGCTTATTGATAACATTAATAATAGCTCACCCTCCCCAGCATCAAATATCCCCTTTTATAAAAAGGAACTCTTACTTTCATAATTAAAAATAAATGTATTGCTCTCTTGCATTGCACTCTTGTGATTGCCAGTGAAGCTGAACTTTTCCTCTTTTCTCTATTCAATTGTCTATTATGGTATTGTGGCAGGTGTGAGAAGGTGCTTTAAAATGCATTGCTCTATTTATATCAAGGCCATGGCCCTCATGGGCAGCTTCTACCAGTGACTAAGTGTGGTGGGGATGCTAAGGCAGATTTATTCTTGGGAGACAGAACTTCTTCTCAACTGATTTTCCTTCCTCGACTCCCATATGAATTTCCAACCATTCCTGAGACCATGAGGTGGTCTACAACCTCTTTCCACATCTCTAGATGGCCCTTTCTGCCTTCACAGATCTTTCCTTATTCCTTTGAGTAGTGAGTTTTTTTTTTCATGCTTGCAGACCCCTGGGAGTGAGTTCTTTTTCAAAAATGAAATCAGTTCCAGTTTTATTAATTTAAAATCATGTTTGTTTATGGAAACAAGAAGAACATATATTTGCCTTTTTTTTTTAATGTTGCCTTACACATTTTTAAAATAAATCAATCGTACTCTGGATGATCAGGAGGCACGAGGATGTACATGAACGTTCATACTACTCAAAGGGTTATTTTCTTCCTCTCAGGCAGTTTCCTTGATGTTATAGGTTGACTTGTATGCCTCATCCCCACAATTTATAGGTTGAAGATCTGCCCCTAGTACTTTAGAATATATAATAATTTTATTCAGAAGTAGGATTGTTGCAGTGTAACTACATAAGATGAGGTCATACTGGAGTAAGATGGACCCCTAATCCAAAATTACTAATATTCTTATATGGAGAAACCACGTGCAGAGACAGATGCTGACAGAAGGAAGACAAGTGAGACGCAGAGAGAATGCCATCTACAAGCCAAGGGATGCCTGAAAGCACCAAAAGCTGGAAGGAAAGTATGGGACAGAGCTTCCCTCACGATCCTCAGGAAGAACCAGCCCAGCTCACACCTGGATTTCCAACTCCTAGTCCCCAGCTCTGTGAGACAATAAATTCCTGTTGTCTAAGCCACCTAGCTCATGGTATTTTATTGCGAAAGCCCTGGGGAACTACTGCACCTCAGTTCTCCCACTTTTAATCCTGTCTTATTGTCTGCTTCTTGGACACCTGGACGAATGTATTGAATATTAAACCTCTGTCATATCCTTGCAAATACTCTTTTACTTTTTGCATTTTAATTTAGTTTATATTGTTTTAATTGGAAAATAATGTAAGCTTTGATGTGTTTAAATGATCAACACTCATGTGGGTTCTTTCTCTCTCTCTCTCCTCTTTCTCTCTCTTTCCCTTCCTCTCTTCCTTTCTCTTTGCTCTAGTTTTTCTTGCTTCAGACAAACAATAGGTATGTGTCAATTTGTTATGGGATATTTTTTTCCTACTTTTTAAGGTTTGAACTTTACATTTAGCTTTTGCATTTAACATATTGAGAAATTAGTTTGTATATGTAGTAAAATATAAATTCTATGGTATTGTAGCCAGTTTCTTTCATTTCCTTTCTCTTTCAAAATATGTTTAGTTGTTCTTACATAAATGCGGTTTTTAATATGATCTTTTGAAATATTTTTTCCAAGCCTGATAAAAGAAAAAAAAATGGCATTGAGGATTTTATTGGCTATGTTTTAAACAACTCAATTTCTCAATAATAAGAATAAAACATTTAGTTTTGGCATCTGATAACTTTATGTCTCCAATTACTCAATAATTAGTTTATATTTTTCAGAAACTATTTGATGTTTTCTTTACATAGGTCTTTTGCATGTCTTGCTAACATTATGTTTAAGTATTTTATGGATTTTTGCTTTTATAAATGTCATATTTTTCATGATATTTTCTAACTAGCATGAGGAAAAGTTATTTCCACATGGTCATATCAAATTTAACCACTTTTACAAAAATTTCTTATTAATTTCAATTTTGGAGACTTAGCACATTTTTTTGGAATATTCTTCATGGCAGTAAATCTTAATGAAAACTTTGGCTGTGAGAGCTGGAAGGATCTAAAGGTCATCCTACCCTCTAATTTTTATAGATGATCCATCAGGGAGTCTCAGCACCAAGCTCCAAACATTATAAAAGAAAGGCCCTGCAAAGGCCCCACCCCATCTGCCTAGAGATTCTAAAATTGAAGATCAGACAGCTCAACATTTGTGAATAATTGTAGCAATAAAATAACAGTAACCATTTATCCAGTTTCAGGTACTTGCTAGATGCTTTACATGGATTCTAATGTTCTTAAAATAATCATTTGAAACACAATTAATTGTTCTGACACACTGAACAATTCCAGTTAGGCAGATGGATCTAATTAGAATGTCTGTCCTCTTCTCATTCCATCTGGTTGTCCTTCTGGTCAGTCTCTTTCAGAGGCAGAAGGCTACTACCAAGGACTTCCTAGGGTTCTGTGTCGTCCTTGGTTACTATGAGTCTTACTCTGTTATTAAGAATTGAAAGAGTTGATCCAGGCTTTTTGTTGCAGAGGACAAATTTCTCATCAGTACCCCTACATAAAAAACAAAAATAATTTAAAAATTTAAAACTATTTAAAAAGTTTCATTGGCTAGAGCTGAATGCTAAGTCAAAAATAGTTCAATTTTTAAAATATATTTTGACTCTCTTCTATATACCATATTGGTGACTTTTGAAAAAGATCATGATGGTTTCTTACCAGGAAAAGTTTCCATCTAGAGTCGAAGAAACTTCATGATGAAAAGGACTTAGATGTTTTCGGTTCCGGTCTGCTATCTGATGTGTCCCACTGATGCATGCTTAGCAAGTCTCTTCTGGAACAGCTCTTTAATGGATAGAAAGCCCCTCCTTTCTAAAAGCTGTCTCCAAGTATCTTCTATCCACTTCTACTCAAGTGCCTTTTATAGTCACAGAGGATAAGTTAAATATCCTTAAATACATACTTGAGGACAACCATCTTTCTCAGCAAAATTTCTTCTCTGGTCTCCAGTTTCATCAAGCATTTGTCTGTGAGCTCCTTCTCCTTCCTGGACTCTATCCTCTGAATATGGATCTCTTTGTTAATATCCCTCTTAAACCATAGGGTCTAGTACTGAACATAGTAGTTATAATGTGTTTTAAACAGCATACATTAGAGTGGATGTGTTGTATCATTTGACCTGGATACTACACTTCTATTAACGTAGTCAAAATTCCCATTAGTTTTTTAGCAATTGCATTGCCTAGTTAATCATCTCACTTCCCATGAAACTTTTGATTCTCTACCCTGCTCCCAATTCTGCTCCTCCACCAATCTTTCTCACTTTAGTAAACAGCGCCATGATTAAGTCAATTACTCCAGCCAACATCTGGGAGTCAAAGTTATCAGCCTTGACTCCCTCCCCTCAAGCCACCCATTGGTATGTCCAGCAGTGCGATTCAGCTGGTTTGCACCCGTTCGGCAGAACTGATAACTAATTTTTTGTTGAGTTTAGCGAACTGGTTGTTAACGTGGCACTTGTAATCAGGGTTCTCTCTAAGGGGGTGCCTGGGCAGCCACTCAATGTGAAAATCACAAATTTACATTCCTTGCTCTTTTTCAACATTCATCTGCACGACAGTGTATTCTACGCACCTATAGTAATAACGTTCATTCCGTCCACAGGTGAAAAAAATTGCAAGTGAGGACACCAATCAAGAAGCAATATGGAAACATTTTAAATAATAGTGTTATTGTTTTTTGTCAGGTATTATTTAATTTTTTTCATTAATATTTTAACATTCTTTCTTATAACCTAATCTAGTTTTGTATGCCTCTTTTATTGTTCCTATTTAAGTGGTAAATGCATAAAATAATAAACTATCTTTCAGTATATAATTTTGTTTTATACTTAAAATGATCATTAGGGCAGAGAATCAATTGTTAAATTATTTGAATCCCACCACTGGGTATGTCCCAGCTGCAATTTCTTTAGAGGGGATCAACACCTCTACCACCACCACCCAGTCAATTTTATCTCTCTTCTGGGTTAATGAGATAGCCTGCTAATTTGTTTTTCTGTCTGGGATCCTATTGAATATATTCTCCACAGAACAATAGAGCAATCTTCTTAAATTATAAATCACATTATGATACTTTCTACTCAAAACTCTTCAGGATTTTCCAGTTCACATTCAGATAAAATCTAGTGTTCTTTATCATGGCCTCCAAAATGCTCCATGATGAACTTACTACCCATCCCACTTTACTCTTCCTCTTCTTCTGCTCCAGCCCCCTGGGTCTTCTTTCTGTCTCTTGAATTCACCAAGCTTCTTCCTTACTCAGGACTCTTGTACGTGCTGTCTCCTAGGCCTGGAATGTTCTTCTCCCTAGATCTTTTCTTGGCTCCTTAATTCATTTCTGCTTAAATGCCACCCATTCAGACATTCATACTTTGACTATTCCATCTAAAGTAGAAAGCCTACACTCACAATCACATTCCATTTCCTTACTCCACTTTATTATTTTTTTCCTGGCACTAATCACTAGTTGCCATTATCTGTTTATTTGCTTATTTGTTTAATTTCTATCTCTACCACTAGAATGTCAGCTCTAGCAGCACAGAAACTTGATCTTATTTATTTATTTATTTTTGCATAAAGGTGCCTAGAATAATTACAGATGCATCCCTAGGACTAGTAGCTTCCTGACACAAATTTGTTAATGAATAAATGATTGAATAAATGGACTGTACTGAGTGTAGTAAACTCTTTAGTTCTCTTTTTTTTTCTAAGATTTTCTCTATACATTGTGATTTTCCAAAGAGTTAGTTAATTTTATTCATAATTTGTCCTGAGCTACAGGATTTAAATTTATTCCCTCCAGTTTAGTAGTCTATGTCTGGCTCAGGACTTTGGCTCTACTTTGTCTCACCTAATTTTGTCCATATTCTCTTTTCTAGTCTGAACATCTTTCTCTTTGACAGATAAATGAAGTTGGGACATCTACAAATATTGGTCGACTTACGACCTATGCGACTTATGACCATTTGACTTTATGACCACAATCGCTAACCATGACTGCTCCGCCTCTGGCAGCGCAAGTGTTGCCCAGCTGGGCGTATGACAGTGCAGATCAGCTTCCGACAGCACTACCATCTCCGCGTGCACCATTTCAACTGTTATCCCAGACTTGGTACAGCAATTTGTGTTTTGTGTCTTGGGTGGTTTTCATCAAATCCCTTCCAAGATGTCTACCAAGAGGAACTTGTCTTTGCAAACATTAAACCAGTTGTACTGGTAAATGCAATGTTTTACTTAAACCTGATGAATGTAAAAATAAGAAACAAAATGGTGTAGAGATGATACAAATGGCATAAAATGAACAAAGAAAATTATGATATATAACAATAATGAAAGAAAATTATGATAAAATATGACTTAAAGATTTTTATAACATCATTTCCCAGTACTGTACATATAGCCTACTCAACGACCAAATCGTGTTAAGATTGGTCTGTCGGAACCAATCGTGATCGTAAGTTGAGCACTAGCTGTACTTCATTCTAATATATGTTACCGGCTAATCAACTCAGCAGGCTCTGTCTTTCTTCCTAATCTTGTTTTAAAATAACAAATAAATAATTACTTTTCTCCTAAGCATTTTCCCTAAGTTTTGCATTTTTCTGGGTTCACTTCATTGGGGAAAGCAGGACTAATATAAGTAAAGCAATGAGAGAGTTATATGAAATGTTACATGATTAGGGGACATGGCACGTACAGTCTGAGATTTACAGAAAATGGAATGATTGAAAAGAGTTTTCAGAAATAAAAAATGTTTTGTGTAAGATGATTCCCAAGTTCTGAACATGCTGGTATACGTTAAAGAATAAAAACATGCATTTTTAGGAACAGAGTGCTATAGTTTCGCCCCCCAAAATTAGCAGACCTTGGTGTTGGTAATTTTATCAGACCACATGTCTTAGCTGTGGATGACTTTTCTTGTCAGCCATAAAGACATCAAGGGCTAAGCGAGGTCAAAGGCATAGTGGCGGAGTACTCATACAGAGTATTCAGGCTGGCAGACAGTCTTGGACGTACTCTTGGAGGGTGAGGTCACTAACATCACAGCAGCAAGCATAAGCTAACCATCTTGAGAGATTAATCATTCACTGCTTCCTTAGCCCAGAGAGACAACACAATTTTCTCAGAATAACTTCCTATACAAAGGACAGAAGCATTAACGGTGTGTGTGTGTATATGTGAGCTTGTGAATGTGTGCATCTTATGAACATACATGTTCGTGTGTACCATAAGGAAAGGGGCTTGCTCTTTAATTATCACTAAATCCATATTTTGTTCTTTTTTGCTTTATTAGTGAGGCCTTCCAGTCTTCAAAAGCTCTGCAGAGTGCATGGCAATGGCCCTAAACAGTAGGGAAAAATACGGTTTTTCCATTTGAATGGGATGACCCTTTTGATCTAGTCTTATGTTGATTGGGAATGCAGGAAGGAACTTAAGGAGACTGTGGTGGGGCAGGGGTCTGATGGACAACCTTGAGGGTTTTTTCCCCATATGAACAACTAACCTATTGGTAAAGTTGGCTGGATGGTGGTAAACATTATGGAGCATGAAAATTCTACCACATGTCTAAGTTTTGCTTATTCAGCAACTGTACAGTTGGGCTGACCTAACTCTCATTTCCTGTTTCCATTACGGTCGTTAGTCTCAATTCCTCCCACATCTGCACCCAGACATATCTTATTCTGCAGCCTGTCTGCCCATCTGGGCTCTGGGGTGATCTCATTCTTGGGAAGAGGCCTGCAAGCTGTGCTCAAGATGGATGGCCCCTGATAAATGGGTGCGTGTGCCCTGAGCACACAGTTGCAGGGATGGCCTGGCCACCTTGGCTTATTGTGCTGCGGTGGGCTTTGTGAAAGGTTTTCAACATATGTTTGTCTGGATATTTTCAAGGCTCATGCACAGCTCCGATTGAAATATTTAACCATCTATGAGGATGTCTGAGGCTTCCTGAAGTTATTCCTGTGATTTATAAAAGAGAAGAAATCTGATCCTAGAAACCTGAATAGAATGATCAAAAGACCAAATGGCAATCACTCATTTGCTGTCTTTTTTGTTCTGGGACTTTATATGTAAAGAGCTTAGTCTCAGCTTTTGCCTTCTTTGCCAATCAGTTTGTCAATATGTGTCATTGAACCTTGTAAGTACTAAGCATGAAGGTAGAAATAGAAAAGCAAAAGTCTTAGAAACCTGCTCTTTAGGTATATGATCTAGTTGAGAGACTATTGATTAGCATGAGGTGGCATTATATAATATTAACAATAAATAGTTTTTGAGTGCTTACTATATGCCAAAATTTAGTGTTAGCTTTAAATGTATCATCTCATTTAATTTTCATAACAATCTATTGGGTAGGTGCTATTCTCCCCCCCCCCCCCCCCATTATTCAGATAAGGAACCTGAAGTTGGTATGACTGAGGAACTTGGCATGACCAACTCTTCCTCGATAGCCAGGATTCACACAATTCTTTCTGAGTTCACAGCTAGATGGGGCTCCAGAGCTCAATATCTTAACTGCTTTAACATGATGCTGTGGCATCTCTAGTGAAAGCCTCTATAGTGTGTACAGTCAACACCACTGGACTGAAGAGGACAACCTCTATGAAGGTCAGTAGAATTTCCCCACTTATATATGAGCTTAGAACTTGGGCCTTCAGTCACATCATTTGAAGTAATTCCACACCAATAGAACCTCACACAGCCCAAAGTTAAGTTCCTCAATCTGTTCCCAGTGTGGTCTCTCTAAACCAAAATAATAATACTAGCACAAATAAGTATATAAAGATATGGAGACTGTGTCTTTGCCCTTGTTGATTTTAATTCTGAATCCTGCTACCAAGTCTTTTTTAGATAATGTGGATAATTTCTTTCCTTCAGTTTATAACTTAAATCCGTATGAGAAATGCAGACTCTATAAGTAACTATTCACATTCTTTTTTTACTTTTATAGTTTTTTATAATTCTTTTATTATACTACAGTGATTAAGAACAAGCACTTGGGAGTCACACTGCCTATATTTGGATCCTAGCTTCTTCACTTAGTGGCGGTGGGCATACCTTCTCTGTTTCCTTACCGGTACCTACCATATAAAACTGTTGCAAGGATTAATAAACTACATAAAATCTTAGAAGAATGGCTGGTGCATAGAAAATACATGTGCACGCTGACATTCTGTTAAATAATAATTGTCAATTATTATCGGTACTAACTCTCTTACAGTGACTACTAGCACAATAAGTGTTGCTAAATATTTGTTGAATAAAAGGCACAGAGAATTTTGTCTTTGGTGTGATTTATCCTTTTATGCCAAAGTTCTGAGGATTATAAATTTATAGAATATCAGACCTACATCTGATATTCTTTGGGTCTGGCTCTGCTGGGCTTATGGCTGAGTAAACAGAGGACAGAGATTCACACCACCTGAGTGAGGCAGCCTGGGCAGAATTTTTATCTCCAACTGACAGAAGCCATTAAAAGGGGTTCTCAGACTTGTAGTTCTCCAAGGAATCTCCAATTAATTAATTAGATAGCATGTGAAATTCCCAAAACACATTTAAAGAATAGTTCATCTTGATGCTCTTCAACTTAAATGTAAGCATTGACCCCAGAGCAGTGGTCCCCAACCCCTGGGCCAGGGACCGGTACCGGTCCGTGGGCCATTTGGTACCGGTCCGCAGAGAAAGAATAAATAAATAACTTACATTATTTCCGTTTTATTTATATTTAAGTTTGAATGATGTTTTATTTTTTAAAAATGACTAGATTCTCTCTGTTATATCCATCTAAGACTCACTCTTGCCACTTGTCTCAGTCACATGATACATTTATCCATCCCACCCTAAAGGCTGGTCCGTGAAAATATTTTCTGACATTAAACCGGTCCTGTAGCCCAAAAAAGGTTGGGGACCACTGCCCTAGAGCATTTCTCAGGGGATATTGATGATAATCAGTGAAACCAGCCAGGGCTGCCACACAAACTCCAGGGTCCACAGTTCCCATCTTTCTCATCTCTAAGAATCCCCCCACCCTTGGAGGTGTACCATATACAGTATAACTCTGGCCCTGATAAATTAACCAGTCATTCATGGGAAGACTTGGGAATTGTTGGCAAAGAATAATTCCCAGATCAGTTGTCTTGGTTATAATATGGTGACAAGTATAGCCACTCTGTGAATCAGATATAGTTCCTTTTCATTAAACAACAACAACAGCAACAATAAATGGGTATTCATTCAGCTCATTTAGTGGATCAGGACCATGATCCAGGAACTAAACTAGAAAACTGTGTAATGTCTTCATGGGGCTCACATTATCATGGGGATGCATAAACAGTTCAGAAAACAAGTTGTTGGTTTGAATAAAACAATTTGAATTATGTGATGCTAATAGCTAGTTGAGCCACGAGCTAATTTTTAAAGTGTGTGTGCATTGGCCCTGGCCAGGTGGCTCAGTGGATAGAGTGTCATCCTGGAGCACTGAGGTTGCAGGTTCAAGGGTAAGTACCAGAAGCAATCAATAAGTGCACGACTAAATGGAACAACTAAGTAAAACGAGTTCATGGTTCTCTCTCTCCCCCCTCCTTTCTCTCAAATCAATGAAAAAAAAATTTTTTAATGTGTCTGGCATTGCAGAAAGGGCACAATGTAAATAGAACTTATATCTGAGGATACAACATGACAAGGATATATTTTTAATAGTAATTTGGTTTATACTTATATATCATTTTAATAGTTTCATTGACCATAACAAAAAATAAAATAAGTAAGGAAACATTTGCACCCATGTGAACATTTTGATTGTTAAATCTCAAATATGTCTTTGTTCAATAAGATTTTAGGAAAAAAGACACACCCAAGTGTCAAGGTATAGATCAAACTTTAGCCCAGAGCAATCTGAGCTGTCAGGGACATTAAAGCTCGTTAGAGGGACTCCTGTACAGAAACACTGACAGCCACAGTCTTGCATTTCTCAGAAGAATCCTACTGATGTTGGAGTGTTGTGCTAAGGCTTAGAGCCATCCCAAGGTCTTTAATTGAAAGGCAAACATATTGCCTTCTGGAGGGTGTAACGTTTTTATTTTTGAAGGGACAATGGTGAAAAAATGGACCAGGAAATCCACTCACCTGTGATTATATTAAACTACCCACCAGCTGTTCAGACATTAACACTGCCTTCTATACTATAAGAAATCTTTACCATATGAAAAAGGGGTTCTTGCTGGATGATTAAGAAGCTGAACTGGGTGAAATGTTGGCTTTTGATGGTGTGAGACTTATCTTTTACTAACTATTGATATCATTTCCCCACCGTTTTCTTAAAGATTAGCCTTAGGGAATTTAAATAATCAGGCATAAAACCTCTGGCGTAATATTGAATCAATCACATCTTGATTTTCAGCCCATGCAAGGTCTGCGGTCAGTTGTGGGAAAGGCAGATGCAGCTGAGGGGACAGGGCCAACCTGCCCTCTTCACCAGCTGTGTGGGCTTGTCTCAGGATGGCCCGGCATGGCCCAGAACAAGCCACATCTTTGAGCAATCTGCTCATGCTGCTGATGTTTCTGTGTTTAGTTATCATGACGCCTGAAGTTCTTCTCTGTAGGCAAACTGAACCCATAAAGGAGTAAGAGCAAACAAGGGAGGTTCTGAAGGTCCACCCCTCTGAGAGAAATTCTGGGATTTCATGTCTCAGGGTTCCAGGAAGGATTGGGAAAAATGATGAAATTTGTGTCGGCTGGTAAAAATGCCTGTGGGCCGACCTAGTTTTTGCCCTTTCAGTTCATGGGCGTATTAGTCAGAGTTCTCCATAGAAACAGAACCAATACAGGTTTACTTATTAGCTAGGTAGACTAAATACTATACCTTTGCATCATGTCAAATTCCATGGTATTTTGAGAAGATAAGCTAAGGAAAGAATGAACATATAAGTCAGAATCATTAATATATATATATATATATATATATATATATATATATATATATATATATAAAAGCTTAGTTTAAATAATAGTATGCCAATAACAGGATGTAAGAGTCTAAATAAGAAAAAAATAATAGCTAATATTTATTTGATACTAACTATGTGTCAGGAATGTTTGAATCCTCATGAGACTCTGGGAGGCAGTAAATACCCTGGAATTGAGAAACTGGTTTCAAATTCTAGGTCTCCTACTCACTGGCTGTGTGAACTTGGCAAGTCCTTTAGTCTCTCTGTACTTCAGCTTCCCTAGTAAGACAAATTGGGGGTAATAATCGCATCGCTGTCAAAGATTATTTGGAAGATTAAATGAGTGATCCCATACCAAGTATTTAGAATAGTGCCTAGAATATCAGAAGCGCTAAGAGTTATAGCAGTAAAAGTAGACCAGAGAGATGGTAAGCCAAGAGGGGAGGGGTGTCACCATAGCCATCTGAAACCCAGACGTGGTATATTTGCTGGTTTGCTCTTCTCTCTACGATTCAACATGTTTATAAGTAGGTAAATGAACACATACCCTTCCAGTGAAGTCGGATGAACCTGAAGTTCAACTGAAAACATCCCATTCCAGTTGGACTTGGCAAACCTATGACCAATTTTGCCAAAAGGTCATATGAGGGGTAGGTAATCTGAGGCTTGCCATGCCTGTTTTTCAATACTGTTACTTTTGATTACCTTTATTGAGTTTGAATTAAATAAAACCATCTTATGCACAAAGTTTCCCCTAGAGATGATGGCAGAAAAAAAGGAGCTGGGCTGCATAAATAAGGGACTTCACTGGCTTGAACTTCCTTGGGTTTATTTTATCATGTCTCAGGCTACAGGAATTACCTTGCAGAAAAACTTTTGACTGATAGTAATACTGTGATCTCCGTACTGAAAATCAATGGGTATTTTGTTTCATTCTACAAAGTCTCAACAACAGTAGCGCAAAACACACTTTACTATACTCATTGGGTCATTAAAAGTCAGCTGCTGCCGATAGACCTTAGATTTCCTGTAATTCAGTCAAGTGCATTTTGGAGCAGTGATGGCCTAAGTCGCCAGGGAACCATTCGTAAGATCTTCAGGTTTAAGTGATTTCTTCATTTAATATCTTATCGCTGAGTTTCCTGGCATTTCTTACCCTTATTGGTAAAATTGAACTAATTTCTGAGTGTAGTTTGCACACCGCCCTTAACTACAGGCATACCTTGTTTTATTGTACTTTGCTTTATGGTGTTTCTGAGATACTGTGTGTGTTTTTGTTTTGTTTTGTTTTATAAACTGGAGGTTTGTGGCAACCCTATATTGAATAAGTCGATAGGTACTAAAGAAATTATGACTTGCTGAAGGCTCAAAGAATGGTTAGCATTTTTTAGCAATGAAGTATTTTTAATTAAGTATATACATGGTTTTGTTGGACATAATGCTATCACACACTTAATAGACTACAATATAGTGTAAAAATAACTTTTATATGAACTACAAGAACAAAAAAATATTATGACTCGCTTTATTGTAATATTTGCTTTATTGCAGCGGTCTGGAACTGAAGTCACAATATCTCCAAGATATGCCTGCCCTTCGATTTCTTTTCCTTCTCTGACTCTGCTTATTGCTGCTTCAGAGAGCAATGCCCTCATTGGTTTTTGTTGTCTGGGGCTTTGGTTAAATAACAAATTTCAAAACTTTTACTCAATCGTTTTCTGACCAGAATAGGATCCTGACCAGAAAACTCTCCCTGGCCTGAAAACCTATGTCATAAGCTCCACATAGTTGTGTTCTGCTTGTGGGCTCAGTCTTTCAGTTCTAAGTATGAAAAAGCAATAAACAGCAGCAAATGATTTTATGCTAAGTTGAAAGGGAGGGATTTGCCAGTTCACCATTAAAAATAAAAAAATTAGTCAGATGATCACACAGAGGCCAGCAAATTGGTAGATAACCAGGGTTACTTCCTGATGCTTTGACAGCTCCAGTTAGCATAAAGGTGAGCTGGAGACAGTTCTGATCAAGTAGGCCCCCACATGTTTTATTGGCTTGGTTGATTTATAAATCCTATAGCCATGAGATAATTGCCAACTCACTCCTTCACAGATGTGGGTTATGTAATCAGGGTGGGGAAATGATTCACTGAAGCTGGTCTGCTGGAAATCTTTACTTTCAATCTATAAAATATAATGAGGTTAAGAATAGGAAAGTGTGGCCAAAAAGTAGTGTTTTTTTGTAAGCAGTATACAAATATAAGGTGATATTGTCAGTATTATTAATTTATCTTTTATCTATCTATCATCTATCATCTATCTATCTATCTATCTACCTACCTATCCTAAGACATCTAAACCTGCGGATTCTGGTATTTGGTAAGGTCATCAGTTTTACAACCCCGTATTTTTATTTTTTGCAATTAGCCATCCAGATCTTTATAGTGGAGTCAAACTTCAGTTTCAAAGATGGTACTTAAAAAAAAAAAAGATGGTACTTAAGGGTTTTTTTTAAAAAAAGTCACTTATTGATTTTTTTTTGAGAGAGAGAGAGAGAAAGAGAGAGAGTGTGTGACCTGGTTTATCCACCTATCTATGCATTCATTGGTTGATTCCCACAATCTTGGCATATTGGGACAATGCTCTTAACCAACTGAAGTACTGACCAGGGTCTTTTAGAATTTTTTTAAATGAGTAGTCTTCTTGCTTACCTATTCTTTATTTTGGTACTGGGTCTTATAGATACATTACTACTATTCACCACCTAGAAGAGTAAATAAAGTTAGTACCATTGCAAACTGGCATGAACTGTAAAAGAATGTGTGTTTGTGTCATAAGTTGCTTTGCATGATGACATAGCCATTGTTATTTGCAGAAAACTTTATATTTTTGTTAGGTCAAGTAGCCTGTAATTCTCCAAGTGATCCCTGAACCTTATTTAATGCAGAAAACCACAAAAAGAGCTGGGCTGAACTCTGGTGTCCACAAGGTGGAAAGTAATAACTTTCCCAATGTCTTCTATAAGTCACTCATGCCACGTGATAAATGCAGAGCCTTCCCTCACAAGGGTTTCCTGATATTATACACTTGTAGCAAATAAGGTTAGAACCTTTAAAATATAGCATTTGGTAATGTGCTGGAAATAGCTTCTTCTTGATTCCTTTAAAAGGTCATTGCATTTGCTTTCTGGGTGTCCTTTTAGCTCAAGTCTCTACTGAGTGGAACTGAGAACATGCTTGCCTCTGTGCCTTCAATTTTCCCAAGCTTAAGAGTAAAATGGCAGGATCTTTCACATAAAATGGAGTAAGTGTGTGTGTAAGAGTGTTTGTGTGTGTGGGGGGGGGGGGTGGAGGGGATGTTGCACACATGTGCACTATTGTAAGTTTAGATGTATAAGCACATTGACAAGATAATGTCAACATTGATTTTATAAATATACATATATATAGTGCTCACAAAAATGAAGTGATATTTTATCACTTCATATACATTTTGACATATCCCCTAATTTTTGTGAGCAGTATATATGCATGGTGCTTTTGCAATTGGAGAGGGAAGAAACGAGTGACATGCAAAGAGAACTGCTTGGACCGGCCACCTGATGTGTAACATGAGGCAAAGGAGTAGAGAAATGACATTCTCGGTGATATTGGAGCCTCAGGGGAAAAGAAAGGATTTGCCTGTGCCCCCTCCCAAGCAGAAAGGTTAGGCTTGTATCATCATCAGTCCAGAAGCTGAACATGTCAGAGTAAAATTGGGGCAACAGCAACTAAAGGAAAACAAACTCGGGAAAAAGCACTCTATTTTGCTTTCCCTGAGCACTCCTTGTATATTAACAAGACTCTAAGTAGAAAAACTAGCATCAGCTCATGAGTTTTGCTGCAGTCCTACTGAAAAAAAAAAAAATGAATTCAGTAAGCCATTAATATAGAGCAAGAAAAAAAATACTCAATCACAACACTGCTATCAAAATTAGCATTGCAGTGGTAAATTGAAACAAAAAACTATTTCATACTAACTAGAACAAATTAAGACCAAGCTGGCAAAACAGAATGGCTTCTTTTGTAAAGCGTATTTCATTGTTCCTAGAATTATCACTGTCATTTGACAGCATTGCTGATAGCTTCACCTTCCTCACATAACCATCGTTAACACCTTTGTTAACATCATCTTCATCATGTTTATAGTCAGCTATAGTGGCTTTTTAAAAAAAAATTTTTCTTTTATTAATTTTTAGAGAGGAGAGAGAGAGAGAGAGAGAGAGAGAGAGAGAGAGAGAGAGAGAGAGAAGGGGGAGGGAGGAGCAGGAAGCATCAACTCCCATATGTGCCTTGACCAGGCAAGCCCAGGGTTTTGAACCGGCAACCTCAGCGTTCCAGATTGACACTTTATCCACTGTGCCACCACAGGTCAGGCTACAGTGGCTTTTTTTAAAGACATACACTAAATATGGCCCATATCTGCTAACTGAACTCTATGTTTATGCCCTTGCTAATTCTGATCCACTCTCAGCCCATTAAAATTTCTACCTAGGCCTGACCTGTGGTGGCGCAGTGGATAAAACGTCAACCTGGAATGCTGAGGTCACTGGTTCGAAACCCTGGGCTCGCCCAGTCAAGGCACATATGGGAGTTGATGCTTCCTGCTTCTCCCCCCCCCTTCTCTCTCTCTCTCCTCCCTCTAAACTGAATAAATAAAATTTTAAAAAAATTTAAAAAAAGAATAAAATTTACCTACAACTCCAAGTCCAAGGAATACATTCTCTTCCCCTTCTAGGACCTTCCTTCTGAATTTTTCATAGTAACCATTCTCTGGCCATTAATAATTATCTTTTTTGATTGTTAACCATCCTTTCAAATGTACATATTTTTTTGGTTCAACTAGAAGATATAGGTCTTTTACTTTTCTTTTAAAATCTTTTATTTTTTAATTGAATTTATTGGGGTGACATTGGTTAATAAAATGACATAGGTTTCGGGTGCACCATTCCATCATGCATCATTTGTGCACTGCACCACGTGTTCATTTGCAGGTGCACCATTCCATCATGCATCATTTGTGCACTGCACCACGTGTTCATTTGCAGGTGCACCATTCCATAATGCATCATTTGTGCACTGCACCACGTGTTCATTTGCAGGTGCACCATTCCATAATGCATCATCTGTGCACTGCACCACGTGTTCACCACCCCAAGTCCAGTCTCCTTCCCTCACCATTTATCCCCCCTCTACCCTCTTCTACCTCCTCCCACTCCTGTTCCCTCCCATAACCACCACACTATTGTCTGTGTTATTGAGCTTTTATTTTCTTTGATAAATCCCTTTATCTTTTAAATAGAAGGGTCTTGAAGGCAGAAATATGTTTTGTACATTGATGTAAATGCCATATTATTTAGATTAGTGCCTCATATATAGTATTATATAGCACTTAATAAATATTCAACAAATATTTGTCAATAGATCACAATTTTATAGGGAAGTTGAAGCCAAGATGTTCCTATAAGTGATGTTAACTTAGCCAGATGAGTTTGTACACAGAGACTAAACCACATGCACTTACGGCCAGGGGTATTATGAATGCCTGAGGACTCAAGGAATTCGGAATTTGTATTAAGTAGAGAAGATATCTCAGAAGAACAAAGACTGGGCTTGATTTTCAAATTATTCTCTGCATATGACATGTAATGTTGGCAAAGTCTATTGAGATCATGGGGGGAAAATGCTGTGAGGAGGATGTAGATGTGTGATCAGAGGGTTAAACCTGCAGCACAAAGAGTGAATGAGATTAGTGTGGGAGAGCAGACCAGTGAGCAGCATGGAAAAGCAGGGTCAACACTTTGCATTCAGACTGAACAGAAAGCTGTCCTTAGAAGATGCTGAGTGACTGAAGTATATCATCCATACAACACATACAAAGGACTGTTTCAGCAGTGATAAGAAGTAAGCAAAGAGGAGAGACTGGCATAACGCATGAAATGAAGAACCTGGATCTAACTAAGCAGGGGCTTGAGAGAACAGTAAGAAATGAGTGACCTGTAGAAGAAACTGCTTGGATCTGCAACCTGATCTGTACAAGAGCCAAAGGAGTGGGCAGATGACATTGTCAGTGATACTGGAGCCTCACCGGAAATGAAAGGACGTGTTCTTGCCCCATTCCAAGTAGAAAGAGTGGGCAGTGAAATTGTGTCATCACAGCACATAATCAGAGTAGAATGGTAGGAGGTCATCCACTCCTTAGTTCCAAAGAGATCTTCCCATGAGCCTCCAGCTGATGGGAAGGCTTAAGGTTACATCGATTTGGGGCTGGGAAGTTGTGATATCCTCAACCTTTTAGCAGAGAGATGGTGCAGAACACCACTGATGAAAAACCAGGAGCCCTGAGTTCTAGAGTCATCATGTCTTTTATTGCAAGTCACTAACTTCTCCGAGCATTTGAAACACAAGGGGAACAGACTAAATAACTTCTAAGCAAGCATTCATATTGTGCTCTATACTGAAATTCAATGCACCATGTGAGATTTGATGGGCTCATGTTGGTGGAAAGTATAGCTTCTATAGATTCAACTCAGCTGCACAGAATTCCTAAAATCAGAGGCTGTTTTATCCAATACATGCACTCTGTAATATGTATTAATTTGCATTAAATTTTATTCCAGGGATGTTTCTTTCAAAAGTGTTTGTAGTTGACTTTGCTGCAGAGGAGCTATGTCAAATGTGACAATGACAAGAAAGATGCCCAGGATCCTAGAGGACAGGCAGGGAAGAAAACAGAAGACCTTGGAAGAAGCGCAATTTCAGCCTGCTTTGTTTATGTGGGACTTACAGGAGCATGGGGTGCAGTAGATTAATCAATGAAACATCCTGAAATATGTTTACACCCTCACAAACGAGAGGACAGTGTCTGTGCTTGCAGACCACACTGATGCAGTTTATCTTCCTTCAACTTGGAAATGTGTGAGTTTCAAAATAATGCCCTGCCATTTGAACTCCCTTTGTTTGGTTTATTTGTTGTAAACAAAATGGCACTTCACTGAAGCTGAGACTTTCCCAGGTACATTTTTGTGTGTGTGTGTGTGTGTGTGTGTGTGTGTGTGTGTGTGTGTGTGTGACAGAGAGAGGGACAGATAGCAACAGACAGGAAGGGAGAGAGGTGAGAAGCATCAGTTCTTTGTTGTGGTTCCTTAGTTTCCTTAGTTGTTCTTTGATTGCTTTCTCATATGTGCCTCCACCAGGGGGGCTACAGCAGAGCAAGTGACCCCTTGCTCAAACCAGCAACCTTGGGCTTCAAGCCAGCGACCTTTGGGCTCAAGCCAGCGACCATGGGGTCATGTCTATGATCCCACGCTCAAGCTTAGTGACTGCGTGCTCAAGCGGGTGAGCCTGCGTTCAAGCCAGAGACCTTGAGGTTTTGAACTTGGGTCTTCCTCATCCCATTCCGATGCTCTATCTACTGCACTACAACCTGGTCAGGCCAGGCACGCGTGCACACACACACACATATATATAATTATTTTATATATATATTTTAAGGTATTGGTCGATACATGAATACATTTCATTGACTACACTGGAAACTGATGAAGCTTCTCCCTCCAACTATCAATTTTCAGGAGAGAAGAGAGGAAAGTGTTAAAATGCAATCAGCCACATCTCAACAGTAGAAAAATCTTCTAAATATATTAGCTGATTTCTTAACAAACACATTATAAGAAAGACAAAAGAGAAATGAGATGAAACCTTAGCTCAAAAGATGCTTCAAATACTTATAAGTGAATTGCAATATGTAGAATTCACTTGTACCCTAATTCAAACATACAAGTTTTTTTTAATAATTTTATTTTTTTAATGGGGCGACATCAATAAATCAGGATACATATATTCAAAGATAACATATCCATAAATAAATAAATAAAAAAAAAAAAAAAACCCACAAAAAACAAAGATAACATATCCAGGTTATCTTGTCATTCAATTATGTTGCATACCCATCACCCAAAGTCAGATTGTCCTCTGTCACCTTCTACCTAGTTTTCTTTGTGCCCCTCCCCCTCCCCCTTTCCCTCTCCCTCTCCCCCCTCCCCCCGTAACCCCCACACTCTTATCAATGTCTCTTAGTCTCACTTTTATTTCCCACCTACGTATGGAATAATGCAGTTCCTGTTTTTTTCTGATTTACTTATTTCATTTCGTATAATGTTATCAAGATCCCACCATTTTGCTGTAAATGATCCGATGTCATCATTTCTTATGGCTGAGTAGTATTCCATAGTGTATATGTGCCACATCTTCTTTATCCAGTCATCTATTGACGGGCTTTTTGGTTGTTTCCATGTCTTGGCCACTGTGAACAATGCTGCAATGAACATGGGGCTGCATGTGTCTTTACGTATCAATGTTTCTGAGTTTTTGGGGTATATACCCAGTAGAGGGATTGCTGGGTCATAAGGTAGTTCTATTTTCAGTTTTTTGAGGAACCACCATACTTTCTTCCATAATGGTTGTACTACTTTACATTCCCACCAACAGTGTATGAGGGTTCCTTTTTCTCCACAGCCTCTCCAACATTTGCTATTACCTGTCTTGTTAATAATAGCTAATCTAACAGGTGTGAGGTGGTATCTCGTTGCAGTTTTGATTTGCATTTCTCTAATAACTAAAGAAGATGAGCATCTTTTCATATATCTGTTGGCCATTTGTATTTCTTCCTGGGAGAAGTGTCTGTTCATATCCTCTTCCCATTTTTTTATGGGATTGTTTGTTTGTTTGTTGTTGAGTTTTATGAGTTCTCTGTATATTTTGGATATTAGGCTCTTATCTGAGCTGTTCAAACATACAAGTTTTAAAATGATGACAGTTATGAGACAATTGTAAATGGGAACACTAACTAGATAATTGGATAATTATTTTTTAAATATTACCAATTTTGAAAGCTATGATAACAGTTTGGTGGTTTCTTAAATATTCATTATCTTTTAGAGATACATAACTTATATACTGAAATATTTACAGAAAAAAGGATACGATGTATAAATTGTTTCAAAATAAAATATGGGAGGGGAGTGGCTGAAACCAGGATTGACCACAAGTTGATTGTTGTTGAAGCTGGGTGATGGGTATGCAATAATTTTATATTTGAAAAGCTCCACAGTAACAATTTTTTAATGCCATACATTTGCATTAAGCATTTTTTTTATTCTTGGAGCTTTGCAAGCAGTTCTGCAAGTGACAAGAATGGAATAGAGATGCCCGTTGGTGTTATTAATGCTAAAGTGGGGAAAGAATTGCAAACAGAAAAGAAGTGCAAGTTTTACTGCAATAACAAATTTCTCCCCCGTTTTCACATTGGGATCAGAAGGGAGAGAAAAAACCTTACTATTTCTAGCATTGTTGGTTCTATTAGACAGTCCTTGCTGGCCTTTTGTTGAAGCAAGTTCCTGACTGAGAAAGACCCCTGCACTGAGCAGTTCTAGCATTTAGACTCAGACTTAATTCCTGGATTTCATATGAACAAAAAATTATGCTTCAGAGAGACTTAGGCCATTAGGAATTCAAATCCAAAGATTTAGCTGTGATTTCTTTACCTTTCACTTTCTGGAGCCCATAGAAAGTTAGAATGAGCATACCTATTTGCCCTACCTCCTTCCCAATAATATCTGTAGTGTCATTTATTGTCCTATGAATATCCTTTCTTTGGCAGATCCTCTTCTCCTCTCTTCCATTCTATTAATGGAATTTAGAGTAAGCTTACCTCACTCCCTGTTTTAGAAGTGGACTTGTATTGGCGTAATTCAATCAGTACATTTCATTACCTTGGGTATGGCCATAGGTTCTGGAAACAACATATGCCCCATATCAGTCCAGTCAGTGTGTGTATCTGAGCACTGTTGTAATACTAAGGAAGAAGGTATCTCCCCTAATGCACCTGAGCAAGGGTAATTGCATCCCTGACTTTGTCAGGCAGGTATCCTGCTACCACAAGGAGAGTGGGTATTTAGATGGTGCTTCTATTGAAGATTGCTGAGCATAAAAATGGAAAGAAATCAGGTCTTTGGAGATGTGACTGAGATGCTGGACAAATCAACCACGAAGCTGCCTTTCCTTGAACCTGTACTGGTTCTGAGGGCCAATAAAGCTTGATTGTTTAAGCCAAATAAATTGTGTGTTATCTCATTTGTAACTAAGAGTATCTTATCACAAATGGAACATTCTTATCTATTGATATAGAAGTGATGGAGATATAATATTTTGATGAAGAATCCAGGGGTGAAAACAGACTGCTCACATTGCTTCTTGAATTCTTCTATATCACATAACACATATATTAAGACAAGGTTGAGAAGACCTAGTAGGAGACATCAAATAAATAAACAAACACATTGGGTAATTAGACAAAACTATAGGTATGATTTTGCTGAGTCCACCTGTCTAGTGAGCTAGAAATTTTGAATAGTACCAAGTGGAAAGATAGAGGTAATACTTCAATATAGGTAGAGTAACTGTGTGATGTTACTAGATATCGGGGGCTAGGAGTATAAGGAAAACTGAGTCTAAGCCTTTATCATTTCTGTTCCTTTTTTGGAAAAACCTGGTCAGCTATATGTCAGCATGCATGCCCCAAAGGCACTAAATTGTTTTATGGAGTGGACCATGCTTACCTTATTCACCTTTGTATTTATTAATTATGTTGATTGAATGCCATATATATGCTAAGCACTGTTCTAGGCACTTGGGAACATTCCAGAGTGAGAAGATCTGACAGCAAGCAACTGGACAAGTAAATATATAGTCTCTCAGAGAGCAATAAGCACTAAGAAGAGAAAGAAAGTAGAATAAAGAAGGCTAAAGAGGGTCAGGGAGGTAGGATATAACATATAGTGGTCAAGATGACATTCAAACAGAAGTCTGAAAGACATGTGGGCATCTGGAGGAAGAGCATTGCAGGCAGAGAAGCAACCCAGGGAAAGGACCAGTGGTGGGACCTGGCTCAGCATTTGTTAGGAGTTTTAAGGACTCAGAGGCAGTGAGAAGTTTAAATATGAAGGGCCTTGGAAGTTCATCTAAGGACTTAGTCTGAATTATCAATAATTTGGGATACTATAAGAACAAGTTAAATTTGGATACCAATAGTTTTTAATACACTTTTTAGTTTGAAAAGGAAATTCAATGCCAATTATAATTGCTTATAAATTAAGCCAAACAAAACATTCTCTATAAGTTGTTTTATTTATGGAACAACATTTTGCCCACCATGTCAATAGACAGCTAACACTAGCCTCTCTGTCATGCCATTTTATTGTTTCTCATTTTGTCACATCTCCCATGTTGAATGATGAAAGAAGGTTCCCCTAAAACTTTCTCATATAATATTTCAGATGATGGCGGTCATTGAAAACAATTAAGAAATCGTTGTACAAGAATAATCCACTTCTGATGCTGAATAAGAATTTTCTATCAATCTCTCTATCATTGGTTTTCATAGGCCCCAAAGGTCGTTTTGCCTAGAAATTTGGGGCAAAAGTCACAAAAAGGTATATACAAGAGAGAACCACAACATTTTAGAATCAAAGGTACTTAGATACCATCTAAACTAATCTTCTTGTTAAATTAATTTGGTAATGACATACTGAATACCTCCTACTCAGTAAGCACTATAAAAGATGTTGTTAGAGACAAAAAGTTGTGTAAGACACAATCTCAGTATTCATCTTGGAAGGCAGCTATGCTCACCACTATACCACCAACGCTTCGCTAGTATTCATCTTAATAGAAGGACAAGCGCTGACCAGGCGGTGGTGCAGTGGATAAAGCGTCGGACTGGGATGAGGAAGACCCAGGTTTGAGACCCCGAGGTCACCAGCTTGAGCGTGGGCTCATCTGGTTTGAGCAAAAGCTCACCAGCTTGAGCCCAAGGTCGCTGGCTCGAGCAAGGGGTTACTCGGTCTGCTGAAGGCCCACGGTCAAGGCACATATGAGAAAGCAATCAATGAACAACTAAGGTGTTGCAACGAAAAACTGATGATTTATGCTTCTCATCTCTCCGTTCCTGTCTGTCTGTCCCTGTCTATCCCTCTTTCTGACTCTCTCTTTGTCTCTGTAGAAAAAAAAAAAAAAAAAAAATAGAAGGACAAGTTAAAACTCAAAGAGATTGGGGGGCTTTTCCAAGACACAGTAGGGAAGTGACAAACGAGATCTGAACACAGACTGGCTGGCTCTGAGTGCAGGGCTCTTTTCATTGCACCTCACGGTCTATAGCAGTTTTCAACAGTAATTAGCTGAAACGCCAGTCCTGAGTGCTGTCATTTGAAAAAGGTTTAGCCATTTGAGGTCCACGCAGTGAATGAAATGCTAGTCAGACAGCTCCCATTAATCGGGAGCTGGTAATTTACTCTGAATAATCTTAGTGTAAAAATCTAATTTCAACCCATTTTCTCAGAGGGTAAATTTTATTCCATTTCCCTTTTTCAAGGCTCGGTCATTAGCATATTAAACTAATGAGTGAATCAATTATTTAAAACTGGCAATATTTTTTATTATGTCTAATTAAGTGTTTAATCAGGACATTCTGGTCTTTAATCCCCTGAAAGCAGCATTCACAAGAGGATGAATGGAATAGCTGGGTGGAACTTGACTAAAAATCTCTTGTACTCAGAGGACTAGAGAGGAAGCCAGAGCCCAAAAGGGGAAGGTGATCAGGAAAAAGTCTAACCAAGAGCAGCTGAAGATAATGATGAACGGATTTAGCAGAAGAATGAGTGGAAAGAAATGCCATATTTCAACTGAAAACTGAACTTCTGGACAGTAACAATTAAATCACAAGACACTACATTAAATATCTTGAAGAGATAGAGAGAAAATATTATTTTTCAATTGCATACCTATAAAAATATCTTTCAAGAATAAGGCCAAGGTAAAAAAACATTTTAGACAAATATCAAGAGCTTATTACCAAAGGAACCTCACAATGGAAAGACTAACAGATATATTTCAGGCAGAGGGAAAATGATCCCAGATGGAAGATTTGAAAGTGAATGATGAGAAGTAGAAGTGGGTAGTGAAGTGGTTTTCAGGGGTAGGGAGTAAAAAGAGACAAATATATAGTGATGGAAAATGATTTGACTTTGGGTGATGGGTACATAATGCAATCACTGGATCAAATGCTATAGAAATTTTCACCTGAAATTTATGTACTTTTATTGATCAATGTCACCCCATTAAATTCAATTCCTAAAAAAAAAAATGGGTACACTTCAGCATTGACTATGTGAATGACAATTATAATGTCTTAGTTGGTAAAAGTGAGAAACTGAAGTATCTTGAAACAATAGAATTAAGAGCTGGAGGTTGTGGTTGAAATGTTGAATTTTTTGGGGGGGGGAAGAAGAGTAAAAATATTGGAAAAAATTAAACTTTGATGAGATAAGTAGGCACAATAAATGTCTAGAATAAGAATATATTACTCTAAGTTAGGAAAAGGATAAAGTAATCATAAAGAAATCATCAAATTATGCAAAATCAGCAAGAAAAAAGGAAATATTTCTAAATATAAGATAAATAAATACCCCATAATTAGATGCTTAAAATAATTCAAATATTTTAGTAGCTACAATAAGTGTAAATAAACTAACAGTTCCAGTTTATAAAAAAAGATTGTTAGCCCAGATAAATACCAAAATATCGCTATATGCTGTTTATAAGAGAAACAGCAGAACTATAAGGCAAAGAATGGTTGCAAATAATCAAACAGACAAAGATATGCCAAGGTAAATTCTAACTGAAAGATTATATATATTAATATGTAGTAACAACAACATATATTATTTCATATGTAATGAAAGATTACTATATATTAAATAACAGAATTTAAAGCAATATTTTTAGTACAGATTAAGAAGATCATTATATAATAATACAAGGTTTAGTTAACTAGGCATATATAACAATTTCGCCTGTTTAACAAATAAAAATACAGCCTCAGACCATATATAGTGAAAACAAATAACAGCATTATTGGGAAAAATTGAATAATCAATGTAATGGAAGATATTGAATATATCTCTTTTAGAAGTTGATAGAGCAAGCAGATAATAACTGGTACAGATACAGAAAAATTTGAACAACAGAATTAATAACTTTATCAGTGGGGTTTATATAGAACAATGTAGACAACAAATGCAGAATAAGTATTCTTTTCCATTACAAACAGAACATTTACTAAAATGGAGCACATATAATGGATCATAAATCTAATTAATAAAAGTTTCAGATGAATAGTCCTGCTAATTACCTAATCTGACCACAATAAAATTCTCAGAGATCAATAACAAAGCTGACTGGAAAAAACTTCATATATTTAGAAGTTAAGAAACACACTTCTACATGAATTGTGGGTAAATGAACAATGAAGCTAGACTACATTAAGTTTAACCATTGAATTTCCAACATTCAACAGTTTTTGACCCACATTGAAATACTATATAGCAGTGAAAATAAATAAACCATAGCTATGTATCTCAATATGAATGGATCTTGAAAACATGTTATAGAGGAAAAGAAGAAAATCTCAGAAGAGTAATTACAATATGATTATATATTTGTATATTTCAAGAAAAGTAAAATCTAAATAATAAATGGCTTCCTGGAGATTATTATGCTAAGTGAAATAAGCCAGACAGAGAAAGACAAATATCATGATCTCACTTATATGTGGAATCTAATGAACAAGGTGAACTGAGGAACAGAATAGAGGCAGAGGCAGGGTCACAGGGAGCAGAGAGACAGCTGTCAGAGGGAAGGGGCTGAGGGGATGGGATCAGGAAGATGAAGGGATTAGTGAAATTATATATACATAACACAGAGATACAGATAACAGGACAGCAAATCCCAGAAGGAAGGTGGGAAGGCAGTCAGGGGGAGGGTGGCAAAGGGGGTGTAATGGGGGACACATTGTTGAGGGGATGAGGCTGTTAAATTGAGTGGGACACTTGAATCCATGTGTTAACACAATAAATTTTAAAATTAAAAAAAAATAATTAAGAAACAAAACAAAAAATGATAAATGGCTTAGGAATACTCTTAGATGGCAAACCCTATAGAAAAGTAAGGAAATCTAGGACAGTGATTCTACAGAAGGTGAGGGAGAAGCACTCAGACAGAGAAATGTGTGGGGGAATTCAGATAGACTAGTAATGTTATATTTCTTAGGCTGGGTGATAAATACTCAGGTATTCATGTTATTACTTTGTCTATGTTATCTATCTCTGTTATAGTCACATGTATGAATATTTAATATTCTTATGAATATGTATCAACACAAAAAATTTAAACATAAAAATGATTATATAAAGAAAAAATGAGTATGCCAGCCCAGCAAACAGCATATGCAGAGTCATTGGTTCAATGAACAAGGCTCACTCTTAGAACATCTTCTCTTTATCTTTTTACTCTCGTTACTTCAGTTTTATAAAATATTTAAATCTCATTTATATGCTGACAACTTCCAAGTTATATATGTCTAATTTATAACTTCCCTGAACCGCAGACTCAGGCCCCCAACTGCCTTTTTGCCACGTCCATTTGGGTGTCTAATAGGCATCTCAAGCTTAGCCTGTTCATATCGAACTCCTGATACCGGCACTGACACCCCCACCCCCAAGTCCTGCTTCCTCGACAGCCTGCTCCTCCTTGGTGAATAAGAATTTCACCTGTTCAGTTGCTCAGGCAAAAGCAAACAAACATCATGGATTTTTCCTTGACTTCCTTTTCTCATTCCTCACATTAATTCTATCAGGAAATATGTTTTGCTCTACTTTCAAAATATGTGCAGACTCTGACCACTCTCATGACTTCTACCACCACGGCCAAGGTCATCTTTTCTCGTAAAACCACCACTTCCTCCTCCCTCCTTCTCCTTTATAGCTTTTCACATCCCTCAAAGTAAGATCTAAAATGTCCCAGGGCTTTCCATTATCTGCATACTCCTTGCCTCCTGACTTCATCTCCACTGCACTCTCTCTCCATCACCTTGACCTTCTTACTGTTTTATAAGGTAAGCATGCTGCTTTGCCAGAATTTCTGCACTAGCCGTTCCCTCTGCCTGGAATATTCTTTCCACTGACACCGCGCTTGGCTCACTTCCTCAATCCCTTCAGTTTTTCACCAATGACCCCTCCGCCAAGTATGGTCTTTCCTATCCACCCCTCCAATTCCCCCGTCTTCCTTGTTTGTGTTGCAGAGTAGTTACCACTATTTGACATACTATATAGTTTCCATACAGGGAGTGGCAAAGGTAGGATTACAGTTGTTTGTATGGGAAATAATACAATAATTAATAAATAAAAATACAAGAATAAACTCTGTGTTTTGTACCTTTACAACTGTAAATCTATTTTTGCCCCACCCTGTATATATATGTTTATTCAGTCTTTCCAACTAGAAGGCAGGGGTTTTGTCTGCTTGATTCACTGCTGTATCCCCTTGAACTAAGACTTATGCCTATCACATAATACATGATCAATAGTAATTTAATGACTGAAAAGAGGAGAAATGGTGCTTGGAGGGAAACTTCTTTTTTTAAAAAAAAGCTTTAAATGTAACACAAAATAGATGAGAGCAACTTGGAGAGTTATTCTGGAACCAATCATAATGCATATATTTTGTCTTATTAATATGAAGTAAGAATTACATAAGCTTCATTTCTCAATTTAACAAACTTTCATCACATAATAAAGGAGAGTCAACTCTGTCTGCATCCCCAGGGGGCGCTGGATGTCATGCACAGTCACTTAAAGTCAGAGTTTTCAAGATATTCTGGTGTGGGTGTTGTGTTTAAAGTACTATCTCAAATACATACTCACACAAATATAAATAGATACCACACATGCACACATACATACATACATATATACATACTTGTATATACACACAAATATATTCACTACATACATATACACATGAGTTTTTGAAATAAGTAACAGGAGAAATGCAATAAAATCAACATGTAGAGGCCCTGGCCGGTTGGCTCAGTAAGCGTCGGCCTGGCGTACAGGAGGTCCTGGGTTCAATTCCCGGCCAGGGCACACAGGAGAAGTGCCCATCTGCTTCTCCACCCCTCCCCCTCTCCTTCCTCTCTGTCTCTCTCTTCCCCTCCCGCAGCGAGGCTCCATTGGAGCAAAGATGGCCCGGGCGCTGGAGATGGCTCCTTGGCCACTGCCCCAGGCGCTAGAGTGGCTCTGGTCGCAACAGAGCGATGCCCTGGAGGGGCAGAGCATCACCCCCTGGTGGGCAGAGCGTCGCCCCCTGGTGGGCGTGCCGGGTGGATCCCAGTCGGGCGCATGAGGGAGTCTGTCTGACTGTCTCTCCCCATTTCCAGCTTCAGAAAAATACAAAAAAAAATCAACATGTAGAGCTCTCTTGTAACAGCAGAAAAGAGAACAAATGGATTGTTTGTTTGTGATCTTTTGAACTCAGAAACAAATGGATTTATGAACAGCCTTTTCTATTTATAAGTAGAAGGTATTGTCTACATAGATTTTTATTTAGTTGCAGTTTACAACCTATCCACAGAAAATAGTATCTTATAAGCTAAGCATCATCAGAACAGATTTTTAGTTACCTATGAGGCATTTATCCTGAATCAATTGGTTCTTCTATCACATATAGCTGTTTTGGCTGGCCCATCCTAGATAGGAGGACTATTTAAAAAGTTCACCATGATAATCCTTTTACGATACTCTGATGGACCATTTGTAAAGGGATAAGTTTTGTTAGAACTAATGTTCTTAAATCTCAATGGCCTCTGCTCAATAAGTTCAGACATTTGGGCTGCTTAGTAATTTCAGATTTATTTTTAACACCTTGGACTGTGTGTATTCTCAAAGGTCTGTTTGACTGTCCTGATATTTTCAGGGGGAAAAAAACCGCAAAAACCCTTCCAATGAAAAGATACTGCTTACGTGTTTCGCTACAACTCAAGTCTTTCAGAACTGAGGCTCTGTACTAAACATGAGACTTACACGCATATGCAAGTTGGCACACTAGCTCAAGATGTAATTAAAGACACATTTCTCTATGGATTGAAGTGTTTTGTTTAGAAATACATTTCCCATTATACTTTTTGCACATTTTTTTTCAGAAACGTTTCCTTTCATGGTTTCCTTTTTAAAAAACTTATTTAACAGTGTGAGAGGAGGTCTGTTGTGGTTTGGGTGCAGCTACCCCCCGTTGTGGCCCTTCCAATGTTCATGTATTGGAATAATCAGACTCTTTTACTGGAAGCCATTCCGTTTTCCTCACAAAAGCTCACAGGCTTTTGCTTCTTCCATTTTCCCTAAATCTGGGTTGATCGAGAGTATAAATCTCACTCAGGCTTTTGGTTTATACAACTCTGGGAACAAAATGGCCACATATTTTTTAAGGGCTGCCTCCCACGAGTCCAGCGATGTTGTGATAGGGTGCTGCCAACTCTTCTCCTTGTCCTGTTCTGGGATGGCCATTGAGGCGTTGGGAAATAGCTAGAACTGAACGTCTCCTGGACAGAAGAGGCCGTGAGCAAGTGAACATCTCCTTCATGTTCATTGTTCAGCCCTATTCTGGTGAACAGTGCTTTGCGTTGCTGGTGGAAATTCAAGCGTGAAGCCAATTTTTATGCTCTAGATGGCAAAAAAATGCAGCTAATTCTAAAGGGTTTCTCCTTCTTCCCTTGGCAGCTGGTATGTTTACATAGTGGGGATGAAAGGCCTGACATCTGTGTTTACATTTCTACGTAGAGGGTCCCCCAAACCCACAGTTAGGAATCATTTATATCCAAGCACCTCTGCCCCAGAATTACAACAGCAAAGTCTTTCAACTTCTCCTCGGCAAGGGCCTTTGATCTCCCTGTGCAAAATGCTCTCTGATGAGTTGTGATTGGAAGAGGAGGGCTGGGAAGGTTTTATACTTTGACAACTTCCTCCTCTCTCTCCACCCCCGACCATAGAGGAATATGACCCAGACTTTTAAGTACCCAGATCTCTTTCTAGAAATTCCATTGAGTCATCAGAATAAAATTAAAACAGACTGGTGTGACCAAAGCAGTGGGTCTCAAAAAATTTTTGCATTTTTAATCAGCTCTCCAGTTAACTCTGATTTTAATTCCAGGTATATAAGAATCAACTGAGTTGTTCATTAGACATGGAAATTCCAGAACTCTATGGGAGCCAACTGAATGTGGATCTCTGGGTGTGGATTCAGAAATCTGTATTTTTCACATCTTAAGATGTATCTTATGTATATAATTGATTAAGAACCCTTAGGCTAGTTGGCCACTGGAGGTGGGGCTTTTTATTTGAGGGCTACATTATTCTAGTGTCTGTTGCAAGACAGTGTTTCAACCTCTGACCCTTTCAATAAAATGATGGTGGTCTGTCAAGTTGGAATAATTTAAAATGCTGATTAAATGAAATCATTTTCTTTGAATGTTTGAATGTCTTACATATTTTTTCCTGACCACAATATACTATTTTCTATTCATAAATATTTGGCTTGTAAATTGATGCAAAGTACTTCAGTACATTAAGAAATATGTGTGGAACCAAGACTTCTGAAATTTGATCTTGGACTTAATCTAAGTTTGCATTGTTCGGGTGATGCTGTACTCTGTCATCTGAAATGATAGTCTGCTTTTTTTTAAATCAGATTTTTATTGAGGTAACCATAGATTCACATGCATTTGTAAGAAGTAATACAGAGAGATTCTTTGTGTTCTTTATCTAGTTTTCCCCCAGTGGTAACATTTTGTAAAACTGTAGTACAATATCATAACCAAGATATTGACATAGATATAAACCACAGATTTTATTCAGATTCCCATGGTTTTACTGTACTCATTTGTGTGTATGTGTGTATATATGCACCATATAATTTTTATTACATGTGTAGGTTTCAATATCTACCATTCAGTCACATTACTTAACACTGCTCTCATGACAGGGATTCTTGGGTTCCCTTTCTTCTTCTTTTTTTTTTTTATCTATTCATTTTAGAGAGGAGAGAGAGAGAAAGTGGGAGGGGAGGAGCAGGAAGCATCAACTCCCATATGTGCCTTGACCAGGCGAGCCCAGGGTTTCGAACCAGCGACCTCAGCATTTCCGGTTCAATGCTTTATCCGCTGTGCCACCACAGGTCAGGCCTCAGGGTTTCCCTTTCTTAACCATCCCCATCTCTCTCCTGTCCCCTCTCTGAACCTTTGACAACCACGAATCTGTTCTCTACTTCTAAGCGTTAAGTCGTTTCAAAAGTGTTATACAAGTGGCATCATACAGTATGTCAGCCTTTGGGATCGGCTTTTTTTTCAATCAGCATAATTCCCTGGAGATTCATCCAAGTTGTTGCATGAATCAATAATTCTTTCATTTTTTATTGCTGACTAGTATTCCATGATATGAATGTACCACAGTTCATTTAACCATTCAGTTATTAAAAGACATTTGGGATGTTTCCAGTATGGGGCTATTTATGTAAAGCTTCTATGAACATTTATGTACAAGTTTTTGTGTAAACTTTATTATGTAGATATTTTCTTATCAGCCTTTTCAACTTTAAAATTTTGTAGGCCAATCACAAACTTTATCATATTCATAAAATCTTTCTAGTTAACTTATACTATTTTCTTCCTGGATGCCAAAGTAACACTTACCTGAACCAAGCACTTTATCATTTGCCCATAGTCAAAATATTTCACATTGTATGGCTTGCTTTCTCAATGAAACAGAAAGTAGTAGTTTTGTGTGTGTGTGTGTGTGTGTGTGTGTGTGTGTGTATGCAGCTTGTAGTGCCTTCTACAGCTTTAGACATAGCAAATAAATAACCAGATAGACAATATTATTTCTTTTTATTTAATATGATCATTGTGTGTCTCTGACCAACAAAATATATTATATTAAAAACTGTGTGGATACAAGAATACACAAAGAACATGAAAACTCCTTTTGGTGGATTTATAATTTAGCTGGAAAACTGAAGCCAACACTAATGCATTGAAGTCACAGAACAATGAGCTGCTGTGATTTTTAATGCCAAATCCATGGACAGAGAAGAGAAAGGTGAATGTGGGATAGGGAAAATGAAGAAGGTTTCATGGAGGAAGTGAACTTTAGATTAGTCCTTAAAGAAGAAGGTGAATGACATAAAAATTGATGAAAGAGAAGGTTCTAAGGAAAAAAGAAACATTTTAAGCAGTGTTACTGGAGTGCTGTGTGCTGAGATGTTGAAGGAAAGAGTTGGTGATCCCAGCAGGTAGGTGAGGTGTGGCCTGAGTGTGTCAGACCTTGAGAGGCGTGTGTAACGTATTTGTGCTGGTCCCGTCTTCTGGAATAAAAAATTGATAACAAAAGCCCACAAGGACTAAATATGTTAAGGAGGGTCAATATAACTATTGGACTGAACTTTAACTCTTAGTATTAGGACCTGCCTTTAGCTGTTCTGGGAGTTGCTGAACTTGCAGGAAATAGTATGAAGCACTATTTATGCCCAGTAGAATTATGCCCAGTAGATACTTGACTTGCGTGTGATACCTGCTAGAAAGAATTCAAATTGTGTCCACAGACTTATTCAATATTCTAGTAATTACTGAAGGAGGTATGACTAAGAGATTAAAACAATGGCATATTCTCCCCCACCAAAGGAAGGCACCAGCTGCTAAAAGGGCCAAAGTGATGAACATAAACTGGGTTGAAGAAGGAGAAATATTAGTCATGAGCATAAGCTGAAGCTGTACATCACCAGCTCCTGCTACTTTCTCTTCTCTTTTCCCCTCTCCATAACATCTGGAGGATTCTGCTATAAGAAAGTTCTGTGAAAAAAGTTGATCATGGCCCTGGCTGGTAGCTCAGTGGCTAGAGCATCAGCCCAGTGTATGGACATCTTGGGTTTGATTTCTGGTCAGGGCACACATGAGAAGCAACCATCTTCTTCTCTTTCCCTACCTCTCCCTCTTTTCTCTGTCTTTCCTTCTTGCAGCCAGTGGCTCAACTGGTTCAAGCATCAGCCCCAGGCACTGAGGATAGCTGGGTTGATTTGAGAATCAGCCACAGACGGGGGTTGCCAGGTGGATCGTGGTTAGGGCACATGTGGGAGTCTATCTCCCTTCCTCTCACTTAAAAAATAAAGCTAATCACAAGGAGCTAAAGGGGCTGTCTTGTTGGGTATAGTGGAAAAAGTTGCTTAAAATTCAGAGATCCAAGGAAGGATCAGTGGTTTTATAGATAGTAGCCCTGGGTCCAGCTCTGGTCCACAGGCCAAAGATTATAAGAACAGTGGGCATCAGAACAGTGGTGTGATCGTCACCACTATATCACAACTTGGACCTGTAAATAAATCACTTGGAAAGGAGAACTCACATGGGAATCAGAGGCTGAAGATATATGCAATTTTTATAAAGGCAAGGTTGTATGCACTCAATAGTGATGGCTGGGAAGGCTGGGAAGGGATAGGTCCCATGTCTTCGGGTATTCGGGTGAAGACTGAATAGTGAATGTCAATGCCAATCATGTCTTGGATACTGGCTGTGCTGATTTGCAGCCAGCTGCAGAAGAAATTGATATGTATCAACAGCAAAGAGAAGTTAATACACATAGGGTTCTGTTTATGGTTCTGTTCCTTACACTTCTGTGTTTGTTTTATTTCCATTTTTAATTATGAAGGCAGGGCATTTATTAACAAATGTCTAAAGAGCCTTGTTTGTAGTTTTAGATGTCTGCAATAGGAGAATGTTCATAGCCTAAGGGCCTGAAGTAAAAAGCAAAATGTGTGTAATTCCTAAATACTTAAGGAATTTTAAGCACAAATTCACTTAGAGCATTAATGACTTTCATAAAGACAGACATCTAACTTAAAATCAACAAATCATTAGACCTGCAGTAAAAGTGCAAGCAATGCCTAATTAATATACTTGTTGATTATTTTCCTTGATAAAGACATTGGTTATTAAATCTAATGGTGCCTCAGAGATCAACTAAATCATGAGAAAGGCAACCAGCCAATGACTTGAGGTTATTTACCCAAAAAGTGCTTTCTTGCTACTCACCTCCATCAGAATAACATCAATATTGTTATTGTCATTATTATTATTATTTGATCTAATTTCACTCAGATGAATAAATTCAAACTTTCTGGGGTACAGGCATAGCCTCAAAATACTTTATAAGCCCTGGCCAGTTGGCTCAGTGGTAGAGCGTCGGCCTAGCGTGCGGAGGACCCAGGTTCGATTCCCGGCCAGGGCACACAGGAGAAGCGCCCATTTGCTTCTCCACCCCTCCGCCACGCTTTCCTCTCTGTCTCTCTCTTCCCCTCCCGCAGCCAAGGCTCCATTGGAGCAAAAATGGCCCGGGCGCTGGGGATGGCTCTGTGGCCTCTGCCTCAGGCGCTGGAGTGGCTCTGGTCGCAACATGGCGACGCCCAGGATGGGCAGAGCATCGCCCCCTGGTGGGCAGAGCGTCGCCCCTGGTGGGCGTGCCGGGTGGATCCCAGTCGGGCGCATGCGGGAGTCTGTCAGACTGTCTCTCCCTGTTTCCAGCTTCAGAAAAAAAAAAAAAAAAAAACTTTATAAAATAAAGTGAAAGGCAGTGTGATATTAGAAATACATCACGTTTTCTGGCCCTGGCCAGCTGGCTAGTGGATATGTGGACATTGTGGGTTCAATTCCCTGTCAGAGCACACATGAGAATCGGCCATCTGCTTCTCTTCTCCTCCCTCTCACCCTCCTTTCCCTCTTCTCCTCTTGCAGCCAGTGGCTCGATTGGCCTGGGCACTGAGGATAACTCTGTTGATTCGAGCATCGGTCTCAGGTGGAGATTGCCCGGGTGGATCCTGGTTGAGGCAGCTGTGGGAGTCTGTCTCTCTGTCTCTCCTCTTCTCGCTTATAAATAAATAAATAAATAAATAAGTAAATAAATAAATAAATAAATGTATGTTTTCTACTGTTCTTCAATAAAACTCTTTGGGTTCAAATTGCACTCTCAGAGAGCCTTTTTTCACACTCACTCTAACCCACAGAGAAACATGTGCTGCCTTGTGATCATTGTGAGAAGGTTGGCCCTCTAAGTTTGCTTTATGGAAGAGGGGTTTATACAATTCAGCCAAGTTCTAATAATGAGTGAACAGTAGAACTAAAATTAAAAACTAGGTCTATATAACTCTAAAAACTCCCATTATTTTCCCTGTACCATGTTTGAAAGAGATGATCATGACATATGAGTCATCAGCTCTAACCCTTTCTACCAAACATTTTCCATATTATGAAATAACTTCTTCCCTTGAGAAATAAGAAGTAAGTAAGCAAGAAAATTCCTTGAGGAACACAAAATCTTTAATTGCTCCTACTCACTTCTCTTACTCAGGACAAGATTAATTAACTCTAATATTTTCAATTGCATGAGCCTAATTGGGATGGCTTAATAATTGCTTCTTAAAAAGAGAGACTTCTGAGAAAATACCCTGTGAATGAATCTGAACTGTCTTCACTCTTTCCTGATGCCTGAACTTATTTTAGACAAGTCTGTGATAAAAAAAACCCCAACAACAACCCAACATTTTAAATCTGATGGTGAAAACCATTTTTCATCATGTTCACAGATACCATCAAAGTCCAAGAAATTCTGCAGTGTATTAAAATGTATATTAATATAAATGATAGAGTCTCAAACTGCGGTGTGACTCCATGCCCAAAAGAGACAGTCTCCAAACTCGTCGGTTATACCTAGGAGGAGGCATGGCACACAGGCTGTTGATTTGTCAGAAACTTAATTTTCCAGGGCACCCTCCATTGGGGATTGAGAAAAGTCAATAGCCTGGAGTTCACATCACCTTGGACAGCGGCTAGAAGATGGTACAATAAAGAAAGAGACCATTAGCTCTGATAAGCAGTGATTTACCAATCAGATGTGAGAAAAATAAAGAATCGTTAAAATAATAAAATACCGTGAGTCATTAAGGGCTGGCCTAATTAAATAATAGTCCAATGTAAGTGAGAGATTTATGAGCTGCCAGCTGCACAATGTGGATTTATCAAAATAATAGAAATTGACACACATTGTACACATAGCCTCTCTTTAGCTGCCACTTTTAACATTTATCAGGAGATCACCTAGGGAAATATGCCTCCCACATAAACTAGTTGCTAGTCTCTCTGTTGTAACCCAGTCTTCAGTGGAGCATTTATTACCTTGTCCCGCCTGGACAGAAGGGTGATTTTTCTTGAGTCTTATAAGGCTTTCCTCTACGGCAGGCTGCCTTTGCGTGTTTTGTTTTGCTCATTCATGTTTCCAAATAGTGTTAACATCTGAGTGTTTCTTTTGGCAAAATATCTAGAGCAGCAGGCTTCCAAGTGTTGCCCTCCAGGGCCCTTTGGAAGGGTGTGGATTGGGTGAGATCCCTGCATGTCCCTAGTGCTGCACTCTGTGGCCTATTACATCTGCCAGATGGACCTGTGGCCACACAATCCTTGACCACATCAGTCAGTGATTTGAGTGAGAGGATGGCAGCTTCAAGATATAATATGCTTTTCTCCAAAAATAGACTATGTGCTCTATTTCCTCTGTACAACTAGCTTCTGACTTCCCAAAGTCTAAGGACACACGGGGTTCCATGTAATGTGACCACTATTAGTACACTGCAATGTCCACCATTACAAGGTTAGTTTTTGGTTGTTCTATCATTTGCTATCAAATTATTATTCATCTTACTTACATGGTTTAAAATGTTTATTTTCACATCAGCTTTCACTCTTAACAATTTTACTAGCTTAGGCATCAGTGACCACAGGGGAGAGGAAATGATAAAGACAATGTCTAGAGGAGAATGAAGGATGGGAGAGGCCAGAGTCAAGAGGCTGTCTTTGTCTAGAATTAGGTCAGCCTGAGTTAGGAACCCTGGAGACTGTGAAGTAAAAGCAGTGATTGGGGGACTCAGACATCATAGAAGAGTGAGACAGGCCTGGTCAGAATGCAGGTGACAACACTACCCAGTATCTGTAGCAGCAGCAGGACCAGTGTGAGGTTTCTTTGATGCATGGACCTAAAGTCTTAAAATAGCAAGTTAATGAGGATTATGATCTTATACTCAGTGAAGGCACTGTCCTCATTCTCACTCTGCTGCACTTTCACTAGCTGGAGGTTCTCTACTACTTCCTTGTTCCCTTGTTACTTTTAGAATAAAGGTACCCAAGAAAGAGAAGCTCTTGGTCTTGAACTTGGAATAGCTCATCTTCAGTTTGCCTGTCTTGGTATTGAGTCTGGGCACATGATGGCAAAGGCAGAGGTTGATTAGAGGAAGTTGAAGACCTGGAGCAGGAAGAGAAGTAGCATTGTCTTGCTGAAGTATCCCAAGATGCTCACCATAGCAAAGGTCATGCCAGCAAAGTGACAGAGACATCTTCCACAAACACCTATAAAGAGTACTGGTTATGGCAGAGTAATCTCAATGTGGTGAAAAAAAAATAGGGTATCATGAAATGAAAGGAAAAGGCAAGATCATCCTAACAATAACCTTCCAGCTCCATCAGGTTAAAGGTGATGATGGAAACAGAAATGACTAGCAACTGGCCAGCCTCTATGGCATTAATTCCTGTTAGAATATTGATGTCAGGGGTATAGAACACTGACCCATGTAGATATAGTACAGGATTCCTAAGTCCAGATGCAAGCCAAGAATTATAAAATTATTATTTTACAAGATAGTGGGTATTCTGGTTACTTATTGTTGTATAACCAATTACCCCCAAATTTAAAACAGCAACAACAGCAAACATTTACATTGCTCATGAATTTGCAATTTGGGTAGAGCTCTGTGACATCAGTTGGGACTTCTCAATTAGAAATTAAAGGATCCTCTTCCAATATGGTTCACTCACATATCTAGCAAGTTGGTGCTAGCAATTAGCTATGAGATCAACCAAGGCTGTTAGTTAGAGGTCATATTTGTCTCCATCTGGGTCTTGTAATGAGAATGCTTGAGTTTCCTCACTGCATGGAAGCTGGATTTTAAAAATATTTCAAGTGACAGAAAGTGGAAACTACCCTTTAAAACCGGGACCTAGAAACTAGCAACATCACTTCCACCACATTGTATTGGTCAAGCAGTCACAGAGCCTAAGTTCAAAAGAAAAGGCTATAGAGCTCTCTTTTTAATGGGAAGAGGGTGAATTTGCAGCCATCTTTAATCTAGCACAGTGGGTTAAAAATTCAAGTTCTAAAAATGTATCCATTTTTTTTAAACAAAATACTAACTTGTTTGACTAAAGCATATTTACATTTGAAAGCAATTTATTTTTTCACTTTGAATCCTTATGTGAGATAGGCAGAATAAATAATGTTACCATCACTCCATAGGGAGTTGAGACAGAGGGATTTTGACTTGCTTATGGTAACAATACCACTGCGTCAAATCTAGGGAGTTTTGCCTTCTCCCAGGCCTCTAATGCTTCCCACAGCTTTTTCCAGCCTGTGATTGGGGTTTGACCAGTCATACGGACTGGCCTGTGACTCACCATCATTTTAATGGTCAGACCAAGGGACCACGGGTACCCAACTTTTATGATATCCAGCTGCGGAATGTATCCTCACGTCTCTGAGGCCTTACTTATTGAGATCATTGTTCAGTGTTGGTGTACCATCTGTTGTGAGCATCTTCCTAAGTGATTTTCTGGGCTGGCTTCCCTTTGCACGGGGAATGGAGGAGTTGTCAAAAGCCCAGTACATTCTTTTCTGCATTGTAAAGCCATCAGGACTTAATTAGGGAAAAATTCTTCAACAACAATTGATTTGTTCAACTATCATTCAATTTGAAGTACTCTCTTTTTATTAAAAACTACTTGAAAGTTGTTGGATGCCCAGCTTTGGGGTTTTTTTGTTGTTGTTTGTTTTTATTGTTTGTTTGTTTTGAGTACAGTTCCATCTATTTTACATTCTGCCTTTAGCACATTCCTATCATTAGCTTGTAATTGGAAAACTACGTCCAGAGAGAATTTATTACAAACTCTTATTTAACACTGATTCTTTTTAGATAGCTGTAGATTCTGATAACTAAATTAAAAAGTAGAGTAGATTGAACCTGACAGTTTTGAGTTTTTGGAAAGTGTTTTAAACCATTGCTTGGAGTCTAGGCCTTTGGAAAATCGACTTCACGTTTGTTTCTAACTCCTTCCCTGTGAATTTGAAGTCTCTTTTGTGTTTAGAAAAGTTGCAACCATATGTTTCTGATTCATTTATAACTTACATGTAGCGTTAGCTTATGAAGCTATTGTTTTGTAAGAACGTTTACTTTAAAATTGTATGTAAGTCCTTTTTCTTCTTTGAACAGTAAAAATAATTTCTTTTCATATTTTACCTAAAAAATTAAAATAATTAGTTTATTTTCAGACACTGAGCTATTGATAATACTGAAGACATTGTCCCTGTCATCTCTCCATGTTTGCCATAGAGTCAGGTTAGATAAGGATTTGTGAGCACGTCATTGGATCATTGGGCCATGCTTGACTCATTTGTAACTGGTGCTTCTCCAGAAGCTAAAAAATATTAATTCACCTGGCTATGCACTTACCTGGTTATTACAAAGTTTTAGAAATCAAAAGAACGATAGTTCCACATGGAAAGATAAAGACCTTTGTAAGCCCAAGAAAGAAATAACTTATATGGATTAACTGCAGGTCAAAATAGGAAGGATATAAGAAAATAAAAACTTTGAGAAACTAAATCCTAGGAGAGAGCTAGCAGAGAACAGGTAAGGGTAGGGCGTGTAATGAATATTATAGCTGTGTTTCTAAACTTGGTTAGTAATAAGAGTCACTGGGATAGGCACCTGTTTCAAAACTACAGATTCCTGGGCCTCAAGATGAGTTAGTCTGGGCACCTGTGTTTTTTGTTGTTTTTTTTAATGTATTTTTCTGAAGCTGGAAACCGAGAGGCAGTCAGACAGACTCCCGCATGCGCCCGACCGGGATCCACCCGGCACGCCCACCAGGGGGGGATGCCCTGCCCATCCGGGGCGTCGCTCTGTCGTGACCAGAGGCACTCCAGCGCCTGGGGCAGTGGCCAAGGAGCCATCCCCAGCGCCCAGGCCATCTTTTGCTCCAATGGAGCCTCGGCTGCGGGAGGGGAAGAGAGAGACAGAGGAAGGAGAGGGGGAGGGGTGGAGAAGCAGATGGGCGCCTCTCCTGTGTGCCCTGGCCGGGAATCGAACCCAGGACTTCCGCACGCCAGGCCGAAGCTCTGCTCTACCGCTGAGCCAACTGGCCAGGGCAGCACCTGTGTTTTTAAAAGCACTTCAAGTGATTCTGGTGATCAGCTTAGCTTTTGAAAATAATTTGTGAACTCTTCACGCACACACGAAAGCACAGTTATTAAAAAGAAATTGAGGTCCAATCTGGGCCATGGAATTCTAGCCTCATCCCCTGAAATGTGACTCTGCCCTTCTTCCAACTCTAAGAATACATTTCAAGAAGAGGGCTAAGGCTAGGGGGGAAAGGGGCAGAAAGAAACCTTGCTTGGGACGGATGGGGGGATGACACGGGGTGTAGATGGTGTTATAGTGAGCTGTACACTAGAAAAATGTATAGTTTGGTGAACTATGTCACTCCAATAAATTAAAAAAAACAACAAATAAACAACGACAAAGAATAGATTTCAAGTACATTAGTAGCTTTATTTCTGCATTCATCTACACAATAGAGTCTCTCCCACCAGGTCTCAAATCAGGGCCTGAGGTCAGAGGACAAAACAAAATGGCTGGCTATTAAGATCTCTAATTGTAAAGAAGTGTTTTCCTGGCATTCCTTTAATCTTTTGCTTCCAGCTCACAGCTTTACTATGTGCTTAATAATGAAAATTCAGTGTCATCACTGGGGCATTGACAGATGCTTTAATCTCTTAAACTAGGATTATATTATGTACATTTCATTGCCTTTTGGAATCTTGTCAATGCCGTCAATGGAATTTCTCAATTGTCTAAATGGAGTCCAATAAACAGGTTGGTGATTGCACCAAGTCCAGTATGTGGGGAAGAACCCTGATCTGGGAAATCCACTCTTCCAGTCAGGGCAGTGCCTTCCCCACATCTGCCTTGAGGAACACCCAGTACCAGCATTGATTTTGAGTCTCAAGATAATATGTGGGAATGAGTCCAACTTGATTTTTAGCAATTAAATTCACCATGTAAAAGCTCTTCTTAGAATTTTACTAGACTAGCATTACCAACAGCCATTAATGAGCCAAGCTCTGTGCAATTTTATAAATGAAGGGATTCAGGCTATCATTATGTGTAAATCCTCCCAAATTACCTGCTCTAGTCAGAAGACATGATATGAAAGAGAAAACAATAATGTTTTGGAAAATGATGACATTCTGTAAATAAAATCTGGCAGCAAATGTTCTTGGCCAAACCAATGCTCAAGTCTTCATGCCACAATTTATTGCTACATGAATCAGAAATCAAGGCTTTCTCAATCATTCTCATACACCTGAACTGTGCCATTGTTAACAGAGTCTGAACACTCCACAGGTACCTAGACTGTTAATGCAATAAGCCACAATGACTATAAATGGTTGAAGAGGAAAGTAAATTAGTTTTCTTGAAATTTTCTGGAGAATTGAGTTTACATGAACTAGAATGTATGAGACTGCCAGAGGGTGTGGGGGTTAGGGAGTTGGAGAAATGGAATTATTATGACTTCCATGTCCATAGGGGCTTTTCTGTTCCCTGGGTGATGGCAAACACCAAACACTGAAAGTATACATTGGCAAGGAGACATTGTTGCTGTAACTGCTTCACATTCAGCTTCTTTCATGACTTTTTCCATCTCCACGGAGTGATGCATGCATTCAGTGATGCTGAATCTGCTTCCGGAACTCCTTCCAGCCCATCCCTCCACTTGTCTGCTAACTATCCAACCAAATATCAGAGAAGTGTAAAAATATCCAAGTGTCATGCTCAAGGAACTATGATTGCTACTGGTGCTGTTTAGCAAAACACCTTGATAGGATATATTTTTGTTGTGGAAAGTTAAGCCCCGAGTCAGAATCTAAAGGGAAGAAGCCAACTAAGGGGAAACTGAATTGCACTTCCATGAAAATAAAAAATCTGGGAACTTTTTTGTGTAAGCATCAAGAAAGAGGGAATAAGGGAGGCCCAGAATAAAGAAGGATTGAGATCGAGCTACAAGGAGATCAAGGGACAGAGACTAGAATACCAACATGCTGGATGTATTGGAGTGGGCAAGAGCTATGAGCAAGGGATTTTCATAATAGCAACACTTAATATTACATTTTAAATTGTTTGCTGCACTGTTCCGTGCTGGAACTTAAGCCCCATGAGGTACCACTGAACTTGAGTAAAGTCAGCTACAAACACCTCCTTGTGTTGGCGATCCTTTGGCAGAGGAATTAATAGGATATGGGTCTGCATTCCACATTAGGGTAAATCTAGGGTGGTGAGAAGATTGTCACAGGACATGAGGAACTGGGTAGAGTCAGAATTCAGACAGAGCAGAATATCAGAGTAGGAGAGAATTAAGAAACAACTAAGGCCCTGAGACCCCTCTGCTATTGTCTGAGCTGCCATTCATCTCACAGGGCCCACTAAGATAATCTTTCAACTGGTCTTGCTGTTGTCTCTCTTGTCCATTATCTACAACAGCAAAGGGCAAAAATTTATAAAATGTAATTAGAAGGTAGAGGAATAGGACTTCCCTACTATCATCCTTCCACAGAACATTGATTTTGACAACATACAGATGAAAGTTCCTTTTTGGGAGTCTGGTAGTTCAGTGAAGAAATTCCGGCACACTCTCAGAGCAAAAAAATCTACAAATACCTAATTTGAGGAAGGTAAAAAGAACAGTTTCACTTACCCATGCTACCCCTTCCCAAAGCACCAGAGTTTAATGCCAAGATAGACTCTCTCAGCCTGTGACTTTCCCGTGGGGGAAAGTGAGAGCACAGTGCATGAATGACCAGCTTCTCTAGTTTTTGGGATGCTTCCCAAGAGACTCACTTCTTTTTCATCCCGCTCAGAATCCAGAGGTGACTAAATAGGTGAAGTGTTGGAAAGCTGGTAGCAAGTAGGACTCAGAACTCATCAATGGGCCGTGGATCTTACTACCATGTTTTGTGGAGGTCATCAGGAAGCTGCACATGAGCCGCTTGGGACTTATCACCTGTGGACCTCCCAGTACCCCACCTACCCATCCCTCAGGTTGGCTCCAGAGAATGCAAGCTTTTACAGATGGCCATGACCACACAAAGAAAGCTAGCCCGACTCCGTAGGATTGGGAGGAGGCCCACAAACTTGAGCGATTCAGGAAACTTCCCTGGGATGCTCTTGGCAGTAATCTGACTTTTCAAGATTGATAGACAACATATACTCTAAAAAATTTCCTCTCAAGGGGGAACAAGAAGTATGGACACCAGAAAAAAAGAATGCTACAGGCCAATATCTTGATGAATATAGACAGAAAAAATCCTCAACAAAATATTTATACTAGCAGATTGAACTCAATAGCATATTAAAAGGATCACACACCATGATCCAGTGGGATTTATCCTTGGGATACAAATATGGTTCAACATAACCAAATCAATAAATGTAATATACCATATTAACAGAATAAAAGATAAAAATCATATGGTCACCTTGATAGATACATTTAATACAATACAATATACTTTCACAATAAAAATTCCCAGCAATTTAGGTATAAATTTAGATATATCATATACTTCAATATGATAAAGGCTGTATATGGCAAGCCCATAGCTGGCATCCTACTCAATGGTGAAAAACTGAAAGGTTTTCCTCTCAGATCAGCAGAGAGGCTGCTGATCCCATCAGGGGAACTGGCCCACTCTCACCATTCTGTTCAACATGTACTGGAAGCCCTAGACAGAGAAGTCAGTTAAGGAAAAGAAATAAAAAGCATCCAAATTAGAAAGAAAGAAGTAAAATTATCTCTGTTTGCAGATGGCATAAACCTATATATAGAAAACCCTAAAGGCTCCACCAAATCACTGGTAGAATTATTAAAACAGTCAGTGAAATTGCAGGATGAAAAGTCAACATATAAAAGTCAGTACTATGCCCTAATGACAAAGTGCCTGAAAAAAGAATTAACAAATTAATTCCTTTTACTATAGCATCAAAAAGAATAAAATACTTAGAAATAAATTTAATCAAAGAGGTGAAAAGTCAATACTCTGAAATATATAAAGCATTAATAAAAGGAATTCTAGAAAATACAAATAAATAGAAGGATATTTCATGTTAATAGATTAGAAGAATTAATATTGTTAAGATGCCTATATTACCCAAAACATTCACATTTATTGCAATACATATCAAAATTTCAAAGGCATTTTCCCTGAAAAAGGAAAAAAAAGTCCTGAAAGTTTATATGGAACAAAAGATCCCATAGCTGAAATAACCTTGAGCAAGAAGAGTTGAAAGTGTCAAAATTTATTATTTCAAACTATATCACAAAGTTATAGTAATCAAAACAGTATGGTATTGGCATAAAAACAGACATGTAGACCAGGGTAATATAAGAGAGCCTCTAGAAATAAAGCCATGCATAAAAGGTCAACTAATTTTCAACAAAAGCACTAAGACTACACAATGGGGAAAGCATAGTCTCTTTAATAAATGGTTTTGGAAAACTAAATATCTACATGCAAAAGAATGAGATTGGACTCAACTTACACCAAATGCAAAAATCAACTCAAAATGTACTAAAGGCTTAAATATAAGAACTAAAACTATAAAACTCCTAAAAGAAAACAGTATGAAGTGTCTTTAAAAAATCAAAACAGCCTGACCTGTGGTGGCGCAGTGGATAAAGCGTCGACCTGGAAATGCTGAGGTCGCCGGTTCAAAACCCTGGGCTTGCCTGGTCAAGGCACATATGGGAGTTGATGCTTCCAGCTCCTCCCCCCCTTCTCTCTCTCTGTCTCTCCTCTCTCTGTCTCTCTCTCTCTCTCTCTCTCTGTCTTTCCCTCTCCTCTCTAAAATGAATAAATAAAAAATTAAAAAAAAAAAAAATCAAAACACATCTATCACATGACCCAGAAATTTTACTTCTGAGTATGGCATGTGAAAAAAACCCCAAAACACAAATTTGAAAAGATGTGTAAACTTCCATATTAATTACAGTATTATTTACAATAGCTAAGATATAAAAACAGCTAGGTTCGCATCAATAAATGAATAATGAAGATGCTTTATATATATATATATATAAAATATTATATATATAATTATATACATTGTTTATGTATACACAAACAGTGGAATACTACTTAGCCATAAAAGAAATGAAAGCTTGCCATTTGCGACAATGTGAATGGACAAGTATCAAAACCACAAACCTTGTGTTTCAAACTCTTGCTTTCTGTTCTTTACCCTGCTTCATTTTTCTTCAGAGCACCTTTCATCACCTTTAATTTTATTTATTTCTTTAGTTAGGTATTGCCTAGCTCAGACTCTGTGGTTGTCAGCTTCTAAAATGGTTCCCAGAGATCCCTGTCTGCTGGTACTTAGGCCCTTGCACAAACTCCAGTCATCTGGAGTGTCAGCTGGACCTAGTCGCTCCTTTCTAAATGAACAGAACTCAGCAAACGTCAAGCTCAGCAAAGGTTACAGAAAGCCTGTGACTTCCTTCTTTTCTTCCTGCCCTGTCTCTCTCTCTCTGGGAGTCATTGCTCTAGAGCCCAGCAGACTGCCATGTTGTGAGCAGCCCATGGAGAGGCCCACACGGCAAGGGGCTGACATCTCTGCCCTACAGCCAGTGAGACCCGTGACTTAGAAACAGATACATGAGGGAGTCAGTTTCTCTCCCAGTGAGGCCTTGAGGTGACTGAAGCTCTAGTTGACACTTTTTACCCTTGTGACTCTGGATCAGAAGCTCCCAGCTAACCCTCAGAAACTATGAGATAATAAATGTGTGCTGTTTGAACTGGCTAAGGTTTGGGATAACTTGTTACAGAGCAATTGATAACTGACATCTCCACTGGAATGTGAGTTCCATGTGGGAATGAACTTTCTCTGTCTTGCCTGGAACTCTTTCCCAAGCAGGTAGAATGCTGCCTGGCACACAGGGGCACTCAATACCATTGAGTTTCAATGAGTCAGAATGTGGGGTTGGGGTGGAGGGTACCGGCTTTTACAAAATACATGGACGGAAGTTTGAGCCAATGTGGATGGTTAAAGCTAAGGCTGTTCTTAGGGTCAAAGCGACTCCAGAAGTCTTAGGAGTACTCAAGTATAAGACATTCTGGTAATCCCAGACTCCTAGCGCTCCTGACTGTGATCATTGGCACTGGGCCAAGTTGCTTAGCAAACCTTCACTGAGTGTCCGGCCAGGCTCAAGCTGGGAGTGAGGAAAACTTTCCACAGTCACTGTGAGCCTTTGGAAGAATGACTCAATCTCCCACACATTTCTCATCTGCAAAGACCTCACAGTGCTGTTGGTAACACATAGAATAAAATTCATACTGGACTATGGTTTGTTCTCAATAAATGGTGGTCTCTTTCTCTGGCACTTATTATATGAGGGGATAAGATTTATACCTAAGAAAGATAACTAATGTGGGTGTGATGTTTGTAATGTAAGTACCAGGTGATTTTGAGACAGGAGTTATAATGACATAATTATTTTCTGCTGCTTCTTTCTATAGTGCAGGGTGTTGGGTGCACACCTGTCACTTAGGAATGCCACTAAACTCTATACTTTTTCCTCATTGATTAATGCTAGAATGGAAATAAAACCTGCTAAAAAGCATTAGTAATCCCAACTTTGCTGTCAAGAACCTGGAAAATGTGGCAAAAAAATGACAAGAATGTAACAGATTTACTCTTATTATTGCTTAATGATCATAGTGATAATTTCATGAGGTCTGAGGAAAGTTCACTGTTCTTAAAGCCTAAGTATCAATTTCCAGGAAAGATTGAGTGGGCTCCTCAGTTCATAACTCCACGGGAAGAGTCTCACTGAAAATGATGACTTCCTCCTCATGGCTTACTCTAACTACACTACATAAAGAATTCTTTGAGATTTGAAGGAAAACTCCTACTGCTATTACTACTAACAAATACTTTTATTTTGCTATGTGCTGACTAATATTTAGACCATGAGTAGCTCTTTGGGAAGACAAGGGGAAAGAATGGATGTGAAATTGTTTTAGAAATTCCTAGGTTTCTGAAAAAAAATTTTACTTCTAAAGGAAAATAAGAGCATAATAGGAACCACACTGGGATCAACACATCCAATGCCACGGAGAAAAAGTGACTGTAGCTGTCTGCACATATGGGCGAGTTATTCAAGCTGGTTCAAAAATTCCATTTTCCGTCAGTGGTCTGGGTGTCCACGTGGTGACAAATGAGCCAAGCAGGGCTTTGGAGGTGTTGGCGCCACCAGTGAGTGCCAGATGCAATGTGGTGAAAGTTCTGATTTGTACCTTTCAGACCAGAGGTTCTTGCCAGAATGGATGGGTCCTCCTGGCCACCTCTTGTAAGAGCAGCCACAGGTATTCAGTTGAAACCTGTGGGTGAGAAAGACATAAACAGGTGCTATAAATTTGTCAGACCAGGAAGCCACAGGCCGTTTAGTAAATGGTAAATCCAATGGCCCAGAAAAACAAAAGGGTCACTTTTCATCAGAATGATCAGGCTTATTCAACAAATATTTATTGAGCGCCTCCTCTCTGCCAGGCTGGTAATAGAGGCTGACAAGTTCTCTTTTTTATAAAAGAGTGAGGGAGCAAAACCCTAAATCACCTGGCATGGTGTGGACCTACCTGTGCACTGCTACCTGATGGAAAGGAAGAGCCATGTCATGGGGACAGGCCCAGCAACCTGAACATTGTGGCATCCATTCTGCCCGTGACTCTTGGGGATGATGCTTTAACAGGGTGAGCTTGCTATTGGGGCAAACTCGAGCAAAGACCATCCAGCTTTTGGAGGAAATGCAGCTTTCTCTGTAACATTTCTCAAACAAGTCAATAGTCTCGTTGGAAATAAGAAAGCATCACTTTTAAACTAAAATCTGAGTTTGTATCTTTGAATAGCTACTGTAGAGTCATAAAGCTAAAAAGGATGTTGAAAGTTAATTTACTCAGCACACATTTGGCTTACACTGCTCTAAAAAGATGGCAATATCTGCCCTGGCTGGTAGCTCGGTTGGTTAGAGCATCGTCCCGAAGTGCAGAGGCTGCTGTTTTGAGCCCTGGTCAGGGTACATACAGGAACAGGTCATCCCTCTCTCTCGCTCTCTCATTCCCTTTTTCTCTTGCTAAAATCAATAAATAAAGATGTAAAAAATATTTTTTAAAAGATGAAAATGTTACTAATTATAGCAAGCCTTCTGAGAAGGGGAGACTATTGCTCCTTGTAGCAACATATTGTTGTGTATTGTTGCCTTCATAGTTAATGACTTTGTAAATCATAGTTAACTGAAGTCCCTCCAGCAGCATTTTGTATGTGGATGGTTGAACAATCATTCATTACAAGCCACATGTAATAACAATTATTTAATTGTCACCTCAGTGTTTTTCAGATCCTATTCTTCCTAATTTTTTCTTGATAACACTAGTGTTTGCAAATAAGCATGCTGAATGGGACGCAAGAATTATGCTATTGAGTTGTTAATATGTGGCTGACATTGAACTAAGCTAGAGCATCTTGATTACTCCTTACAAGACTTTGAGGTAAGTTCAATCATTTCCCCCATTTCCAATGGAAAAACCGAGGCTTTCAGAGAAGTTCATATTTTACAGGAGGCCACAGACAGGAAGTGATGGACTAAGATGTGAATATATAACAAGGCCAAGTTTTTCAATTAATGGTAGAGATAAGATTGCCTATCTTTTACGCTAATAGATCTACCTATTAAGTTGAGTTGTTGGTTAATCAACATACTACTTTTAAAAATAAACTTGCTCATGTTCTAATGCCCGGTGTCACTCAAGTGTTTGCAAAACCAGGGGATTATTTTCCCACTCTTACTCTTTTTCTAACTATAAACCCTTGTTTAAACCTTTGTTTAATTGGCAACTTCAAATCCATAAAAATAATGGCTGCTGTTACAGCTGATACTTTTGCTATTTTCTTTGGGCATTCAAGTCTTTAAACTTATCTGTTTAAACCAGAAGCTCTTAATCTTGGCTGAGCATTAAACTCACTTAGGGGAGCTTTTAAAGATCCTGATGCTGGGGCCACACCCAAGATCAATTAAATTAGATCTCTGTGGTTGATAATCCTCATGATTACCATGAGTATCCAAGGTTAAAACCACTCCTTTAAATAATTCTTCCTAGACTTACTCTATAGAGAAGCTCCTTGACTTACAATGGGGTTGCAGCCTGATAAACCCATTATATAATAAATTGAAAATATCATAAGTCAAAGAGGCATTTAATACAACTAATCTAGTAAACATCATAGCTTAGCCTAGCCTACATTATATGTACTTGGAACATTTATATCAGCCTACAGTTGGGCAATGAGTTTTATCTCAAGAGTAACTGTGTTCTTTTTTTTCACCAGGAGCAGAAAACATAGCTGGACATTTTATAAAAATGATGGAATATGAAAAAAAAGCAATATGCAAAAAAACATGGGCAACACAGCACACTAGAGTATCAGTTGTTTACCCTGTTGATCGCATGCCTGACTAGGAGCTGCGGCACACTACTACTGTCCAACTGACGAGAAACTATTGTACTGCATGTCACTAGCCCAGGAGATCAAAACTCAAAATTTGAAGTATGGTTTCTATTGAATGCATGTTGTTTTCCTACCATTTTAAAGTAAAACAAAAATCTTAAGTCTAACCATCATAAATTGGGGACCACCTGTACATCCATTTCACCTGGGGCCTATTCTAGCTTTCACTCAGCTGGCTGGAACTATGAGTTGGCCAATTCAGCACCCCTTCCCAAATGCCATCTCAGTGCCCGCCTCTATCGAGAGGCTGAAGAAGCTGAGCAGTCTCTTTTCCAGACTTCCTTGAAGAGGGAGCAGCTCTATGATACAGTCCTGGCCAACAACAAGAAAGTGACTGTTGAGGGTTTCTGGGAAGTTCAGTCATTCAGATGTCTCCAATAATGAGTTAGTTCAGGTAGTTGGATTTTTCACTTCTAATTTGAAAGTTTTATATTTAACTAAATGTTTCTATAAACATTGGTAGAGCATGTGACTTGAATTAGAGGTAATTTAAACTGGAAATCAAGGGAGAATTTGGTCTCTTCTTGTTGAAGCCTTAAACTCTGTTTCCTTGTAGAGCCCTCGGTTTCATGACAAAATTGTGCTACAGGGAAAGTAAAGGCCAAGAAATTTGGAAACCCCGGAGGTTTTCTTTGAAATTCTGGGGGGCAAGGGAGATAATATGATTTTTAAAAAAATGCTTGTCAGACATGATTTTCATGTTTGACTTATGATATTTATAGGGAGAAACCAAGGGCTTATGGGTAATCTAAAATGTCAAGGTAGCAAGCACTGGATCTGAGCCTGTATGTTTACAATACGTGTGTGCATATATAATACATTGGCTCATTTTTTGTGTAACTCTTTGTTGAAGTATAATGTACAGACAGAAAAGTGCACGTATTATAAAAAAGAGCTCAAAGAATTTTCACAACCTAACACATCTTTGTACTAAAACCTAGGTCAAGAAATAGAACATTATCAGGACTCTAAGAGCTCCCTTGTTCTCCCTTTGAAGGACCACCCCCTGGACCAAGACCAAGGGTAACCACTAGGCTGCCACTTCTTTTCTTTTAAAAAAACCTGTTTTTTAAAACAAACCCATGCATGGAAGTACAAGGTCACTGCTCCTCTTGTTTCCACATGCCTCTATTGAGGAGGGGAAGTCAAACCTGTTCAGCGGCACATTTAATTACGGGAAAATGAATAGAAAGAAATAAAATCCAGACCAACAAAAAAAAGATTTAAGTTGGCATCACTTTCCATATAATTGTGATGCCGGCAGACACTCAATAAACATATCAGCATTGTTAAAATGATTTATCAGCCAAATAGTTGAATGTAAAATATTATCAATACAGGTGTCATCATTGATCTTTCTTGGGTCTCACCGCTGAAGAATGGGGCTGCTAGATGATTTCAACAAACAATGCTTGACAGGAAACCAAAGGCAACAAGGCACAGGGACAGACAGCTGACAAATGCAGTATGGGGCCATTAAAGCATGTGATGAATTTGCCAGGAAAGTATATATTTGTGCAAGAGGTGAGCTCATATCTCCCATAAATTTGTCAGCCGTGACACAGTGTTCTCCGGCTTGGCATGAGTAATGCCTTGCTATTTGCTGCCTTTGTCTGGCAAAAGCTCTATCAGTCACTCCAGGGTTATTTACAAAGAAACATGTCTATCAGTTACAAGGACATGACTTTGCCGCTAAAAGATAACAAAAGAGGAAATCAGGCAGTGGCCTCTCAGCGAGGGATGCGTCTTTTCCAGACAAGCTTTGGACTGGAATGAATCAGATGGACGGCAATTGGCCGGGCTGGCCCTGTGCCTAGCATGACCAGTCTTAGTACATTTATCCACACTGATTAGATTAGAAATTATTAATAGGGGGCTATGGAGTAGAGCAAAAGGTCATTTAGAGTTTAATTCTGTTCTCAGATAACTTCATTTTGGCTGATGGGATTGTTATTGTAGGGGTTTTATATGTTTATAGGAAACAATATACTCAATAATGAAGTCATGCCTCCTTCTGCAAGGTCAGGAAAGCTATTGTGTAGCTAGATTGAAGTCTTCACAATTGTGTTAATTAAGTAACAGTGATTGGGCTTGGTCTCCTCTTGAAATGCATTTAAGGGCCTAAAAGCTGCTGAGAATGTATTCTTTCAATATAAATATATAGGAAAGTAAGTGAGACCAGAAAGCAGCTTTCGATTGAGTAAACAGAAGAGCTGACATGAAGCTTTTACTTACGGAAGGGGGGAGCCTGGTTGGCAGATGTAACTTCTTGCTCCATAAATATAAATGTCTTGTCAGTTTTGGATTAAATGTAACAGGTCCCTTTTTCTTTACTCAATTCCTGATGAATCTGAAAGGCGAAGTTATAGAATTTGATGTTGATGGAACATTATGTCTCATCAGTTATTTTTCCCTCCCAGGCCTGCCTGTTTGGGCAAGATGGACAGTGTGTAGTAATAGCCACCTCCTTCTCAGATAAAGGGCCATTTCCTTGGTCTTGCCTAATAGGCCAGGGCCATTAGTGACAGGGAGCTCAGCTTTGTCCTCCGCTGTGAGTCCTCTTTTTTGGAGCATTTATAATTCTGATATTAAATTTGTTGAAGGTGGTTGCAATTTTGTTTGTTTGGAGAGACAACAAAATCTCTTTTAAACAGCAAAAAAAAAAAAAAAATGTAATTGACTTTAAATGAAGAGTGAGCTCATGAAAAGCAGTTCATTGGCATATGTTTCTTAAAGACCACAAAAGACATTTGGGTTCCATTTATAAACAAATCACCTTCCACTTGTCTCCAGATGTAGTCATATTCCTTTAAGGAGAACACTGAGGTAAAACTTGGTGACTAAATCCTGCTTTCCAACTCTCCCCCAACCTTTCTCCTCCCAATACACACACACACAAGAAAACCGCCAACTTGAGACAGAACTCGGTTTTCCTAATAGGAAGACTATTACCCTTTGAGTAGTGAGTTTTTTTCATGCTTGCTGACCCCTGGGAGTGAGTTATTTTCAAAAAATAAAATTAGTTCCAGTTCCAGTTTTATTAACTTAAAATCATGTTTGTTTGATAATCAATTTATGGAAGCAAGAAGAACATACATTTGCCTTTTTTTTAAAGTTGCCTTACACATTTTTAAAATATATCAGTTGTACTCTGCATGATCAAGAGGCATGAGGACATACATCAATGTTCGTACTACTCAAAGGGTTAAATAGAAATGATATCTTCATTCATGTAAGTTTTTTAAAAAAAAATATCACTAAAGCAGTGGTTCTTAACAAGTGATTTTTGTCCCCCAGGGGACATTTAGCAATGTATGGAGACTTTTCTTTTCATTGTAACAACCAGGGTGGGAGGTGCTACTGGCATCTAGTGAGTTGAGGTCAGGGATGCTGCTGAATATGCTATAATGCACAAGGCAGCGTCGACAAGGAATTACTGACCTTAAATGTCAAGGGCCAAGTTCAAGGAACCTTTAGAATCAATGAAGAATGAGGACTTGGTAGAGATTATCTAGGGAACGAGGCATGACCTTATGCTTTTGTTTAGAAAAAAGAAACTATAATCATGACATTATAAATAATGTTTGGATTTGAAAAATAAAGGATTTCTTCTAAAGCCACCCATTTCAATTATAACTTGGGATCCAGAAGATCCACATGGTTTTAGAGTTATGGTGTACAGCAATGTCAAGACTTAAAAGCTTTGTATGAAACATGCATAAAGTAACATGCACTGGAAGAAAGGCTGAGCTGAGGTTCCAAGAATCTCAGAGCTACCCTGCCACACACTAATCACGAGCCTGGTCAAGTGATTTAACCCATGTGAGCCTCCATTGCTGTTTCTGGCCAGACATTGAGATGGAAAAGCTTAACATCATTCCTTGACTATTCCTCCTCTTTTAGCCACAGTTGTGGCCAAGTCAAGGACTTTTCCTTACTTTCCAGACTCACAGTCATCCTTCCTCTGCATTGGCTTGCCTTGAAGTTGAGCCATTGTTACTTCACATCTGGGCTATTGCAGTATTTTCCTAGCTGATGTTCTCCCCTCAAACATATCCCGTCAAATACCACCATCTTGTCTCTTTATACCTTTGCTTTATTATGTCCTGTCAAATTTTCCCATGTCTGTAAAGTAAAAGTTACCTATAGTGTGACACCTCACTCCCTCTCTGGTCTTCTCAACAATACTTTTCTATACTAGTCTTAGATGTTTTCTCTCCTTAGATCTTTGCCATCCCCATCACATTACTGTACTTACTCCCTTCTTCATGATGGCATTTTCTAAATCAAGTCTTCCTGCTGAGCTTCTGCTGTGTCTGGCATGTTCCTACCTCGTTGTCATCTCTCAACCTTCTTTCACATCTGAAATTCCACAATCTCTTAGAAATTTTGCTAAGATTTCAGTGATATCTCTGTCCTTTAAGTGTATATGTACTTATTGTTTGCTCAATATATATGATACTTACCACATTTGACCTTGTATATGTATGTATATATAATTTTCTTCTCCTTTTGTTGACATCTTGCACTCCCTCTCAACTATCCAAAGGAAAAGAGACACAAACTATCACACTGAGGTAAGCTCTACATAAGGTTTTATGAGAAAGGTAAAGAAATGTTTTGTAGCATCCTCTGGATTCAATGCCTATTCATGATTGGCCAAAACTAAGACATTATGGGATATAGAGACATAGTCATACCTATAAATAAAAATATAAAGTCTTTCCAATTAAGCTATAAGCCTCATCATAATAGTCATGATGTCCACATGACAAACCCTTTCTATCCTCTGAGACTTGGCATAGAAAGTGTCCCAAAATAATTATATGGTTGATTTTATTTTGCTCATGCTTTTCTATGTCAAAATTATCAATGTAGTGAAATAAAAATAGTATCGAGCCTTGGGAAACTTCTTTAAAAATTGAATTTATTGGGTTGATATTGTTAAATAAAATTAGGTAGTTTCAGGTGTACAATTCTATAATACATCATCTGTATACTGTATTGTGTGTTCATCACCCAAAGTCAAGTCTCCTTCCATCACCATTTACCCCTCCTTTACCTTTTCCTACTTTTCCCACCCCCATTTCGCTCTGGTAATCACCATACTGTTATCAGTCTATGAGAGTTTTTTTGCTTAATCCTTTCACCTTGCCCCTAACCCCCTCCCCTCTGATAGCTGACAGTCTGTTCTCTGTATCTATGAGTCTGTTTTTATTTTGTTTGTTAGTTTATTTTGTTTATTAGATTCCACATGTAGGTGAAATCATTTATAGTCAATATTTGACAAAGGAAACAAGAATATACAATATGGTGAAGATTTTCTATTTAATAAACAATGTTGGGGAAATTGGACCAATACATGCAAAACAGTGAAACTAGACCATTTTCTTATACCACACACAAGAATAAGCTCAAAATAGATTAAAGACTTAAATGTTAGACTTGAAACCTTAAAAATTCTAAAAAGAAAACATAGGCAGTAAAATCTCAGATATTTCTCATAGCAATATTTTTTTCTGATATCTCTCCTCAGGCAAGGGAAACAAACAAAAAATAAACAAATGGGACTACATCAAGCTAAAAAGCTTTTTGCACAGCAAAGGAAACCATCAACAGAATGAAAAGACAGCCCACTGAATGGGAAAACATATTCACCAATGATACATCTGATAAATGGTTAATATCTAAAATTTATAAAGAATTTATAAAATTCAACACCAAAAAACAATATATATATATAAGACCTGTGTTGAAATATGCATCTTGTGATCCGAGGCAATGGATTCTGCTGGATTCCTAAACTTAAAATGAAATTCTCAGATTATGACATGGAGTTGGTGAAGATTGTTCATGTTGCTTAGCATATATACATATGCATATATATATGCAAACTGTCTGGGAGATATATATATATACACATATTAATACATACATAGTGTGGTTTTATGGTCACACTTGCATCAAAGTATTCTTTTCATCTTTTTCCTTTTGGCTTAAGCATACTCAGGGTAAATGTATGCCAATCTTTTTTACAGGTGTAGCTGTATGCCTTGCTTCAATTGCAAAGGTTTCTGTGTTCTTGCCTCATTTGTAAATATGCAAAATTTTATTCTTCATGTATTAAAAGGACAGCATCTCTGTTTATATAATGCAAATATTCACCCCAGGGTTTTCAAGTCTTGGCTGTGAGGGTTTTTTTTTTCAGTTTGCTGTAGTTAAGTGTGTTTCTTCATTGTTACCTGACTTAATCTTTTTTAATCTATGCACGGAGTGATGTTATCCCCCATCAAAGGAAACACTCACCTGGTAAAAGGGCAGCATAGATTAATGCAGTGGTTCTCGAAGTGTGGTCCCTGGAGCGGCAACAGCAACAGCATCTGAGAATTTGTTAGAGAGGAAAGTTCCCAGGTTTCACCTATTGAACCAGGAACTCCGGTGCTGGGACCAGCAATAGGGGTTGTAACAAGCCTTTCAGGGAATTCTGGGGCAAGATTAAGTGTGAAAACTATTGATTTAGTTATTAGCAGTATGAAGTTTGAACAGACTGCCTGAATTCAAATATGTACTTTAAATCATGCAACTTTCTTGTGCCTCATCCATGAATGGGGTCATAGTAGTACCATCCAAGATAGAGTTGTGGTGAGATTAAAGTGAAACAATACATGAGGAAAGTTTAGCAAGGTCTGTCACTTGATGAGCGCTTCCTACATTTTAGCTATAATTGTACAAATTTCGCCCATTCTCTAGTCTTGAATACTTCTTCCTCTTGCTGAGCCCTTGAATGCCCTCTCTTGAATGCCCTTGCCACCTTTTTTTCTTGTGCCAGATGATGGAGGATGGATGCATATATTTTTTTCTCTAGCTAAATACTGAGTTTCCTGTCACAAGCAATTTTTTCTTGGAAAAAAAATCTAATGATAAACATAGAGTACAACACATTTAATTTCTTTCTTGTATCTGATTTCTATCTTAACTATAATATAGTTTCCTTATACTCACCTGCTTTTTTTTTCTTAGACATTTCATATCAGAACCAGTACTTAATTTCATGGCTGATATAATTGATACATAGATGGATAGGGGTATATTTTTGCCCTGTCTTCAATGATGAATCATTCTTGTTTGTTCTAGATGCTTCTGGACTTGTTATCCTGTGTCATTTCTAACTGGTGCCAGTTTTTGACAAATGATAGCAGCAAGGCGTGGTGTGCTACCTCAGGTTCCTATTTTCCCTGAGTGTTTGGATGTAATAATTTTAGAGACGGCCACATGGTTAATGAGTCTTGCCCTCAGGTGCTCAGCACAGAGGGAGCCTTCACTAGCCTATCAGATGCCTCCTTTGAAACTGGTGAAAGTGTAAGAGAGCAAGATGAATGGACATTTGTGTGTCATATTCTTTGAGAATTGAATAGAGGATTTATGGCGTTCCCTGACTTGACACACTTCACACTTGTCATGTTGGCACATTGCATTATACTCGGCTGCCCATGGGGCCTTTGATGATGTTTCAGAAACAGGTAATAGATGTCTCTGTGCTATATCCATACATTTGCAGAGAAAGATCCAATATTGAAAATAAAGGTACAGTAGAAACCATCCCTATCCACCAAACACAAAAGCCTACCTCTGCTCTCTGTTGTTTTGTTTGTCCCAATTCCTTACCTAGACAAGCAAGCCCATCTCCAGCTTGCAATGATCCACCTAGAGTAATAATGCAACCCATAATCAGTGCTATTTCTATATCTCATTTTATTATTTACTTGGGTCTAACAATTGGAGACTACTATTACAGCAGCTACAGTGCAATATAAAGAACACGAGATTATTGAACCCTTCATTCTAAGCCTGACTTGGCTGAGGATGGACCTTCTATGTGTGAGCTCTCATATCAATGTCCTAATTATCTCATCCATCACGTGGGCACTAGAATTTCTGAGTAGCCTACCTCCAGAAGGAATACATGAGAAATTGTTTGAAAAAGCATGGAAATGAGAGAAAATCACCTATATGACTATTGATGAAACAGTTGGAATACAAATGGATTTGCCCTCAGTTATGGAGAAAAAAGAATAGACCCACCCTGGCCGGTTGGCTCAGTGGTATAGTGTTGGCCAGCATGTGGAGGTCCCGGGTTCGATTCCCAGCCAGGGCACATAGGAGAAGTGCCCATCTGCTTCTCCACCCCTCCCTCTCTCCTTTCTATCTCTCTCTTCCTCTCCAGCAGCCAAGGCTCCACTGGAGCAAAGTTGGCCCGGGCACTGAGGACAGCTCCATGGCCTCTGCCTCAGGTGCTAGAATGGCTCTGGTTGCAATGGAGCAACAGCCCAGATGGGCAAAGCATCACCCCCTGGTGGACATGCTGGGTGGATCCTGGTTGGGCACACATGGGAGTCTGTCTCTCTGCGTCCCCACTTCTCACTTCAGAAAAATACAAAAAAAAAAAAAAAAAAAAAAAGAAAGAATAGACCCTTTGAAATGGTGAGTGAGTGTTTTTAAGGAATGCTGTAAGTAATGGACAAGGGGAGTTCTGGATTCCTTTTTCAGCTCCTTAGTTGACATATCCTGAGAATTACTACAGTGACCTTAGACGCACACCCCTTGATCAAGTGGCCGTTGCAGGCATGAGTGGTAAGCAATCAGCAATAGCTACACTGTGGTCAAGGATAGAGGCCTCTGCTCATGTTTCAGGTGGAATTCTACCTCAGTCGTTGAAAAACAAGAGCCTTAACCATGGCTGTTATCAAATCTCCTACTATCCAGGCAGGAGAGAGGCCACAGATGGGTTTTTATTAAGTAAAATTTTAAAATGAGTATTTATTTTATAGCTGAATTAGTGAACTGAGAGTCTTACAAGCTGTGTGTAAGAATGTCTTTTTTGTATGTGCCCCAGGCACTATGTTAGGCAAAATGTTAATAGCCTTGCCCTCACGGAGCTGCTAGTAGGAAATATGGAAACTTCGTTGTCATCGTAGGGGCAGAGAAAATCTGTGAGGATATCCCTGCCCTATTTGCATAGACACCTCAGTGAGTTCATCCCCACCTAGTGCCAAGGCTACTGAGACCTCCCACCTACCATGCTTTCTCTTGATGATCTTACCAGCCTCATGCTGTAAATACCAGCTACTGATGTGGACCACACCAAACTTTCCCCCCATTCACACATTTTTCCCAAACACCAGACTCAAGCAACCAGCTGCCCAGGAAGCAAGGTGCAGCCTTCTCTGCCCTTGGATCTTTCCAAAGTGTCTGTCACAGGGCCCATCTCTGGGACACACACTGGCCTCCTACGTTTTGCTTCTCCTCTTATTCTCAACCTCTCCTTCTAGACTAAAGGGTCTTCATCTCAGCGAGGAGGTGGTGGTTGGGATGGGGGGAGGGCTTCATGGGACTTTACATCATGCTGAATTCTCCCAAATCTATTGTTTCTGGTATATCCCTTATGCCCTGGATCCTTCAGACTCTGGAGTTCGCTTTGCAAAATGCCTCTCTTCCACTTTTCTGTTTTAATAATCCTAATACTTAGTTTGGACGAAAGAGAAGAGCTATAGAGTAAAAAAGAATTACAGGGAATAAAAAGAAAATCTGCTAAGATATCTAAACATTATTTTATATTACATTGGAATTATATGTTTAAGGCTCTCTCTCTTAATTTTATTTTAAACACCTTGCAGGCAAGAAGCATGCCATATTCATACGTACTTGGTACAATCATCAGTACTTGGTACAATCTCTGATCCACAATAGATAAACTATGTGAACTGAAACAACGATACTTGAACACTTCACATCTTTATACCCCCTTTTTTTTTCCTTATATAAAAAAAGCAGTATATCATAGTAGTTAAAGAGCATGGACTCTAAACACAGACCACCTGGGTTAACATTCTGGTTCTGCCCATTACTAGCTGTTTGATCTTGATCAAGTTATTACTCTCTTCCTGCCCCACTTTCCTTATCTGTAAAACAGGAATGTGGATGATGAATTGGCCTCTCTGATATGGTTGTTGTACAGTTACGTGAGTTAATGTATATAAAATACTGAGGCCAGTCCTTGGTACAGACTGGATGTAATCAGTGTGAGCTATGATTCTTCTCTCTTCTTCAAACCCCTGTCTTTGACAGTCTAGTTAACTTGTGCTTTCCCATCTCTTTCAGGTTCCCTTTGGAAAGAGCTTCCTGTACTGTCTCCCCCAGAAAACATCTCTTTCCCCTGGTTAGGTTGAGTACTGCTCTTTTAGGCTCCTTTTCTAAGTTGTGTGCCCTTCAATCCTTTATAAGACCACCCCATTGTATTAGAAAGGTCATCATTCCGCATCCACTTTGGACCGGCCTGTGCCTTGCCAGCACTTGTCAAAGTGCTTCGTACACAACAGATACCAAACATGTGGCATCGGTGAAGGGAGTACATTTCATCTCTAATTACCACTCTTACAGCTATCCATTTTCTATACCTGGGATCAGTCTTGCCCACAATAAATGGGATTCTTGGTTCCTTCAATAAGCTCAGAGAATGTGGCTCACCAGGGGCAGAATGCCTTTGAAGAAGATGTGTGTGCTGGTTCCCTCTTTGAACTATATTATGGAATGATTCATCTTCCATGAGCCACATAACCTCAAATCAGGGCTCCCATCCACCCTCATCTTTCATGCCTTCTTCAGTTGCCCATTTTTTTCTCCCTTCTTCCTGTTTCATCCATCTCACCTCCCGCCATGCCTGTGCAGATACACAGACACGCACACACACCTTTGATCCCGCTGACACCAATGGCACTAAGGAAAGAAGTTCAATATGTCCACTGGCGTCAAAATACAGTAATAACAATCCTTCAAAATGACAATCACAGGCAGCCCAGGGGCATTCAGGGGCTCTTCTGCTTTGTGTGCTCTTTAGTCTCGAATGTTTTTCTTTAGTGTTTAAAAGCAAGCAGAAGGAGCTGCAGTTTGCGCCACCTGAGAGATGTTAGTGAGCTGGGATTCCACAAAGATAGTTCTGGCACTCCCGTGGTGGTGAGCCAGCAGGGGCGGGGCTGTGTGTGTCCCATCTCGCAGCCTCCAGCAGAGCATGATCCCCCATTGGCAACCAGTTCCTCAGCTGCCTTTCGCTTGCAATTGTGATGCAAAGGAAAAAGGCGCCATTTCTGGCAGCACCTCTTAGCTTCCTGCACTGCCTTAGGCACTGAGAGAATACAGGAGGCCCACCCTGCCTTGGCTGCCACCTGACACCTCTTCTGCTTATCTCAGCCCAGAGTACCCATTAGGAGTCTACAGTAGCATCGCACCACCTCTTACTGGGCAGCTGTTCCCTGGATCTCCACTCATCCTCCTATATAGCTCATGCTGCTCCCCTCCTGCCAAGTATAACCCAACATCCATGGGAAGAGAAAATAGACTGTGTGCTCTACTGACTCCCAGGACAAGCCAGGTCCAGCTGCCTCAGTGGAGAACCAAAGGGGGACACTGTTGATGTTTTATTTTGTTTTTCCTAATTTTCTAGTCCTCTTTGCTGTCAGCAGGAGCAAGGGAAACCTGGAACCTCAAAATCATACACCACCCTAAGCCTCACTGAGCTGGCAGCTCCTAGTTCTGATTCAAAATTTAATGTTGTTTTGTTTATGGCAGGAAAAATATAGCTTTCTGTTTTGGGGTGGCAGCTGGGTAAAGGAAGCAGAAAACAACTTATATATTTCTTGGTAATCCACCAGCTATGTTAAATCAACATTTGATGATTTATACATCAAAGAGACACAGACAAATGAAATTTTCTTTCAAATACTACACACTGACATAGACAATAGTGACAAAGATAGTCAGTCTCGGTTTAGTGTTGTCTGGGGCACTTGAAACACAGATTGCCACATCTGAAGAAAGGTCATTTCTAGATGCATTGTCCTATAGCAAGGTATAAGTGTGTTGAATGATATTTCTTTCTCACTATTTTTATTGGACCATGGAAGGATGCTAGTTTCTATGTATTGTCCTATAGCGGGGTATAATTATGTTGAATGATATTTCTTTCTCTCTGTTTTGATTGGACAGAAGGATGCTAGTTTCTATGTATTTTCATCACATTTTCAAAGATGACCATTTAGCCTGACCTGTGGTGGCACAATGGATAAAATGTCGACCTGTAATGATGAGGTCTCTGGTTCGAAACCTTAGGTTTGCTCAGTCAAGACACATATGACAAGCAACTACAATGAGTTGATGCTTTCCACTCCTCCACCTTCCCTTTCTCTCTCTCTATCTTCTCTAAAAATCAAAAAATAAAACCTTAAGAAAAAGAAATAAGAAAAACTTAAAAAAAAAAACAAACGATAAGCATTTAACCATCTTCTGTGATAGTCACCAAACAAAGAGAAAAAATCGAGAGCATAAGTCTATAGTTTATAAAACTCAGTTTATATATAATTTTTGAAAATATTTTTTACCTAAATAGTTTCATAGAAACATACTTTATAGGCTTGACAGGGCAGGGTTGAGGAACTTATGTTAAAAGTGGTAGAAAATTTTTAGTAAAGTAATATAAAAAGTATTAGGTGTTTTCTTAACTTTCAAAACTACCTTACCAATGATTTAACTGAGAAAAATTAGCAGTAAATTAGTTTAAAACTGTCCAAAATAGTTGGAAAAAGCTACCAAGATATGAAATATATTTTCCAGTTTTGACAATTATCTTTAACACGTGATTTTAGGATGTGAATGCTCCTGTTATGTTATACTAACCTATGTGTTATTTGAAAAGCTGACTACAAGCTCAGAATAATGATCTATGTTTGCCATCTGAAAATCAGTTCCTAACCAATTGTTTTTAAACAACCAGTTACCTGGACTTTGACTGTCTGTGTCTATGATAGCAGGGCTCCATTCCTATGTAGAATGTAATAATAGCTAATACATGTTAAATACTTATCATGGGCCAGTCATTCTCCTAAGTCTTCCAATTTATTCTTCTGGCTAATCATCAAAGGAACCCTGTGAATTTACTTACTACTGATATTACCATTTTGCAGATCAGAAAATTAAGACAGAGAGAAGTTAAATTACTTGCCCTGATGTCAGAGTAGAAATTTGAACTCACCACTATGCTAAAGCAAAGACCAGAACTGAATGATTTCTTGCAAATAATTCTCCCAGAGATGAAAAAATTGAAATTAAGATGAAAGTATCTTGCTTAGTGTAATAACTAACAGGGAAGGACAAGGAGTTTGGCAAGAATAGCACCCAACACAGATTCCAAGCAAGAGAGGGATTTACTTTATGTGGCCTTATTTCCTACTGTGTGACCTGGGAAAGCCACTTTATCCGATGGATACTCCGTGTTTGCACATGCAATGATGTGTTCATTTAATATTCTATCAATATGTAGCAAATACTCAGCATGTGGTATTTGTGGGAGTAGAATATTGCCCCCACCCCCTGGAGGCATTTAAGTGGAGAAGCAGGTGGAAACTTTGCAAGGACTATGCTATATCAGAGTACTTGTAAGGCCCAAAGGCAAGGTTTGGTTCTTGGAGCTGGACTTGGGAAATGTAGATAATTCAGTATGTTGAACTTAGGACACTCACCTGTGAATACGTAATAAGAAGTGATTTCAGAGAGGTAGGTGGTGCAGATCCTACAAGTTATTCTAATTAGTTTAAACAGATCATGGGAAGTTATTCAAGAATTTTTAGCATGGGCATGATCTATTCCGTTTTGCATTTAAGAAAGTTTATATTGCTGGCAATGTGAAAGATGGCTTGAGGATGGGGTCACTAGAGATAAAAGATTGTAAGAGTTCAGTTGAGCAGTAATGATATGAACTAAGGCAGAGGTGGAAACCAGGGAGTGAACAGAAGGGCTTGAAAGATTTTTAGGAGGTAGAGTCAAAAGAACCTAGTTATTATATATAATAAGAATTGGGGTTATATGATTACTTCATAGTTTAAGTCCCGTTTTGTGGGCTAGTGAGTGGTCCCCAACCACCGGGCTGTGGACCGGTACCAGTCCATGGGCCATTTGGTACTGGTCCGCAGAGAAAGAATAAATAACTTACATTATTTCCGTTTTATTTATATTTAAGTCTGAACAACGTTTTATTTTTAAAAAAGAACCAGATTCCCTCTGTTACATCAGTCTAAGACTCACTCTTGACGCTTGTCTCGGTCACGTGATACATTTATCCTTCCCACTCTAAAGGCCGGTCTGTGAAAATATTTTCTGACATTAAACCGGTCCGTGGCCCAAAAAAGATTGGGGACCACTGGGCTAGTGGATAATGACACCATTCAACAAGATGGGGAACACAGACTGATGATCAGTATGGGTGTATACATTCTAGGAAAGTCAATATGTTCTTTCACAAGTACAGTTCAGTGAACAAGTAAGACATATAGGAGATTTCCAGGAGGCTGTTTGAAATGTGGGTCAGGAACTCTGGCGAGTTATCTATGCCATAAATATAGATTTGAGTCATCCTTGCCAAAGCTATAAGTATGAATGTCATCTCCAGGGAAAGTGAATGCAATAAGAAGGGAAGGAAGTAGAGACACTGATATTTGAAGCAAATAAAGGGCTAGCAGAGGGCCTGGAGAAAATTCAGAGAATGCCAGGGAATAGGGAGAAGGCAGTGTAAACAAATGAATTAAGATCTCTAAGAAGATGGTTGTTTCCATGGGTAAAGTGCTTCTGAGATGCGGGATGACTAGAGCTGGCAGTAAGGAGGTCATGCTGACCCCGGTGGGGAGTTCCAGGGACACGTTTGTCAGGACAAAAGCTGTATAGTGGGATGAGAGGAAGTGAATGAGATGTGAGACAGTGAGGGTAAGCAACGTGTTCAGGTTGCTTTCTCATAGCCACAAAGCAAAGCTATAAGACCGTACGCTAGCTATAAGAAGTTATAGCTTCTTTTGCTTTGAGATTTTCTAAGATAGGGAATAGGTGAGGACGTTTCTAACCCTCAGAAAAAAAAGCCAGCAGAAAAGAAGTTAGTTAATGGAGTGAGGAGGTAGAACTTGGTGAGCTCCCAAGCAGGTATAAGAATCAGCGTTATCCCAAACAGGATATTTTATTTGTTAACTTAAATAAGTTATTTTTTATACATTTATCAAAGTATATATATAATATCAAATCTAAGAATACAGAAGTAGATGATGTGAAACAGTAATCCTCTCTACCACTCCTCTACCCCCAGTTCCATTAGAAAAAAAGGGATTTTTTTTACACTAAAAATAGATTTATTTTATACTGATTATGTAAATAATATATATTCACTATAATTTTAATAGTACATGCAAATATAAGAAAATAAGGGTTACTTAAAATTCCAACCTTTCAAAATAATCACATTGAGAGGACTATACATATATATCTGTATATATATGTATATATATATAGTCTTCTTTGCTCACTTTAACTTTATACTGCTTTCCTAACTATACTATAAGCCCTGTTAACAGCCTAGTAGGTGGTCTTCTATATAGCTTCAATACTTACATAAATATATACACAGGTTGGCAAAAATCGTTTTATAGTTGTTCATATGGAAAAAAGACATTCAGGTTGTGATTATTATAATATATTTATCAACTCAAATGAATGCCACAATGCAACTGTAAACCTACTTTTGACCACCCCTGAATATATACACCTTTTGTTGATCACTGCTTTACCAAAAAAAAAAAAAAAAAAAAAAAAAAAAAAATTGGGGTTATATAACATATACATACTTTCTTGCATTTTGCTTCTCTCTCTCAATAATGTGTTGTGGAATCATTCCAAGCCATCTGGTATTTCTCTCATTCATTCTTTTGCTCTATTTAAATATATCCATCCATTCCTTTATAAAGGACATTTACTTTTAGTTCACTAGAAACAGTTCTGCAATAAATGGAATTGTATCTGTGCTCTTTGATATTAGTACTTCTGTTTCTATGGAATAGATTACCAGAATAAAAAGCAAAGGATGAAAGGGTTATGTATATTTTTAATTTTTGTAGTGGTTGCTTGGTTGCTTGGTATGTTGGACATGGTGCTCCTTCTAGTGTGCCTTCCTGTAGAGGTAAGAAGGCTCAAACCTGCACTTCCCAGAATCCATTGCAGCCAGAATGTGACTTATATTGGCCAAATTCATGCAAGATTTGAAATTCAAAATTAAGGTGAAAACTTCATTTCTAAAAATTTTAGATGGGATATAAGTACAGGAGAATGTTTATTTGTTTTCCTACAGTAGCATTAACAAAACCCGCATGTCAAAAAAATAAGCAACTGTCCAACAAAGGAGGGAAATTAAGCTGTAAAACAAATCAGACAATGGAGTACTATGCAACAATGGAAGTAAATTACCTAAAAGTACAAATATCAACCCAGAATATTTTAATAACATACTCTGAAGGGAAAGAAGATAGTTATAAAAGAACATGCACAGTGTGGCCAGCACTTGCAATGCCCCTTACAATATATATCCCTTTAGCTCACATGATTGCAGACAGCTGTAGTGGATAGTTTCATGCAGTGACAAGTGTCACTAGAAGGTCACAATGAGGGACCTCTGCTTTTCTGCCTCAAGCCTTTCTGGGAATCATAGAAAATAACTCAGCCTGGATGTGCAAGGGAGTTAAGCCCCTGAGAACTTCGACCAAATGGAAGTAAAGTCAGTGAATAAGTCCTTTCCTTTGGTCTGGTGAGCCAATTATGAAATTGTATTTTACATATTTTCAGAGAGGGTACACAGCAGGACCATCCTCTGTTGCCAATAGCAACCAGCAGAATAATTTACTTTTGTTCTCTTACTTCTCTAGGCTCTTCTCCTATACTCCCACCTCCACTGCCTGGGATCACCTCCCAAATATACTACCTGCACGGAAGTCCTTTTCTCTGGCATTGATTTTGAGGACACCCAAATTATGACATATAGTATGGTTGCATTTGCATGAAGTTCAAAAATAGTCAGGATTAAATATTGTATAGGGAGATATGCATGTCAGCTAAATTATGAAGAAAAACAAGAAAATGTTTGATATAAAATTAATGTATTATGCTCACATTGGGATAAGAAACTATATACTAAGCAGGACATACAGTGGCTTCAAAGATGCTAGTCATGTTTTATTCTTCAAGTTATGTGTGGAATACATGGCATCTGCTTCATTATTTCTTTAAATTATTTATTCTTGGCTTTTTAGTCTCAGGGCCACTTTACACTAAAAATTATTGCAGACTCCAAAAAACTTCTATTTATGTGACTTTTGTCTAATGACACTTACTGTATTCAAAATTATAACTGAACAAAATTCAGGCCCTGGCGGGTGTTTCAGTGGATAGAGTGCCATCCCAGCATGCCAAAGTGATAGGTTCAATCCCTAGTCAGGGCACATACAAGAAGCAACCAATGAGCACACAACTAAATGGAACAACTAAGTAGAAAAACCAGTCTCTCTCTCTTGCTCAAATCAATGGGGGGGAAAAAAACCAAACCAAAATTAAAACTGTATTTGAAAATTATAATAAGCTCATTACTGAATAATATAATTTATTTTTATGAAAATTACTATTATCCAAACCAAAGCAAACAAACTGGAATGCACAGTGACATAACTTTTCATTTTTCCAAATCTCTGGAATGTCTGCCTTAATATAAGACAGCTAGAAAACATATCTGGTTTTTCCTTCTATTAAGTCTATAAAATCATAGGATTTAGTTGAAGAATCTGAAGAAAGTCTAAGTCTCACATAACTATGCAGTTGGAAAATGTAGGTTTATTGCAATGGCTTTTTTTTTTTTACCTAACGGGATATTCTTTGATACTCCATCCAAACTTGACAAGTGGTAGCTTCTTAAAGGTTAGTTTCAATGTAGTATCTAAAACTATGTCATTGAACTTTTGATACTCTATTACATTAAAATCCATTGGTCTCCTTGCACTTTGAGTGTATCTTTTACCCATGCATAATTTTACGTCATCATGCATTGATCATCTGTAAAATAAAGGTCCAGTGAGCTATGTAGATGTTCTAAATGTTGACATATTTCATTCTACAGCATAAAAAAAATTCATCAATTGACAATGATATCATTAGGAAAGTCTTTAAATATTGAGAACTGTCAAGGTCATACTAGTTTCCTAAAATTCTAATTATTTGCTTGAAAGCTCAAAATTTTCAACTGATAATAAATACTGTTAGTTGTTTTCCTTGATTAGACAGACTCACTTCATTCATTTTGGAGAAAATGTCTGCTAGATGCTGAAGCCCAAATAATCATAGTGCATCAGTTGTTCCTTTGAGTCTACATCTTGCTCTTTGAACAAAGCAGTTAGTTCAGCTTACAACACCAACAATCACACAGTATTTTGCCATGAGATGTCATACGTCTGTGGACAGCACAACTGCTTTGTGAATACGTCCCATTCCATTATGTGTACTACTTGAGTCAAGATTTAATAAAGCTAATCATTTTTACAGTTTTATCAAAGACATTCTTAAGTGAAGCTGGCATTCTTTTATTTGCAAGTGAACCTTGGAGAAGAATATAGTGATTATTAGTACACTTTTGTGCCACTGCCCTGGTTCAGGTTCCGGCATTTTTACCCACCATTGTTTTTTCATCCTGGGTGCAAATATCAGCACAGTGATAAAGGCAAATGATGTCGCAGTATTGTTATGAAAATAATTTGACCCTCTCAAAGGGTCTCAGGAAACTCTAGATTGTGCTTTGAGAACTTTAAGTTGTACTTATATTATATACACATTTAAAGACTATTTCTCAATAATTAAAAAGACAAGTCAATTTCCTTTGCTGCTAATGGACATTTTATAAAACAGTTCCATTCCCTTTGCTAATGGTATAAGAAACAGATTTCTTGTTAAATGGGGCTTCTTCCTCTCTTCTCTTGGCAACAGTACCAAACATTACCACTCCTTCCCTTCCCTTGATTATGCAAACATTTGGCTTTTTAAAATTGATAAACATTTACAGGGAAATTTTAGGTTCAGAGAAAAATTGAGCAGAAAGAGTTTCCAAATATCTCCTGCACCTTCTCTTACAAACCACCTCTTTCACTATTGGTATTCTGTACCAGAGGTAAACATTTATGTATTATAATCTATGAACCTACATGGACACATCATTATCACCCAAAGTCCATAGTTTACATTAGGATTCATTCCTGGTGTTGGTCATTCTGTGGGTTTTGAAACCAGTATAATGACATGTATCCACCATTGTGGAGCGCTTTCAATACCCTAAAAAACTTCTGTGCTCCACCCACTTCTCCCTCCCACCCTCCAACTCCTAGCAATCACTGATTCTTTCACTGTCTCTGTAAATTTGTCTTTTCCAGAATGTCAGAGAGGTAGAATCATATATGTAGCCTTTTCAGATTAGCTTCTTTCACTTAGCAATTTGTATTTAAGTTTCCTCTGTATCTTTTCATGATTTGATAGCTCATTTCTTTTTAGCCTTAAATTCCATTGTCTGAATATATCAGTTTATTGATTCTTTCACTAACTGAAGAACATCTTGGTTGCTTTAAATTCTTGGCAATGATGAATAAGGTTCCATAAATATCACTGTGCAGATTTTTTGTGGGCGGAAGTTTCCAGTTCATTTGGGTAAATACCAAGGAGTGTGAATGCTGGATCATATGGTAAGAGTGTGTCTTGTAAGAAAACTCTAAACTGTCTTCCAAAGTGGCTGTACCATTTTGCATTTCTACTAGCACTGAGTAAGAGTTCCTTTTGTACTATATCTTCATCAGCACTTGGTGTTGTCAGTATATTGGATCGTAGCCACTGTAATAGGTATGGAGTAGTACCTCATTGTTTAATTCGACATTCCCTGTGGCATATGACATTGAACAACTTTTCATACGCTTACTTGCCATCTGTATATCTTTTTGGTAAGTTGTCTGTTCAAGTATTTTGACCCCCTTTTAAATTGAGCTATCTGTTTTCTTAGTGAATTTTAAGGGAGTTGTATGTGTATTGTATAACAGTCCTTTATCAGATGTGTCTTTTGCAAATATTTTCTCCTAGTCTATGGCTTATCTTCTCATTCTGCTGCATTGTCTTGCTCAGAGAAGTTTTAAATTTTAATCAAATCCAGCTGATCAAGTATTTCCTTCACAGATTGTGCCTTTGATGTTGTACCTAAAAATACCTAAAAAGTCATCACTATACCCAAAGCCAATAATGTTTTCTCCTATATTATCTTATATAAGCCTTAAAGTTTTGTGTCTTACATTTAGTGTGAAAGGTGTAAAGTCTGAGTGTAAATTCTTCTTCTTCCTTTTTTTTTTTTTTTTTTTTGGCATGTGGCTGTCTAGTAATTCCAGAACCATTTGTTAAAAAGACTATCTGTGCTCCATTATACTGCTTTTACTCTTTTGTCACAGATTGGTTGACTATATTTATATGGTCTGTTTCTGGTCTCTCCATTCTGTTTTATTAATCTATTTGTCTATTCTTTTGCCAATACCATACTATCTTAACCACTGTAGTTTTATATTAAGTCCTGAAGGCAAGTAGTGTCAGTTCTCCAACTTTGTTCTTGTCTTTCAATAATTAATTGGCTATTCTTGGTCTTTTGTGTTTCCACATAAATTTTAAAATTAGTTTCTCAATATCCCCAAAATAACTTTCTGTACTTTTGATTGGGATTTCATATTGCATTGACTCAATTGATCAAGTTCAGAACTGACATCTTGATGATATTGAGTCTTCTTATCCATGAATGTGAAATAGTTCTTCATTTATTTAGTTCTTCATTGATATCTCTCATTGGAGTCGTAGTTTTCCTCATAATAGATCTTACACTTGTTTTGTTAGGTATTATTTGGCTTTTCTTTTATCTTCCTAAAATGTTTATAACTTTTGGCCTTGACAGTTTGATGCCACCATTTTGATTTGGAAACATTTTGACAATGCTTAACAACCCAAGTTACCAAACTTTAGAGTTTTAGGTTACACAATGAAGTTTTTACCAAATGCCTTCTCAACATGTTTACAAAGGTGTCAAAAAAAAGTCTAGAGAGTCATCTTATAGATGGCTTGAGGAATGAAATGATGATCAGGGATATCTATTGAAGGCATAACTATATTTATTTAATCACTTTAAAATGATAACTACCTGGCCCGTGTCAAAAGAAGTATATTGAGACATTCTATTTGGCTTACTATTGCTATGAAAACATAAGTTGGCAACTGGAATTTAGTGCGAGGGCAAAATTCAATGTAGCTCAAGTGTTCCAATTTTTAAACCCCAGAACATTTAAATATGATTCTTGGATTCCCTAACTATGAGGACTTCATTTTATTTTGGGCCATGAGCCAAAAGCTACTGTAATTCTTATCCTTGCTTCTTTTTTCTCTGGTGTTGCCTTTCAAATAATGGTGGCACTATTTATGCTCTTCCAGCTCATGCATTTCATATTTCCCACTTGTTTCTGGAGTGAATATTTTATGTGGATTGCCAGTATCATTTTTAGTGATTCTTAATCACATTCTACAAGCCAACATTTTCCATGCTTGGTTTCAGCTCCAGCATAGTATTTTTGAAGAGCTTGTTCAACTAGCTTTAGATTTTCATGAGGTCAAAAAATTATTCAACAACCCACAAACAAAAACAATAATAAATTGGTGGGTAGATGCTATCATTTAACCATGTGCTTTGTTATCTCTGAGAAAATCTCTTGGGTAATTCTGGAAAACAAATTAATAAGTAATGAATTTCTAAGTGATTAAGGATTGTATTTTACATGCAACTATTCTTCTTACCATGATCTTTCCAGCCGTCATTTCTAAAGTATAAAATCTCATAGTATTATTTACAATAAGAATATGTTCTTATAAATTTCTTTCTATGACTACAGTATTTTTACATTCATCAGATTAGATTTTAGCCCAAGGTATTCAGTATAGATATTCATACATGCTGGCTTCTAATTTACAGTTATAAAGTTGTAGAGCTTTTGTGGTTTAATGTACTTATTCCCTTAATTATCTTTTATGTGCTCATCTTTGTAGCACCCTCATTTTTTAAAGTGATTCCCGTTTTAGAAAACACATCTGAAAACCTAAAAACCTAGTGGAAATTCACTATTCATAATTTGTTTTCCATGAATTCTGCAATAATGTTGTGGTTTCATACTGACTAGCAACAGCTCTCAGAATATTCTGATTCTGCAGGAACTCAACAGTAATCGAGGCTCCATCTCCGTGGTATTTTGACACCTGTCAAAGAATGCACAAGTCAGTAAAACCAGCAATTCTTTTCAAAGTAATATTTCCCTCTTAAAATGATAGTTTTGTTGATTCAAATGATTAAACATAATTATTTTGTCTTAATTTTATGATAACAGCTATATTTGAGATATGACTAGCCTTTGTGCCTCTTATGCTTCTTAATAAAAAACAAAACAAAAAACCAAGATTTTTACTACATTAAAACCTTGCAAGGAATAGTGGAAAGGACCTCAGTTTTCAATGACAAGTCCCAACTTCAAATTCCATGTTTGCAACATATTAGCTATTTGAGAATGAGCAAGTAATTCAACCTAAGCCTCAATTTCTGTCAGATAGAGCTCTTTGGCTTACATGGCTATGATGAAGATCAAATTTTAGTTACTGTATAGTGGAATTAGTACCTATAGTAACCTTGGCACATGAACCACAGTACAAGATCATCTAGTTCTAGTACCATCATGTGTCTTTTCTTCCTAATAAGGTTCATATCATCCCATGAGCGAGTATGGTATTGTCTCTTGATATCCCACAGTGTCCAATCAGGTTAATATGGGTAATACACCGAGTAAAATACTTCCTGAGTCTCATAGAAATAAAGGACCCAAGGGGGTGGCATTATAAGTTATAGGTTTTTGTCACTGTTATGCCACTGATTTTGAATGTGTTAATGTGTTACTCGAAGCCTACATTTTCTTGTTTGTAAAACAAAGTTGGGTCAGCTGGCTAGAGGACCCCTGAAAATGAGTCTTATACTGAACTTACATAAACCCTAATGAGCTTTCTCTGGAAATCTCCAAATAGGTCACTTCCTGCTGAAGAACTAGAAATAACTTGTTTCCAAAGAAATGTCTGTGAACCTTCTAGCCCTGTGCTTCTGGCAGAGCATATCAGCATCTGGATGTAACAGTTCTTCATTCTTATTTAATCAAACACAAAAATCCACCTTTTCTTCCCAGATGAAAGACAATGACTAATTCTTCCTCTTCTCTGCTTGAAGCTGGGGAAAGAGCTCACCTTTGACTCTGTCAATTCTCCTGTTAGCTATCAAGAGAGTGATTGAATACAAATCAGACACTCTTTTTTTGTTAAACTTAGTATCTTACTTCATCTTGCCTATTTCAAGGTTGTAATTAGGTTGTCTTCTTTTTTTTTTTTTTTAGATTTTTTTTTTTTTGTATTTTTTCGAAGCTGGAAACGGGGAGACAGTCAGACAGACTCCCGGGCCTGACCGGGATCCACCCGGCACGCCCACCAGGGGGCGACACTCCGCCCACCAGGGGGAGATGCTCTGCCCCTCCGGGGCGTCGCTCTGCCGCAACCAGAGCCACCCCAGCGCCTGGGGCAGAGGCCAAGGAGCCATCCCCAGCGCCCGGGCCATCTCTGCTCCAATGGAGCCTCGCTGCGGGAGGGGAAAAGAGAGACAGAGAGGAAGGGGGGGGTGGAGAAGCAAATGGGCGCCTCTCCTACGTGCCCTGGCCGGGAATCGAAACCGGGTCCCCCGCATGCCAGGCCGACGCTCTACCGCTGAGCCAACCAGCCAGGGCCTAGGTTGTCTTCTTATAAGTATTAATAGAACCCTTTTGAACTCTGACTTTGGAAAATGGAAAGTGCTCAATACCAAAATCTCTCTTTTCCGTGGCCATTTGTATGAAAAATCTAGGAAGTGCCCATTTCTCTCAGTCTGATCAGCTTCGCGGGTATTTGTTCTTTTCTCTGATTTTTTTTTTTAATTTAAAAAGCTGTTTACATGTTTGTTTCCACAAGATTCTGATGCCCCCAATGGGATACACCCAATAATATACCTTATAGGAGAGAGAACAGGTACAGGATAAATTGGATTCCTACCTTTCTCATTGCCCATACCTCTGACACTGGACATATGCTGAAGTCACTATCTTCATCAGGAAAAGTTTGCAAGAAGAACAGTTATAACCAAGCATAATTCGAGAAGGACTGATATCTCATGCTCAGCACTCATTCATTCATTCATTCATTCATTCGATGTTTATTGAACGAGTACAATGTCTTAGGCCAGTGGTTCTCAAACTTTTTGAAGTCGAGGCACATTTAAAATCCTACAAATAATTGTAGGTGCACTATATACAAATTTCTGAGAAATATATTATAATAATTAAGTCAAATATTAAAGAAAAAAATATAAAGTCCAAGTGTGCTTTTATGGTAATTAAATGAAATAAATATGACAAAATTAAATTTATTCTGACATTAAAAAACATTTTTATGTTACATTTTTTGTTATGTTTTATAAAATTTGTAAAAAAGGGGTTAAAAAATACAAAAGTGATAAAAAGTTATCTTTTTATATATATAGATATATTCTTAATAAGATTTAGTAAATTTGGCAGGTCCCAAAGCAAATGTGTTAAGTTTTTTCATTCTTGTTTTTATGAGAAACATGAGCCTGATGTGTCCTAGTGATTTCTTCAATGTTTAGGCATATATTTGAAAGGCAAACTCTCATTTTCTTGTCAATACATTGAAGAATTCCTCTCTTTTTACTCTTAATTGTGTTGAGGGCAGAAAACCCACACCATACCTATTATCTTAACTTTACACCAAACAAAGGATAGAAGAAACTTGCCTCCAGTCTTTCTGGGGGACATGGGGAGTAGTGTAAACAATCCAGCACCACAGCTTAACAAATAGCCTTTTGCAACCTAATCAGGCAAGTGAGGTAGGGGTTGGGTAGATGTCAGCTTACAGCCAATTCTCCACACCTCTGTCCCCCCAAAATCTAAACTGCAAAACCCTGTTGGTTTTTTGGTCCCCAACAGGCACATATTTCTCTGGAATACCATAGGGCACACCTGGAAATCTAGGGCGCACCAGTGCATTCTGGTGCCCACTTTGAGAACCACTGTCTTAGGCCCTGTGTAAAATACCTTTTTCCCCTATGTTTAATCTCTTGAACTTGCTTCACAGTCTCTCAGGCTCCTTCTTTCCGCCAAGTTCCCAATAAAGTAGTATCTTACCTTGGGGATTTTGTCTTCAAAATTGTTCTTTTTGACTCTAGGGTAGACATAAGAATGAATGTCATATTTCCAAGTTTATTAACAGGAATCGTTTATGTTAGGAATGGACAAAAGGGGCCGAGCCTTGGCACTCGACCAGACAGAAAGGGAGGGGACAGGGCTAAAAAGTGTGGCTGAAGTAGAAGCTCACACTTGTCTGCAGGGAATACACAAGGGTCATGGTAATTTCTGTTCCCAAACCAGATAAACCACCCTTCCCACTCTCTGGCTTTGAAGTTCTCAATTATACCAACACCAAAGTGCACCTTCCACAGAAAAGGGAAAGGAAAGTGCTCCTACATGCCCCTGGAGGCTTTTGGTAAGAACACTTAACATGAGATCAACCCTCTTAGTGTACTTTTAATTTTTAATGTACAATACAGTATTCTTATTTATAGGCATAATGTTGTGCAGAAAAGCTCTAGAACTTTTTGATTTTGTATACCTGAAATTTCATAACTACTGATTCACCTGTTCTCTTCATTTTAGATCTTGATCTCTCAACCCTCATCTACTGAATTACCATATTTCTCCATGTATAAAATGCACCATAATTTTGGGGCCTGAAATTTGAAAAAAAATGTATATATAAAGTTATTGAACTCAAGTTTTATTCATCATAAAACTCATATAATTACTCATCACTGTCAAAACTCCCATCTATTAGCTTGTACTCATCTGTGTCTGATGACGAATCACTGTCTTCATATATTACCTCATTCTCAGTTCCATCTATGGCATTTGAAATGCCACCCTTCTTAAATGACTTAACAGCAATCTCAATCTTGATATTATCCCAGGATCTTTTCACCCAGGTACAAACTTCTCCTATAGTTGGTTTCTTTACTCTTCCTGCTTGTGTCAAATTGTCTCCAGAAGACTTCATCCATTGGTTCCATTCGTCTCTCATGGCAGCTTTGAAGGGTTTGTTAATGCTGACATCAAGTGGTTGAAGCTGGGATGTCAAGACTTCAGGTATGATGGCAAGTTTTGTTTTTTGCTCTGCAACAATCTTCTTTGTGTTTTTTGTTATGTATGCCCTGAACTGATCAAACACCAATAGGGCAGGTTTGTGTAAGAACCCACCTGATCTTCTCCAAACTTTCTCAAACCAGATCTTCATCTTATCTTGATACATCCAACCCTTGTCATGAATGTGGACAATCACTCCTCAAGAAATGTCTTCTTTTGGCATTGTTTTGTGCTTGAAAATCAGCATAGAAGATAGCTTGGTTCTGTCGGCACAACAAGCTAAAACAACTGTATAATGGCTATTTTCATGTTCACTTGTCTTCATAGTTACAGTTTTCACCCCTTTCTTATCAACAGTTCTGGTACTTGGGACCTCAAATTGAAGGAAGACTTTGTCCATATTTGTAATCTGTCCCAACTCAAACTGATGTGTTTTCAGACATTGAATGACAAAATAGTGAAATTCAAGAACCTTCTGGTCATAGTTTTCAGGCATCTTTTGGGCAAGTCTGGTGCATGTAAGCATGCTTAGTCCATTCTGCTTCATAACCAGAAGCACCAATTATGTCCTCCTTTGAAATCAGTAACTTCTTTTTCATCAGCAATTCTTTTTGCCTTATGCTGAACTATCTTTGTCGACATAGGAATTCCAATTGCCCTTTTCTCTTGAATCCATATCTTCAATTCCCTCTCTAAATCAGGCCATTTTGCTGACTTGCCTCTCATGACCTTCTTCTGCCATGGTGTTTTCAGTAGGGTTTCTTCTTCGTGTAGCCAGTCTCAGATTGATTTCTCAGTTGGAGGAGGACCAAACTTACATTCAGCAGCATGATTTCCATTCACTTTTGCAAACTGGATCATTTTTAATTTGAATTCAGCACTGCACAAAAATCTTTTCTGAGCCATTTCTGGGCAGAATGTGGCAAAACGTAACCTACTGTAATATACCAGTAATAAGTGCGAGACAATGAGTGCAAGGACAAGTGTGAAAAAGCAGGAAATGCAAATAAAAAAAATCTACACCAAGTTTTTAGAACCCCAAGTTTTTATTAAAAGGGTGTATCTTACACAGGAAAAAAATACGGTAGCATTTTGCCATAATTTTTACTACTTTCTTCTGGGCTATGATTATCATTGTCATCCCAGGAGTTTCACGAAGAAATTTGGACCCAATGAAAGAAATTAACAGACTTTCAAGGTAATGAGTTTACTCCCTTCAGAATGCCAGCAAATACTATGAGAATGCACACAAGAGTTCCCCAACATTTCTTATGATTGGGGCAAGATAACATCCTATACACCAAAAGCTAAAGTAGAAAACAGACATCCACTGACAAGTGGCCCCTGAACTCCATCCAGGAAGCACAGCGGGAGTGCAGCTCCTTGCCCTGTCTGCTGAAGTGTTGTGCTAGGGCAGCGCCTGCCACAAGCCTTCACTTGTCCTCTGGTGGAACAGCCCCTGCCACAGCAGGGGTGGCAGCCACTGACCTCTGGGCACCTGCACTGAGTGCCTCATAGCAGACTGGCTGGACTCTCCAGACTGTCAAGAAACATGTCACCGAATCCTTCTCAGGCTCAAGAATTTATTGATTGATTGATTGCTTGCTTGCATAAAATAGAGTTGGATTCTGGTTCTGTCATTCTTCCTCTCTTGTAACTCATTTTTTGAAGTCTTATAAGAAATCCTACTAAATATAAAAAAGACCAAAGTAGAAGTATTTTGGATGAAACAGAGGGTGGGTGATGGAGCTGGGCTGGAGCACATCTGATTAGCTTTTCCTCTTTATTCCACCCACCCTGGAATTCAATTTGAAAAACCCAAAGACTTTGGGTTTCAAACTCAATGAAGCCTAGGTGTGGCCTCAGTCATCCATGAATGGTTCTGGCGCATGTACACACACACACACACACACACTCACACACCATGTGATGAATGGGTAAACGTACCATTTTTTAGATGTATGATATGTGTTTATCTATGTCCAGTTATAGCTCCACGTGACAATAGATTTGGGTGTTTAGTATTAAGCTCCCCTTCTGATCGTCTACACGATACCTTCCCTGACTTTTCTCTGCACACATATAAAAGCTCAGCCTCAGCTTCCAGGGGATTGTGTTGAAAATACCAAATATAAACGTCTCCCTAATAGGAGACAGCTTGTTTATACAGGAATAATTGCTTCAGCACAGTGTCCTCTTTACGGCAGCGTTGGAGGAAATGCTGAGATGTCAGATTCCTTGCCTTTGAGTTAGGAAAGAATTTAAAACCTATTTCAGTCCTTTCTTTGGCCTCATGTGAACATAAAACTTTCCTTCTCAAATTTAGGGCTAAATAAAAAAAATGAACCCTGACTTATACTTTCCCTGAGTGCCCAAAATAAGTTCAGGGAATTTTGAAATGTATTTTTTCCCCTCATTGTCTTCAATTGGGGCCAGTCGGAGATGAGTGGATATTATGTGCTGGTTTGAAACTGCTGTGGAAGGTGTAAACAACCCATCTCTTCATTGTTCCCCTTCCTTCCCCTCCTCGTGGAGAGGGGTCGGTGCTAAGTGTGGGTCCTGCCAACGAAGCAAAAGCCTGTATCCTGGGACAAGCCGTCAGGTGGCAGATTCACCAAGGAGCCTGTCAGTTTCTCAGCTTCATTACCATTTATCACTATATCTTCCTCTTCAAAATTTTTTCTTTACTTCATCACCTAATACTATTTTTATTGGCCTGTCAGAATGTAGGGGCAGGAGACGAGGATTCATGTCATGTGTTGTGGAACTTTATTCCGGTAAAATATTAGGATAAGTCTGTATCGTCTTTCTTGGAAAAAGAAGATACAAAACCAATTAAAGTGAAGTGATTACTGAAATGCATCTTATTAGTTATTAACCTCCGCATGTCAAACCTTGATGGTGGCTTTCACAGCAAAAATCCTTTTTGGTGTTGGTATGGAAGATAATTGATATCACAGAGACCTCTGCTGCTCAGGCAATGGCTTTGGAAACACCTTCACAGCTCAGAGCCTTCTCTCCCTTTGGGCTGGGCTACATCTTCGTCAATCTGACAAGATCTGTCACATATTATCAGACAATTGATCACTGGCTCCTTCCAAATCTTAATCCATCGTTTGATCACACATCAAGAAAAATGGCTTTTTATGTCTTACATCTTGGCCATGAGAAAGGGGAGAAAGCAGAGACTTCAGCTTCTGGCTCCAGCTCATTACTTTTTTGCAAATGATAGATGGCTTCAGTAGGTGATTTAACTTTAAAATGATCTTTTCCCCCTTATCATGTGAGCAAATACAAGGAGCTTTGCAGCGCAGGCTGAGAGGACAGGGAGGCTGCCTGCCGTTTCTTTTGTGTCTCTATACTAGGCGCCCATGTGTGGGTAGAGGCACGTGTGGTTGGTAAATAAGTATTTACTTAGTATTACTGCATCTATTTCTAAATAATAGGATTTAAAGTGGACACACATAGAGAAACTAACTTTTACCCTCCAGGACATAGCTATAATCATTTTACACATTTCTTTTAAAGCACTTATGTGGTACATAAAGTAACTTGAAATGACTTCTAGTTAATCAAAAAAAGGGAGTGGGTATTTTATAATGACACAGTAAAAGCAATTCTAAAAATAAATTTTCCTCTGCCATGAATCTAGTTTTGTTATTGTGAAAATCCTGATATGTAACAATGTGTATTGCAGCTTTCTCAGAGTAGGCAAAACCTAATCGTGTAGAAATTAGTCCAGTTTCTAATCATTGATTGCTACTTAATACTGAAAATAAAAAGTATCTGTAATTACCAATTAAAGAATAACTAAAACTTCAAAGTTTTGGAGGGATTCTATTTAAGTTGTCAACACATACACATAAGCACCTGGCATTTCCAAAGGTCACAGCTTTCGGAGATCCCAATTGTGTTCTTTGAGGCCAAGAAGGAAAACCTTCAACTCTAGGTCTATCTTCCACCTCTCTTCCACTGAAAACCTCCCAGGGAATTCTTCACTCGCATGCATCCTCTATAATTTGGAGACATAAAGAACTGAGGTTTGGTCTTTATGTGCTTATGTAAAATGAAAGATGCTCAGAGATGTGCAATTAGTGCTTTCCTCATGTCATGACAACGCAGTGAGAGACAATATTTCCAGATACTAGCCACAGAACTGTCCTGCCCCGTAGAATGTGGCTGGCATGCAAGCTTTCATCAAAAAATTGAAAGTACTCTGAGGCTAAGGACATAGCCCATCCCCAAGCACATTTTGTATCAGGCACAAAAAGAATACTCCAAAAAAATACTTGTCCTGGGGAAAGGCAAATAAGATCTCTAAAACTTAGTTAAAAGTATTGTCCAATGTTGACTTTCTGGTTTTGGTCATGGTATTATGTGAAATATTTTTGTTGGGTGAAAGTGGAGGAAAGATATATGGGAATTCTCTGTTTCCTTTTTGCAATTTCTAAGTAATTCTAAAATGTTTTCAAATTAAAGTTTTAAAAAATATTTTTTGACAAGAGAATGAATCTCCACTCTTTTAAGCCTGCTAAGGGCACTACCTATTTGGGTCCTCATGACTCAAGCCGCTCCTGACAATCTCAGGCACCCTTGGCCTTGCTCTTAATACACATCTTTTCCGCTTAGAGCCCTTTGCCCAAATTCTGATCCTGCCTTCATCCTCTGGATTGCTCCTTATATTTGACCGTTCCCAGTGTTTGCTCTTAGTTCTCCATGAGGAATGCGGGCTCATGCTTAACTCCCAAATTGATCTCTTTTCTTCTTGGTCTCAGTGTTCAGCTTCCCTTTTGTCCAGTGATTGTGTGTGTGTGTGTGTGTGTGTGTGTGTGTGTGTGTGTGTGTGTGTGTGTTGGGGATGGAGGGGTGCAGAGTGGAAATAATGAGGGGTGAGGTTGAGCTTTAGTTTGTGGTAACCTACATCTCTGAAATATATTTCTTTTCATAAGGAGCACTTGTTTTAAATTTAATTCTTTTTTTTCCCAAGAAAAGACTACCCAGTTCATCAGATCCATCAAATTGAACTCTTGTAGTTCACTATATATTTTATGAAAATACTATAGAAGGCTTCAAAGTTAAGCTTACTCCATGTTTGTCCTGACTGCTAGGGGTCAAGAGCATGATTCTTGTTCTCATAAATGACAGAGAGACTGGACTTACTTGGAATACATTCTGAGGCCAAACAGCATGGTCTGTGCCTTTATCTCAAACCTGATTTTCCACTGGGAAGTCATCTGGGACCCTCCATACCTTTCCCATGATGCTACTCATACAAGACTCAGTAGAAGACAATGGTTAGTAACACAGTCATTGGGGCCATCTTATTTTGAATTTAGCTCTGTTTGCTATCAGTATAACTGGACAAGTTATTTATCTTCAATGTACTTTAGTTTTGCCATCTGTATAATGGGGACAGCTTTGCCTAACTCATAGGGGTCATGTGAGTATGAGAATTAGCACTTTGAGAAGAAACGGAGCTTACATATAGTTGGCACTCAGCTTATTTATGTAACTCCTACCCAGTAATGCCTACCAACCTCCTTTCTCACTTTTTCACCCTGGATCTCTACCTACTGCTTTCTAAAAGTTCAAGATAGTGACTTATGCTTTAACATTTTCCTGAACTTCTGGATATAATAAAAGATAATCAGTAGAGTCTCAGGAATTAGGTTGGAAGTTAATTAGTACCAAAGAAGGAAACTGATAAAGGAGTGACTCAAATTTCTGAATCTACTGTTCAAATCATTGTTTAGATAGAGCTCCAGTCAAGATGCTAGGGAGCTTTGTGGAGAAATGGTCATAGACCTAGAACTTCTTGGGCTGGCTTTCGCTTTATAACTGACAGCATCCTGACTGGGAGAGACTGGGGTAGGCTTGGATTAGGCTAGACATACACTGGTCAGAAAGATAAGCTTAGAAGTATGGCTAATTTTAAAAAAATTTATTGATTGATTGATTTTTAGAGAGAGAGGAAGGGAGAAAGTCAGAGACAGAAAGAAACATTGATTTGTTGGTCCACTCACTCATGCCGTCATTGGTTGATTTTTGTATGTGCCCTGACTAGGGATCAAACCCACAACCTCAGCATCTTGGGACAATGCTTTAACTAAATGAGCTATCTGGCCAGGGACTTTTTTTTTTTTTTTTTTAAATAACAAATGCAAGCTCAACATTGACATTGGTTGATCCAGCTCCCAAGTGTTAATATGGTGTTTAGAGCCATAAAATATTTTGATACAGCCACAGCTATGTAGTAGAATGGTGCTCAGTTTTCCCAGTCTTTTCAGGGGTGCATACTATCTCCCAATGCTTGAACTGATGGCATCTCGTTCCCAGACCAATGGCATCTACGGCACCCTTGTCAACCAGCAATATAAAGCAATGAAAACTTGTTGCATGGATACTCTCTCATTAGCTCCAGAGATGCCGATTAAAAATCGTCCTATGGTAGCACTTATTAAGTTTGTATGACCTGCTCTCTAGAAGCATTTGGAACAAATAATTAGGTATAGCTAAAACCAACATGAATGAGCAATAGACTCAAATTAGAAGAGATGAAATTAAATTTTCATGTATCATAAATGAAATATCCATTAGGGACTTCTCCAATGACCTTCAGGTTCAACAAATTCTGTATTAAAACTTCTACCCTGAAAGATATGGGTGCTGGGCCAGGCACAAGGATTTCACGTACTGCAGAGAACAAGGCCCAGCCAGCCACAGTAAACAAATGTAACTAGTTTTGGAGAAATGCTATTGACAGTAAAATTCTAATTTTACTCCAGCTCCCAGAACAGATGTACCTCCGAGTCCATAGACAGCAATACTTAACTGCAGCTACTCAGCTGTGACCTTCAGCCCCAGGCTCACTGCAATAAAATTTTCATGCAACCATATGGAATAATATTTTAATAGAGATTTACTGTCAGTAACTGTCCCAAAGGAGCAAATAAGGAAGCTGTAACATATTGCGTACAGTAAATCAAGGGGACTTCAATGGAAAAACGAAACCTCCCGGAGGCAAGCATCTTTAAAATTACAGGCAACACTTTGTACAAATATGTGTACAAAGGACTAGATATGCACTCAGTTAAGTAGCTTAAAATGGTTTCGATTTGCAGATATATTTATTTAGAATTTATTTATTGGATTTTATAAGTGGCAAGCACTTACCTGTCAGGGCTGAATGAGTATGTATCTATCTCCTTTCCCTGGGGCAAAACGGAATTGAGGGAGGGGTGACTTTAACTGAAAATCTAACCCAACCAGGGAATGTGTCAGGCAGCATAAATTGCACCCTCTCGATAGCCAGGTTTACTTCAATTTAGGGTGAGGTATTAACAACAGGGACAAAATATTGCCCTAGCCAGTATATAAACAGCACTGGGCAAATTAATCAAACCGTTGAAAATTCGACTTAAAACAATCATTGGGGAGACATGTTGATTAAAATTCCCAATGGGGTAGAATGCATTCAGAGTCCACAGAGGAATCCTTGATTACACTTTACCCAGCATTTTCCCAAGTAAAAATGGTGTGTGTGTGTGTGTGTGTGTGTGTAAATATAAAATGGCAATCTTTGCCTAAATGGGTCTTGGGCTGGCTGGAATCAGTAAGTTGAATCCCAGGCTCAGTGTCTCCTGACACTGTGTTTACTTGGCGACATGAGTCTGTGGCACAAGGCCAAGGGGGAACTACCAGGGAGGGGTGTTGCCTGAACACGTCACCTACATTCTACACTACCGTTCACATCGCAGCACCATTTCCTTGCTCGGCTCTAGCCCTTATTGTTAACTGCATTTCAGCTTCAAATATTAGTTTCCTGCAGGCAAAACACAGCCCTCTCTCCCCCTCTGCTCATCTGATGGAAACTTTAATGTGAGGGGAAGTAATTCAAAGATAAATAGACCCAATACTGCCAATTACAGTTCATATTTTATGGCAGAGAGAAGGCCTACAACCTAACAAACTCATGTGTAGGAGGCATAGCACGAATGCCTTATCTGTGATCCATAAAGAAGGAAGACGTCTTGGCATCACACCGAAAATCAAAATATCCAAGTGACTGCAGATAGGGGATCCAGGTGATAAATCTTTATGTTTTACTAAGTGCCTGTGGGGGGTCACATTTGACAAAGCTTGATAACAATAGAAGTATTGTCACATCTGATAAGTGTGTCTTCAGCCTTCTTTCTGTGCTTCTGTTGAAGTGGTCCCAGTGACTGTGAGACTCAGGTAACATGTGACTGTGTCCTGATTCAAAACAAGTTAGGCTTCACACTCAAAGTGGATTCTCTTGACTAATGGGAACCTGGCTAGACATTGTTATACAATAGGAAAACAGACCTGAGGTGTTAGCTCGTGATATCAGATGAATGTAGAAGTCATGTGACATGGCCAGTGACCAGCTTTCCCAGTGTTTCAGTTAAGGTACTTTGCTTCCCAGATACATTATGTATTGCTTGAATCCTTGAACTGCACTCTATTTCACATGAAAAATGAGGTTGATACTAGAACTGTTACTCAAAAAAGGTTGGTTTGGGAACACAAAAGGATGTGTGATTTGTGTAGTCTGTTCCTTTGAAGAGAGGCTGATTGGGAGAAATCTCCAGAGTCCCTGCATTCATTGGCAATGGCCACATTTAGAATCACTCTCTTTGTCTTTATAAGGACTAGAATGGGCATGTAAAAGACAATTTCCGTCTGTGTTTAATTTCGTAAATTTACCAAGAAGGGTGAGTCATGTCTTACTTTATTGATCCCATTTCTAAAACAAGTGATGTCAGACTGCTTACTCATTAAAGACATCTTCCCTCCATCTCTTGGAAGGCTCGATGACCTTGGCTTGAGCTCTCTATCCAAAGCTTTGATAATCCTGGGCGGAACAGCTTGTCCCTCCTCTCTTCAGCCCACTCCCCGTGCCGGCAAGCTGGTGTCCTCTCTGTCTGCCACAGGTTCTATATTCTATTTCTCACACCCCTGAGCCACATGACACCAAACTAAAATGATTTTTCTCCTGTTCCGCCTCTCCAAACCTTATCTGTATTTTAGGATACAGTTCAGAGTTCTGGCTACCTGAACAATCCTATGAAACCATCCCAGGCCTATCACTACATGCTAAAGGCCAAGTGGCCCACTGAGGAGCAAATAAATTATGAATACAATAATAGTTGTTTAATAAATGCCCATTGAGAATTAATGTTGCTCTTTTGACCTTCTCTTTCTTTTCACCACTTTGTCACTTACTTCAGACTTGGACTTCCCCAGAGAACATGAAAAGATGTGTTCTAAAGAAATTTTATTCTTGTTCCTCCCATTCAGAGCATGCTAGGAAGTAGACATTACTTAAGTTAGTTTTTCACCTGTGAATGTCATTTTACAAGATACAAACAATGTGAACAAAATATAACAATACACCCAACCAACTAACAAAATCTCCCAAATTAAAAGCAATATGCAGCTGGAATAAATATAATAATTTGTTAATTAGAAAAGTATTCATGAGCGTTAGTAAGCTCCTCACAGCTGGAAGTTATTAAACAGAAACTAACTCAAGAATCTGGGAGAGAGGCTTTCTACAAAGGATGGGAGACTGAGTTCAGGAATTCTGGGGTCTCTTCCAATTCTAAGATTCTATGATAACTGTCTGAATGTAACCAATTAAAAATTATTGTAGTAGTATAATGAAGGGAGTTTTTCATATTCCAAATATTTTTAAATTGCAGCCAGAGTTAGGAGATTAATTTAAAAGAAACATGAAAATAACTGGTTATTGATTGACTAAATCCAAAAAGATGGTTTTTCAAAGAAGTTTTTGTGTGTGGACACAGCTACAATGCACTTCGAAAACAGTCTTATTCTGCTCTACAATGTCATTAACCTGTCCATGTAAGCAAAATGGTTGCTGCATTCATTTTAATAAACAAATATTTATCTGCCCGTTGGTCTTGTCAATTGTCTTGTCTGTGATTTGTTAACTGTGGGTACATAAAAAGAAGCATTCTGCAAATAAGTGGGATGTTTTGCCCCTGGGGGTTCCTAAGGTGCTGTGCCAGTGCTGTGGTTCTCTGCCAAGGGCAGGAACTAGGCCAGGTCTTTGCACTGTCCTCCTTCTAGACACACAGAACTCATGTTTCACAAGTAGGCACTAGGTCAGACACACAGGCCGGTCCTCATTTATTCTCATTGTCCCCTGGACTTTAGCGGTTGCTAAATATCTTGAGTGAAAGACAGGATCCACTATCCAAAATTTTTGGACACTAGATTCTTAAGTAAATCAAACATCTAATGACCATAATTTCTTTTTCATGGCAATGTAATTTTCTGATATGTGTCCAGCAAAACCATAAAATTTTATCTCATCATTATTGGGAATTCAGTGTGGTCATTGGGTAAAGAAGCTCTTGAGATGGAGGTTGAAAATGGACTTGGTTGGAAACTGTGTAGTTTGTACACATTCCATTTATAATATGCATGGAAGACTTGGTAAAAATCCTATTAAATTTGTAACAATTTAGGAAAGGAGGAAAGGTTTAGTTATAGAGTCCTTAAAAATAATACAGTACTCCTTCTTTCAAGTGACTAAAGATGTTTTCTGCTTCATGACTATTTTCTAAGCAAGCATATTTGGTGTTTATAAGTAAATAGGTATTTCTGAAATATTTGAAAGGAGTTATTTATTTAGACTAACTGTTGGTTTTGGAATCATTGTTACTCTTCTAATTGGGGAAGCAATATTTTTTTCTCATAAAGAATACAAAAGGAAACTTTTACCTTGCCTAAAAGAACACACAGTTTTTGAATTAGCAATGTCTGAATCAAAGTTTCGTTTTATATTTTAAAATGTCTGGAGTATGTGTAATTTATAGTCATGAACCCAGAGATATATTGTGGTTACACTGAATGTGTTTTGGTAAAAGTTAGTCTGATTCTTCCAGACTAATTAACATGCATATACTCAGTTAGTTAGCCTAAGTCTTCCTGGCTCACAGCTCGATGATGAGTTTTTTATGAACTTCTTGGATATTTTTACCCAATCTCCTTTTAGCCAGGATCATACCTAAATTCCCAAGATGTAGCTGAGTGCAGAGAACTGGATAGCAGCCAAGAGATGGAGGAGCGGAGGCCACATTTGGAGTTGTGCTGGGACATTCAAGAACATCAGAAGCCTACCACACTTGTCTGTGACAAGGGTGACCCCGAAAACTGTGGTGTCTGGGAAAACTGTAGTGTCTCTTGAAGTAAGATATTGGATCAACCTAATTTAATGGTATTGCTATTAATATTCTTATCCTTGATGTAATTATAATTATTTGATAGAATTATGTGGACTAAAATCACTCATGCATAACTCCCTTGTGTGAGGGAAGCAGATGCTAAAAAGCATGAAATAGTTGATCTGTAGTATGATTTTAGTTTCTCTCCTGACCCTCCCAGAGTTAGCTGCCTGAATCCTGTTCAGTGTGACAGAAGATCATTCTAGGGTCTGGAAAGAAGGCTTGGCATAAACAGGCTAGGTCATGATGAGGTATGAAATGTCTTGTTAGATTTCAGAGTGAAATTCATCTTCAGTAAGACCTCCCCCACCCACTTCCACCACTTCACAACTTATATTCCCAGAACATGAGTATCAAGATTTCATTTGCCTTGGAGCCCTTCCAGAAATTAACAGCATTAAAAGAACCATTCTATTAAGTCAGGATGGTGTCCAATAAAAGCAATGAATGATTGGAAAATGGACCAATTTAATGCTGTTCAGTAAAAACCATCATGAATGTTCTTAATTATGCAATTCCATCTCTCCTGTGTAATTGCCTCATTTGATTTTTTTTTCATGGTATAGAATAGTCCAAATTAGGGTTCATAGTCTTTTAATATTGTTTTATTTGACTAATATTTGAAGATGATAAGACTAAATATGTAAGAGTATGGAATTATTTGGACTCCACTAGACAACCAAAGAGTGTACAGGCTCAAAGGACTGACAGGAATGGAAAAATAACTGTGCCCCTCAGGGGCATCTAAACTCTGTTTACAAGAATAGAGCACTCACCCTGGCTAATATCTCTGTTGGTTAGAGCATTATTTTGAAGCACAGAGGTTGCTGGTTCAATGTCCCATCAGGGCATATACAGGAACAGTTCTAAGTTCCTGTCTTTCTCTCTCTCTCTCTCTCTCTCTCTCCCTCCCTCCCCCCCCTCTCTCTCTCCCTCCCTTTCTCTCTCGCTAAAATCAATAAATAAATTTTTAAAAAATGATCTCTTAAAAAAATACAACACTCCATTTTTTAAACCATTATTTCTTTGGTTTTGAATATTTAGTATCATCACATGCTTCAAAATTCAAGAGAACACAAAGGCTATATAGTGAAAAATGTCCTTCCTTTCTTTCATCCAAAGCAGCTAGTGTTATCAGGTGTGCATGATGCTTTGAGAGATATCTCATGCATATTCAAGCAAATATGTGTAAACCTTCATTTGTTTTGCTCTTGTTTGCATGCATGGCGGCATTCTCTTCTAGGATACTTTTTTTCTAGCATTCAGTTTAAGTACTGGGGATACAGTGGTAACAAAACCAAGTTCAGTTGGAAAATTTACATTCCATGGTAAAAAGGAGGCATAAAGCAAGCAATGAACAAGATAATTTCAAATCATGAGTGTTTGATACTGATCAGCAGAAAAGAGGACTGCTAGCTTGTTGAGATTAGGTGGTCAGAAAGGCTTACCAAGGAGGTAAGAATTAAAAAGAAGGAAATCACTTTACTTTAGCATTTATCTGGTTAAACATCTGCTTAAATTCAACAATTTACTCCTACACAACCCCACAGAACATATCTTCAGAACTATGGGAGTTGACACAAAATTCACAAACATGCTGAATCCTCTTAATAATTTGGTGACTCAAAATTTCTCATCTTGCATGACAAAAGCTATAGATAGGAGAGACCCCAAGAAGTTTATTCCCAGATATAATATTGTGTGGAATGTCTACCAAGAGGCCGGGACCCTGCCATTGACAGCTGCTTCTTATCTATACTCACTGCTCTCATTATATCATATAGTCACTTTACAAAACCAGCAATTGGAGAGGGAGAACTAGACTAAGACTAGTAGAAATTCACAGACCAATCATTTAAATTGGGTGTCTGGATAAAAATAAAAAATTCTGTAAATATTTATACACATTCAAAAATCCTAACTTTCATCATCAATTATCTTAGATACTAACTATAACTGGTTTCGGGATTAACTTTTTCAATTTTTCTCTAGATGTGTGGGACAATGTAAACATATCCTAAGATCAATACTTGCAATTTTTCTACTGGTGAGCAAATACGTCTATTTTCATTTCTCTAAAATAATTGAAGATTTTTCTGGTGAGATATGTTGGTTACTTCTAAGGGTGACAAGATACATACCAATTAAGGATTAAATTTATGCCAAGTGCTGAAACTCTCCTGAAAGTAATTCATTATTTGATGGCACAGAAATTACTTTAAATCTCTCTTGAAATTCTGTACCCATTACGGGCATCAATTATTATCACATCGTAAAATGGATGTGAAAGGCAAAGAAGATCGGGTCAGTTTTGAAGCAGCTCCTCCCTCTTCCTTTCCATCCCATGACATGTGCAGAAGGTGGTCTTCCTTATTGGTCCTACAGCAACTTACTATGTTTATGTTTCTCATAAAAGAGAAATGGAAGAAAGAGCCTCTTCCCCATCCCCACCCCCACGTCTTAGTCCCTTCAGGCTGAGGAGTATCACAAACTGTGTTGCTTTTAAACCACAGAAATTTATTTCTCACAGTTCTTGGAGGTGGAGAAGTCCAAGACAAAGGTGCCCACAGATTCTGTGTCTAGTGACGGCCCGCTTTATGGTTCATAAATGGCACCTTTTTGCTGTGTCTCACATGGTTGGAAGGGGCTAGGGAGCTCTCTGCAGCCTCTTTTATGAGACATGGTGACCCTATGACTTAAGCACCCAAAGACCTCACCTCCTAATACCACCATCTTTGGGGGACACAAACATTCAGACCATAGGACCTCAGTAAGTCAGTTAATTATTTGTGTTTCTAGTTGTTTAGATTTCAGATGCACGAAATTTCTCACCTTTAGTTAGCCTCCTCTGGGGTAACAACACTGAAGTTGTCTGCACTGATTCCAAGTGACATTGCTGTTAGACATCTCTCAGTTGACTCCACCTCAGATGTGTCTCCTTCAGATTAAAAAACAAACAGCCTGACCAGGCAGTGGCGCAGTGAATAAAGCGTCAGACTGGGATGCGGAGGACCCAGGTTCGAGATCCCAAGGTCGCCAGCTTGAGCGCAGGCTCATCTGGTTTGAGCAAAAAGCCCCCTTGCTTGGACCCAAGGTCGCTGGCTCAAGCAAGGGGTTACTCGGTCTGCTGAAGGCCCGTGGTCAAGGCACATATGAGAAAGCAATCAATGAACAACTAAGGTTCCACAACAAAAAACTGATGATTCATGCTTCTCCTCTCTCTCCGTTCCTGTCTGTCTGTCCCTATCTATCCCTCTCTCTGACTCTCTCTGTCACTGTAAAAACAAAACAAAAAACCCCCCCAAAAAAACCCAAACAAAAAAGAACCAACAAATAAAACTCTTATCTCCTATCACTTTTCTAGCTATTATTAGAGATATCTAAAGGGTAGGAAGCTGCTCTAAAAATCATATAGATGGAGCAATGGAGGTGCCGACACATAACCTGCCCAGAATAGAAGGGACGAGACCCACCCTGCAGTCCCTGACTTAAGTTAGAGCTCCCACATGGTCTTTGAGAGCTGGGCTGGAAAAGTGAGCACATGGTCTTTGAGAGCTGGGCTGGAAAAGTGAGCCCCCAGAGAACTTGAACTTTCCCGAAGGTCCGAGGTGATGCCTGCAGATTCCATCTAATGACAGAATTCCAGTTCTCTACAAAAAAGGCAGGAAATGTGGAAAATTTTGTTATTTGCTTCCCTCTGTTCATGCTAATTCTTCTCACCAGAAGGGGATCTTCTCTCCCTGGGCCCTCGTCCTCCACCAGGGCCTGGCTGGAGGTCTCCAAGAGTGCCCCTGGAGCAAACCTTGTCCTCCTCTTGGGGTGATTTGGATTATTGGCGTCCACGGACCTGTTCTGCTTCCCTGGTGCAACAACAGCAGGTTCTTCTCCCCACCCCGACTCCATGGAGCTGGCCCACGACCAATTCCAAAATGAAACATTTGTTTGCCAAACATGCACAGCTGTAATCGGCCTGCTGCTGGTTTGCTGCATAACATGCCACCTGCTAGCTCCTCTTCCAGAGAAAAAGAGGGGAGGGAGAGGATCTAACTGAGGACAAAGTTAAGGCAACGATTTACGATCTCTCTCCATCTCTTTGCTGCCTTCTGCCAAACTCTCTGGTTCACCCCCCACCCCCCTAAAAGCACAGCAAATTTGCTTATGGGTTGGATAGCAATTGGGGCAGAGATACTGCTTTATGTTTTTGAAATGGCAGAAAGCAACACATCGGTTTTTTCTCAAGGTTAAGTTGTTGTTGTTGTTGTTGTTTAGGCTAAGGGAGGGAGTTGTTTACAGAAGACTTGGGCCCCTCCCTGTTATGACTGTTGTCCAGGTGAGGGAGAAGCAGGCCTGTTCTCACGCAGGGCGATGTGCTAGTTGGGAAACAAACCATCCCACAGTCTTGCTGCCCGGAGAAAGAGGGGAGGGTGAGTATGGTTGAAACTGGACAGAACATCAAAATTCTGAGAAACTTCAGGAAAGTTGTTTTTACAGCGTTACCAGTATTTTTGTCACTTGCCTGAGGTCATTTCCTCTTATCTTATAATCCATTGTTTTCTAACAGAAATTTCATAAAAGAAAGTCCTTTCTTTTTAATAGCTTGACTGAAGCTAGTGTGATGAAAGCAATAAAATTCTTGTTTGAAATTGATTCTTTCTCTGCTTCTAGGACAACCAGGGGAATAAGATAACACAGTGTGCGGCAGCGCGGAGTTTAGGATTGCCGGAGCCAAGTGAAATTGGAAGGTACGGGGGTTTTAAAGCATCACACCTTGTTTTAAACCCCGGAAGCTTGCTTCAGTGAGACTCCTCTGAGTAGACTCTGCATCTGGGGTGGGGACCGCTTTTTGCCCTCCGCCAAATGTCACGTGTTCTTGAAGTTTAAAGCACCTATCTCACTTCTCCTTCTGTCTTCGAGGGTTGCATCTTTCCTCACTATGGCCCTAATTGTCCATGTTTTGACTTGTTTGGTAGATCATTTTTTTTCTAATTTTTAAATTAAATTAAATTAAATTTATTTTATTTTGTGTGTGTGTGTGTGTGTGTGTGGAGGAAAGTGGAAAAAGCCACCCTGGTCAGATAGCTCAGTTGGTTAGAGCATTGTCCTGAAGCTCAGGGGTTGCTGGTTTGATCCCTGGTCAGGGCACATGCAGGAACACATTGATGTTCCTGTCTCTCTCTCTCTCTCTCTCCCTTCCTCTCCTTCTAAAATTAATCAATCAATAAAATTTTTTTAAAAAAAGAGAGAGAACAAGAAAATGGAAAAAGCTGAGAGGAAGACAAGAGATAAAAATCTGGGCAGAGAAAAGGATTTTTTTTTTACTAATTTCTAATATTTTATGACATGAAGGCAGAATAAATACGATTCTGAGAATCCTAAAATTTCTGCATCTTGAAGCCACCTTCTCCAGACAGGCAGAGTCTCAATCTTTTTCAGCTTGTGCGCATGGGGAGAGAATTCACGGTGGGAATGGGACAATCCTGGACAGTTCCCTGGCCAATCTTACTGCCACATTGAGCCCTTCATATTTGGAGGAATCTTTTCACAAACTGCCAGCCACAGCCAGCTGAATGATTCAAGGCAAGGGGGACTCTCCAGTCTCCCGAGTCGGCTGGGTATGCTGTAGCAGGCTAATCAGGTGAAGCTGCTTCCCAGAACGTGGGTCACACTAGTGGGATTTTCTCTCTACAACATGGCCTAAGACCCTTCTGGAACTTTCATTCTTAATTCTTTTGTTTAGCCATGCAGGTGCTCCGTGAGCACCCACTTACCCTCCCAGATTGTCCCCATCACAAGGATGGCTTGTTGTTTCCAAACACATGCTGGGTTCTCTTTCTCAAATGCCTCTGCCCCCCCCTTTCTTTTGGAACTGTTATTCTCTAAACACCCCTTCCCCCTGCTAGTCAAATTCTGATCCACTGTTGAGCTGACATAGTCTTTTTTTTTTCTTAATTGAGATGTAATTGACATATAGCCTTATATTAGTTCTAAGTGTACAACATAATGATTTGCTACATGTATATGTTCCAAATCTTTCATTTTTGAAAAATTTGCAATCCTCCCAGATGGTCATAAACCCTTGGTTTTGGTGACACCATGCTTTTTGTGGCGTGTGTGCTCCCCTGGCCTGCTAGACTGTAGCTGCAGATTGTGTGTTGTCTTCTCCTGCTGAGCAGGCAGCTCCTTGCGAGAAGGGCCCACAGCCGCCTGATGTACCCTTGTATCCTCCACTCTCAGACCGCAGGGCCTGGCGTGTTGCAAACACTCCATGCTTGTTTGGTTGCCAATCATAAAAAGGACCCAAGAGGCTACTGTTAGTGAGTGTCTCATGGAAAGGAACTGCAAATCATGAATTAGATCATTAAGCAGCACACTCCCAGACTTTTCAAGTACATTAAGTAAATGGTTAAACTGAGGTAGGCCCAGAAGTTTCAGAAGTTTGCTATCCACCATAAGAATATATTAGAAACAGTATCTAAACACTATTTCTTATTCCTCATCCATGGAACTCTGTGGGGGACATTTGCCATAAAATATTTTCTGCTAATCAAACTTCCTATTACTGTATAAATTTAAAGCAAGAGACTGTATTTCAGATACCCCCAGGAGTGCCAGGGAAAAAAATATGTCACCAACCAGAATTCCGTAAAATTAATCACCGAGGAAAATTAATGAAATTGTGCTTGAATGAAGGTATCACATGTATAAAAAATGTCCTATGAACTCTGCCCCATTCTTTGAAAATTAGGTCTGTATTTTTAAATTTTTCTGAGCACAGTCAGGAGTGGGTATAAGGGGGTTCTAACACCAAGGCTAAGTTGCTTTAAAAGACTCCAACTGATAGTGGACACCAGTACCTTCGCCCAGGATATTCTGTCCTGAATATCAAGTACCTTCTGTCCTGAGCCTGTGGGAAAAAGAGAAACCTTGACTGTCTGTTTTCAACCCTGTGATTTATTCCTTCACCTAACAGAGGCTCAGATCAGTACTTTGCATGCTGTAGATGTTCAATAAATTTTGACTATATCCACGAATAATTGGCAGTTATTTAATTGAGAAAGCAGGAACGTGTTTGTAAATGTACACATCAGTTGGGCATGATTATTGGTTATCTAGCCTCAGGAGAGAAAGCCATAGGTCTTTACCAACTAAATACTATGGGAAAGAGACATTTCTGCTTTCAGAACTTATATTTTACAGCCCTGTTGCTCAAAGTGAGCCAAGGATTGGACATCACAGGAGCATTAATCACCATATGATCAAAAATTAGAGGGGAGTGGGGAAGACACATTGAAATGCATGTGAATACAATGTGGGTAAAATGCAAAATTCATGAGAAAATAAAACCCGAGACTTCAGGGAAATTTCACTTGCCCGTAACCCCCTGACTTTTGCATTCTTTTATAGAGAATTTACTGGAAACATGTGAGAGGTGTCTGCTCTGGCACAGAATCCCTGCTGCTGGGGAGGGTTCAAGGCTTATTTTCTAGACTCATGGGTTTTTGGGAAATGTCTCCTTTCCCTTAGATCACCCCAAGTCTTCCAAACCTTCCATCTTCAGTCACTTTCACTTCAGCCCAACCGATGGACACATAAAGGCAAAATTTGGAAGGTGTTATCTGGCTATTTCAAACTGCAACCTGACCTATTTGAACAGTTCTAGCAGAACTGTTTTTGCATACATGATCGAGACAAATGTCATTTCCCACGTGGCCGTCCCAGAAGCTTGGGGTGCGGGTGGATTCAGGCCTTATACAAAAGGAGGGAAATGCTTCTGTGAGTAGAGAGAGGCAAGGTGTGTAACTTTTCAGGTAGTTGTCTTCGTCCTTCAGCCTTAGAGTTGCCTGATGAGAATGCTTATCTTCTTCAGATGTGTTCTGCTTTCAGTGAAATGATGTGTTTTGTAGACAAAACATATTGAAAAGAAGATATGGCCCTGGCCAGTTGGCTCAGTGGTAGAGCATCGGCCTGGCGTGCGGGAGTCCCGGGTTCGATTCCTGGACAGGGCACACAGGAGAAGCGCCCATCTACTTCTCCACCCCTTCCCCTCTCCTTCCTCTCTGTCTCTCTCTTCCCCTCCCGCAGCCAAGGCTCCATTGGAGCAAAGTTGGCCCGGGCGCTGGGGATGGCTCTGTGGCTTCTGCCTCAGGTGCTAGAATGGCTCTGGTCACAACAGAGCAATGCCCCAGATGGGCGGAACATCACCCCCTGGTGGGCATGCCAGGTGGATCCCGGTTGGGCACATGTGAGAGTCTGTCTGACTGCCTTCCCCGTTTCCAACTTCAGAAAAATACAAAAAAAAAAAAAAAAGATACTACCAGTTTCTTTGTATTTAATATTTTGTGCTTCTCAAGGCTTCCTGCATCAGACCCTCCGTGCTTTTCTCCTTTTCATTCCACATGCCACCATGATTGAATCAGTTCAACATATACTTTTCAGTTTCAGATACTGTTATAGACACACACAAAAACAAAGATGAGTCAAAAAACCTCTACCCACTGGTAACTTCCAGTTTAACAGGGGGGACAGCTATATTCCCACATGATTTCAGCACAGTAAGTACTAAGAATAACGTGTTAACCGAGGGTAGTTTCTCTAGTATGCAGTTAACAAGCATCCGCCTACAGATAGTTGTACATAATTTCTTGTATGGGTTTCTTTTTTTCCTGATTGCTTCCCTGAAGGCACCGTGTCCATGTGTTTGCTCCTTTCTCACTTCTCTCCTAGATGATGTACTCAATAAATGCCTATTGAAACGGTTCTAAATCTATGGTTGACAATGCAGTTACTTTCTAAATCTGCTTTTTATATAATTCTTACAGTTTAGATGCTGAAGCCACCAAGAGAAAGAAAAGCAGACCCCAAATTCAGATTCATAAGTCAATTCATTATCTTTGTACCTCCTCTGCAAGAACAGACTTTCAAGCTCCACGGGGCCTTAATTTAGAGGTAATATTGACAATTCATTCTTACGAGACTGTTCAAGTGGCAAAGAGTATGTGTGGTGTTAAATGTGATTGTAAACATTACTATCTACTGTAAATCAGTGAGAGGGCACAGGTGTTATAGTTGCTGTTTAATGATGTATGAAAAAGCTGCCTGGTGAGTGCACTGTTAAGAAAAGCAGAAACCAGTACCCAACAACGACCTGATGATATATTTATAACTTTGTGGCCAAGGCCACATCTCCTGCCTTGGAAAGTGATGACTGTCAAGCGCCCTTACAGGGTGAAGAAGCTAGGTAAATCCACAGAGGCAGAGGAGTGGAGGGGATGCTGGTTTAGAAAAGGAAGTGAACAAGGAGATAAAACCTATGCCTACATGTATTCAAGATGCCCCGTGCTGTCCAGTTTGGTGATGGCTTATTTTTAAATCTCCTATCTGGTTAGTCCAGTGAAACAAACTCACGAATATAGAAAATAAACAAATAAAAATGCTAGTCAACAAAAAACAAGCTATCTTGATTAGAATGGCATATGGTAAGCAAATCTTGGATCCTTCAAAGAAATGCCCAAAGCAAAACTACTATTACTATTATATTTCTGCTTTTACAAACACAAGTTAGTAATTGCAATCATATCTCTGGTTTAAAATACTGAATGTAACATGAGATAGCAACTTATCTATTTAGTTCTAATAAGTGCTTTACAATAGCTATGTGTTTAGAAACTACAATGGATTTTATGTCTTTCCAGGGGGAGTTTTATTGATCTGCAAAAAGTGTTAAGGAATTATGAAAGTGGCCCTGGCTGGCTAGCTCAGTGCATAGAGTGTGTTGCCCAGGGTGCCAGGTCTTGGGTTTGATCCCCCATCAGAACACATATGAGAAGCAACCAATGAGTACACAACTAAATGAAATAACAAGTTGATGTCTCTCTCTCTCTCTCTCTCTCTCTCTCTCTCTTCTCCCCCTATCTCTCCCTTTCTCTCTCTCTCAAATGAATGGAAATTATTTTAAAATATTAAATTAAAAGCATTATGAAAGTCTGCATCTGCTTGTTTAGTAGATAATTTTTTAATCTAATTGATTAACTGATTGTGCTTCCTGTCTGGTGCGTTACAGTCCTATGGACTGCTGATTATGAATACTTGCTGACATAGCTACAATGTAAGTCTGTGACAGAGTACTCTCCATCTTGCCCAGGAACATGTCTAGGACTCTTTCTCTTCCTTTGCGTAGACATAGCCAGTCAATTAAACAGTGAGGAACGTGCTTCTTTATCCTGAAACAGAGCAGCTTGGTGAGACAAGACAAAACTACACCAGGAACGATGTTCAAAGAGATGTTCAGACAAGAAAGTAAACAGTTCCTTCTTTTTCTTTTTCCAAATGAATTACACTGAGGAGAAATAGAATGACTTGGAGGAAGGAGAGCTAACTTCATATTGAGTCTATAAGGGGAACTGTAGAATGTGAAATTGGCACTGGCTCTGAAGGAGCTGATTTTTCAAGGTAGAGAAGGAAACAGGAGGGCATGCTAAGTGAATGTAAACCTGACCAAGTGAGCAGAGAGAGGAGTGCTTGGGCTCAGCAAGGGGAACCTTACATAAACCAAATTTTCTGAAGCAGATGATATGTGCATTGACTTATATGGAGGCATAGGTTAGGGCAAGGTCATGATCACTTTGTCAGGCTAAGGACTTAACATTTTATCCAAAATCCAAAGTATTACCTCTTACTAAGCTATTTTAAGATAGCATTAGTTAATAATGTGGAATGTTTAAAATTTTTTACCCCAAAGTTTAGACATTGGCCTGTTTCAAATAAGAGTGAGGCAAAAGTAGGTTTACAGTTGTGAGTATAGAAAACAGTGTATTCTTTTATTATTTATTAATTATTGTATTATTTTCTATGCAAGCAACTGTAAACCAACTTTTGCCCAACCCTGTATTATTCCACAAGGCAGATAGAATATTTCAATCTTTACACTTATTTGTCACTGTTTATAGCAAGTATATTTTTATTTATTTCCTTTATTTGGTTGATTTTTAAATTGTCTTGCTATCTTTGAAGTCTGATCAAATCTGTTGGCAGAGATGAAAATGTTTCTGAATGTTTTCTGGAGATTTGGGTAGAAATATCACAAAGAAAGTAAAATATTATTGACTTAATTTTCTATTACAACTAAACATCCATTAATGAGTGGGTTATGTAAAGGAAACTGATTAAAAAGTATTCTACAGAAGAGCGGTTTCTTATGTCCCAGCAAAGCTGAAAGTACTAGAAAGTACAGTGAGTATCCCTTGTGGATCAGACTTATATGTACAATTAACCAAACCCTTACCTTGCTCTATACTTTAGTCATTCCAATAATGATATTTATTTTAAAGAAAGAGCTATTTTTAGCCCTGGCCGGTTGGCTCAGTGGTAGAGTGTTGGCCTGGCGTGCAGGAGTCCCAGGTTTGATTCCCAGCCAGGGCACACAGGAGAAGCGCCCATCTGCTTCTCCACCCCTCCCCCTCTCCTTCTCTGTCTCTCTCTTCCCCTCCTGCAGCCAAGGCTCCATTGGAGCAAAGTTGGCTTGGGCGCTGAGGATGGCTCCATGGCCTCTGCCTCAGGTGCTAGAATGGCTCTGGTTGCAACAGAGCGATGCCCCAGATGGACAGAGCATTGCCCCCTGGTGGGCGTGATGAGTGGATCCCAGTTGGGTACATGCGGGAGTCTGTCTGATTGCCTCCCCGTTTCCAACTTCAGAAAAAAAAATGTATAAACAAAAAAAAAAAAAAAAGAAAGAGATATTTTTATTTTATTGCTAATATCTAAATCAAACCAAAGTCTTTGTAACTTTGTGTTTTCTAAAGTAGCTGGCCCTGGCCGGATGTCTCAGTTGGTTAGAGCTTCTTCCCAAAGCACAGAGGTTGCTGGCTCAGTGCCCAGTTGGGACACGTGCAGGAATAGGTCTATGTTCCTGTCTCTATCTCTCCCTTCCTCTCTCACTAAAATCAATAAATTGAAAAAAATTATAAAAAAAAAGAAAGTAGCTGATGGACATTCAAGAATATATAACCTTAGGTAATCAAAGGGCTTGAGTTATTTCATCCCAAAATTAATTAGAAGTTCTTGATTTTTGTCCCATGTAGAAGGAATTAAGGCCTTCACGACTGCATGGATAACACTTGGAGAAAGTGCTTGAGAACTGTAAATCTGCCCGATACTAAACAAACTTAGCTTGTCCAGGTTTCATGTGGTATTTACCACCTATGTCAGCAATCTTTTATGTTCATAGATCTAAAGTATCTGTTACTTGCTCCCTGTGCAACAGTTATTTCAGAATTAAGATTACTTACGTAATCAAAGGGCTTGAGTTTCCCTCAAGATGACAATGGATTTAAAAATAGTAACCAGTTTGTACACTTGAAAATCCAAAAACATAAATCTGAAGCCCATATTCCTCCTATCCCAGTCTTCTTGTTAAGCTCACTTTTTCCTCCCCTTTTACGCACCTCACCTCTTCTCATTTCATTTCTTCTTTCACTCATCCCTAACCCACCCTCACCCCCATAGTACCCCAGCTCACAAGGCAATGAATGTCAACTAATCAGAAGAGAGAGAATGAGCCCCATCTTTAAAATCAATTTTGGGGGGTCAATGGATAGCATTGTGGTATAGAACCACTGAAAGGAAAGGTTTCAGCTTGGGTTCTACCCAGAGGAACCATTCCATCAGGCAATTTTCACATTCCTAAGGTCATCACCTAGTGTTTCTTCACCTTCAGACTCCGTATTATTCTGTGGAAATCACTACTTGGACCTAAAAAATGGGTAGTTGACTTTTACCATCTTCCATAAAATCTATAGCCCCTTAAATAACTAAGCTGCATTTGGATGCAGCTACTATGACTACAAACTCTTCCAGTTTCATGGAGCCCTTTCCCCAGTGCTTGTGCATCTTCTGCCAATCTTGGGGAGGAAGTATTTTGTAGCCTCCAGGCGAGCATGCATATCCTAGTGTGTTCTGGTTTCCAAATTGGCACAAAACTTAAGGAGAGTGAAAAAGCATTCCATAGCTACCTATAAAAGCTCTGCTAACTCTTTCTCTTCTTAACCCAATGATTTAGAGTGCTAAAAATGAGCGTGGACTCTGATCCACAGATGGTTTTCCACACTTGAAACCTTCACATTTAAAACTCTCTGCCTGTAATCCTGGTGTCATTTTCTGTGGCCCTGTTACAGACAACATACATGAGCCACTGCTGAGGGAGTTTGAGTGAGCATTTTCCATTGTTTTCTGGTTTGAGACCTCGTCTTTTGTCCCAGCCTCCAGGAGCCCAGGACACAGGCACATGCTTTTTGGGGATAATTCTGGCTATTTCGTACCTGTATTCAGCACAGTCTCTTTTTTTAGAGAACTCTTTAATAAACGATATTATATACACATGAGTGTTTTCTTCTTCCTCAGTTCAATTTTTGACTCATTCTGGAAAGTGGTAAGCATGCTTTATCATAAGTTCACTTACATAGAAAGACAGGTATTGATCCTATTGTTTTGACTCAGTGCTCACTCAAGGAGACTTGAGGATTTTCTGTAATTGTATTTTACCTTTCTTTAAAAAAAATACACTTTCTAAGGCAGGCCCTGTGCTACACGCTTTATTTACATCACCTACTGTGCTTAATCCTTTCAATAACTCCATGAATGTGGTGGGGGTTTTTTTTTTTTTACATTATGAATGAGGAAGTGAAAAATCAGAGAAGTCAAGTGAGTTGCTCAAAGTCACACAGCTCACACTGGGAAAGCGGATTATAATTCTGCAGTCCTGATTCAAAAGTAAGTAAATAAAAAAGAAAGCTGTGCCCTTTCTACTTACTCCACATAACCTCCCTCAGGGATAATTTGCTGTTACCCTAATGTCTTAATTTCCGAACTGGATGCTTTTCCCTTTTTCTTTGGAACAAACCAATGATAAAACTCTACTCTGTTGGTCTCCAACACGCATGGAAAACACTTAACCTGAGGGATGGGTCAATGTCAGAAAGGTCAGGAGAAGGTCACATAATGTCCTCTGTGCTCTCACTCAAAGACACAGTAGGGCAATGCAGCGAGCAGGCGTTATTGAAAGTGAGGAGCACTTTGGAGAAGTGTTCCCTATCTATAAACACAAGGTAATGTGAAAATGCACAAAAGCAATCAATCTCAACTCATCAACAGACACTGAGAATCAAGGGAAAGACTGAGGTTCTAACGCCCTGAAAAGAAGTGAACAGAAACTAGTGAGGGTGCTCACAGCACTAAGCGCAGAGTAGCTCCTGTTCATCAGCGCCTTGCTTTGTGCCTCCCTGCCTCTCCGAACCCGTCAGTGAGGATGATCTCATTCATTCAAAAGAACTCTGAGAGTTAGATCGGTACTCCTGGTATCTCCATTTCAAAGATGAGGAAATTTGGAGTTAGCAGGATAGGTAATTTGCGCACACACGGTCTTACAGTCAGTAAGTAGTAGACCTGGATGGGAACGGGTGACTGACCGACCGTGAGATTTGGTACTAGAACTGTGCCGTTCCAGGCACACTGGGACCTTTGGCCACCCTAGAACTGAAATTAGTTCTGCTTCACTCCAACTTTATTATGGCACTGGCCCATAAGATTTTTCTTTTAATTCAAAATAAGTGATAAAATTTAATTTATGTAAAATAAGAATAGGCATCTATCAGTTCTATTTAGAAAGGTTCTTGGCAGAGGTGTATTAAGGTTGGTTGAGGCCCCAGGTGCAGAAGAAAATATTGGGCCCCTTAAAAAAAGAGACAGAACAAATAAAAATGAATGTTAACCATATTTTTAAATAAATAAAAAATATTATGTACTATTAATGTTAAAATTGCACATATAAAGCCAAACTTGATGTCATCAGAAACAAATGTAAAGTTGGGATTTGCAGGGCCCTTCAGAAGTCGGGGCCCAGGGCGCACGCCCAGTGCGTCCCCCATTAAGTCAGACTCTGGTTCTTGGCTGATATGTCTGTACTTACTTTCTCCCCCATCTCCCCACAAGGCAAAGGCCTCCCCGCTATGTCCATTCTCCTCTCCAAACCTCTTACCCACGTGGGCTCCTAAGTGGTGGATGTTGCTGGGAGTGATATGCGGGAAGGAGAAGCCAGGCTGCAATTAAGAATCATTTCTATGTTATGTTTCTGATAAACTGCATAAGAAATCTGAGAAGAAGAAGGAAAAAAACCCCAATCTCTAAATCTCCAGTTAACGTGTGATTTTTTTTTCTTATCCTAAATATATATATTCTATTCATACTAAATTTTATGTCACAATTTCACACTCTTTTTCTTAGAGAGACCCCCAAAATTGCATAAGCTTCAAGCACCACAATCTTAGGTCTGACTCTGCTGGACCCTTCATGGCTTTACTCTGGTCTCTTTCTGCTGTGGACAGGACCTCAAATTATTTCTATCCATGCTATATATACCCTCTTGATAAAAATTTTTGAGCAATCTCTCAACACCTATTTATTTATTTAGTTAATTAGTTAGTTCTAAATTATACATATATAATTTATATATAGAATATAAACAAAACCAGAATTGTTTTTTTAAAAAAGTTAAGCCCTGGATGGTTGGCTCAGCAGTAGAGCGTCAACCTGGTGTGTTGAAGTCCTGGGTTCAATTCCCAGTCAGGACACACGGGAGAAGCGCCCATCAGCTTCTCCACCTTTCCTCCTCTCCTTTCTCTCTGTCTCTCTCTTCCCCTCCCACAGCTAAGGCTCCATTGGAGCAAAGTTGGTCCAGGCACTGAGGATGGCTCCATGGCCTCCACCTCAGGTGCTAGAATGGCTCCAGTTGCAATGTAGCAATGCCTCAGATGGGCAGAGTATCGCCCCCTGGCGGGCATGCTGGGTGGATCCCGGTCAGTGCCTGCTGGAGTCTGTCTGACTGCCACCCTACTTCTAACTTCGGAAAAATACAAAAAAACAAAAACAAAACAGAAGTTAACATCCATAGTCTCCCTCCCTGGTGGACCACCATATGAACCTTCTTTGGTGTGTGCAACCTGTTAGGAGACCCTGGTCTGACTATTATTATTTAACTGAATTTTCTAGAACTAGTTATACAGTGACACTTCAGGGATTGGACAGACCCCTAGTTTAAACATTATGCCATCCTGAGATGGCAGCTGTCTTCCCAACTCCAATGAAAAATTATTTGGCACATCCCTATCGATCAAACGGTAGGACTTTATAATATATAAAGATGATTAGGTAAAAGTTTCACAATATTTTTTTAAACAGACTTGACTGTTAAAAATATTTCAAATCTATACACCACATCCCATGTCAACACAATAAATTAAAAAATAAATTAATAGCCTGACCAGGCAGTGGTGCAGTGGATACAGTGTAGACCTAGGACACCGAAGATGCAGGTTTGGAGCCCTGAGGTCCCTGGCTTGAGCGCTGGCTCATCCACCTTGAGTGAGGGGTCACCGCTTGAGCACAAGGTCATAGACATGACTCCATGGTCACCGGCTTGAACCCAAAGGTCACTGGCTTGAGCAAGGGGTCACTGGCTTAGTTGGAGCCCCTCTATCCCCGCCTTCACCCCCCATTAAGGCATATATGAAAAAGCAACCAATGAACAACTAAGGAGCTGCAACAATGAGTTGATGCTTCTCATCTCTCTCCCTTTCTGTCTGTCTGTTCCTGTCTATCTCTCTCTCTCTCTCTAAAAAATAAATAAATAAATAAATAAATAAAACTTTAACAATAAAAAATACTTCAAATCCACTTCTCTGTTTATTACATTCTAACCAGCCAGCTATCACTGCAAATATGTCTGATGGGCTTAGTCATTCTAAGTAACAAACAGCCAATAATTCCTTAATATATTATTCTCTAGAGGTATATGAATGTTTAACAATATTTCTTGAGGGTTTTTAGGAATAACTATAGAAATCACTAGAATTGTGGAGTCCGATCAGTAGGAGAGAATTTTTTGAGATGATACCTCACTCCTGATCCTTCTGGGGCACCTACTGATTGGTCAACTGAGCCAGGTAAGAATACTTCTCTTCTAAGGCCATCTCTTCTCAGATACTGTGAGATGAGCTCAAATCCTTGTTTAGAACAGGCAGGAGGTGGGGACTGCTGATTGGAGACATGGGTCACTGCCCAAAGCCAAGAACTCGGGTTATGCTCCCCGTTTTGCCACTTATAAGCAGTAAGTATTTGGGCAGGTCACTTTCCGACCATCAGTCTCTACAGCAGGAAACTGTCTTTGAAGCAAAGAGGAGGTGGACAATGTCGCCCTGAGTTTCAGGGTCAGTGCCATAGTTTTATTACTGCAGTGTTGCTGCAAGGTAGAGAGGTCTGGGGACAGGGCTGCTGCCTGAGTTATAACTCACTTTGTATATGTCCAAGTGGGGACTATATCAATTGGCTCCGCCTTTCAAATTTGGGTTTAATCTCAGTTTCCTTTTTATTCAATGAATTCTTGATGCAAATGTGCCTCTACATAAGAATTTTTAAAGCCTTTCCATGGGCAAGTTCTGGTCTGCCTTGCCTAGCCTTGAATTAAATTAATAGTTACCCATATATAATGATCTGTACACTAATCCCTGAATCATAAGATTGGAAAAACCTGTGAGTGGCTTTGTGTTTTCCTACATGTTCTCTTGCTTTCACATGTAAGATTCTCTTTATTCAGTATGTGCTCTTTAACTTCCACTAACTACCCTCCCCATCTTTCAAAGGCAACATTTAAATGCTGCGACCTTCATAAAGTCTGCAGGATTTACCTGTTCATAGTCAAGGTCTCCCTACTTATCAGATCTCTTGTACCCAACCTCTTATCCCTTGGGTTATCATTGTTTGGACATCACTGCCCCTCCCTTAATATCACATGCCTTTGCTTATTAGTCTTTATTTGCAGTTCCTCTTGTTAATGTTCTCTCTTTTTCTTACGTCCTCCTCCAGCTCGCAAATAAATAGTTATCTGGCATCCCCATAGTATCAGAATCTGAACTCCTTAGGATTATTGTTAAGGACATAGATCATTTGCTTTTCTTGAAATGCATTGACATGGTGTGCATTTCCTTATAAACTGATAGTGCATTTTACTAAAGATTCCTTCTGTGTTCTGCCTGTAAAGAAAACCACCCATTGTGCCAAAATGTACTTGCCTGATCCTCTCTGAATCATGAAGCCCCAAACTACAGCCTGTTGTTTACCCTGAAACCAAGAAGTCCAAGCCTCTCTCCTGTACACAGGTCATTTGACATGACAAGAGTTTGGAGATTAACTTCCATTAACTGGGCATTTTGAACATGAATAATAAAAAGGATTACTGAGATAGCTGATGCAGTTCCAAGACAGTGTCTAGAGAGGCCCTGAAAGAGAGCCAGAGGATCCCCAGCTGCTTAAAATGATAATTAACTTACAAAGTGTGGGCGATGGGCGAACTTGCCTACGGCTCTTCCTCTTCTGTGCTTAAAGAAAAGGAAGCTTGAGGAATGCTTCCAGAGGCTAATTGTCCTTCTCTAAAACCTTCTTGGAAGATCAAGAGACAACAGTACAGAGATCCTTGGTTCTGTTCATTTACCCACTTCAAGGACTAGGCAACCTACAGTAGACTTGTGCCTGGTTATTATTTTAAGTCACACAAGTACCTTTATTTTAAATAAGCTCTACATAAAAGCAACAGAAAGATCATAATTTGGTTCAGATCATGGTTCTTTTTAATTTGTTTTGAGCAATGGAATAAGTCTGCTGTAGAACTGAGGCAGAAATTGCAGGGCTCAATGGCGACCAAGCTTAGTATTAGCTACCATTTATAGAGTACCTACTATGTGTCAGGACAGGGTAAACCTTATTAAATATAATCATTTTTTAGTAAAATAGGGGTTATAATACCTCCCCCCAAGAGCTGTTCTAAGGATGAAATGAGTTATTTCACACAGTATTTGTCACCTGATCTGCCCTCATGAGCAGTAGCAATTACTTTGCCTTTCTTTCATTCTCACAAAAAGACAGTGAGGTAACCTAGGATGTCATTTGTCTCTTCAACCTGAAATCTTCAAGGTCTCACACACAGAAAATAATAATAATAATGTTACTGAATTCATAACATGTTATAATTTACATAATGCATTAACATATATTCTTTAATATTTAAATCTGACTTTTGAAGACAAAATGAGCTTCTCCATTTTAGAGATGAATGTTTGAGATGGAAAGTAATCAGATGACTTGCTTAAGGTGACACAATTAAGATGGTCTTTAGATCCATCAAACCTACCCACGGCTCGATGGAAAAGGCAGTGGTGTCCTAAGGTTATCACTGTAATGGCACTAAATTACCCTCCTGCTGCTAACTCGAATATCTTTCAGTCTCACCTCACCTGGCTTTGCAGTGCTCCCAGAGTGAAGGCACTGTGCTTCTGAAGGGTCTTTGTACAATAGGCACACGGTTCCCCTGAGGGGGGTGGCATAATGAGCCAGTGCACCTCAAATTATCCATAGAACACATTCACATATCACATATATGCGACTGTACTCTGTTCCTGTGGCTGTTTAACAAAGGACCACTAACTTGGTAGCTTAACAATTTTAGTATCTCACAGTTCTGAAGGCCAAAAATTAGACACCAGTATGGCTGAGCTGCAATCAGCGCCAGCAGGGTCATATTCCCTCTGAGGTTGTAGGGGAGACCCTGGTCCTCACCTCTTCCAGCTCCCAGTGGCACCCAGCGTTCCTGGGCTTGTGTCCCAATCTCTGCCTCCATCTTCACCGTGCCTTCTCCTCTTCTGTGTCTCCGTGAGTCTGTCTGAAATCCCTGCATCTTCCTTAGAAGAATATACATGATTGCACATAGGGCCCACCCAGATAATCAGGGGAAAATGCCTCTTCTCAAGACCCTTACTCACATCTTTTGTCATACAAGGTGACACTCAGGCTTTTGGCATGTATGGTAATAATCACAGGTTCTGAGAATTAGAAAATCAATACAAGCTTACCTCAGAGCCATTGCATGTTTAGTTGCAAACCACCGTGATAAATCAAGAATCACAATAAAGCGAGTCATAATCTTTTTGCTGGTGGAGGGTCTGCCTTCTATTTGTAAAAGATGTAACATCTGTGAAGTGCAATAAAGTAAAGTGCAATCAAACGAGGTGTCTGTATATCCCCGGGTCACCATTCAGCCCCCTCTCATGATTTAATGGAATGCCTCCCTTGTAGAAGACAGTGACAGCAGAACCCAAAGCCTGAGGCACTAACCAGACTAAGAGTCCACTTTCTCATGACCTAGAGCCCCAGTCTGAGGCTGGGCCCTTTCCCTTCCAGTGGCCCTGCTTAGTGGCCAGTACCTAAGGGGGGGGGGGTCAGTATATATAGTATAGGTTATAAGAAGAGATTTTCCTCCTGAATATCTCTATCTATCTACCCTTTTCCTACTTCGTGAAGTCCTTTTCTACCCATTCTTTGAGGTCCAACTACAAACCTTAATCAGCAAGCATGCCTGATCTCCGTTGCTGAAATAATCCTTTCCACCTCCAACACAACAACACTTCATGTGATTCTTTTATGTGATTGTTTTATGACACCTGTCACCTTCTAGCTCACATCCTGGTGACTTACATATACTTTACTTCTCCTCCCAAAGTTTGAATTTCCAGAGACTAAATGCATCTCAGCAGGCCCATCACAACAGCCTTCTTACAAGCCTCTCCCTGCTCTTTTCCCGACAGACACCAGAGTGATTGTTACAAAATAAATTCAGATCATTACCATTTTCTTACCTAAAAGATGTCAGCAGTTTCCTGCAACACTCAAAATAAAACCCAAACTTCTTAGTATGGCCCTTAAGATCTGGCAACAGCCGCAGACTCCCCAAATTCTCCACCAGCCAATACCGCCATCAGCTACTTTCTCCTTGGGAACTGGAAGATGACTTATCATAATAGACCATCTGCAACACAATGGCTCTCCAGGGAGAACCATTACCCATAGGCACCCTTCCCCTGGGCTCATGCAGCCTGTGCCAGAACCCACACCTTCCTTGGTAGGTAGAGCTCAAGCTGAAGCCTGTCCACAGTTGGGCCCTGTCCATTAGGCACCACTCTGCCGGTCATGACCTGCATTTCCTTGTGTAAATAAATTCCCTCCCCTGATTCTAAAGCTGAAATATATGCAAACAGCAAAGTGAAGCGATGTAATTAAAGTGTGAAGGAGGAAGTATATAAGGATGTTTATCACAGTATTATTTTCAATGGTGAAAAATTACAAATGAATTAAGTAGTTATCAGTAAAGTAATGGTTGAATGATGTTAAGTGCACCCACAGAAAACTAAGCAGATGTTAAAGAATTAAACAGTGGTTGCCCTGGGCTTGAAATGACTGTTAATAGTTATGGGATTTTCTTGAGAGTGAGGAAGGAGATGAAAATGTTTCAAAATCAATTGTGATTATGATTGCATGACTGTGGATATACAAAAAAGCATTGAATTGTACACTTTATTTATTTATTTTTATTTATTTATTTTTTTTCCTGTATTTTTCTGAAGCCGGAAACAGGGAGAGACAATCAGACTCCCGCATGCGCCCGACCGGGATCCACCCGGCATGCCCACCAGGGGGCGACGCTCTGCCCACCAGGGGGTGATGCTCTGCCCCTCCAGGGCGTCGCTCTGTTGCGACCAGAGCCACTCTAGCGCCTGGGGCAGAGGCCAAGAAGCCATCCCCAGCGCCCGGGCCATCTTTGCTCCAGTGGAGCCTTGGCTGCAGGAGGGGAAGAGAGAGACAGAGAGGAATAAGAAGGGGAGGGGTGGAGAAGCAGATGGGCGCTTCTCCTGTGTGCCCTGGCCGGGAATCGAACCCGGGACTTCTGCACGCCAGGCCGACGCTCTACCACTGAGCCAACCGGCCAGGGGAATTGTACACTTTAAATGGGTGAATTGAGTGACAAGTGTATCATATCTCAATAATGCTGTTAAAAATAAATTATGATTAAGCTATATGAACCAACAAAAAAGGATATCCATGCTATTCCTATTATTTAATTTATTTATTTATTTTAAGTCTGAGGAGGGGATACAGAGAGACAGGCTCCCACATGCGCCCAACCAGGATCCACCTGGCAAGCCCCTTCCCAGCGATGCTCTACCCATCTGGGGCCGTTGCTAACCAGCTCAACAACCTAGCTATTTTTAGTATCTGAGGTATAGACTCCACAAAGCCATTCTCAGTGCCTGGGGCCACCACGCTTGAACTGATCAAGTCATGGCTGTGGGGGAGAGAGAGAGAGGTGTGAAAGTGGAAGAAGCAGATGGTTGTCTCTCCTGTATGCCTTGACTAGGAATCAAACCCAGAACTTCCACACGTGGAGTTGACGCTCTACCACTGAGTCAACAGGCCAGGGTCTTCTTTTTACTTTAAATAAAAAGTTATAGAGCACTTTAAGTATATATTTTTATTTTTAGAAAACACAGTATATGATTATACATACATATGCAAATATATGAGAGTGCACACACTCGCATGGTGAAATTAAGAGAGACAGTGGGGTGAAAACGCTGCCCCGACAAGTAAACTCTGGACAATTGGATTGGTGAAAAGGTTGAAGGTAATTTCATTTTTTATTCCTAACCAATTAGGGATGATTTCAGTTGCAAGTACTTGAATATCTGACAAGCTGAAAACAAAGGTTCGTTTTTCTCTAAAAGGATAAAGGCTGGAGAGAGACGGCCGCTTGCCTCGGTTTCTAGGTGGGATGCTTGCAAGACTGGCGCCTTTGGGATGACCTTGGCTTTCCATTATGCCTGTTATGTGATGGCTGCCGAGTCACTTAGACAATAAAGTCAAAAGTTTCTTAGATTCCCTGGGCTCCAACAGTTTTTACTTTTGTCTTATCACCAGAATTATGTCATGTGACCACTCCTCCTTTCAAAGGGGCCAGGGAAGTGTTTTCCTTTCTCAGTCTCAACAGTGGAAGTTTGGGAATACACACTGGGTCAGCCAACCAGCAGTATCTGCCCCAATGTGCTCCAAGTCCTTTGCATTTTTTCAAGAAGCTTTCATTTCTTTTGTAGCTAAAATAATAGTAATAATACTAAAAATCATCATTATCTAAATCCCATCACCCAAAGTAAGACACTATTACCATTTTGGTGTCTACCCTTTCTTACAAGTACTGTATCTCTCATTCTCTTTATAGACAGGTAGGTAGGTAAATAGATGTGTATACATATATACATATATATGAATATAGGTCTATATGTGAAGGTATATATGTAATTTTTTACTGATTGATTTTTAGAGAGAGGGGAAAGATAAAAAAAGAAAGAGGAGAGAGAAGCAGGAAGCAGCAATAGTTGCTTCCCACATGTGCCTTGACCGGGCAAGCTCGGGGTTTTAAACCAGTGACCTCAGCATTCCAGGTCAACACTTTATCCATTGCGCCACTACAGGCCATATGTGATTTTATATAAACAAGATCATACCCTGTTTCTTATTTTCTAAACTGTCTTTTTTCACTCCATAGAAAGCATGAAGATGTAATGTCAGTGGGTATGGTTAACATCATCCTTTCGATTGTTTTATGGCTATTTCATCATTTTTATTTAACCAATTCCCTGTTAATAGACATTCATGCGGTTTTGAATTTTCTCACTAGTTTAAACAATAGTGAAACAAACATCTCTAACTCTATTTTGACACTATAGTACTAATGTTTCTCTCCTTTGGATAGAATGACATTATTATTTAAACTGAAAAATAATCTGCCCTCGATATGAAATGCTTAAAGTGATCATAAATAATGTTGGATGTAGCCTATTTTTTTCATGAATGCATGCCTTGTTCCTCAAAGTAATAAAGAACATTTAAAGAAGGGTATGTCAAAATATCAGAAAAAATTCAAAAATATCTCAAAAAAATGAAGAACTGAAACCATGAATTCAAGAGGTATTAAGGAGAAGCTCTGTTTCCTGATAGATTCATTTTTTGGATTTAAGAATAAAAATCCATTTCTTTAGTTGTTTTAAAAGGGAGAACTTCCATGTTATTTATACTGAGAAGGAAAGATTACATTAAGGTCTGACACAAATTGACAAAAGCCAGAGAATGCAAACTGAACACTATCCTTCTATCCTGAAGTCAAGCTTTTTAAAGCCCAAATGGTTTTAACAGAAGAACTATGCTCCAATCAATCAAATTATATCTTTAAAAGATACAGTGGTGACTTGGTTAGGATGGTCAAAACCATATCTAGCATTACATGCCTCTATTGCAGGGACTCAAAACATTTTTATGAACACACTAAAGGAGGATAATGGGAGAGACCTCGCAGATTAATGGCTGGGAAGAATAAGATTCTGGCAAATCTGACCCAAGGAACCATCCTGCAGCTGCAAAGGCAGATAAAAGGGAGACATAAAACAACCTTGCAAATAACCTGCCCAGACGTGTCCGCATTTTCCTGTCCGTAAATACTCTGGGAGTGGGCAGATGGAGGAGTGAATAGGCGGCCTGTGAGCAATCAGTGTCTGTTCACACTCACCACTGTTAAGAGCAACGCAGTCATTCTCTCAGTGAGTTATTCTAAGTCATTCAAATGTGAATTAGTTCTTATTATCCATTGACTACTGCTTCTAAATCTGCATCATTTGTAAGGGACCCACCCAGATATATAACAGTTTCCTCCTCAAAACTTCACCTATCACCCTCATTGCTTTGGCCCTTCACCCCCCACCCCTGCCTCCTGCGCCCAGAACTGAAAACCACAAGGTCCTCTCTAAGATCCTCCCAAGATGGCAGATTTAAAAGTAGTGGAAGAGTCCTCTTATGAGACACAATAAGACCACTTGTTAATCACGCAAAGTTTGGTTAAGTGGGGAATGATTTAAAATTATGCTATACTTAAACATTTATTTTAATGCACATTCACTTCACTGATGTGATCCGTGGATGCTGGAGCGAGGCTGCTTCTTTCGGTCTGGCTCCTCTCTGGAGTTTCATGGCATCTTTCTTGTATAAACCAAACCCAGAATGCATTGCTATAGTTTCCAGTTTGGGGTTTCTCTGAGAAAATGTAATGATACTTGCAAAGCAATTCAAATGCCAAGAAACTGTGTTTTTTACAGCTTTTTCTAATCTTTTATAGTCGTCTTACTTACTCTCATTTCAGCAGCCTACTTTTTAAAAAATTCACCTTTATCAAGACTTTCCAAAGCACTTAATTTTTCAAATAGATATAACACCTTCTACACTCATATTTTATCTGATTATATAATATTTTGCTAGAATACATAATTATATTAAAAAGCACAATGACAGGAGCAGGTTTGGAAACAAGCTGGAAGGCAATTGGTCCTTGGTGAGCAGGCCATTCCACTGTGAGGAGCCATTAGCATCCATCTTTCCAGCAGTTTTGTTTCTTTCTCATCACATGTATTGAGGAAACACTGGTTAATAACCTTATATGCATTTCAGGTGCACAACATCATGATTAGATATCAATATACTCTATTGTGTCCTCACCACCTAAAGTCTCTCTTTATGCAGGAAACAGAGAGCAGTGGCTAATGGAGTGGGGGCTGGTTAAGAAAGTTTTTGCTGTAGATCTGCCACGCTGTAATATTTAGAGTCTGAACAATTTTGGATAGCTGGTAAAGAAAACCCAGGACTAATCGCTAGTCACAAACTCACCATGGCAGGGGTGATAGTCAACATTGGCCAGCATAGACTGGGCACTGTCTGATCAGAAAGCATGCTGGGCGTAAACAGCCTGTAAGTATACACCATGTATTCTAGCTGGACATCAGTTCTGACCACGGGTAAATTGACATTTCGGGTCTTGTTCACTTGCAAATGAGGGAGGTTGGTCAAGCAAAGTTCTGCAGCTCTCTCCAACTCTGAAATTCTTTTTTTTTTTTTTTTTGCATTTTTCTGAAGCTGGAAACAGGGAGAGACAGTCAGACAGACTCCCGCATGCGCCCGACTGGGATCCACCCGGCACGCCCACCATGGGGCGACGCTCTGCCCACCAGGGGGCGATGCTCTGCCCATCCTGGGCATCGCCATGTTGCGACCAGAGCCACTCTAGCGCCTGAGGCAGAGGCCGCAGAGCCATCCCCAGCGCCCGGGCCATCTTTGCTCCAATGGAGCCTTGGCTGCGGGAGGGGAAGAGAGAGACAGACAGGAAGGCGCGGTGGAGGGGTGGAGAAGCAAATGGGCGCTTCTCCTGTGTGCCCTGGCCGGGAATCGAACCCGGGTCCTCTGCACCAACTCTGAAATTCTTGACTGAGCTATATACAGTTCTAAATAATTTCCTCCTGTGGGAGTCATCAGTTCTCTGATTCAATTGTGCTTTCTTTGGATGGGTCCTGCCTCAGTATTGTCATTGAGACACAGACTCTTATGGGCAATAACAAAAAAAACAATAGCAGGGGAGGCATGCATGCTAAGGTATATATTACTATAAATATTGGTATGTCTTATATATTTTAAATATGCTACGTTACAAAACAGATTTATTTACCCATACTCACACCTCCCTGCCTGATTCTCCAGGGGTCCGAGTTCTGCATGTTTAGTTTTGCTTTTAACCTGGGATGATGCTTATTTTTATGCTTCGTTTCATTTACACAGATTGGAACATGTTTTCCACAGGCAGCTTCTTGTTTGCCAACAAGCCCAGCTGTTGGGGGGCACCAAAGATCACCCAATTATAGAAAACAATCTTGAATACATTTTCATATCTCCCTCTGCTACCAAAGAGGATTTTTCCAACAGTTGCAATTTGAAGGGCCTCTTTCATTTCCAGGAAGTGTTTACTCTTCTATAGCTTTCCTTTTTTTCCCTTTCCACTCATCCTAAAAGAGTTTACCATGGAGTAGGCTGGGGGCCCTTTTTGCCTCTAACATGCAGACAAAGAGAAAGTCAAGTCCATCTGACCAGACTTTTATTTTGAGACAGGGCATAACAGATTTGAACACTTGCTTGGAAAAAAGAAAGAGAAAGCAAGAAAGAAACCTCCAAACTACGTTACAGTGTTAGCCCAGGCTTCCGTATGCTAAGTTCTAGCCCATAATAAATTTTATTGCAATGTTATAAACTCCTGAAAAGAGGAACTTGAATTAGAAGTGCTGACACAAGCCACCAGAGCCGCAACACTGCATTCTTGTGGGTTCTGTCCTGACATCAGCACACATCTGGGGCAAAACCCCAAATACTGAAATGCCAAAATCAGGTTTTGCCCATCTGATAGATTAATTTTAATAATAAAAAAAAAACTAGGGAAGTCTCATCAAAGAGAAATGAATACTTTTGCAAATAATACATGACTTCGTGTGGTGTAGATGCTCTTGGCTAGGATCTCAAAGAGTTATTCAGTCAAAGTGAAATTCATCTTGCAAATAAAGCTAGCCTTTATTTGGGGGGGGGTGATTTTTCATGTAAGTGACAGCTTTATATACTATAATTACAGTCATTAATGAAGGCACAATTATTTATCATACATTACCAGGATCAAAGAAGGTCTCTTAAAAATCAGTTCTCGGTATATAGAGTCAATATAGAAATTAGACCAAATGCGAACTGGAGAATTTTGCTTAAATAATGCCCTAGAGGTTAAAAAAACAATGGGTTAAAGTTACAGAGTGAGAAAATTTAAAAGACACACTAGAGGTCACTGTTGTTACTTCAGCTAAAGATGTATCCATATATGTGTGTGTGTGTGTGTGTGTGTGTGTATATATACACACACACACACACATATATATATACACACACACACACATACATATATGTATAGGTAGTTTGTGTGCATATCGGAAAATATCTCAAAAGATCACTTACCTTTATTAAATTTAAAAAAATCATGGTATTTCCTTTCTCCCAGCTGTATGTGGACAACTGGATATCCAAAGATAAAATTAAAATTGAACTCTTAATTTTGAGGATTTATTTTATGATCATATCGAATATTTCATTTTTGATTAAAACATCTTGCACCTACTTTGTGTAATTGAAAAACATCCTTCAACCAGTCTTTCACTTGGATCTAAAAGTAAAAGTAGCTGAGGACTTCTGGTTCGTATGCCTGTTTTTTAGAGAGAAATGATTACTTCTCTTACTACTGTGCAAAAATGGAGGATTGTTAAATACGGACAATATATGTCTCAGTTTTGAAACTGTCTAGAGAAAAATATCTGTAAAAAGCCTTGGAACAGGCCATGGGAATTGTTGGTAAAAAGTTCCAATCCTAGATACATAAAATGAAATAATTTTAGGAAAACAACCAGTGTCCCAAATGGGGCATTGTAAATGCAATCGGTCTAATGAGAAGAGCACCCTTATTTGCAGCTCTTTGGAGGAGATTTCGGACGTTTGTCTCCCACCAATACTTTTGGTTCTCAATAAATGTGTATTGTTGATAGAGAGAAGAGATTGGTGCTCCTTGAAGGCCTAAAGCCTGACTCCCAAGTGCATTAATAGAAAAGTTAAAGGCTGAATGGTTAATCTCAATAAGAGACCATATCACTGCCAAGGAAGGGACTCAATATTCTTCTTCGAGTATTGGTCTTCCATATTTGTACTGTTAATAGACATGTCAACCCGGAGCTATGTGGGTATATTCAACAGGAGGCCTTGATGTAACGCTTTCAGAAAGTTGCCCATCCCAGCTTCTTTGCCTCTGCCCCTATTAGATAAGGCAAGACCTACCAGAAAGGAAGAAAGGAGGAAAAGGGGAGAAAACAATAATGTCTCTGTTGAACCTCTACTTTCCTCTACTTTGTACTCCATTGTGTTACTCGCTTTGCCCGTGTGGCTCAGAGTTCTGGGAGCAATTAAAGTTCAAAGACTTGGGTAATAACTTCTCAGTAACTGGGCACTTTCTACAAGTTTCATGGGTGTGAGTAAATAGATGTTGAATTTAATTTGAGTATTTTAATAGAAAATTCCACATTTTTAATAGTATTTTCCACGTGTCCTCTGTTAAACTAGTGATGGTAGCAGGAGAGAAGATTTGTAGGCTCACAACCTCAATGTGAATAAAAAGTAAGTATTCCATCATGAGCTCGTGCGGCATGGAGGAGAAAGCCAGGGTCCCGATGCACTGCCTCCTCCACTGTCCAGCCAGCATGAACTTGGGCACTCTCTTGACCTTGCTAATTTGTTCACTTGTAAAAAGAAGATCATAACTTCTGCTCTCCAGGCAGGAATTCATAAACTCATGGTTGTGAAGTGCTAGGCACGGGGCTTGGCGGAGGGTAAGCATTCAGTAAACGTGAGTTGTCATCGCTGTCGTATCGGGAGTTTACTGGACCCCTTTGCACCTATCTAGGAGAGACAAGAAGCCGTGTTTACGTCCACGAGCAGGTCTGAATCAACAACAGCCTAACATCATAACAGTTGAATTCAACAGTGCGTTGTTTGGGGGCAAGAAGGAAAGCAGGTTTTCATTAACAGTTGTGTTTTTGTTTTCCAAACAGTTTTGAGTACACAAACTCAAACTTGGATGTTAAGAAAAACAGAACAGTTTACTATAACACAGAACTATTACCGTATTATTTTTTTAGTTAAAAAATTATGTATTTTTTGTTAGCAAAAAAAAGAAAATAGACATTAAATGTGTTTGTGTTTTGCTCAGTGTAACTACTTTTTGAAAATGCCCTGTAATCCACCAGCTGGATGAAGGCGGAGGCTCATTGAAGTCAGCTGCACTCGAGAGCCGCTCCACAGTTCGCACAAGGTTCAGAACTGCGGCCCTCACTGGTTCTGGTTGCAATTATAATATGCAATACATTTTGTTTTAAATGGAAGCTTTTCTAATGAAATTTGGAAGCCAGCGTCATTTTCCTTCCTTTGCTCACTACAAAAAGAGGATTTGAGGGCAGACAATAAAGGAAATGGCAGGGAACTATTATGTGACCTGGGCAAATCTTTTCAGTGGTTCAATCTTGTACGTAGGCATGTGTGCACATGAGCACATGCGCGCACGCCTGCACACACACACACACACACACACACACACACACACCCTTAGCCTTTAAATTCTTTTGTAAAGATATGTCAAGCAAAAAGTGGAATGGAGATTTGGTAATTCTACAGTTATCCTGAATAATGAATATTTGACCAAACTGAATTAATAGTTACTACCAAATTTTCTAATTAGCCAAGTAATTTCTAAGTCTTCAGGGTAGTCTTACTTAAGAAGTACTTCTGGAGTAGGGGAACCGAAGAGTTTCCTCCTTTCTAGGGTACAGAGTGAGAATTCAGATCAGGGAAAAGGAAGCATCTACTTTCACCTCTGTTCTTCCGGTAATAGAAGTAAGTATTTGCCTGCAATTGCCTTTTATCAGGGATTCAAAAAATGTTTTCAAATCCTTATTCCTCTGCCACACCCTGGAACATCACTTCTGAGTTGCCTTTATTTTATTAATATTCTGGGTCAACAAAGCAGGACTTGGGCAGAAATACAGGAAAATGTCTACTATCTACAGAAAAAATCCCAGGATCTATCCCCAAAGGCTCCCCAATGGATAAAAATACACCCCCTCCCCCCATGCAGCGAATCTGCTTTGCTGGCCGGTGTGCAGTTGTTTGGCTGTGGGGTACCGGGGGCACTGCGGGGCCAGTGTGGTTGTGTTCACAACTCAGGAAAGGTGCCGGCTGCACAAGCTCAGCAGAGGAACTGGTGAGAGCTCCCACGTGACGTGGTGGCTGCCCTGAGAATGCCTTCGGGTACTTACTTGCTTTTTCCTTTTGTTTTTCGCCATGTTGCCACATTAGGAACTTTTTTTTTTTAGATTTTATTTATTCATTATAGAGAGGGGAGAGAGAGAGAGAGAGAAGGGGGAGGAGCAAGAAGCATCAACTCCCATATGTGCCTTGACCAGGCAAGCCCAGGGTTTTGAACCGGCAACCTCAGTGTTTCCAGGTTGACGCTTTATCCACTGCGCCACCACAGGTCAGGCACATTAGGAACTTTTAATGCCACAGTTTGACTTGAAGGGACATAGATTGCCACAACTCTCCCGCAGCTACAGCTCAACTGGAGAAGACACCGAATTGTGAGAGTGTGGAGAGCCAGAGGGACTTTGTAGAGCACTCCATTAAGCGGAATGGAGCTGAACAGGGTGAAGGCACAGAGTAAGCAGGGACAGAAGAGGTGACAGCCACTGCCTCCTTCCACCCTGCTCATTCATTTATTGTGTGCTTCCACAGTAGAATCTAGTGCAGAAAGAACTCCTGCCAAAAGGAGAGGTCTGTGCTTTGTGCAGAGACCCAGCTTCCTCAGCTGGCCATGCTGCCTTCTGCTTCATGAGTTTAAACAAGTCACTTCCCTCCAGACCTTAATGCTTTTCAGTGCAACAGGGAAAATGGATTCAAATGACTTTCTGTGTTTGGGGGTGAGGACTTGAGTTCCCGGCCCTACGGCACAGAGATGCAGGTCCAGGGCAGGATCTCCTCCACTGATTCCCAAAGTTCAGGTCACTGCTGCTGTGGACAGAGTCATCCCGGAGCCTGTTCTTAAAGGAAGAGTGCCCTGGGTCCTACATAGTACCCACTGAGTCAGCATCTTTGGGCAGGGAGCCTGGCATAACCATTGTAGCTGGCTCCCTGATCACATTTTTTCTTTGCACATTATTGTGTAAGAAATATTGCCAGCTCCTCACTGGCCTTTAGACTTAATAAGGGCTAAGCTCTTAGCTTCATATAGACCCTCTGTCAATGGCTTATGGATTGAGCTGTGCCAGGTTCCACTTTTATTCAAGGAATCAGAAGAGAGCTGTTGAGTTCATGATTTACTTGACAAATCTGATTTGGGGGGCAGTAAAGAGTGTTAGATATATTAAGAAATCTAATACAATTGAGTGAGACACAGAGACAATATTTGTACCTCGGCCACATCTGCCCTAGTTTGGATTCACTGGTTTCTGCTAATCACACATTTAATTAGAAGCACAGTCATCACAACCAGTAAAGCAATATTCTAAGGTAGGTTGTTGTCAGCTTGGTTTTCTTTAAGCTACTCTATACCTTCTGAATTAGTGCTTTGAAAGGTTTATTCTTAAGCAGTAAGGTAACTAACGGCTTAAGCAGTAAGTTTTAACTGCCATTGTTCTTCTGATTACTAGGAACACAGGACTTTTCATTACCTTAAGATTGTTAAAATATTTGCATAAGAAGCAGTTGGACTCCATAACTATGTGTGTCAAAGGGCACAAAGCAAAATATGTCAACTTTTAAATATTTAAATTGCTTACTTTATACTTTTGTACCAGGTGTAAATATATATATATATATATATATATATATATATATATATATATATATATATATATATATAATATAAAAGAGATAAAAACTTAAAAATATATATATATATTTCCATATTAAGAAAAAAGCAGACTGCACAAAAAAAGTCTTTATATAAATGCCGGATAAGATAGGGCAAGCAGATATTTATAGTTCTGCGGATGACTTACTACTTACTGCACTAAGAATTCCTCCATCCTTCCAGCTGGCTTGAGAGGCGCTGGAAACCAATAAACCATATTTGTGTCCAAGCCGGGAGTGAAGTCCAGGCCCTACATTGCTGATCCTTATAAGAGGCACTGGCCCAGGGAACTTAACTGATGTCAAATAGAAGCTACTTTTCAAAGGCAGCTTATCAGGTTCACATTGGACTATCCATTCTGATCATCTCATTCCATTTTTCATTTTACTGTTGAAAGGAGAAATATATGAATGAGAGTCTAAATCCTCCTAGAAAGAAAACCTTCTTTATAAGGCATGTCTGAAGAGAGATTTAAAAAAAATTACTTACTCTGCCTTTGTTTGCCATGTAAAGTAACATTTAGACCATTTGTATTTGCAAAAAATTCTTAATCCAGGTCAGCATGGCCTACTAGATTAAATCTGAAGGGAAAAAAATGAAGATGAAATGATGATGATGATGATGACGATAACAATGATGCATTTAGGTTAGTTATAAGTCTCCCAGACCTTGGTGTGATTGTGTGTGTGATTGGGGTTTGGAGGCAAACCCCTATGACTCATCTCAGATCCAGCAAGAAAAAAGAACTGGCCCCAAATGGCATTTGCAAATGGTGTACCACATGAAAGAAACGTGTCTGAAGACAATTTTAGCGTTCAACTTTTAAATGTATAAGATCTATTCTTTCAAGTATCTAAGAACAGAATAAGAGAAAGCCTCAGAAAGAATGATAATAAAAATCATAGCCTGCTCTGTGTTAGAAGGAGCCTTAGAAGTCCTCTTGTCACACTGGTGACATCATTTTACAGATGAGTAAACTGGAGCCCATGAAGGTGGTTTTCATGACTTCAGAACAACTGCCTCCATTTGTCTTTCAATGTCACGGGGGCAGATGATGCTGGGGCAGCTCCAAGAGGAAATACCAAGGTTTGGAAACTCCTTAGCTGCTCAAGTTGGAACAAGAGCTTGGCTTTCCAGACCAGAGAGCTACATTTGAAAGGTTAGAAGCTTGATTTTTAAAAATTTACTTTTGTCCACCAATTGGAGGACAATTTTGCTTGGATGCTCAATGGAGATGTTGTAAAACGCTGTTTCAGACCAAATGTTCCTGACTTCATGAGGCTATGGTAACCCGTATCCCTGACTTAAATAACTTTACTACCCACGGGCCATTTTTTAACTTTATTACCCCCAAACCCAAGATGTTTCTCAGAGGCTCTCACTGTCATTAATAACTCAAGCTTTCAACAAAATAATTCCCCATTTGACAAAGAATGGGGTTACTACACTGGATCCTGCCTGTCACTCTTCCTCAGAGCCATCTGAGTGCCATGTACCTCTCTGTGAAATTGGGAACCACTGGTATAGGAAAATCATCCATGTGACATTAGTTCCAAATAAGAGGACAGACAATCAGATCTAGCTTCACTGGTTACCATAGATAGATAATTGGGGAACAGGCCCTGTGTGTGAAGAGCTACACCTCTTTTGATGAATTAGGTTCTATGCATCTTACTAGTGGTTCTTTAAAGGCATTTTGATGAGTGCATTCAGAGCCATCAGATGTCTGTCCCCTCTATTCTCACCGGATATAGGGACGAGGGCTGATCCTGAGAGTTAAATAACACCTAAAGCCAATAGGCACAAAGATATGGTCTAGAGCAGCGATTTTCAATCTTTTCCATCTCATGGCACACATAAGCTAATTACTAAAATTCTATGGTACACCAAAAGACATACTTTTTGCCAATCTGGAAAAAGAAATAGGCATAATTTTGATTGATTCATACCAGACGGCTATTGTTGTGTTGGCTGTTGCCTTTTTTTTTTTTTTTTTAGTGGACAATCTAAGGGGAAAAAAGGTCAGTGCTCCTGACTAATAGTCAGGTATTGCACATTTTAAGAATTCTTGCAGCACACCAGTTGGAAATCACCGGTCTATAACCTTTTAGCATCAGACCCCATCTTGGGTTGCATCAGGGTGTACACGAGGAGCAGTTTCAGCCAAGCACTCCACATCAAGAAAACCAGGGAAGCTCCTTTGGGGAGAGAAAAGGCAGGTCAAAAGGCTGAAACCCAGCCCAAAAGGAAGGCAGAGCCTTTGACTGCTCTGCCAGGAAGGGATGCGTGTGCTCTCGGTAGGGTGACAGCTTCACGCTGTGATTCGGTGAGTCCAGGTGCTGTACACCTAAGGCTCTCCCACTAAGCTGCCTTCCAGCAAATGCAGAACCATGCTGTCACACAGACACCCCAGCAGAAGGAAATCAATTAAGACCCTGGGCTGACATTCCTTCTGAGCTCACGCCACCCTCCAGCTAGGGCCACACATCACTCTGCGAGAGAGCAGGCACAGCTGTGGGAGCTGTCTAGACCTGCTGTGATTAAGAAGGACTCTGCTGCCTTAATGTGGAGTGTGTTTTCTTATGTCAGTATTGTCTCCTAACTTTAACATGACTGAATTGTCAAAGGGTTTGGTGGTTTTTTTTTTTTTCCTTTTTGCCTGGCCTAGGAAATGACACCAGTCCTCTCCTTTTCTGGTTTCCATTATATTCTATCGTATGGCCTTGCACAGAGTCAACATATTTTTTTCAGTTTGTGTGTTTTCCATCTAATACCATGAAATAACTAGGATGCATAAACATATGTTTAGGCACTTTGGAAAACATTTTTAAAATTAAAATGCCTTATGTCAATCACAGGCATGCAGTCCAGCCCTGAAGATGTATATGTAACTGAACATGTGAATTATGTATTCAGAGGGGAAAACCCCTGTAGTTACTGTGCATGCTCCACAGCTACTTTTCAAAGGAAAACGTCTCTGCCATTAAAATAGCATTTTTATTTTGTCATGATACTAAAAGCAATTAGAAGCCAGTGTTGATTGATCACTTGCCAATTTTCAATTTTTAAATGAAAGCTGCTTTGGACTTAGTATGTGTGAGCTCCTCAAACTTCCAGAGTCACTTTATTTGCATTTTAACTGCATTCAAAATAACGGCTTTCTCCCTTTAAAAAAAATGATGGAAGAAACATTTGTTCTCGTGTTGAAAAACATGACACCTCAGAACAATCTGTTATAGATGAATGATGGTCCTCTGGATATAATGGTTCTTAATAAAAATTGTGAAAAATTTTCTGCTCTAAATGCCTCGAGGGGGTTGGGGTGTGGAGGGGCATGGGGACCCTGTGCAACAATAACAACACTCATCTGAGAGGCAATGACATAGGCTTGTTCTCCAGTCCTCAGAGTTTGCTCCTTAATTATTTTTGATATTCTGTTTGTAGTAATTGTTTTGAATATTCTCCCTCTCCCCAAAATACAAAGACAGTCAATTTCACACAAAATACACTATGCTACAAAAGGATAGGACCATAGCAATCTTCCAACCTTAGGGACCGAGCCACTTAAACTGAAATGCTCAAAACGTATAATTCTTTGTCATTATCAACATTATTTTTATAGTTTTCATATGTGAGCATTCATTAACTGACCAAGATTCTAGGTATTTAAGAAAGGTTTGATGGGTTATAGACTTTGTGAGAATGGTAAGCAAATATTGCTTGGGTTGCTTTGTCAAAGCCTTCGGATGAATTGTTTCAGTTTCAGGAATGCTTCTCGGTAAGTGCTTCCTTTGCCTAAGCTAGAACTTTTATTTCTATGTAATTTTATTGATCACATTTGTTTAGATGAATTCTTGAGTAGGTATAAAACCATTTAGAAATCTGTTCTGACCCTTGTATGGAAAGACCATGGCAATGACTGGAGATTCAAAATTGAATAAAGTGGCTCCACTCTCAAAGACTTACTGTCTAGAAAAAGAAACAGATTAAAACAAAGAAATGCCAACAGTACAGTGCATATAAAATCTCATTTGTATCTGTACAAAATCACACAGAGGATGGAGTGACTAATTTTTTTTCTTTTGGAAAAGTCAAGAAAGAGGTAAATCTAGGCAGGATCTTATGAATAGTTGCATGCTAGGATCACAAGGGGAAGATGATCTGTACACAGGGAATATTGAGGAGAGTATGGAAGAGTGAGCCATGGATGACTTTGACCCTTAGCAAAGGACCACAGTGCAGCATTTAAGGAAGGCTGGTACATATGGATGTATTAAAGATAGTCTTAAAATTATTTTCAATGGCTTATCACTAGAAATGACTATTTTCCCAACTAATAATCAGGTTCTGCCTGCATGATCTACTTTGTTCCAGGGATAGGAAAGAGGCATGATTATCATGCACTGGTACACAGGGCGCACTCCTGGGAAAAAGTGGTAACTCCCTGGAGGCTTCATGAGGGAAGCTCAGAAATTACAGTGGACAAAGTTGGGCCACAACTGGCCTGGGCCAAAACAACCAGTTAGATAGGGGAAAATTTAGTATCATTCAGTTGTTCGGTCTATATGATACCACCCCATACTATCTACAAACCTACAGGAAATTCATACATACACACAAACACACAGACAGATGCCCACACATAACCAGAACAATTTGAGGAGTATTTTCACATAAGTGACTAGATATTTTGACTGGATGTGCCATGCTTATGGAAACTAAGATGATCTCAATACTGAAGGAACACACTCATCTCAAGAGCAAGCATTTTTGTTTCAGATATGTTCTGAAATGCCAACATTTGTTATAGAAGAATTTGCTTCTGGCTATTTTTCACATTTCTGCCCTCATTATCTCTGCTGTTTTCCCAGAGATTTTAGCCTTTTGCAATACACATATTATCTGAAGATAAGACTATGTATATACCTAGCTATGTCCCAGGCACCATGGGACACAGCTACATTTAATCCTCGCAACAGCCTCCAGGTTACTTCTGTTATTTCCCCAATTTCCAGATAAAGAAACAGAAGTAGAGAGGTTAAATGACTTGCCCAAGGTCACATAACTAGCAAATGTACAGACAAGGTTCAACCCTGAGGAGTCTGATTGCTTATCCAAATGACCTCAGCCACTCTCCACGTCTGATTCATTTGAATTTACAGATGAGCCAGGTTTTGTTGTACAAAGACTACAATTCAACCATTTTTATTATTACTGCAAATTATTATTGTCATTTTACAACCTCAAAGTTCAAATTGGTGATCATGTGATCCCCTGCAAACGCATGATGAAATCATGCTTGTCCAGGCTGGTGATTTTACACTAAGATCCGATTAAATTGCATGAATTGTCAAGGCTAAAACTAGGACTTACATCTTAGCTAACACCTGCCTCTCTCTCTGCTGAAATATATTATAATTAGCTGTTCTTCCTGGGAGAGACTGTAAAGCTAAATGCAATTAAACAGAAAAGAGAGACAGCAGATTTTATAGCACACACACAAAAAAAGTGATTTGGAAAGCCAACTAGATGGATGCATATTCAAAGGCAGTAATTTCAGAGGCAAGGCAGACCTCCTTTATCTTGCAGTAATGTACTGAATGGCAACTAGCATAGCCTTTTTCATGTGCTTGGAGCTCTGTCATTGTTCACTGGTGCTCACAAAACAGTTTTGGTTGAATTAGGACATTTACAGAACAGCCATTCTCTAGCTATCATTGCACATTGGTCAAAGACTACCATAAGAAGGTGATCTGTACCACACAGTCCTCGATCCTTACTAGCCAAACAGTGCAGTGGAAAGACCACCAGAGCGCCAGGTGTGAGTGTGGGATGCTCACAGGTGCTGCTGTACTGGCTAAAGGTGCGCCATGTGGGGCCAGCGACTTAGCTTCCTTTGGTCCAGTTTCTCAGCACTATCAGAAATGCAGATGCCTACCCTCTTTCCTTCAGGGGAACATGGTGAGGCTCACAGAGAGCTACAAACAAACCGGCTGTTTTATTGAAGTTTGGCTAGTGAAACACCTATAACACCACTATTTGTAGAATTAAGTTCATAAGTGGTTGCAGAGCCCTAGCCCCTGGGCAAAATTCTAGGGGGAAGATCCAATTTCTTAGGACAATGACTCATCACTTTCCTAAAACTGCATGTCATTGCCCAAAAGGTTGGCCACACACACACACACACACACACACACACACACACACACACACAATGTCTAATCACTAAAAATTGAAAAGGTTTAGAATGTATCAGAAAAAAAATCACACTTCAATTGGAGAGACAAAAGAAGTCGAGAGAGACATGAACTGTAAAAGATTGTAGGTGGGCAAAAATAGCTTTCAGGAGGAGAAAGGGGAAAAAAATTAAAGCTAAGGGCCCTGGCCGGTTGGCTCAGCGGTAGAGCGTCGGCCTAGCCTGAGGAGGACCCAGGTTCGATTCCCGGCCAGGGCACACAGGAGAAGCGCCCATTTGCTTCTCCACCCCTCCGCCGCGCTTTCCTCTCTGTCTCTCTCTTCCCCTCCCGCAGCCAAGGCTCCATTGGAGCAGGGATGGCCCGGGCGCTGGGGATGGCTCTGTGGCCTCTGCCTCAGGCGCTAGAGTGGCTCTGGTCGCAACATGGCGACGCCCAGGATGGGCAGAGCATCGCCCCCTGGTGGGCAGAGCGTCGCCCCCTGGTGGGCAGAGCGTCGCCCCATGGTGGGCGTGCCGGGTGGATCCCGGTCGGGCGCATGGGGGAGTCTGTCTGACTGTCTCTCCCTGTTTCCAGCTTCAGAAAAAATGAAAAAAATAAATAATAAAGCTAAGGGTTAGCTTCTTGCTAGAACCTAGCAGCCGGGTGCTACTTGGGGTTTTACTGACCAGAGCGAGGCTGCTTTCATTCAGTAGTGTTCATTTGAACCGCTCACTACACCAGTGCTCTTCTCAGTCCACCACATTGGCTGGTGTGCTTTCGGCTGTACCTATAGGCTCACTGTGGGCTGACAGATGTCCAGGTGTGGGGAAGTACGTTAGTCATTGGTCTGCATTGTGGATTTATTTCTTTGCCCCTTAATATTGAAAGAGTAGACATGAACGCGCTCAAACGTAAAGAGTCCCCCGACATCAGGGTACTATAAATTAATAATTAGAAATGTATCCTCATATCACATTTTTTTTCACATGGAAAGCCAGTTTGGAATAAGAACCTAAGAAATGGAAAAAGGCAACCTGATACTGCACATGAAACTGAACAAACTCTCAGAAAACAAAAGCAATAGAGCAGGCAGAAAAAAGAGAAGAGAATTTTTGAAAATCACCTTCCTTGGTCATCCTGATTCCCCAGTGCTCTATTTTTCCAAGTTAACAAAACTGGGTCTCTTCTAAGTGTTCAGAACTAGTTTACTGCCTAGCCATCTGTAGCAGGCCATCTCCGGGATGTCATGCCTCTGTTAATGAAATCTGGACGGGCACTCGTAAACGGACCTGGTGAATAGTAGATGTCAGCCATTGCGTGATGGGCAATCATCAATCATCCATTGTCAGTTATTTCTGTTCCAGTGAGTAAGCCTTTATTTAAAGCATAAAGGAAGAATGTTGCCAGACCACAGGAACAAGCCCTGAGCTGTTTGCAGGTGCTGCTCTTCACAGCTGCCAATTAAACCCCTGACATTTCCATATTGGCCATGAGGCATAACATATGCTTTTGACATACCAATTCGTTTGTTTTTTTAAATCATCAATCTCAAATGATCAATACATATTTCTTTTCTTTTTTCCATGTTTGCAACATTAGGCTTTTGAAAATAACTTCTTTTAGAAATAGAGCAAGGAGAAACAGAAAACTCCAGTGAACTGAATTATTAAGATATGCACATAACCTTCTTTCTCGTAACTGGGGAAGTGGCTGGGATATCAGATGTGGAGAGTCTTCTCTGATGTGCCATCTACACGACCATCTCCTTTCAGGATTTTAGCTTTAAAAATTTTTTTTTACCTTTTGCTCCTTAAAATTTTTTCTTACTATTTGATAACCAGATGCTACTGTTCATCTCATGCAGTCCAGTACTACTACAACTAGACGTTAAAGTTTTGATGATGCAATTCCATTCCATTCCTTTCATTGGGATTCAAGCATAAGTTTGCCTTGTATTTGAAGAATGTTGTGCAATTTGCCAGAGACGTTTTATTTAGCCTCAAATGTAAGTCCAAGAAAGGCTCTATTCCCATGCTGAGTTTACATGATGCCTTTACTTTTACATATTTCCAGGTTGAAGGATAGCACCCAGCTATTGAACTATTATGAATATTGTGGGTGTGTTCATCTATAAATACTATAAACAGGCTGAAGGAAAAAGGAGAAATATCTACATACACCAGTTTTTACCGATTTTTCAGTTTTTCTAGATATGGCAGCTCTTGATAAGAAGTAAATTGCAGTGACAATCATGGAAATTTTAACTAAATTATTTTTCTGATTAGTATTTAGAAAATGAAGGCATGTTATATAGGGGTTTATATTGTTTCACCAAGAATTAGATCAAACTCTTCTGTGATTTTAAGTTCAGTCTTTGTTTTATGAGTTGAGTGACAGACTTTGACCTGAGACTTCTATTCCCTTTCTTTGCTTTCTCCTGTTCACCTGGCTGAGCTGAACTCTTACTTTCACATTCTTTGAAATCCCTGATTCCCATTGATTTCAAGGACATCTATTGGGGAAAGCAAAGTTAACAACAACAACAACAAAAATCTAGGATCTCTTCCATGTAAATTTAGCTGATGACTCTAGCAAGTGATACCACCCCCGCCCCTGCTGCCTTTTTCTTTTATTCACGGTGATAATTTTGCATTATTTTCTTACTTCTACAATAAAAAGGGGAAAAGTCACCTTCCTCTTGGAGAAGATCTCAGCCAATGTCTACTTTAAAAAGTAGACATTCCATCTATATATATAATGAAGGGCTACCTAAAAAAGCTAACCTTTAGCAAAAAAAAAAAAAAAAAAAAAAAAGATGCTTCTCCTCTGTAAATTAATTGTTCGATAAAAGTTGCCCTACCAACATATTGAATGGTGAAGATCTTAACAAGAGTATAAATAGTTTAACATTATATCAAGAACTCATGTGTGTTTGAAATGAAGAAAAGAAAATTCAGTGACCTACAGCAGCCTTGAGCGCTTGGGATTCGTGAACACTTACCACTTAGCAGAACTGAGGATGCGCTCTGTGCCATCAGCTTTGGGCTGCTCGCTTTACCCATGTCTGTAAACAGGCTTTGAGATGAAAGGGAAAGGCTGGCCTGTTCTCAGGAATGCTATTCAACTAGCACCATGTGGGCCATTTATCTCCACTGGTACCGGGTCTTCCATGTGCCTCTGGTTTTAGTAATAATGGTAATAAAGATGATAATGGCAGTGATAATAATAATAATAACAATAATAATGTCAGCTACTGTTAGAAGGCAGCCATGTAGAATAGTTGAGAGAGCACAGATCTATAGCCAGCCTAACTAGGTTTTAATCCTGGCTCTGACACTTATTTGCTGTGTGACCCTGGTCAAATGACTCAACCCTTCTGTGCTTCAGTTGCTTCCTCTGTAAAATGGGGACAGTAATAGCTACCTGATTGGTACATTGAATGCCTAGAGCAGTCCCTGGCACATACCTCAGGAAGTGCCACGGGGGCAATTAGTAAAATAAATGAAGTTTCCTAGAACATATGCATAGACTATTGTTATTCCTATTTTCAGATGGAGAAACTGAGGCTGTGTGAGGTTAAGTAATTCTCTCAAGGCTGCCAGCCAACAATTGGCCAAATTTTACCAGAGGCTAGTGTGACTTCAAGACGCACAGTATTTCCATCTATCTCCTCAGGCTTCCTATCATAGATGTCATTTCACAGCTATGCACCATGGGTCAACAGAGACAAGGCAGGGTGTTGAAGAAAATAGACACTGTTTCAGAAACTTCAGAGAAAACAAGAATTCCAGAGTGTCAGGGCAACAGAAATCAACTAAGGACCGGGAGGATAAACATTTTCCTAAGGTCAGAGGGCCAGTTAGTCCCACACATACAGCTCCTGAATGAGTGAGTTCATTCATTTATTCAACAGATATTATGTCCCTCAACCTTCTGCATAAAGAACAGCAACCTAATGTGTAGTCACTTAATAAGTAAGACCACCTGTTTTATGTAATTTTGTCAAAGAAAGAGGCCTGCAACTACCTTAAAAAATAATGTCAATGAGATGTCAGTACTTCTCTGGCAAGTGAGTCCAATTTGATCAATTCTGGGGGTTTGTGCTCTCCCTGCCTCGACGTCTTAAGGCAACACAAGCTAGCTATGAAACAAGGCAAGGCGGGCTGACCCACAGCTGGGTCCCTGCAGCACATTCATGTCCCTTGTGGTTGTCTTTATCCAGCCTCACTGGTGTTGTTTTTGGCATGCTTAACGTTGTGATGTTATGTTTCAAATGTTTCCAAAAATTGAAACACACAAGGTCTTTCATTTCCTTTCTGCCTCCTAAGATTATTTCAGCTCCCCACACCCAAAGCAGAGTATTATGCAAGAAATTAATCATATCAGAGCAAAGTAGCTACTGAAAAATTGCCAAACACCATAAACATTGGTCAAAATGGAGTCTGACCATTTGCACGGAGGATAATTGAGGCTGTGGATCCACTTGGGGTAACTAAGCAACTTTTCATTATGAATTATAAAGCTTTTCAAACATAAAATGATATCTGAGAGGAGTGCATTACCTAAAAGGTTTCGATAAGCAATGAAAGGGGCTTTAAAATATGCAGCCGGGATCAATCATCCCACTGGATAGCGTTACTTACACTGTACGGCGTCACCTACATTCCTTGATAAACAATGTCCCATAACCTCTGAGCATTCCCATTATTTTCATCAGCACCCAGACATAAGAAGTGACAGGAATGTCAGACGATGTTTTATTTACTCATATAAAACAAGTTCTTGTGGAAGTAGACATTCTACGACAATAGAGGTTTATGACGTGCATTTCCCAGCACCGAAAATGATTCACGTTGTCCAAGAAAGATATAAAGCCTGCTGTTGGTGATGAATTTTAATTGGGAAGTTACTCATCCTGGGCATGAATTTCATTCATTTGGGAGATGACATGCCCCACTTCTACAGCTGAAGGACAGTGGAGTCTCCGTGAAAGAGAAAAGTGTGGCAGTGAAAACAGACCTTGGGGCATCCGAAAGGTAGAGAAACCTTCTAGGTATCGAGGCGTCACCTGCCAAAGCACGTGGTCGGAGGTATTTTACAGTCGTCATTTTGCAGGAGACATTTTCATGGGTTACATGAGAAATCAAACCCAGCATCGTGACTCAGAGGCAGGGCAGGTCTGCCTTCCTTTCTCATGAGTGGGGGGGGAAAGTGACATGGGGGCATCAGTTGATGGTGGGGAAGTGTTCTGTTTGGAGCTGGCTGTGGAGTTCCACCCAAGGTGCAGCAGGACAGGCAGTAAGCAGCAGAGAAAGATCGTTGATAATTACAGTCTCTGTTTTGACAGAAGCGAACCCGGAAAACTGAATGCCGTTCATCAACATTAATTAAGCTAGGCAGGAGGGAAAAGAACAGGTGAAAAGTAAGGAAAAGTGAAGTAAAAGAGAGCAATACGCATGGAGACTGGAAAGGTTAAAAAAGAGGGGAGGGCTTAGGGAAAGGCTGGATATACCAGACATAGTTTCAGGTCCTCGAGTGCTTTGAAAAAGGAAAATCACTTACCAATCTTTATGTGATTCAGGAAGTACTTGGTGTAGCAAGGTTCACAATAACACAAGGAACATCAGTCACATGGTGGTGCAGGTAAACTACCTCTCTTGATTGGGACAGAGGGGGCAGATGCAGCCAGCCCCTTTGGAACTGGCTATGAAAACCTCAATTTGCATCATGGTCAGTCTGCTTTGTGAAGGTGGTTAGAAAGCAGTCGATGCTTGATAGATATACAAATTGATTACTTCAATTACCAAAATCAATTTTCCCAAATAGAGTGAAATATAAGGAAACATATCTCAAAAGGTCATTTAAAATTAGCCCAAATGACCCACCAGGCCCTGCATTCTGAAGAGCACCTTGCTACACATGGTGACTCACTCTCTCCTGTATCTTCTTCGCCAATAGGTCTGTGGCTCAGCACCCAGCTGGGACTTGGTGAAATAACCACCAAATTGTATCGTTCCCTCTGATTTCATGAGTCTCTTACTAAGCTCACCTGATACAGTTATTAGTACAGAACCAGGTATGCTCCTATAAGTGAAAGGGTCAGATCTATCCATGTTTATTTTTTTAATTAAATAGATGTTATCTGAATTGTGACTTTCCTTTTTCAACCGGCCCATCCTATATGTTTACGCATATGTTGTATAAACACATGGACTATTATCCGTTCAGATATGAGATCCATTGATACCCAAAACAGTTACGTATTCACATATATAATATCTCACACAAATACACAAAAATCCATGGGGCCATTTTGCTGTCTGAAAATCCTTCCCGATTGCTTGGATGATTTTCTTTACATGTTTTCAACTTACCTAACGGCAAAGCTCACTTCAGTCTACACTTGTCTAATTAATTTGACAGGACTGGAAACTTGCTCTTCCTGTTCACAATTATTATGCATCTCTTCAGAATGCCCTGTAGGGAGGACCAAGCACAGTAAAGCAGTATTTACCAAATGCCTCAATGCTAAATGCCCTTTTAGGCTGGCTCGGCACAAGGGCAGCAATGAGAAGATCTGACTTCAGGGCAGCCTAGAAAACGGACATTTAGTAGAACATCATCTATTTAAACAGATCTTGAAGAAGAAAACTATGTCCATTTTATCCCTGCAGTTTTGCAGTGGGCTCTAGGGACTCCAATTTATCCCTACTGGGTCTGAAATCTTGCTAAAGAAATGACAGAAGTGTTGTATTATGCAATAGCGAGTGGGGAGATAATTTCAGGGTTTTTGAGGACGACCAGTGTGAACTGAAACATATCAGATATTTTGTGGAGGGGTGGGTTGAAATGCAGAATTAATCAATGCAACCAGGGAGATGGGCTTTCCTTTCCTGGTTAACTTTGAAAATTCCTGCAGACAGCAAACTTTGAATAGGGGGCAAAGATTCTTCTAAGGTTGGTACAGGTGGGTAATTAAAAAGAAAAAACAGAGTGAATTTATCTGCATACATTATTTAAATACCGAAAGCATTTCTGTGCTTTAATGATAAATTATGATCAGTAAAATCTGTTGACTGCCTTCAAGCTAACTAATGGATCGCTAATCAGCAGCAGTCGCATCATTCTAACTGAGGGGCATAAATATCTCCAAGGAAGCCTGAGAAAATTGTAGTCTAAACTTGTAAAGACGCTGACGTCTACACCTGTATTCTTATCCTACATGCCTGTACACAGATATGCATAAACATGGGCACATACACATGTTCAAAACATATTCTTTGACATCTTCTGATCCACCCACCAGGGCTCTATTCTGTCTGGTAAGCTGTATGAGAAAGATTATTCTCTGAACCAATAAATCCTTTAAGAGATCACCTGATACATCTTATTGTTAATAATGTTATTTTTAATCATTCATTTTACTCGAGCACCATTTGAACACAAGTCAATTTCCGATTTCATTAGAGAACAGAAAAGGCCTGGGGGTCTAGACCTTGTTTAATTTCTTTTTTTTTTTAAGAGGAGGATAAAAAGCTAGCAAAATTTCACGAGGAATGTTAACCCTCTAAGGAATTTGATGTGCGAAGCAGAGAAGACAGTGTCCTGCTATTTGAGCAGAGGTCTTCTTGCCAATCAGTGCATTTCCTCATAACTTCCACTCCAGAGAAACCTCTTTCCAAGCTCTGTGGCCAAACACCCTGGCAACTGATGACGAGCTTTGAGCAACTTTCACAGACCATTTGCTTTGATGACATTTGGAGACTTTCCTCCCCTCATTCCAATTCTGTTGTAAGTAGGGTACACATGCCATTACAGCCTTTGAAAACTGATCAATACAGTGAGATTTGTCAGGTTGCAGCTGACTGGTATCACATCTTTAAACTCTTTTCCTAGCTAACTTGTTGTACACGTTTTTAAGTTAAACCTTATGAAGGGAGTTGGGTAGATTACCCTGACCATATTCCCAGGCACACTAGTGTGACATGGCTCTTTCTTCTGTGTTTTAACATCAAAAGCTCATAATCTGTGTAAGTTAACCTTCCATAAAACTGAAATTATATGGTCATCATACATAATCTGGTGATTGATTACAGCTGTCAAAAAGGTCACCAATTGTGAATGTTTACTACAGTTGCACCATGAAAATTATTACATACTTTTAAAAAATCCATCCAGAGAAAATAGACAGCTTACATTCCTAGGTTACAGAACTGAAGCATATATGTTTTCTTTGTGACTTTTAGCTCTCTTAAAATCAATGTTAAAACCCTTAGGTCTGATTTTTCATTTCAATGTCTTTGTGTAATGCGCCTCAACCATACCTCATCTAATTTAATAAGATGCAAGCTAAGGAAGTACTTAAGTTACTTATCAAGGGTTTCAGATGACACATTATTATTGTATTCAAAAGTCAATATTTGCTAATCATGTTAGTACAGGAACTGTTCCAGGCTTACAATTCTTAAATTGCAGAGATAGTTAAGATTAATTAAAGCTCTCTCCCCTGGTCCTCTTGCCCCGCCTCTGTGGAAGGAGTAAATCAATGACCTCCTAAGCAAGCCTGGAGAGCCAAAGCCTCAAACCTGAACGCCACTAACGTCTTTAAGCCAATATTTGCATCAGTGCCCAGAGTTGAGCTTTGCTAGTTCTTCACAGTTAAAGGAATATTTGACTGTTTTGAGAGTAAAGTTTGCCAATTTGCTTATGTCATTAAAGAGGTATGACCATTCTTGAGCATATATATCATGGACTCCAAATATTTTTTTTAAGTCAGAAAAATACTGAAATAGCATATGGCCTGACCTCTTTTTTCTTTTTATAGGAGAACTGATGGGTTAATTGTGGCAGAGTGAAAGGCCATCTGCCCTTTCTCAGGCCAGACGGACTGAGAACAGGTGACTGGATCCTCATGCCTGAAGGAGTCACACTGCTGCAGGGTGGTTCCAGCAAACCCCTGACCGCTCACTCCTACCCTGCCCTGGAGACAGCCAGCCACCTGTTCAAAGGTCAAGGTTCCCTTTACTTTTAGACACTAACCCCATTACACAAGAACATATGGAGCTCAGAACTTGGCTGAGATTCTGTGATAAATAAAAGTCTGAAGTCTTATTACCAAGTATTGAATAGCAGAAAACTGGACAACATGGTATTTCAGCAATGACTTACAGTAGTTGCTAGTTTAGTCCCTTTGGGGAGAAAGACCAGGACCTTAACCCAATGTGCCACCCAGGAAATATATATTTACAGGTAGTTAGGGAAAACAGTAATGCTATGCAAACTGAATATCTAGAATATAAATCATAGAGGCCAGCTAATTAGATTATAAATGCATCGATTTTATTTTGAATATGTCCTTAAATAAAATCTGCAAGTAAGCATTCCAAAATGGGGCTTGCAAACTGAGAGATGCAACAATCAGATTATTCTCATCCACTCTCCAATCAATCCAGAGGAGTTAGGTAAAATACTCTGATGCATATTCTATATAATCAGAATGACACATCCTATTAATATTCCAATTACTGTTGAACTATTAGCATTGCCAGAGTCTAGTGTCTTAGAGCCTCAGAGCAGTAATCCAGGAACTTCGAGTGATCCTTTGTATTCATTCAATTTAAAGTGAGACAATTTCCCCTTTAAAGCATTTTTATTAAACATTTTTTTACACATGGATTTAACATCCTAATTGATTTAGGTGGACTCTCAGAATGAGTTGCTAACTCCTTTTGTTCTTTTCTTCACTGAAAGGGGTCAGCAGCTGTGATCTTATTTATAAATTTAAATGCCAAATTTTAGCACAATGAATTATTATTAAAATAATAGTTATTCATGTTCATAAAAAGTTTCTATTCACACTGTAAAAACCAGAAATTTAATAAATTAATAAACTAATCTTGAATAAGAACAGTCTAGAATTGTCAAACCTCACCTTAAAACATACAAAGATGATAAAAGTATACACTTTAATTAAAATGCCATGGGGAGAATAAAAGCAGAGTTGTTTCCAGGTTTTAGAATTTTTTTTTCAACCTAAACTTTGCCTCTTTTTACTTTTAAGCTCATAGAGGAATGCATCCAGTATCATAGATAAAGTACAGTTCTGTAAACTAAATACCAAAGTAGTAGTTTAAAAAGTCAAACTTGCCATCATATTAATGTATGTATAGTGAGCCTTTTATGAGGTTTGCTTTCTCTTAAATGTAATTCAGTTTGTGTGATGATATGGTGCAGATCCACCTCTAATCTTGTATCATATATTGAATATCATGACTATCATGAGCATGGTGTTTAATACTGTTGCCTGGGCACAGCCTGGCAGAAGTGAAGATAGAAGAAGGTGGATGAGACATGTTTAATACTGTTGCCTGGGCACAGCTTGGCAGAGTGAAGATAGAAGAAGGTGGATGAGACATGTTTAATACTGTTGCCTGGGCACAGCTTGGCAGAGTGAAGATAGAAGAAGGTGGATGAGACATGTTTAATACCGTTGCCTGGGCACAGCTTGGCAGAGTGAAGATAGAAGAAGGTGGATGAGACATGTTTAATACTGTTGCCTGTGCACAGCTTGGCAGAAGTGAAGATAGAATAAGGTGGATGAGATATGTTTGGGGAGTAAAGTCTAAAAGACTAATGAGTTGAACTTGGGATATATAACTATATAGAGAGTATAATTAGTACTTACAAGTATATGTAGAGTATATATTTGGGATATACTCTACAGTGGAGGAATCAAGGAGGATACTAGACTTACAGCTTGAGAAATTGAGTAGACGGCCCTTTCCCAAAATGGAAAATATTAGGGAAGATGGAGTTGAGTTTGGGGGATTTGGTATACAAAAAAGAGTTTTTGGCCCTGTCCAGTTGGCTCAGTGGTAGAGCATCGACCAGGCATGTGGAAGTCCTGAGTTCGATTTCCGACCAGGGCACACAGGAGAAGCACCCATCTGCTTCTCCACCCTTCCCCCTCTCCTTTCTCTCTGTCTCTCTCTTCCCCTCCTGCAGCCAAGGCTCCATTTGAGCAAAGCTGGCCCGTGCACTGAGGATGGCTCCATGGCCTCCACCTCAGGCGCTAGAATGCCTCTGGTTACAACGGACCAATGGCTCAGATGAGCAGAACATTGCCCCCTAGTGGGCTTGACTGCAGGAGTCTGTCTCTCTGTATCCCTGCTTCTCACTTCAGAAAAATACAAAAACAAACAAACAAACAAACAAAAAGAGTTATCTTTGGATGTGATAAGTGTGAGATGCTCAAGTGGAGATATCAAAGGCCCAGTAAAATATTTGGATCAGAAGATCTTGATTAAACATGTCAACCTAAGTATTGTCAGCATATAGATGGTATTTAGAAATATGGAAAGGGGAGAGCTCACCCAAGACACAAGTGTAGAGAGAAAAAAGGGTCTGAAACTGAGTCTTGCAGAATCAACATTTATTAGATAAGATTCTTATTTTTATTTATATTTTAATCAATTTTAGAGAGAGCAGGGGGGGTGAGAAGCATCAATTCATAGTAGTTGCTTCCCATCTGTATGTGACTTGACTGGGGAAGCCCAAGGTTTTAAACCCGTGAACTGAACATTCCAAATGGATGCTTTATCCACTGCGCCATCACAGGTCAGAAATAGAAAGGTAGTAAGTAGTAGCCTTTGTGTAGGAGTCAGAGACCCTGCTCTAGAAGATTTGACCAAATGATTCAATATATGAAGGTCATTTCTTTTCTAATACCTTACAAAGCTATGCCAAAATGAGATGTTTGTTTGCAAAGGATTGCTTCATTGTTCTTGGGTTTTTAATGATAAACTTTCAATATAAAAAACAATTGATTAAAAAATGAGCATATGAAAGGATAGGAACAAACAAACAATAAAGGGGCCAAGGGACATGCTAATCACAGTCCTGAATCAGAATATTTGCAGATGTTGTTCTTTTGGTCTGGGACACTCCACCCTTGGAAAGCCATATGGGACCCTCCCTCATGTGCTCTGGTGTCTATGCAAATGTCATTCATTCACCGAGGACCTTGCTGACCACCTGGTTTAAAATAGTAATATTAATCCCATTCCTGTCACCACTTATCTCCCTTCCTCTGCTTTATTTTTCTCCACAGCACTTATCACCTTGTGATATATATAGATACATATTTACTTGTTTCCTTGTTTATTTTCTCTTTTCACTAGAATATATGGCCTACATATTGTTAAATTTTATTTTTGTTTCATTGCTGTGACCACAACCCCCCCCCATGCTTGACAAAGAGTGGGTGCTCAATAGATTTTTTTTAAATATATTAATTTGTTGATTTTAGAAAGAGAGGAAGAGAGAGAGAGAGAGAGAAACATTGATCTGTATCTATATGTGCCCTGATCGAGTCCACATCCTTTGCACATTGGCATGATGTTCTAACCAACTGAGCTATCAGCCAGTACTCAACAGATATTTTTAAAAATGAATGAATAAGTGAATGAATCACAAAGGAGATAAGAGGAAGCATTCAAAAACGTAGGAGGAAAACCTGGAAGTATTTTAGAAGATAAAAGAAGAAAGTGTTTGAAAATACAGTAGGGCCCAATATATCGAATGCTGCTGAAGGGTCCAGGAAGATGATAAAGCAAAGACTGTACCAGATTTGGCATCATGAGTGTGTTTGCTGACTTTGAAAAGAGCAGTTTCAGTGCAGTGATGGGGGCAGGAGTCAGAATGGTTAGGCTGAGGAGAGATGAAGGAGGTAAGCAAGTGGAAATAGTCAGTAGCTAACTATTTGAGAAGTCTTGCCTCAAAGAAAGGTACTGATATAAGGCAATTAATAAAGAGGAATATGAGATCAAAGAAGAGTGCGTTATTAATTTTGGGATTTTTAAAGTAGTGTATTGGTTATCTCCTGTGACAATAATGCTACTTAACAAACAACCATAAAACCTTAGTGGTGTTTGACAACACATATATTTTTGGTCCCCTCTCTGGAGTGGTTAGCTGGTTTTGGCTAGTTGTTGGCTGATGTAGGCTGGTCTCAGCTGGGATGACTCAGGTATGCTTTACAGGTCTCTCATCCTCCAGCAGGCTAGTCTCACTGTGATGGCTGAGACATAACATGTAAATGGAACTAGTCAAGGCCTCTTGAGCCCTAGGTTTAAAACTGGCCCACTGTCACTTTGTCTTCACCCTGTTGACTAAAGCAAGTCAAGAGGCCAGCTAGGCTCAAAGGAGAAGTGTTCCAGTTACTATTACTGTGAAACAAATGAGCCCAAAATTTAGTGACATAAAATCAGCATGTTATTATCCTTACAATTTCTTTACAGGGCACAGTGGGGTTTGAATGCCTCTCCTCCATGATGTCTGCAGCTTCAGATGGTAAGATGCAAAGGTTAGGGGCTGGGATCACCTTTTGGGATCTTTACTTCTGCTTGACAGTGATGTTGATTGCCAACTAGGACTGCAGCTGGAGCTGTTGGCTGGACCACTGCATGTGGCTTCCCTATGTGGGCTAGGCTTTTTCAGAGCATAACAAAATAATTGTATTTCTTCCAATGCAGCTCAAATCTCTGGAGGCTGGTGTCCCAGTGGACATGGCGGGAGCTACGTCTCCTCTTATTACCTAGTCTCAGAAGTCATGTGGTGTCACCTCTGACACATTCTATTGGTTCTGAATCAATTCTCAAGTCTGCCTGAGATTCGAGGAGAGGAGAATTACATTCTCCAGATTTCAGGACATGGGTATAGTCATCTTTATGAGTGTTGGGGTGGGAAGAAGGGAGAAGTGGTAGTTTACTTTCTTATCTTTCCTTAGGAAATGTAAAGCCTGTTATAATCCGTTGGTTGTTGCTTGTCCCCATCTACTCACTCTACCTGAGAGCAACTGACACCAAATAGCAAGATTCTTTACCCTACAAGAGAAAAAAATGTATTTTAAAAATGAGACTGAAACCTCTGGGATAAAGAGTTTGTCCCAATTGACTCCACCCAATTGAATTTGAGGTTAAGTCCCTGAAGGTGCCTGGGCATGGCTGCCATGAAAACTCCCTTACATTTAAAAACCATAACGAAGAGAATATCAGTGTAAGTCTAAGCAAGAGTGTTCACAGGGATTGTTTCTAAATGTTTGACTCAGCGACACCTAGGGCCTTCTGCTGGGACATTTTCAGGGTGGTTTTGGTGTCCAGAAATTCAGATGTCCAGCATAACAATATCTCTCAGACCATTCTGACTGTAAATTAATTTTAAAACAGCCTATCAGACATTACTCGTCTTTGCAGTTATAGAATTATTCAATTTAATTAGTTTAATTTTAGCCACAGATATTTCTATAAAATTTCTCCTATTATCTTATTTTTTTATATTTACTTATATATACCATCATTTCAACAAATCATATTCTGGATATGTTAAACTTAAGTAACTGGGAAATAAATAAAACTTTTAAAAGAAGATTTTTGTCTTTATTGTAGATTTTCTGAAAATAAGTTAATATCTGTTGTAAATGTATTCTACATATTGATGATATCTAAAACAATACAATATATACAATACAATAAACATATACAGTGAATTATATGCATATATAATAATGATATACAGTATATCTAAGAACAATTTGATGATTTTTACAAGACAGTTTCAATTCTTTTGTGTTACATGTTGATATACATGAAAAAATGATGCTAAATAATTGATTAAATATACTATTTGAAGAACATTTTTGTCATAAGCAGATGAATGTTTATATAAAAATCATCAAATATTATCAATATTTTAAAGTATGTTGTAGTTCTTAAAAAGTTGTTTGAATTATTCTCTGTATAGCCTTCTGTGGTATGTAAGGCAGGCATTGTGTTTTATATTCATTTTCCATATGTGGAAACTGAAGATCAAAATACTTAAGTGACAGTATCACAAAGTAAAACAATAGCAGAGCTAGAATTTAAAGCCTGTTTTTATTGCACCCCACTAAATGGATGTTGTATGTTTATAAATAGATTCCTAAAGTTACACATGTGTATATACACATGTATAATCACATAGGTCCATTGTATATAATGCATAATCACAGACCTAATTGTGTATATGTCGATAGAAATGAGTATACTAACAATTATTGAGATTTTCAGCAAAATTGCTCATATATCTTTATAGATAAAATTGTATACTTACACCTTTATTCAGTAGGCCTATCAAACTTCCATTTTCTATCTGTAAATATGTTTGTACCCAGTCCATGCTATGATAAAAAATTTTTTAAGATTATAGCCAATAAAGATGCCTTTAGATTTTTGAAAGTTAAACAGAGAACCTTAGTGTTCAAACCTGAAGCTAAAGAGATTCAGCAGTTAAAAATCCATGAAAATTTATGAGGAGGAACCAAGACAAAGGAAATAGTGTTTTTGCATAATCTACCCTTGACCTCGACAAAGCTCTTGATAAAGTGCAACATATAAGACTCGTCCATAGATTCAAGGGTAAAAAATTTAACAAAACCCCAAATGGCCAAAAGTTGAAAAGACTGCATGTCTGTGTGAGTGGGAAGGAGATGACAGAGGGAGGCAAAGCAGAGAGTGTCTCCAGGATTACTTTCTAATCCTCACCTAGTTGAAGGGAACCGCAAAGAAAAAAACCAAGTCAAAAATACCAGACTACAAGATCTCATGCCTAAACCCACAAAAAATAAAACCCTTCTTTAAAAAAAACAACAAAAAAAAAACACCCCTTGATATCTGAGGAATAAAGTGAAAAAGGAGTCACAGTAATTCATTAGTGTCTCAAACCCATAATGAGGTTGAATGTACCTTTGACTCAGCATACCTCTAAGGACTGACTCTAAGGAGCCATTCACTGTAAGACAAAGGAACAACTTAGTAACTGTCTTTTGGTGGAAAACACTATATTAAATGTTCATGATGAACCTAGGACATATTCTAGTTGCAAAAAAAATAAATAAATTTCTGGTGCTAATGTGTGTTTGGGGGGGATATTGCATCTTAAAATCAAGGAAATAAGGTAAATATTTAACTTGAGTCACTTAGATTAAGAGGATGTATTTAGTGAATACCCTTCAAATGATAATAAAGTTTAAAACTCTCAGTGAAGTGCAATGAAACCAGAAGTTAAAGAATCTAGCGTACAAACGCTTAAACAAGCAATCACAGACTGCCTCAGTCACCACTCAGAGCAGTAAGCCTGCATCAGAAGAAATTATTTTAGCATCATTGAAGGGAAAAGCCAAGTTGTGCTCAATTCTGGTTGACTTATTGCAAATAAGGATATTGGAGAAAATGAGAAGTTATGGCAGGAGGTAGATAAAGTTATTCAGTGACTCAAGGAAATTAATTATAGGGGAAAGGCTCAAAAACTAGGTGTGCTTGTGATGACCTCATAAAGGAAGGCAAGAATGACAGGTGTTACAAGGGTGGATACCCCGAGGGATCCGCATTCAGGACAACTAAAGCATGGAGTCCCCATGAGAGGCAAGCATGAGCAAAATGTAATTGATATCTCTCCTCTGACTTCTGGTATTAGGTAATATTGGAAAGAAAGGGTTCTGAGAAGCGATTAAGATGAATGCAATTGTCCAAATATAGACCTGATTAAGAATTCAGAGGAAGAAAACTAAACTATTCTGAAGACACATCTTTTAAAAGTTTATATAAACTTTTGTTGACCCTGAATATGGAGAAAATGGCACCCCTATATTGCTGAAACTGGTATGTGAATTCATATTCTAGCAGACTTAATCTCCCAGTGAGTTTTTTTGTTGTTTTGTTGTTGTTGTTGTTTTTTACAGAGACAGAGTGAGAGTCAGAGAGAGGGATAGATAGGGACAGACAGGAATGGAGAGAGATGAGAAGCATCAATCATCAGTTTTTTGTTGCGACACCTTAGTTCAGAGGTCGGGAACCTTTTTGGCTGAGAGAGCCATGAACACCACATATTTTAAAATGTAATTCCATGAGAGCCATACAACGACCCATGTATGTTATGCATTATCCAGTAAAAATTTGGTGTTGTCCCGGAGGACAGCTGTGATTGGCTCCAGCCACCCACAACCATGAACAGGAGCGGTAGGAAATGAATAGATTGTAATACATGAGAATGTTTTATATTTTTAATGTTATTATTTTTTTTATTAAAGATTTGTCTGCAAGCCAGATGCAGCCATCAAAAGAGCCACATCTGGCTCGCAAGCCATCGGTTCCTGACCCCTGCCTTAGTTGTTCATTGATTACTTTCTCATCTGTGCTTTGACCGTGTGAGCCTTCAGCAGAGCGAGTAACCCCTTGCTCAAGCCAACGACCTTGGGTTCAAGCTGGTGAGCTTTGTTCACACCAGATGAGCCCGCGCTCAAGCTGCTGACCTCAGGGTCTCGAACCTGGGTCTTCCACATCCCAGTCCGACACTCTATCCACTGCGGCACTGCCTGGTCAGGCTCCCAGTAAGTTTTAATATCAAGCAAGGTGTTTTTTGTTTGTTTTTTTCCTTTGCTTATTCTTGGGATTAAAATATTACAAGAAACAACAAAACTTAGAGAGTTTGTTATAACTACTGTTCGGACACCACATTTCAGCTATCACAAGCCACACTTTATGACTCTCAGAATCAGCCCCAAAATGTTCTTGGTGTTTAAAACTGTGTGAGATCCCTCAGGTGTCTGCTCCTTCTCTTATTTAAGTCATTTTCAAACTGGATCACAGTGATTTCAGCTTTTAGTTAAGGAGAACAGACGGAGAAGAAGTGCTCAGACTTTATAAAACCAGAATGAAGATGAATAAAAGCTCAAGTAGACGCTCACTTGACGTAAAGGGTTGATCAGGGAATCTCTTCAGGATATTTCTCTACTAGCCTTGGCACTCAAGAGACTGATTTGGAGTCTATTAAAAAGAACCCTCGAGAAAGCCTAGAATTTACCTAGAAAATAACTAAATGAAACTCGAATGCCCTTAAGCCATACTATTCTGTAATTGCGAGTAAGTTCACATTAACTGTAATGAACAAAATTCTTGGAGTTAGGACTTTTTTTTTAGAACAATATTATACCCAGAAACTTTAGTGGGAAGAATACAAAATTAATCTATTTCATAAATTTTTTAAATTTCTGTATAACCAAAGGCAATAGTAACAGGGTTGAGAGAAAGATGACAAAATGCTTAAATATAGTTTGAATTTATAACAAAAGCTACCACCTTAATATAAAAGGCTACTATCTTAATATATAAAATTTCAAAGTAATGCAAAATGAAATAATAAATTAATGTGCTTTGCCTCTCATAAAAACAAATTGTTAGTAATCTGAACTGAGCAAGACATGTGGGGAATGATGAACCCTCTTCGATGAGAAATGAGATTATAAAATGGAATGTTTTTGGAGGAAACTTAGTAAGATAAATAAGAAATTGAAATGTTTACATTTTGCCTTACCAATTCTACTCCTGGGAATACATTCCAATGAAATAATGGGACAAGTACACAAAGATTGTGTATAAAATTCCTACATATAAATAATAAATAAAATAGTACAGAAATACAGAGTGGGGCGAATGTAGTTTTACAGTGTTCATGTGGAAAATAAAATAGTAATTAATAAATAATAATACAAGAATAAACTCTGTTTCATGTACTTACAACTGTAAACATACTGTTGCCCCACCCTGTATTGAAAATAAACATAATGTTGATTAGTGATGGTTGGTTAAATAAAGTATGGTAAACTTATAAGATGTATTATAAAGATTTTAAAAGGATAAAGTAATTATTATGTAGAGATTTTCCTGAATAAAAAAATGATTGAACATTAGGAAATCGAACCTCAAAGAGGCCATGTAAATTTCTCAAGGTCATATAGCTAATAAGTGACAGAACTTGGATTACAATCAGGTGAATTACAATTACATTCTGACTTCAGAATGTCCTTGTTCATTGTTCAGCTGTAGGATACTATGAGTTCAAGGTTCAACTGATTGTGTTACACACCAAGCAAGGCCTTCCCTTGAAAGAGACCAAAATTTCTTGAATGTACCCTATTTTTCGCTCCATAAGACGCACTTTTTCCCCCCTAAAAGTGGAGGGGGAAATGCCCGTGTGTCTTATGGAGCAAAAAAATATGGTATTTTATTAAATATTTTAACACACCATTTGGTTCAGAATATTTTTTTTTCTTAATTTCCTCCTTAAAACTTTAGGTGTGTCTTATGGTCAGGTATATCTTATGTAGTGAAAAATACAGTATGTACTTGGTAAATATTTTAAAAATATATTTAAAAAGGAAATAGCTTTCCTTTTTGTTACTCCATAAGCATTTACTGAGGACTTACTTGTGCCAGATGTTATGTTAGATGCTGGGATGTGGCAATGAACAAGACATGGGAAACCTCAGTGCTCCTGGAGTTCAGAGGAAGAGACATAGTGAATCCCTAAATATCGCAACTGTAATTAATTGTGTGCATGCTTCCATGGAGAATGGCAGGGCTCTCTGGGAACAAGTAATGGGGATCTATCCTAGCATGGGGTTAGGGGAGTGAGTTGAGGAAAAGAGTCCCTGAGGAACAAACATCTGAACTGAGACCTAAGAGATGAGTTGACCTCAGCTGAGCAAAGCGATGGGACAAGAAGCTGTCAGGCAACAGGAACGGCATGACGTTAGGCAGGAAATATGTACATTTACCCAGCAGATCCCTGCAGATCACACAGTTCCCTCCTTAAAGAGGAAACAAATAGAGAAATCATTGAGTCCCCACAGGATTTGACAAAAATGCCACAAGTTATATCCCATTTTAGTGATTAGCTTCATGAGGTCAATCTCTTAAATCAGAGGACTCTAACTATTGTATATATAAACTGTTCCTTTGTCATAACACTATAGTTTGTCATCATGGGATTATTTTAATTAAAGTACTTGATTAAAAACTTAATTGTTAAGTGTTTAATTAAAGTATTTGATGCAATCAAATCAGAGAAATCAGGTTTCTCTAATGTTCTTCAAATACACAAATATATACACACTCACACTGATGCCTTCCCATACACACACAGGCCATAACATATTCTCACTCATATACATATTCACAGACTCATACGGATGTCTATACACACATTCACACTCTCATGCATATCATATGACTTAGGGGCCTCTCAATCACATATACACACATGCTCACCCACTTTGACATACCCTTATGTGCACACACACTCACATTCTAAAGGGTAGAGTGTATACATATGGACTTCACTCCTAGAAGTACAACTCATTTACTTATTCAATATTTAAATACTTATTGATAATCTATCAAGTGCTATACCCAAGAGATACAATAAAAAAACAACAAGAGTCATCTCTGCCCTCGTGAGGCTGACATTCTAGTGGGAGATACAATGACTTAATAAAATAACAAAAGTGCAGATTATTATTCAAGGTTATGATGGATTGAATGCCATGGATAAAATATGCTAGGTGATGAGATAACAATTCCTGGGAGTGGCCATTTTGCATAGAACAAATCAAGAAGGACTCTCTGTAAGGCAACATTTGAGCTGAGGCCTGATGATTATAATGAGCCAGCCATTCAGGGAAAGGGAAAAAGAGCAATGCAGGCTAATAGAGGAGCAAATGCCTGGGAAAAGGGCTTGATGTAAACAAGGAGCCAAACTGTGATAATATGGCTGCACTTCAGTGAGCAAAGAGGATAGTGGAACAGGATGAAGGTAGGAAGAGAGACAGGTGTCTAGTGAAGCCAGACCTTGTAGGACATGGGGCTGAGTTCAAATTTATTCTAAGAAAAGAAAGAAATAGCAATTAGTTTATAAGGACCCCCACTTGATTGGACTTGTAATTCCAAAGCCCACTTTGGCTTCAGTTTGGGGAATGGGCCAGAAAGGACAAGGGCAGAAACAGGAAGCAAGGGACTTCAGTAGAGGCAGATGCATTGGGTCAGATGGGAGATGATGGTGGTTTGGGCACCATGAGTCCCAGTGCGAGAAGGGAGAAAAGCACGGATTGGGGACTTTTATTGTAAGTAAGAATGACAGGACATTGTCAAAGATAGCACAGGGTTAAGGATTCATCCAGGTCTTTGGCTTTGGCATCTACGAATATTATGGTAGCTAGCCCTTATTTAATCACCATCTCTGTCATAATAACAATGATTTCTGTTTACCCAGTGCTTACTGTGTATGTGTGTTTCATGTGTCCTCTCATTTACTCCTTACAACATCGCTATGAGGCAAGTCCTATACTTACCTCTGTCTTATAGATGAGGAAAGTAAGGCTCAAAGAGGCTAACATCCTTCCTTCCAAGGACTTGTGTGTAAGTTGTGGAACCAGAATTTAAATGCAAGAACCCAGAGCCCCCTCACTGAGACACTGAATAATCATACTTCAGGAAACTATCACTCTGCATTTGAATTGCTAAGATCCTTATTACCAGCTTGTCTTTTGTCCTCAAGGTGACTCAAATGGTGATCAGATTACTGAATTTTATATCTTCACCCAAGGCATGGAGGAACAAAAGAAGTACTATTTATTTTTTTTTTGTTTATTTGTGCTAAGAAAAAAACAACAACATAGTGCAGGTGGATTGAAATTATAAACGAAAATGAAGTTGAAGGATTATACTTGGATTTTATACATCTCTGTCTCCACCTAATAAAAATAAGAGCCTGTGTCATTTATAAGTTGTATTTATATCAAATGAATAATTTCAGAGTTGAGTGCCTTGAGTGCAGTCTTTCCCCCGTTACTAATAAGGGTTGGGAGCACACTGTTGACATATATTGGAGAGTATTGCTAAATATGACATTACTCTTATTTAATTAGATTGCTCCTTTTCTGATAGTTCTAGGATTTTCTCCCTCCCAATTCAACAATGCACACATCCCTGACTCATAACCTTCTTTTCTTCACACTTATTGCTGATATCAACTACTTCTGTAACTTTAATTCTCACCAGCTGGCTAGTCCTGACACCCTTTCTGCCCTTGACCTTTCTCAGAACTCAGCTTGGCATTTCTTGTCCACTGACTCTGGGAAGGAGGGAGAGAGTAGGAAGGGTAAGCTCTAGGAAAGCAGGAGAACCAAGTAGGGAGAGATGAGGAGGACAACGATGATGGTAATGAGCATTGAGGGGAGGCAAGTCGAGTCCAAAGTCCTATGTAAGACATTTAAGGAAAATCTTATCTGCACTATCCATGAGTTTGGAGACAAATCAACACTCAGATTCTGAACATCAAACTGTTAATGTTTGCAGATAGAGAGCATTCACTGTTCTGCGCTCAGTGTAATTGAACACACATTACATAGGGACCATAATCCCTGTACCTAAAACTCTAAATATAAGTGCCATCCCTTGTCTATAAAGAGGACAAATATAATCTAAGCAGGGACAGTCCTGGGAGGCCAGTGGAAGCCACAGAGGGATGCTTGGCTGGAAGGTTTATAAGACAAAGAGTGAGGGGGTGAAAAGTCTTAATCCATTCCACACTGTTCAGAAGATTTCTAAACAATATACAGCTGAGATCAGTGCCTAAAGGAAAAGATGAATCCATTCTTTACACTGTGTCCAACACTCCCAACTCCCACCCTCCATGCCATGATATCTCTCTTAGAGAATAAAATGTGCAGTAGAAACATAAGACAAGAATACAAAGGGAATTAAAAGCAGAGGGGAGGGAGGAGGTGAAAGACACTGATCAATTAATCCTCCCGCTTTTCAAATTGGAAGAAACCTTGGCATTCTGTGACGATGAAGCAATGCTGCTGACAGACACATCATGTTAGGATCCCCGCGATCTAATTCTTCTATCAACAGAAAAGGCAGGTAATTACCACATCCTCAGAAGTCTTAAAAAACACAGGAGGAAGGCCACACAAGTGCTGGTGCTGCGTTATCTGACTCATCCTGTTAAAGACTTAGGACTATGCTGCATAGTCCTACACTGATCCGCACTCCTGGAGAGGGTGGGGCTGGAGGCATTAGGTTAAAATCCAGCAGTGCCATTCTTAGGAGAGACATGTCTTTTGATTAAAAACAGAGAAATGTGAAAGGTCATTTCAGTTGTGGAAAGACAGGCCTTAGACGTGGCCAGTTGTGAGATAAGGGCAAATAAAGAGAGCATTGACTTACTCTGTATAATGAAGTGGGAAGGATTTTTAATTTTCAGAAACAGACATGTGAGAGGGACATCTCATCCTTGGAGAGTCTAGAGATGAAAGGAGAAGAAGGAAGACAGTGTTCAAAAAAAAGTCACAAAATGAGAAATTATCAAGAGCACAAATATCCAAAAAACTTTTAAGAACATGACTGTCTAATAATAATGTTATCTGTTGTGTTATAACTCAGTGTCACTGTCTTCAAATTCTTTTCCTTCAAAGATTGGAGATAGTGAAGGGTGATAAAAGAAATTATTCTGGGAAGTTATGACCAGTGTTGTATCATTATTCAAATTAGCTAATTTAGGAAGTTTATCAAAGTAATTTGAATATGATGAATGAAGTCACATAAATGACAGTGTTTATTGGGAATAACAGAACATGAAGCAAAGGTGCTTTTGAAATTTTTAAGATAGTGATATAATCAAACGTTATTTCAAATACATGCTTCAACTTCTGACTCTAAAATACAGAAGACAAAGCCTTTTTGAATAAATACTGGGTTGACTCGAAAAAAAAACAAGAAAAGTCTATTATACATAACCATGTCTGATGACCGCCAGGTTTGAATTGTGTTTTGAAGAATTTAAAAGGGAGTTCTGATCTCTAGTGAGTCAACAAAAGAAAGAAAAGGGAGCTTGCACAAAAGGTTAGCTATAAAGGAGAGCAGATTTCAGCAGAAACTTGTGTTTACCTGAAACCTCTGTATTCTTATTGACCAGTGTCACCCCATTAAATTTAATTTCTAAATAAATAATGAAAATAATTTAACAGAAGCCAAAAATCCAAACTAGATGTAGCTAGAAGAGGACCCCAGACGATTCTCAAAGATACACCCTGGAGTACACACTACATTTCCACTATGGTGAGATGGAGATTCAAATTATTAGAATTTAAGTGTTAAACCCTTAAATTCTGGAAGACTGACGCTCACATCTGCCTTATATTGCATACATCAAAAAAAAAGTTTGATGTTTAATCTGTTTCCCATTTTTAGAATAGCTTGAAATAGAAATGAATTAAATACTCAACAATAGAAAGATGTAGAAAAAAATAATGCAGCTGTTAGATGTAAAATATGCAGTCAATAAAATAATATTTACAAAGGATTTAAAATAAAATTATAAAAGATTTTACGTGGTTTAAGATGAAAACAAATGCTACAAATTGTATACACAGTAAAATTAAAACTCCGTTACTTAAATTTATCCTGTGTATATAGAAATGACTTGATTCTAAGAAATTTATTAATATACTTCCACCAATGAATAGATTAAAGGAGAGAATGCATTTATTTCCATAGATACTGTACGTACAACATTCATTCTTGATTTTTATCTCATTAACATAATTATAGATGTATACTTCCTTAATGTTATTTTCTATCTAAAGCCAAAAGCCAGGATCTTGCTTAATGTTGGATAACTAGTTATATCATATTAAAGACAGGAACAATTTTACATTGTTTAAGCTATACTAACTAGCTGATGCAATAGGCTTGAGAATTAGCAGCAGTCATAATAACCTAAATAAATGTCAATAGAGACTGATTAAGTAAATGCTAGAACAATACAATAATATCAAGAGACATTCGCAGGTAAAGGATTAATTTAATATTGCTGACATAAAAATGAAAAACAAGGTGCAATAAGTCCTTACTTAATGTCATTTGTAATGTCTTGGAAACTATAACTTTACAAGAAACTACATATAAAAAATTCATTTTGCCTGACCAAGCGGTGGCGCAGTGGACAGAGTGTCGAACTGGAATCTGGAGGACCCAGGTTCGAGACCCCGAGGTCGCCAGCTTGAGCGCAGGCTCATCGGTTTTGAGCAAGGCTCACCAGCTTGAGCCCAAGGTCACTGGCTCAAGCAAGGGGTCACTCGGTCTGCTGTAGCCCTCCAACCCCTGGTCAAGGTACATATGAGAAACTAATCAATGAACAACTAAGGAACCACAATGAAGAGTTGATGTTTCTCATCTCTCTCCCTTCCTGTCTGTCTGTCACTCTCTCTGACTCTTTCTGTCTCTGACACACACACACAAGAAAGAAAAATTCAATTTCACCATAAGCTAATTAACATAAATAAGAGTTAAGTTCCTACTGCATATTTCTAGTCACAAGAATCTCACCAAACTTCTAAATAAAGACCCAAAACACTTCTAATAAATATTGAAATAAATGTGAGCTATAGAACACTTGAGAAAGATGAACAAAAACAAGTAAGAGAATGATTTTCTGACCTGCTTATTCAAGGTGGTGGGTGGCAGGAGCCTATCCCGGCAGCTCAGGGCACCAGGCAGGGCACCCAACCTGAACAGGACGCCCTTCCATCACAAGGTGCACCCACACCTGCGCTCACTCAGCGGGGATAATCAAAAATGGCAGTTCACCTCACGTGCACGTCTTTGGGATGTGGAGGAAAACTGAGTCCACAGAGAAAACCCACACAGACATGGGACAATGTGCAAACTGCACAGTGTCCCCAGCTCAGAATCAACTTCCTTTTTCTCATCAACGTTATAACAGAACCATATCAATCGTGGATGGACGACATAGAGCATTGAAAACATTGTATATAGCAGGGGTCCCCAAACTTTTTACACAGGGGGCCAGTTCACTGTCCCTCAGACCATTGGAGGGCCGGACTATAAAAAAAAAACTATGAACAAATCCCTATGCACACTGCACATATCTTATTTTAAAGTAAAAAAACAAAATGGGAACAAATTCAATATTTAAAATAAAGAACAGGTAAATTTAGATCAACAAACTGACCAGTATTTCAATGGGAACTATGCTCCTCTCACTGACCACCAATGAAAGAGGTGCTCCTTCCGGAAGTGCGGTGGTGGCCGGATAAATGGCCTCGGGACCACACGCGGCCCGCGGGCCATAGTTTACTTCTATTTGTACAGGAAAAAAAGGGAGTTTGTATGCACGCAGATTTTCAAAAGGAGATCTAAAACAGATGATAAGGGGAAGACTAGAATTTGGAAATTTGGTATGTGAGGGAAATTTTACATTTAAATTCCATTTTACTGTTTGGATTTATGATGTGTAAGTATTACCTTTCCAAATGAAAAGAAACTAAGATTTAAAAGAAAAAAAAAACTTCACAGATCAAAAGGTAATAGGAAACCAAATATCCAATAATAGAAAATTGGTTAAATAAACTATGGTAAATGTACTTTATGAGACTTTATGCCGCCATTAAAAATTATATGCATAAAATTAAAATAAAATAAGAATGTATGCTATATAGTGCTCAGTGAGTATCTGTTGAATTTATGAAATGGTGAGTCTCAAGTGGGAGGAGAAACAGGATAAAAATTGTGGATATTGAATAATCATGACTTTATACCACCATGCAAATATATATACAAAGAACAAAATGTTAGAAGGAAAGAAAGGAAAATGTAATAATTATGTTCTGCTTGGTGATCATACAATGTATAGTTAAAAACAATTCTTTCTATTTTTCTGATATTCAAAAATTTATATAATACACATACATTATTTTAAAATACAAGAATTATTTTCATATAAGGATGCAAGATGCTTTATTTGGTATTCTGGAGTAATGTGGAAAATAGCAAATAAATTGCTCCCCAAAGGAGCTTCATTGCAGACCCAGCAGGGTGGGCACAATTCCTTAATGTTCATCCTAAACCCAACTGTTGATTTTGAGTTTTACTTGCAAAATAAACAGCAAGCCGAAAGTAAAACACTGATAAAATTGAACTTGATCTGATTTACTCTAAAAGCAGAAACTTGCCTAAGGCACAATTCTTTAGGAAAACATTCCAGCAGCTAAAAGAAGGCTGTGAGCTTGTACTTAAACCAGGTGAATTTTCATTCATAAAATTCTTTCCAGCTCTTATTACAACATCATGAAAAATTAAAAACTGCTGCCCTTTGACTTTCAATTTAATATTTATATGCTTTGTAGAAAACAAGTGGCTACATAAAAAATGTATAAGGCGCTCAATGTTTGCTAATGAGATAAGTTTTCATAAATATATTTGAGGTCAACTGGAAGAATTTGGAAATCAAATCTTAGTAAAGAAAGAGATTTTGTTGTCTTTCCAACCTGTGTTTAGATGTCTACGGTATATGAATTGGTTGTTAGTTTCAGTGTTTACTAGTGACTGATGAATTTCACCTCACAGACTAAATATCCTATTCTACTGAAACCCTTGGTCCATTTAAAAAATTTTTTTCATAAGAGTGGTGCTCATCTTTATGCAAATCAGTGATCTGATTTTTCTCTTGCTAATTTATAAACAACAAAATATTTTCCCCTCTAAATTTGAATTATGTGTTTTAAAAAATAAGTGTCTAAAATTTTGAGAGAAATAAAACAAAAGCCCCATGGTTTCTTATCCTTCTCACATTAAGTATTTAGTAAATCTTTAGATGTTCTTAATCATCTATTTTTCCCCCAACGCACACATACACTCACATCCTAGGCAGCACACCTGTGTGTCCAGCCAGAATACCAAACATACCATCTCAGTCCCACTCCATTCCTTTGCTCATTATGTTTTCCCCAATACCTTATCTTCTATGGTTGGCCTGAATTGTTCTGTCTCAAGGTCTGTCATGAGGATACAGCCAAACCATCAGCAGATGCTGCAGTCACCTGCAGACTTGACTGGTATTAAAGAATCCACTCATAAGCTCACTCACATGGTTGTTGTCTGCTAGCCAATTCCTCCATTCCTCCCCAGAGTCTCTGAGATGCCTGTGTGTCTTCACACCTGGCTTCCTCCAGAGTTATTAATGAGGGTCTGGGGGGAGGAACAAGACGAAAGACACACAGGTGTGACTGCTCAAGGTGGAGAGTCCACTTGGAGGCTGGCTATAGAGCACCAGACTTAAGCCCAGACTGAGTCCAAGAGTCCCTTAGAAACGTTCTTTAATCTCATGCTTCCATGACTTTTTGCTTCTCAGAACACCTTTAGAACAATTTCTTTACCTTTCACTCTTAATATTGCCATTTAAAATTTTTTTTCTTTTTAATTAATCCTTCCCAGTGCAACATAAATTCCTTAAGTGCAGTAATTAAGACTCATTACATTTCATAATTCCTGTATCAATCTTAGCAATAATGGGCTTAGTAATATTTGAGATGCATGTACTTGAGTATGGCCTAGGTCAGAGGTTCTCGAAACTGAATGCCAATTAAAATAATATGAGAAGCTTTTAAAAAATACCAAAGTCCATGTGATAGCCCCAGATGGACCCTGGCATCCATATAAATGTTTTCCAAGTGATTCCACCAGGCAGTCAGTGGCTAGAACACTTCTTGTTTCAATCATAAGATTAAGAAGAACCCATTTAAAATTATGGTTTTAATTCATTATTTTACAATTCCACCAAACAAAGCACATGATATTTTTTCCTTTTTTTATTCAGTGAGAGGTAGAGGAGGCAGAGAGACAGATTGCCACATGTGCCCCAACCAGGATCCACCTGACAAGCCCACTAGGGGATGATGCTCTGCCCATCTGAGGCATTGCTCCATTGCTTAGCAACCGAGCTCTTAGCTCCTGAGGTGGGGACTATGAAGCCATCCTCAGCGCCTGGTGAAAACCCACTCCAATTGAGCCATGGCTGCAGGAGGAAAAGAGGAAGAGAGAGAAGAGGGAGTGGGAGGGTTGGAGAAGCCAGTGGGCATTTCTCCTGTGTGCCCTGACTGAGAATAGAGCCCGGGACATCCACACACTGGACTGAGGCTCTACCATTGAGCAACTGTCCAAGAACACATTTGCTATTTTTGACACAGTTCTTTTAATGAAAAGGATTGGGACACTGATTAAAGCTCCATCACCCTAATAGTGACTCTAGTTTTATTCCCATATATAGTTTTTACTTCATACTTCATCAGAAATAAAAATGTGCATAATTACATTTTCAAAATGTGTAATTATCATGTCATCTAATAGAAAAATTAAATCACTAAATATAATTTAAAAATTGCCAAAGAGTTATGACAATCAACTGAAAATGGTTACAACTGAAGGTCATAAAATTATGTCCAATAAGAAAATGAAAATGTATAGTTTGAAGATTGCTTTTAATCCAGCTCTTGAAGATCTGTCAGGAGAGGAAGAGTCTATTTCACTTGTAGTCCTGAAATCTTTGTCTCTTTTACATTTTCATGAGTTTTTTTAAATTCTCTTATCAATTCTCTTTCCAAAGCTCCCCATCATCCTCCCCAACCTGCCCCAACCACAATCCACAATCCTGAAAAGAATGGAGTGGAAAGGGAACCTTCTGATACAAAAGGCTTTTTTCAAAGACATGGCTTCTGTGGCTTGAGATGTCACAAGGAAGAGATTCTCCCCCCACACACAATGTACCAATTTATTGCCATATATTCTCTGCTGATGCTACATGTGCTTTTTAAAAATTATTTTAATTAAATGTATTGACATGACATTTATTAATAAAATTATTTATATATAGGTTTCAGGTGTACAATTTTATAATACATTATCTATACATTGTATTGTGTGTTCACCACCCCAAGTCAAGTCTCTTTCCATCACCATTTATCCCCCTCTACCCGCTTCTACCCACCCTTCACCTTCCTTCTGGTAGTGACCATACTGTTGTCAGTGTCTATGGGTTTTTTGTGTGTTTTTGTTTGTTTTTGCTTATTCTTTTCACCTTTTCGCCCAGCCCTGCAACCCCCTCCCCTCTGACAGCTGTCAGTCTGTTCTCTATAAGTCTGTTTTTATTTTGTTTGTTAGTTTATTTTGTTCATTCAATTCCATACATGAGTGAAACCATAAGGTACTTGTTCTCTGACTGGCTTATTTCACTTAGCATAATACTCTCCAGGTCCATCTATTGCAAAGGGTAAGATTTTTCCTTTTTATGGCCAAATAGTATCCATTTTGTAAATGTACCATAGCTTTTTTATCCAGTCATCTACTGATGGGCACTTGGGCTGCTTCCAAATCTTGGCTATTGTAAATAACACTGCAATGATCATAGGGGTATACATATTGTTTAGAATTAGTGTTTCAAGTTTAAGATAAATTCCCAGAAGTGGAATCACTGGGTCATAAGGCAGTTTCTTTTTCTTTTTTAAGATTTTATTTATTCAGTTTAGAAAGGAAAGAGAGAGATAGAGAAAGGAGAGAGAAGGGGGAGGAGCAGGAAACATTAACTCCTATATGTGCCTTGACCAGGCAAGCCCAGGGTTTCAAATTGGTGACCTCAGCATTAACAGGTCAAGGCTTTATCCACTGTGCCACCACAGGCCAGACGGCAATTCCATTTTTAATTTTTTGAGGTAACTTCATACTGCTTTCCACAGTGGCTGTATCAATCTTCATTTTAACCAACAGTGCACAAGGGTTCCCTTTTCTCCCTATTCTTGCCAACACTTATTTGTGAATTCATTGATGGTAACTATTTTGATAGGTGTGAGGTAATAACTCCTTGTGGTTTTAATTTGCATCTCTGTGATGATTAGTGACAGCAAGCATCTTTTCATATGTTTATTGACCACCTTTGAAGAAGTGTCTGTTCAGGTCCTTTGCCTATTTCTTAATTGATTTGTTTGGTTTTCTTGGTGCTGAGCTTTATAAGTGCCTCATAAATTTTGGATATTAACCCCTTATCATATGTACTGGCAAATATGTTCTCCCTTCCAATGACTTGTCTTTTCATTTTATTGATGGTTTCTTTTGCTGTGCAAAGAAAGAGATTCTTTATTGTATATTTTAAAAAGTCAGCTATTTTCAGTCTCATATTTAATGGTGTTAGCCTTAGTTCTTTTTCCACTCCAATTCCCATCATCTAATTTGAAAAAATAAGTACTGAGCTCATTTACCTCTTTAAAATAAGATGCTTCTATGGTAGCAGAGGCTGTTTGAAAATGTTAACTAATTCAAGTCAGAGGCTAAAGTCTAGGACAATGATTCTCAAATGCTAGGGACATCCTTTACATTCTTCTGTAGAGTGCTTATCTGGGATCTACACCAGACTTAATCAGCAAATTGCAATATAAAATTTGCATCTAGGGACACCTAAAGAGATCAAGATGGAACTAAATTCTGCTCAACAGCTTGGCATTACAGGATATTTCTGGAGTCCTTCTCCCTGTCCAGCAAAAATAAGTAAGACTAACACATAGAAGGTATGTGACCACTAAAAGTGAACTGGGGAAAGGTAAAGTTGAAACACTTGAAGACAAAACAGAAATCCTGGCTATCATTGGTGTCCTTGATTAATAGGTGAAATGATGCAGAATTATACAGGGCTTAAAATAATGCTTAATAGTATACCAACACAGAACTGACCCAGGTCCTTTTCTCCTACCACCTCTACTAAAGACATCCAGACTAGCTCTGTTTCCCCCCATGCTAAAAAGCTTAAGAGCTAAACTTTACTTCATGGCTGAAAATGAACACAATCATGTCAGATTGTGTCTCTATTTTTTCTCATACTAGGCCAAATTATTTTGACTGAAAGTTATGGAGAGCTTATTTTTTAAAAGGGACTTCATTTCCAGCCCTGGCCAGTTGGCTCAGTGGTAGAGCATCAGCCCAGTGTGTGGAAATCCTGGGTTCGATTCCCAGCCAGGGCACACAAGCGAAGTGCCCATCTGCTTCTCCACCCCTCCCCCTCTCCTTTCTCTCTGTCTCTCTCTTCCCCTTCCGCAGCCAAGGCTCAATTGGAGCAAAGTTGGCCATTTTCACTGAGAATGGTTTCATGGCCTCTGCCTCAGACGCTAGAATGGCTCCGGTTGCAATGGAGCAACGGCCCAGATGGGCAAAGCATTGCCCCCTGATGGGCTCATGCAGAGGTCTGTCTCTCTGTCTCTCTGTTTTTAACTTCAGAAAAATACAAAAAAAGGGGACTTTATTTCCTCTAAAAATCATAGTTTAGCAATTTTATTTTATTTTCCCACTGAATTTTATAAAATAGAACAAAATGCAATAAATTGTTTATATAACTGTCCAAACATTGCTGTACAACCTATCAATGCAGTCAAAACAGAATGATAGCCTGCAAACAGGTCCAGAAAGCAAATGCTTTAATTGTTCATTCAACTGATGAGTGAAAATCTTAGGCAATAGAGCTCTAAGAGTATTGACGTAATATATATGAATGTATCGATTTTAAACCTGCACACTGCTGAGAGGTTCTTCCTCTAATAGTTAAATATAATCGGCTACAATTAAACATAGCTATCATGTTACCCAAATTCATTTTTTTTTCCAAATTCATTTATTACATATTTTAGCTCTAATCATTTGGTTAAGAAAACTAAGAAGAAACAATTGTGACTTAATGACTGATAAGTCCAAGATGTGAGAGCTTCTTAAATAGGCAAAACACACAGACTGAGACTCACATAGAGCTGTATTTGGAAACTGTTTTTCCTGAAATAGGCTTTAATAATCTATGCAAATTGGAACAAGCCAAGCCAAGTGGAGATAACCTCTATCGTGTTTAATGCAATGTCTCAAATGAACTGGCACCACAAGTGAAGGTGATGCTGTGAAGCCAATGTTTCCCCATTTTTCCCGCTGGAAATCACTCAGAGCAACACAGAGGAGGAGATATAATATTACAAACTGAAACTTCTGTTTATTTTTATTTCTTTATTTATTGCAAAGCAAGTACTAAATGAACTTTAAAAAAAAGTGTAAGGTCTCACAAGTATGTGTGCACAGGCCCAGGAGAAAGAATATTGTAGCTTCAGAATTCAGAAAGAATCAGCAAAACACACTTTGTGCTAAAAATAAATAAATAAGTGAATAAATAAATAAGGGGCGCTCTCTGAGATGCAAACCCCAAAGGCCTTGGGCGTAAGGATGGAAGAAGGATGCCTGTGCTGGGGCAGAAACCGCTCCGGATCTGGTTTACTGCCGAGAATCAAAACAATGGCACTAACAAGGCATCATGAAGATTGGCAGTATTTTCAGAAAGAAGTCTTTCTTGCAGAAAGTGAGGGCAGGATTTAGCACTTTAAAAAACTCCCATAGTCCCTATCTTCATTGACTTATAAAACTGATCACTAGACACACTCATATACAAAATTGTGGCTTTCATACTTCATATAACTGTTGAACTATATTTTAATTCTACACATTTGATAATTCCCACAATACCTTGTTACTATTTTGCTTGAGACAGTCAGTTATTTTAAAATAATTTTTCCTAAAATTACCAGGGGTAGAAACTGTGAATGGTCAAATACCATAAGATAAATAAAATTCTCAAATAGAATTTTTCTCCAATAGTAGAAGATTATAAGGGTTTCAAAAATCAATTTTGTAAGAAAAAGATAATCCCATATTACTTAAATTATTCTAGTGCAGGCCTGATCTATGGTGGTGCAGAGGATAAAGCATCGCCCTGGAATGCTGAGGTCCCCTTTTCAAATCCTTGGGCTTGCCAGGTCAAGGCACATACACGAAGCAACTACTACAGGTTCTCCCCCTTCTTTCTCACTCTCCCTCTCTTTCTTTCTCTTCCCCCTCCAAAATAAAAAAATCAATAAATTATTCTAGTGTATACTAAAAGAAAGGAACCTTCTAAATCTTTTTTATAAAGTAGCCATGCCATTGATATCAATATATAGAATAGATTTCACACAAAATTGAGAACTAGTGATCAGTTTCACTAAAAAAAAAATCCAAACAAAATATAACAAACAGAATCCATCAGCACATTCCAAGAATAAGACAAGAATATGACTGAATGGGTTTGGAGTATTCAAGTACTACGAAGATGGTTTAATATTAAGAAACCTAATATAGATGTAAAATTGTGAGCAGAAAAACAAGAGAAAACTCACATAGTCATTCTGTTAATTACACAAAATATTCCCTGGCTGTAAGAAATACTCCAAATAATACTGGCTTACACAAAATAAAACTTGACTTCTCTCTCCTTAAATAGATTGAGCATAAGCAGTTCAGAAATGACATAGTGACACCCCAGTGTTGAGGAGCTAATAGACCCAATTAAAATTAGAGAATTATATTATCAAATAAAGTTAGGGTAAATAGATATTGGGGATATCAAATAGTGTCTGTCATAGTTTTCTGCATTAATGATGAAAATAAGACTTTTTTTAAATAGCAATTTTTTGCACATGTGAGAGAGAGAGAGAGAGAAAGAGAACGAAAGAGAAGGGGGGCAGACAGAAACAGACAGACAAGAAGGGAGAGAGATGAGAAATCAATTCTTTGTTGTGGCACCTTAGTTGTTCATTGACTGCTTTCTCATATATGCCTTGACCAGGGGGCTCATCTGAACCAGTGACCTCTTGCTTAAGCCAACGACCTTGGGCTTAAGCCAATGACCATGGAGTCATGCCTATGAGCTCACATTCAAGCCAGCAACCCTGTGCTCAAGCTGATGAGCCCTCATTCAAGCCTGCGCCTCAGGGTTTTGAACTAGAGTAGTCTGTGTCCCAGGCTGATGCTCTACCCACTGTGCCACCACTTGGTCAGGCAAAAAATAGCAATTCTTGATCTTTTTTTAATATGAAGTAAGTAATAAGATAAATGTAATAAAATCTATTAGCAGGGCATGTATCTCATTCTAAAAGTCTGAAGTGTAGTTAATAAAAATAATACTAGAAACATCCTTATTAAAACCAGAAATAATCTGACCAGGTGGTGGTGCAGTGGATAGAGCATCAAACTGGGATGTGGAGGACCCAGGTTTGAGACCCCGAGGTCGCCAGCTTGAGCGCAGGCTCATCTGGTTTGAGCAAAGCTCACCAGCTTGGACTCAAGGTCACTGACTTGAGCAATGGGTTACTTGGTCTGCTGTAGCCCCATGGTCAAGGTACATATAAGAAAGCAATCAATGAACAACTAAGGTGTCACAATGAAAAACTAATGATTGATGCTTCTCATCTCTCTCCGTTCCTGTCTGTCTGTCCCTGTCTATCCCTCTCTCTGACTCTCTGTCTCTTTAAAAAAGAAAAAAAGAGAAATAAGTAGGATATCCATGATGGTTACAATTTTTTTTAACAATTTTTTTGTAGGTACTAGTCATTACAAATAAAAATATGTGATTTAGAGAAATAAAATTTGTAAGGATAAAAAGAATGTACATATCACTTGTTTTGGTTATCTGTTGATGCATGTAGCCCACACTTACAGACTTAAAGTAACAACACTTATCTTTTATGATTCCTGGGTTAATTAGGCACTTCTTTTACTCACTAGAGTAATTAAGTATTTATAGTTTAAATCACTTAATTAGTAAACATTTCTGATATAAAATTCTAATACTAGATGCTGTTTAACTATTTAGAGAAATATTTTCAATACTGGGTAAATTTTATCTTTGGAGACTTTTGGCCATATATTCCCTCTTTAACATGGTTACCTGAAGAAGAAAATTAGGTCAATATTTATTTTGTCCTTTTTTAACTAAATGAGGGATATGATTCAAACCCAAGATTTTTGTGGTTAAGTATTTAGGCTGACTTTTCAACTTGGTTCACAAAGTAGTATTGTGACTCATACATTTATAGTTTCAGACTCCGAACAGAAGCAGAGGCTTGATCAAGAGCCCAGTATCAGTCAAATGAAAATATAGATGGATAAGCAAGGTTGACATGGCAGGAAAAATGGTGATGTTCTATATGTGAGCCTTCATTGGGAAATTTCTGGGCACATTTATATATTCTCTGGCTGTCACATGACATCATTTAAATTGATTATTTGTAGTTATTTTAAACTTAATTCATCAATTTTAGAGCTTTTTCCCCCCCAGACACATAAAACTGTTTCTATGTTTTATCCCATAACTTGTTTAAAGTATTTGGCTTACTTTGATGTGGAATATATTCAACTTAGAACCAAAAATATGAGTTATGTGAGATTTCAAACATGCTTTCCTAAGGTAATCTACTCCTTTCATCAGCAGTATTCTGTCTCCTCCCAAATATTAAGACTATTAAGATCCAACAGTTTAAAAAGAGGCAAATTGTTCAGTTGTTTGATGTTGAAAGGAACTATATTTATTTCTTGCTATCTCAGAAAACAAAGGACAGTAAATCTAGAATAATGATAATCTTTTGACATTATTTTTGTGAGGATAAGGTCCAACTCAAAAAAATAAATGTTACTTTGTTGTGTGCCCCTCATTTTCTCCTTTTGGAAACGGCCCCTTTTGTGTGTCACATGATTCTAGTAGAGGTGTCAATAAAGGAGCCACTTCCCGGCCCCAAAGTTTGCAGGTGCGTCAGCAGGAGTAATCAGAGCTCTTGTTCAGTGTCCGAGATGGAGAACTGGGGGTTGGGGGAGTGGCTGCCTCCTTGTACAGGTTGAGGCTAAAAACCATGTAGAATTGGGAATGTTAGGATACATTATTTTTCACTTTTTGGAGGGAGTGTGGCTGAAGGTGAAGCCGACAGAGGGACACAGAGGTGAGAGTGAGAGTGTGACAGGTAATTACACCCAAAGCATCATTCGAGCACTTGGATCAAACTATACCTAGATCATGGATTATAACTTAAAAATTTAAATAATAAGAAGAAATTTTAATTTTAGTAAACTATTTTTTAACTATTTTGAAAACAAACTTATTTTAAGGATATAATATTAAACCTAAAAATTTAAATATTACTCATCAATAGTCCTTATATTTCTTTTTTGCATGCCACAGTTAAAATCACATACAATTCACAAAAGTCTACAGTTCTGTATTGTTAGCATTATCATTCTTGTACATGATGTTTGTGTAGTTATTAGAATATCTTAATATATTTTACCCATATTTTACAAAAATTGAGTGGAAAACTAAAGAAATCTGTTATTATTAGTGCATTTACATAATTTTAAAATTTAAACAAAATCTTTTTTAAAGGTAACTGTTAAATTTTGAGTACTTTCACTTTACATGTATGTCCTGGATACTTTATGAGAAAAAATTAAGTGACTAATTCTACGTAGTGGCCTGACCAGGCAGTGGCACAGTGGATAGAGCATTGGACTGGGACACGGAGGACCCAGGTTCGAAATCCAAAGGTTGCCGGCTTGAGCACAGGCTCATCTGATTTGAGCAAGGCCCACCAGCTTGAGCCCAAGGTCGCTAGCGTGAGCAAGGGGTCACTCAGTCTGCTGCAGCCCCCAGTCAAGGCACATATAAGAAAGCAGTCAATGAACAACTAAGGTGCCACAACAAAGAATTGATGCTTCTCATCTCTCTCCCTTCTTGTTGTCTGTCCCTATCTGTCCCTCTCTCTGTCTCTCTGTCTCTGTCACACACACACACACACACACACACACACACACACACACACACAATTGTACATGGTGTGAAGACAATGAATACAACCAAAACAAAGTATATATAAAAAATCAATTACAAAAACAGATAAAATAATTTTAACAGCTAGCATACCCTACTAAAAGTATCTTGATAGCAAAAGGATTTTTTATTTACTCATTTTTTTTAAAAAAGCTAAATTTGATAACATATTGGAGTAGCTGAGAGTTACAAGAATAAAGTCAAAAGCCTCCATTGCAAGATAATTCAAAATCTACATATTGAAATGGACTGAATTTGTATAAAGAAGGAATCACATTACATTGAAGTAAATTGGTTACTATTCTCCTCACATCAGGAATTGTAGCACCAGCATAGAATTGAAAATGAAAGCATAAGCAAACAGTAATAAATTAAGCAATAATGAAACAAGTCATAATTTAATTTAGAATGTGTTTTAAATGATTAGCAATGTCTGTATAACTTCTTTTTAGCTGAGCAAACAACTGAAAATGTTAAGCTTTGAAATTCTTAAGTTCTTTTACATATATTAATTTAAATGATACAGGTACTTTATTCAACAAAAATTATCTACTGGAAAAACCCAATAACCTTATACAACAAAGCTTATTAGTTATTGCTACTTTAAATCATGACAATAAGTTATAAAATTTATTAGCTATCATCTATTTTTGCTTTAAAAATACTTGAAAGTATTCAAATAACTGTCTTCACTTGATAATTTTTTTCTCTATAAACATTTTGCTATAAATGAAAGTAAGCTATACTTTCTCAACTTCCCCCTTTCAAAATTATGCCTCTTTTTGTGTGTATCACTGATAACATTTTTGACATCATAAAAAGCATAGAGGCACAACTAACGAAAGAACTAACTTTATTAACGTAAATCTGAGTTTCTACTTGCACTAGTACACATTGTGGGAAAATGTTGTCAATTGACATCTAAAGCAGAGGATTAACATTTTTGTGCGCAGCGTATTTGAATAAGCTTATCAGTAAAGGGCATATTCACAAGTGCTGAGACTGTCTAGAGAGCCTAGAACTATGGATCCCTTTCTGACTGCGCCATTGCCAAGTTCGGGAAATGAGATTTCAATAGTCTGGGAAATGGTTACAGTTTAGGGATGTGGAGTTTTCCTTCCCGGTGTTTAAAGCACTAGTGCCCCCATGGCTTAAATTTTCTTCTCTGTGTATTACGCTGTAGAGGCAATGATTTGCATATCTCATATATTAAAACTATAAAATGCACATTAAAATATATTTTTTTTCCTCTAAGCTTAGTATACTTTACTCAAGTATTTCACCAATTTTACTAGGTCCTTTGTTTCCCTTTCCTGCGTTTATTTTAAACACTGACTGATAAAAACAATTACAATGCTAGGCAGCCAGGATAGAAATTAGTTGGTGTCTTTAAAACTAACTTTAAAAAGAAAATTTGTAAATGTCTCCTCAGAAAAAAACACCCCGTACTTCAAAGCTCATTTTCATTATTCCTCCCTTAGCATTTTCTTTTTCTTGCATGTTTTTCTGGAAACTGCACAGATGAAATTGTGTGAAACCACAAAGAAATCTGAGGTTACTAAAGAGTGTCGAAAGTTTTCTGTATCTCATATGCTCTGCTTTACAGAGAGTACTTCCCGACTTGAAAATATAATAATTGGCCCAAGATAGCTTTGGCACTTAAACAATGTTGTTTGTATTTGCAGTTAGAAGACACTACTAAAATTTTCATGTCAAAGAAGCAAATGTTTTCTACAAAACATTTAAAATTCTCATCCTTTTAATACAACAGTTTATTCATACTAAAAAAAATTTTTAATTAAGAAACAGAAGCCCTGAACAACACCATAAACCAGTTATAGAAAAATAATGAATTTTAAAAGTGTCATCACAGTGACTGGAATATATGACGTAGAAAATAATTACTGTGGAAAGAGCGTGAGATTGGAGTCAGCCTGCACTGGTCTTAAACATTGAGTATAGCTCAGGACAGTAATGCTGAGCCCACTCTCTTCATCTCTGACCTGGGAATAATGTCACTGGGCAGTTGTGACAATTAAGTGTCACTAAACTTGCAAAGCACATAGCAAAATATCTGACAAATAGTAGATAGGGAAATGTTTCCCACTCCTGACAACATAAAGAGTCTGCCTTCTGTACTTAGTGCACTTTTATGACTAACGGGATTTCCACCTGGGATGTTCGTCTGGAAGGACATAACATTGCAAGAGGGTTTGGGGAAGTAAAAAGATGTAAATATAATAGAACAGGGAATCATCTACAGGTAAAAAATTACGGCATAAGACTTCTTCCTAAAGAAAAAATTAGAAGCATGGGTTTATTCAGTCGTTAGACAGTTATAAACGGCGTATTCTTTGAAAGCTTTGCTTTAGCTGTTAGGAACCACTAGAATCTCCGAGTGCTCTCTTACTGTAAATGCAACTTGAGGACAGTAATGCGAAAAAGAACTAACCTTGCACCCACCATCAAGCAGGACTGTTGGTCCAAATATAAACCATGGCATCGAGTAAAAAAAGATGTTCTGAAGTTCTCCCACTTAAACTTCCATTATGTAAGAAACAATGACTGTTCGCCTAAGCTAGCACTACACAAAGCTCTGCCCAGAAAGGAAGTTCGAGTAGATGCTATAGGAGCAATACCCACCAGGGCAGCAATTTCCAACTTTTTCATCTCATGACACATGTACACTCATTACTAAAATTCTGCAGCACCCCCCAAAAATATTTCATCTTTTTTGCCAATTTGACAAAAAAAAAAAAAATAGGTATAAAATTTTGATGCACTCATGCCAGATAGCTATTCTTGTGTTGGCTGCTGTTCATTTTTTTTTTTATTTGACAGTTTCAGAAAAAAGAGGTCAGTACCCCTAACTAAGTTTTAAAATTCTCGTGGCACACCAGTTGAAAATCATTGCTCTTGGGCTGTACTCAAACAAGAATGACTAAGCATAAAGGTCTCTCACATTTGAAAACAATAACAAGAACAAACAACAAGAATAAAAATCATTAGATTTCACTTCTGGTACTCAAGACAAGTGTAAGAAAGTAAGTATGGAGTAAGGATTTTTCATTTTGACTCATATTCCCAGGGCTCATTTTTTTATCTCTTCTTGACTTCTTCGTTTTGTTTTTCTTAAGTGTTCCTTTCCATTGACAGGCTTTTGTCATTACTTAGGAACTACTAGAACTATTTCAATAATCCTTAGTAATGCAAAAACCTAGAATTGGACTGCAGTACTTAACAACAAAAAGAAGTAATAAAAAAAAAAACCTGTAAAAATTGACCTAGCCACTGACTTGGTTGAAGAGAAGCAATTTTCTCAATCCCATAAAACTATTTTAGTGTGTTTGACATGCATTCTTTGTTCTTCTAAAAATGTATTATGAATGATTTTACTTATATGTAGAGTGTAAAGAACAAAAAAGTGAAACAAATTTATAGATATAGAGAATAGACTGACAGCTGTCAGAGGAGAAGGGTGTTGGGAGGCTGGGTGAAAAAGATAAAGGGATGAAGCAAAACAACAACAACAACAACCCCTCATAGCCTGACCAGGCAGTTGGGCAGTGGATAGATTGTTGGCCTGGGACACTGAGGACCCAGGTTCAAAACCCCGAGGTCACCAGCTTGAGCGCAGGGTCACTGGCTTGAGTGTGGGATCATAGACATGATCCATGGTCACTGGCCTGAGCCCTAAGGTTGCTGGCTTGAAGCCCAAGGTCACTGGTTTTAGCCCAAGATCACTGGCTTGAGCAAGAGGTCACTGGCTCTGTTGGAACCCCCCCAGTCAAGGCACATTTGAGAAAGCAATCAATGAACAACTAAAGCAATGCAACAAGTTGATGCTTCTCATCTTTCTCCCTTCCTGTCATCTGTCTCTCTCTCACTAAAAACAAACAAAAACCACCACTACCACCACCACCACCAACAAAAGAACCTCAAAGACACAGACAACAGTAAGGTGATTACCAGAGGGAATGGGAGTAGGGAATGGTAGAAGAGTGTAAAGAGGAGATAAATCATGACAGGAGACTTGACTTTGAATGGTGAAAACAGAAAACAATATAGAGATAATATATAGAATTGTACACTTGAAACCTATATAATTTTGTTAATATCACCCCAATAAATTCAATAGAAAATTTTAAAAAGGCATTTCACTTAATGACTACGATAAAGCAATAATTATTCATTTTTATAAAATTTCAATTCCTAAATATTGTATATGCCCTTCTAATATTATATGAGATCAAATGGGAAGTACACACACACACACAAAAGAACACTTTTACTGCATATCAATGTGTAAAGTTGCCTCAACCAATGGTACAAGTTTAATTAGTTGGTTTTTTACTTGGAATCCTATTTTCTTTTCTTTTTTTTATAAAATTTTTATTAATTTTAAAGGGGTGACATCAATAAATCAGGGTACATATATTCAAAGAAAACATGTCCAGGTTATCTTGTCAATCAATTATGTTGCATACCCATCACCCAAAGTCAGATTGTCCTCCGTCACCTTCCATTTAGTTTTCTTTGTGCTCCCTCTCCCCCTCTCCCTCCCTCCCCCCTGTCCCCATAACCACCACACTCTTGTCCATGTCTCTTGGTCTCATTTTTATGTCCCACCTATGTATGGAATAATGCATCTTGGTTTTTTCTGATTTACTTATTTCACTTTGTATAATGTTATCAAGATCCCACCATTTTGTTGTAAATGATCCGATGTCATCATTTCTTATGGCTGAGTAGTATTCCATAGTGTATATGTGTCACATCTTCTTTATCTAGTCATCTATTGAAGGGTTTTTTGGTTTTTCCATGTCTTGGCCACTGTGAACAATGCTACAATGAACATGGGGCTACATGTGTCTTTACCTATCAATGTTTCTGGGTTTTGGGGGTATATACCCAGTAGAGGGATTGCTGGGTCATAAGGTGGTTCTATTTTCAGTTTTTTGAGGAACCACCATACTTTCTTCCATTATGGTTGTACTACTTTACATGGAATCCAATTTTCTTGAAAGAATGACTAACATAATATGGTTCTTCAGACTTAAGTATTTGGCATACATTATCTGAAAAAAACAAATTGCTACTTTGAGAAAAACAACAAACATTTTTTTTTGTCAAAGGATAAAATTCAAGCTTTAAGCAAAACTTAGAATATTAGAAAACTTGTATCAGCTACCATGAGCTTGACAGCTTTTTTTTTGTATTTTTCTGAAGCTGGAAATGGAGAGAGACAGTCAGACAGACTCCCGCATGCGCCCGACCGGGATCCACCCGGCACGCCCACCAGGGGCGACGCTCTGCCCACCAGGGGGCGATGCTCTGCCCCTCCGGGGCGTCGCTTTGCCGCGACCAGAGCCACTCTAGCGCCTGGGGCAGAGGCCAAGGAGACATCCCCAGCGCCCGGGCCAATGGAGCCTTGGCTCCAATGGAGCCTTGTCTGCGGGAGGGGAAGAGAGAGACAGAGAGGAAGGAGGGGGAGGGGTGGAGAAGCAAATGGGCGCTTCTCCTATGTGCCCTGGCCGGGAATCAAACCCCAGTCCCCCGCACGCCAGGCCGACGCTCTACCGCTGAGCCAACCGGCCAGGGCCGAGCTTGACAGCTTTTTAACACATGGAAGACATTTCTTGAGTAAAGAAAGGTGAATGTATAATGATGTGTCAGCATTTGGAAGATCTGCGTAACTCAATAAACTTGCATGTTCCACATTATATGATGATGTTATATTATCACATATATTATATTATCATATATATTATGATGATATTTTGCACATGAGGCCCTGGCTGGTGGCTCAGTAGATAGACCATCAGCCTGGCGAATGGATGTCTCAGGTTTGATTTCTGGTCAGGGCACACAGGAGAAGCGATTATCTGCTTCATCCCCTTACTCTCTCTCCTTTCTTTCCCTCTTCCTGTCCTCCAGCCAGTGGCTCGATTTGAGCATGGCCCTGGGTGCTGAGGGTAGTTTCCACGGTGCGATAGCCTCAGGTGCTGAAAACAGCTAGGTACTAGAGCATCTGCCCCAGACAGGGATTGCAGGTAGATCCCAGTCAGGGTACATGTGGGAGTCTGCTCCACTATCTCCCGTCTTCTAAATATTAATAATAATAAAAAAATAATAAAAAAATATTTTACACATGAGTAAAAGATGGATTCAAAGTACAGAATAGACCAATTGATTGCCATATACCAGAACATAAAAAATTTCATTTGATTTCAGATTCTACACTTATTTATTTCAAATTTTTATTGTGGTAAATTACACATAATACAAAATTTATCATCTTAACCACTTTATGGGGTGAGTTCAGTGGTATTACATTCATAATGCTATGCAACATAACCACTGTGAGGGGCTTCCTAGCTGATATATTAAATCAATAATATGAGATTATGACCTGCTGAATGAAGAGGCATGTGCCACCCACAAGAGGTTGACAGGTAGCTTCCGCAGCATCAGAGCTTCCACTCTGGGGACATGAAAACCCCAGGGGTCATTTTATTTAAAGGCTGTTTCAATACCCTCACTTAAAGAAAGTTAAGTCACAGGATTTATCACTTACAGATCCTAGGAATGAGGGAGGTGGAGGGGAACCATGAGCCAGGGAGGGGCAGTTCTCCATCCCAGGTCAGGAGCCGGTGGAATAGAGGGCGTGATAGCAAGTACCTATCAGTTACTACTGTAAGGTGGTTGGGGCAGAGGTCACTAACTTTTCGTGGGCTCAGCTCTTTAGGTGATTATTTTAAAAGCTACTCCAGTAAAAACAAAGGACTTTGAGGTAGGAACCCTGAGCTCTGGTCCTGTTCAACTGTCTCAATTCTGGGTGTGACCAATGTTGTCATACTGTAAAATACCTAGGAAGCAATTCAAATAGTGCTTATCACAGCAAGTCTTCTCATCTTTCTAGAAGTCTATCTTGTAAAAATGTATATTAAACTATAACTCCCCATTCCCTCCTAACCCTAGCCCTTGGGAAACATTATTCTAATTTCTGTCTCTATGATTTTGACAACTCTGAGGAATACATATAAGTGGAATCATACAGTGTGTCTTTTTGAGACTGGCTCATTCCACTTAGCCTAATATCCTCAGGGTTCATCCATGTTGTAGCATGTCAGAATTTCCATCTTTCGAAGGCTGAGGAATATTCCACTGTACGTACATAGCACATTTTATTTATCCACTTGCCATCTGATGGACACCCAGGCAGCTTCCGTGTTTTAGCAATTGTGAATAAAGCTGCTTTGAACATGACTGTACAAATACAACTAATTTTATTTTTAATAAACAGTTTTGAGGTACATTTGACATAAAGTAAATTGCACATACTTCAAGAGTACAACTGTAGGCCCTGGCCGGCTGGCTCAGTGGTAGAGCGTCGGCCTGGCGTGCAGGAGTCCCGGGTTCGATTCCTGCCTAGGGCACACAGGAGAAGCGCCCATCTGCTTCTCCACCCTTCCCCCTCTCCTTCCTCTCTGTCTCTCTCTTCCCCTCCGCACCCGAGGCTCCATTGGATCAAAGTTGGCCCGGGCGCTGAGGATGGCTCTGTGGCCTCTGTCTCAGGCGCTAGAATGGCTCTGGTTGCAACAGAGCGACACCCCAGATGGGCAGAGCATCGCCCCCTAGTGGGCATGCCGGGTGGATCCCGGTCGGGCGCATGCGGGAGTCTGTCTGACTGCCTCTCCGTTTCCAGCTTCGGAAAAATGAAAAAAAAGAAAAAAAGAGTACAACTGTATACATTTTGATGTATATGTAGTAAGCATATCCATCACCCCAAAAGTTCTCTTTGTAACCCCTCGCATTCATCCTTCCCTGCTCCTCCAATCCCCAAGCGGTCACTGATCTTTCTGCCACAATACGTTAGTTTGCATTTTCTAATTTTAGATAAATCATAAAACTGTTTTTACCATTTTATATTGCCATCAACATGAAAGTTCCAGTTCCTTTAGATGTTACCAATACTTGGCATAGTCTTTTTTATTTCAATCATATGTAGTGATAGCTCATTGTAGTTTTTTCATTTTCCTAGTGACTGGTGATGATGAACTTTCTCATGTGCTTATATGCCATCTATATTTCTTGATGAACTGGCTGTTCATATCTTTTGCTCTCCCTCCCTTTCATTGGGTTCTTACAGTTGAGTTTTAAGAGTAATTTATGTTTTCTGACACAAGTCCTGAATCAGTACGTGATTTGCAAGATTCTTCTCCTTGTTTGTGGATTGTCTTTTTTATTTTTATTTTTTGATGGTGTCCTTTGAAGCACAAGTATTTAATTTCAATTAAATTCAAGTTAACTTTTTTTTAGCTAAGAAATTGTTGCCTACTTCTATGTTTTCTTCTAAGTTTTATAATTTAAGCTTACATTTATGCTGATGATCCATTCTGAGTAATCTTTTATATGGTGTGAGGTAGAAATTGAATTCTTTTGCATGTCAATATCCAGTTGTCCTGGCACCATTTGGAAAAGACTGTTCTTTCCCCTTCAATAGTCTTTGCATCCTTGCTGAACATTTTAGAAGTCTTTTGAAGAGCAGAAGCATCTTAATTTTGATGAATTCCTACCCATCGATTTCTTTTATAAATTGGGTTTTTGGTGTCATATTTAAAACAACTTTGGGTAAAGTCAGTTTTCTTATGTTTATAAAGTTTTGTATTTAGATCTATGATTTTATTTATTTATTTTTGTATAGCATAAGGTATAAAGTGGAGTTTTTTGCATATGGTATTCAACTGTTACAGCACAATTTACTGGAAGATTTACTGTGTTGCCTTTGTTACTTTGTCAAAATTTACTTGTCTATGTATATGTAAATCTACTTATAAACTGTTTCACTGATCTTTTGTCTAACTGGATGTCACTACTAGTCACAATTTCTGTAGCTTTATTTACAAGTCTTGATATCAGGTAATGTTATTGTTTCAAGTTTATTCTTTCAAAGTCATGTTTGGCAATTCTAGGGCCTCTGCATTTTCACATTAATTTTAAAAATCTTTTACCAGTTTCTACAAAAATTGGCTGACATTATGATTGGCATTATGTCAAGTCTATAGAATTGGGGAAAACTGATATCTTAATATTATCTTCTGAACCATGAATATGGTATATCTTTTCCTTTAGTTAGATCTTTCTGCATTTAGATTTCCCAGCGTACAAGTCTTCCACATCTTCTGTTAGATTTATCTCTAAGTATTCCATATTTTTAAAAGCATTTGTAATTTTACAATTGTATTTTACAATTTCATTTGTTACTAGTATGTAGAAATGTAATTTACTTTTGCATTTCAATATTGTATCCTGTAACTTTGGTAAATGTAGCATTTCCAGTAGCATATTTTTATAGATTATATTTTGTTAATAGGTGATCATCTTATCTGCAAATATAGTTACATATCTTCTTTTCAATCTAGATGATTTTCACCTTTTTCTTGCCTTATTTTTTTTTTCTTTTTTTTTTGTATTTTTCCGAAGCTGGAAACAGGGAGAGACAGACAGACTCCCGCATGCGCTCAACCGGAATCCACCCGGCACGCCCACCAGGGGGCGACGCTCTGCCCCTCTGGGGCGTCGCTCTGTTGCGACCAGAGCCACTCTAGCGCCTGGGGCAGAGGCCCCAGCGCCCCGGCCATCTTTGCTCCAATGGAGCCTCGGCTGCGGGAGGGGAAGAGAGACAGAGAGGAAGGAGAGGGGGAGGGGTGGAGAAGCAGATGGGTGCTTCTCCTGTGTGCCCTGGCCGGGAATCGAACCCGGGACTTCTGCACGCCAGGCCGACGCTCTACCACTGAGCCAACCGGCCAGGGCTTCTTGCCTTATTGACTCTACAGTACAATACTGAAAACAAATAGAGAGAGCAAACATCACTGTCGTTTCTAATTTCAGAAAGGAGACAGGTTTTCACCATTATCGTTACCTGTTATTTTTTTTTGTAGATACCCTTAATCAGGTCGAGGAAGTTTCCTTCCAATCTATTAATTATGCATCTTTCTTTGTATATAATGTGGTGTTTGCTTTATTAAAATTTTGTTTCAATTTTTGCATTTATATTCATGAGGGATATTGAGTTTTAGTTTTCTTTTAATGTCTTTTTCAGGTTTTAGTATCTGGATAATACTCACCTCATTGAATGAGTTGGGAAATAGTCCACCTCTTCAATTCTCTGGAATTGTTTGTGTAGAATTGCACTGAACAGGCTAAAGGCACTCTAGAGAAAGCAAATGGTAGGCAGGGAAGAACTGAAGCAAAGGTAGAGCTATCCAAAGCATATAGTAAGAATATAGTGCAGTTACTTTAAAAAAATTCTAAATTCTTCATTTCTTACACAGGAGACTTAACTAACAGTTATGTGCTGCACAACATTTCAGGCAACGATGGACCACATATATGGTGGTGGTTTCATACACTTGTAAAGGAGCCGAAAAATTCCTATTGCTTAATGACTTCATAACTATCTTAATGTGGTAGCACAACAAACACTAACCCAAATAGTTAACATTGCATTATAATTGTCTATAGTATCCAGTCTAGTAACATGCTATACCAGTTTGTAGCCTAGGAACTGTAGAGGAACAGAATTTGTAACTCCAAAATATATCTCTTTGGTATAAGGATTATTTTAGGCTGGGTAATTTTAAGAAATAGTAGATATGGGAGAAGTGCTGAAAACAGAGTATAAGTTACCCTTTGTAAAAGACATTTGTAAAGAAAATCTCTAATTGTAAGGGCATCTCCCTTCCTGTACAAGAGGCAGATAACATGATATCTAGAAACTCTTACCAATGCAGAAGGCAACCACTTAAATCTGCGTAACAACTTTAGCCTTGTCTACAGTGCTCTTCCTGATACCCTCCCATAACTGACTCTCCCGATACCCTCCCATAACTGACTCTCCCACTCTCAACATCTTTTGTCTTCAGCTGAAAATGGTATTGAAGATGGTGGTTTCAGCCATTTTGGCAAGTTACTCAATTTTCCTGGGTTTCTCCCATGTATACAGGAAATATACAAGCTATTCAATTTTTTAATTTTCCCTATTATTCTGAATTTATTTATAGGGATGTTTCAGGCAAGATCCCAGAAGGTTAGGAGATAAATTACTTTTCCTCCCTACAGAGAAAAAGCCTATATCACATACCCTAGGTGTGTAATAGGCTATACCATCTATGTTTAAGTAATATTCTGTGATGGCCACACAATGACAAAGTCACTTCCTTTTTTTTGAAAAAATCACTTAATGATGCATTTCTCAGAATGTATCTCCAACAAGTGGTGCGTGACTGTATTTATTTAGGTTATTATATTTTCTTAGACAAATAATAAAGGTTACCTAGAATGTTTTAGTCTACTATATAGGGGTGAGAAAAAGTAGGTTTACAGTAGTGAGAAGCATGTCAAAATATTAATGACAATAAAGAACTCAGTGCTAAAGTGTGCTTGAGAATAGCAAGTAGACTACATGAATGTGTTAATGAAGGCCAGCAATTTGAGTACTTTCGAGATTGTACCTAAGTGCACTGAGCCATTGTGACATTCTTTTGAGTTAATAAAACTATTATAATAATCATAACCTGTATGTCTTTTTCCATATGAACTGGAAACCTGCTTTTGCCCACTCTGGTTTATATGAAAACATAGTTTCCAAAATGATATGCCTCTATCTAGAACTACCTTAAAAATGCACTTAATTATTTCCATATTGCCATTGCTCAAAGGTATCTGAGTAGTGGTGGACAATCTAATAGGTATTGCATATCTGCCACTTTCCTCAGGTCTAATGCCATTTGGGATGAATAAAGCACCCTCACTGCCTTCACGCCCTCTGGTCAGATTTTACTTCAGGCTTAGCAAATTCTAAACCGGCAAAAGAAAAAGGAAGAGTAACAGAGAAGAAAAAATTAATAAAGTCAGTAAATTAATTAAGAGAAAATTACAGTTATAGTAAAACAGAAAAACTACGATCATTTTTATACCCTAGAATGACTCATTCTTTAATATAAGAAACAATTAGCATCATATTCAAACAATCCTTGATGCACTTTTACTTTTTTCTTTTTTTTTCTGAAGCTGGAAACGGGGAGAGACAGACAGACTCCTGCATGCGCCCGACCGGGATCCAACCGGCATGCCCACCAGGGGCCACGCTCTGCCCACCAGGGGGCGATGCTCTGCCCCTCCGGGGTGTCGCTGTGTTGCGACCAGAGCCACTCTAGCGCCTGGGGCAGAGGCCAAGGAGCCATCCCCAGCGCCCGGGCCATCTTTGCTCCAATGGAGCCTTGGCTGCGGGAGGGGAAGAGAGAGACAGAGAGGAAGGAGGGGGGGTGGAGAAGCAAATGGGCGCTTCTCCTATGTGCCCTGGCCGGGAATCGAACCCAGGTCCCCTGCACGCCAGGCCGACGCTCTACCGCTGAGCCAACCGGCCAGGGCTACTTTTAGTTTTATACTATAAAATATTTGATGCCACAGCAAACATGTTATTTTATGTACTAATACTCTGAAGGAAATGGTACAATTCTCTAGGTACCCATTAGAATGAAAGAAATGGTTCTAATCCCACTGTAGCTTCAACATGCCTTGTGACTTTCAGAATAACAGTATTCTCTCCTCACCTATACGAGAAAGCAGCTGGATCAAATGAGAGCTAAAGCTGCTGACAGTTCTAAATGTCAATGATGCCACAGTACTTATATAGCCAATCCACTTTTTTTTTTAATGAAAATTCTTAAATTAGCACTTTCCCTAAATTTGTTGGAAAATTTCTATAATGTATCACATTTTAGAAAATTCAAATCTATTTCAGACCAGAAATTGAAAACAGTAATTTTCTTACAAATAATTTGAGTCCTCTATTTCCTGCCATCCATGTTCCTAAGAAATTGTAAGTATTAATTACACTTCAGAAATGTATAAAAACCTTAAGGAACAGTTACTGAAAGTAAAACTGTGAAAAAAATAATAGTCTCCTTTAACTTAGTAAGTTGAAGTTTTGTAAGAGAAAGAGATAATCACAGTATTTAAAAAATATAACTACTTTTCTCTGTATAATTTTACTACATAATTGTTAACTTTCCTGAATTTCCAAAACACGCGCAAGTACTTTCACATACATCTATCTCCAAGGAAAGGTTTCACTGACCAATGCAAACACTGATTTATTAAATAAAGTAGAAGTCCATGCTTTGTAGCTCAGCATTAAATTTCTCACAGAGAAATCAAGAAACAATATTTCCTATCAGCGATAGTCAGCAATTGTCTTTGTTAAGTCTTCTAATATTTCCCCAAAGGAGTCAAGTGGGAGCTGCCTTTACAGATGACGCCTGTGCTTTGGCCATTCTTCGAATCAGGGCTTCTTGTCTTTTTTTCTGAATTTCTTCAGGAGAATACTTTCTATTTTTCTCTTCTTCCTCTAAAAATTAAACAAAATACAGATACTAGTTTTATATGCTACAAAGCCATTCTTAATATTAATTTTTACTTTTTTATTACCCAGATGTGCCACACTGGTTTGGCTGTTTAATCACACTAAACTACAGATACAATGCACGAAGCCAAAAGAAAACCAATCATCATTCACCTGCCCCTACGTGATCTACTCTTTTCACAGTATGATAAAATTCATTGGATTAAAAATGGAACATTTTGACTACCGAGCAAATAATTCTTGTAATTAATGACATCTAATTTATATAACAAGCAAATACATTTTAAAAACAAACTGGGATTTTAAATGTAAAGTAGTTAAAATATAATGAATTAAATTAGATACCAATACCTCAATTAGTATATTTATATGATAAAGTATATTCATATTCACCTCTATGGAACTCCAAGATTTTCATTTTGGCCATTCAGGAATAACATTTTAGTGTGTCAATAAACATGTAACTCACTGTCAGATATTATCTTTTTATTTGGAGGGTACATTCTATATAAACATTAGAAATTTATTTTAAAAAGCAGAATATATGAATAAAACAAATTTAAATGTTTTCTTAACATATAAAAATGTAAACCATTCTGATATATTCTTATGCAGCATACTTTAGATAAACACATTATAAAATAAACAATGTTTTAAATTAAATAAAAATAAGAAAGTTCTATTATAACAAAACATCTAGTTCTACCTCTGCCAAAATACTGAGTGCTAATATAATGAATTTAATTCTATAGTTAAATCACTTTGAGCTAAAATATTATATTATTAAAAAAAATCAAAATTTAAATAGCAAACTATTCCTCATTTAAATATTTTAAAATTAAGGCCATCACCTTAAAATATATTTAAGTGACCTTGTATTGTCGTAGCAAAACTGTTTATGTTGTAAAATTTGCCTTTCAGGGAGGTAAACAAGAATCTTAATACTGTCAGCAGAGAAGTATTTACACTGACATCTAAACAAAGGTTCAGAATTTGTTAAAAAAGACACCTCTCTTGTTAACTAAGGGAAATATATGTCCAAAATATATCACCTGTCTTCCCTTTCTTTCTTGGTATAATCTGGAAGGGTGTTCAGGGTAAGACATATTTGGAATAAACTCCCTAATAATCCTGATGCTTTTTATTTTCTAAACTAATTACCTCAGAGGGTAGCTCTTTCCACTTACAGAAAGATACTACAAGATACTTTAAAATTAGCTAGACTAATTATTTAATATTTTAGTCTCAAAACTGAGAATCATATCATAAGAAATTGAGAATACATATACAGAGTTTACATTCAATTGACCATAAATTTAGAGGGAACGTCAGTTACTAATCCATGATAACAGAAAAGAACATAGCTCCCTAAAATTGTCCTTACAGTTGGCTTGGTGATATTCTGGAAAACAATTTCAAAGGATATAATAAAGTCACACCATGAAAATTTGATTTAGAGAGAGTCATCCATTTCTCCCATCAGCCCTTCCTTTAACTCAATCTGCAATAAAAATACATAGCAAACTATTGCAAGGTACAAAGCAAGAGTTACTCTTACTTAAACTTTAACCTAAAGCAAGGGTCAGCAAATTTTTTTTTTTTGTATTGGGCCACAAAGTAAATGCTAACCTTCGAGGGTCATGTGGTATCTTATTCTAACTGCTCAACTCTGTCACAGTAGCATGAAAGCAGCCACTGACAATACATAAACAAATTATGTGACTCCATTCAAACACAAAATCGTACAGGGACAATAAAGTTAGAATTAATTATAATTTTCAAAAGTCATGAAATAATTCTTCTTTTGATTTTCAACCTTTTATAATATGAAAACTGTCTTAGCATCCTGGTTGTACAGAAACAACAGGCCATGGTTTGCCAAACCCTGTTTTATAGGAATGAGGTCCTTAAATGGGTTTTGTTTCAAAGAGAGTCACTGGAGAGCAGTTTGCCACATAGCAAAGTAAAAAGAAGTGGAAACAATAAAAAATATCAACAAGGTTAACATTCATTAGAATATCAGATGCTATTATGTCCACTCAGAGGAAAAACTGATAGGTAAACTAAAAGGCAGATTATTCATCCATAAAGAATGCACACAGGTTAGTAGATAGAAGTTTTGGGAAAACTCAAATATGCTAGAGAGATTTACTTTTTTTTTTTTTTGTATTTTTCTGAAGCGGGAAACGGGGAGAGACAGTCAGACAGTCTCCCGCATGCGCCGGACCAGGATCCACCCAGCACGCCCACCAGGGGGCGATGCTCTGCCCCTCCGGGGCATCGCTCTGCCATGACCAGAGCCACTCTAGCGCCTGGGGCAGAGGCCAAGGAGCCATCCCCAGCGCCCGGGCCATCTTTGCTCCAATGGAGCCTCGCTGTGGGAGGGGAAGAGAGAGACAGAGAGGAAGGAGAGGGGGAGGGGTGGAGAAGCAAATGGGCACTTCTCCTGTATGCCCTGGCCGGGAATCGAACCCGGGACTTCTGCACGCCAGGCCGACGCTCTACCACTGAGCAAACCGGCCAGGGCTGAGATTTAGTCTTTAATGGAATTATAAGTATATGTAGATACAGTCACTTTGGGAGTATGGGTCAATTAATTACACTTACTTGAATATAAATATTTCACATTATAGATGAACAATTCTTAAAGTTTCAAAATATCTAATTTGGGCCATAATGTAGAGATATATTCATTGTCAGTACCGATCAGACTATAAATTAATGTATCTTTTTGGAAGATCTGGTAATAGCCATCAAAATTCAAAACATCTACATCAATTTTTCAATAATTAACAGGTATAATCACAAGAGCATGCAGAAATTTATGTAGAAGGATATCCACTGAAGGATTGTTTGTAATGTAAAAAACAGCAACCAAATGAAACTTCCATCAACAGATATACAGTTAAATAAATTGTTACATCCCTATGATGATATACTATATAGTCATTAAAAGGACTGAAGCAAATCTCTACATACTAATTGGAAAAGATAGTTATAATATATTAAGTAAAGGCAAAACCAAGTTGCCAAGTAGTGGGTATATAATATATAAAAAAAATGGGAAAAGGCCTGACCAGGTGGTGGCACAGAGGATAGAGCATCATACTGGGACATGGAATACGCAGGTTAGAGACCCTGAGGTCGCCAGCTTGAGCGCAGGCTCATCTGGTTTGAGCAAGGCTCACCAGCTTGAGCCCAAGGTCACTGGCTCGAGCAAGGGGTCACTCGGTCTGCTGTAGCCCTCCAACCCCTGGTCAAGGTACATATGAGAAAACAATCAATGAATAACTAAGGAGCCACAACGAAGAATTGATGTTTCTCATCTCTCTCCCTTCCTGTTTGTCTGTCCCTATCTGTCCCTCTGTCTGACTCCGTCACAAAAAAAAAAGGGGAAGAGGACATGAACAGACACTTCTCCCAAGAAGATACAAATGGCCCACAGATATATGAAAAAAATGCTCATCTTCATTAGTTATTACAGAAATACAAATCAAAACTACAATGAGATATCACTTCACACCTGTTAGATTAGCTATTATCAACAATACAGGTAATAAGTTTTGGAGAGACTGTGGAGAAAAAGGAACGCTCATTCACTGTTAGTGGGAATGTAAATTAGTACAACCATTATGGAAGAAAGTATGGTGGTTCCTCAAAAAATTAATAGAACTAACATATGACCCAACAATCCCTCTAGTGGGCATATACCCCCAAAACTAGAAAACATGGGTACGTAAAGACACGTGCAGCCCCATGTTCATTGCAGCATTGTTTATAGTGGCCAAGACATGAAAACAGGTGAAATGCCCTTCAACAGAGGATTGGATAAAGAAGATGTGGTACATATATACTATGGAATACTACTCAGCCATAAGAAATGATGACATCAGATCATTTACAACATGGATAGACCTTGATTACATTACACTGTGTGAAATAAGTAAATCAGAAAAAGCTAAGAATTGTATGATTCCATACATAGGTGGGACACAAAATTGAGACTCATGGACATAGATAAAAGTGCAGAGGTTACCAGGGGGAAGGGAAGGGAGGGGAGGGAAGGTTGAGGGGAAGGGGAGGAACTTAAAGAGAAACAAAATACTGGATGATAGAAGATGATTTGACTTTGGGTGATATAGCATAATTGACTGTCCAAATGATGTGTTGATGTTTTCTCTAAATCAATGTACTCTGGTTGACCAATGTCACCCTGTTAAACTTAATTGTCTAAATAAAAAAAAATCCATCTATTTAAATCCATATTTATACAGACACACACACACATATATTCTTATACGCACAAAAAAAGGCTACATGATGTAGTCCAAACTGTTAGCAGTGGCTTTTCCTGGGAAACAGTTGTGGGAAAGAAGAAATAAAGGACTTCTATAATTATGTTTTTAAAAGTGGGAGGAAATCACTTAAATAGGAAAGTTTCAATAGTAATACTTACAAAAAAGCATGTTCTAGAATCTAAACAGAAAATAGTGATCTAATGGTAAAGAAAAAATTTTTTTTCTCATATTAGCACTGATCTACATAACAGATAAGAAGTCTAATGTCAGCTCCAAGTGAGGGAGACTAAGAAAATCTCTATATATAGTTAGCACTGCGTATTGGAGTAGGACAGAGAAAGTGGATAGAAATCATTTTGGAGGTGGTTAAGAACACACTGTATTTTAAAAGGACAACGGACAATGGCCTGACAGATGTGGTATATGCATGTGCCTTACTGGCGAAGGAAACAGCATCTGAAGCCATGAGGCTATGAGAAAGCACTGGGCATTAAGAAGCACTAGTAGTTACATCAGACATACTCCCTTTTAAAAAATATTATATTAGAGAATAACAGACCTTTCACATTATACTGCACAGTGTTCATTCAAATAATTGTTAAACATCTTCCAAGTAGCAGATGCTGTGTTTTGGCCTCGGTACTCACTGATAAGACAGTAATTATTATTTAATTGTGATTTTAAAAGGTGAAAGAAATAAGATGATAGAAAATAACAAGGAAAAGATTCACTTATAGCTTGTAAAAGGAAGGCCTCTGTGAGAGGGTAGGTAATACTTAAAGTGAGACCTAAGGATAAAAAATCACCAACTGAATGGTGGGAGTGGAGGGTGGAGTCAAATGTTGGGAAGATATTTTAATTGGGAATAGCAAAGCCAAAGTTGCCGAACTAGGAAAGAACCTATTTCTTTTGAAAACTGAAAGATGGCTGGTATAGTTGAAGCTTAGTAGGTAAGAGACAAAGAGGGCAGGCAAGTTAAGGAGAGATAATCAAAGGCCTTGTAGATCACAATGCAGTTTGATCTTTATTTGAAATATGATGGGCAGCCATTGAAGGCTGTGGTTAAGCATAGGAATGCCATGTTTGCCTATTTGTAAAAGATTATTCTGCTCTTTGGAGATTAGAATTTAAAGAGGACAGGTAAAAGAACTACAGTAGTCTAGCCAATAAATGTTGGTTTGGAAAGAGTGGTAGAGAGAAAAATGAGCAATTTTGATATATTTTTTTTGTGGCAGAAACAATAGAACTTGTTGATGGAAAGCAGAATTTGGGAAAAGAGGAATTAGAAGAATGAAAGATGACAGACTGAATAAATAAATTAGACTTCTTAGCACAACTAACAGAGTTTTATGTCTGAAAAGGTGTTTAATTAAAATGCTTTAAATTTTCAAATATTATTTACCTTAATGTTCTGCTAAACATAGGAGTAAGATTATTCTAGTTCCACAACGAGATAACACAATTTCACACAGTAATTTATAAACACCTCGCAATTTTCCAGAAAATAATTCAGAAACAAAATTTATTGAGTGCCTACTATATGCTAGTCACTGTATTAAATGTTGGTAAAGAATTTGATGCAGTCTTTTAAAGACAAAGATCTTCTACTCTTTGTATATATATTACAGCATAACTATTCACAAAAATCACTTTATGATGTTAGTTAAACATCAGTTTTTACATTACACGGTATCCAACAAAAAATTAGTTTGGCTACTTTCCAAAATACCTTTCAAAGAAAATGATTTTATACATACCTTTTGCAGGGTCTTTCAAAGATTCAGTCTTCATCATAGATTGCGGTTGAATAGCCTTCCCACACAATGAGTTAACATGAGTTTTGTCTTTCTCCAAACTCTGTGTAATTTTGGTATCAGAGATATTTCTTGTTATGCAATTTTGACTAATCTGGGAAAGATTCTGAGGATTTTTGATCTTTGTAAATTTATACTTAGAAAATCTATCTGCCCCAGTAAGGTCACCCTGACATCCATCTGTTATGGTCCTATGGGACATAGGCCCAGTATTCAACTTATTCTTATAAGTAGCTATTTCTTTATTCATATGATCTGAATTCACATTCAAACTTGAACTTCTTGTAAGAACCAATTTGGAACTACTCACTTGTATTGGAATATCAGTACTACTCCAAGAGACAGGCAGATTATTGATTTGACAATTTGAGTTCTTGGGATATATAGTCAAATTTGTTGTAGCACCTAAAAAACTTGGAGAATTTCCACAAACTTCCCCTTTCTGCATCTTCATTGATTTATTTATTTGTGAGCTATCTGTCAATGAAGATGAATGTGATGAAACATTGCTCAGATTCAAAGGTTTTGAATGTACCAACTCACTTCCTTGTTTACATGTACTAAATATGTTTTTGGCTCTATGTTTGGAACTACTATTAATCTCAAGAATACTTTCTGATGACATGCTGTCCTTTCTCACGTCTTGCTGCTGAGTTAGTCTTTCAATATCATCACATGCTTGGTATAGTAAGTCATCCTCTACATCATCAGCTTCCCAGGTATTCTCTAATTGATGACATGCTTTAACAATTTCATTGGCAAATGATGGATCATTCCAATCATCAGAAAAAGGACTGAACTTTGATGCATTAGTCTGATTTGCATTGCCCCAAGCAGCAGAGTCGAAAGGAACTACATTAGCAGGCATTTTAAAAGACTGATTAAAAATGGACTTATTTTTTTGTTCATTAGAATATCCTGTGTTCAAAGTAAACATTTTTCCAGAAGCATTTACATTAGAAATAAATTTAGTATGAATATCGTCCTTTAGTTTTGTCAGATCAGATGAAACTGCACAATCTTGAGTTTTGTCTTGAGTGATTTTATTGAAAGATTTCTCAAATTTCACTTTATTTCCAATGGAGAGTGATTTGTTTGATTTATCATTTGAATTTGTTGAAAATCTGTATTTTCCAGCATCTGTTAACTCATTGGTATGTTTCTTTGAAGAAACACCTAGCAAAATTTTTGAATCTCTAAACCCAGCATCTAGACTTATATTCATTTCTGAGTTACTTTTATCATTTTTATGGTTAAAGGTACAAATTTCCTTTTGATGAATCATCTGGGTTGTTTTAGGAGCAGAAAAAGGTTCAAACATTTCTATATTTTGCCTAACAAAAGGTTCATTTCTTAGGAAATTTTCCCACTCATTCTCAAAATCACCAGTAGTACATGCATCCATGTGCTTATTAAAAGCTTCTGGCTCTTTAGCACTGGAAGTCATATAAGATTTTGTTATTTCAGGAGTGTCTACTTGATGAGAGAGTGATGTTGGAGGTTCATCTGGCAGTTTTTCAGTAACCCAAGTTTCATGAGTAATGATTTTCACCTCCTTCAAAGCACTTTTCTTTTCTAAGGTAGTATTAATGGTGTTCCAAAAAGCATCTGACAGATCCTGGCTTAACTGTCCACTACATTTCTGAGTAGAACCATCAAAAATGGCATTAAAGGCTGCTTCAGCATTTTGGTCAAATGGCTTCTGACTGCTATATTGATCATTTACCATGGATACCTTGATGTTTTCTTTCATTGGCTTCTTTGTTATAGTATTATCCATTTCGGAAACTATATCATATAACTGTGTCTGTACATTATTTTTATAATTATTTAAAGTCTCTGCTTCTGAAATCATCTGGGTAAAATCATGATTTCCCTTGTTTTGCTCTTGAATCACATCAAGTTCTTCCATATTTTTATCAAATTGCTTAGCCAATTTCATAAGTTCTTCCTCCTGATTTTGTGTTTTTAACCTATTAAACAAATATTTAAAAAATTATAAAACAAGTTCTAAGTCATTATAAATTTTCAATTGTTATTTAACATATTTTAATAAGTAAAGACTTGAAATTTTTAACACATTACTGTTATTTTAAGTCCAAAATTTTATGTTAAAACTAAGGAAAAGTTTTTGACATATTCACAAAATTAAAACAGAATATTATTGAAAATATTTACTTCACTGAATGTCATAAAAGCTAAAAAGTTTGAACTTACTTTGTGCAGCTGGTTTTTGCTCTTGATTTTCCTCTCGCTACATTAGGAGTACAAGGAATAGCAGTTTCACCAATCCACACACCCAGCATGGAGTCGGTTGTTGGTTTTTCATCCTTTGGCAGAAGGGAAAAAAAGAGGTGTGAAGTACAAAGAAAGAGAGAGAGAGGGAAGTACAGAGAGAGAGAGGGAAGTACAGAGAGAGAGAGAGAGAGAAAGAGAGAGAGAAAAGAAGAAAACTTTACATTGAATTATTTTTCTCAAGTGATAAATTCTGGTAAGGTGATGGTTACTAAACAATCTCCAAAACAGTAAGAAGCTGGAGGGTGGTAATAGCAAGTTGCAAAAAATAATAACATTTATGTTTCAGAGAACAAAAACATTCAGAATTGCTAAGTCCTTGTTTTCAAAAATGTTAAGTTTTAGTAATTTGATTATTTAACAAATGTGTATTTAATAATAAAAGCACATTTTTATCAAAGGAAAGCTGATCAACTAACCGTAATTTTCACTCAGTAAGATGCACTTTTTTTCCCCAAAAGTGGAGGGGAAAATGCCCGTGCGTCTTATGGAGTGAATGTTCATTTTGTTTTAGCTGCAGCAGGTTCCCGGACAACTAGAAGAGTATTTAAACATTAAAGTCTCTTCTCATTTGTTAATAACAGTGGTAAGGGTTGTTAATACTGCCGTTGAGTTTACACAGTTGAAATATAATTGTGGTATATTTTATTAAATATTTTAACACACCATTTGGTTCAGAATAATATTTTTTCTTAATTTTCTTCCTTAAAATCCTAGGTGCATCTTATGGTCAGGTGCGTCTTATGGAGCGAAAAATACATTCTTTTTACTATGCCTTTCAGTTACTTGATTATATAAAACACTGTAGAATGAGTTTACGCATTAGTTTCAAACCAGAGTTTAAATGTTTTTCTACTCTATTTTTATAATATCTAGAATGAACATAAGTATCATACAAGGTAAAAATAATCTTTTCACTAGATTATAGGTTACTTGAAGGCAAGAATTATGATAGTTCAGCATCTAGCAAAATGCTTGACATAAAGATGTTAGTTTATGTTTATTTACTAAAATACTTTATTGATCAACAAGCAGTTTTCTTAGATGTTTAGTTGATCCTAGTATATTTAGCTTTGCAAAATACTAAAAAAAAAATCAATAATTTTACTTTCAGTGATTTTTTCCCTTTTCAGGAAAAAACAACATTCCTAATGATTTAATTAAGAAATTTCTTTTTTTGTCCACTTACCAAAGAATTTTATATTCATTCAATTTTTAGAGAATAAAAGTATGATAACTTTATATATCCAATTTTATATAAACACGAATCCTTTGTATATTTTTATACTATTTGTTATATTTTTAAAATTTAACTGTTCATTAATAATTATACAATCTAATCCAGATGCTGTATAAGATAGCTAAACACATTACTTCATTTAATCCTTAATAGTACACACTGTGTGGAGTTATAAAAATGATGGAAAAATATACCCCATCTTCAAACAGACAACATTGCATGAAAAGTATCCTTGAAGAAAGTGAAATGAATGTCCAATTAAAATGGAAGTGCATATTTTTTTAAAATGCCATCTCTGAAGATAGTAAGGTGACTTCAATAATTGTTTGAGGATAACTCACCTACAAATAAACAACATGAATATGTCGTTTTCAGAATACTTTTTAAAGCTTTTAAAGACATTGATACTACCAAAGATTTATCTTTTAGAAGTGTTCAGTTGAGGCCCTGGCTGGTTGGCTCAGTGGTAGAGCGTCGGCCAGGCATGCAGGAGTCCCGGGTTTGATTCCGGGCCAGGGCACACAGGAGAAGCGCCCATCTGCTTCTCTACCCCTCCTCCTTCCTCTCTGTCTCTCTCTTTCCCTCCTGCAGCCAGGGCTCCATTGGAGCAAAGTTGGCCGGGGTGCTGAGGATGGCTCTGCCTCAGGCGCTAGAATGGCTCTGGATGCAACAGAGCGATGCCTCGGATGGGCAGAGCATCGCCACCTGGTGGGCATGCCGGGTGGATCCCAGTGGGGCACATGCGGGAGTCTGTCTGACTGCCTCCCCATTTCCAACTTCAGAAAAATACAAAAAAAAAAGAAAAAAAAGAAAAAAAAAAAGAAGTGTTCAGTTGAATAGGGCAACTTTTAAAAGCAACTAATATCACTGTACACGTTACCACTTGCAAACTGTTGCCACTTTTTTATGTATTATTTCCAGCCTACTTAGGTAAAGAGTCCAATAATTTACTGGACTTTTTATCATTATTTAGGCTGGCCAGCCCAAACATATTTTATTATGCTTCTTTCATGTGAAACCCACAATTAATGAAGATCTATTGTTAACTCATAGAGTAAGTAGTATTATGACATAAATGCTATTTAATTAATGAACCATATGGAAAATGAATTTCTATGACAGGCCAAACATGGAATTTAGAGCTAGTAGCAACAGAGTTGTTTTGATTATCATAGTTGTAATTTCAAATATTTTATAGCCATTAAGAAACATTTTATTTCCTGTCTCCTCCACCTGGATTATGGTGATTCCCTGTAACCACAGTTTGGGTCAGTGCCACCTATTGTTTTTGGTCAACATATAGTCATTATCCGTGGGCGTGTCAAGGAAAAATACCATACTTCCTACAGAGAACACAGTAAGCAAAAATTGGATATATTCTGGATTTAAATTTGTTTAATAAGAAAAAAAGAAAATAAAGAGGTTCAGAACAGATGTTGACTTAAATTCATAGTTCTATTTCACTCTAGCCGTACAAGAAATTAAATAAAGCAAAGAAACTTTTACAGGTGGTTTTATAACAGCAAATAATTTAACTATCATAATTAACTTTACCACAACCTTGCATTTATAGTGCTCCATAGTTCACAAAGAGTTATCTCATATAATCCTTATAATAATTCAATAAAGGAAGCAAGACAAGTATTTCTAGTTTATATCCAAATGAACTGAAGTTCTGAGAGCTTAAGTGGCTTGCTTAGGGTGACTTAGTATAGGAGGTTGTCTGAGAACTAACTTCAAGTCTAGTGTTTTCCCACTTTTATCATGTTTCTCAATGAATTTTAAGTCAACCATATTAAGAACACTTTCAATGGAGAAAAGTTGCAATATAGACAGTAAACAATTACCAATCACAAAAAACTTGTTTATTTTTACTGACTGATTCTATTACTTTAGTAACTTTTAAAATAATATTAAAAACAAAATAAACACAAAGCTCTAGTCAATAATCACCATTTTAAAAAATGAAAGTAAGGTGTTATGTTTAAGAAAGTGTATATTACCAATTTTATATTGTTTCTTTTTTGAAAATATGCATTTCAGTAGTAGGAAAGGTAGAAGCGATACCTGCTGCTCTGTTTTCAGAAAAAAGAATTGTATAAGACAAAACATTTTTCATATAAATGAACTATACAAGGGTGTAGTGGCATAAATTAGAAAACTAGTGATATTTACCTGAGGAGCAATACGATTAACAATATGTGAGATCTCATCACTATCTGTGGTATAAATCTTTTTTCTTCTTCCTTTACCTAAAGAAACAAACACATTTCTATAAATGTAAATTAAAAAAATTTTTTAAATAGTGGTCACTTCTTGGAAAACAATTTTAATTAGCACGGCTTAGACCATTATGCACTGATGTCACATGCATATCATAGTAATACAATCAGATAAGATTCAAAAAACAACTGTAAAAAGTTTTTGATGTTGTTCCCCCAATAAAATTTAATAGTTAAATCCTAATCATTTCTCAGTCACCCAGATAAAAATGTTAATAACAAATTACCTAACTGTTTGGTCATTGGAGAGTTTTGATCCCAAAAGATATCATTCTGTCCATCTGGATCATTAGGAGAACTTAAGGTAGATGACAAAAAATCCATTTTCATCACTCTCTTTGGTGTTTCATACTTTTCTATAAGTAAAATAAGATTAAAATAGCAACTGTTGCATTTTAAAGCACTGCTTCATAATACCCCAATGTCAAATAATAGCTTTTTTTTTTAAAGAGACAGAGAGAGTCAGAAAGAGGGATAGACAGACAGAAAAGAAGAGATGAGAAGCATCAATCATTAGTTTTTCGTTGCGCAATGCGACACCTTAGTTGTTCATTGATTGCTTTCTCATATGTGCCTTGACCGCAGGCCTTCAGCAGACCAAGTAAACCCTTGCTTGAGCCAGCAACCTTGGGTCCAAGCTGGTGAGCTTTGCTCAAACCAGATGAGCCCGCACTCAAGCTGGTCTCGAACCTGGGTCCTCGGCATCCCAGTCCGACACTCTATCCACTGCGCCACCGCCTGGTCAGGCAAATAATAGTTTTTAACAAGATGACTTTTTATAGTCCAATTATATAATTTTCTCCCAGAGATGATTTAATAAAATTTTCATAATTGACATCTTTGTTTCGCATAAAAATCCTTCTAATACTTCCCAAATTCAACATTGTAATAGCAAGTATTTTAGATAATCTAAGTATATCTGTGAATGCTGTATACCCTGGTCACTCCATTCTTTACCACTGGAACTTGAGGGCCTTTGGGAACCACATTTTTCCCCCCTGAAGTTGGAAAGGGGGAGGCAGTCAGACTCCACAGGGAGCCACCCGCATGCGCCCAACAGGGAGCCACCCGCATGCTCACCAGGGGGTGATGCTCTGCCCATCTGGGGCGTTGCTCTGTTACAACCAGGGCCATTCTAGCACCTGAGGTGGAGGCCATGGAGCCATCCTCAGCACCCAGGCTAACTTTGCTCCAATGGAGCCTTGGCTGCGGGAGGGGAAGAGAGAGACAGAGAGGAAGGAGAGGGGAAAGAGTGGAGAAGCAGATGGGCGCTTCTCCTGTGTGCCCTGGCCGGGAATCGAACCCGGGACTCCTGTACGCCAGGCCGACGCTCTACCATTGAGCCAACCGGCCACATTTTATAGATAAATTTCAACAAACAAAAGCATTCCAAACAGAAACTTCAGTAAAAGTCTGTTTATCTCGCTTTCACCAATTCTAATCCAGTACACCAATTACTTCAAAAAGCTTTAGCCATCCAATTCTTGGAAAATTTTGTCCAGGTTCACTTTTAAAATATATCTAGTGATTTTTGTTCATCTGGTGTTGCTTTAGGGGAGTAAACTAAAAACAAGATAACAAAAGACGTATTTGAAGAACATGCTCTACGAAACAGCAAGCTTCAGCATGGGTTTCAATACTACCAGGATTTATTAGAAACCTCTCAAAGATGGAACACCAAAACTGAACAGAAGGAAACAGCCAGGGCCTGACTCTGAGGGGCGTGGCACCTAGGAACTTCCGGTTTATCTGGATCCGGCGCGACTAGAGTGAGGCTTTGAGGGTAGAGAGCTGAAGCTTTCTGCACGTGGTCCTTTCTGTAACGCACGCCTGGGCAGCACGTCTACGGAGTAATCCCGCTAGGAATAAACTGAAGGCAACGGGTCTACCGGGCATTTGTCCTCGCCCCGCCACTGCGGACCACTCGGAGGAGCAGCCTGGAAATGAGCCGCCCTCGGTCCACCGGGGAAACCGCACACGAGCTATTCCCGCGGGGGGTGGGGGGATCAAACCTAACGGGGCAGTGCTCAACTTCGGAGACTAAAGCCGTGAGAAGCGTGTCGGATTCGATCTGGACTCAAGAGGGGAGAAGCCCGGAGAGAGGGAACACCCTGCAGACTCCACCCCCACTCCCACCCCGTTTCCCAGCTGCAGGCTGGGCTGTGGCTGCAGGGCCGAAGCCCGGAGAGGCCGCGCTGCCCAGGTCTCACCCTCGGGGTTACTTTTACTGCACGAAGCGGCTACTGGAGGCTGGTCTTGCTGCGGCTGGGGTTGCAGAGGCCCCTCTCCGGCCCCGCGGAGCCCCGATCTGCGGACCGACCTCAGCCGCCTCTTCCCCGACTCGACCACCGAGCTGCAGTCCTCAGCCGCCGCCGCTTGGTGCGGCGTGTTCCTCAGTTCAGGGCTGTCCCCAAATTTTCTTCGCCGACTCATTGCCTAGGACCCCCCTCTACTAGCCTTTTCTCCTTTCACATGTTGCACGGGAGGAGCAGGTTAACGGAACTACAACAGGGAACCGACACTAACAGCCGCCGCCATTTTTGCCGGTGGCGCGCCAGTCAGAGGCGGCCGCTGATTGGCTGCGTGGGGTGAGGCGGTGCGGTCGGCGTCGGGGTGGCGCGCGCTTTGGCCGCCCACCTCGGAACCTGCGGGGTTCTGGCCACTCGTCCTCATTGGAGACGAGTGTGAAGGTTTGTGGTGTGGGTACAGTAAACTAACAGTGGGAACATGCAGGGTGAGAAAAAGGTCTAATCCACTCTGTTGAATCTTTTTATTGAATTTGCGACTAGATTTACACATTACTCATACAAATTAGTGTGGGATTTAATATGTTCAAGGAATAGAAGTTATATACACTGCTCACAAAAATTAGCGGATCAGGGAAGTGCAGATACTCCAGTACTGTCAGCTTTTTGTATAGTGCATTTTCACCAATGAAATAAAAGTTGTTTTGCATTCATTTACAATAACTTTCAATAACTTTTTTTGACTTGTTTTATTTTCCGGTGTTCCTGTTTAATAATAATAAAAAAAAATGCTTCCTTTTTTTTTAATCACTTCATTTTGAAATATCCCCTAATTTCTGGAAGTGGTAAAACTTTCTCTTAGATGATAACCTGCATAGAAACATAGCTGATACTAAGTCAATATTCAAAAATGAACTGTTTCCACAATAAATTTAAAAATTTAATTAAAATATTTTAAAAAATCAACTGTGTTTCAAAGATTGGTAACAGCTAACCTTTTAAAGAAATACAATTTATTTTAACATACAAGGTATCAAATACCTAGGAATAAGCTTAACCACTAAAATTAACAAGACTGATAATAGTGGTATGGAGGAAATAAACCAGACAGGAAACCACAGACCCAGCCTGTGAGAGACCCAGAGCCAGAGGACCCAACCAGTGGGAACTGTCACTTGCTGCTGGGTAGAGTATAACTTGGTACAAGCACTTGGGAAAACAGTTTTCATATAGCAATCCTACTTCTAGGAATATAACTAATTGAAAATGCATGGAATTCTGCATCGAGATGCATTTTATAAAAATATTTTTAGCAGTAAAATTTGAAATTACCCCAAACTGGAAGCCAGCCAACGGCCCTTCAACAGTGAAGTAGGTGAGTATATTGACTTATATTTTCTCAACAAAATGCTGCATAGTGATGAAATGGAAAAAAACAATAAACTACTTGCAACAATGTGGAAAAATCTCATAAATATAAAGTTGAGTGAAAGAGTCCAGACTCTGGTACCTCTTCCTTACACAGAGAACTATAAGGCAATGCTTTTCAAACTTTTTCATCTCACGGCACACATAAGCTAATTACTAAAATTTTCAATATACCAAAACATAATATTTTGCCCATCTGACAAAAATTAGGTGTTAATTTTGATTCATTCACACTGGACAGTGATTGTTGTGTTGGCTGTTGTCATTTTTTATTTGACAGTCTAAAGGCCAAGAGGTCAGTGCTCCTGACTAAAGTCAAGTAGTACATGATTTAAAAATTCTTACAACACCCTGGTTGAAAATCACTATTATAATGTTTACTTCGGAGAGGGAAAAAGGAGAATGGTTAAAAGGGAACAGAGGGAGGGGAAATATCTGATGTGTTGATTTTGCCCATTATCTTGTTCTAGTTGTTGATTTTGTGATAATTCATTGAGCTGAACATACTCAATATGTTATATTCTGTATGCATGTTTTATATATATATATATATTATATATTAACAAAAACATTTTAAGCCTGACCTGTGGTGGTGCAGTTGATAAAGCATTGACCTAGAACACTGAGGTTGCCAGTTTGAAACCCTGGGCTTGCCTGGTCAAGGCACATATGGGAATTGATTGCTTCCTGCTCCTCCCTCCTTCTCTCTCTTCCTCTTTCTCATCTCTCTAAAATTAAAAAAAAAAAATTTAATTTTAATGTAAGGCAAAAATCTTTGTTTCCATTAAGGAACTGATATGTATTTCTTCTTTGTAATTTACCCTTTCATTGTTCAGTTTGGCTCACAGGAATCCCATAACTAAATTTGAGGTTCAGGTCTATCAATTATATAATCACTGTGACCAAATAATTCCATTCTTCTTCCTCAGTTCTTGGCTTTCAACTATTTCCCTTGCCATGACTGTTTTTAATCTACATATTTTTAAACCATTATTTAGTTTTATATATTTATAACTGGGTATGACTGCTTGGGAGGTGACATCTCTTAAAATTCAAATTAACTACTTAAACCTCCAGTTTTCTAAATTAATAGGTATTCTGTTATTTCTCTTGGGCATTTCTTCTACCTCTCAACAGACCAAGAATCCCAGTAGAAAAAAAAAAGTCAAATGTCCCCTTTCTTAAATATATGGATCATAGCTGTTTAAAAGACTTAAATCACCCTGAAAAACACCCAAGTCACACTTAGAAAATAGTCAAAGAAGTTTGAAGAATTTTATAATGCCTACAGGAGTAATAACCATGTGGTAATCCTTTAAAGCATATTAATACTGCAAATAAAATAACAGTGATTAATTTCCCATAACTGTTTAAATTCTCTAGTACCCAAGTAACCATTGTAAAAAGGAACAACTTGAGTCCAAAGAACTGACAAGTGTTTTTACCTTAGCACACCCATGGTGGCTATAATTGTGATCACTATGTGGTAGGAAACTATCATAAGTTTTAGCCTGAAAATTACGTAATTCACACAATCTGTTACAGTTCTAATGTAGTTCAAATTAAATGTACTTCCTGAATGTAACTCCTGAATAAGTACAGTACAATTTACTCCTTGATCAAATATTCTTAATAAACAAAAGTTGTCTTGTAGAAATTTGCATGCAATGTGATTAAAAATGCCAAAACTGAACATTTCTAGGCCTTTGAATAATATATATATGTATATATTATAATAATATATATACATGTATATAATATAATATATATACATGTAAGGTTTTAATACATATAATATATATGTATATACTATATATACATGTAAGGTTTTAATACAATGAAAAACATTTTAATATCAAAGTTAAACATTTGTTTACCTGCAGAAATTATTCATAAACTTGACTGTTTATTAAGCAAAAAATTGAGACATGGAGTCTGTTGTTAAAGAGTTTTTTTTTGTGGAGTGATTGCCTATCACTTACATTATAATGATACTATCTGTTGGATGGATGGATAATTGTGAGAAATCTTTATTTCAAGAAAAAAATAATAAAAATCATAATGTGTTGTTATGTAGCACAGTGTGTATACAGAGCCCTGCTTTAGCTCTGAACCAATCAGTATACAATGGGCAGGAAGGGTCTGAACTGGCAACCAAATGAGTAGAGCATTTCTTTTTACAGCGGTGTTACTATGTTTCTTTTTCTTCTTCTTTTCCAAGTGAGAGGTGGGGAAATAAAGAGACTCCTGCATGTGCTCTGACTAGGATCCACCCTGCAGCCCCTGTCTGCCGCAGGCTGCCGCTCTGCCCATCTGGGGCCATGCTCGCAACCGAGCTATTTGTAGCTCCTTAGGTGGAGGCTCCCTTAAGCCATCCTGAAATCTTGGCTGATGCTCTCGAACCATTAGAGCCATGTTTGTAGGAGAGGAAGAGATAGAGAGAGAGAGAGAGAGAGAAGGGGGAGAGGAACGGTGTAAAAGCAGATGGTCGATTGTCCTGTGTGCCCTGACTAGGAATAAAACCCGGGACATCCACACACGCACACTGGGCCAATGATCTACCACTTGGCCAACCAGCCAGAGCACTATGTTTCTAAAATGTACCCCAAAATGCACCTGGGCAAGTACTGGGACCATTTTTGTTCAGTCCTGACCTATGAGCAATTATAATTAAAATCACCTACCATGCTATCCCTCTTCTGAAAGAACCATTCCATTAAGAGCTTCTGCCTTCATTGTGACCTAGGTCCCACCAGATGGCCTCAAGCCAGTAAAACTGAATGGACTAGAAGTAGACACCTGACTTTGGAAGCCTATCTATTAGCTGGGTTTCTACCTGACTTTCACAAAAGATTCATGGAGACAATCATATTTTTTCTTAGAGATCTGAAGTAAGAATTTGCTAGAGGGCCTTGTTAATAGCCATGGGGGGTTGGCGGGAAAAAATGGGGAGGAAGTCTACTGACAGTAGAACAGAACGAAGCAGCAGTGCTACAATGCCAGAGAGCCATTGAAGTGACTATCTATAGACTCCAAATGCCTGGACGCTAAATGACCCTTCAGTTCTTCAGTTCCAGTGTCCTAAAGCCAAGTTCTACTGTCATCCAGTCATTTTCTTTACTCTTTCAATGCGAGCTCTTTTCAATAAATTTTCTTTCCTTGAGCTGATGCCAGTTAGTCTATATGCCTTACATTCCTTACAAAAGCTGAACTAAAACAAAGCTTGGCATCACAGGTTATAGTCTAATTATTTCTCAGTTTTTATTGGAGTCACCAATTGGGAACAGAGAAATGCCAGCTGCAAATATTTTTTTATTTTAAATGCTGTTTGCAAAACATGATGCCAAAGCCATTCTTAAGGGAAAGATGATTATTATAGAACTTTGGCAAAATCACACTTAGTTATAATGATTTGAGCAGTTATTATAAGTTAAAGGAATATTATTTTGAAAAGTTCAAAATAAAATGTAACAATTGCTTTGAAAGATGGAGTTGGGAGCTAAATATTTTAGTGAACTGAAGCAATTTATAGTGGGCACTGGCTGTCATCTGAAATCAACTTTATTATTATTATTATTATTATTATTATAATTATTATTTGTATTTCTTGGCTCACTGTTTTTATAAAGACCTAGAATTTTAGAAAATATGGACTGTGTTTGTTAGCCTTTCCAGCCCCTCCTGCAGGATGACATTTCAACTGTTTTACAACTTTCTACAATTTCTTCACCTTCTCAACCTACTAATATGTTTCCTGCTAGCCTCAAATGTTGGTTCAGTCATGGTATTTGCTGCTTCAGCTCCTACACCTGAGCTATTGAGTATGTTGAATAGGTTCCCAACTGTACCACTATGAACTGATAGTCTCCAAGTGAGCTTTTAATGACTCATGACAAAGTGTCACTGATGAGCAGAGCTTCTGCTTCCATCCTCTAAAATAGAGAATTGAAATTTCTACCACTTTCTATATAAGAATAAAGACCATAAGAACAATGAAGTCTTGAATTACTAAGAATAGGCTTATGTTAAATTTTACATGAAATTTCATAATGGAATAAATAATATTTGCAATGTTTCAGAAGTCACTGCACAGCACCAAATATGCTTCTTGAAGCCATCACCACAATCAAAATAATGAACATATTACCCCCCAAAGTTTCCTTGTGTCCCTTTGTACTAATTTTGTTTGTAATATGTAAGTGTAGTGCCCTGGCTGGTTGACTCAGTGGTAGAGCATTGGCCCAGGATGTGGATGTCCTGGGTTTGATTCCAGGTGAGGGCACACAGGAAAAGCAACCATCTGCTTCTCTACCTTTTCCCCCTCTCCCATCTCTCATTCTATCTCTCCTTTTCCCCTTCTGCAGCCATGGCTCCACTGGAGCAAGTTGGCCCCAGGTGCTGAGGATGGCTCCATGTCCTCGCCTCAGGTGCTAAAGTAGCTTAATTGCTGAGCAATGGAGCAGCGGCCCCAGACAAGCAGAGCATCATCCCCTAGTGGGCTTGCCAGGTGGATCCCAGTCAGAATGCATGTAGGAGTTTGTCTCTCTGCCTCCCTGCTTCTCACTTAAGAAAAAAAAAATTATATAAGTGTATATAACTTACTCTTGATTAATGGTTGTATTTGACAATCAGCTCTTGGCCTGGCCAGGTAACTCAGTTGGCTATGCTAGAGCATTGTCCCAATATACCAAGGTTGCAGGTTTAATCTCAGGTCAGGGCACGTACAAAAATCAACCAATAAATGCTTAAATAAGTAGAACAACAAATCAATGTTTCTCTCTTTCCCTTACTTTCTCTAAAATCAATTAATAAATTTTAAAAACCCAATAAAACCAGCTCTTAAGAGCTATAGCTACAGCACACCACTGAGCTGACCTCTCATTCTCCTTCCAGTTTAAGTAAATTCAGTCCCTTCAACAGCTTCTTGTCTTACCTATTTTTCAAACTTTTCATTAATTTGAAGCCTCTTAATTTGGTGATTGAGCTCAAAATGACCTAGAGAGTCCTACACTATAAGTTAAAGGCTTAAAAATGAAGCCAGGCTATAAATGTTAAAAGAAAAGAAAGCCTGGGGCAATTTACTAGGGCTGAGAAATTAGATGGTTGCTGGGAAAGGGAGCTCTACAGTAGAAAAGGACCCTTTTAAACTAAATAACTCTTGAGAGATCAGTCTGTGGATGTTGGTAGGAAGAAGGAATAGAAGTGGGTTACTCAGTTCTGAAGTGGGCATATTTTTTTGCATACTTTGCTTTCTAAGCAGTACCACTAATTGAATTCAACCCCACTGATCATCATATCAGGTACCAACCCCCACCGGGCCTGTATCGGTGCAGGATTAATGGCTGTAGGTGTCATGGAGATAATTTGCAAAGACATTTTTCTTTACTGCTTTAAGTGAAACCTTGGGGGAAAATGTGAGCAGCCCCAAAATGTCTTATTCATGGTTAATAACTTTTTCCTGGCTGTAATGGAATCTAGTCATTATCTATGTGTTTTTGCTTTCATGAATACCAGGGAGATGGCCTGATTTTAAAGATTGTCTTTGACTCTTCTTTAAGCAGCAGTATTTATATCATTTACTCTGTCACCACAATTGTAACTTAAGACACTGCTATACTGTACCTGACACTATTACAGATTTTTTTCTTTGGCAGGAAAAATTAAGTCTTAAAAATTTTACAACTCTTGCCTGACCAGGTGGTGGCCCAGTGGATAGAGCATCAGACTGGGGTGCGGAAGACCCAGGTTCGAGACCTGAGGTCGCCAGCTTGAGTGCGGCCTCATCTGGTTTGAGCAAAGCTCACCAGCTTGGACCCAAGGTTGCTGGCTTGAGCAAGGGGTTACTCAGTCTGCTGAAGGCCCACGGTCAAGGCACATATGAGAAAGCAATCAATGAACAACTAAGGTGTTGCAACACGAAACGAAAAACTGATGATTGATGCTTCTCATCTCTTCGTTCCTGTCTGTCTGTCCCTGTCTATCCTTCTCTCTGACTCTCTGTCTCTGGAAAAAAAATTTACAACTCTTAATAGTGTTTAGGCTAACTTAGCCAAATACCTGCTAGGGGATGCTTGAATTGTTCTAGATGCAGATGGCTCTTTGGGTGTGTGGTTATTCATACATAATACTACGACCAGAGATGAAAATGGCTTTTGATTGTTGAGGAATGAAATTACATCATTTAAAGCATATTAAAGTTTTAAATAACATCTTATATCAATTTGATGTAAAAATATATATAGGAAAGAAGTTAATTTAATTGCAAAATACATATTACAAAACTAACTTTGCTCATATTAATTCAATTCGTAGCATAAGAACATTTTCCTTTCAATAGGGCTTTTCATGTCTTTCAGGCTATTGGAAAAAAATGATTGATGTATTTTATATGAAGCCAAACTCTTTTGGCTTTGGTCTAGTATCAGTAATCTGTGTAACAGGGTTACCAGTAATCTGGAAAACTGGGTCCTGGGAATTGGCATCTCATGGGCATGATTTGTTTGGGATACAAGTACTTTTATTCAGCTGTTGAACTATTTTTCTAAGCCTGTTACCGTGGCTTCTAAGTGCATCAATAGACAGCTCCTTTACTACTCTATATTTCCTGTCCTCCAAGTCCTTACTATTCAAAATGTAGTGTGGGGAAGAGCAATCTGGGTATCATCTGGTAGCTTGTTAGAAACACAGAGCCTTGAGCCTGTCCCAGACCTGCTGCATCAGTATCTGCGTAGTTACAAGATCCCCAACTTATTCGTGACTATAGGAAAGTTCCAGAGGCAATCTTCCATAAGGTCTTTCCCTAATAATCTGGTACACAACGATTAGTGCCTCTTTTCTCTGAAGTCTCTCCGTACCTGTAGTCCATTCTCTACAATTTAGCACTTAATTATATAATCCTATGTTTCTCACCAATTTTTAGACATAGGCAAATCTCATTTTTATTGCAATATTGTGACCTAGACAGGAGTTGGCAGAATTCTGTAAAAGGCCGCATGAGAAATACTTTGGCTTTGCACAGTACATGCTCCCTCTGTCGCATATTCTTTTATGACTTGTTTACTCTATAAAAATATAAAAACAATTTTAGCTAGAAAGCTGTACAGAATTAGATTCCAAGCTACATTTGGTCTGTGGGCAGTACTTTGACTCGGCCCCTGCCCTAGAGGTCAGTGCCAGTGTGATATGCTGGGCCCTTGGTAGAGTGCCGTTATGGAGGCTTGTAATCAATGCTTATTATTCAATGCTTTGTTAAAGTCATTAATATTCCTTTCTGCCTTATGTCCCGAAACATTTTGAGCTAAGATTTAAGAAAAGTTTTTTAAAAATTGTCTTAATGTTAATAAAAAGAAATATTTACATATTTTAGAAAGAAACTACTAATAAGAATGGAAGATTTCAAATAACCTCATGTATAATTTTTCTTTACTTATATCATAGATACCAAGGCTTAAAAGTAAACCTGAGTCCCCACTTGGCAAGAGTATAATTATAATCTTTAATTTTTCATTAAGAGCATATTTATAAAGAAATTTGATATTTATTGCAACACAATATGAGTACATAAATAGCAAAAAAGAGTAAAGTTAATATACCACAGTAGTAAATTAAAATTTTTTATTACAATATCTATTTTATGGCTTGACCATAGTATTATTCTTTTTCTTTTTAAATAATTAAATTTTAATTCTCAGCTATAATTCATCAGGGACCTTGTTAGTAGGTCACCATCTATGTATAATTAAACTAGATATTACTGGATTTGCTGCCTTCACCTTTACCTCTGTGTTTTAGGAACTTTTTTCAATTTATATCAAACAACCATTATCTCTTTAGTATGTACTAAGTGAAAACAGAGGATGCAGGCACTGTGGAGGGGAAAGTGATGAAATCAGCACATAGTATTATTCTCTATTCTCTAATTGGTTGTTAGATTGCAACTTAATATTATGTGCTACTGCTTGGGCTTAAGGTGTATGTCCAACAGGATTAGTTTCCCAATTTCATTAATATTTCGAGAATTAAAACAGTATAACTAAAGAGAGATGAAAAAATTTTCTAAAAAAAGCAGAAGTATAATACATCACACACACACACTGACCCATGTTACTGCTCCAGGCAGTGTCAGGAGAGAATTGGGTTTTCTGTTTAGGCTGATATTTGTGAATTTTTTTCTTTGACCCTTATAAGAAAACCAGTAATAAGCTTATTTTTTAAAAAATGTAGTTTCTCTAGTAGAAAAAGCCCAAATCCTTACTGTTATTTATATATCCATCTTATAGATTGTTTCTTTCATTGGTATCAAAAGAACTGGACTGTGTTTGAAGAATTAAATTTAAATAAGGCTACACAGTACATATTTAAAGTTGTGAAAACATTTGCTGTTGATATGAGAAATAATTTTTCTTAAGTCACTGTTCATCTAACAGAGAAAGAGATTATACAATGTCTAAGATTTAAAAGTAGCTTAGTTGTATTTACATCTTTTCAACCTTAGGTTTTGCTGGAAACCTTAACAAGAAGAGGACCTTTACTTACAAAATGGCTAATCTACAAATAATCAATTAAAATAGCATTTTTTTTTAAATAAATTTTTATTAATGGTAATGGGATGACATTAATAAATCAGGGTACATATATTCAAAGAAAACATGTCTAGGTTATTTTGTCATTAAATTATGTTGCATACCCCTCGCCCAAAGTCAGATTGTCCTTCGCCACCCTCTATCTAGTTCTCTGTGCCCCTCCCCCTCCCCCTAACTCTCCCCCTGTCCTCCCTCCCCCCACCCCTGGTAACCACCACACTCTTGTCCATGTCTCTTAGTCTCATTTTCATGTTCCACCAATGTATGGAATCATGTAGTTCTTGTTTTTTTCTGATTTACTTATTTCACTCCTTATAATGTTATCAAGATCCCACCATTTTGCTGTAAATGATCTGATGTCATCATTTCTTATGGCTGAGTAGTATTCCATAGTGTATATGTGCCACATCTTCTTTATCCAGTCTTCTATTGAAGGGCTTTTTGGTTGTTTCCATGTCTTGGCCACTGTGAACAGTGCTGCAATGAACATGGGGCTACATGTGTCTTCACGTATCAATGTTTCTGAGGTTTTGGGGTATATACCCAGTAGAGGGATTGCTGGGTCATAAGGTAGTTCTATTTGCAGTTTTTTGAGGAACCACCATACTTTCCTCCATAATGGTTGTACTACTTTACAGTCCCACCAACAGTGAATGAGGGTTCCTTTTTCTCCACAGCCTCTCCAACATTTGCTGTTACCCATCTTGTTGATAATAGCTAATCTAACAGGGGTGAGGTGGTATCTCATTGTAGTTTTGATTTGCATTTCCCTAATAACTAATGAAGCTGAGCATCTTTTCATATATCTGTTGGCCATTTGTATCTCTTCCTGGGAGAAGTGTCTATTCATGTCCTCTTCCCATTTTTTTATTGGATTGTTTGTTTGTTTGTTGTTGAGTTTTATGAGTTCTTTGTAAATTTTGGATATTAGGCCCTTATCTGAGCTGTTGTTTGAAAATATCATTTCCCATTTAGTTGGCTGTCTGTTTATTTTTATATCAGTTTCTCTTGCTGAGCAAAAACTTTTTATTCTGATGTAGTCCCATTCATTTATCTTTGCCTTCACTTCTCTTGCCATTGGAGTCAAGTTCATAAAATGTTCTTTAAAACCCAGGTCCATGAGTTTAGTACCTATGTCTTCTTCTATGTACTTTATTGTTTCAGGTCTTATATTTAGGTCTTTGATCCATTTTGAATTAATTTTAGTACACGGGGACAGGCTGTAGTTGAGTTTCATTCTTTTGCTTGTGGCTTTCCAGTTTTCCCAACACCATTTGTTGAAGAGGCTTTCTTTTCTCCATTGTGTGTTGTTGGCCCCTTTATCAAAGATTATTTGACCATATATATGTGGTTTTATTTCTGGGCTTTCTATTCTGTTCCATTGGTCTGAGTGTCTATTTTTCTGCCAATACCATGCTGTTTTGATTATCGTGGCCCTATAATATAGTTTAAAGTCAGGTATTGTAATGCCCCCAGCTTCATTCTTTTTTCTTAGGATTGTTTTGGCTATTCGGGGTTTTTTATAGTTCCATATAAATCTGATGATTTTTTGTTCCATTTCTTTAAAAAATCTCATAGGGATTTTGATGGGAATTGCATTAAATTTGTATATTGCTTTGGGTAATATGGCCATTTTGATTATATTTATTCTTCCTATCCAAGAACAAGGAATATTTTTCCATCTCATTGTATCTTTTTCGATTTCCCTTAACAATGCTTTGTAATTTTCATTATATAGGTCCTTTACATTCTTTGTTATGTTTATTCCTAGGTATTTTATTTTTTTTGTTGCAATCGTGAAGGGGATTATTTTTTTGAGTTCGTTTTCTAATATTTCATTGTTGGCATAGAGAAAGGCTATGGACTTCTGTATGTTAATTTTGTATCCTGCGACCTTACTGTATTGGTTTATTGTTTCTAATAATCTTTTTGTGGAGTCCTTCGGGTTTTTGATGTATAGGATCATATCATCAGCAAAAAGTGATACCTTTACTTCTTCTTTTCCGATATGGATGCCTTTTATTTCTTTGTCTTGTCTGATTGCTCTGGCCAGAACTTCTAACACCACGTTAAATAAGAGTGGAGAGAGTGGACAACCCTGTCTTGTTCCTGATTTAAGGTAGAAAGTCCTCAGTTTTATGCCGTTTAAAATGATGTTGGCTGATGGTTTATCATATATGGCCTTTATCATGTTGAGATATTTTCCTTCTATACCCATTTTGTTGAGAGTCTTAAACATAAAATTGTGTTGTATTTTATCAAAAGCCTTTTCTGCATCTATTGATAAGATCATGTGGTTTTTGTTCTTTGTTTTGTTGATATGGTGTATTACGTTAACCGTTTTGCGTATGTTGAACCATCCTTGAGATTCTGGGAGGAATCCCACTTGATCATGATGTATTATTTTTTTAATATGTTGTTGTATTCGATTTGCCAGTATTTTGTTTAGAATTTTAGCATCTGTATTCATTAGAGATATTGGTCTGTAGTTTTCTTTCTTTGTGCCATCCTTGCCAGGTTTTGGTATGAGGGTTATGTTGGCCTCATAAAATGTGTTTGGAAGTATTGCTTCTTCTTCAATTTTTTGGAAGACTTTGAGTAGAATAGGAACCAAGTCTTCTTTGAATGTTTGATAGAATTCACTAGTATAACCGTCTGGGCCTGGACTTTTATTTTTGGGGAGGTTTTTAATAGTTTTTTCTATTTCCTCCCTGCTGATTGGTCTGTTTAGGCTTTCTGCTTCTTCATGACTCAGTCTAGGAAGGTTGTATTGTTCTAGGAATTTATCCATTTCTTCTAGATTGTTGTATTTGGTGGCATATAATTTTTCATAGTATTCTACAATAATTCTTTGTATATCTATGATGTCTGTGGTGATCTCTCCTCTTTCATTTTGGATTTTATTTATTTGAGTCCTGTGCCTTTTTTCCTTGGTGAGTCTTGCCAAGGGTTTGTCAATTTTGTTGATCTTTTCAAAGAACCAGCTCCTTGTTTTATTGATTTTTTCTATAGTTTTTCTGTTCTCTATTTCATTTATTTCTGCTCTGATTTTTATTATCTCCTTTCTTCGGCTGGTTTTGGGTTGTCTTTGTTCTTCTTTTACTAGTTCCTTAAGGTGTGAAGTTAAGTGGTTCACTTGGGCTCTCTCTTGTTTGTTCATATATGCCTGAAGTGATATGAACTTTCCTCTTATTACTGCTTTTGCTGCATCCCAGAGATTCTGATATGTCGTATTTTCATTTTCATTTGTCTGTATATATCTTTTGATCTCTGCGCTTATTTCTTCTTTGACCCATTCATTTTTTAGAAGTATGTTGTTTAGTTTCCACATTTTTGTGGGTTTTTCCCCCTCTTTTTTGCAGTTGAATTCTAGTTTCAAGGCTTTATGATCAGAAAATATGCTTGGTACAATTTCAATTTTTCTAAATTTGCTGATATTGTCTTTGTGGCCCAACATATGGTCAATTCTTGAGAATGTTCCATGTACACTAGAGAAAAATGTATATTCTGTCGCTTTGGGATGAAGTGTCCTGTAGATGTCTATCATATCCAGGTGTTCTAGTATTTCGTTTAAGGCCACTATCTCTTTATTGATTCTCTGTTTGGATGACCGATCTAGAGCCGTCAGCGGAGTATTGAGGTCTCCAAGTATGATTGTATTTTTGTTAGTTTTTGTTTTAAGGTCAATAAGTAGCTGTCTTATATATTTTGGTGCTCCTTGGTTTGGTGCATATATATTAAGGATTGTTATGTCTTCTTGATTCAGTGTCCCCTTAATCATTATGAAATGACCATTTTTGTCTCTGAGTACTTTTTCTGTCTTGTAGTCAGCATTATCAGATATGAGTATTGCTACACCTGCTTTTTTTTGGGTGTTGTTTGCTTGGAGTATTGTTTTCCAGCCTTTCACTTTGAAGTTGTTTTTATCCTTGTTGCTTAGATGTGTTTCTTGTAGGCAGCATATAGTTGGATTTTCTTTTTTAATCCATTCTGCTACTCTGTGTCTTTTTATTGGTAAGTTTAATCCATTTACATTTAGTGTAATTATTGACACTTGTGGGTTCCCTACTGCCATTTTATAAATTGCTTTCTGTTAGTTTTGTATCTAGTTTGATTCTTCTCTTTTGTTTTTCTATCATTTGTTTTTGTTTGTGTTCCATACTTCTTTCCTCTGTTGCTACCTTTTTTAAGTCAAGTGTTTTTGTGGTGGTTTTTTCTAGGGTGGTTACCATTAAGTAATGAAAAGGGTACCTACCATATTCATTGTAGTACCCTATCTTATAAGTATTTCTGCACTTCATCGTCCTTTGCTACTGTTAATCTCCATCCTCTCCCCCTTTTTTTCCTTTGTTGTCACAGTTTAAGTTTGGTTTTATTGTGTTCTTGGTGGAGCTGTTACTTGTGGTGTTGTTTTCTTTTGTTCTTTGAATCTGGTTGGAAAACCCCCTTTAGTATTTCCTGGAGTGGGGGCTTTCTGTTGATAAATTCTCTCATCTTTTCTGTATTTGTGAATGTTTTTATATCTCCTTCATACTTGAAGGATAGCTTTGATGGGTATAGTATTCTTGGCTGAAAGTTCCTCTCTTTCAGGGCTTTAAATATTGGGGTCCACTCTCTTCTAGCTTGTAGAGTTTCTGCTGAGAAATCTGATGATAATCTAATAGGCCTTCCTTTATATGTTGTACTCTTCTTTTCCCTGGCTGCCTTGAGAATTTTTTCTTTGTCATTGGTTTGTGTCATCTTTATTATGATGTGCCTTGGAGTGGGTTTGTTGGGGTTAAGAAAACTCGGTGTTCTGTTTGCTTCTTGAATTTGAGGCTTTAGTTCTTTCCACAGGCTTGGGAAGTTCTCGTCTATTATTTGTTTGAGTATATTCTCCATTCCATTTTCTTTCTCTTCTCCCTCTGATATACCTATTATTCTTATGTTATTCTTTCTGATGGAGTCAGACAATTCCTGTAGGGCTTTCTCGTTTTTTATTATTTTTGAGTCTCTTTCTTCTTCTCTCTGTTGTGCCTCAAGTTGTTTGTCTTCTATTTCACTAATCCTATCTTCAATCTGGGCTGTTCTGCTAGCTAAGCTTGTTACCTCGTTTTTCAGCTCGTGAATTGAGTTTTTCATTTCTGTTTGATTTGTTTTTATAGTTTCAATTTCCTTGGTAATATATTCTTTGTGTTCATTGAGTTGTTTTCTGATCTCCCTATATTGCCTTTCTGTGTTTTCTTGTATATCTCTGAGTATTTTTAAGATTTCTATTTTAAATTCTCTGTCATTTAGCTCCAAGGCTTCCAATATGTTAAGTCTTTTCTCCATAGATTTTTCCACATCTATTTGTGTTACCTCTCTTTCTTTTGTATCCATAATATTCGATTTCCTCTTTCTTATTGGCATCTGAGGGTGGTCTTGTGGTCTTGTTGATAGCACTAATTAGAATTAATAAAGAGTAAAAAGTAAAAAAAAAAGAAAAAAAAAAAAAAAGGTAAAACACCCCACAAAAAAAAAACAGTAATAATTTATTATTTCCCCCTTTTTTTCTTTCTTCTCTTTCCCTCCTCTCCCCTCCTCAGGGAAATATCGTGCCTATAATGGAGGGCCTGATTTGGGATGAAGAGTTCAAGGGGCAAAAAAAAGGGGAGTAGGGACCTACTAAATGCAAAAAAAAAAAAAGAAAAAAAAAGGAAGAAAATCTTAGACAAGCATAAGATGATTTGCTTGTGAGTGATGGTCAACTAAGAGATATAATGAGAGGGATAAGAGGGAACCATAAAAAAGGACAAAAAAAGGAATAATAAAGAAGAAAAAAATAAAAATAATAAGTAAAAATCTGTTGTATTAAGTGGAGCGAAGACTAAATACAATGGAGACCTTGGGTTGGGAGGACCCAAAATGCCACAAAAATAAACAAACAAGAAAAAAACAAAAACAAAAGCGAAAAAGAAAAATAAAGCCAAAAAAAGCCTTAAGTCCCAAATTAACTAATTTGTTCGTGATTGAGGATTAAATGGGAGGAAAGTAAAACGAGAAAAGAAAAAATGAATAGAAAGGAAAAAATAAGAAAAAGAGAAAAATGAAGGAAGAAATAAAAAAGGAAGAGAAAAAAACAAGATAAAGCAAAACAAACAAACAAAAAAAACAAAAGAGGAGAGAGTGAGAGTTAAGTGTTTTGGAGTATAACCTTAAAGGAGGGTGAGGATGAAGAAGAGAAATAAAATGTAACACTTATGGGTAGTGTAGTTCAAGAAAAGGGAAGCATAAGATGGGCAGAGAATAGAAGGACCGAGGTGGAGGAAATAAAGGCAATAAGATAGAAGAAACAAACAACAACAACAAAAAAAAATTAGTGGAACAAATTGTAAAGTCTGTGGATTTTTCTTGATTTTGAGATGTTAACTTCTTCCTTTTTCTTTTCTCTCCCTCTTCCTGGTCGGTGACTCTGTACCCCAGGCTCTGCCCCGTGTCACACTTAGGTAGGGATTTGCAGTTGATGGGATTCTATGGCAATGTCATATAATTGGCTTTAGTCTTGCTGGTAGTCAAGGCTTGTTGGCGTTTGCAGGGTCCAACGATGAGAGAGTTTGCTTTCCTGGATTCTCTCTCCTAGTCCCCCCTTCCTGAATTAGCAGCCTGGTGATCCAGCTATAAGGCTGCACCTGCTTCTGCCTGGGGAGTAAGAGGCTCAAAGAGCTGGGGAATCCCCACTCTATCCCCACTCAGTGCAAGGCTTTGGGAAAGGCTCTGGCAGTCAGGGCCTCCAGTGTAATCAGGCGGGGGTGGGAGTCAATTGTTGTCAAGGTGACTGTTCAGCGCCTAGCATTCAGTTGGACCTCTCAACCCAGGCTTTCCACACTTTGTAGCCTGTTTTGGCTGCGAAGAAGAGGCACTAGTCTCTGCTTGCGACTAGTGTAGTATAGATCGTATTATCTGCCAAGTCCTTCTTGTTAGCGTTTATCCCTGAATATGGAGGCTCTATCAAACAGAAGTTTCCCCCGCCCCTTTAGCGAGAGGCACTAAAAAATATCACGCCTCTTGTCTTGGGTCACTGAACTGAGAGAGATCTTATCAATTAGAACCGAGGGTGCGCAGATTTCACGGGTTAAGCTAATTTCAGTGATTGGGTTGCAGCTGTGCTCCCGAAGGTATTTCAGGCTGCCTGCGCGCGCTCCTCCCCCAACGCTTGATTGTTAGCTTGAATGGCTGGGTGAGGTGCCCCGCCCACGGAGAGAATCTCCCAAGTAGGGAATACTGCCCTGGGGCCTCTCCCGCTCCCCCTGCTGCTGGCAGCTGGGGCGCACCGGGCGCAGGATGATGGGGCAGCCTGGGTGTGCGGGCCAGCAGGGCGCTCTGGGTGCGTGGAATGCCCAGGGTACACGCGCGAATGGGGTGCTCCGGGCACCGGTGGCTGGCGACTCTCACTCGCAGTGCGCGGGCCGCTGGGAACGTTAGCAGTGCTTGCTCTGCAACCGGGCGCGCGCCAGCGGCTGCTCACCGCTCCGGAGTGTGGGCGGTACTCGCTCTGCAACCGAACCGGGCGCGCGCCTGCGGCTGCTCGCGGCTGCTCGGGGCTGCTGCTCGCAGCTGCTCGCGGCTGCTGCTCGCGGCTCCCGAGTGTGGGCTGACTCACCACAGGCGCACTCCCTCGCGGCTTGAATGAACGTCCCTGCGGTAGCTTCCTCCACACCCTCGTCTCTCAGATTCAAGTGATAACAGTCCTTTCGCTTTCAGTTTGTGTGGAACTCCGGAATGCTCCGAGGATAAATTTTCCTGTTTCTAGTTGATAAATTTGTTGTGATTTTGGGGAGATCTGTCGGACGCGCTGCTCACGGCGCCATTTCCGTGACGTCACTCTCAATAGCATTATTTTTGTTTGTTTTCTCGTGATATTTTTTCTGTGTTTCCACTAAAGCCTTTCTAAATTTTATTTTGTTTTGGTGTATTTCTTCCTTCTCTGGGTAATTTTTTACAATCTCAGAATGCCATGTACTGGCTTGTGAAATTTACTGTAAACTCAGCATAGTCACTGTCACCTCCCAGGAACAGGAACTAATCTTGATCATTTTCAGGGGCTTTCCCCTTTTCAGACACCTGCTGGGATTCCTGGGAGTGAAAACATATGCTTTTCCTGCTTGGCTTGGAGGTGCTCTGAAATATGTACAGGGCTGTCAGAATTAAGTCTTCACAGGAAGTCAGACCTGGGGAATCATTCATTCAATATGATGATGTTTAGGTAGTAGAATTCAATGAGGTCATTTCAGAGATCAAAGGTCACAGCCCCACAGTCCAGTTATTGGAATTGTGTTTGAAAATTTCAATTTCCCCCTTTATATAAATACATGCACATGAATGTAGGTCCCCTGGAGATGTGGTTGTACAGACTCCCATCTAATAAGGTGGAGAAGATCAGAGAAGACCCTGGTTTTAATAGTGTTGCTATCTTGGCAACCAGACCTATGGCAGAGACACAGCTTGTGTCAATTCCTACTAACACACAGAACACATCCATCCTTCTATGTGTAGAGGGAGCATACCTTTTAACACCCAAACTAGAACACTTCTAGTAGTGAAAAGAAATGTCATTAACAATTTCAGCAGGAAACAGGTGTATACCAGGGACATTTGGTTAATGGACTAATGGGGAATGTTGAAAAGAGAATGAACACCATCCAAGTTTTTATTAACGGGCTCTCAAAGGCCCTGGATCTCCAGACTTGAGAGGGAGTTGATACAGCAGAACCCTGGCTTTGGCAGGACACACCTGGTTCACATCATAGTTGAGCACTTGTTATTTCTGTGCTCTTAGACAAATTTCCTAATTTCTCTGTCTTTCAGTTTTCTGGTTATAAGTGGGAACAATAATCCTTACTACTCAAGGTTGTTTTGAGGATTAAAGAGATAATTTGGGTATAACATTTAGCATGTTGTCTGGCACGGAACATTACTGGATAAATAACTATATTTTTAGTTATTGTCCCTACTTAACCAATATAAAATAATGATATAGCCACATATGAGGTAGAAAGGAGTCCTTTGACTTCTTGTTTCATACTTCCATTAGGTTTCCAAAACAGTCCTATTTAGGGGTTATTTTTTGGGTAAAAATACAAAAATTTATAGATCTTTAGTTACTCATTCAGCAAGATGATGATGATGATGGTTATTATTATTATTGTAAGTGAGGCACTAGATACTCCATGGAATACCATCATTGGCAAATAAATAAATATGTAAATAAAAATAGTACAATTTCTGCCTTCATGGCCAGTTGGCTCAGTGGTAGAGCATTGGCCTGGCGTGCAGGAGTCCTGGGTTCAATTCCCGGCCAGGGCACACAGGAAAAGTGCCCATCTGCTTCTCCACCCCCCCCCTCTCCTTCCTCTCTGTCTCTCTCTCTCTTCCCCTCCTGCAGCCAAGGCTCTATTGGAGCAAAGTTGGCCCCAGGCGCTGAGGATGGCTCCATGGCCTCTGCCTCAGGCACTGGAATGGCTCTGGTTGCAACAGAGCAATGCCCCAGATGGGCAGAGCATCACCCCCTGGTGGGCATGCCAGGTGGATCCCGGTCGGGCGCATGTGGGAGTCTGTCTGACTGCCTCCCCATTTCCAACTTCAGAAAAATACCAAAAAAAAAAAAAAAAAAAAGTAGGCCTGATGTGTGGTGGTGCAGTGGATAAAGCGTCGACCTGGAAATGCTGAGGTCACCGGTTTGAAACCCTGGGCTTGCCTGGTCAAGGCACATATGGGAGTTGATGCTTCCAGCTCCTCCCCCCTTCTCTTTCTCTGTCTCTCTCTCCTCTCTAAAAATGAATAAATAAAAGAATAAATAAACTTAAAAAAAAAGTATAGTTCAGAGAGTAAAAAATACTTACTCAAAAATCACACAAAAGTGTTATGAAAGTCAGGGTTCAGCCAAAGAAGTAAAACCAACAAAATATATATATTAAGAAATTTGTTGCAAGGACGTGGGTTCCTCAACTGGGTTGGCTAGCTAGGCAAGTCTAAAACTACTAAGCAAGCTGTCAGAAGACACAAGCCGGAATCTCTCCCATATGGATTGAAACTGATGTCCACATACATATTTCCTCAGCTTGATTTTTAAAACATTTTAATTGAGTGAATCAGGTTCTACCCAGATTTTCTAAAATAATCTCTTTTACTTAAATTTAACTGATGATAGATTTAAATACTACAAAAAACCTTCACAGCAACACCTAGGTTAGTGTTTGAATAAAAAATGGGGATTGTAGCCAAGTGAACACATCAAAATGACCATTAAAATGTAAAAGTACAATCATGGAAATAATTATGAAGAAGAGATGCATGCTATTATAAGATTGAATAGGAAGAAAAAGTTGACTAAACATGGAGGTAAGGCAAACCTTGACTTCTTCATTATCCATTTGTTGCTTTGCAGGTTGGCTAAGACATCATGGTTGCACACACTGACTATTGTCTTTAAAAAAATAATTTTTTTTTTTAAATTTTAGTGAGAGGAAGGGAAGCAGAGAGACAGACTCCCGCATGTGCCCACATCGGGATTCACCCAGCAAGCCCACTAGGGGGCGATGCTCTGTTCCTCTGGGGTCATTACTCTGTTGCTCAGCAACTGAGATTTTTTTTAGTGCCTGAGGCAGAAGCCTCAGAGTCATCCTCAGTGCCTGAGACCAACTCACTCAAACCAATTGAGCCATGGTTGAGGAAGGGAAAGAAAGACAGAGAAGGGGAGGGAGGAGGGATGGTCACCTCTCCTGTGTGCCCTGACCAGGAATTGAACACGAGTCATCCACACACTGGGCCAATACTCTACCACTGAGCCAACTGGCCAGGGCCTTAAAGGGAATAATTTACTTCATTTATATGGACCCAAGTTATCTTCCAAGTGAGCCAGGCCAAAATAAATCTTCTTTTTAAAATGGTTCTAAGAATGTTCTTTGTCTTAATGTAAACGTAGACACATATTTTATCATCAACACCAAAAAAAATTGTCTAGCTTTCAAAAAAATATTTTAAGATTTTCTGAAATATAATGAACATTAGTGTAATTAAGAACTTAATATATTACCTTCAGTTCTTGACAAAAACCTCTTGAAAAGGTAGTACAGTACATTTATCCCTTGCACTGATAAAGTAACTTTCACTGGAAAAGACAGTCTTCATATAGGACATAGACAACCCTTGGTGACAGCGTAGTCCAGTGGAGAACAGAATGAGCCTCAGTACTGTGTGTACAGCTTCCATCTTTACGGTAGAAGCAAAAGTAAATGTGTAGCTAATCATTGCAGGCACTCCATCTGCACTTTCAGAACCCAGATGTTTCGTACAATTGAAGTTTTGCACAGCAAATAAACTTTTTATTCTCTCGCTATTTTAAAGGTGCTGGTAGCCTTTAGAGTTTCAAAAAGTGTTCATAAACTAGCAAATTTTCATGGGTGACCTCAATGTGGATAGACTGGATAAAAACCAGGAGCTGGATGAAGAGAGAAGTCAGGATTGAATTACATCCTGACACTAAAGAGAATAACTGTCAGTTCATCCATATCATGCTTCAAAACATTAAGTCAGAAATTTTGGAGTGGATAAAATCATTTGTCAAGGGCACTGCCCCACTTATTTCCTCTTGTCCAAAGCACAACCAGTCCTATCATTTCCAGGACACATGGCTCTACCACACTCTTTCATAACTGTGAGAGTCTTCTTTTCTTATGATTAGATTTGAGATAAGCACATTTGAAAGATGCTTTTGACAGGGGTTGTATGTTAACACTAACCCACGTTTTGTTACAGTCCTAGTCTTTGCACATTGAACCTCCGCTTTAGACAACAATCTGTACTGATGAGTTGTTAGGATAGAGAATTGTTAACTTTGCATCAGCCTTATAATTCACATGTTTCTGTAAAAGGAAAATGATGCACTTCCTTGGGTACCCTTTGCTTTGGTCTTGAAACTACAGTGAGGCCAGAATCAGCAATCTGTCCTATTCAAAAAAATATAATTCTAATTTTAAAATCATTGACCAAAAAGACTTTATTTCTGCGTCTTATTCTTTTCTCTCCTCACTCTATTTTCCTTAGCAATTAGACTATTTATTTCAAATTGCATCATCCACCTCACAGAGCAACAACGAAGTTCCACCCAGCCAATGACACTTTGAAGGAAGCGTGGGTCAGAGCAGTGTGACTACAGAAGCAGGCGTGTTGGGGATTACCATTGCCATTCTCTCCAAATGAGCACTATCTTTAACGCCAAAATAAGGGAGCAAACCAAAAAAGAGAAAATCTTGAGATTCAGAACACAGATAATCTAAATCAGTAGATAGGTGAAGGGAATTCCTAGGATAATTAGGAAGTGATGACCTAAGGTATTAGGTGCAATTAATGTCTGCTCTTGATAAAAGCAGAATAAAAGCTCTCAAGAGGGAAACCTTCAAAAATAAAACATTGAAGAGAGATTTCTTTCTGGTGAAAAATTATACTGACTATTGGCATGTGTGTGGACACTTAGCAATAAATATAAGGAAGAAATAAAATAAATAAGTGGCAACAGACAGGTACCTAAGATGCCAGGTGGCTAAAACAAAGATTTCCAATTATGGCCAAAGGGAAAAGGCTGGAAAATCCTTTAACCCGCAAAATAAGTATAAAACTTGGCTTATTTTTTAAAAATATTTCAGGGTGCTGGAAATTAAACAAAGGCAAACAACAAATTGAGAAGCATTTATTACTAAAAAATCTTTGCTGAACTTCAAATAAGAAAGTAGAAATCTGGCCATTCTTGCCTGGGGGTGTTCCCATCTAGTCTTTCAGCTCAGTAGGTTTGGTATTTGTAGAAGGGTGAGGCTAGCCTCAAAGCTATCAGTTTTGCTAATGAAGGTGCTGACTTGACTTAGAATAGAGGCCAATCACCCCACTACCCACACACATACCAGCATTATTGCCAGTAATAGTAGCAATCTTTGTTTGTTTGTTTGTTTATCTTTGTTGCTTTAGTGAGAGAGAGAGAGAGAAAAACATCTGTTCTGGTATGTGCCATGACTGGGGATCAAACTCACAACCTTAGTATAAGATGATGATGCTCTAACCTTCTGAACTATCTGGCCAGGGCAATAGTAGCAATCTTAGCAGGAAAAGAATACCGAAAGCTCTGCAATGCAAACCTGAGATTGTAATCCTGATTGGTATGAGTGGCAGACCTGTGACCTAACCAGAAATTTAGCAGGTAGATTCCAAAACAATTAACCAAAGAAGAGCTTGCTATCCCTGGCCGGGTGGTTCAGTAGATAGAGTGTTGTCCTGGTGTGCCAATGTAGGGGATTCAATTTTGACACTTAGAAGAAGCAATAGATGAGTGGACAACTACTTGGAATAATTAAGTGGAGCACCGATTTTATGCCTTTCTCACTCTCCCACATCAATGGGGGAATAAAAGAGTTAGCTAACATTTTTTCACATGATTGGTTGGTTGGGAGGCCACAGGTATGTACTGAAATAAACCAAAATTAATTTTATCAGGTCAGACAGAGAAGACCTGAAAGAGAGTGACAGAGTGTAAAGTAGGGTCAAAGAGTCAAATTTAGATGTGCCCTAGCCAACAAACAGATTGTATAGGCAAGATGTACACCTTACTAACTTTAGGTATTTGAGTACAACAGTTGGCCTATTATGGGCTGACTAGTAAGCTATATTTACTATGTTGACCTTTAATTTAGTATGATTAAGAAAAAGACACAAATTAGTAAATTCAAGAATAAAAACGGGGACATCACTGCTAACTCTAATATCAGCAACAATATTTTGTCAAAAAAAATTAGAACACTTAGATGAAGCAATTTCCTCAAAAGACACCAACTACTCAAACTGACTCAAGAAGAAATAGAAAATTTGACTAGACGACTAAGTAAAAGAATTAAATTAGTAATTAAAAATCCACAAAGAAAAGCCCAGGCCCTGGTCACTTCATTAGTGAATTCTATCAAATATTTAAATAAGAAATAATAGTAAGTTTTTACAAATGCTGCCAGAAAATACAGAACAAGAATATACTTCCCAAAGCTAAGAGGTAGTAGTATCCTGATACTAAAGCCAAATAAAGTTATCTCAAGAAAACTATAAACAAAAAAAAAACAACAGGAAAAATCCATTGATACAGAGAATAATGTTGCCAAAGATGGTTACCAAAGATAAGTGAAAAAAAATTCACGATTAAAAATGGTGTGTGGGAGGTGGCAAGATGGCAATAGAGTAGGCAGACGTATCAACTTCCACCTCCCAGAACCAAAGTGAATTACAACCTAATTTTAAGAACCATCATCTGGAAAAACCAACTTTGAACTAAACTAAGAGGACTCTTTAACCAAGGAACACCGAAGAAGCCACACTGAGACAGGTAGGAAAAGCAGAAATGCAGAGAGGGCTGCCCAGCTCCCGGAGCAAATGGCAGCCCAGAGATACTTGTGTGGCAGGAAGTGAGTTTAGCGGAAAAGGGAGGGTCCTGAGCCCCAGGAACAAAGCCCCAGCCTGCAGCCCCAGAGCCTAGAAGAGGCATAAAGACAGTATTTAGTTGCAAAACAAGTCAGGATACTGTTTGTGAGAAAGAGACCGATTTTTCAGACCCAGGATTCTTCTTAAAGGGACTGCACAGAAAACTTTTGTAACAACCACCCACCCGGGGTTCTGGGGGATGGGAGAGAGGAGAGGACTGGAGCAGTGGGAAGAGAGTGTAATCTAGAAAGCACAGGAAGAAACACTTTGAGGGAGAGCCACCTTAACCCCTGGGCTGAGTGACTCCCCAAATCTAAAGCGAATATTTCCCCTGGAACTGGCAATACCAGCAAAGGGAAGAAGGACACCAGCCAAACAAGCTCTCTCGCAGCACTCAGAGCAGAGTCGCTAAGAAGGAGTGAGCTTTTGGGACTATAGTATGGAGTGTTAGGATCTGAGCTGCAGCGCCCCCACCCACACGGCTGAGGGCTTGCCCAAGGGCAAGCGATGGTAGGATGCAGAAATGTGGTTCCGCAGCAAGGGCAAAAACTGGCTGGCCACGACTAAGGCCCAGGTGTGAGCTCAGTCTTGCCTAGCAAAGGTGGAGGGGACGTGCAAAAGTGGTAAGGCCCAGCTGCGGGCCTACTGGCAATCTCACCTGCGGGGGAAGGGTGGGAGCCCCGGAAGGGGCGGAGACCTGCTGCTGAGCAAGGGCACATGGGTGCTCAGCCTCGCCCAACCTGCAGAACCTAGGCTTGTGGCCCGACATGTGAGCTGGCTTCTCCCACAGTGGTGGGGCAAAAGCCTAGAACAAGAGGAGTCCCTCGACTGAGTGTGGGCATGCAGCCCCATCTGGCCAGTGGAGCCAAGGCTTGCAGCTGAACCGCAAGAAGGCTTGTCCCATGGGGGCGGGATGAAAGCCCGGAAACAAGCAGAGACCCGTAGCTGAGCAAAGGTGCTCATCCATGCCTGTGGTGCTAAGGCCTGTGGCCTGGGGGTGTGGCACATAACCCCACCCGTGGGGCGGGGTGAAGGCTGAGTACACCCAGGCTTGTAGATCCCAGCATGTGATCACAACCCCTCATGTGGAAGAGAGGCAGAAACCGCAGTGACAGCCCCAGTGGGCTGGAATGGGCAACGCCCATATCTGAACATCCTAGGCAGCAGTGGCAGAGGGGGTGGTGGGCCTGCAGAAAGACCACACCTAGGGAACACAGAGGCCACACTCATTGGACTCCAGTGGCCAAAACCTTCTTATACACAGACAAAATAGGAAGGCAGAGAAATGCAACACAAATGAGTCAAGAGAAATCCCCAGAAAAGAACCTGAATGAGTCAGATATAATCAAATTACCGAATGCAGAGTTTCAAATAATGATTGTTAGGATGCTCAGAGATCTTAGAACAGGGGTCCCCAAACTACATCCTGCAGGCTGCATGCGGCCCCCTGAGACCATTTACCTGACCTGCCGCACTTCTGGAAGGGGCACCTCTATCATTGGTGGTCAGTGAGAGGAGCATAGTTCCCACTGAAATACTGGTCAGTTTGTTGATTTAAATTTACTTGTTCTTTATTTTAAATATTGTATTTGTTCCCGTTTTGGTTTGGTTTTTTTTTACTTCAAAATAAGATATGTGCAGTGTGCATAGGGATTTGTTCATAGTTTATTGTATAGTCTGGCCCTCCAAAGGTCTGAGGGGCAGTGAACTGTCCCCCTGTGTAAAAATTTTGGGGACCCCTGTCTTAGAACAACAATAGATGGTCATTACCAACACCTAAATAAAGATATAGCAAATATAAAAAAGGACATTGAAATAATAAAAAAGAATCAGTCAGAAATGACAAATACAATATCAGAAATGAAGAACACAATGGAAGGAATTAAAAGCAGGATGGATGAAGCTGAGGATTGAATCAGTGAGTTAGAGGGCAAGATAAATGAAGGCACAGAAGCAGAGCAGAAAAAAGAAAAGAGATTCAAAATGTCTGAGGAAACTCTGAGAGAGCTCTGTGACAACGTGAAGAGAAATAACATCCACATCATAGGGGTTCCTGAAGAAGAAGAGAAAGAACCCTTGTTCAATCATAGCATACCTGAGAACTTCCCTAAATTAATTCAGGAAAAAATCTCACATGTTCAAGAAGCACAGAGAACGCCATTAAAGAGAAACCCAAAAAATCTACACCAAACACATCATAATTAAAATACTAAAGCTAACTGATAAAGAGAAAATATTAAAAGCTGCTAGAGAAAAAAAGGCTATCACCTACAAAGGAGCCCCCATAAGGATGATATCTGACTTCTCAACAGAAACACTTGAGGCCAGAAGGGGATGGCAAGAAATATTCAAAGTAATGCAGAATAAGAGCCTACAACCAAGACTACTTTATCCAGCAAGGCTATTGTTTAAAATTAATAAACAATAAAAAGCTTCCCAGAAAAAAAAAAAAAAACAACTCAAGGAATTCACTACAACCAAACCAAAGCTGCAAGAAATGCTAAGGGGCCTGTTGTAAACAGATCAAAGGGGAAAAAGAATATAGTAAAAGAGGAATATAGCTTTAAAGAAAAAAAATGGCAATAAACAATGACATATCAATAATAACCTTAAATGTGAATGGATTAAATGACTTGATCAAAAGACATAGGGTAGCTGCATGGATAAGAAAATAGGACCCGTAGATATGCTGTCTACAAGAGACACATCTTAAAACAAAAGATGCACATAGACTGAAGGTAAAAGGATGGAAAAACATATTTTATGCAAATGGAAATGAAAAAAAGCTGGGGTAACAATACTTATATCAGACAAATTGGACTTTAAAGCAAAGGCTATAGTAATAGATAAAGAATGTTACTATATAATGATAAAGGGAGCAATCCAACAGGAAGATATAACCATTATAAATATCTATGCACCTAATATAGGAGCACCTAAATATATAAAGCATACTTTGATGGATATAAAGGGCAAGATCAACAGCAATACTATAATAGTAGGGGATTTCAATACTCCACTAACATCACTAGATAGATCCTCAAGAAAGAAAATTAACAAAGAAACAGCAGACTTAATGAACACACTAGATCAACTGGATTTAATAGATATCTTCAGAACCTTTCACCCTAAAGCAGCAGAATATACATTCTTTTCAAGTGCTCATGGTACATACTCTAGGATAGACCACATGTTAGGACACAAAAGCGGTCTCAACAAATTTAAGAAGATTGAAATCATATCAAACATTTTCTCTGATCACAATGGCATGAAACTAGAAATCAACAAAAACAGAAATACTGATAAATACTCAAACACTTGGAAACTAAATAATATGTTATTAAATAACGAATGGGTTAACAAAGAGATCAAACAAGAAATAAAAAAATTCCTAGAAATGAATGGTAATGAGCACACATCAGTTCAAAATTTATGGGACACAGCAAAAGCAGTCCTGAGAGAGAAGTTCACAGCATTACAGGCAATTGTTAAGAAGCTAGAAAAAGCTCAAATAAACAACTTAACCCTGCATATAAAAGAACTAGAAAAAGAACAGCAAGTAAAGCCCAGAGGTAGTAGAAGGAAGGAAATAATAAAGATCAGAGTGGAAATAAATGACACAGAGACTAAAGAAACAATACAGAGGATCAATGAAACCAAGAGCTGGTTCTTTGAAAAGGTAAACAGATTGATGAACCTTTACCAGACTCACCAGGAAAAAAAGAGAGAAGATTCAAATAAATAAAATTAGAAATGAGAGTGGAGAAATAACAACTGCACAACAGAAATACAAAATATTGTAAGAAAATACTATGAAGGACTGTATGCCAAAAAATTAGACAACCTAGATGAAATGGACAAATTTCTTGAAACATATAATCTTCCCAAAATTAATCTGGAAGAATCAGAAAACCTAAACAGACCAATTACAACAATTGAGATTGAAACAGTTATCAAAAACCTCCCAACAAAGAAAAGTCCTGGGCCTGATGACTTCACAAGTGAATTCTATGAAATATTCAAAGAAGAACTAACTCCTATTCTTCTCAAGCTATTTCAAAAAATTCAAGAGGAGGGAAGACTTTCAAGCTCCTTTTATGAGGCAAGCATATTTCTGATTCTAAAACCAGGCACAAACAACACAAAGAAAGAAAATTATAGGCCAATATCTCTGATGAATTTAGATGCTAAAATCCTCAACAAAATATTAGCAAACCGGATCCAGCAATACATGAAAAAAATCATACATCATGATCAAGTGGGATTTATTCTGGGAGGCAAGGCTGGTACAATATTTGCAAATCAATCAATGTGATTCATCACATAAACAAAAGAAAGGAGAAAAACCAGATGATAATTTCAATAGATGCAGAAAAAGCATTTGATAAAATCTAGCACCTGTTCATGATCAAAACTCTCAGCAAAGTGGGGATACAGGGAACATACCTCAACACGATAAAGGCCATCTATGACAAACCCACAGCCAACATCATACTCAATGGGCAAAAATTAAAAGCAATCCCCTTAAGATCAGGAACAAGGCAGGGGTGCCCCCCTTTTACCACTCTTATTCAACATAGTTCTGGAAGTCCTAACCACAGCAATCAGACAAGAAGAAGAAATAAAAGGCATTCAAATTGGAAAAGAAGGAGTAAAACTATCATTATTTGCAGATGATATGATATTGTATATAGAAAACCCTAAAGCAGGGGTCGGGAACCTTTTTGGCTGAGAGAGCCATGAACGCCACATATTTTAAAATGTAATTCCTTGAGAGACATGCAATATGTTTAACACTAAATACAAGTAAATGTATGCATTTTATGTAAGACCAACATTTTTTTTTTTTGTATTTTTCTGAAGCTGGAAACGGGGAAAGACAGTCAGACAGACTTCCGCATGCACCCGACCAGGATCCACCCAGCACGCCCACCAGGGGGCGAGGCTCTGCCCACCAGGGGGCGATGCTCTGCCCCTCCGGGGCATCACTCTCCCACGACCAGAGCCACTCTAGTGCCTGGGGCAGAGGCCAAGGAGCCATCCCCAGTGCCCCGGGCCATCTTTGCTCCAATGGAGCCTCAGCTGTGGGAGGGGAAGAGAGAGACAGAGAGGAAGGAGAGGGGGAGGGGTGGAGAAGCAGATGGGCACCTCTCCTGTGTGCCCTGGCCAGTAATCGAACCCAGAACTTCTGCACGCCAGGCCGACGCTCTACCACTGAGCCAACCAGCCAGGGCCAAGACCAACACTTTTGAAGTACAATAAGTCTCTGAATTCTTTTTAATAACATTGTTATGCTCTTGCTAACCAATGATGAATAAAGTACTTCTTACCATTAATGCAACTTCTGGTGCTACATGGTTTTGCTGATCGCTTTGTAGTCTGGTTGATATGTGGTGAGGTTAAGCTTCATGCAGGCATTGAGACTTCCATCTGTTAAATGTGACCGTAGGGTAGTCTTAATGTTCTTTAGATGTGAGAAAGACTGCTCACATGCATACGTAGAGCCAAACATTTTCAGTATAGCAATACTCACATGCTGCATTGTGTGATATGTGATGGGAAGCACTTTCCAAGTTTTGACAATCAGCTGGTCCGCGGGTTGAAGTTTTTTCATTTCTCTCCACTTGTGTTTGCTCGCCAACTCTGCTTGCTGTCATGCAAGTCTTTCAAAATCTTTATTCAGTGACTTGAACTTATTCACCCACATGTCTGAGGCCTTCAGGTCAGCAGCTTGTAGCTCAAAATCTTTGACGGAGACACCGGGGATGTAACTCAGGTTGGCTCTGTTCACTGCACACTCGTGTGGATGAGTGGTGAATTAAAAAGAGATGAGTGAGCTCACTAAATTCTACAAAGCATGCCTTGAATGACTGCAGGAGATTAGATGTGAAGCCCGCTAGCTGCTGGAAATCAAGATGTTGAGCAGGGTCACTTGCTGTGCATACATCTTTAAACTCTCCCAGTTTTTTAAAGTGTAGTAAATGACCTGTTTCAATGTCGACTATGAAGAGTTCCAGCTTGTTTTCAAATGCAAACACTGCTTGTTGAAGGGATAAGACTGTATTTCCAACTTGTATTTTCCCATTGAGCTGGTTCAGATGTTCAGTCATGTCCACAAGATAGTAGAACTTCAGGAGCCACTCAGTGTTAGCTAACTCAGGATGCTTGACGTTTTTCATTTCAAGAAAAGTCTGGATTTTGCTCAGATAAGTCATGAAATGGCTGAGCACCTTCCCTCTTGACAACCAACACACATTGCTGTGCAGAAGCAGACCAGGATAATTATTCCCAACTTCATCCAGCAGTGTTTTAAACTGGCGATCATTTAAAACTCAGGCAGCAATAAAGTTGATCACCCGAATGACCAGTGACATCACTTTACCAAGCTGCTTGCCACACATATGAGCACAAAGTGCCTTCTGATGTAGGATGCAGTGAAAACTTAGAATGAGTCTCTTTTCATGTTCACGAAGAAGCGCTAAAAATTCTCCGTTTTTCCCCACCATGCATGGAGCACCATCAGTACACACTGAAATAAATTTATCCATCAGTAGATTGTTTTTTTTCTTTAGCAAACTCAGTGAAAGACTTGAATAAATCCTCCCCTCTTGTTGTCACTTTCATGGGCAAAACAGCAAGACTTTCCTCATGTAGTGTGTCACCGACAGCATACCTCGCAATCACGCTGAACTGGGATAAATGGCTTACATCTGTTGACTCATTTAAAGTGAGAGAAAAGAATGGTGCTGCATTTATGTCCTTAACTTGTGTTGCCTCAATTTGATTTGCCATCATGATGGTACGATCGTGAACAGTTCTTGCCGACAGAGGCATGTCTTTTATTCATTTGATTATCTTGTCTTATCTGAAAAGTCGTCAAAAAGTTCATTGGCAACATCAAGGATGAATGTTTTGGCATACTCCCCATCTGTGAATGGCGTTCCATTTTTCACAATTGCTAAAGCACCAGCAAAGCTAGCTGAATTCCAGTCACCTTGTTGGGTCCAAACATGGAATTGCTGCTGACTACCTTGCACTCTGCACAGTAGCTCTTGACATACTTTCTTTTTGCTGTTCCCCGCTGGATATTTCGATGCAGATATAATGTGGCGTGTGTCAAAGTGCCGCTTTATATTTGACTGTTTCATCGATACAATTTTATCATTGCATATTAGACACACAGCAGAACCTGCTTTCTCCACAAAGGTGAATTCCTCTGTCCATTCTTGCTGAAAAGTACGATGCTCCTCATCTTTTTTTCTTTTAGCCATTTTCTTCATCAAAAGGGTTTCTGCAATTAGCTAGCTGACTACTTGATTAAAAGGAGGGAAGTTTACTTTTTGACCTCACAATGACCCGTGTACATTTCACATTATCCAATAAAAATTTGGTGTTGTCCCAGAGGACAGCTGTGATTGGCTCTAGCCACCTGCAACCATGAACATGAGTGGTGGGAAATGAATGGATTGTAATACATGAAAATGTTTTACATTTTTAATGTTATTATATTTTTTTATTAAAGATTTGTCTGCAAGCCAGATGCAGCCATCAAAAGAGTCACATCTGGCTTGTGAGCCATAGGTTCCCGGTCCCTGCCCTAAAGTCTCAGTCAAAAAACTACTGGACCTGATAAATGAATTCAGCAAGGTGGCAGGAATAAAATTAATACTCAGAAATCAGAGGCATTTTTATATACCAACAAAGAACTGTCAGAAAGAGAAATTAAGGAAACAATCCCCTTCATTATTGCAACAAAAAAATAAAGTACCTAGGAGTAAATTTAACCAAGGTGATTAAAGACTTGTACTTGGAAAATTACAAGACATTGATAAAAAAAATCAAGAAAGATACAAATAAGTGGAAGCATATACCGTGCTCATGGTTAGGAAGAATAAACATCATTAAAATGTTTATATTACCCAAAGCAATTTATAAATTCAATGCAATACCAATTAAAATACCAATGACATATTTCAAAGATATAAAACACATATTCCAAAAATTTATATGGAACTAAAAAAGAACACGAATAGCTTCAGCAATCTTAAAAAGAAAGAATGAAGCAGGAGGTATCACACTTCCTGATATCAAGTTATACTATAAGGCCAGTGTACTTAAAACAGCCTGGTACTGGCATAAGAGCAGGCATATAGATCAATAGAACAGAACAGAGAGCCCAGAAATAAACCCACACCTTTATGGACAACTAATACTTGACAAAGGAGGTAAGGACATACAATGGAGTAAAGACAGCCTCTTTAACAAAGGGTGTTGGGAAAATTGGACATCTACCTGCAAACAATGAAACTAGACAACCAACATACACCATTCACAAAAATAAACTCAAAATAGATAAAAAGACTTAAATGTAAGCCGTGAAACCATAAGCATTTTAGAAGAAAACATAGGCAGTAAGCTCTCGGACATCTCTCACAGCAATATATCAATATTTGCTGATTTATCTCCATGGGCAAGTGAAGTAAAAGACAGGATAAACAAGTGGGACTATATCAAACTTAAAAGCTTTTGCACAGCTAAAGACAATAAGAACAGAATAAAAAGACAAACTACACAATGGGTGAACATATTCAACAATACGTCTGATAAGGGGTTAATAACCAAAATTTATAAAGAACTTGTAAAACTCAACACCATGAAGACAAATAATCCAATAAAAAAATGAGTAAAAGAAATGAATAGACACTTCTCCAAACAGGTCATACAGATGTCCAATAGGCATATGAAAATATGCTCAACATCACTAATCATTAGAGAAATGCAAATTAAATCCACAATGAGATATCACCTCACAGCAGTCAGAATGGCGCACATCAACAAAACACAGAATAAGTGCTGGTGAGGATGTGGAAAAAAGGGAACCTTCCTGCACTGCAGGTGGGAATGCAGACTGGTGCAGCCACTATGAAAAACAGTATGGAGATTCCTCAAAAAATTAAAAGTCAAACTGCCTTTTGACCCAGCTATCCCACTTTTAGGAATATACCCCAAGAACACCTAGCACTGTTTCAAAAGGAGAAATGCACACCCATGTTTATGGCAGCATTGTTCACAATAACAAAGATCTCGAAACAGTCCAAGTGTCCGTCAGTGGACAAGTGGATTAAAAAGCTTTGGTACATATATACTATGGAATACTACTCAGCCATAAGAAATGATGACATCAGATCATTTACAACAACATGGGTGGACCTTGATAACATTATATGGAGTGAAATAAGTAAATCAGAAAAAACTAAGAACTATATGATTCCATACATAGATTGAACATAAAAATGAGACTCAGAGACATGGACTAAAGGGTGGTGGTTATGCGGGGGGAGGAAATGAAGGGAGGGGAGGGGCACAAAGAAAACCAGATAGAAGGTGACGGAAGACTATATGACTTTGGGTGATTGGTATGCAGCATAATCAAATGTCAAAATAACCTGGAGATGTTTTCTCTGAACATATGTACCCTGATTTATCAATGTCACCTCATTAAAATTAATAATAATAATTAAAAAAGAAAAAAATTAGCAAAAAGAAAAACTATAGATCAATATTTCCCTTTCATGTACATGCAGAAACCCTCTAAAAATTAGCAAATGAAATCTAGCAGTATAGGAAAAGGTTAAACCATGGCCAAGTGGGATTTATCACAAAAATGCAAGGTTATTTTCCTTCTGAAAATAAAGCAAAGTAATATAGCATATTAATAGAAAATAAAGGATAAAAACCACAAGATTATCTCAAGAAACAAATCATTATTAAAAAATTCAGCACCTATAAATGATAGAAACTCATCAGATTGAGAATAACATGGAACTTTCTTAATGTAATAAAGAGTATCGCCTGACCTGTGGTGGCGCAGTGGGATAAAGCGTCGACCTGGAACACTTGAGGTTGCCGGTTCGAAACCTTGGGCTTGCCTGGTCAAGGCACATATGGGAGTTGATGCTTCCAGCTCCTCCCCCCTTCTCTCTCTCTCTCTCTCTCTCTCTCACTCCTCTCTCTCTAAAAATCAATAAAAAAAAAATAAAGAGTATCTGTGGAACTCTACAGCTAGTATTATACTTAACTGTGAAAGATGTAGTGCTTTGTCTCTAAGATTAAGAATAAGAATAAGGTAAAGGTGCCTGCTTTCACCCATTCTATTCATTATTGTACTAGAGATGCTAGCCAGTAAAATGTGATAAAACAAAGAAATTAAGAGTATATAGATTGAAAAAGAAGAAGTAAAATTCTTTTTTTTTTTTTTGATGAAAACATGACCCTAAGTATAGAAACTTCTAAGAAATATTTTAAAATACTAGAACTAATAAATAAGTTCTAGGTCAAAGGATACAAGATAAATATACAAAAATGATTATTTTCCATACGGTAGCAATGAACAATGGGAAAATGAAAATTCCATTTCTGAGAGCATCAAACAGAATAAAATACTGAGAATAAATAATGACAAAATAAGTGTAAGTCTCATTCACAGAAAATTACAGAAGAGTGCTGAGAGAACTCAGGATTGAAATAAACAGAGAGGCATGACTGAAAGATTGAATACTGTTAAGATGGTACTTCTCTGTAGATTTAATATAATCTATGGAAATTCCTGGAGAGCTTATTTATTTATTTATTTTGTAGAAGTTTAAAAACTGTTCTTAAAATTATATGGAAACACAAAGAATCTAGACTAGATAATGCAATTCTGAAAAAAAAAAAAGAACAAATTTGGAGGACTTGGAATACCCAGCTATAAAACTTACTATAAATGTATAGTAATCAAGGGAGTGGATGGAGTATTTGGGCAAGGATAGACATATAGATAGATGAAACAGAATTGAGAGTCTGGGAATGAACCATTCGTTCCATTTATAGAAAACTGATTTTCAACAAAGTTGCCAAAGCAGTTCAGTGAAGGGAAAGACAATCTTTCCAACAAATGATGCTAGAATTATTAGGTATCCATATGTTAAAAGAAAAATGAACTTAGGCTCTTATACCATATGTATGAATTAACTCAAAATAGTTGATACATCTAAATATAGGAACTAAAATTATAAAACATCTAGATAAAAACACTAGAGGAAATCTTTGTGATGTTGAATTAGGTAAAGATTTATTTGATATATCAAAATAAAGAAAATAATAAAACGGACTTAAAGATATTTGCTCTTAGTTTTTCATGTTGCATATCAATTAGTGACTTAAAACAATACATACTTATTATTTCACAATTTCTGTGAGTCAGAAATGAGAGCATAGCTCAGTTGGGTTTCCTGCTTAGGGTCTTATGAGGCTGCAATCAATGTGTCAGCTATGGCTGAGGTTTCATTGAGATTTACCTAGAAGGGTCCAGTTTTCTACTTTCAGGAATGTTGGCAGTATCTGGGACCTCAGGCTTATGGGATTCATGGCAGCTTGTTTGCTTCTTCAAAGCCAGAAAGCAGGAAGAGAGAGAAAAAGAGAAGAGAGAGAGAGAGAGAGAGAGAGAGACTCTAGCAAGATGGGTGCTATGCTCTGTGTACATGGAACCATCTTTGCCACATCCCATTGGTTAGAAGCACGTCATAGGTCTCACCACACTCCAGGGGAGGGCTCACACCAAAGTACCAATACCAGGAGGCAGGGCTTATGAAGTTCTTATCAAATTTTTCCCACCACACTCTTTCAAAGACATCAGTAAAAAAATTCTAAAAGACATGCCAACAACTTGGAGAAAATGTTTGCAAATCACACATCTTGGGGGATAGTAAACTATGTTCTGTAGCCTGTTTTTGTAAGACCTATGAGCTAAAAATGGCTTTTATATTTTAAAGGGTTGTTGAGGAAGAAGGCAGAGGAGGAGAAAAAGAGATTCCACGTGACACACAAAACATAAAATATTTACTATCTGTCCACTTGCAAAAAAGGTTGCTAACTTCTGATAGATATGCTAAAGGCCTTGCATTCAGACTACATAAAGCAATTTTACAACTCAAGAAGACAAGAAATCCACTTAAAAATGGATGCTTTAATCAAGATGCCCTACCCCAACACAATGTCCATGACCTAAACCTTCAATCTGTGAATATGTTATGCTACATGACATAACAAATTTTGCTAAGGTAATTAAGATTATGGAATTTATATAGGAATATTATCCTAGATTATCTGGGTGGTCCCAATCTAATCACATTAGCCCTTAAAATCTAGAGTCAGAGAGATGAGGTAGAAAGAAGATAAGAATCAAAAAGATTTCAAGTGTGAGAGGAAAGCAACTTCCTCTTGTTGGAGGGGGCTACAGAGAAAGAAGAGAAGGAATTTAGACAACATTTAGAAGACTAGTCCCTGAATGAAAGCTAGCAAGGAGATAGAGGAACTGACTTCAGCCAACAACTTAAGTGAGCTTCAAAAAGGATTCTTTCCCAAGACATCTAGTAAAGAACACATCCCGCTGATACCTTAATTTCAGTATTGTGAGCTCCTAAGCAGAGAAATCAAATGAGCAGAACTGGATTTCTCACTGTAGAATCTGTGAGATAATAAATGTGTATTATTGTAAACATCCACATTATGTTAATTTGTTATGGCACCAAAAAAAACCCCAAAAGAACTAACTAACCAAGTGCATAGACATTTCATCAAGATCATGGGCTAATAAGCCCATAAAAAGATGCTCAAAATAATTAGTCATTAGGGAAATGCAAATTAAAATGAGATGCAGCTATACACTGATTAAAATGGCTTTAAAGAAGCCTGACCAGGTGGTGGCACAGTGGACAGAACGTTTGCCTGGGATGCTGAGGACCCAGGCTCAAAACCCCGAGGTCATCTGCTTGAGTGCGGTCTCATCAGGCTTGAGTACAGGCTTACCAGTATGAATGAGGGGTTGCTGGCTTGAGCATGGGATCATAGACATGACCCTGTAGTTGCTGCTTGAGCCAAGAATGCTGGCATGAGAGAAAGCAATCAATAAACAACTGAAAGTGATGCAACTATGAGTTGATGCTTTTCTTCTCTGTCTTTGTCTCTGTCTCTATCTCTCTTTCTCTCCTTGACTCTAACTAAAAAAAAAAAAAAAAGGCTTTAAACAAAACCACTGACAATTTTAAATGTAGGTGAGGCTATGGAGTAACTAAAACTCTCATGTATTACTTGTGTGACTGTAAAACAAGAAAGCTACTTTGGAAAACAGGTTAGTAGTTTCTTAAGAAGTTAAACATAAACTTACTATACAACTCAGCAATTCCATGCCAAGGTGTTTATCCAGCAGAAATGAAAACAGGAGTCAACACAAAGACTTGTACACATATATTCACAGCAGCATTGTTTGTAGTAGCCTAAAAGTGAAAACAATCCAAAGAGCCATCAATTGGTGAGTAGGTTAACAGTGCGTTGTATATCCATAAAATAGAATACTATTCATCAATAAAAAAAGAACACACTACAGATACATGCTACAACATAATGAACCTCAAAATATGCTAAGTGAAAGAAGTCAGACACAAAAGACCACATATTGCCTGATTCTATTTATATGAAGTCTCCAGAAAAGGCAAATTTATAGAGACAGAAAAGAGATGAGTGCTTGCCTGGGACTGGGAGCTGATGCTGGGACTGAGAACAGAGACTCAGAGGTGTTTTGGGGGGTGATGGAAAGGTTCCAAAGCTAGATTGTAGTGATAGTTGCACAAGTCTCTAACTAACTAAAATTCATTCAATTATAACGAGGAGTGCTTATTATTGTATGTAATTTGTACCTCAATAAAAAAAAGATGATAATTTCAGCCAAAATATCAGAAAGGAAATGTAATCATAGTACAGTGCCCAGCTGAAATATTCACATAGACATAACTAGATATTGATTTAATCTAAAATGAGTACAACTACATTGGAATCATGGAGTAGGAAAAACAGAGGAGATAGGAGTAAAATGCTCACCTAGCATAATAGAAAATAATTAGGTTATGTCCAATGTTGATGTTTCTAAACATAGAAAAATGCACATATTATTTAAACATATAAAGTTAGGTAAGTGGTAACCACCTATCACCACCACCAAAGGAAAAACAACAACTAAAAAAGTCAGTGTGATTGCTTCTAAATCCACCAAGTAAGAACTAGGAAGAAGTGGATGGGGAAGTGATACTTTTTTTGTTTGTTATAAGACTTTAGTATAATTTGATTCTTTAAAACATGTACATTTATTTATTAATGAAAATAAGAAATAATTTAAACCAAGTACTAAAGATTTTTTTCACTCCTATTTTCTATTTCTTACATTTTTCCTCTTTTTTTTTTGGGAGATTTCCTAAATTTTATTTTCTATTAAATCTATTAATTTTTTTAAAATTATGCTCTCATATTTTAAATTTCATGACCTTTCTTTTGTTCCTCGAATGCTCCTTTTTATACTGTCTCATTAACTGCTCTCTGTCTCTAAGATTACTGAGTTTTTCTCAAGCTTTCTTTCCCCGCAGAACCTGTTTCCTCCAAGTGCTCTCTTTCTCTGCTCCATCTCAGTCATTCCTGTTACAAGGTTTTCTCAGCTGTCGGGGCATCTTGCTAGCCCACTTTTGTTTAAGAATGATAGAGTAAGACAAATCTCCAGAGAATAAATTACTGGTCTCTGTCAGGTGCCGGAGGAGAATGTGCCCTGCTTCCCAGCACTCAGGAGGGGACCTGGTCTCCAGCTGCTTCTTAAACTGCTCTTCACCAATTTTCCTTATGTTAGCGCCCTGTTTCCGGAAGTATGTGGTCCTTTGAGACCTGAGCCTTTAGGGATTCTGTGAATACATTCATGCCTCCCTACTGGCTGATTAAGATTCATCTGTTTCTGGTCTTCTAAGTTAGTTTTCACTCCTTCATTCACTTTCCTTTTCCCAAAATGTCACTGAAGTTGTTTCTCCTTCTTTTCTCTCCCCACTGTTTGTGGATTTATGTCTTTAAGAACAAAAATCTCAGCCTGACCTGTGGTGGATAAAGTGTCAACCTAGAATGCTGAGGTCGCTGGTTTGAAACTCTGGGATTGCCTGCAAAGAATATATGGGAGTTGATGCTTCCTGCTCCTCTCTTTCTTCTCTCTTTTCACTAAAATAAAGAAAGAAATAAATTTTTTTTTAAAAAGGACAAAAATCCCTTTATGGTCATTTTTTTTAATTTTTTTATTTATTTTTTTTATTTTTTATTTTTATTTTTTTTCATTTTTCTGAAGCTGGAAACAGGGAGAGACAGTCAGACAGACTCCCGCATGCGCCCGACCGGGATCCACCTGGCACGCCCACCATGGGGCGACGCTCTGCCCACCAGGGGGCAATGCTCTGCCCATCCTGGGCGTCGCCATGTTGCGACCAGAGCCACTCTAGCGCCTGAGGCAGAGGCCACAGAGCTATCCCCAGCGCCTGGGCCATCTTTGCTCCAATGGAGCGTTGGCTGCGGGAGGGGAAGAGAGAGACAGAGAGGAAAGCGCGGCGGAGGGGTGGAGAAGCAGATGGGCGCTTCTCCTGTGTGCCCTGGCCAGGAATCGAACCCGGGTCCTCCGCACGCTAGGCCGAAGCTCTACCGCCTTTATGGTCATTTTAATGGAAGGTAGCAAAATTAGAGGTATGTATTAATTAGGTCTGCCATTTTTACCTACATATGTGACATGACATGTTAATTCCTGGACTATGTTTAATATTGCATTTGACAAAAAACAACTAGATCTTCAGTTTTTAAGAAAAATTGCTAAGTGATGTTTGGTGTGGACATCCTTACCCTAGACCACAGCATCACACTGTTGGGAAAGCCATAATGTTGAGGGTAGTTAAGTCTGAGCATGAGGAAGATTTGGGATGGGCTGGGGTTGGTGTAGGTGGTGAGGATGAGGGGTGTGTCAGGCAACATCCAGAAGGAAACGGCATAGAATCTAGAATTATATGTCTATTCTATTACAGGTTTTTTTCCCAGAAACATTCTCTGAGAAATCACTTGTATCCTCCATGATATGCATATCAAATCCTCCATTTCTCTCTTAAAATAAGAATAGTCACACTCATTTGATTTTAAGTAATATATGCATTTGTTGGCTTAATGATAACACATATTTTTCTTTAGGAAAATGTAAAGGAATCCTCTATTCTTGATAGGTTTCATGATTGCAATGCCTAAAGCAGAGTTTAAGCAATTCACAAATGCATTTCTTAATTTATCCCTATTGAGGACACAAAGAGGGAAATGTCCCCAAGAGGAAGGTATCTTCTTTTGTCTTCAGTTAAGGGTGTTATCATTTTGTTTATTTTTACATAATGTTTTAATTTTGATTTGGTTTTTATTATAAAATGGCTGTAAGAGAAGGGATATTATGTTACATTATGCAGTCTTATTCTCAGCTCTAGATTACACAAAATATTTTCAAATAATTTTTATTAGTTTTTTAGCATGCAATATTAAAAATATACATTTAATTGGTTACTTCAGGCTATTGTACAATAATGAAAATTTTTTAATTTAAAAAATTTAAATAATCTTTAAAATTATTGTTAGTTCTAAAAGTACTTGCAAGAAATTCATGTCATATGGGAATGAAAAAGTAGGTGAAAATTTCCCTTAATTGGAATGGGTGACTTATGTCTGCTAAGCATCTGACTTGCTAAAATAACAATATGCTAGTAACAAAGCAATGAGTTTACACTCTAGCACAGTGGTCCCCAACCCCTGGTCCGCAGACTGGTACCAGTCTGTGGGCCATTTGGTACTGGTCCACAAAGAAAGAATAAATAACTTACATTATTTCCGTTTTATTTATATTTAAGTCTGAACAATGTTTTATTTTTAAAAAATGACCAGATTCCCTCTGTTACATCCGTCTAAGACTCACTCTTGACGCTTGTCTCGGTCATGTGATACATTTATCCATCCCACCCTAAAGGCCAATCGTGAAAATATTTTCTGACATTAAACCGGTCCGTGGCCCAGAAAAGGTTGGGATCACTGCTCTAGCAGACTACTTTGGATGTGTATGGCCAGTGGCCACTGCCATTGTGGCCATGCAGGTTCTCATTGGATTCGGGCAGACAGTAAAGGAACAGTGGAGCCAGAAAATGGTGAGCCATTCCTTTTATTAAAGTCTCCTACTGGCAGACGAGCAAACAGGCAGGGAAGACCACTTTCCTAACATTCAGAGCTCCCGAAACCCTGATGCATTCTCTGGTTCTATAACCCAGAAAATCTTTCCCGGCTCCTCCTGGAATCAAAGGCCCCACCAGCCTCAGCGGAGCTCCCAAAGCCCCCTAGCTCAGGTTCCACATCTGCACTCTTTCTCTCCCTGCAAAACTCTGGCTGGGGGAAAAAATTCCTTCTCCAGCAAACATTAGCAATACAATGGCCCCTCCCAAGCAGGAAGGTAATCTGCAATTTGCAATCTGCCGCCCTGAGGGCAAGCACCCCTGCCTTTTACAGACTACATACACATAGAGCTACCCAGTCCAATGCAAAATATAAGAGACCAAACTTAAAAAACATTTGTTAAAACTTACTTGACCAGCCCTGGCCGGTTGGCTCAGCGGTAGAGCGTCGGCCTGGCGAGCGGGAGACCCGGGTTCGATTCCCGGCCAGGGCACACAGGAGAAGCGCCCATTTGCTTCTCCACCCCCCCCCCTCCTTCCTCTCTGTCTCTCTCTTCCCCTCCTGCAGCCGAGGCTCCGTTGGGGCGGGGATGGCCCGGGCGCTGGGGACGGCTCCTTGGCCTCTGCCCCAGGTGCTAGAGTGGCTCTGGTCGCGGCAGAGCGACGCCCCGGAGGGGCAGAGCGTCGCCCCCTGGTGGGCAGAGCGTCGCCCCTGGTGGGCGTGCCGGGTGGATCCCGGTCGGGCGCATGCGGGAGTCTGTCTGACTGTCTCTCCCCGTTTCCAGCTTCAGAGGAATACAGAAAAAAAAAAACAAAAAAACAAACCTTACTTGACCAACACGATGTTAAAACAGCCAGGATAATAGTCTTGATGGCTGGTTTATTGAGATTACGAAGTCCGCCTCAAATTTTCTAATCGTGTTGATTTCTGGTAGTGGCGCATCCCAAGGTGAATAATATCTGAAAGCAGATGAAAAGAGAGCAGTCTGGCAATTGTGAAGGAGGAGAGAAAAGTTGCTAAATTAGAGGGTGAGTCATTTGGGGAAGAAAAGTGATTTTCTGGTAAGTGCAACCAGACACTTTCAAGTTAGGTGTGGTCAGTGTTGTGAGTCAACATCTTTTCTTTTTTTTTTTTTTTTGTTTTTGTTTTTGTTTTTTTTGGTTTTTTTACTGAGACAGAGAGAGAGTCAGAGAGAGGGATAGACAGGGACAGACGTCAATCATTGAGAAGCGTCAATCATTAGTTTCTCATTGTGTATTGCAACACCTTAATTGTTCATTGATTGCCTTCTCATACGTGCCTTGACCATGGGCCTTCAGCAAACAGAGTAACTCCTTGCTTGAGCCAGAGACCTTGGGCTCAAGCTGGTGAGCTTTTTGCTCAAACCAGATGAGCCCTCGCTCAAGCTGGCAATCTCGAGGTCTCGAACCTGGGTCTTCCGCATCCCAGTCTGATGCTCTATCCACTGCACCACCGCCTGGTCAGGCTCAACATCTTTTCTATCTTTCAGGTGCCTCTCCTTAATGTTCTAATTCTCAGACTACAATGTCAGCAATTCAGGAATACATTTTTTTTTTTTTACTATATTTCTTTTTATTTTTTATTTTTTTATTTATTCATTTTAGAGAGGAGGGAGGGAGAGAGAGAGAGAGAGAGAGAGAGAAAGAGGGGAGGAGCAGGAAGCATCAACTCCCATATGTGCCTTGACCAGACAAGTGCAGGGTTTTGAACCGGCAACCTCAATGTTCCCAGGTCGACGCTTTATCCACTGTGCCACCAGAGGGTCAGGCTACATTTCTTAATTCATACTTTTTGTTTGTGAAGATAGTGGAAAGTTCCCTGAAATCTAGGAGATTATATATATATATATATATATATATATATATATATATATATATATATATATATATGCAGAGCCACCTGGCCCGTGCAGGTTTGCATTTGATTCTGACAGACGATAATGACACAACAAAGCCAAAAACTCGTGGGCCATTAGCTTTAATCCTAGCTTGCACCTGGCGGGCAAAAAATACATACAGTGGGAAAACACTTCCCTTTCCATTCAGGGCTCCCAAAGCCACTGATTTATCCGAGTTTTCCTAGAATCAAAGGTTTCTACCTCACCAGCCATATTCACCCCTGTCCCCCATCTCCTCTCTACATATACTCTGCACAAACTGACTTCTCCTTCAGCATTACGCCATCTTGGCTGCTTCTCCTCTCCTCCACGAGGCCTTTCTCTGCTCTCCTCCAGCATGGGCTTCTCTGCCCATTTTATAGTATAGAAATAAAAACCTTTAATCCAATATACAAACAAGGAAGTCTCTGATACAAAGTCACTTATCTGAGGCATAATGGGATTCCTTATGAGAGTGCACAACCCCTATCATGCAACAGTCAAAGGTATGGGGAAAAGCTTAGTTTTAAAACTAAGCCTTAGGCCCGTGATGGCGAACCTTTTTATAAAAACCACCCACTTTTGCAGCGCTGGTCAACCTAGTCCCCCCCACCCACTAGTGGGCGTTCCAGCTTTCATGGTGGGTTGTAGCAGAGCAATCAAACGGCACTGCAATTGGCCCACCATGAAAGCTGAAACGCCCACTAGTGGGTGGGAGGGACCAGGTTGACCAGCACTGCAAAAGTGGGCAATTTTTATAAAAGGTTCACTATCACGGCCTTTGGCTATAAGGATCCTGCCTACTTACAGCCTGTCCCCTACATTCAAAGCAAACTATAAGTGAACAAACCTATATATCTTATTTACAAACTTATTTGACCAACATATGAAATGTACCTTTGTAATTGTTGAAATTGTATAATTTGTCATGTTGTTGTAATTTGTGTAATGTGCCTAATTTTCTTGTGCAGTGTTGGGCAGATAAAATATATTTTTCTCACTTTGTTAAAGATGGCGCTGCCCACGTGGAAGCTCGTTGCCCAGGTGATGGTATTGGTTGCCCTTCTTGCTTGGGACGGGTGTGATGTGATTATATTAATGTGTGTTGGGGGCAGGTTGTGGGCAGGCAGGATCCTTGTAGCCTGGGGCTTGGTTTTAGGATTAAGCCTTTCTCACACTTTTTGATGTAGGGTGGTGCACTCTCATGAGGAATCCCATTATGCCTCAGACAAGTGGCTTTGTATCAGAGACTTCCTTGTTTGTATATTGGATTAAAGGTTTTGAATTTACACTATGAAGTGGGGCAGATCAGGAGCTTGCTCTCTATTGGTTCCTGAGATTAACATTAGAGAGGAGAGCAGAGAGAGGCCTCATGGATGAGGCCAGGATAAGCAGCCAAGATGGTGGAGTGCTAAAGGAGGCCATTAAAGGTAATGGCCCACTGTAAAGCCAGTATCCACGGCCACTATCACAGCCGCCTGGCCCATGCAGGTTTGCATTGGATTCGGACAGTCGGTAAAGAAACAACAGAGCCAAAAACTGGTGGGCCATCATCTTTAATCCTAGCTTGCACCCGGCGGGCAAGTAAAAACACACACTGGGCTCCAAAACCCACTTGTTCAGTGCTCACAAAGCTACTGACTTATCAGAGTTTTCCTAAAATCAAAGGTTTCTAGCTCACCAGCCTTATTCACCACTGTTCCCCATCTCCTTCTTTCTGCCCAAACTCTGTACAAACTGTCTTTTCCTTCAGCACTCTGCCATCTTGGCTGCTTCTCCAGGCCTCCTCCACATGGCCTTTCTCTGCTCTCCTCTCTGCTCTCCTCTCTAATGCTAATCTCAGGAACTGAGAGAGCAAGCTCCCGGTCTGCCCCACTTTATAGTGCAGAAATCAAAACTTTTAATCCAATATACGAAATAGGGAAGTCTCTAATACAAAGTCACTTATCTGAGGCATGATGGGATTGTACCACCCCACATCAAAAAGGGTGGGAAAGGCTTAGTTCTAAAACCAAGTCCAAGGCTACAAGGATCCTGCCTGCCCACAGCCTGCCCCCAACACACATTAATATCACCTGGGCGACAGGCTTCCACATGGGCAGTGCTATCTTTAACAAAGTGAGCATAATATATTTTATCTGCCCAACACCCACCAGTTCTTGGCTCCATTGTTTCATTACCCACTGTCCGAATCTAATGCAAACCTGCATGGGCCAGGCAGCTGTCATGGTGGCCGTGCCTACTGGCTTTACATGCAGGAATACCTGTGCTTTAGATTGTGAAGCAAGCAAAAGGGGTGGAATGTTGGTCAAATTAGTTTCTAAATATGATATATATGTTTGCTCGCTTATAGTTTGCATTGGGTATGGGGGAAGGCTGTAAGCAGGCAGGATCCTTATAGCCTAAAGCTTGACTGTTGCATCGTGGGGTGATGCACTCTCATGAGGAATCCCATTATGCATCAGATAAGTGACTTTGTATCAGAGACTTCCTTGTTTGTATAATGGATTAAAGGTTTTGATTTCTACACTGTAAAATTGGGCAGAGGAGCCCATGCTGAAGGACAGCAGAGAAAGACCACGTGGAGGAGAGGAGAAGCAGTGAAGGTGGTGGAGTGCTCAAGGAGAAGCCAGTTTGTGCAGAGTTTGTGTAGAGAGGAGATGAGGAACAGCGGTGAATAAGGCTGGTGAGGTAGAAACTTTGATTCTAGGAAACTCGGATGAGTCAGTGGCTTTGGGAGCCCTGAATGGAAAGGGAAGTGTTTTCCCACTTTGTGTATTTCTTGCGCGCTGGGTGCAAGCTAGGATTAAAGCTAATGGCCCACCAGTTCTTAGCTTCGTTGTTTCATTACCATCTGTCAGAATCAAATGCGAACCTGCATGGGCCAGGTGACTGTGATGGTGGCCGTGGCTACTGGCTTTACAATGACCAATCACATTATTTCTTTTAAAGGCTATTGATGATTGGTCAATGCACATCTATTATTCAGTTCATGCACAGACAGCAAGATGTGCGATTGTGTTGCCTCCTTGTCTCTTAGTGATAAACCTACATGACATTTTGCAAAAATGAATAATTGAAAGAAGGAATTTGGGAGGTTGCGGGAGGTAGAAAAGGGTATAGGTGACAAATAAAATGGCTACTCAGCCACCAACTTTCTTTCTTTTTTTTTTTTAGTATTTTTCTAAAGCTGGAAACGGGGAGAGACAGTCAGACAGACTCCCGCATGCGCCCGACCGGGATCCACCCGGAACGCCCACCAGGGGCGACACTCTGCCCATCAGGGGGCGATGCTCTGCCCCTTCAGGGCATCGCTTTGCTGAGACCAGAGCCACTCTAGTTCCTGGGGCAGAGGCCAAGGAGCCATTTCCAGCGCCCGGGCCATGCTCCAATGGAGCCTTGGCTGCGGGAAGGGAAGAGAGAGACAGAGAGGAAGGGGGGGGGGTGGAGAAGCAAATGGGCGCTTCTCCTATGTGCCCTGGCCGGGAATCAAGCCTAGGTCCCCCGCACGCCAGGCCGACGCTCTACCGCTGAGCCAACTGGCCAGGGCAGCCACCAACTTTCTTAAGAACAATGCAGGCCTGAAGGAGAAAGTACTTACCTACTCAGGAATCCGGCTCAGACCTCCCTTGTAGCTGGATGCTGATAAAGGACGGTTGGATCAGACTGCAGACAATTTTGAAGAACTGTGGCGCCGCTCCCAACCACCAACAGGAGAAGCAATCTTGCAGCCGCCTTTGTCCAAGGCTCTTTGACGAATCCATATAACTGCTGTCTATCCCGTCTTTGGGGCTGACACCCTTTGCTGGTTTCAGCCCACCTGCACCCAGGTGTTTTTAAAATAAACTTTTCTTTTGGAACAGACTAGCCTTGTGGTTTTGGTTTAGCCCGTGGTTTCTGCCTTTCAATAGGGAGGACAAATAGTGATGGAGGAAGACTTGACTTTGGGTAGTGAATACACAATACAATATACAGATGATGTATTATAGAATTGAACATCTGAAACTTATATAATTTTATTAACCAAAGTCACCCCAATAAATTCAGTAAAAAAAAATAAGTAACCCACAAAGGTAGAAATGCAGCAAAGACACAAAAAATGATAATGCTGGCAGTAAAAAATTCAAATCAAACATATGTGGAGTTATAGAAGAAATGCCTGTTTATGGGAATGTTGGCACAGCCATATTTTAGTAGACTCTAGATTTGTTGCTAGAGGGACTTAGTTTAGGTAGACTTACCAACATAAGTCAAGATGGTGGTTGTGACAAATAGTATAAATTTCCCAGTGGAGGTGATGCTGACAAATAACTTCACTCTAGGGGAACTCTCAGAGGTATTGCAACTGAAAAGGATAAAATATTGGAAGCCACCCAGACTTACAAAGGAGCATAAAAATTCACCAAGGTCTAGAAACAATGTTTGCATATTATTTTAAGTTTTAGAAGAAGAAAAAGGCAAGCTTTGTTCAAATTACTCTTGAAGAATTTTTTGCAAAGAAATAGAACATTGAATCTCAATGTTTCTAATGTTTTAAATTAGTATCCTAAATAAATAATAGATATACTATTATTTTCATTCTCCTATGTGTTAATACTTGATAATAGAAAATTTTAAAAAATGTATTAATTGATTTTAGAGAGAGAAGAAGGGAAAGAGAAAGTCAGAAACATTGATCTGTTCCTGTATGTGCCTTGACCAGGGATCAAACCTACAACCTTGGTGTATCCAGATGATGTGCTAACCAACTGAGCTATCTGGTCAGGGCAAATAGAAAGTTTTTAATGCTGAGAAAAAAATTTTAAAGGTTCTGAAACAATTGTAATTTTTTTCATTGACTACGAAGATAAGATTATTATTAAGATGCATAATTTCAGGAACATATTTCTTGTTCTGCAAGGACTATCTGGATTTAACCACCATCACTGCTACTACTCTGATCTGAACCACCATTATCTTCTCTTGCTGGATTATTGCTATATACAGAAGCCAGATGGATCCTGAAAAACAGGCAGCATTTTATACTTCTACTAATGGCTTCCTATCTTATTCAGAATAGAAGCTGCAGTCCCTACTTTTATAATGTCTAATGTGATCTAAGTCTCAGGTACTTTTCTGGCCTCATCTCCTATTCTGTTCCTTGTTTCTTTCTGCTCCAGTCAAAGAGGCCAATTGCTGTTTCTCAACACGCCAGACATGCTTTTGCCTCAGGGCCTTTGCACTCACTGTTCCTTTCTGGATTGCTCATGCTCCAGATAGCAATATGACTTATTTTCTTATTTCTCTTCCTTATGATTACTTCCCGGCAACCTTGTCTAAAATTATACCCCCACTCCGGAATATTTCTTATCCCTCTTTCCTTTTTTTTTTTCTTTCATTTTATTTACTCTAGCAAGTATCTGTAGCACAACATATTTTACTTTTTTATCTTGTTTTCTTGTTAACCTCACTACAATGTATGCACAAAGAACACTGAACTTTTTTTGGTTTTGTTCTCTACCTTGAATCTCCAGTGCCCACAATAGTGCCTGAGACATGGTAAGTGGCCTCTAAATATGTATAAGAGAAATGTTGAATACATGATTAAGAACCTACAGTTTTTAATATTTTTCAGAAATAACATGATTTCTGGACTATAAAAGAATTACTTTATACTATTTGACAAGTTAAATGTATATTTTTCCTGCTGAATATTAAGTTTTATTATAAGCTAAAACCAACTAAATACAGCTTTGTCTTCAATGACAAATATATTATCATTTTGTTTACTATTCATCTTATGTTTGTATATAGTGATGACAGTTATATCCGAGTCCATTTACAAATCTGGGACCATAATTTTGATTAATTCTCTAGTTCCTTCTCTGTCTTCAATGCCTGAATTCACCAGATGCTGTAGGTGCTACATCATAGTGTGTCATAATATGCATTGAGAGTGTCATTAACAATATAAAATGGTGATGAGTTTTCAGATGACTGAAAAAAGGTATTTATTTTTGGTAGGGTGCAGAATATTCAATATCCATGTGGTGATTAACAAATAAATCTCCATTATCAATTGTTGCTCCAGCAGTGCCATCTTCAATAATTACTTCTGTGCTCTAATTATTTTTGACTAACAAAAGGTATTTAATCTCTAAGAATTTATTTATTGAAATTATATACTTTATATAATAACATTTTACTTTGAAAGTAAAACTTACAAAACTTACAAAAAAGAGAAAATAATACAACCAATCTCCATATACCCATCATCCAGATTCTCTAAATGCTAACATTTCACCATGTTTGCCTTATTCTTCCTCTATGTATGGGTACATTTTTTCTTCTGTCCTGAACCATTTGAAAGGAAGTAGCAGATATATATCTCTTTAGTCTTAAATATTTCATGTGTGTTTTTAAAAACAAGGACATATTCTTAGATAACCTCAGCATAATGATCAAAACCAGGAAGTTATACATTTACTTTTAGACATCGCAGTTTTAAAACTGTGTGTGTTGGTAACTGATAGTCTAATTGTTATTGTGCCAATAATTTAATCTGCTTTCTAAGGGAGTACTGTGTTGTTGTTGCCATTTATTTTTATTTTCAAATTGTGCTTCAAATGATGTCAAAGTGAGGCTTATTTTGTCCTGCCAATAGTTTTATCACTCTGTTTCTGTCTTGTGAATTTAAAGCAGCAGATCAAAAGTTAATTCTGAAACCTCCCCAAAATAACCATCTGTCTCAGGATTTTTTTTTTTTTGTTGTTGTTGTTGTTGTTGTTGTTGTTGTTTTTAGTGAGAGAGACAGTGAGACAGAGAGACAGATGGGGGCAGACAGACAGGAAGGGAGAAAGATGAGAAACATCAATTCTTTGTTGCATCACTTTAGTTGTTTATTGATTGCTTTTTCATATGTGCCTTGACTGGTGGTGCAGGGAGCTACAGCTGAGCCAGTGACCCCTTGCTCAAGCCAGCGACTTTTGGGCTCAAGCCAACAACCATAGAGTCATGTTTATGTGCCTGCATTCAAGTTGGTGACCTCAGGGTTTTGAACCTGGGTCTTCTGTGTCCCAGTTCTATGCTCTATCCACTGCACCACCACCTGGTCAGGCTCTCAGTTTTTAATATTACTATTTTTGTTCTGGTAAAATTAAAGAAGACTTTGGGATTCAAAGTTTGTGATGCACAGTTTTGTATGCTTACAGAGCCTTTTCTTCCCACAAATTATGATGTAACTTTGTTGCTATGATGTCACAGTACTGTCTCCTTTAAGCACCAAATGACATCAGCTCTAGTGTATTGAATCCATGGTGTAATCTTCTTCTACTGCAGGTCTCTTGGTACTTTTGCTAATCATAACCTCGCAAATCACCTTTGCTGCTCAGTTCTCTATATTTTCTTTTCTTTACCCTCTTTTTCTTCTTGTGTTAGGGCCTAGGTGTAGTAACAGCATTCTTGCTTATGGCCCCAGATTCCTGCATTATCTGCTGTGGTTCCTGTACACCCCATTAAATTAATTTCCTGTCCAGTCAAAATTATTTTAATTTAGGTGTGCCATTTGTTCCTTGATAAGATCCTGATTTATACAATGTTTTTACTATTTAAACACCAGTTTTTATTGGGTTTTGTAACGCAGCCAAAAAAATCCTAAATTGTATGTGTATTTGTGTATCTGTATGTATGCATCTACTCACATAGACACCAATCATATTTGTGAACATTTATTTGTAATTATTCTGCATATTCAGCTTTTATAATGTTTCATGCATCACATAGCCTTTTATATTAAAGAACCTTTGGAGCTCTCACTTTTAATAATTTCAGTGTTTTCCATAGTGGCTAACTATAACATAGTTACATGTTTCCCTCTTTAAAACATTGAGTTCAGACTAAAACTTCAAATTCCTACTATTATAATAATTTTAGGCAGAATTTGTTACGTATAAAACTTTGGTGACAAATGCCCTTAAGCTGTATTAAAGTATATATTTGTGTTTATAAATACTTTTATATTTAATACATATATAATATTTATGTTTGATATACTACAAAATTACTTTTTTTTATTACAGAGACAGAGAGAGAGTCAGAGAGAGGGATAGATAGGGACAGACAGACAGGAACTGAGAGAAATGAGAAGCATCAATCATCAGGTTTTTTTGCAACACCTTAGTTGTTCATTGATTGCTTTCTCATATGTGCCTTGACCGTGGGCCTTCAGCAGACCAAGTAACCCCTTGCTGGAGCCAGAGACCTTGGTTCCAAGCTGGTGAGCTTTGCTCAAACCAAATGAGCCCACGCTCAAGCTGGTGACCTCAGGGTCTCGAACCTGGGTCCTCCACATCCAAGTCCGACGCTCTATCCACTGCTCCACTGCCTAGTTAGGCACAAAATTACTTTTAAAAAAAATTAAAACAATCTAGCTTTGTATGCAAGTACTCATTTTGCTGCATCTTTGCAAGCATTGTGTATTTCTGTTTTTTTTTTTACTTTTTGATAATTTATCAGAAGAAAATATCTTGTTTGCCTATTTTATGGATTATAAATTGAATTTAATTTATTTCACACACTTTCATTTTTTCTTCATAAACTTTCTTCTTTGTATATAGTTCAGAAATTTCTTTAATTCCCGATTTAATGTCAAATATCATATTTGTAAGAAAAATTAACCAGAACTTAAAAAATTCTCAATTCTGGAATTTTATTCAACTAGGAAGAAATTCTTGATACATAAATGCTACTTATCATTTGGAGGCTACTTTCTTAATATTGTATTACTGTAATCAGATGTGAGAATTTCTATCAATGACCTTCGCGGTCAGAGATCAAGCAACAGCATACTTTCCTATAACACAAAAAGAATTTTATTCTTCTGGGAAAGTGTGAGTGATTCTGGTGAGGAGTAGTATGAAAAAGTGATTGTATTGTTGGCTTATGGCATTGAAGTCCAGGGAGCTCAAGGGATGTCATTCGTTAGGTGCTGAATGAAATGTATAGTTGCATTTTACCACCCAATACAATTTAGAGGAACATGTTTTGTTTGAAAGGAATTATAGATTAAAAACTAAAGAAAAAAAGGAGCAACCACTGAATTCTTAAGTGTCCATTGATTTAAAAAATGAGAGAAAAACTAGCTCTTGATGTTAATTTTCAGTTTTATCTTCAATAAGTCACACTGCTTTTTTTTTTGTGAAGTCTCTGCGCTTTTTGTATATTTTTCTACTTCCCTACTTAATGCTTTTCCCAGACAAATCCATCAATTTTTTGCACTTTTCTTACTTATTTATATCCTTTTCTATTCCATGTTCTGTAAACTTGAAATTTTTTTTTTTTTTTTTTACAAATTGGCATTTTCTTTTTATCCAATTGTATCCTCACACTTTTTTTTTTCTATGCAGTTTTTAGAAGCTAGTAGAAGATTCTTTTGCAAAGGTGAAATATATGTGTTCTTAAGGTAGAACAAAAAGGTAAAGACAAAGTATTGAGGAACTGTTTTCCTAGCTGAGTGGTTTTTGTTTTCTTTGTCTAATTATTTAGTGAGTTCTGGGCTGAAACCCCTGCAGGATGACTAGGGGAGTGTCACATGACTTAGTTAATACTGGAGTTTATGCTTGTGGGAGCTGGGAAGTTCCCACCTTCCCCAGGCTCATGAAATCACCTGCCATCTCATCCTATGCAGGGCTAGGAACCCTTCATCCTGTGGTTCACCCAGACACTTGGGACCCGTTAAGTGATTTAAACTTATTTTTCAACTGAACTGAGCTGTGCCCTAAATGCCAACCTTTGTGGTCACCTGTTCCTTCCAGCCTTCTTTCCTTGAATCTTGCATGTTCTCACTGCCCATCTTTTTGTTACTGCCCTTTACCCCAACACCGTGAACTCTGCTCATGGGAGAACTGCTCCATAGTAAATAAGCTCTGCCCTGGTCTTTGACTCTCCATAACTTTCATTCACCTCCATGACTGAAATAAAATCAGACCTCCCCCAAATGGGCTGTTCCTTTCACGAGCACTCCTCACATAATCTGGGGAACAATGGAGGGAAAGGGAAGCAATCTTTAACCTTTTATGCACTCATTATATATACCTCATTGTTGTGGATGAAAAAAACAAACACAAAAAAAGACAGAGCTATGAACTAAACCTGACAAGCTCAGGTAAGTCCTGCACAATGGCCTTGCAAACTCAGACCACACATATTGGTCAAAAAAATGAAAACTTTCTAACTAAAAGCAGTTCATGATGATGGGTGGTCCTTTCCTAGGGAGGTACTTTTCTCTAACAAAGGTCAATGCTTATCATAATCTAGCCTATCTGTTATCTTTTGCATCTAAAATGTAAGGGTAATCTTTTCCGGTCTCCTCAGGACAAGCATCCCACAAGAGCAGGAACCAACAAACTCCCTTGTTGTTATTATCATGTTAACTATTTTATACCTGCCTATGCGAAAGAAGTTTCAGTATATACATTTTTACTTTTATCCAATCCCAGAGATTTTCCCACTTTTCTTTCTCCCTAATCTATCACCAATGAATTTCATGTAATCAACTCCCTAACCTCCTCCCCTTTGATTGTAAAGTATCAAATAAGTGGTGAAACCACCATTTTCCAGAGCATTTTCTCAATTCCCAGCAATTGTCAACAGTTTGGCTCAAATAAACTCATTAAAAATTCTTATAGGTTTGGAAGATTTTTTTACTTTGACATTGTAAACAACTGTTCTGTTTTGTGGCTTACTCTCTTTAGATGCTAACCACCTACCTTACCAGTCATTGTCATTAACTGGACCCCTGGTATGTACATCCAATTTCATTAACATCGTTGGTCCTTGGCTCAGTTATTTCTTTCTCCCTAAGTCTCACATCCATTCTTGATCTTTCATGTTTACTTTGGAGGCCCTTCAGCCATCAGGAGATCAATCCATATTAGGCAAAAATTCACTGACTGTTTTCATTTTAAAGGAGCCAAGTACAGTCTCTGGTGAACAAAACATGAATAGACTGATAATGTGGTAATTCCATTCTCAAGCTTTAAGAGCCAATGAGTGGCTCATTACATTTCCCCTCCTCTGTGGTTGCTGAGATGTGATATAAACGTGTAATAGACCAGTGGTCCCCAACCTTTTTTGGGCCATGAACCAGTTTAATGTCAGAAAATATTTTCATGACTAGCCTTTAGGGTGGGACGGATAAATGTATCATGTGACCAAGACAAGCATCAAGAGTGAGTCTTGCCTGACCTGTGGTGGCACAGTGGATCAAGCTTCAACCTGGAACGCTGAGGTCGCCGGTTCAAAACCCTGGGCTTGCCCAGTCAAGGCACATATGGGAGTTGATGCTTCCTGCTCCTCCCTCCCTCCCCTTCTCTCTCTCTCTCTCTCTCTCTCTCTCTCTCTCTCCTCTAAAATGAATAAATAAATAAAAATTAAAATGTTAAAAAAAAAGAGTGAGTCTTAGACGGATGTAACAGAGGGAATCTGGTCATTTTTAAAAAATAAAACATTGTTCAGACTTAAATATAAATAAAACGGAAATAATGTAAGTTATTTATTCTTCCTCTGCAGACTGGTACCAAAAGGCCCACGGACTGGTACTCGTCCGTGGCCCAGGGGTTGGGGACCATTGTAATAGACTATGGTTTTAAGCTGCCCTTACTTTCTGGTCCATTGCTTCTCTCAGCACAATTTAACATGTGCTCATGAATACATTAAGAAACAGAGATTACACCCTTCTCCCCCAAAATGTTTTATCTGTGAAGTCCTTTATTTCCTTCCTTCCTTCCTTCCTTCCTTCCTTCCTTCCTTCCTTCCTTCCTTCCTTCCTTCCTTCCTTCCTTCCTTCCTTCCTTCCTTCCTCTCTCTCTCTCTCTCTCTTTCTTTTTTTCTTTCTTCTTTCTATTCAGTGAGAGAAGTCAGAGACAGAGGAGGAAGGCAGGTCCTCCATGTGCCCTGACCGGGATCCACCTACAAGCCCACTAGGAGGCGATGCTATGCTCATCTGGGGCATTACTCTGTTGCTCAGCAACCAAGCTCTTCTTAGCACCTGAGGTGGAAGCCATGAAGCCATCCTCAGCACTTGGGGCCAACTCGCTCCAATCAAGCCATGGTTGCAGGAGAGGGAGAGAGAGAGAGGAGAGAGAGAGAGAGAGAGAGAGAGAGAGAGAAATGAGAGGGGAAGGGTGGAGAAGCAGATGGGTGCTTCTCCTGTGTGCCCTGACTTGGAATTGAATCCGGGACATCCACACACTGGGCTGACCCTCTACTACTAAGCCAACTGGCCAAGGCCAAATCCTTTATTTTTTATCCAAGATAATCCCTGCTGGTGAGTTTGTATGCGCATGCTCCCTAATTTTTGAACACTGAAGCACATTGAACTTCTCCAAGATAAAGAAGTATATAAAGAGAATGTTTTCTTTTTGTGCCTGTTTCTCTATTACCTTCCTTAAATGGGAACCTGATTGAAACAATGGTAATTGATTCTGATGTCTTCCAATTATACCTTTCTTTTGCTATTTCAGGGGCTGAGAGGAGATTTTCTCTAAAAAAATATTAAAATATTTCTTCTCTTTTTTCCCCTGTTCCAACACTTGTACATACCTTCTTCAGATGGAATGATGAGAATTTTCTAGTATTGATCTGAAAATTAAAGTGTCAGCTTTAAGATTCAGAAACAATCTTGCCAATACTGATCAATTCCATGTGTTTCTAAGAAAATGAAGAACTGCCATGTATTCACTATCCAAAAGAACTCCTTGGCCTACAAATTATATCATTTAAGCCATCCTGAAGAAGGGGTAATATTTAGAATACAACATTGATTCTGGCCTCTCTATTAGTCTCTATTTCTTATTTTCATCATCCCAGCACTAGAAGAATGTTCTTATTTTTATCGGTTGTTGTGTTAAAGCTTTTGAACATCAAGTCCTCTTTGCTTCTGACATCATGGTTATTCTCTCTCAGTTCTATGCTGGTTCCCACAACCTCTTAAAAACAGACTGCGTATTTCTTCCCAATGTTGTGTTCAGTGACTTCATATTGGACTCAATGGCTCCAGCCATGGTGACTGATTTACAGAGGAAATAAAGAACACTGGCTTATTCTATTTAATATTTCATCCCCAAATATATATAGCCATATGGATAATTTTCATCCGGGACATGAACCTAAACCTCCTTAACCTCTTTGACTCTGGCTGCTTACCTGCTTTCCATTTTGGAGGCTCACTCACAAGTCCATATTATCCTCAGAATAATTTGGAACTAAATCATATGCAACATTATACCCAGATAGCCTGCCCTGAGCTAAAACTTCAATATCCTCAACTCTTCACTCCCTTAACCTCCTTATTCCAATTTTTAAGATCTCCAATCCATTTATTCTTCCATTTTCTCAAATACTTCAGCCCTTTTCTGTCTAAACTTTTTTTGACCAGCCTGGTCCCCACAATCCAACACATCAATTATTCTATATTTCCTTGCTCCTGAATCCCCTCAGTCCCTTCATGAACCAGTCAATCCCTACAAGTGCAGTGCTGCAGGCTGTTGCACATAGCTGGAGGAGCTCACACAGCCCCAGAAAAGCAATGCAGATTGGGATTTTCATATCTAGGGCTGGCAAACATTTTCCGTAAAGAGCCACATAGTAAACATTTTAGGCTTTGTGGGCCTAAAGGGGTTTCATTTTTTTAAAATGTTGTTTTCTTTTTTGTATGATACTTTAAAAATATAAAATTCTTAGCTTGGGAGCTTATAAAAAGCAGACCAGAGTGAAGAGCCTACTCTTAGCTCAATCCGATCCGCAGCAGTGCCTGGTAGCCTCGCCCCGAGCCCCTGTTCTCCACAGCAGCTTCTCTTTGACCATGAAAAGGTCCCTGTATAATCATACGGGGAAGCATGACAGCAAATGCTATAAGTAACCCGGCAAATCCCTCATGTGAAATGCTACACAAGAGACACTTGTGGACACACTCACTGACACAGATGTCTCAAGCCTTCTAGTCATTCAGATAGTCACACTTCAGGGATATTACAGACTACTGCATGCCACCTTTGTGGTTGTTTCCAAGCACCCAGGTTGTGAAGACTGAGTTCCTGAGGACCAGAGAACTTCTGTATTCACAATTCAGGAACAGATCTTTAGACTTTCTGACACTTGCTGCTTTACTCATAAGGTTCCCTCAAGACTCTTCAACTACTCTCGCCCTTTCCCTATTTCTGGGATTAGTGGATCAAAGTTCATAAATGATAGAGTAGACAGGCCTGAGTAGAGCAAGAATGATAGGCCAGGTATGGAAGGTCACCAGGGCAGAAAGCCCTGGGTGCTTAGTAAGGGGAAAAACTGGGAAGACAAGAACTTTGCCCCTAGCACCTTGCCCTCCCCAGCACATTGCTGACCATGCAGTTCAAACCCTTCTTGGAACTTTCCTTTCTTAATATATTGCTAGTCATGTGGTAGACCCCCCCCCCTTTAAAGAAGGAACAAGGGGAACAGAGAACAGCCACTCTCTTAAGCACTAAGCCCTCAGGCCAATGAGGTTCTGACCTGCATCAGATAATCTTAGGAACAAAACCTCAGGCCTTTTGATCATGGAGACAATTTTGGTCACAGTAGAAAAGACATTTAGGTCTCAGTTGTGTTTCAGCTCCAGGCCCAGAAAAGCAGCAAGGCCAGGCAGGTGATGCAATGGCTGACATCAGGATCAGCTTCAATGACTAATGGCCTCGTACCCTAGCACCAACCAATCAATGGAAACCACAACCCTGAAAGAACACACCTAGAAAGCTGATTCATGTTCTATAGAGATCCCCCCTAGAATCATCTCTAAAATATCCGCCCTTCAAAGCCCTTAGGAAGGAAGACACGATGCAGCTTCCTTTCTTGAGCACACTTGCACCTTTCCTCATTCCCTTCTTTCCCCAGGGCACACTTTCTCTGGAGCACACCCCCACCCTTTTCCCTCTCCTTCCTCTAAGCCGTTACCTCTGCTTTTCTTCTCTAAACTCCAAGGGTCCTTCTTTTGCCTCTGTAATTTGTTTCCTGAGCCCACACAGCCCAGCTGGCTCACTTCTTTCTACCTCTGTGGCTTTCTAAATAAACTTTCTCTTATATCGATAATTGAGTTCTTTAAAAATATATTTTAATGACTTTATTCAATTTATTTTTCAGAGAGGAGAGAGAGAGAGGGAGAGAGAGAGAGAGAGAGAGAGAGAGAGAGAAGGAGGAGGAGCAGGAAGCATCAATTCCCATATGTGCCTTGACCAGGCAAGCCCAGGGTTTTGAACCAGCGACCTCAGTGTTCCAGGTCGAGGCTTTATCTCACTGTGCCACAGGTCAGGCTATAATTTGAGTTCTTGACTCTAAATTTTCCTCTAGGCTAAACTCAAGGATCAAGGTTGAACCAAGTTCTGGTCAAACTCCTCCAGTTAACACCTGGTGCCATTTTGTCACTAACATAAACATTAAAACATTATGATACATATCCTTGAACTAGACGTCAAAAATTTGTATCAATTTTGACTCTCATCAATAATATGTGAACGTGTTCTTTCCACTCAGTGGAGGCATTATTTAAATTTTGTGTTTCAAAATACTCTTAAACAAGTTGTTTCAGCAGGATGTTTAAACTATATGATTGTATATATATCCATCCTCATATTTTATTCTGTAAATGTTTTATTTACTTTGATGACAGTACTAATGGCTCCTTGCCTTGGTTTATTCTGTGGAATTATTTTAGCACTTTGGGAATTCATCTTGGATTTGTGGTAAGGTTTGGTTTACTAGCCATGACTGGCACCTGGAACTATAGGTATTTAAGTGATTGCTTCTTGGGAGGTGTTCATCTTGAGTGCAAATGAATTTGGCTCTAAACAGATTTTAGCAGGAGTTTGACAGCTTAGATGACTGGGACATTGTCATCTTCATAACACACCTAAAATTGAGAGTGCCAAAAATCACAAACAGGTTGGGCCTACTTAAAGATCTGAGACCTTGTCCAACTTAGTTAATCTTTTCAATCATAGCAGCAGAAATATGCCAACTTTAATTTAAAAAGCAGCCTGTAGTGTAAAATATGGTTCTTATCCACAGATACATCTTTTTATTTTAATACTCCATATTTGTGTTAAATGTGTCTTTGTAAGATTCATGTGCGGTATAGGATTGACAGTTCATTGAAGTGGAAACCTCTTTAGAAGACAAGGGAATTTTAGTATATCAAGCAGCATTTTCTTTCTTTGAACACTTTGAGTTTTTGTTCCAGGGCTATGCAATTTGGGGAATTTTTATTGATGAGGAACAAAATCCATCTTTGTTATATCATTAGTTGTTAACATACATTAATAAAGGATAGCAAAGGGACCCTGAGAAAATCAGTGATTAATATCCCATAAAATACCTTTGGATCTTTGTGTGCGTGTGTGTGTGCTTTAGTTAATATCCACAAGTTAGTAAAATAAAATATAAAAGAAACAAACAAACAAAAACAAGGGCCCAAGAAGGTATAAGGCTAATTTTTAAAAAAAATTTGGTTTCCAAGAATTTCTACCATATTGCGAAGCATTCACTAGATGTTTTCATTCTTAGTCTCAGGAAGGAAAAATTATCCTCTACCTTTCAAGTTCTTCTGGCTGCAGTAATAATCAAATTAACATGAGAGCTTGTATGGCCAGTAGCCACCATCATGGTCATTCATATGCAGGTTCCCATTAGATTCAGACAGAGTGTAAAGAGACAGTGGAGCCAAAAAATGGTGGGCCATTCCTTTATTCAAGTCTCATACTGGCTGGTGAGCAAACACATAGGGAAAACACTTCCCTTTTCATTCAGAGTTCACAAAGCTACTGACATATTATCCAGTTCCACAACCAAGAGAATCTTCTCCGGTTTCTCCTAGAATCAAAGGCCTCACCAGTCCCAAAGCCCCTCACCTCTGGTTCCCCAGCTTCTCCTTCAGCACTCTTTATCCTCTCTGCTCTCACTCTGCAATAATGGCTTCCTTCTCTTTCTTCTCCTTCTTCTCTTCTAAAATTTTTCCGGTGTCAATACATCTCCTCCAGCAACATTAGTATAACAATGGCCCTTACCAAGTAGGAAGGTAATTAGTATTTCACAAATCACATACCTGCTGCCCAGCGCCATTTTTAACAATAAAAGTGAGCACACTCAAAAATCATATTTTACAAAATCATTTGCCCAACAGAGATATTAGCAAGAGAAAAATGAATTAAAATTTAAAAACATGTATACCTACTGAATATATGGAAGAAAGCTAGGAATGGTACGTAACTCACCAAAGTGGTAGAAGACATCACCTAAAATAACACCTCTGTTAAAGACAAAAGAAGATGTTGTGGATGAAAAGTCAGTCATGAGTAGTTACCAGAAAAAGCATTGTAAACAAGGGTAATATTGTAATGTAGATCTAGTCCTGACCGCTATTGATATTGAAGGCAGCCTTGGTACATTGAGGGAGACACCCTTACAAATGGAGATTGAAGGCCCTGGCCGGTTGGCTCAGTGGTAGAGTGTCGGCCTGGCGTGCAGGAGTCCCGGGTTCGATTCCCAGCCAGGGCACACAGGAGAAGTGCCCATCTGCTTCTCCACCCCTCCCCCTCTCCTTCCTCTCTGTCTCTCTCTTCCCCTCCGGCAGCCAAGGCTCCATTGGAGCAAAGTTGGCCCGGGCGCTGAGGATGGCTCCATGGCCTCTGCCTCAGGCACTAGAATGGCTCTGATTGCAACAGAGCAATGCCCCAGATGGGCAGAGCATTGCCCCCTAGTGGGCATACTGGGTGGATCCCGGTCGGGTGCATGCGGGAGTCTGTCTGACTGCCTCCCTGTTTCCAACTTCAGAAAAATACAAAAACAAACAAACAAACAAACAAACAAAAAGGAGATTGAAGAACACTTTGGTTGTTTCCATGTCTAGGCCACTGTAAATAATGCTGCGATGAACATGGGGGTGCATGTGTCTTTGTGTACAGATGTTTTCCTCCATCTTAAAATTTGACATTAGGCCAAATCTGTCTCGTGCTGGTACTCTTGGGTTCTCCCTCTTGTGGCTACCTTTTCTATTTATAAGGCGCCTTAAGAGTACATTGGGCCATCCAGATAGTCCAGGGCAACCTCCTTATTTTAAAATCAGTTAATTAACAACTTTAATTCAAATTGCAACCATAACTTTCCCTTGCCATAATGTAGTCACAGGTTCCGGGAATTAGGATGTGGACACCCTTGGGGAGCCATTTTTCTACTTACCATAGGAGAATGCATATGAATAAGTAGAAGTCCAATAATCTTACTTGATTATATCTATGTTCTCCACAGGAGGAATCTGATCACCTTGATGTAGCTTTCATGGGCTTTGCTTTGTTATTATTAGTGCTGGCTGGCAAAGGTGAGTTTTCTCTTTGCCAGTCAAATAGTTTATCTTATATAAAATTTATGTTCAGCAATTTCTTTAAGGTTTGTTAGTATTATTATCCCTAATATTTCTCAACAAATTGCCCTTGAAGAAGTAAGAGAAGTCACCGTTGAGAGGAGGAATGGAAACACTATCGGCCATGCCTGTGCCGCACGCACCCTCACCCATAGTGCTGTGACTAGAAGAGCAAAGGGTAGGCAGGTGGCAGATGAACCTGGGCCTGAATTCTAATGCCCCTTGTTAATTAAATGACTTTGGGAAAGGTGTTGAAATTTTATAGTCTGCAATTTTCTGATATGCAAAGTAAAAATGTTCACGCTTATTTGCAGGCTTATTGATATGAAATGAAATAATGTATGTAAAGTGTTTAATATAGTAACCAATTTATAATGAGGACTTTATTAATGTGAGTAGTTGTTATTTTCTTTTTTAAATTTTTTTCATTGATTTGTGAGAGAGAAGGAAGCATCGACTTGCTTCACTTAGTTGTTCCATTTAGTTATGTTCTCATTGATTGTGTCTCCTACACACCCTGACTAGGGGGTCCAACACGCGAACCTTTATCCACTGAACCACCTGGCCAGGGCTGCTATTGTTATATTTCATCTCTCTATAGTTCAGCTCCCTTATCTGCAAGAAAGGGTTGGGTCAGATGATCTCTAAGGTTCATCCAATTCTAACTGTCCATGATTCTAGATATGGTTCTCCCTGCATAGAAGGATTAAACAAAGTAACTTTTTGTTTTATTTGTGGAGAGTGAAGTGTGTAGATTTTTTTTTAAAATATTTTATTTATTCATTTTAGACAGGAGAAAGAGAAAGAGGGAGAGAAGGGGGAGGAGCAGGAAGCATCAACAAGTAGTTGCTTCTCAGAAGGTCCCTTGACCAGGCAAGCGCAGGGTTTTGAACTGGAGACTTCAGCAATCCAAATCAACACTTTATCCACTGTGCCACCACAGGTCTGGTAAAGTTTTTTATTTTTTGAGATGGATTAGATAAGACAATGTTCTTCAGCTGCTGGTCCACAGACCATTCCGCCAGAAATTTCATGCCAGTCTGAGAAAGAGTTAACCACCCTAATGTCGTATGAAGATTATAAACCCAATGATTTTAGTTGAATTTGCTTATGCTCAGAATAATTTCTGCCTTAGCAGTTTTCAAAATAATTCTCCTATTTTCCCCAGTTTAATTTTAAAAAGGTTGAAAATCACTGAGATAAGGAATATATATTTTAAGAGATTATTATTTTTAGTTTTGGTTTCAAACTTAATGACATGTTTGGCAATAGTATTTATTGTCTTTGATTTAAAAACAAAGCTCTCCTCTTTCTGTAGCTATGTCCTTTTCCCCACTTCGAATATTATTTATTTTTCTTTTCCCTTTGCTTTCTTTATCATTTTGGCAAGTGGTTTGTGGAATTAGTCGTTTGTTTTTAAACCAGTTTTTGCTTTTATTAATTCTCTTTTGGTTTTTTTGTTGTTGTTGTTGAAATTAACATACCATTAATTTCTACTTTTATTTATATTATTTCTTATACTTTGTATTTTTCTTTGTTATGCTTTGAATTTCTTAATTTGGGTAGTTTAGTTATTAATTTTCACTCTTTTTCTAAAAATGTATATGCAGATTAGAGTACTAATTTTTTTGAGTATTGCCCTAGCTATATCCCACAAGTTTTGATATGTAGAATTTTCATTCTTAATTGTAAATATTTTTAAATTACCATTTTAAGAATTAGAACTCATAAATTATTTAAATGTTTGTTTTTAGATTTCCAAATATCTGGGACTATCTTTTTTGTGTTTGACTTTAATCCTTTTGCATTGATTCAGAAATTGTCTGAATAACAGAAATTCTTTAATATTTGTTGAGATTTGCTTTGTTTTCTAGTAGATGGTCTAATTTTATAAAGCTACATGGGCTTAAGAAAGTATATATTCTTTAACAAGTGGGTGCAGTTTTACACACAAAATCTGGTAGAACACAATATTGATATATCGTCCTTGACTTACCAAATAGTAAGAAAATGTTATTAAACTCTCTCACTAAAATTATGGTGTTATTAATTTATTCTTGAATTTTAATTTTCGCTTTATATATCTTGAGGCTATTTTTTTTTTTTTTTTTTTTTTTGTATTTTTCCGAAGCTGGAAACGAGAAGGCAGGCAGACAGACTCCCGCATGTGCCCAACCGGGATCCACCCGGCATGCCCACCAGGGGGCGATGCTCTGCCCATCTTAGGGCATTGCTCTGCCGCAATCAGAGCCATTCTAGCACCTGAGGCAGAGGCCACAGAGCCATTCTCAGCACCTGGGCAAACTTTGCTCCAGTGGAGCCTTGGCTGCGGGAGGGGAAGAGAGAGACAGAGAGGAAGGAGAAGGGGAGGGATGGAGAAGCAGATGGGTGCTTCTCCTGTGTGCCCTGCCGGGAATCGCACCCGGGACTCCTACGCGCCAGGCCGACGCTCTACCACTGAGCCAACTGGCCAGGGCCTTGAGGCTATTTTTTAAGGTAATACAAAAGTGCAACTTTTATATCTTATTGGCAAATTGTTAAATCAATAATACATTCAATATATAATGAACTTTTTATTAATTTCAAAATAATTCTTGACCCTAATTTGCATTATTTTTCTGCTGTTGATATAGTAACTAAATTTTTTTGGAAGGGAAGATATCCCTTTATCTTTTTTACTTTCAACTTTACTGTGTCTTTCTATTTGGGGTATCCTTCCTTTAAATAGATACTGATGAATTTATTTATTCTCTGAGTTGGTAATCAATCTCTTTAAAATTTTCACTGAAACATATTTTTTAATTGAGGTATAACATTATGTCAGTTTCAGGTGTACAACAGAATAGTGACATTGAGGTGTATATTGAAAAATAATCACCACGATACATCTAGTTAACAGCTATCACCACATGTAGTTACATTTTTTTTTTCTTGTGGTGAGAACTTTTAAGATTTATTCTCTTAGCAACTTTCATATATGCCGTACAGTATTATTAACTGTAGTCACCATCAGGTACATTTTATAAATGAAAGCTTGTACCTTTTGACCCCCTTCATCCATTTCACCCCCATACCTGCACCTCTGGCAACCATCAATCTACGAGTCCCTTTATTATTTTTTATTGTTTTAGAGATTCCACATATAAATGAGGTTTTATGGTGTAATGCCGGTGGCCGAGGCCAGGCAGGTTCTCACTGAATTCAAGCAGACGGTAGAGGAACTGAGGAGCCGGAAAGCATCGGGCCATGTCCATTTACTGGAGGCTCACAAAGACAGGTGAGCAAATAAACAACACAAGGGAAAGAGCTAATAAACAAAGAAAAATCTGCTTTTCACAGTGAAGGGCACAGGAGCAGGGAAAACTGCACCTCACGGTGATGGGAGAGCGATCTAAGAGAATTGCTGATCAGGGAAAGCACCCACAGCCTTACGTAGACCACACACACGAGGCACTGCCACACAGCCACGCACCAATCAGGCAAAGAGCTTGCAGCCCATAAACTCGCAAGAAGCCTAACACAGATGTTTTCCCCACATAGGTATTTGTGCTTGTCTGATTCATATCACTTGGCATAATGTACTCAAGGCCATCTATGTTGTCACAAATGGCAAGATTTCCTTCTTTTCTGTGGCTGAATATATTCTATTGTGTGTGAAAATCTTTTTAACTGGAAAATTTAGTTCTTTGATACTTGCTTTTATTAATGGCATTCAGGAGTTTAATTTTTCATATTATGTTATACTTCTTCTGTTTTCTCCTTTAGGAATTAGGTTACAGCTAAAGTGTGCAATCTATGTACATAGCTACTTGTAGAAGCCAGTGGAGTAGAATGACAAAAATGAGAGTGAAGGCAGAATTTAGAGGAAGGTTTAACAGGCCAGAGAAAGAGATCCACGAACAGGCAGATGAGAGTAAGCAGAGAGCCCACAGAAAGAACTGGAAAGACAATGTCTTATGGTCCAGTAGCTGAAAAAGTTTCAAGGGAGAACGTGTTGTCAGTGATATCATATGTTATAGATTCCATGAAACGTGATTACACTTGGTAGTTAGAAGATTGTTGAAAACTTTTGAGAGAGTTATTTCAATGAAGTGTAGGAACAGAAGTTTTATGGGCATAAAAAGAAAAGGTCTGGTATAGAATATGATCTTAGAGTACAAGGTTTATAAGGATAGAGATACTTCAGCAAGACAGCGAATGCCTATCAAGAGGTAGGAGCAATGAGGCAACAGAACAGAGGTTAACTGATGAGTCAATGTCTTCAAGATAATAAAGATCTCTCTACTTTCTTCTGATGTAAGTTTCTTTTCAAAAGTCTTAGAGACTGCACAGATTACATGCCTAATTACAAGTTGGAAGAAATGCAATATAAATGACGAGGGTGTCTCCATAGGCAGCCCTGATGAATCCATTAATTTGGGTATCATTGATCAAGCACTGTGAAGTTAATCCTACACTGCGAGTTAGATCAGAGCATACATTAATAAATGCACTTGTGCTTGACCTATAAAATGAATGATCAACATGTCCCATAGGGCTGTGAAACTGGTTAGCTCTCTGAAGAATCATCACTATTACTAAGCCATTTTAAATGCCTGGTTTTAGATTTTCATTAGGAGAAATATCTCTGAATGCCTTTCCTAATGAAAACCAAGTGCCTAATTTCTGCTAAAACAGACTCAGGGCAATCATTAAAGTTTTAGCTCTTAAAGTGAAAATAAAGAAATTTTATTTTACCTACACCTTTTGTCTCCTTTCCTTTGGGAAGTAAGTGCAAGTACCAATTTATTTAGCAAATATTTATTGAATAATGTTAAGAGTGTAACACTCATCTTAAATGATATCGGCTTATCAAATAGTTCGGGAGAAACTATTTATATTTGAATTAGGAAAAGAATGCTTAAATAGGATGCACTTCCTCTAGTTAACTTGAATACAGCTCTGTTTCCAGGTAATGGTATTATCCATGCTGTGGAGTGTGTTCACTGCTCAGGCAAACTTCGGTTCATCACCTCCTAGAACTCTAAAAACTGGGTGATGAGAAAAATGTAATGTCAAAAGGTGGCTGCCCTGTGAGACAGCTATCTTCAAAAGAGAAGATTTCTCTTTTAAAAGAAAAATCCCTTTTTAGCCTATTTAGTTATGAAAAATGAGTGATTCTCCCCAACTCATCTAGATATTAGAAAAAGTACTTTATTTGCATTACATAATCAAGGAACAAGAATTTGGTAATTATGTAAGGCTGGTTGTTATGGCCACGCAGGTTCACATTGGAGTTGGGCAGATGGTAAAGAAGCCGTGGAGATGGAAAAAGGTGGGCCATTCCGTTTATTAGAATCTCACAGCAGTGGATGAGCAAGCAGGCAGGGAAAAATACTCTCTCTCTGGGCTGATGAGCAAACAAATTGGGGGAAAAACCCCTTCTCTGGCAAATAATAGCATAAATGGCTCCTCCCAACAGTGGCAGGCAATCCACAATCTACAATCCGTCACCCTGAGGGAAAGCACATGCAGCCTTACATAGACTACGCATGTGGTGCTGCCCCGTGCTCAGGCACCAATCAGGCAAAGGACAAGCCAGCAAGCCTAACACACTTGTTTGCCCACTATTCTACCCCTTTAGGGTTGCTCGCTTCACAATGTACTCGACAGGTATCTTTCCCGATGATCCCTATGTGAGGAGTGAAGTTCATTACATAAACAAACAGACTACAGCAACAGCACTAGTTGTACAATTACAACAATTGCAAAGGTGCCCTTCACAGTGTCTCCCTGAGCACTCTGTCCTAAGTGCTAACTGGAGGCCCATCTTACTCTACAGTAGGTGGGAGGGCCTGTATAGTCTAGAGCTGTGTCCATGGAAACTGTAAAGTGTCCTTGGTGCACCTCTGCAGCTGGATGAGAGCAGCTTCCCAGGGCAGGAGGGCCTCCACCAGAGCTGGGCACCCTCATCAGGGTCTCTCATACTGTCCAAAAATGGTATGTCAATCCAGTAAGAGAGCTGGCACCCCCCCCCCCCCCGGTTGCAGTCCAAGAGTCCATTACACCACTCAGTGATCAGTCTACAATAGACAGCCCAGCTGTCTGTGCAAATCACCAAGGTAAAGGTCCATTACAGGCAACTGGACATATAACTTTTTATTAATGGACCTCAGCACCTTTCCATAAGCACTCTGTCTGTTGCCACAAGTCCCATGGAAACCCCTCAGCAAGCTCACAGGGCCTCGAGGGGTCAAACACATTCAAGGCCTATGCCACCTTGATAGTTCTCTTATCTGTTGTTGCTGCCACTGCAACAACAGATTATCTTCTAATGCCAACACCTGCTTCACAGAAGGTGACCAATGGATTGCCAGTTTCGCACGGGGCCTCAAGCCTCCCTGCCCATCCCTGTTAGGCAGGTCTCTCAGCCTTCCCCCTATTCAGACTGTAACAGTGGGTCTTGGGGAGGATCCTCTTCTCCCACAGCTGTCTCCAACAAGTAATCTTACAACCATGCAACCGGAATGCCAGCCATTTTCTTGGCAGCTGCCAGACCGCCCTCTTTTCCAGCGGCTGGAACTTCTGCTCTGGCTCAGGCTGTCACCTAAACTCTAAAAGGACTTTATTAGAACTGTCATCTAATTCCTCCTTATCTGCCCCAGCCACAATCAAATCTACCCACATCTGTGTTTGGGTAACCATTACAGGCCCATTTCTCTTGCTAGTCAAGGGAGGTGCAGGGCAGCACAGGCAGCAGCCCTCATGGCATTATGATTCCATGCTGCCTCTAGCTCCCTCAAATCTGTTACCATCTGTGTAACTGCATTGATGGGCTGTCCCACATAGGGGCCCAGGATACACACTAGTGACCCAAAAAGGATTGATGGGGCACTGCAGAGAATAAGGTCCCTCATCCCTGCCATAAACACTCCTTCATCTGGCCCATGGGACCTTGGGTTGAAAGCAGCATTCTTCATACCTAGTTCCCGAAGGGCCTTTACTAGCTCACTACAGCAATGCCACCTACTCACTGCTCCTGGCAAGTCTCTGGCATTCTGCTAGACTGTAAGAATGGCAGCCATCACCCATTCTAATAGAGTATGGTTTCCCGGGTTGTCATGGCAGTTCTGAAGACACTGACTTAAGGAGGAATGAGTGGTAATGGTGGCCAATTTCTCCATCTCTGTTCCAGAGAGTATGATGCCATCCACCCCTGTGTCCCACAATCACAGTAACCAGGCAACAGGGGCCTGGTAGGTTTCTGCCTAAATTGCACTCCCAACTCCATCTGCTCTGCCTGGGTATAAGGACAGACCACAGAGTGCTCCACCACCTGTGAACGAGGTGGTGCCTGCCCCTGAGGGACTCCTAGCTGCTGGGGTTTTACCTTCTGGGTGACCACTGGCTGGGCATTGAATCTGAGGATGGCAGCTTCAGCCTGAACCTCCTCTTCTTCAGAAGAGTCAGAAATGTCTGCTCCCTCTGGCTTAGATGCAGCTTTGTCTGCAGTGCCTGCTTTGGCTTTTGTGGTTGCAGCTCTTGGCCTGAAGCTGATTCAAGCTCTTAAACCTGCAATTGTTTCTCCACTAACTGTGGGTACCAACGTTCTGCTTCCAGGGCAAACTAGAGCTCATGAACTTGTAACTCCTTCTTCAGAGATCACTCCAGTTCTAAGTGCTGTTGGTGCTCAGCCTGCATCTCACACTGCAGTTTTCGAGAGCAGTCGGCCTCCTTCTCCAGTGCTTGTTCCAGTTCAAGCCATTGTTCCCACTCAGTCGGTAGCTCATCCTGGAGCTTTTGACCTTGGGAAACCTCTGGCACAGAACTCTTGGTTTCTTCTCACAGGGTTGTAAAAAACAACCAGCCTACAGTCCCCAACAGGAGAGCCACCGAGAACAGTCACTCTATTCCAACCTTCAAGGGTGTTAGCAGCTCCCTACCAATCTGATTCGAATCCTGCTGGCTATGCCAGGTTTAAGGCTGGTGATTGTGGCCATGCAAATTCGCATTGAATTCGGGCAAATAGTACAGGAACCATGGAGCCGAAAAATGGTGGGCCATTCTGTTTATCAGAGTTTTGCAACGGTGGACAAGTAAGCAGGCAAGCAAAACCACTTTTCTTTCTCTGGGATGATGAGCAAACAGGCTGGGGGAAAAATCCCTTCTTTGCCAAACAATAGCAAAAAATGGCCCCTCCCAATGGCATCAGGCAAGCCACAATCTACAATCTGTCCCCCTGAGGGCAAGCACCTGCAGCCTTACATTGACTATACACACGCGGTGCTGCCCCGTGCTCATGCACTAATCAGGCAAAGTACAGGCAAGCAAGCCTAACACACTTGTTTGCCCAACAAATTATCTCCTGGTAACTCAAGAAGGAGTTATTTTAGGATTCGGCAGTATTGAGAAGAGAGATGTAATTAAAGAATTTTAGTAGGAAGATGACATGGCTGAAGGTCAGGGATGAGGGGAGGAGGAGGATTGCTAAGAGGTTACCTGTGGCAGAATGGCTAAATATATTCATGATATGAAATATTCCACTTGAAAATTTTTTTAATTTATTGATTTTAATTTACTGTGTTTACATAGATTCTAGTGTTGCCTCCAATGCATCCTGAAGTTGGTTTTTGATCTGCAATGTAATATACTTTCCTTCTGTAATCTGCAATAAAAATCAGTTTTACACAGCAGCTCTCATTTAATGGTGCCTTCGGTGATAAAGGGAGAGGAGCTCTCCCGTGCTGTGACAGAGTGGGGATGAGGAAGATTTTACAGGGAGGCTGTTTTGATGAAAAAGAAAGAAAGTGCCAAAGTAGGACTGCATTTGAAACAATGAGACAATAATCATGACTACAGAAGAAACACACAATTTTAACATAGACAATGAAAAAATCATAACTATCAAGGATTTTGCTTACTTAAGTTGAATCATAAATTCACAAGGTAAATTGCAGCCAAGAAATCAAGAGAAGGCTGAAACTCAGAAGGGCAGCAATGCAAGAATTAGGAAAGATCACCAAGAGCAAAACTGAGTCACTCGAGACTACGGCTAAGAACTGCCACACTCTCGTATTCCTAATTACTATGTATGAAGACAGAAGTGGACAGTGGAGGAGGCTGATAGGAAAAGAAAAAGTAGTTCCTTTGAAATATGGTGTTTGAGGAAAAGCTCTATGGATACCCTGGACCACCAGAAATATGAACAAGTAGTTTCTAGAGCAAATTAAGCTTATTTGTTCTGTTTTGTTTATACTGGAGGCAAAAATGACCAAACTGAATCTGTCCTACTTGGGGCACATTATAAGAAAGCAGGATTCTTTGTAAAAGCCAGTAATTTTGGGAAAAATAGAAGGCAGCAGAAAAAGAGGAAGATCAACTATGAGGTGGACTGATGCCATAAAAGAAGACACAGTCATGAGCTTATAGGAACTGAGCAGGGCAGTTGAGGGCAATATACACATCATTCATATTCATAGGGTCACCAAGAGTTGGAGCCGACTCAAAGACACATGACACACATAGGGACTTGCCCGGCAGGGGTCCCCAAACTTTTTACACAGAGGGCCACCACATACAGTGCTCCTCTCACTGACCACCAATGAAAGAGGTGCCCCTTCGGGAAGTGCGGCGGGGGCCGGAGAAATGGCCTCAGGGGGCCTCATGCGGCCCGCGGGCAGTAGTTTGGGGATGCCTGATAGAGAAAGCCCTTTGGGTACCCGTAGAAATACAGTGTGTCCATAAAGTCATGATGCACTTTTGACCGGTCACAGGAAAGCAACAAAAGACGATAAAAATGTGAAATCTGCACTAAATAAAAGAAACCTCCCAGTTTCTGTAGGATGATGTGGCAGCATGTGCACATGCGCAGATGATGACTTAACACTGTATATACAGCGGAGCAGCCCAGGGCCATGCCAGTCGAAATGTGGACAGTACAGAGGAAAGTTCCGTGTGTTCTGTGGCTCGCTAAATTCAAATCCAAGACCAAAGTGCAACATGAATATCAGCACGTTTATAACGAAGCGCCACTACAGAGGAATAACATTACTCGGTGGGATAAGCAGTTGAAGGAAACCGGCAGTTTGGTGGAGAAGGTAGGCCATCAGTCAGTGACGAGTCTGTAGAGGCTATACGGGATAGCTACCTAAGGAGCCCTAAAAAAATCTGTGTGTGAGCCCACATCGAACTGCACTGAATAGGTATGAAACTGGGAGAGTTTTCCTTTTATTTGGTGCAGATTTCACATTTCTATCATCTTTTGTTGCTTTCCTGTGACCGGTCAAAAGTGCACCATGACTTTATGGACACACTGTACTGTGGAGGCACTAGTCTTCTCAAAGAAAGTGGAATGATTACAGAGTGATTTTTTTTTTTAATAAACATGGTTTCTGGTTCCTGATTGCCAGGGAATGGGGGACTGCTGCTTGCTTACATTTGAAACACTGATAACAGTGTCAGTTAGTCATGAGAATTTACGCAGTGCAAGCAGTCCAGGGCTGAAAAAAACAGTCCTTGAAAGTTTTAGGATTTGAATTAGAATTAACAGACTTTTCCAAAAGGAGAATGAACACATTATTTTTCAACATAAATGCTATTTTAATATTAACATTTTCTCCTATAGTTAGCACTTCTTTTTCAAGTCCTATTCAGCTGTAGGAAAACTTACTAGGTCAAATCATATTCTATACAGTAAGAAGGCTTTTACTCTTTTGAGAGCTTCAGTGGCTTGTAGCCCAAACGAGGTCCATGAAGACTATGTCTCTCATCAGTGGCTCTGTGTTCTCAATAGCTTTTCATGAGGGATTCTCATGCAGAATGCACACTCAGTCATTGGGGTTAACGCTTATTAAACATACTAACAGTGGCTTATAATGGGAACTATTGTCATTTGGTTACTTTTCTTGTGCTAGTTTCACCATAATAAGCTATGCAACTATATAAGAGAAAGCGAGAAAGTCATGAGGTAAAGCTTGGGAGGAAAATAGGCTCTGGGGTCAAACTGGGAGTATTGAAATTCTGGCACTGTTCCTCATCGGCTGTGACTCCTGATTACCTACTTGTTCATCCTAAGCCTCAGTTGTTTTGGGGTTTTTTTATGTATAAAATGAGTTACCTAGTAGAAGTGCACCTGACACGTGGTGTTTTAATAGACACTAGCTTCCATAGAAGGCGACTCTTGTTGCTATCTAAAGAAGTCATTTATACATTGAACATCTATGTGCCAGAACCAGTTAGAATAGTAGTTTTCCACCTTTTTTACACTCGGGACCAGTGAAAATAGGAGAATTATTTTGGGGACCACTAAGGCAGAAATCACCCTGAGCATAAGCAAAATCGACTAAGATCATTGAGTCTATAATCTTCATACATCATCAGGGTGGTTAACTCTTTCGAGGACCAACATGAAATTTCTAGTTGATCGGTCTTATGGTTGAAAACCACTGTGTTAGACTATAGAGATTTGAAGAAGAAACACTACCCCATTCCTCAAAGACTTCACAGGTTGTAGAATTTTGTGAAAGCCTAAGGTTAAGACTTACCCTTCTCTTCTGTGGCTTTACAAACAGTGAGAAATAGCCAGAAGAAGATGAGTGAGAGTCTGAACCTACTTGGAAGCACAATATTTCACACCAGGGCCCCTGGTAGAGAGAGACGGGAAAATGTGGTGTACCTAAGTCCACCTTTGTAGACTGAGCAGCAAAGGAAACATTTTTCTTCTTGAGGAGAAAGATAGCGCCAAGGTGAGCTTGCCTCATTCAGACAAGAAGTAGATAAGGAAACATATTTCCTGGTGAACAGGCAGGAATGAGAGAACATAAAAGGGGCACTTTTCCCAGTTTGAATCAAAATAACAGTTGGATGGAACTTGGCTTAATCTGTCCATCCTATAAATGATTCCTCTTCTAGTCTCACGAACATGCATATGTGTGCAGTTTTAAATGCTGAGACAATGGACTTTGTATCAAAGCATCTCCATTCATGCTTATTAATGGCGAGGTTGTAGAAGCAGGACTGGTGTTTGTTTCATTTATTTAGCACTTGTGACAGGAAGGCTCTGGGCCTGGCTGGTGCGAGGGCATTACTTTATTGATTAAATAATGTGCTGAAAGGGAACGGTGCTTATGTGTTGAGAGATTATTGCCAGAGACACATGGCCAACAAAGTGTTGAAAGGAGAGCAGTGTGACACTTTCACTGTGAGTAATTAGTAGTCAGTCGAACCAAAATGCCGTCTCCTGGGAAAAGTTCCAGTTAATGCTGCAGTTTTGCATTTTTGAAAGCATGCAGAATCACATATTTTGTTTCTCAATTGAACTCATTGTTTTGACTCTGAAATACAAAAAATAAACATCTGAATCTACAGTGATAGAAAACACTGTATTTGAAATAGTACAAAGGAAAACTGACCAATTTTTTTTTTTTACAAAAGGGCATGATTCTAATCTCAGGAATTGGATATAAAACAGTGAAAAAAAAATTCAAACTATGCATTTATTCCATTACTCTATTGCAGTTTGTAAAAATATCTACAACTCTCAGAAATGTTATAGGGTCTGTATGAATTGGATGTGTTTATTCACACATTTATGGGAAAACATCAGACGAATTACTCAAGAATGTAAACTGACATTTTTCTTTTGGCCTGTGGAATGATTTGAAAGATAGATAAGTTGCCAAGAACTATGGGGAGACCTTTAAGAATTTGCGGTGACAGAGTATCTACTTGGAGTGATGGCACTGGGGTCTACTCTCTGTTTCATGAATATAATCTAGTCCTGCTGCCGGGGATGACATGAGAGTTTTGTGGCTTCTTTTGAAAACTTGGTCTCTATTCCACCAATACTTTCAAGTATCACTTCTAGCTTTCTATTCTTCATTCTCTATCTTTATTGGTCTTCCTAAATTTTTTATTTTCTTTTTCTCTCCCTCAGTAGAGTAAATACATAAAACAAAGACTGAAGGCTGTTTTTCTGGCTTTAGATCCTGGTTCTGTGACTTAATAGCTATGTGACCTTGGAAAAACCACTTGACCATTCTGAGCTTCAGTTTTCTCATTTAAAAAATGATGATAATAATAGTACCTATCACAAAGGGTTGTTATGAAGAGAAAATGTTTAGAGTAGTTGAAGTGCTTAAGTCATTCTTGACACATAACAAATGCTATCATTATTTTTGTGTATTTAATACAACTAATAAATACACTGGTTTGATTCTCACTGACTCAGAGATATTTACTGGCTCTCTAAGACCTGCAAAATGATCCAGTTGATTCAAAGTGCTCTATTATTTGGCTACAAACATTCTTTTAAAACTTTTTCCCAAAGTGCTCTAACACACTGCATACTCTTGTTATTTGAATCTCGTCACCTTAGCCTGAATTTGCCATACATTTTTTTACTTCTTTATATTACTGACTCAGCCAGTAATGGCCCCATTTTTTGTTTTCTGCCACTCAGAAGCTAAGCACCTATGTTTTTTATCACTTATATTAAGAAATTGAACATTATTAGTCCATTAAAATTTTCCTGTGTAAACAGCTCCCCTATAATGTGGTTGTGGGAAACTGATAATGGCTCCCATCCCCTAGCTGTCCACATCCTAATCCCTGGAACCAGTAAATATTATTTTATAGGCAATGACTTTGCAGAAGAGATTTACTTAAAAGTCTTGAGATGGGGAGATTATTTTAGATTATTCATATGGGATCGAATGCAATCAAAATGTCATTATAAAGTGAGACAAAGGGAGAATTCACACAGAAGAAGAGAAAACAATGTGACCATGGAAGCAGAGATTAGAGTGATACAGTCACAAGTCAGGGAATGTCAGGAGCCACCAGCAGTTGAAAGGGGAAAGAAACAGATTGTCCCCTATAATCTCCAAAGTCAGTGTGGCCCTGCTTACACCTTGATTTTAAGCCTGTAAGACACATTTTGGACTTCAGAACTGTAAGAGAATAAATTCATGTTGTTTGAGGTCACCAAGTTTATAGTAATTTGTTAAAATAGTCATAAAAAACTAAGACAATGGTATTTTGGGCCAGTATGTTATTTCCAACATGTTTATTTATTTATTTATTTTAAATTTACATAAAGTTTATTATTTTTGGTATACAGTTCTATGAATTTTGATAAACATATGGTCTCATGTAAGCACCTCCACAATCAATATATAGAAGAGTTGAGAAAGAAGAACAAATAAAAAGTACATTCTGATTTCAAACTATATTACAAAGCTATAATAATCAAAACAGCATGGTACTGGAATAAATACAATAGACCAATGCAACAAAATAGAGCTAATTTATTTGAGACATGTTTGTATAGTTCAGGGGTCGGGAACCTTTTTGGCTGAGAGAGCCATGAACGCCACATATTTTAAAATGTAATTTTGTGAGAGCCATACAGCAACCCGTGTACATTATGCATTATCCAATAAAAATTTGGTGTTGTCCCGGAGGACAGCTGAGATTGGCTCCAGCCACCCGCAACCATGAACATGAGCGGTAGGAAATGAATGGATTGTAACAGGTAAGAATGTTTTATATTTTTAACACTATTATTTTTTTAATTTAAGATTTATCTGCGAGCCAGATGCAGCCATCGAAAGAGTCACATCTGGCTCGCGAGCCATAGGTTCCCGACCCCTGTATAGTTGTATACTTCTCTAGGATTTTATTTTCTGTGATTTATGCTGGCTGCTAACTCTCCTGTGGCCTTTCTTTAGGCGAATTTTGTAATTTTCTTTTGAGAGATAATACTTGAGAAAAAATTTTCAATTGTTTTGATATCAGATCTATGGGATCTATCTTTTTATGTTATCTTCTGATCTTCGGACCCCAAATCTACACAAAATAAAGGCCTATATGGTTTTGATCTCTTGAGGGAGGTGCTATTTTTGTTTTTTTCTATGTATCTAATGCCAGAAGATAGATTTTTTTTCTCTTTCCCATCATCTCTTACCTCCTCCCACCTATCCATTCTCCCTATAACCCTTCAGCATTGCATCAGCTCTCCATACTGATTGCTGCTCTCTATTTATGGACCTGAGCATTTTCATTTATTATTTTTTTAGTAAGTTTAAGCATTTGTTTCAAGCATGCTGTTGTTGCTACATGCTTATATATTGCTATTTCTCAAGAGGTGAACTTTATTGTTAGCATGGTGTGTCACTATGCTTGAAGAAATCCTGTAATTTGTTACTTGTCTATCCTACTTCAGCACTCCTTCAGCATAAGCATCATTTCTTACTGATTTTTTTCTTCCATAATACCTAGCATAGTATTTAGATGGAGTAGATGACAAAAATTGATTGTTAAAGGAGTGAATAAAAGTGAAGTATGTGGAATAAAAATAAAAGTAAATATATAATTTTGACCGATCAAATTTTATTTGTTTCCCCAGAATTACTCTTTCTGAACTTTTCTGTTCCATGTCCTGGCATGATTAACCCCTATGGTTGAATCAGGCCCTCTGGTTTCCTTGGTGTTGGGTTAATGGGAAGTATCAGTGGGACAATGAAAAACAAGAGAAGAAATGGTAAGGAAAGGACTTCTTGCCTTGGATGGTTTGCTCAGTGGTAGAGCATTGGCCCAGCGTGTGGATGTCCTGGGTTTGATTCTGGTCAGCTCACTCAAGCGAAGCAACCATTGCTTCTTCACTCCACCCCCTCTACCTTCTCTATCTCCCTCTCTCTTCCTGCAGCCATAGCTTGATTGATTCAAATACATCACCCTGGGCGCTGAGGATGGCTCTGTGGAGCCTATGCCTCAGGTGCTAAAAATATCTCAGTTGTGAGCATTGCTCCAGATGGGCAGAGCATCAGTCCCAGACGAGGGTCGCTGGGTGCAAGAGTCTGTCTCTCTATCTCCCTTCTTGGAAAAGAAGAAAAAAAGAGAAATAAATAAAAGGGCTTCTCAAACTTTAATACACATACAAATTATGTGAGGGTCTTTTGGGATAAAAATTTTGATTCACTGGGTCTGAGATGGAGTCCATGAATCTATATTTCTACCAAATTCCTGGGTAATTGCTATTTACATCTGAGGAGCACTTTGTAAATGGCAAAGGTGAGAGTCTTTTCCCTTATTCTCTCCCTTTCCCAGGTGTCTTCATTCTGGCACAGGCTGCATCATCCCCCTTTGACAGTGGTTCTCTACTTTGGCTATACATTCGAATTATCTATTAGTTTCTGAAAACCTGATGCCCTGGCTCCATCCCAGATACATTAAATCAGAATCTCTGGGTGTGAGACCCAGGTGTCAGTAATTTTTAAAGCTCTAACTTGAAGCCAAGGTTGAGAAAAGAGAATCTTTGACTGGATACTTTTCTAGCTGGCTCTTATTCTATGTTTACAATTCTCCAAAGCATATGATAACCCTGTTTCCTCCACTTCTTGCCCCTCAGGTCCATGAGTGGTATTGGCTTCTTGCTTGTTGCTAGTTACTGAGTGTGTCAACATTCTATAAGTAGATCTTTTAACATCTCTATATATAGTCTCTTTAAGAAATTATTTTTAACTCCTAGCTTTTTCGTGCCAATATTCTAGTTGATATATCAAGATTAGAGATTTGATTTTTATTTTGTAGGTAATTGCAAACTAATGTAATCTTTGGAAGAGTGTCAAGTTCAGAATTATACATTAGTTATTGCTTCCAAATGAAACTTTTTATTTTACATCCTTTACATTTAGAAGTATTGAATTTTACTCTTAAGTTGCCAGTTCAAACACTTTTTATTTGCAACAGTTCTGCTCAAAGTATGACTTAGACTAACAGTAACTTTTTGAAATTAGATAAAAATAGTATAACATTAATTCAGTTTCTAATTATGATTGTTTTTTTTGTTTGTTTTTTGGTTTTTTTTTGTATTTTTCTGAAGCTGGAAACGGGGAGAGACAATCAGACAGACTCCCGCATGCGCCCGACCGGGATCCACCCAGCACACCCACCAGGGGCGACGCTCTGCCCACCAGGGGGCGATGCTCTGCCCCTCTGGGGGGTCACTCTGCCGCGACCAGAGCCACTCTAGCGCCTGGGGCAGAGGCCAAGGAGCCATCCCCAGCGCCCGGGCCATCTTTGCTCCAATGGAGCCTTGGCTGTGGGAGGGGAAGAGAGAGACAGAGAGGAAGGAGGGGGGTGGGTGGAGAAGCAAATGGGCGCTTCTCCTATTTGCCCTGGCCGGGAATCGAACCCGGGTTCCCCACACGCCAGGCCGATGCTCTACCGCTGAGCCAACCGGCCAGGGCCTTATGATTGTTTTTTAGCCATGATATACCTATAACAATCTGTAGATCAGATTGAGTTTTTCCTCATTAGTATTGCTTTTTAAAATTAAGGTAACATTAGTTAATAACATTATATAAATTTCAGGTGTACAACATTAACATTATAATTTAATCTTTATACTTTATTGTGTGCTCACAAACAAAAGTGCAGCTTTATTCTGTTAGCATATATTTGACTCTCTGCCCATTTTGCCCTCTCCCATCCCCTTACCTTCTGATAATGGAGTTATCATAGGCAAATATCCTCTCCCATTTGGTTGGTGTTTTTTTTGTTTTATTGATGGTTTCCTTTGATGTGAAGAAGATTTTTAACTTAAAGTACTCTTATTTGTTTATTTTTGTTTTTGTTTTCCTTGCCTTTGGAGTCATAGGGACAAAAACACCACTAAGACTGATTTCTAAAAACTTAGTGACTATTTTTTTTCTTCATATTTTATTGTTTCAGGTCCTGCATGTAGGTGTTTAAACTATTTTGAGTTAATTTTGGGGTCTGCTGTAAAATAGTGGTCTAGTATCATTCTTTTGCATATGGTTGTCCAATTTTTCCCACACCATTTATTGAAGAGACTTTCCTTTCTCCATTGTATATCCTTGGCTCCTTTATTGTAGATTAGTTGCCCTTATATAGTTGGGTTTATTTTGGTAGTCTCAATTCTGTTTGTCTGTGTGTCTCTTTTTCTGCCAATATCACACTCTTTTGATTATTATATCTTTGTAGTATAGTTTGAAATTGAGGCATGTGGTACCTTCAGCTTTGTTCTTTTATGCCAGGTTTGCTTTGGCTAGTCGGAGTCTTTTGTGGTCCCATACAAATGTTAGTATTTTTTGTTCTACTGCTGTAAAAATGCCATTAGGATTTTGGTAGAGATTGCATTCAATGTATAGATTGCTTTAGGTAATATAGACATTTTAACAATTTAATTTTTTGAGTACATGAACATGTAATATATTTCTATTTCTTTGTGCCTTCTTCAATATATTTCAACATTGTCCTGCAGTTTTCAGTGTACAAGTCTTTCACCTCTTTTGTTAAGTTTATTCCTAGGCATTTTATTTTATTTTTTGTTGCAATTAAAAATGAAAATGTTTTCTTCACTTCTCTTTCTCAGTTTGTTGTTAGTAAGTAGAAACAAAACACATTTTTGTATATTGATTTGGTATCCTCCAACTTGACCATAATCACTTATTATTTCTAACAGTTTTTTTAATGGTCTGCATATAAGATCATGTTATCTGCAAATAGTGAGAGTTTTACTTCTTTTATTTTCTGAGTGCCTTTTATTTATTTTTATTGCCTAATTGCTCTAAGACTTCCAGTACTATGTTTAAAAAAAGTGGTGAATATAGGCATGCTTGTCTTGTTCCTGATCTTAGAGGACAAGCTTTCAATTTTTTACTATTAAGTATGTTATCTGTGATCTTGTCATATATAGCCTTTATTATATTGAAGTACTTTCACTATATACTCATTTTATTAAGAGTTTTCTTAATCATAAATGGATGTTATGTCTTGTCAAATATTTTTCTGCATTTATTGAGATGTTTATGCACCTTTTACCCTCATTTTGTTAATGTGGTGTGTCACCTTGATTTATTTGTGGATGCTGAACCATCTTTGCATCACTGGAACAAATTAAACTTGACTGAGGCATATGATCCTTTTCATGTATTATTGTGTTTGATTTGCTAGTATTTTGTGGGAATTTTTGCATTTAATGTTCATCAGAGATACAAACCAATAATTTTCTTTCTTTGTGATATCTTAGCCTTGTAAAATGAGTCAAAAGGCATTCCCTTCTCTTCAATTTTTTGAAGTCATTTGAGAAGAATAAGTATTAAATTTTATTTCAATGTTTGGTAGAATCACCAGTAAAACTATCAGGCCCTGTACTTTATTTGGGGAGAGGTTTTTGATTACTTGTTTCAATTTCCTTAGTAGTGATTGTTCTGTTTAGGTTTTTTTATTCTCATGATTCAGTCTAGGAAGGTTGTATGCTTTTTAGAATTTGTCCATTTCTTCTAGGTTTTCCAATTTCATGGTGTATAACCTTTAATAGTATTTTTAAAATGATCTTTTGTATTTCTGTGGTATATATTGTGACTTCTCTTTCATTTCTGATTTTATTTATATGAGTTTTTGCTCTTTTTTCTTTGGTCTAGCTAAAAGTTTTTCAATTTTATCATTTTAAAGAGCCAACTCTTTGTATTATTTTTTCTGTTGTATTTGTATTCTTTATTTCATTTATTTCTGTTCTGATTTTTATTATTTTATTTCTTCTACTGACTTTAAGCTTTATTTGTTCTTCTAGTTCTAGTTCCTTAAGCTGTAATGTTAGATTACTTATTTAAGATTTTTTTTGTTTATTTATTTGTTAGAGGTAGGTCTGTATTGCTATATACTTTCCTTGTAGCACTGCTTTTGCTGCATCCCACAGACTTGGTATGCCGTCTTTTAATTTTTATTTGTCACTTTATTTATTTTGATTTTTCAAATTTCTTTATTAATCCAATAGTTTTTCAGTATCATGTTGTTTTATTTTCACATATTTGTGATTTTTCCAGCTTTCTTCTAGTAGTTGATCTCTAGTTTCCTGTCACCATGGTTGGAAAAGATGCTTGATATGATTTCAGTACTTTTAAATTTATCGAGACCTTGTTTTGTGTCTTAACATATGGTCTATCCTTGAGAATGCTTCATGTACACTTGAGAAGAATGTGTATTCTGTTGCTTTGGAATGGAATAAAAAGTCCATCTGATCTACTGTATCCTTAAGGCCAGTGTTTCCATATTATTAATATTTTTCTGTCTAGATGATTAATTCATTGGTGTAAGGGGATTTTCAAATCTCCTACAATTATTGTATTATTGTCTATTTCTCCCTTTAGGTCTGTTAATAATTACATTATGTATTTTGGCTATTCTAGGTTGGGTGCATATATATTAATAAATGTGATGCCTTCTTGATGGACTATCTCTTTTATTAGTTTAAAATGTCCATCTTTGTCTCTTTTTACCTTATTTTGTCTTGAAATCTAAATAGGTACTCTATAGGTATGGCTACACACACTTTTCTTTGGATACCATTGGTTGCAGTATCATTTTTCATGCTTTCACTTTGAGCTTATGTTTGTCTTCAGAGCTTAAGTGGGTCTCCTTTAGGCAGCAGATAGTTGGCTCTTGCTTTTTAATTAATATATAATATTTACTCTGTGCCTTTTGATTAGTGAGGCCAGTCCATTTACATTTAGGGAAATTATGGATATATGAGGACTTAACTACTAATTTATCTCTTGTTTTCTGAGTGTTCAGTATTTTTTTTTTGTTTCTTTTTCCTTGTGTTTCTGTTTTCATTCTAGTTTGCTGTTTCCTCTATGTATCCATATCCCCTCCCCTCTTTTGGTGTGTGTTTTGTGTCTTAGCTCTACAGTTTTGTTCTGTGCTTAACAAGAGGTTTGTATAAAATGTCTTATAAATAAAATTGTCCTTTTTCTTGTGATAGTATTTTACCTTCATTAACCTATATAATTTTAATTCTTTCCTTCCTCCACTTTTGTGTTTTTATTTTCACAAACTATCCCTTTTTATGTTTTGCATCCCTTACCAAATTGTAGTAGCTATTGTAATTTTCATGCTTTTTCTCCCCATTAACATTTACGTTGTAATTAAGTATTTCATCCCTATTCTAAAATAGAGTTGTAATTTTCTGCTTCTTTCTGTCAACTTATTCAAAGTTTTGTGTACTTTTGCTTTTTTGTTTCAAGTGAAGAGCTCCTTTAAACATTACTTGTCATGCAGGTCTTATGGTGGTGAATACTCTCAGCACACATTTGTTTGGAAAAACATTTATTTCATCTTTATAGCTAAAGAATAATTTTGCTGGACATATTATTCTTGGTTGGTGGTTTCTAGCTTTCAACATTTTGAATATATCATTCCTGTCTCTCCTGGCATATAGGGTTTTTGCAGAGAAATCTGTTGATAATTTGTTGAAGTTTGTTTTGTAGGTTACTGTGCTTTTTTGTTTGTTTGGTTTTTTTCTATCTACTTTGAGAATTCTTTCTTTATCATTAACTTTCGACAGTTTTAATAGAAAGCATCTTGAAGAGGGTCTTTTTGCATTGAGATAGTTGCGTGTTCTGTTAGCTGTTGTACTTGAATGTCCAGTTCCTTCCCTAGGCTTGGAAAGGTCTCATTAATTATTTCCTTGGATAAGTTCTTGGTTCACTTTTTTTCTCTTTTCTCCATCTGTAATAGCCATTCTATGTCTCCTTTTCTAATGTTTCTTATGACTGCTATTTTGAGTTCTCTATCATTTAGATCACAATCTTTCATGACTTTGAGTTTATTTTCTGGAGAATTGTTATTTTTGGTGTGTGACAGAAACAGAGAGAGACAGAGAGAGGGACAGATAAGGACAGACAGACAGGAAGGAAGAGATATGAGAAACATCAGTTCTTTGTTGCGGCACCTTAGTGGTTCATTGATTGCTTTCTCTTATGCACCTTTACTGGGGGGCTATAGCAGACTGAATGACCCTTTGCTCAAGCCAGCAACCTTGGGCTTAAGCTGGTGAGCCTTGCTCAAACAAGATGGACCCACGCTCAAGCTGGCGACCTCAGGGTTTCGAACCTCGGTCTGTGCCACTACCTGCTCAGGCTGTTCATAGTTCTTGAAGTGTTCCTCTGACAGTACATTTGAAGTAGTAAACTCCTTTCTAATTTAAATACTCTTTTAATTTTAACAATTAAACAGGGTAATAATTGAAGTCTTTTTTGTTGTTGTTGTTATTTTCCAGTAGATGGTGCCATAGTTCAAGGTTTTATTTCTATTACCTGTGCTACTTGCACCTCTGGGGTCATGGTTAATGGGACATCACTGTGGTTGTGGAAGTTGTTACCTGGGTGACCAGGGTGGTGGGTGTTCTTGTTGTGTCTTGATTACCTGGGTCTTAGGGCACCACCATCATAGTAGGAGAATGTAGCATGTGGAGGGGCCAGATTTGCAAGTTCACTGTGAGGTTACCTGGATCCCTATGGCCACTAGTGCCATTGTACTATTACTGGGAGGCCATAGATGCATCTCTACTGTTGCTATTGAGCTCAGCGACAATGTGAAAAAGGTAGCTAGATTCTTGGATACTGAAGCTGCTTCAGCCCCTCTTACTCTACCAGCCCACAGTGTGGGAGTCACACCTCAACTCCTTCATTAGCTAGGGTTATAAGCTCAGCTACAATGCTGGAGGAACTCTTATCCTACAGACTGCTTCCCCTATGAGTCCCAATACTTCTCAAGCCTTCAGATGTACTAATGTGTGGATCTCTCAGACATGCCACTATGATAAGCAGAGAAACATTTGTTGGGTTACAGATGTCCAGCCACTTGCAATTTTAAGGGGAGATGCAAAAGAGTTCCTCTCACTCCATCATGATGTTGACATCACTCCTTGAATTTGTACCTTTACTTAAAAATTGACCCAAGTCACCATGCTATTGGTTTCTTAATGTTCCTTGAAGGGCATTGCAATTCTATCATTTTGTGATCCATTGTAGTATCATTACTTGAAACAGTTAGCTTGAATTTATCTTTCTTTCTTAAGTATTTCCCATTTCAAAAACTCCCTGGATATTCTAACTAAATTGCCATTTTAAGAAGGTCTCCATTTCAGTTTCTCAATTCTCTACCAATAATTGTGCCTTTAATCCTAACAAAGGACTTTCCCTACCAAAAAAACCCTGAACTATTACCATTCTGCAAAAGAAAATTATTCTCTAATCTTTCTCTCAATTTCTTCTGGTAAATATCGAGCCTCTGACACTCTACCCAGAGAGTTGTTAGCCTTTTGTCTCTTCTTCTATATGAATGGACTAATGCAATCAGATTTGAATATCATCTTGAATTCAAGTGAATAAATGATTTCTCCCCACTGTTGTGTTGCAACTATGTAGTGAAAGAAAAAGTTAATAATTTGTTTTTACTAATGAGAATAGGGTAAGGGTTTGGTGCTACTAATCCTACTTCAGGACACTGCCTTATTTTTAAGATATGTATTGAAAAATAGTGGTTTTTGAATGAAGCATAGTGTTTTTAACCACAGCTATAGATTTAGATACCTTAGCTCAGCCCATTTGGAAATATTTTGTTCATCACTGTAATTTCTTCCTTAAAATTTCATAAGACTAGAGAGAAGCAGTGTGATTAGTTAGAAGTCTGGCTATAATATAATGGCAAATAATCATTTTGGTTAGTAATTTGTTTTTGTGTAACAGAATACACTGGCTGGAAAAAAATGTTCAGGAAATATTTTATTGAGAACTTCTAGAAAAATAGATATGTATAAGATGCCCTTGCCCATGGCTTTTTGGAACCATTTATTTCTAAAGTATTTTCTTGCTGTTATATAGATAAAATATGAAAATTAAAATTAAAACAATCAGTGAACACTGTGAAAGAAAATGAGCTTTTGAGGCTTTAGTGGACTTTTAAATATGTGAAATTTTTGTAGGCTATTCAAATGTTAATAAAAAGATAAGAGAACTGATCAGATTGTCTTCATTTTTATACTCATAAACAAAATCCTGCATATTAGTTTAGAAGGAATGAATTTTTAACCAATTATAAACACCTGTGTTCTAATTATTTAAATTTTTTTACTGATTGATTTTGGAGAAAGAGGAAGGGAGAGAGTAAGAGAGAGACAGAGACAGGAACATAGGTTTTCTCCTGCAGTGCCCAGACTAAGGATCAAACCGGCAACTTGTGTACGTTGAAACAAGGCTCCAACTAACGAACCACCCAGCCAGCGCCACCTGTATTCTTATTATTTAGATGAAAGTGCTTTTAAGGATTGCATCTGGACATTCAGTTATTAAAATTAATGTCTTTTGTAAGTTTTTCCCCCTAACATCTTCAGTTTTATTTTTTTAAGTTAGAAAAATGTTCAGGTGCTTTGGAACATTCTTATAGCTGGTATTCATGAGCAATAGATGAATCGATTAGTAACAAGCTAATGGATCACTTGTTTCTCCAGTTTTTCCTTCATATTCTGTGGTGCACATCCAGACTGCTAAGAGAACAGTGAAAATATACTCACACCAACAACCCCTGATGAAGGAAGTTTGCAATGACAGCACAGATACCAATCATTCATATAAAACCACGGCTTTGGAGTGATGTTTGCTCTTTAAGTATGTTTTGCTAATGACAAATATTAAAAGCAGTTTGCCAAGGAAAAACTAGAGAACTATTTCAGTATAGAGAAATGAACAACTGAATGCAGTGCATGATGCATGGTGTTTTGTTTTGTTTTTGCCATAAAAACGTTATTGGGGTACTTGGAAAAGTTGAAATAAAATTTATAAACTAGAGAACAGTATTATATTGATGTTAATTTTCTGATTTTGATAATTGTGTGTAGTTGTGTAAGGGGATATAATTTTTTTTCAGGTGAGAGGAAGGGAGATAGTGAGGCAGATTCCTGCATGCACCCCAACTGGGATGCACCAGACAACCCCATCTGGGGCTGGTGCTCCACTACCAAGCTATTTTTTAGTGCCTGAGGCTGATGTACTGAGACCAACCAAGCACCCAGGGCTGACGCTCAAACCATTTGAGCCACTGGCTGTGAGAGGGGAAGAGAGAGAGAAGGGGGCGGGGAGAAACAAATGTTTGCTTCTCCTGTGTGCCCTGACCAGAAATTGAACCCAGATGTCCATATGCCAGGCTTATGCTCTGTCCGCTAAGTCTCTGGCCAGGGCTGGGATATCCTTCTTTTTGAGGAAAACACACAGTATTTAAAGCTAAAGGAGAATCACATTTACAACTCACTCTCAGATTATTCAAAAAAACATATTTGTGTGCAAACACACATATCACACATGTGTACATGTAAGGCATATACATATGTGTGTGTCTGCTTGTGTGTTTACATGTGTACAACAGAGATAAAAGAAATGTGGTATAAAGCTAACATTTGGAAAATATGAAGGCTATACAGAAATTCTTTGAGCCATTCTTTTTTTAAATTTTAATTTATTGTGTTTACATAGATTCTAGTGTCCCCACTAATGCATCCCCCCTCCCCTGTGTTCCCCACAACATCCCCCCTCCCTGCAATGCCCTCCCCTTTTCCCTCCAGGATTTGCTTTTCTGCTCTCTATAATGTTGTGTTATGTGGTTATAATTTCACCAATCTCTTTTCCCTTTTCTGATCCCTTCCTATCATCCCCTTTCCCTCTGTCCACTTTCTCTCTGGACTCTTTGATCCTGCCTCTGTCTCTATTCCATTCCTCAGTTCATTTTGTTTATTGGATTCCTCAAATGAATGAGCTCTTATGATTTTTTTTTCTCTGCTTGGCTTATTTCACTTAACATAATAGTTTCCAGGTCCATCCATGTTGTCACAAAAGGTAACATTTTCTTCTTTTTCATGGCCCCATCGTATTCCATTGTGTATATGTACCAAAGCTTTTTAATCCACTTGTCCACTGGCGGACACTTGGGCTGTTTCCAGATCTTGGTTATTGTAAACAATGCTTTGAGCCATTCTTATAGCTATTTTCTGTGAATCTGAAACTACGTCAAAATAAAAAGTTGAAGGAAAGAATAAAAACCATTGTGCATGTTTTTTGACAGGTGAACAGGTTGCTCAGATAGCAAAAGAACCCCAACTTTAATATGGGAAACTGCAGGTCCTTTTGGTCTATATACTTCTATACGGTTATTTTTCAAAACCAAAAACTAAATTTTTGCTTAGAAAATCTTATTAAATGAATTTGAACAAATCTACCCAGAAAGTAGGAAGTAGTAAATTCTATAACATTTACCTGGTATTTGTTGGCAAATGACAATCTGCCTTTGATGTGTTAAATAGAATGGAATTTGTTTATTCTTATGAACAGTGATATTTTTCAGATGTTTATTTTATTAATCTACATAACATATTTTTCCATGTATATGACACACCTTTTTCCAAAAAATCTGGGGTCTAAAAACTGGGTGCATCTTATACAGTGGTTGTAGATTTTTTTTAAGCATTTATTTATTTATTTATTTATTTATTTATTTATTTATTTTTTATTCATTTTAGAGAGGAGAGAGAGAGACAGAGAGAGGGAGAGAGGGGAGAGACAGAGAAAGAGAAGTGGGGGCGGAGCTGGAAGCATCAACTCCCATATGTGCCTTGACCAGGCAAGCCCAGGGTTTCAAACCGGCGACCTCAGCATTTCCAGGTCGATGCTTTATCCACTGCGCCACTACAGGTCAGGCTGGTTGTAGATTTTTTAACTTGCATTTCCTGCTTTATTGTGCTTGTTTTTGTGCTCATTGTTGAAGACAGTGATTCGTCATCAGACACAGATGAGGACAAACTAATAGGTGAGAGTTTTGACAGTGATGAGGAGTTGTATGAATTTTATGATGAATAAAACTTGAGTTCAATAACTTTATGTAATACATTTTTCCCCAAGTTTTAGGCCCCCAAATTAAGGCACGTCTTATATTTGGAAGTGTCTTTATACATGGGGAAATACAGTAGTTTTCTTCTTCTTGGCAAAGAAAACACTGGGTCCTGTTAATTTCAGAGCAAACAAGAAACACAAAGTATAGTCTTTATAGATATGAATTTGCTAATTTTTATGAAATATTAAATGTATTAACTAATGGGAAATGGTTTTACATTATATTTCACCAAACCTTTTGTTCAAACATTTTGCTTGCAGCAGACAGTTCTTACTCAGCATGTATCTTCCCACAAGACCCCACCTCTCTCATGCACAGACCCATGTGCTTCAAGGCAACTAAACTTATCCTTACCGCCCAGGGACAGAGTTTCTGATCCATTCACAGGGGTCCCATTTCCCTGGCTAGTGACTGAAGTAGGAATTACCATGTAGCTCATTTTTAGCCAAAGAAAAGTGCGGACTTAGATTGAAGGAACATTTAATTCACTTTTGAGAAAAAGACATTTCACTGTGGAGTTTGAACGTAACACCTAGAATTGTGCAGCCATCTGAGGGCAAAGCTGGCGAGGGATGGGAGGATGGAAAGATGAAAAGACTTTGAATCCTCGATGACGCTGATGAACTGCTGAATCAACCAGCCCTGGAACCTCAACTGCCTTTGCATTTTCAGAGGTTATAGACCATTATGGATGGGAATCTGTTACTTGAAGGTAAATACATGCTAACCTATTCCTATATATTCTGGAAGTTTTCTACAAAGTTATTTTTAATTTTATGATTTATTGTTAAAATACCAGTCAACTCATCAAACCAACCACATGATACAGGCTTTTATATTTTATTTAAACTAACCACAACAATGCAGACTCCTTGAGACATAGGCATAATCTTATTCATCTTTAGAGATTTATAATAATATTTTAGAAGAAAAATTTTTGAAAAGAAAGATGAAAAAATTCTGGCTATACAGTGAAAGTAGTGATATTTACTACCTCATAAATGATAGTGAGAATTAAATGAGTTACCATAGTTAAAGCTCACAGAACAGTGACTGGCAGGTAGTGAGTTCACAAGGATTTCTAACAATAACAATAGTGAATATTATTATTTCCTTCTCATGGTTTTTATTGCTAAGAAACTTACCTCCATTTTAAATTGTTTTTATTCAAAATAACAGACTCTTTTTTTTATTAAATAATTTTATTTTTTTAATGGGGCGACATCAATAAATCAGGATACATATATTCAAAGATAACAAGTCCAGGTTATCTTGTCGTTCAATTATGTTGCATACCCATCACCCAAAGTCAGATTGTCCTCTGTCACCTTCTATCTAGTTTTCTTTGTGCCCCTCTCCCTCCCCCTTTCTCTCTCCCTTTCCCCCTCCCCCCCTGTAACCACCACACTCTTATCAATGTCTCTTAGTTTCACTTTTATGTCCCACCTACGTATGGAATAATGCAGTTCCTGGTTTTTTATGATTTACTTAAAATAACAGACTCTTTGAGAAGCAAAGAACACTATCAACAATTTCAGCTTCATAAGAATTTTAGGGAGTAAATATTATAACTCTCAGCTCTTAGATGAAAATTTAAGAACTTGAATCATGTTGCTGGAACCATCTGCATGCTACTACAACTACACTTTTGGTCACAATGCTGATGCCAAGACCAACACAGCAAAATTTACAATTTTGAAGAACAGCATGGTGGAGTATGGCATTTACCAAATTGTGAGTCATACTATACTAATAGGTGGTAAGGTCAATTTAGTGGGGTTGCAACCAGAATTTTAAAGAATTAAACTATAATAGAGTCAGATGAGTGAAATTTGAGTAAATTGCTTATAAAAAAGGTAAGTATTGTTTTATGAAATTTTGTTTCAATAATGTATGTATGTGTAGTATTACATTATACAAAATTTTACTCACTGTGAGTTCTGATCATTGGTTTGGTGGAAAAACATGGGTTCTATAGCAGGACAGCCTTGGCTTCAAACATCTAACTCACTGACTTGTTATATGGAAAAGGGCATGAATCTCTGACTATGACAATAAGAACTCAAAATAATGTCCCTTCTTTCCTGCTTCTGTCCACAGGTTCCCTCCTTGACTTTCTCATGTGAATTTGTACTTATAAAACCATAGAGTAAAGCAGCACTGACCTTAGTGAACAAAATGTCTTCAGAAGAATAGATATTCCTGTTTTATGTATCACATATTCAGCCAAGCTTAAAACACCAGGAGCACATCGAGTGATCTGAGACCTGAAGCAAGGAAAATCAATTTTATTTAAACCACAACAAATAGTGTCTCCTATGCTCCTCACGGTGAGAAAAATCACTCTTCCCTTATTACTAAAATAATAGGTATTTGGGGTAGAGCTATTGATTGTTTTTAGTTTGGTTGCCTCAGCCAATGACACATCATCCATTAAAAATGGGAGTGTGAGGACGATGGCCACCATGGCATGTTGAGCAGCTGAGATGACTGAGTGCTGAGATGCCACTGAGCCACATGCTCTGAGGCCACTCCGCTACACAGGCTCCTCTTAGCAGAGGTGAGAGGGGGAGAATGAGAGGATAAATATATTATCACATGGTGACCATTGCTTATTCCATAGAGCCCACATTACCATAGGAATAAATCATTTGTTTTCTTCAAGCCTGATTTTTTTATTTGATGATACAATGTACCTTAACTCCTCATTTACTGTGTGGAGTTCTCCTGTGAATCCCAGGGAGAAGAAACAAAACATATTATTTGGTTTCACTGACACAGTATTGAGCAAAAAGAAATAAAAAAGACACTGGTTCTCCTTCCTCCCTCCCTTCCCTCCTTCCTCCCAGTGCCTCTCTTCTTTCTTTGCTTTTTCTCTTCCTCCTCCTTCCTCTCCTCTTTCTTTTTCTTCTTCTTTAATAAAACATTTATTCATGTGTGTGTGTGAAACTGCTGAGTTAGGCAAGGCAGTAAATCACATGGGTGCCTTTTACCTCTAGAAAATACAAAAGCATCCTCCTGCCAGTGAGCTGGACCCATGGCGGGATCAAGTGTTCCTGTTAACAGGAAGGCAGGAAAGTACATTATCACTTCAGGGCTGTCATTACCAGAGGGTTTCACTGTGAACTGTAGTGGTCAGGGAAAGCAGACAGGAGGGAAAACGGGTGGGGTGTGTGTGTGTGTGTGTGGGGGGGGGGTGCTGATGGGCAGGGAGAGAGGGAAAGAAAAAGCCAGTTAATCTGGGTTTGTTTAAGAGGCTGACCAGAAGGCTGGTGATATTAATAGTAGAGGAATTCAACTTGAATGCAAAACATTGTACTGCTTTTGTTTAAAAGGTGATTAAGATAGCCACCTTCTTCCGGTTATCCTATAGGTATGTATTTGGGAAAAGCTGCCACACCTGATGGCTTCAGCTAATCAATTCATGGACATTTTAAACTTGTCAAGACAAGGTCTCCTATCTAGTTATAAACCTGAAGATGCTTAAAGAGATCAACTCATTTTATTTTTTCTTTCTGCTTAAAGAAGAAACTCACAGTAAGGTAGTTTTTCCTCCTCAATATAAAATTTTAAATTCGCTTTAAATAAATCACTTACCTACTATTTTAAATTACAGCAATAAAATAGCTAAAGATAGCGTGATTTAGACTCTTTAAATTAGTTCGTAATTCAGTTGCCAAGTGCTGTATCTATGTAGGTGTTATCATCTTATAACAGAAGTTCGCTTAAGAAGGAAAGTTCAGAATCTCGGGTTTTGCTTTCTTCATTTCCTTGCAACTAGGTTGCTTACCACAGACACTGAGCTCTTAAGTGAGAGTAGTTAGAATCATTTTTATATGTTTCTTCGAAGTCTGTTTCCTGTCTGGACTCTTGTCGCGGGGCATGTCGGATAAGCAGATCCGGAAAGAGTTCGAAGTCGGCTAGTTGGTTCCTGGGTGTGTAGCAGGTCGCTCACTTCCCCATTTCTGCTCTACACTCAAGTTTCTAATTTTATTGCAGAATGATCCACCTTTTAGCAACAGAGAAATCATTAGCATTATTTTAAAAAGCAATGGTGGTAAGAGTAATTCTGAGCCAAGTGTTATAGAAGAAGTAAACAGTCTGTAACAGCTATGCTACCATTCCCCACAGGACTGTTTTCCCAATGAAAAAAAGTCGAGTGCTTCCTCGAGTTATTTTTTAAAGGGCTTAAACAGTCATTCAGATAATCAGACTTCATTGCTGTGAAATTTCATCAAAGTGTACTCAATCCTTGAACTCATATCTGGGTCCATTTTGCCAATCAGATAAAACTTCTTAGGCTTTTTCCTAGAGGCATGAGGGTTAACTTGATCTTATTGCACTTCGAAAGATTTTGTGCTACGAACCATTTTTCATAAAAGCTATTTGTTGTGTTAGGAGGACTCCAGACAGGCTCCATGTTAAAATAGATTTCAGAGGGTGGGATGGCTTGCTCTGCTTTGTCACTTTGGATGAAATAAAAAATTCTTAGAAATTCTTACAAGTAATCTGCAGAAGAAATGAAAAGGAAAAGAAAAAAAAAAACCCAGGAAAATTAGCATCTTAGTAAATATAAATGTTATTTCCCATGAACAGACCAAAAATTGTTTTAAAAAGAAAAGGAAAAAAATAATAACCCTAAGAAAATCTCTGACTTGGAAGCACTGGAATTTATTTGTCTTAAGTTTATCACTGGCTTCTTGTTTGGGGCACACAGGTTGAAGTCAACTGAGTCCTTTCTTTCCTCCTTTGTAATGGTCAGCCCCCCAAGGCATGCCCATCGCATCCACAGTAGCACAAACAGCCTTTGCATCGAAAAAGCACTAGGTGGTGCCCATTTTCTTTGCCGATGAAAGAGCTGGATTTTCCCAAGGGAGTCACTCCAGGGAAGTTCATCAGCTTGGAGCCCCACACAGAGCAGTCCCCTCCTCTAACAGATGACCAAGAGCGTGGTACACATTTTGTTATTTCCCTTAAGCATCCGGGGGCTTGCCCGGTTTAAGAAAGAGCTTCGTTTGGGCGACAGTGTTTTTAAATGTGAAGGTGGGGATGAAGGGGTGGCAGCGGCAAAAGGCTTTGAATATTCTCTTTGAAAATAAAAGATAAGAGGAATAAAGGCTGCAACTCTGCCATCTGTGTCTCTAAAAAGTGGTAGCATCACATCCCTGCCAAGACTTTCCTCCTGCCAGCTCTGTCTAGGCAATGCAGTCCACGTGCTAGTTTAATTTTCCTCATTTTTATCCATAATCAGCTATAAAAATAATAAAAGAAAATAAAGGTTAATTTTACATTTTAGTTTGTTTTCTCCAAAAAAGATTTTTTTTTTTTTTTTGTCAGAAGAAGTATGGTTAAACTGAAGAATTTGCATGCTCATATCTACTGTTTGAAGAGGTAGCTTTCTATCACTGGTTTGATTCCTTAAAAAAAAAAAAAATCTTATTAGGCACGCTTAACAGATTGTTGCTTTGTGTGCAAGGAAAGCAAATAACTGGCTAAGAAGATGTTTTCTTCAGGAGAATTTTATCCAGGCGATATGCCCATCAGATTATGTTTTAGGATTTAGAAGCATTTATAAAGTTTTTGTTCTTGTAGAGATCTGGTAGCTGCAGTTGGGTGTGATCATATGATTGCCACGTAATGAAAAGAAGAAAAGAATATATTAATTTTTTTCCGGTTAAAATATGTAAAATAATTGTCTATGAATTATTCTCTGAAATTTTACTGAATAGGGTCAGTTTGTTCACATATATTTATTTTGTTTCGAAGAAGACAAGAAAATGGGTTTTTTGAATGTCAAAAAGTAGGCTTGTACTAAAACTTGAATCCTGTTTCGTAGTTGGTGTTTCCTAGCATATTTTCCAAAATAAAGGGACAATAAAAACTGTTAGTAGTTTTAAAAAGTTGAAATAAGAAAAAGGCTTTATTATGGAACTCTGAGAATTATTTCTGTGCTCTAGCTGCCCTGTCATATGTCATGACATGTGGCAGGTTGACTGCTCATTAATTCTATTTATATCAGTATGATAATCCACCCCACTGAGTACACATGTGTTAAAATATTCATAAATTATGTTTATTGCGGACAAATATACATTAAATGCCAAAAGAAGACCATTATTTAAAGACAAAACTAGTCAAAATCAAACAAGCATTGCCTTTTTACTGTCAGACCACTACATTACGTTTTATCAAATTCACATTAATTGCCTCTCCTTCCAGTGCCTCATAGGAAATGTTTATTTTTTAGATGTGCAAAAGAAATAGGTTCCACTGAAAGGAACACACTTGGAAAACAAAAGATGTTATGTTATTTCAGACAAATAATAACATTGACTGGAACAAACTGTCTAAAAAGAAATGCACTTCTGGCCCCCCAAAATTGTTAAAAGTAAAACATTTAAACCCTAATACAGAATTGAATTGGAGGATATTTTTCATGACATCGAAGACCAGATTAAATAAATCAGAAAATTTCTTGACAAAAGGCTGCAAATAACAATTTTAAGTTTGTATATATTTTGAAACCAAATACGTAAGAGATGGTTAAGAATGTTGAGCATTGAAACCAATAATTAAAATGTACTGCAGCACATCATGTTTTAGAATGTATTACTTCCAAATGAAACAATTCTGAACTACTCTATTTTGAGTGATTTCAGGAAGTTGAAAAAGTCGAGGTGATTATTCTTTTTACAAGCTGCCTGTGCCGTTGCAGACCACAGTTGAAAAGTTTGAATTCCTTGTCAAAATCCAAAGTGGTTTTAGTTGAAATATATTGCCTAGCTTATCCAATTCATCACATTCTGAATTAATGCCATGAAAACATCTAGGATTATTAATTATTAGGACCACACTTCAGGTGTAACTAAAATAATGTTCCTTTAGAAAAGTGAACTGTGTGTTGGCCTAATAGTCTATTTGCAATACTCTCTAGCAGACTGTTATAAATTTTCAAAACTTTAATTATATGTTAAAGGGACATATGTTTTTTCTAGAGGGAATGACAAATGACGAGTAAAACAAAATAAGAAATTCTAATTTTATTTCATTGTTTATCGCACACTTTTTCAAACGAGGAGCAGGAGGGGACACAATAGGAAAAATGAACCATTTTCCTCATGCTGTCAGTATTTTGCTACAAGAGTGAAGCCATCACCTTTGGATTGCATGTTAACTTCAGGTAAGCTATCTGTTATTTGTTTTTAAATTTCAGCTTTTTTGAGGTCTAAGTGACAAAACTGTAGGATATTTAAAGTGTATGTGGTGGTGATTTGATACAAGTATTCATTGTGAAAGAATTCTTTCCAACTAGTTAATTAACTCATCCATCACCTCACATTCTATCCTTATCTTTTTGGGGTGGTGGTAAGAACATTTCAGTTTTACTCTCTTAGCCAGTTTCAACTACACAGCACAGTGTTATCCACTCTAGTTACCATGTTGTACATTAGGTCCTCAGACTTCATTCACCTTATAGCTAAAAGTCGGAACCCTTTTGCAAACAACCCTTCCCTATTTCCTTCATCTCCAGCTCCTGAACCACCAATATTCTAATCTCCATTCTATGAGTTTAACTTTTTTAAAAATAGATTTCACATAAAGGCAAGATTTTCAATATAGCCATACCTCACAAAGTGTTTTACTTTCCACTTTCCATGGAAGAAAAATTTCTTTACTTATACATCATTTTAAAAAACTTATGGGTGTGGGAATTGATCCTAAGGAAATATTTCTAAATGGGAAAAAGCCATATGCATAAAAACTCGCTTTATAATGCTATTTATAATAACAAACATTGGAAGACATTTTAATATCTAAGAAAAGAAGCATGGTTAGACAAATGATAACATTCACCTGATGAAATATTATGCAGTCAATAAAAATATGGACACATAACAGTGGGAAATGTGTAATAAAGTACTGAATAAAAAAGTCAGGATACAAGATTAGGGTACAGTATAATTATAATAGTTTTAAGATATACAAAAAATAAAGCAATAAAAGATGAAAAAAATGCAAATCATTAAGGAGTAAAACTGATTTTTGTCCTTTTATGCTTTTAAAACTTCTCTTATTCTGTCTTGCTAAGATAATTTAAAATGCATTTTACAATTTCAAAGAAATTATTTGGAAGAAATCAGTAGTCAATTTACATTTTTTTCTTTAGTTGTCATAAATAATCACCGCAGATTTTTGAGGAGAAAAATTATACAACTCTCACTTCCAAAAATGCGAACTTTGAAACCGGCATCCCAGTGTGCGGCTTGAGCAGTCAAACTTAATTTGCTTTTGACTGAATCACAGCGCACATATATTTTATTAGATAAAAATTCTCTCTTTTATTTTTTGTATTTCCTGGCTTCTTATATGCAGCCGCAAACCACAGCATTTTCATCTATCAGTTCTCAAACATTCTGAGCAGCCATTAAAAAAATAAAATAAAACAAAACAAAACAAAAACACGTATCAAAACACCACAAAATCCTCTCATTAAACTCTCTGCGAAGTTTTGGATATACTTTCATGTGAATGTTGGCCTCTGTACAGCACGCTGCACAATTATTTTCATCTGAGATTTGAACATATTGGAAGAACTAGAGCCTTCCTTTCTTTTATCCTGTCATTTCCCCCCCTGGAAATGACGGGCATATGGCAGGCACCCTCCCTGGATTCTCAAACAACAGGAGGGACCTGATTTCAATTCCTACATCCTGTCATCAGTGACTCTCGGGATATTTTGTTCTTGCAAGGCTAAAGATGTGATTCGAATTTGCCATACGGACAGAGCTTACTGAGATGCCATTTTTGCCACTGGAGCCCTCAATCAGTTAATTAAACATGATATAAATCACCGCATGTATTTGTAAAGTAAGATTAATATGGCAAAGTCAAAGTAAATGAGGAATGCTCCCCATCCTAGGAGTGTGAACCACTGATAGGAAGATTACACTTTTGGAAACTCAATACTTTTGAGCAGGCTTTGTTGGTTTAATCCCTCAGACTGCTTTGTGCAACTTGAAACCTGGAGCTGTCATCTTTAGCCGAAATTTCAGCCATAACTTCCTCAGCTTTCACCCTATTATTGAAATCAGCATTCACAATACTTAACAAAGATGAACCTTTCAGTGGACCACAGGGCAGCTTCTTACCACCTGGACACCAGAAACGCGTTTAATAAATATTTCATTTTGTTTTAACATGAAGACTTTCCCCAGTTTCCCTTTTTTTTTTTCTTTCCTGGGGAGTTCAGGGCTACCCCCAAGCTGCACATTCCATCACTGTGGCCAGTTAGGTTTATAGCCTTAATAAAAGGATTTTCCCCTTTCACGTGCTAGGGAGCCTTGTTAAACCAGAGCAATTATAGAAACACAAGATAGGTGCTCTACAAAGATCAAAGCTCACCTAAAGACAGCTCTGCAGGAATTTGGAGCTCTCTTTGAAAAGCACTCAGTTTACAAAGTATAGAGAGGTATTAAACCTCAGGAATTAAAAAAAGAGCCGAGGTTCAAATAATGTTAAAAGTCTGACAGTAGTTAATATGGGATCTCCTTCAGCCACTCTTTGTGTATTATTCCTAATATCTATTCACAGCGTATCTATAATAGCTCCAAAGGAACCATTATGCTCAGAAGACATACGCATATGATGGATCCTTAATACCAAATACATTACCTACTCAGTAGGTACATTTTAACCTCAATATCCTAGCTCAGAGGGAAGAGTGAGAAAATAGCCTGTAAATTTCTTTAGGAGGAAAAAAAAATGCAGCCTGTCTGGGTCTTAGTTTGTGGCTCACTCAGCAGGTTCCCTAGAGGCTGTGCCAGGTGACAAGAGCACCTGCCCCTTTGGGGGCCATTGAACAACTCACCCAACTGCAATTGGGTATTGTAATGTTTCCTCTACCTCCCTAGTTTGTATCATTCCTCCTGAACACACACACACACACACACACACACACACACACACACACACACACACACACACACACACACACACTGCTTGTAGATTGCATTTGAGAGTAACACTGATAAACCCTGAATGGTGTAAACTCAACCTCGTGGTAATGGGAGCTTTCAGGTGACAAAGGTTTGAGGATACCTTTCTTCATCGGGCGCCTGCAAGCCCAAATTTTTCCTTTTGTTGTGCAGCATCTTAATACAACAGAGCAGAATAGATGGGCTTAGGCTGGGATTTTGAATTTCATGCTTCAGTGTAGAAAACTGAGTTATTCAAAAATCAGCTTTTGCCAAAAAATATTATGCTATTGATTTAGAGAACACCATTTGGGGTTTTGGGGGTTTAGTAGTTTTAGCTTTGAAAAATGCAGAGATAAATGAAAACCCCTTATTTTATTTAGTCATATCCATTTTTAAGAAAACAGTTAATGGTGATAAAAATAATAGCTGATATTTATTTACTACTTATTATGTGCTAGGTTTTATGCCAAAGTGGTTACATGGAATGTCTTACTAAGTCTTCACGACACCCTATGAGGTAAGTTCTATTATTCTATTTATTTTATAGATGGGGAGACTGTAGCACAGAGCAGCTGTGCAATTTGCTGAAGATCACACAGCTAGTAACAGATTTGGGTTACATGACTCTAGGGTCCCAGTTTTTCAGCCTATCTCACTTAAGTTTATTTTGTGCCATGATCTAAAGTTTCTATTTAGTAGCTTCTTTTTATTTAACAGTAACATTTAAGAGTTGAGATTAAAGTTAACAGGGTTGGTTATTCTTTCCTGATTAACTTTTTGTTTTTAATTTTAGTGTTGAATGAAAAATGTAACTTTATTAAATTAAAAATTTTATTAATTACAGTTGATGTTCAGTGTTGTATTAGTTTCAGATGTACAGCATAGTGGTTAATGTAACTTTAAGTCTTGTGTTCTCATGATTTATTTTGGGAAATGCCGTACACCAACAGTAAACTGAGAGTTTCATGATAGTAAATAACTTTTTTTAATTTTTTCTTTGGAATCATCATTTCATAATTCAACTAAGAAAATGTCATTATTGAAAGTAAAAACATTCAATTACCTTGTTTGCCTTCTCTTCAAGTAAAACCTTTCCTGTGACTAGCTCAGATAGTGATACTTTATGTAATAGTGAAGGGGATTTTCAGATTTGGAAATATATGCTGCAATGTTAATCAGATAGGCCTGAATTAGAATCTTAGATTCACCAATACTGGTTCTATAATCTTGGGTTACTAGGTAAAACCTCTTGGTAAAGTGAGAAAAGCAGTGCCAATCATACACTATTATGAGGACTGAAATCAATCACCTATATACAATACCTAGCAGAGTTCTAACCCATGGTGGTCCAATACCTACTATTTCCTCTCTCCTCCTCTTAACTGTATTTGTTATATATTTGGCTGCAAAGTATCTCCATGCTCCCTTGGATAAGCTTTGGTGCCCCTCCTTTCATAGTCTGGCACTTTATTGAAAAATAATTCTGAAGCCCTGGTGGAGCTGGAGTGTCTGTATTATCCGGAAGCCCTTGAGCTACCCCTGCCAGACCGGAAGCTCTGAACACAGGGACACTCACTCTTCTTGTCAGGGCTTTGCTGGATTGTCACACATCAAGGGGGCCCTTGAAATTGACGGAAAACGTACAGTTTCAGTTTTCGGATTATAAACATTATGGATTTTAAGAATTTTCTGGCTCTTTTCTGTGGACTGTCAGATCTCATTTAAACAACCATCTTAACCTGCAGCACGGCAGCAACACAGGCCATCTTGCCCTTCAAGACCTTGTCACCCGCTGCTCCAAGAGGAGCCACTTCCTTCTGAGGTTACGGAGACCTGGCCTGCGTGTTCCCATTGCTTCTAGCTTCTTACTTGGTACATAATAAATATTAATAATTCTTCAATCAATCAATCTGCTGCCTTTCATTAGCACTAAATTTCTTTCACAGTATAAAAACACAGTTGACACTTTATAGAAATTCAAGACTTTTTGAGGTGTCATTTTAATCTTTGATCCGAGTATGTGTCTATAGAAACATATATGCATACCAATATTCCCTTAAAAGAAACTGTGAATGTCAAAAAAATGTTTATTCTGTTTCTTGACATCTCCTGTCTTTTCTTTCTTCACTTTTCACAATCTTTCTTTGTCTGCATGTAATGCTCTCATTGTCTTTAGGAGCGTTCAACATGCCGCCTAAATGTAAGATCAGTCCTCTTTAAAAATATCATTTTAGTGAACTGTGAAAAGTTGGTTGTCACTGAGTCATGAGTCAAGTAATTCTTCCATTGCTCCTTACCCAAAGGTCTACCTACTCTACCAGAGGCTGCATGCCTAAAAACATCTAGCATTCAGTCAGAACATTTGCTGTCCTTCTAGAGTTGCCTGATTTAACAAATAAAAACATACAGCACCCAGTTAAATTATAGTTCCAGAAAAACCATGAAAAAATTTTACTGTAAGTATGTCTCATATAATATTTGGGATGTACTTATGCTAAAATGTTATTCATGGTCTATCAAATCCAATTTAATTGGGCTTTCTCTATTTATTCTGGCAACTATATTTCTTCCATCTCTTTAATGACTAAAATAACAAACTCAGTGCTGTTCCTGTTAACTCTTAGGGGTTCAATAACATGCTCCTTTGGCGGTGGTGGGAGGGGCCTCTGCCTTTGCATAAACACTGGGAGGACTTTGAACCAAAGATTGAGGCCTGACTCAGAAGAGATGGTTTTGGTGGTCTTGGTCTGGAAGGGCTGAACATACCAAAGAGTTATCAAGTCACAAACTATAATTCAGTTTTCTGATTTGGTTTACTGATGTCTCTTAAAGGCAAAAATGAAAATGACTCAATTAAAATAGTATAAAGCAGCAGACTTCCCCTGGATATGTTATTCATTTACTCATATTCATTCTTTCACTTATTCAACAAATATTTATGGGAGGCCTACTATGTATCAGAAACTTCATGGTATAATAGTTTTAACAACATTTTTATTTTTACTCATGTTCAGGTTCAAGGGCACTGTGTACACCTGGATTTTAATGGTGATTGTTTGAATAACAATGGTTGTAGATGCCTAAGTCATGCTTCTTGCCTTCTAATCAAACAGCAGTGATAGACATCATCTGTACTCATGATAACTAGTGATGTATATTTTATTAGAGGTCTTTTAATTTTACCTTTAAAAAGTAGCGCATACTTTGAAGATTATATTATAACAATACGAATATTTATAGATATATAGCTACATCTTTGGAAAGAAACTTCCCCCACAGAACCAAGTTAAATTATAATTCATTCTCTATTTTTAGAAACCAGAAGGTCAAAATATTGTTCCGGTATATTGCTTCATCTGTTAGACATCAAAATGACTCTTATCAATTGTCTTTCTTAATTTTTAAGTCATTTTGACCCATTTTGAGGTTATGGGGAATTTTGCATGTGTTTAATTGGATTCAGTCAAATAGGCTGTGCAGTTTTTACTATGCCTTGTAATTTTTTTCATTACAATAAAAAGCCTTTTAAATCACTGCTACTTAGAATTATATTGAAAATACTTGTGATACTTTTATATACAGTGAGTTTAATGCCAGGATGTGAGAGCAAATTGATTGTAGGCAATTCTGTGCTTGAGCACCCCAGAGTAAAAAGAATTATACCAGGAACCCTGGGGACCTCCTGCTCTCGGAGAGGCTGGCTGTGCACTCAGCCACGGGCAGGTGAAAGAAGAAGAGATTGTTTAATTCTGATCTGAAATGGTGTGAACACATTTTAATTCAGAGAAATAATTTTTGAAGGGGAAAAAGAGCTCCTCAAGAGACATTTATGTTTAATGTTTTTAATTTAGTAAATTAGCTGTGAGAAGAGTGTGTCATCATTCCAATGAACTCTTGAACATCTTCAAACAGTGATGGAGATGCAGACAGCTTGCCATCTGGCCGGTGTGTTGGGTGTGGAGGGGCTTGGCTGGAGTAGCAGATAAAGTCCTCGTGTACTTTTTACCTCTGACACCCTGGTCAAAGTGAGAAGTACTTGGGGCTTTTAACCAGTCTCTAATGACACATACCTCAGTCAGCCTGAGGAGCAGCTGACGTGTTTCAGGAGTGATCTTATGCTGTCATGCAAGCATTAGAGAGAATGAATTAATATTTGGGGGGAGTGGTGGCCCTTGGTCAAGATTATGATGCCTGAAAAGTTGCTCTTCACTCTTCTTTCCTAGACCTTCAAGGTGAAACGTTCAGGAAACCAGAAAGTGCTTGGCTTTTCAGGGAAAGCAAAAATCAGATGTGTCAGGTTTGATTTTAGCAGACAGACTAACAGCATAAAATTGTTCAGATCCCTTCCCAAGCTTGGCTGGGACAGGCATTGTGGGAGGGGGCAAAAGTGAGAAAGAGATAGAGTATGTCTACTGGTATGGGTCATCGTATCCTGGGGGGACTAAAAGGGAAAATCTATACAGATGAGCAGGCCTGGCTACAGTGTGGCTCTAAATGAAAGTCAGGCCTTTCACATGCAAACCTGTTTCTATCAAGGATGTGGCCTTGAACAGCTTCCAGAGGGAATCTTGTAACATAGTGGACATAAGCACTCATTGGAACCAAGGCCCCCTACCACCAGTTCCCTTGAAGACAGGGCCTCATCTAAGACCTTACCTTTGGGTTTGAATACTTGCCTGGGTACAACTCTACCATGCATGCCACTCACATCAGGCAACAATGACCTATTTCTCCTTCGAGAGGTAGTACATACAGAGGGTATAACAGTACAGACCCCAGAACCCGCTGCTTACCTCCTATTCCCAGCTCTGTCATTCATTAGCTGTGCAACTTGAGGCAAATCATATAACCTCTGTGTACCTCAGCTTTTTTATCTGTAAGATGGGAAAGATTGAGTTAATATATATAAAGTCCTTGGTTACGACCAATGTATTCACCATCCCTAGCAGGCTTGTGAGACTTGCACACTGAGGCTGCATGCCATTTTTGCAGTCACTGTTCTTGGGAAATAAAAATGGGTCATCAGGGATAAGCAATGAGAGTCTTTTCATGTGTTTGCTGGAATTATGGCTTCAGACCACAGTGAGGAGTGGACCAACAGCTAAGGTATAAGATCATTTAAGTCCTTGTGATCAAGTGTCATGTGTAAATGCTGTTTGAAGGTGGTTCTCAGGGATCATCTGGCCCAATGTCTTCCTCATCCAGGTAACTGCAGCCCAGGGAAGTGGGTCCTGTTGCCATGTTTTGGTGGGGCCAGGACTAACTTTCATGTCATCTAGTGCAGAGCTCATTCCCTGATAAGAGCCTAGTCTTTGTTACAACATAGATTTGAGCCGATCATTATTAAGAGGCCCTAATTTTTCTCCTGAAAAATATACCCCTCTCTTGCAAATGTCCTAAACCATTCTCTAGAGATTATCCATCTGTGTATCCTGAAAACTGGTGAGGTTCATTGCCAACTTCATTGCTGAATTTTATATTTTTATCATTCACTAGTCTCAACATCAGGTCTATTCTTCCACCTGTCAGAAATAGTCTCTTTGCCTTAAACACAGCTTGTGAATTCCTACTGTGATAGCTTTGTTTATGTTGTATCTCATACGTGGAATGGCCTTTCTGCTCAGACCCATTTTATAAGGTCCTTCTCAGTTTTGCATCTCTCACAGAACCTTTATTAAATACTCCAGATCAAAGCTAGTTTGTTGAAGCAGGTAAGGGTTAATGTCACACTCTGTTTTGATAAACTAGAGCCAGTAAACATCCATGATATCTCATGGTCCTTTTATGAATATTACTTAACCTAGACCTCTGCTCTTTTAGGCCAAAGCTGAGTACGTTTCTACATGTAGTCTGACCATCTGAACTATGGACTAATGCAACTTCTTGTTGCCCGGTCTTCCTGAGAATGCATTATATAGATTGCGGTTCATTTAGAATGCAGCTGCTGGGGTCGTGACTCACACAGAGATTAATCATTACGCCTGGGTTAGCTTCATTACTTTGACTACCCATTACATCTTGCCGAGATTATAAAATGTTGCTTTTAACTTACAAGCCCTTCACTAGCATCCACTTACCTCCAAGACACGCATTTATGCAGTTTTCTTTCGTATTATCAGGTCACTGGAAATTGCTAGTATTTCCCATAAGCTTTGACTTCAGAAATTAAGTCATGCTGAAGCTTTCCAACCTCGGATTGAGTAACATGTCCAGAAAAGAAAGTATATTGTGTGCTTTGTTATAAATAATGTAAAAAATTACAGGGCCTGTATAAAGATTTGGGGTGAAATTTTTAATAAAAGAACGAAACTTTTCTTTGACTTCTGAAAAAAAATAATAATGTCATCACAAACGGGTTTTGCTGCAATTGTTGAGCTATGAATTAAAATACTGGCACACTGGTGCAGCCATCTGGATATTTGGTGGTGTTATCCTGTCCCCTTCATTCTGTGATTCAGCTCAACCCGGAAAAAATAAAAGGACACTAAGGATAAATGTAGCTATTACTCCCTGTCCATAGTAAGTGTATGAGAAAAGGTTAAGAAAGAAGATATTTACCAACAAAATTGCTGCATAAATTGAATTCACAAGAATGGATAAGAAGCACAAGTAGAGATGGGCTTTATCAATTTCTCCCAAATCTATATCCATGTGAGATCTTCACAGGAACAAAAAGGAAAAAAAAAGGTTAATGTAATAAAATTTTTCAAGAACATTGTGGAAGTGGGTTTGACATATTTCTGCAGTTATGTTCCCTGACAATTATAGCTTAAGTAACTTAAAATTAAACCTTAAAAGATATGTCACATATGTGAGAACCTGAAGGGGAAACGGGAAATTAAAGATGTTGTGATTAGTTATATTTAAGAACAAAAGTTGTATTTTAGAGTTTGAATCCTTGTATGAAATTATGACTATATTTTTTTAGATGGAACTTAAACTTACTTGTAGTTCTTGATACAGGTAATAAGGATGAACTTATTTCTAATCAGTCTCAGAAATTTGATAAGGTCATCATAAAACATGACTGAAGAGTAAATATCAAATTGCTAATAATAACAATATATAGAAATAATTTATTCTATGCCAGGTATTATTTTAAGCACTTTATATACAATAATTTATCAGGTTTGTATTTCTATCTTCACAGATGAAGAATCTGAGGCCCAAAACTTTGACTAGTTACACAGCTAGTAAGTTCTGGCACCAGAATTTAAACCTAGCTGGTTTGGCTCCTAAATTCAGGTTTATAGCCACATTATGATATACTACTTATTGGAGTCAATGTAGAGGGACATTCTTTGATTATATTATAAATTATCTGAGATCTATATTATCAAAATAGTACTTTGAAGTTTGCAAGACTCAGACAAGAGATTTGATAATTTATTGATTAGGATCCGGGGCCTAAATTTATTTTATGAAGAAACAAGGTCTATTTTATAGTCTAAGATAAATTTGCGATAGCAGGTAGATTCTATATAACTCTATCTGATGGAGAATGGAGGGCTTTGGGGGCAAGGAACCTAGTGCCTCATTGGAAAGATAGCCTGGAGACATGCCTGCAATCTCCCATCGACACTTCTCACGCGTTGATCTAAATATTTGTGTCAAGAATAGGATAATTATTTGATCTAGAAAACAGAAAAAATTAAAGCGCATTCATTCACGTAGATAAAGGAACTCTTGACTATTCAAACTAGCAGAATTTGTGATAGTCAATCAAGGACCAGCCACAAAAAAAGAAGCAAGAACATAAAAAGAAAAAAGCATACAGATTTTTATTCTAATTCTGGAATTAATGTGTCCCATGATTAAATAATATCAGACCTTCTTTGTAGTTTCTTGGGAGCATAGAGAACGGCATACAACCATGCCTTAAAATCTACAAAAGAATAATTTAATTTTTTAATTATTATTCTCCTATGTTGTTCTTTTCTATACTGCTGAATTGTAATTTCCTTTGAACAAGGACATTTTCTTTTTTCTTTTTTCACCATGCCTTGAATAGAGCTTTTCCCTGAGGAGACTCTCTGTATGTGTTGACACTAAATGTAAAAGCTGCAGTGTGGTCCAGTTACCAAATATGCATGAGGTGCTTATTGCCTAAGAGGAGCTGTGCTAGGCATAGGGACATGGAATGAATTAGGTGAGGGCCTTGTCCTTAAGGAACTTAGTCTTGTTTTGTTTCCTGTAAAGCATTTACTTGTCAGGATCATTGGTTAAGGGCCTACCAGTCAGGTTGTAGATTTCTTTTCCAGGGTCATATTCTTGTTGGAACCAGTCTGAGTGGCTCACCCTTAGCCACTAAATTCTATGAACTGGTGAAACTTGTCTGCTATTCAGCATTTGGGGACTTGGCAAATGCCATTTTGAAAACCCCACAAACAATTTTTAAAATCTTCTTAAAAATACAAAACAAACACCCTAGTAACTATCGTACAGATTTAATGCAGTTAGCTGTGTTTGAGGAATAAATAAAATATTGAGAGAAAATGATGGGAGTGTTTCATGAACAAGATAACAGTTTATTTACGTCTCAGAGATCTGACTGGTTCTGTTAGAAGAGTTAAGGCACATGCCATTTTAAATAGAAGAAGAGTGAGCAAAGACATGCAAGTAGTTTAAAGTATGGAATGTCATCTTTCATAAAGAATCAGTTAATTTTGACAGAATATACTTGTTCTGAATTAAAAAAAATCAGTATAAGACGTAATGATTGCAGAAAGGGTTTGGAAGAGATGGGAGACATGGCATTTTCCTGAAGAAGCTTAAACTTGAATTATGGATTCAAAACTAAAGCCTGTAATTTTTTTAAAGTGCAAGACTTGTATATTGAAAACTATAAGACTTTGTTAAAATAAATGAAGAGTACCAAAGTAGATGGAAAGACATCCATGTTCATAGATTGTATTACTTAATATTTTTAAGATGACAATAATCCTCAAATTGATTTATAGATTCAATCTCTGTCAAAATCACAGTTGGCTTTTTTTGAAGAAATTGACAGACTGATCGTAAAATTCATATGGAAATATGAGACCCAGAATTGCCAAAAACAATCTTTAAAGAGACAGAACATGGAAGATGCACACGACAATTTAAAAACTTACTACAATGCTTACCATGAACAAGACTGTGATATTGACATGAGAATAACCACAGATCAATGGAACAGAATTGAGAGTCTAGAAATAAATATTTATGGTCAGTTGATTTTCTACAAGGATGATGGTACAAGAAAATGGGAGACAATAGTCTTTCTAACAGGTGGAATTGGAGCAACTGGATTCACACACAAAAAAATAATTTTAGACCCCAACCTCACACTATATATAAAAATTAGTTCAAAATCAACCAAAGACCTAAATCCAATAGTTTAAACTATAACATTTTTAGAAAAATATAGCTGTAAATGTTTGTGACACTGGATTAGGCCATTGTTTCTTATATAAAACAGCAAAAGCACAAGCAATCAAAGGAAAACACAAATTGTACTTTATCAAGTCAAATTTTTTTCAAAGAATATTGTCATGTAAATAACAGTCAAGACAAGCTACAGAATAGAAGAAATTATTTGTAATTCATATATCTAATAAGGATTTAGTATAAAGAAAACATGGAGAATTCTTATAGCTGAACAGTAGAAAGAAAGATAACTCAATTTAAAAGTGGACAAAGTATTTAGATAAACGTTTCTCCAAAGATGTTATAGAAATGTTCAAATAAGCATATCAAAAGATGATCAACATAATTAATTAGAGAAATGAAAATCAAAACCAGAATAGAATACTATTTTATACTCACTAAGATAGCTATAAACAGAAATGTAGATATTAACATTTGTGGGCAAGTATGTGGAAAAATTAGAACCTTCATACACTGCTAGTAGAAATGTAAAATAGTGCAGACTTTTTGGAAAATAGTTTATTAGTTTCTTAGAAACATAGAGTTACTATATATCAATTTTATCCCTAGGTATATGCCAAAAATAATTAAGCTCTGGCTAAGTAAGTTGTTTACAACGTTGTTCCAATATGTCGAGATGACAGGTTCGATCCCTGGTCAGGGCACATACAAGACTCAACAAATGAATGCATGAATAAGTGGAACAACAAATTAATGTTTCTCTTTCTCTCTTCTTTCCTCTCCCTCTCTAAAATCAATAAATAAAAAATTTTTAAAAAGAATTAAAACATATGCCCACACAAAATCTTGTACAAAAATGTTTATAGCAGCATTATTAATAATAGCTCCAAAGTATAAATAGCCCACATGCCCATCAACAGATAAATAATAAACAAAATATAGTTTTCTATACAATGAAATACTATTCAGCCATAAAAAAGGAATGAAATAACATGAATGAACCTTGAAAACATGCTAAGCCTATAAACAAGCCAGACACAACAGGTGACATATTGTATGATTTTGTTTATATAAAATATCTCAAGTAGGTAAATCTTTAGAGGCAGAAAGTAGATTATTGATTTTTTAGGAGCTAAGAGGAGGAAGGACTAGGGAGTGACTGATAATAGGTATGGAGTTTCTTTTTAGAATGATAAAAATTTTCTGAAATTACTGACGCTGGTTGCACAACTTTGTGAATATAGTACAAATCACTGAATTGTACACTGTAAAAGAGTGAATTGTATAGTACATGAATTACATCTCAAAAAAAAAAGACAAAACAAAACAGGAAAATGAAAGCCTATGAAGCAGTTAGCTAACTGGGTGAGGATGAGTCTGTGGGAAATGGGAGTTTAGATAAGAGGATGCTCCTATGTACTAAAGGAGCTGGAACAGTGAGAAAAATTGATAAGACAGCCTTGACTGCAGCCAGTTGTATGCTGGGAAAAATAGAAAATCAGTTCAGAAATGAAATTTTTGTTAGGTTACTTAGGGGCCTTAAGAATTAATTAGGAAAATGTAAATGGGTTCACATGGAGAAATAAGGAATCATTGTAGGTTCAAGAAGTTGAAAGTAGAAGAAAGAAAACCACAAGACATAAAAATAGTAGAATTGCAATGCAAAAGCAACAAAACCTCTTTAAACCAGGAAAAAAACAATTTAAATAAGTTAACTATATTTTGAAATTATATTTATATCAATATATTATTATATATACTAATTTTTGATATATGTATAATATGATATACATAATGATATATATATATAAATTATATGTCAATATTTGCCTGAATTTAGTGCACTACATTATTATATGAAATCACATATACGTGTATAACTGGTGATATATAAGATCCCATATAATTATGTTATAGTGCACTAAATTCAGGCACATTCTGTATTGATAATTATCTTTTTTGTTCAAATTAGAAACATAAATTCCATTCTTCTATCTAGTCAAGAACTATTCAACAATTTTTTAAAATTACAGATCTTAAAGCTCACTGAAAATAAAAGTAATTAAACAAAATCCTTCAGTTTACTGATTTTACCATAGTTAAATGTTTGCTGTGACAATCTGGTTTACATTTACAGTAAACTAAATGGCTCTCTTTTATTAATAGGTAACTCTATGTTTCAACTCTATTACCCATTGAATATCACAAAAGGAAGATTTTATCTTGTTTATTAGCTGCCCTCTTGAGAGTCACCACAAATTTATTTGCTGTTCTGTAGGTCTGCTGATTGAAAGCTCCGATAGGACGAAGTGCTTCCAAATCCATCTCAATTTTATGGGGTGACTCAAAACTATGGGCAGAACCAAACTTTTAACCTTGTATTTGTGACTTAATCCTCCAATGCTTTTGAAATGAAGGAAGCAGGCAAGATCTTGAATATGAGTTTAGTGCTGTGGGTCTATAGCTATAAATGAGCTTAGTCATTATGGCAAACCTGTCTTGACCAGTAATTTTTAATAGCCACCAACAGTCAAACTCAACAGAGAGTGTAAAACTATCCACAAAGAGGGTGTATTTGTCAATACTCAGGTATCCTATAAGGCACTTAGACATTGGATTGATTACTGGTCATGGGTAAATTATGAATTAAAGGGTGTAGGCATCCTCACATTCACCTACTTTCATGTAGTTATTTACCAGAGTTTCGGCATAATTTAGACATCAGGGAAGAAGTGACAAAGTGTTTGCAATAGGTATAGATTTCCTCAAGTGATGCAAAGTGCAAACACCATACTTTTAAAGTAATTTATGGTATATAAAATTCTCAATAACTTTCCACCCATACTTTATTCATAGGAGGAACACTTACTAAACCCCTGTCATATGTAAAATGCTGTTTTAGGCATATATTTTTTCTGGTCCCAGCATTTGAGGAAAAAATGCATTAGAAATGCAAGAAGAATTTTGTAAACAATGAAAAGATCAAACTGAAGATGTAGTTGATCTTGGTGGTGGGAGTATGTATCATTTTACATTTTTAATATTTTCAGTATTTGAAAATTTTCCTCTAGTGAGTAATCGTTACTTTGATAATCAAAATAACAGAACAACGGCAGGAATAACAAAACATGAAAAAGTTCTGTCTTTGAGAGAGGAGATAAAGGCATAGAGCAAGGCTTCAGCTTACAGGAAGATGGCAGACGGGGTTGGTAGGAAGGGGTTTTATTCTCTGACAGAGGAAATGAGGAAAGACTAAATAGGAAGAAATTTGAAGGTGATCTTCACGACAAGCAAGTACCAGTTGCCAGGCCAGGGCCCTCCTATTGTCTGACCCTACTTTTCTGCCATACCCCCTAAAAGTCTGCAGTCTGCTTCTCTTTTATCCTGTTTGCTGATTCCAGAAGTTTGTATCATGTCTACCTTCAAAACTTCAAATGATTTTTCTTTGTCTAATGATGAAGTTTACTCTTTTTATCCTGTCATTGAAGATGTCTGGTCATCTGACTCTAACTGAACTACCCATTTTTGATGTTCATCAGATGCCTCTGTTAATGTGCCCACCACACCGGCCTACCCTGAGTCTTCTGGTGAACCCTCCTCATTTCTTCTTCCTGCTGAATTTTCCAACCTGTGTCCCCCACTTTCTGACTAAATAACTCCTAGACATCACTCAAAGCTCAATTTAATCGATCCATTCACAAAACTTCCACAAAGGAAATCAGTTTATTGTCTCTTACTTCAGTACTATTTTGGCACACATTACACTAGTTTTTTATTTTTAAAACTTTTTTCTATTGATTTGAGAGGGAATGAGAGAGAAGCATCAACTCATTGTTCTACTTAGTTGTTCCACTTAGTGTGCACTCACTTGTTGCTCCTCATATGTGCCTTGAGTGGGGAACTAACTGGCTACTTTGGTGTGCCAGGATGAAGCTCTATCCACTAAGCCACCCAGCCAGGGCCCATTGCACAAGTTTTTTTACTTGAAATATCACTTAATATTTTTGTTACTGTTTCTCCCTCTCCCTCTCTTTCTCTTTAATTTATTTATTCCTCACAATACTCTTATAAGGTAGAAATTATTATTCCTATGTGGCAGACAGGGGGAAAGAAAGCACTAGGTTCGCACTGTCTAAAATAGTAACTACTGGCCTTATGGGGTGATTTTAGCTTAAATTAAAGTTTTAAAAAATTTAAAGTTTTATTACTTTGTAACATTAGTCAAGTTTAAAATGACCAATGGTCACATATGGTTAGGGATTATTAGACTGAACAGCACAGACTATTTTAATCATCACAGAATGTTCTGTCTGCTAGTGGTGATCTACGTGGTTAAATGACTTCTCTCAGGTCAAACGGCTACTTGCTGTCAGTTAGCACCTTAAACCCAGTCTGCCAGGTTCTGTGTTAATGTACTACAAAGATTATTTGTGAGCACAAGTGCACGAGAAAACACACAGACATACACACACTTGGACATAAATGCATGCTCACTGAGGGCTGAGGGACAAAAGGACTGAATAAGTGGACAGGGGGGCGGAGTTTTCACTGCTGAATGAAGTGTAGGGAAAGACAGCTGCTTTCCCAGCCACATGGCACCTGTTGTACGCAGAACAGCAAGAGGACGTAAGGAAAGCCCTCAGTGTAGAAAACCAAGTCTGGGCGCCAGCTTCACTCACTATACCCGCAACACATAACTTTTGACTTATCCAAACAGAGTTTCTAAATTTCAGGTTAAGCTTCTGGGGACTATGAAACATCTACTCGGTTATAAAAGTTTTGTACATTTATGTCTGTGCATGCCTTCTTGTCTTTGGAGAAAATCCATAATCTTTCTCAGATTCTCAAAGGGATGTGTGACTCTAAAAAGTGTAAGAACTATTAATGTAAGGTAACAAATCAATTGTATCTTTAGTCTGGAATTTGAACTTGATTATTACTTTGAAAATTTTTAATTATGAAAGAACTCTTACTCATTTTTGATGGTTACATAAAATGGTATCAACTCTTGAGACCAATATGGAAGAATCTAACAAAATTTAAGAAAATTATTTGAATCAATAATTTTTCTTATGAATATCTGTCCTAGAGAAATATTTAAGCATATATGTCGAACAGTATATATGTAGCCTGGTATATAAAAGTGAAAAGTTGTAAATGACCTGAATGTTCATTAATGGAATGATTATTGACATCAGGTAAAGATTAATAGTATTTGGAATATTATACAGTAGTTAAAAAGGGTGAGACAGATCTTTTTCTACCTGTAAAGATCTTTAATTATATTGTTTAATTATAAAGGAAAATTGAAAAAAATTATACAGCTTTAAAAAGCTTTAAAAAGCTTAAGATTTACACATATTTGTAAATGTATAGATTAGTGGCTTGGAGCACTAGTCCTTAATGTGAAGGAAATAAGAATGCTCCCGGGGGCTGGGAGACAGGGCCACCAGGGGAACTTTTACTTTTTACTCCGTTTGCTTCTGTACTGGTTGCATTTCTACAACTAAAATGTATTTAAATACTGCTTGTATAGATAGAGAATAAAAAGAATGCAAACAAATTTGTACTGGACTATAAGATAGGTCTTTAATTTGCCAGTAAAACTGATATTAGATTTCTGTAACTTAAATTCCTTGTATTTCTAACTTAAATTCCTTGTTATTTCTTGTGATCAGCAATATTCATTTTTGGTATTAAATCAGTAAATGTATGTAGTACACCAAATTCTTCTCCATAAAACAGTGCTTTGACCAGGATGCAGCCTTAGATAATTATTTCTCTGAAGTCTCCAATTTGGTATCTAAATACCCTCAATGGTAATGACGACAGTAACGAGGATGACAGTGATGATGATTTCTACCAATGACTGAACTCTATATCCCAGGTACTAATCTAGATGCTTTACAGGTAGTAACTCATCTAATTGTCACAAACTATGAGGTAGGCACTACTATTATCCTCATGCTATATATGGGGAAACTGCAAAGCAGAGAGGTTAAGTAATTTGGCAAGCTCATATGGCTCCAAAGAGGCAGAGCTGGGGTTCATGTGGTCTGGTATTCCAGAGTCCACATGTCTTACCATGATGCTCTTCTGGCTCAAACCCACCTTTCCAGCCTTACCTTTCACTCACCTGCAGTCTCTCTACTTCCCCCACTCACTGTGACTCAGCCACATAGCATTCGTCAGCGTTTACCATTATCCCCTGTGTTTCAGAAGGATGGGGTCTTTTGCACAATGCTGAGAAACACACCCGAGAGACACCTGGAACACAGTGGACCAGCACCTTGGGTCTTTGCCCCCATCATTTTCTCTAATATCTACATTCTTTCAAGGCTCACATTAAATGTTATCTCTTTCATGAAGCCTATCTTGCTTTCTTCAACCTGAATTTCTTCCTTCTGCTCTGTTCTCATGGCCTTTGTTTGTCACTTCTCTTATAACATATACACCAAATTCTGTCTTCTATAAGCCTCATTGCTATTTATGTCTTCTCCCCATCCCCGACCCCCATTAGATTGTAAGGTCTCTGAAAGCAAGGGTCAGCTCTTTTCACTCTGTCCAGTTATATTGCCTTAATTACAACCTTTTTAAATTTATTTGGATTTTCAGAATTGTCCAGGAGCATATTTAGATCATTAAAGTCAATTAATTTAGAAACTTTTTTTTTTTTTGTATTTTTCTGAAGCTGGAAACGGGGAGAGACAGTCAGACAGACTCCCGCATGCGCCCGACCGGGATCCACCTGGCACACCCACCAGGGGGCGACGCTCTGCCCACCAGGGGACGATGCTCTGCCCCTCCGGGGCGTCGCTCTGTTGCGGCCAGAGCCACTCTAGCGCCTGGGGCAGAGGCCAAGGAGCCATCCCCAGCGCCCGGGCCATCTTTGCTCCAATGGAGCCTCGGCTGAGGGAGGGGAAGAGAGAGACAGAGAGGAAGGAGAGGGGGAGGGGTAGAGAAGCAGATGGGCGCTTCTCCTGTGTGCCCTGGCCGGGAATTGAACCTGGGACTTCTGCATGCCAGGCCAACGTTCTACCACTGAGCCGACCGGCCAGGGCTAATTTAGAAACTTTTAAATAAGAGTTTTATGTGCATATATAAGAACTTAGAGCCTGAGCCTGACCAGGCAGTGGCACAGTGGATAGAGAATCAGATTGGAATGTGGAGGTCTCAGGTATGAAACCCTGAGATCACCGGCTTGAGCACAAGCTCACCAGATTGAGCACAGGGTTGCTGTCTTGAGTGTGGGATCATAGACATGACCCCTATGGTCGCTGGCTTGAACCCAAAGATCGCTGGCTTGAAACACAAGGTCACTGGCTTGAGCACAAGGTTGTTGGCTTGAGCAAGTGGTCACTCACTCTGCTGCAGCGCCCCACCCCTGTTCAAGGCACATATGAGAAAGCAATCAATGAACAACTAAGGAGACTAAGGAGCCACAACAAAGAATTGATGCATCTCTTTCCCTTCCTGTCTGTCGGTCCCTCTATGTCCCTCCCTCTGTCTCTGTCACACAAACACACAAACACACACACACACACACAAAAGAAAGAAGGAGAGAAAGAAAGAAAGAAAGAAAGAAAGAAAGAAAGAAAGAAAGAGAAAGAAAGAAAGAAAGAAAGAAAGAAAGAAAGAAAGAAAGAAAGAAAGAAAGAAAGAAAAAACCTTAGAATTCCCATTGTAGCCAACAAGGTATTCAACAGTTATCAGCAGAAGTAAGTTTCATGTACATGTTTTAATAATAATAATTAATAATGGTAGTAATATATGACATTTATATAGCACTTACAATGTACATGTACTTTAACTGTTTTGCTTGATGTTTGAACAAATGTTTGAGGTTGGTAATATTAAATCTCCTTTCTATCGAAGGAATTCAGGCTTGCATAAGTTAAAAGTGTGTTGTCCAGCCTCACAGAGGTAGTCAGAATTTGAGTCAGGAATTAAGTCCCATTGGCTTGATCCAGAATCCTTGCTCCTTATTCCTCATGCTAACTTCCAATAGTGTTCAATAAAGCCCAAGGAGGCAGCATTTTGTAGTGGGGTTAACACTGGGATAAATCTTGGATAATAAGGCTTCCGGTTGTTGGTCTTCAATCAATTGCATAAACTTTGAATTGTCCTTCAACATCTGTGGGTCTCATTTACCCAATGTGCTAAGGTGGACTGGGGTGGTGGATGAATAAACACTCCAGTTCCCTCCAGTTCTGCTCTGTGATTCTCAGAAGAAGCCGAAGCTTCTTTGACGTTTACCAAGCATTACATATGGCACGTGTCAAGAGCTGTGAAAATTTTATTTAATCCACTATGTTTATGTTCTTCAACATAAAGGTGAAATATTTTTGCATTTTCCCAATGCATTTCTCAGTAATAACATAACCAGTAAAAATATTTTTGTTCATGTAGAGCAGTGCTATTATAACTTAGCCAAAAAAAAAAAAAAAAAAAGCACACTATTATACTGGTGCAGGGAAAAAAGCCTCATTTGTTATAAGAAGGAGCAGCAATATAGTAATTATTACAGTGCCCTTTCCCTAATTTAACTTAAATTAGTGACTTTAAGTTATCAGAGGTTCTGAAATATACAGTATGTGCACATAGTAGACAAAAATATTGCTTGCTAGTACCTACGTTTATGACATTAATCTATCTCTCAATGATCTAATATAAAATAAACCATTTGAAAGCAATTTCATTGAAATACTTTCAGAAATGTTGAAATGAAAATATTAATCTTTTGGAAGTGTCATGTTGGATGCTTTTTTTTTTTTTTTAATCCCAGGAAGATGGGTTAGGGAGTGCTGAGAATAAAGAAACAGCCCAAAAGATGCAAAACCAGGAGGTAAAGATGTCAGCCACGGACCAAGAGGGCTGTTTTCTTCATACTTTTCTTCTTTCCTCCCTCTCTCTTTATTCTCCCCTTTCTGTCCTCTTCTCCTCCTACAAATCTGATGGCTAAACAAGATATCATGCCAGGTACAGATTAACAGACAGGAAACAAAGGAAGACCCTTTTCCACAGAATATGGCCACTTGAGATTTTCCATAGAAGTGGGTCAGGTTCCTTGGGATTAGGGGAGGGGCAAGTGTGATGAGAAGCTCAGAGGTCATACTAACTCTATTTACAGACATTCATTTTAAGCTGGCGCCTATTCCACAGGTCAGTTTTAATTTCATTTTTCAAACTATTATACATTAGGATATTTTCTTACTCAAGATACCTTTTTCTTAATCAAAAATACATACATATATAAGTAGCTAATTTCAGTCTTTAAAGAACATTGAAATAAGTTTAATATATGTAATTAAGGTCATACTGGAAAAATATAATTGCGAATGGGAGTTGTATGTATTTTTCTACCTCTGCTATTCAGGAGTATTTTATTCCTACCTACATACTTCCTTTGCATTAGAAACAAAGGGAGCAAAGGAAAATTCTACCTTCAATATGATTAAAAGTTCTCAGTGATTTATCACTTTACCTAAAATAAAATCCAGTCTGCTTTCTGAGGTCTGGGATGATTTGGCCCTTTTCTACCTCTACCTCCTCTTGTCTCCTTTCTGTGCCTTGAATATGCCATGGTCCTTTCCAATTTCATCTTCTCCAGCTACAGTGTTGATTTTGTTGTTGTTGCCATTATATTATGGTGTCTACCTTGTTTGTATTTTCTTACTTGTTTATTGTCTGTCTTCTTCACAGAATGTGGCCTCTATGATGGAATTTGTTCCTCTTGTTTACTACTAGATCCATAGGGCCAAGCATAGGGGCTGCACACAAATTTGCTGAATAAGTGAGTGGACAGATGAATGGGCATAATCAATAGAAACATGGGAACAACAACAACAACAACAAAAAACCCCAAAACCAGAAACCAGAATGGCCAGTATTCTACAGAATGAAATAAAGTGTTAAAGGTATGAATTTGAGGTATCACAACTTGGACTCAAATGCCAGCTTTATCATTTACACACTGTGTGACCTTAGGAAATGATTTAAACTCTATGCCTCAGTTTCTAGACAATGAAGATAATAATGATACCTACCTCAAGGTTTGTTGAGATTATTCAACGAAGTAACACTTTTAAAGTACTTTGATCAGGAGATGCTGAAGAATGCTTAGGAAGTCTCCTATTCAAGAGTCTCAGAAATGTTGATAAACTGCTAGAATTTGAATATCAATTAAAGTTTGAAGACTGGGTGTCCCATGGCTCTTTGCTCGGTCCAGTATGTGAACCGAGAGCCGGTTGATCCCTAGTACTGGGGGGCCCACAGTACTTCCTTTTATATGGCTGACCCAAGACTTAGCAAATGCTCGCAGCCCTGTTCGCTTTACTGATAGATACAATTAAAAGCTGTTTGTTCCTAGGTGCAGTGTGGAGCTGGCTGTAACTGACAGTATTTCACTCACAGCTCAGAAGAAAGCAGGAGTGAGATAACCAGCTAATGTCTGCCCAACTGCCAGCCGCCAAAGCATCAGGGTTTTGCTAGGCAGAAATGACAAGACATTGACATTTTTTAGACTCTACAGTGGAATTTGATTTGGAATCAAGGTTTGTAACAGACTGAAAGTGATTCGTCAGTTCATTTTTTCCAGATAAATGAGCAGTCCCTTGTTTCCTTGGAAACTCGAACCTGAGCAGATGTAGCTCAGAATGTGCACCCTCATGTTTTCAATTGAGAAGACACAGGGTGAGTTTCTCCCAAGAGATTCAATATGTTGCCATAAACAGAAGGACCTAGAATAAGAGAGAAATCCCATATTAAAACCTGATACTGCAGACAAGACCGAATAGCACAAAATGCAGTAATTCCAGACAAGAGAGACAGATACTGTCATAATCTGACCCTTCTTGGATTATTGATTTCTTTCATTTCCATAATTTATTTTTCTGAATTGAAAAGATGAGTATACTTCTTGAAATATAGCTTTGTATATATTCAGAATGTCTAATATTTACACCGTTTCCTCTTTGGGGATCTTCATGAGCTAAAAGCAAGCCCTAAGCTCCTATTTCTGCATAGTAGCATGTAGAGAACTAGGTAGATTAATTCTTGCCTTGGAATATTTATGACACACATGAGGTCATGTAGACTTCTTAAAGCAGGGGTTTCAAACTCGTGGCCCGCCGAACAATTTTGTGCGGCCCGCAGACTAATCCATGAAGTTCAAAATATTTTGGATAAAATTAAGTAAGCCTAGGGGTCTACTTGTATTTTCCATTTCTCTAGCATCCTAGCTAGATATTAGCTTAGTTAACAGCAGTTGTGATGCGAACTACAGTTTCTGGTCGTTTTGTGACACTGAGTAAACTGCATGTACGATTGTGCTTGTTGTACTGATTTTTTTTTTGTTTTCAACTGCAGTGAGAAAAGTGTTGCGTAACAGTTGCCTTTTGTAGACCTAGTGCGGCCCGCCGAACGGCTGTGATTTTGCTCTGCAGCCCACATGCTGAGTTGAGTTTGAGACCCCTGTCTTAAAGGAAGTCTTAAAATATAGGGTGAATTTTAATTTCTAAGATGTTCCCAGTGCTTCCTCCGGCTGATGTCTGGGACCCAGGGATGCTCTGGTACCTACACATTTATCCACAGCATGTCTGAAATGCCTGCTACTTCTATATACTACAAATAATAGCTCCTTTTGCTTCATGCACCATGCTGAACCCTCTGTATACTTTCTTTCAAATTCTCATACTTTCTCTATTTAGTAAACCAGCAAATTGATACTCAGAGAAGTTAGAGCAATTTGCTTTGGCCAGATCATCTTTAAGTGGTGAGGCCAGAAGTTAAGGACAAGTCTATCTGAATCCCCAACCTGTGCCTGTTAGTTTAGTCCTACCTTACCTGCACTGATGAGACAGAGTAAAAGGATGGAGTGCTCTGTTTAATCAGTATTCTGGGAAATAAAAAGTTATAGATATAACAGAGCAACTGAGTGGCAAGAAAGTAGATATTAGGGTAAGAAAGTAGATATTAACTCAGGGAAAACAATAGCAAGAATAAGAGTCAGACCCACCATAAAAATAGTATGGGTATCACGTGACATTGTATGCTCCCTCTCATCAGGTATCTAATCAGAGACTGAAAGACCCCAGGTGAAGTATATATATAAAAGGTTTCTGCTTTTTTTGGTGAAGGATTTTGAAGCTCCTTAACAATTTCAATACTACAATCTAGATAACAGAGACCTATGGCAAATGAGATTTAATCTTTGTTGATTCAGAATTTTCAGTGTTTCATGGCCATCAGTGTGACCATCAACTATGAGTCCTGAAATGAGTGACAATATCAGATTCCTGGCTAAGTAAAGGGCAGCTAAGATACACCTTTTTTATTTTTAATTTAAAAAAACCCCAAAAACTGTTGCCAAGAGCCAAAGTTTCTCCTAGGTCAGGAGTCTGCAAACCTTTTTCTAAAGGGCCAGTTAGTAAATATTTAAGCTATCCATACCATATGGTCTCTGTCACAACATTGGACTCTGCCTTTATAGAATGCCAGTGGTCACGACAGTTTGCAGATGAATGAGCACGGCTGGGAATGGTTTTATTTATCAGACCATTTGGTGGGATAGATTTGTAATTTTCCAACTCATGCCCTAGATTAAACATCTCAAAATTTTCATACATATTTTCTTCTCTGAGCCAGACCCAAAACCTGTTCACAATGGTTTAAGATCACCTAAGAGTTTTCTCTCATTTTATGTATGTCAGCGATAATGCAGTCAAAGATAAGATAATACAATGTTAATTGGTTTCTTTGATAAAGAAAGCCAATAGAATAAGTGTGCTTGGAAGCAATTTCCAACATTAAAAAATACTTGCAAGAAAAAGAAAAGAGTTTTTAGAACAGCCCCTGGGAAATTAACTAAGACCATCAATTAGGCTGTAATAATCTTCGAGGAGTTAGTTGACACAAAGCCAATGTTCAATATGATGACTGTGGCCAAAAATTATTTGTGAAAGTAACTACAGATGAATTTAGAGGAAATTGTAATTTTTTCTTTTAGTTATTTAAGAAGCAAGAAGCCCATCAAAATAATGACAAATGTTACAAGCTGACTTTGCTCCATGGAAGTGATGTTCAAATAATACAGTGCCTGAGTACCTCAACCTAATTACCAAGGCACTTTAGTGACAGATAGTTTAGAAATATTGAGGTAGCTATTGATAAAACATGTGGAAAATGTGAATATTCTTCAAATTTCTGACAGCAGAGATGGACACTGAACTCCTGGTTTAAATGGAGAGCTCCTTAACTTCCTTCAATTGCTTGAAGCTCTCTCTGGATTTAGCTCATTTCAGGTGCACTGAGCATGCATTAGGATCAGTAGGGGTCTTTCTGTGGGACATTATTTTTACTTCTGATTTAAAATGCTGTAAAACACTGTTTGTTTGTTTTTTCCATTTTAAAGAAAGCAAGCTCACCATTGATTCACTTGTGACTTAAAAGTACCTAACTTATGGAGAGTGAGTCATAAGCTTACAATTGATTCACTTGTGACTTAAAAGTACCTAACTTATGAAAAGTGCATGCTTATAACACTCAGGTAAGTCGACAGAAGGGAGATTCTGGGATAGGAACATCTATGGAGCTGCAACTAATAAATTGTGAACCTAGTTTAGTTGTGTGACCTTTTACCTAACTTCTTCAAGTTTAAAATCAGGTCAACAATTGTTTAAAGTCCATCATAAGGATTATGAGATATAATATATGGGAAAATATTCTATTCTATAAAATAGATAAAACTCTGATTATAAATTTTATTTTATTTTAATTTTTTAGCAAGAGAGACGGAGAGAGAGAGGGACAGACAGGGACAGACCGACAAGAAGGAAGAGAGATGAGAAGCATCAACTCATAGCTGTGGCAATTTAGTTGTTCATTGATTGCTTTCTCATATGTTCATTGACCAGGAGGCTGCAGCTGAGCCAAGGACCCCTTGCTCAAGGCAGCGACTTTGAGCTCAAGCCAGTGACCATGGGCTTCAAACCAGCAACCATGAGATCATGTCTATGAGCCCATGCTCAAGCTGGCAACCTCAGGGTTTTGAACCTGGGTCCTCGGCATCCCAGGTTGACGCTCTATCCACTGCACCACTGCCAGGCAAACTTTAATCATTATTAATGTTGTTAATTGATTGTCTTAAAAGACTATATTAATATATAGGCAAAACAAAAAATTCAATAAAAATACAGTAAACTCTCCCCTTTTCTTAAAAAAAATCTGACTTAATTGATTTAATATAATTAATGAAGTATCAAATGTCAAGATAGCCACAATGTTTTTATTAATAAGGATTCCATTCTGTGAAATTTCTTTGGCTATGGATTTTGAAGTCTTATAGAGAAATTGGGGATGATTCTCTTGACTCAGTGCGTAGGGGCTTTGCCTCCTGACATCCTGTCCAGAGGGATTTTCTTGGTTTAGTCTTCAACAGTCTAGTTTTGTAGCTACTTTGAAAAATGTTTACCCACAAATACTTAAGTTATAATTCTGCTTGTGCAAAATTCCTGCAACCTGTTTACTAATAAGAGAAAAGCGAAGTTAATAGATGCAGGTGGATGAGGCTAGAAATAATCATTGTATTTCTCTCTGTTAATCTTTCAAGGGCAAGAAATACGGAGTTACTCAAATCACAAAGTTCCTCCTGGAAGCTGGCAATTTAGTGAACAAAGTTATTCTTATTTATCTAATAAAGTAAAAAAAAATTAATATAGATAGTATATTAACAATATGTTACTATGTGATATTATAATAAACACATTATTGAAGAATCAGGTAGTTTATTTTAGCCTGAAAGAAAACCTTCAACACATTATTGCTTAAATATAAATTTCTCCACAAAAAATGGAAAAAAGTTTTCCATTCATAGTTTGTCTCTGGACTACCCGCAAATCTTTGGTTCATCTCTACACTTAGCTTCAACTCTTCATTACCTGAAAATCCATAAACCCTGCCATTTATTTCATATCAGACTAGAGTTCTTGTTATTTTTTACATTGAAAACACAGTGTATGTTTATGGAGCACTTGCTCTGTGTGAGATACTGTGTTAACTTCTTTGCTTACATTTATATCATCTTTGTAATAACACTCAAGGGAGTAGATATTATTGTTATTTTTAAGTGACATCAAATATTAAAGCATAAAATAGGTTAAGGACATAACATTTAGTGAATGGTGAAAGCCAGTATTCAAACCTAAGGCAGTTTGACATGAAAAGTCAGATTCTAATGTATGTTTCATAATCTAGTTTTTGAATTAGTGAATTTAGAATTTACAGATGAGAATGATATCTTGATATGTATGTGTTGTTTATATATATATTCCATGATATATTGCATATATTATATATACTATATATTATAATATATTGTGTATCTGTCATATTGTATATACCTATAACTGTGTCTATCATATATGCCTATTATGGTTTATATGTATACATTATGCATATATATTTCATGTACACATAAATAAAATTTCCCATTTTATTGCAAATGTAGCATAGATTTTACATGGTCACTTACATGTTTTCTGCATTTCTACAAAGGCATCTGCAATGAAAGCCATTAAATAGGATGCAATTTGTAAGCCTTTCATTAAATAATGATTCTCAGCTGGATTTCTGAAAAGGGAATATTAATGCAACCATATGTAACTAGCATTGCAAGAAATTAGCGTTGCTGATTTAGTCTTGAATCAATCATTTTAAGCTATGCATTAAACTCTTTGCTGATACATTTCTGTCCCTGACAACTTAGCACAAATTGTAGGCTGAATACAGTCATGTTTAGAGTATAATTTTTGTGAAATACCACTAGTAATTCAAGTTTCTTGGGTTTTGTAGGGAATGATCAAATCCATATGCAGGAAGTTAAAATGCTGCCACTCAAGGCGCAGTGACTAATTACTAATCTGTACCATGTATGTTCTCGGGCATGAGGTTAGATGGTAAGTCAAACTTTGATGCCAACCCACAGCTAGATTTCTGGACATGGGAGATGGAATGAGGATGTGGGTGTAACTGCTCTGTGTTAAAATCTCTAAACCCTAATCTGATGGCCAAGGTTTGAAAATGCTTTGAGGCATTTTTTTTTTTTTTACATTTAAACTGTGTTATCAGACCAGCTCTACAGCATTTTCTGCAAGTTTGAAGTATTGAAATATGCTATCAGCTATGCTTATTTTCTTAGTCACAAGAAACTGTTATAATAACAAAGATTAAGTCCTCACCCAGTGACAATCAGAGAATTAGCTAAGAGAGATCATGAGAGGACAGGAAGCAGAAGAATTCTAAATAGAACTAGATAAGACATGTCTTCTGGGGAGAGAAAACATGTTAAGAAGCTCTGGTAAGATATACAGATATGGGGTCCCTTCAATGTCTGAAATGTTCACTTTAGACAGATCTCTGGAACTGATACCATGACTGTATTTGATAGTTCTCTTAATTTTCTTTTAGTCCATAATAGCTCTCTCCTCACTTTTAATTTGAGTTATCAGTTATCTTTATTCTGAGTATGGATCTTATTGATTGCTTTCTCATAGTGTCATTTAGCTGGTTTCTCTACTTCCCATATTTCTTGTACACTAGTGAGATCTAAACTTTTGGTTAAATTGTGGTTCAAATTTGTGGCCAAGAAGATTTCATAGGTGTTGCTGTGTCTTTCCTATTGCATCATATTCAAAAGCACATACTATCTGGTTGATCAATCAGTGAGCATCTTCCCAGATGGCATCAGTGTGATCCAGTCATTATAAATTTTCCCAGCAACCCTTCACCTAATGGTTTTGGCAGCAATGGAGAAAGGCTGATTTGATACATTATTGCATTAGGGGGAACTAAACTCTTGTAGAACAAAGTCTACTCCAGCTAAAAGGAGAAGTGAGGTGGGTCACAACCCTTGAGAAGCGCACACGGGCACTAGCTAACAGGAATAGTACAAAAGTGCAGAACAACTGAAAACAATGATTTAAATGAACAAGTTGTTAAGATAACATCAACATTCTCAGGTATATTTCATAAGCATATTTGCCAGTGTTAAGCAATAGGAAAATCTGTAGTCTGGTGTAGCAGCCAAAGCCTCACCACAAAATAATTCAAAGGCTCAAGAACTGAATGGTTTTTCCCTTTATGCTCTGTGGCATATCTTCTACTGGTATCTAGGTGGTTTTCGTCTCCATCAAGCCTCAAGTAGGATTCCAAAGAAGGTAATGAAGTGAATGTCGTATCTCTTTTTTATGAATGTTGTACATTGAATTCTTCCAAGGCAAATTTTTTTTTTAAACCAAGCAAACATTAGCCGACAAATTGTCTTCCTGTTTCTTAGTATATAATAACAGCTGCTGATATAGGTGAATTGAATGCCTTTAAAAATAAACAACTACTAGCAAGAGTAAAGCAAAGAAAAACAGGTCTAGGATCTGTTGTTCATCCATACTTCTTTCTGTCTTTCTCACCTGGGGTTTCTCATCTCTACCATAAAAAAACAAAAAATGAGTTGAGTAACTATTTTCTTTCTCAGTTATCCCAAGGATGGTTCATAACTAACACTCTGGATGTGTAGCAGACAAGTTAATTCATGACTTAAAAGGGAGGCCCCAAGGCATTAGGCCTCAACTCTTTTGTGAGACCCAAGTGGAGGAAGGCCGCTAGACTATAACTGCTTAAGCACCTTTGTTAACCTGAAAGATCCTTGAAAACATTTTTTGTCCATCTTTATTTTCCTTATGTTGCTTGACTCAGCATCTTGCCCATAACAAATAATCAAATAACATTTTACATTCATTAGTAAGTGTTTCATGAAGCTTAGATGCATAGCCTTGGTTGCCATAGTCTACAAAACTTGCTCATTGGCAAGAAGCATAAAAACAGTGCCAACATTTCCTATTTTGTTATTTCTAAAATATTTTTATTCCCCTTCCCCTCCCCTTTTTGGATAGAATGTATTGTTGTCCAACAGACTTTATATTGTTACTAATTTTTTTCTATACGTCCCTAATAGAATATGAATTTTGTTCACTGCTTCCTCTTCTCCCATCCCCCAGTTTCTAGACTAGTACCTAGAACATAATGGCTATCTAACAAATATTTAAGGAACAAATGAATAATCAAGGGCTTATAGGAAATGTATAAATATCCACTGGATATAAATATATATAATTTTAAAAAGTAAAAGAAAAAATGTATAAATAACATGCTCCCTGTCCATTTAACTCCATATTTGGGCATGTTGCCCAAATATTCCCAAGCTCTTTTTTTTTATCTTAATATCTAAATAAAATGACTTAAACCTATTCCTTATGCGACTTTAGAATAACCTGCCCCTGAATTACTTTGCTGGTTCCTGGTAGGTGCTTAGATATCCTATTCATTGCCTGTCACTTTTCATCCTGGGCCCCTACCCAGAACTGTTCCATGGTTGACACCAACTCTGCAGGTAGTACTTGGGTGGGCTATGCCCTTTCCTCTTCTCATTCTTCCCTGAGTTCAGACACAGCCCCTATCACTATTCCTCAGATTGTCATAAGAGTCACAGTACATGTCATGATTAAGCAACTTTGCTGAAGTTTTAGGGAAATCATGAGATACATACAACACAGATAATTACGGAACAAACACTTCTGGTGATGAAGTCTGTTGCTCACACTCCATCACAGGTGATCGCCTGCTGAAATTTCTCTTTTTAAACCTACATCATGTTTCTGGGGCTCATGCCCTCACCCATGTCCGAGTCTCCTTTCCCCTTTACTTGTCTGTGCACTTAGCTCCTCCACCAGGCCCGTGCTTAATTAATATCAAAATAATATCCCTACCTATAGAAAACAGTTTTGCTTTACACTGTTGGTTCCATTGCTGATGGCTTTCCTTCTAGACTAGGCTCTAAGACTTGCCTTTGAAAATCAAAGAGTTTTCCTAAATAAAAGGAAATTATCAACATTTCCCCATTTGATACATTTGGTTGTCCCTTTTAGAGTGTGACATAATGTTCTTGTTTTACCCTGGGTTCCTTTTGGAGAACAGAGTGGAAGTAGACTTTTATTTTTTTTAATGTGGTTCCAGGGAACAAGAAATGAGACTGGGAGAGTAAAGTGACTCAAGGGTGCATTGTTGGGTAGGCCACTAATATGATTCACAAGTTTGAATCCGTTGGCACTTTCCGAGGGCTTGGGCATACATAGTGTAGAACTGTCCCAAAGAACAGAAGGGAAAGCCACTCCTGTGCTTGCTTCTGTGGGTGTGAACCAGAGTCATGGTGTCAGAAGACCTGCAGGGCCTATGCCACATACCCGAGGGAAGCAGTGCAAGAGATCCCTGCAGAAGATTGGCTGCCACCACTGTGGCCAGGGGAAAAGTGGGCTGGAAGCAGAGAAAGTGATGTCTCAAGTTGTTAAATAAAAAATCTAATTCTAGGAAGGGTCTCAGAATGCCTGGGTTTGTGATGCCATTCTGTGCCATCACTGATTTTGTGAACTTGAACCAGTCCCTTTACCTCTCTGAGCTTACATTTCTGCAAAAATAAATGATACCTCCATCAGAGGATTATTGGCATTTGTTTAAAATTTAAAGAAAACACAACACAGAGGAACCAAGCGGATAATAGGTGCCCTGAGTAGAGTAACTCTTATTATAATATATAAATTAGATTTCAAAATATTGGCTGAGTGACTACTCTAATTGAACTCAGGAAATACTAAACTATTTCTGTAGGAGTACATATGCTATCTGATTTCCTTAGGAGAGGACGCTGGGCCTCACTGTGGGAGGTAGATTCTTACCAGTGGTTTTCTTATGTCCTCATCTGGAGAGCTCTGCGAAGCAGGAATGCCCTGTGGCCTGGCAGGGCCCTGAAAGCCGGAAGTAGATGCATGGCAAACATGGCCGTGGTGTTAGTGACCTCATGCTGTGTTAGCACCATTACAAGTAGGCTTGCTTCGGTCTGTCAAGGAAGGAAAGCTGAGTAGCAATATGGTAATGCTCCTACCTAAAGAAGACAAATCTATCCAGTGAATCCAACCTTTTCCGTGTTTCCTTTTCAGGGCAACATGGTTGTCACACTCTCTCATGAGTGCTCTTGAAAATTTTAGCGGTAGAGACAAGGGGTTGGACTGAAATTTCAAGATGAACTTTGAAAAGATAATACTTCCAGGAAGGAACAGATTTAATGAAACCGTCCCTGAAATTCGTCTGAACAAGTCAAGAAAGAAAGCCCATCAAGATATATGCAGGCAAATCCAGATTTGTTCCTCAGCATATTACCATGAAACATAAACAGCTGCCAGGCCAAGCGAAGGTACATTTACCAAATGCTGTGAAAAGTGTCTTCTTGTCAGAAATTTCAGGCAAATAACAAAATGAAAAAAAAAAAATTACTAGAATTATTGTGGGTTAAAAATACCAGAAGTTGTTTTTATTGCAGTTACTAAAACAACACTAATTCAGACTCCACGGTCTGTGAATGGGAAACAAAATTTAAAAATAAGGAGTCAGCTTTTGTAAACACATTTAGATTTGCCTTAAAGATGTCCTTAGTTGATATTTTGTTAATGACTAGTCACAGCAAGCTGTGTGTGGCTATTTTTGTCATTAGGTAAAAACTCATATGTTAAAAGTCAGTTCTTTGGTTGAGTTATTTGGGATTTGCCTGGGTTAGTTTATGTCATTTCTGTAATTCTTTATTTTGTCTGTAATTCTTTAGTGTTTCTTTATTTAATGAGGTCATTGCCAAATGATTTGACACACATTAGCAGTTTATATTTATGAAATGTTTGTAAGTTTTCAAGGTTATTTTTATATTTGTTAATCTCATGTTCACATGCCTTGATATTTCCACTTGAAGTGTTTGTGTGTATGCATATGTGTGTGTGCTTATGGGCCTGTGTGTACATCCCTGGCTGAATATACAACTGTAAAAAGGTAGGAGGTCATCTTATCCACCCTCAGTATTCTTCTTCAACCACTAATGCTCAAAATTTCACTTTTAGTGATTCATTACTTTGCCTTAAGTGTTCTTTGTAATTTCTTTAAGAGAGGTGATACATCAATATTGAGTGTCTATGAGCTAGTTCGTCAGAAAAGAGGTGAGTAGTTTGTCAGGGCACTGGGTACCCAGAGGGCAGGAATGGAGTCACCACTGAAGCCTGGAAAGTGGTAAAGGACACAAAAAGGAGGGACTGGAAGTACTTGCACCAGCTGTCCCCACAGTGGGTCCTCTCCCTCTCCATAGCTCTAATGGGATATAAATCTGAAACTATGAAATTGATGAAGTTCTCATTCTTCCTCCCACAAGTAAGTCCCATCCTCAATAGCTACTCTTCTCATAGCCATAGGGAAAGGAGGAAGGCAAATATCACTCTTGGGAGGTGATGAAATAAAACATGGGGATATCCCAAGACCTGCCTGAGAGGGGAGACAAAGGAAAGCCCTTCTGGTTCTCAGCGCTGTGTATGGGTTAGTCTTCTGAGTTTTCTAAAGGCTGAAGCAGAGAGCCAGGAAAGGTGCAGGCAGGTGGCCTGCAGGAGAGTCTGGGTGTCCTCAGAACACTGAGCATGAAATTAGCCATGATGCACCAAACACTAAATGAGACCCTGCCCAAGAGACAGATGGTAACCTACCATGAGGGAAGACACCACACCCATTAGAGAAGGGGTTGTGTGGAGGAAGAAATAGTTCTCACAAGAGGTTGACCTGTTAAAATTTGAAAAAACAGGGTGGGTAATGGAGGAGTTTTAGATCAACTGTTGAAACAAAGATGCCAAAATTTTCCAGCTCACCCGAGTCGTGTGGATAACTTTATGGCAGCAATAACAATTTTCAAGGAAAATATACACTTTTGGGTATCTTGTTTGTGTTCTAATGAAAATAATTTTTTCATTTCTTTATTCCAAGAGAAAATTCTAGGGCTTGTCTATCTTTCTCGACGGGCAGAAAGAACAAGTCATCCTTAGTGATCTGTTTCTGTCCTTAACAGAACTTGTAATTTGTGGAAGAAGATGAGAAGCTCTTATTTATGATGGGTATTTGGTAGCTTTAGTGGCCATGTTCCATTAGCAGATTCAAATTGTGAAATTTTATTAAAAATATGAAGATCTGTCAAAAAAAATACTGCCAGAAACTTGTGAAACTCAGTTTGTTGGAACTCCTAATTCTGAATACTAAGTCAGTTCTATAATGTAGTGTTTTGGGGTTGTGGCCTAGATTCTAGGTAAAAGCAATATGGTGGTAATCTTCTGAATAGGCTCATTGATGGAGGTCTTGGGTTCTCTATCTTTAATGGCTGTGACTTAAGCGTATGGTAGTGGGTGGCAATAAAAGTTATTTGAGATGTCACATTATACAAAATAATAATGACTTTTTAAAAAGGTGTGAATTGAAATGAAAAGACTGCATCTCTGAAGTTTCAAGACAAGCTCTGCTAATATAAATAATTAAAATATCATTTGGCCTCAGTTTGAGTCCTAATTCTAAACAGCTTACACATTTTCAAGACAGAGTTACAGGAAAAACATTGATAGCTAAATAAACAGAGTGAGTACATGATTAATGTTTTAAAATAGTAAACACTTCACATTTGTAGCATTCCTTTAACAGATTGGTCTGGGAGACCTTGTTTTCATTCCTTCTTTGCAATCTGTGTTTTGTTTATTTATTCTCTTTATGTTGAATTCCTGTCTTTTAATTTACCTTTCATCTTAATTTACTCTAGGGGGAAAAGTGAAAATGTTTAAAAATAAGTGAAAAATCTAAAACAATTAGAAAATTTAAGACTGAGCAATAATCAACTCTAGGAACATAACGGTCTTTTTCAGCAGAATGAATTGTGGGCAATAAAAAGATACCATTAGTAGCTATTTTCTGTAGACTTTTAAAGACTCATAAAGCTGCATTTTATTTCTAACAAAGAAATGAAATAATCCAGGAAATTTGAAGTCTGAGTTGGACCTTTTTCACTTATTATCTTAGAAATTATGTAAAAATATGAAGAGTGAGGGGCTTGGAGTGGGGGTATCACCTACACACCCCAATAGCTCTGGCCAAGATGTATACATATTGTGTCATATTAAGTATCAAACTCATTAGGAAAAAATTAAAGACATATGTGACTCCTGTCATTTTTAAACATCAAGAAATAAAAAAGGAGAAATTCTCTAGACAATCAGAGATAATGCTTGAGTCAGACTGGATCTCAAATCTTCTCCAGCTGGAGATACTATATATTTTTTTGGATGGAAAAAGTAAAAGATCCTGTGAAAAAAGCTTTGATAGCCATGAATGAGCTAAAAAACTCAAATGCTGAGCATGTGGGTATGTTTTATAAAAGGTTACTTGCTGCCATCCAAAGAGAGAAGAAAAGGGATACACGATCCCGCCAATTTGTTGGTGATATGACCCAGGTTTCAGTTACTCAAAATAATTTTCCTGGGCAGAAACTTGGATCCTTTCTTTGAGCTGAATGTACATGACTTCTCTTCATGGGAGAATTACTCAGTGGAAGGGCAGCCCAGGTATACACCCTCTGTGCATCTCTTGGGTTCTTTCTTTGCTCAGTGATATACTTTCTGGGGCAGTAACAATACAGTGTTGTGTTGCTCATCACCACCCTTGGTCAAAGATTTACATTTGGGAGATAGTTTAGAAAATGTATACTCATCTTGTTTCTTTGTGATGTTACTATTCCTGTGTAAGTAAGGTCTACTTTAATTCTCAAAAATCAACAACCCATTAAATAAAAACAGGTCCAGTCCCTGGGCAGTTGGCTCAGTGGTAGAGCGTCGGCCTGGCGTGCAGAAGTCCTGGGTTCGATTCCCGGCCAGGGCACACAGGAGAAGCGCCCATCTGCTTCTCCACCCCTCCCCCTCTCCTTTCTCTCTGTCTCTCTCTTCCCCTCCTGCAGCCAAGGCTCCATTGGAGCAGAGTTGGCCCGGGCGCTGGGGATGGCTCCTTGGCCTCTGCCCCAGGCGCTGGAGTGGCTCTGGTCGCAACAGAGCGATGCCCGGAGAGGCAGAACATCGCCCCCTGGTGGGCGTACCAGGTGGATCCCGGTTGGGCGCATGTGGGAGTCTGTCTGACTGTCTCTCCCCGTTTCCAGCTTCAGAAAAATACCAAAAAAATAAATAAATAAAGTAATTAATTAAAAAAAAAACCAGGTCCACTTGGCCAGGGACAGCACTATGCTTAGCCTGCCCCTTTCCAGCAAGAGCAGCTTACTGCCCTTGATGCATCCAGATTGTACTTCAGAAATAACTTGCATGGGAAGTTTACACGAAGGTAAATGGACTGGCTGGACTGTGTGTTTAGATCAAGCATCACCACCTTCAGTTTTTTAAGGTTGTCGCTGTCCTTTCAGGATGCCGTATTTGAAAAAGCCTAGGCATTTGGCATTAAGCTGAACGTAGAATGAAGATTAAACAATTGTTGCACTCATCACCTGGCGGATACTGTACCTGATGTTGTTGAAAAACCACTTGTTATGCTTGAATGTAGATTTCCTGAATGTATCACCCACATAAAGTGGGTGTTTCACAGAATTGGTCTGATGGGCATGCCATATCCTCCTTCTTCTCTCTTATAAGCACTTATTGAGTACCTATTTTAGACACATGCCCTGGGGGCTACAAACGTAAATAATTCCTTGAAGAATATACAGTCTAGGGTGAATGCAGACAAGTAAAGACCAAGTGAGATGAAATAAAAGTTATAATGCTGAATTATACAATAAGCTATGAACATGCTAAAGTAAGATTAATCTAGGAAAAATTTCTTAGGATGGTGCATTTTGAAGGATGTATTTATATCAAATTAGTGGAATAATGCATGGTTGAAATGTAGAGCGAGGAATGGAGCATAGTCAAAGGCAAACTTGATGTGTGATTATGGACCAGTTTGTTGAGGAATACAAGTATTCATTCAATGAACACCTTTCTAGTCCTGATGATGTACCAGGCACTCATAACAATGTAATGAAGTTGATGCTAAAATTAATCTCTACAGATGAGAAACTTGAGGCTCAGAGAGGTTATCCAGTGGTGCGAGATCTGCAGCCAGCAAGTGCCAGAGCTGGGATTCATGCCCTGGCTCCAGTATATATGCTTGTCTTGGAAAGATGTGAGTCTTAGGAGTTGGTGCCATGTTCTTTATGCAATGAAAAGTCTTTGGCAGATTTGAAGAGGCTAAGGATCTAACATGAGTGGTATGAAGATCATTCTGCCCACAGAATGACAGCTAACACCGACGTGGAGATCTTAAGCAGAAGAAGATTTATACTTTTTGATGCCTTTACATTGAAGGCAACATTCTGGGCTTCCTTTGTACATACAGTGAATTTTCCCAGTTTTCAGCTTGGGTAAAACCAGGTCATGTTAAAGAGGATAGTTTCTTTTTCACTGACTCATCCTTAACTACTGTTTCAGAATGTCATTCATGCTCCACCTCTACTACCTCAGTCTTCAGGCACTTCCGTGGTCCCTTGGGGATCTTTCACATGTACTTTAGAACAGATCGGTCATCTACTAGCCCAGAATTGTCCAATAGCACTGTCTACCATGCTGGATCTCTTAGTGAGACAGAGGAACTGAATGTTAAATTATAATTCATTTTGATTTAAATAGCCACATGTGGTTGGTGATATCATTTAAACAGCACAGCACAAGTTGGTGTTTCCTAAGGACTTTTGCTGGTTTCTACTTCTCCTGCAGGCTATTTTTTGGAAGATGGTTTATCTCTGAGCATGGCTGTCACCTCTGTTGGGAACATTCCAGTCCCCTTACCATCACTTCCACCAGGCATGGCCACTGCTACTGACACACCTGCCCCTGCACAGTTCTGTCCTGGAAGTGAGAAAGAAGGATCTTCAAATAGTACAAATTGTGCCTTAGTATATTGTAGAAACTTTAGAGAAACAGCTAGTTCGGTTTTTACTTTTAGTTACTTATGACTTCCACACAAGTTCATAGACAGACCTATACTAATATGTTAACATTATTCCTCTCAACCAACTTCCAGGCTTGGTTCCCAAGTTTGTCTTCTTGCCTGACACCCTTTTCTTTTGGGATGAGCTTTCCTTCAAAGAGCTCAGTGGTATGTAAGACACTTAAGTTTAAGCAAGTTCAAATCTTTGAGAAATTAGAATGCCAGTTTAGGCAGATTAGGGGCCTGGAAAAACACAAGCTACTTCATTTAATTCTTACAGCAAAAATACTGTCCCTGGTAGACAGATGAAAAAACTGAGACCCATAGAATTTAAATAATTGATCCCAGGTCCCTCAACTTATAGATGGTTGAACGAGGATTCAAATCTAGATCTCAAGTCTTGATTCAAATCAAGTCCAGCCTCTTTCCATTTCCAACCTGCCTTTCTGTTAAGAGTCTATTGCAAAAAGAAAAGAGAATTTGTAATGACTTTAAAGGTACATGTATATAATGTACCAGTTTGAAATTTAAGTACAAAGAAATTACAAAATGCATATTTAAGAATAACTAACAAATCTCAAATAGTAGGTTAGTGCATTATAACACATCATTGTTTTCAAATTAACTGCTATTTTATTTGGGATTTCATGTTTCAAAGTGGTTTGGCATGCATATGTCACCATAAAAGCCCTAAATCATAGCAAAAACATACACTAGGAGGTGGTTGGAATGACCTCAAGCAAGTCACTCCTTAGAACAAATAAGGAGTCACCAAGAAATTATCCATGGCACATGAATTACGCAGTTGCCCCTACAGTGTATGCTTATACTGCGGAGATTTATGTTGGGTCAGCACTATGTATACAACTAAGTCAGGAACACAGTTTTGTAAAACAATGACTAAGACTGGAAGAGAATATACAACAAAACCAAAGTATCAGCTCCCCTTCCTATGAGGTGCCTACATTTTAAATATTAAAAAAACAAAACAAAAACAAGAAACCGAGCACCTGATACTTTGTACTCTGTGCTTTAAGTACGCCTTTCCCCATGAGTTAGTATAACAAGAGATCTGATAGGATCTCATAGCCAGTGTGTGTGTGTGTTGTGTCTGTGTGTGTGTGTGTGTATATATATATATATATTTATATATAGTTTTTTTTTTAATGCTGGACACAGGGTTGAAATTTGTTTGCTGGGAAGGGAAAGAAACTCTCCCCCTTTCTCTGTCATCAAAAATTCATTCTTCTCTTTTTGTTCTTTAATTAAGCAAGCTTTAGCTATTTCCCATAATAATGACTTTGCAAAGTTTGAAATTCAACTGGGAAGATGTCGCTCATAGAGGGCAGATAATTTGTTGCATTCTTTCCACCAGGATATGCTGAGATGGATTGTTTTGTCCATGAATTTGATCTGTTGATTTTTTTCACCATATATGTCAAACGTGCCATCATTGGGCAGCAAATATATTACCTGGTATTTTTTGGTAAGAAACAACTTTCAGATGCTTTGAAAAAAAATGCAACACCCAACACATGATTTCTCAGCACACTGTTGGTACTCGAGGTAGACACATCTTTAGTTGAAGGCCAGGTGGCATGGCATCATTATCTGGCCTGGGCACTGCAGCACTAAGTGATAGGAGCAAAATCCTACTGTTTCATCAAGTCTTATTTAATAGATGATATTACCTTAGGCCACTCCTTTGATGTAAAGGTTTTGTATTTCATGGGAAAACAAAAGAACCTCCTAGTGTCACCTCTGCATATTTACTTCTCTCTCCCAAACCTAGCAGCTCTGGGTCTTCTGCTTTGGTATATAAGGTCGAAAACAGAATTTCTAGAAATCAAACCACAGTCCCGCCATTCCTTGATGTCCTCCCAGGTGAGCTCCAGGCTTCATGCTCACACTTCTAAAGCAAGCAAACTTTAAACTAATTATGTGCTAGTGTATTCTCCCTTGCTGAATTTTGGCAGGTTGCTTCTGTAAATTATGAAAAATAAATGTGAAATATGCAGATGTCTTTTGTTTGAAGCAGATGTTTGGTCCGTCTTGCCAGAATCCAATCAGCTGTTCCCCTGAGGACCTCCCCCATCACATTATCCTAGAGCAGCTCGGAAACAAGAAGGGGTGATCAGAATAGCACTTTGCAGGCCTTTGAGAAAGATTATGGACTTGGAGGTTTTTGTTCAAAAGAATTAAAAATAGAAACCTCCCAATCCACAAGAATCAAACTGTCTCTGGTAGAAGACACTGGATGCTAAACACTTTTCTCCAGTGGTGCTTGACAGAACTGGGGAAAGGTGAGCTCAAGTGTTGCCATAGTGCTCTCTAAGGGCCTACATTTCATTACATCACCTTGATAATCTGTAGTAATATCTTGGGCTGTAATAGCCCCCAAATTGCTTCTAGTGCGGCTCACACTATGGTCCAGTGTCTCCTCATACAGAAATCTCACTTTAGACACGAGTGTCTATAATTCAAAAGTAAGTGAATATTTGACCACCATGTAGCTAATTGATTGAGTTTATATAGTGATGCAAAATAATTAAATGAAAAGACCCTTTTATTGATGTATAGCCAGAAGTCAGGAAAGTACTGTTCAGGACTACATGCTCTGTTTTGAAGCCTCTCCACTTGCTGATTTCAGCGATTCTATCTTACTAGACTCTAATTTTGCTGTGAAATCTTGGTAGGGAGACTTTTAAAGTAAGAGTAACATATTTGCATTAATTATTATTTATATATTTTAACAAATAACTCTGTGGGAAACAGTTGTAAGTGTTTTTCATTATCACAGCTGTCAATCAGCTTTTGCTGCCATTCTGTCGATTAAGTACAAATAGAAACCAGTTGTAAGATCCTCTAGTCTCCATGGAGAAAAAAACTGTAGAGCTGGTCAACGTTGAGACAGAATGTGGTGGGTATCTTAAATGAACACTTCAAACCCAGAAGGTAAAGAAGTGCACTAATACCAGGTTCTGTTGACCACTAGCATGTGACTTTCAATGAGTTTCTTATCTATTCCTAGCCTAGGTTTTTTTATCTATACTACCAACTGCAGAGACCTAGTTTAATGAGATACATAGTGTCTGTTTCTGACACATTGTAAAAGATCAATATGGAAAACTCAGGCTCTCATTTAATAGTCACTTTCTATCATTTCTTAATGAAGGTTTATTTTACATATGCATGCATGTATGTATTTACATATTTATTTATTAACTTTATGACATAGATGAACACATTAACTCTGCTTCTATTCACAGCAAAGGAAAGGAACCCCTTGCCAACATGTTCTACCCCATAGCATATGTCCTTAATTTTTCTTTTTTTTTTTTTTTGAGTAATTTAACTTTCTTTCATGAGTTTTGTCTCCAACACTGTTTCTCTAGTGAATCCATTTCAAGTTTCCAAGTTCTTTAACTGAAAAGTTACATAGTCTTCTAAAGGTCTGGTTTGTATATAAACATGAGAAACTTTCTACTTAGGTAATAGTTATTGAGCACTAACCATATGTCAAGCACCCAAAGTACTAAATGCAAACAAGACAGACAAAGGCCTCTTTTAATGAAGTTTGCCTTTTAGTAGGGTAAGTAACTGGGAAAGGTCTTACAATTCTGTACTTGAAGCCCCTATTCATCTTTTCCAGAGTCAGGTACTGTGGCTTTTGTTTTAGCAATAGCATTAGAGAGTACATATGTGTTTTATTTTTCTGTGCTTTCTGAAAGCATTTCACCATGTGCATAAGCCAGTACAACTGGTTAAAAAGTGAAGATTTTTTAAAAATCAAATAGTAGATTATTTATTTCTACCTGCACCAAGTAAAATTAATCAGTTATTCTGACATCTAGACAGAACTTCACTGAACATTTGTTTGATTATCTGTGCTGGAAAAATTTATCATCTGAATCTATTCATCAAAGCAGCCACTTAAAAGAAAGGAATATAAGAAAAGAATAGAATAAAGTAAAATAAAAAGGAAATAAAAGATAGACATAGGCTGTATTCTAGGGCTATTCATATTAAATTGATGATATAAAATCCACACACTAAAAAATAATAATAACTTATGGTGTTAAAAATAGCATTTTTATGTATTTCACATAAAAATAGATGGGTAATAGTGTTCATTTTATATTGTTGTTTGGAGATTAAATGAGACAAATATGCAAGAATTTTATAAACCTGGAGAAATGTGCAATTATTAGGTGACATACTGCCAACTTTACAAAGCACATAAGTTGGTTTTCTTATTCCTCTTTGACATAAAAGAAACTGAGTCTCAGAAAAATTAACCAAGCTAAGACCATACAGATAATAAAACAGAATTTAAATGTGATTCTAAGTCTTTTGACTGCAAATTGGACCTTTCCCACTATATCTCTCTGACTCTCAAATAAGTTATGAATAATTAAAAAGCAACATAATAAGACCATGTTAATGAAATATACACTTGATACATCAGTGTTTGAGAAATGGAAAGAAAACAAGCATAATCACAAAGGCTTCCCGAGAGAGGCTGAAGTTTTGAAGGAACCGGAAGTAGATTAATCTATAGATTGTATATATTATATGTGTTGTCACCTTATGAATTGTTCGTTTTGCCTCTGACTTCCTTTATAACGTCATTTTATAATTCAAAATGAGTTTTCCAACCTTGAAGGTGTTTGCTACATCTTCCAACATTTATTCTCCCACAAGAACTTGCTTCATGTTCTGAGGTGGGGTACCAATGGCCAAGAAGCAGCCTCACATGACACCGAGGTGGGGGCACAGCAAAGAGCATATGTTGACAGCTTCCTCGTCACCATCTGGGGGCAGGGGGGGTATTCCAAATAGCAACCCAAAGGTAAAAGATACCACGAACAATGACAAAATCCTTAAGAAAGCCAAATTTCCATTTCCTGGTCATTTGTTATTGGAATTTTTCTTGAAAGAATAGAAAATGCTAAAAACGACAGATGATATCAATAATAACAATAATAATAATGATAATAAAACAATTCTTTGGACAGCTACACCAAGAGTTAAAGGGAATATAGTTTAAAGACATCACTAAAGCATTTATCTAGCTTTAACTGCCTCATCAAAGAATATTATTTTTTAAAAAGAAGCTTCATAAAGATGTATGAATATATAGACCTATGATTATTCAAAAAAATTGTACAAATCAAAATAAATTTGCTGGAGCAATTTAAAATAATTAACCTTTGACAAACCTCCCTCTCTGGTAATGGAATAGTAACTATATGAATAAAAGATAAGTCGTGACATTCAATGAATTACAATATTCATCCCATAAATTACTTGATATAATAGCTCTATAGTCTACATTTTTATAACACTAAAATGTCCCAAACACTAAAGAATCCATTCATTTCCAGTGTGCAGTTTGCAGATAGGTTGGGTAATTTCTTTTGCTTTCTTCAGATATCCTTTAATTAAGTCTTTAGTATTATTTTCTTCCCGACATATACCTTGTTTCAGCCTGTCAACCATTTCTGCAGACACTTGCAAGAATTGAGGCTTGTACTCACCACCCAAGTAGCTCAGGAAAATGAGTGTGAGCCTGATTTGCATGCTGGGTAAAGCCCAGCGTTGCCATCTAGCTGATTGCCACATTTAAGGATCTGGAGGCCTAGTCACTTGTATAGACTATGGGCCCGTTAGGCAAGCTGCTGCTCCTCTCCATTTTTCTGCCTCCACTTCCCTGAGATAAAAAAGCAACAGGGTAGGCCATGGCCATTTGGCTCAGTGGTAGAGTGTAGGCCCAGCATATGGACATCCTGGATTTGATTCTTGGTTAGAGCACATAGGAGAAGCGACCATCTGCTTCTCCACCCCTCCCCCTCTGCCTTCTGTCTATCTCACTTCTCCTCCTGCAGCCGTGGCTCTGTTGGAGCAAGTTGGGCCCAGGTGCTGAGGATGGCTCCATGGGCTCACTTCAAGCCCTAAAATAGCTTAGTTGCCAAGCAACAGAGCAATGGCCCCTTATGGGCAAAGCATCACCTGTTAGGGGGCTTGCGGGGTGGATCCCAGTTGGGGTGCATGTGGGCATCTGTCATTCTGCCTCCCCGCTTCTCACTTAAGAAAAAAAAAGAGCAGCAGAGTGAAATGAAGCCATCTTTGATCAGGTAACAATGATTAGAGACCAGAGCAAGAAATATCAGTGCTTAGTAATGATAATTAGCTGGTGTTTATTGGCATATTCAAGCCTCAGGATGGAAAAATAGCTGCAAAATACCCAGATATTTTTGGTCCAAAATGTGCTGTGATTTTAAGAAAAGAATGGAAATCTATGGAGAAACAATATCTCCCGAGAAATGGATGCTTCTTTGGCAATCCATTTTATCCATTACATACAAGACTTACTAATTATCTAAGGGTGAGCAATTGGTTTTCTTCTACTCTTCCAAACCACTGACAACAAAAAAGTGAACCAAATGGACCCTAAAGGCAGTACTGGTTTCCAATTCAGTGTGTCTACTTCCCTGGTGTCTTTCCCATACAGCTGACATCACAGAAGAATGTCTTCACTAACACATCATTAATATTTTCTATCCTTGCTCCCTTAATTATGGTCTGGTTTCAGTTATACCATAATAAAAATAGACACTATTTATTGAGCACTCACTAAGTATCAGATATTGGATCAAGTTCTACAAAGTATTTCCTCATTTAATTCTTTCCACAATTCATGAGGTAGGTTCCAGTTTATTCCCATTTTTCATGAGGACGTTGAAGCTTAGAGTTCTGGGTGACTTAGCTTATGTCATATTATGCTTTTAGCTGTTCTGTGTGCTTCCCCAGATAAACTGTGCACTCTAGCTACCCAAACTCAAAATCCCTTTATGGAAAGGGTTACTTATATTTCCTGACTCAGTGTTACCAAGCCAGAGTTGTAGCTATAGGTGATGGTGGATATAACTCCAGAACTAGATTCACTTGGCTCCCCTTTATGCCAAAGTTATGGAAGCAGGTGGGTGGAGCTTGTGCTACTTGCAGGACTCTAAGTAGGTACTCACCTTCCAGAACCACCCCTGAACAAATAATGCAGAATGCCTGTTGTTGTACTGTTTTTTGGACAAGATACTGATTAGAACCAAAAAATGCTTTCTGTTTCTTTGTCCTTGTGAAAGGTCAGAAGTATGAAAATAAAAGATGTATGGGAAATAAAAGAGGCTACTAATTCACAGTGAAAAATATTTTTTTTAGTTTGAGATGCTTAATAGACTCTGATATATGCAGTTGGGTATATATTTTTTCTATTAAAGAAATTTAGAATGATATGTGTGTGTATGTGTGTGCATGTATTATTTTATTATTTTTTTCTTTTTGGTCTTCTTTGGGGTTTTTTTCTTTCTTTCTTTCCTTCTTTTTTCTTTCATTTTTTCTTTCTTTCTTTCTCCACCTTTCTTTTTTTTTCTTTAGAAGTCACTGTTTTTGAACCGGAAAGTTAAGACTCATTGGATGATCCTAAATGCATAGATAAGGATAGAGAACATAGAAATTTGGTGCAGGGATCACCTAAAGACCTATCAGTTACAGATGATTTTCATAGACTATCTATTAACATTCCATAGAAAGAGTTCAGCCAATATTCCTGAAAAACACACTACTTTTGCCCATCTTTTCTTTTTTTTTTTTTACAGTTGAGATGATTGGAGCTCTGAGAAGTTAAGAACTTGGCCTAGCTTTGTTTGCACAGCAAGTTAACAGCTTAGGCAAAAGTTGGCTCTTAGTTCATTCAGCATTCATTCAACACCTATTAGTAAACATTTACTATGTCCAGGAACTGTGTGCATTAATTTGTTTTTTACCTCAAACTAACTTTAGGAAAGAAAAAAAATGTGTCTTAAAACCATGAAGGAATCTGTTTTCTTTATCTGTCATTTCCCCCTCGTTTTTTAAGTTTTTTTTTCCATATTAGTGATCTACAGAACATTGTACTAGGCTTAGAGTGGAAAGAACATTTTAGGCTGCAATGATAAAAAAAAAAGTGACTTTAACCAAAGTTCCTCAAATTTTTATGAGAAGGTGCTGCTTTACGTTTCCTGATTTTTGTTTTGTTTTTAAAGTGGGGCCGAAAGTGAAAATTCTACTGAAGGGAATTCCCATTTTTTAGTATGACCCACAGTACGAAATACATTTTACATTATAACCCAGCTTAGATGTGTGTGTATATGTGTGTTTATACAGATATAATTAAAACATGAAATGTTTTGTGAAAGAATACTCTTGTATAATGTAATGAAAACAAATTTTATATCATATATGACATTATTAATATTTAATATTTAAACACTACAAGATGTGTCACACTGCCCATTCTCTTTTATTTCTATTTTAAAAATAAAAATAAACAAACCTCAACAAACCTCATAACTTAACCAAAGCAATTTGTGCAAATGTTACAATTCTCTATTCAATTTTGCCTGTGAAAATACCGAAAGCTCAGGTGGCCAGTAAATTTTGTCTGGCTTAGCCCTTGAACTTAGATGGAGTCATTTACCATTTAAATGCAGAGGTACAATAGGAAACCCCATTTTCTCTTTAGACTTTAGATTTCCTGAAATGTAATCATGTGAGCAATGCTGAGTATGACTTAACCTCCCTGAACTTTCATCACACATGTTAAATGAGGGGTAGGCCTGCGTGACTCTCACGATCCATTCTAGCTTCAAAGGTTTGTGAAACCTGGGTACCTGTAAAAACAAAGTCTTCTCAAACATATTCTATGCATAAACTACGAATTTTTAGAACCACAAATGTATTCCACTTGAAGCTTCTCTAAAATGTTGACAGATGTGAAAGTGAGCATTATCAAATGCTTAGTTTTACATTTGCATTCAGATCTGTTGTTTCAATGGGGGCATTTTTATAAAATAAAAATATGTTACTGCTGTTCTTGGAATTCTGGTTCTGCAGTGAATTTAATTAGCTAAAGCACTGTATGTACTTATGTGCACGTTGGTTGTGGGGAGGCTTAGCCATTGTTGGGTTTAGGGTAGCCCAGGGAGAGAGAGGTCCAGTGTTTCATTGTCATAATATTGTAACAGCAGCATCTCTAGTTTTGTGAGGGAATTACAGTGGCAGCAATGCCAGCACCAATGTGCATTACACATATTCCTCAGAGGCAGGGGGATGGCATTTCAGTTAAATTTAGTAAAAGTAATCTGGGTAATAGCCTGAAGTGAAATTATATTTATTAGTAATGTAGCTCACTTGTCAAAGAGGTGAATTGTTTTTATATTTTCTCCATATGTGGCGGTGTGAACATTCAAGTCCTTGTGTTAGAAAAACAAGTGAATCTACCGAGAGGTAGCATTTAGGGGCATGGACCTCATGTGGAATTAGTATAGAGAATTCAACAGTCAGTGAGGGGAAGAAGACTTTATGCCTTGAGCCCCAAAACAACTGAAATTTTTGTCAAATTAATTTTATATAGAATAAAGCCAATGTATTCATTCATAGTAAGAAATAGATTGCCCCGTGGTCTAGACTCTAGAATACGTGGTCTAAAATACTTACATGGGCATGCCCTGTGTGGAGTCTCACTGTTAGCAGCTTGCATGAGATCCCAACTGATAACTAGCAGGTTGCTGGGTGATGCGAGAATTCCAACAAGGGACATCGGTTATGTAAATGAAACATTTAATGCCAGAGGTCCAAGCAAGTCCATGTGTCCATCTTAGAAAAAGGAATCGGACTGCTCATAGCCTATTGGCTACACCTTTTTTTTACCTCTAGATAGCAATTGGATGCTGAGAAGAATATCATCGATCCTTTATAGCTGCTGTGAAGGGTAGAGATAATGCACACTTAGCACAATATCTGCTGCATTATAAAGATGCTCATAAAAGTAATAATTATTTTGGCCCTGGCCGGTTGGCTCAGCGGTAGAGCATCAGCCTGGCGTGCAGGGGACCCGGGTTCGATTCCCGGCCAGGGCACATAGGAGAAGCGCCCATTTGCTTCTCTACCCCCTCCCTCCTTCCTCTCTGTCTCTCTCTTCCCCTCCCGCAGCCAAGGCTCCATTGGAGCAAAGATGGCCCGGGCGCTGGGGATGGCTCCTTGGCCTCTGCCCCAGGCCCTAGAGTGGCTCTGGTCGCGGCAGAGCGACGCCCAGGAGGGGCAGAGCATCGCCCCCTGGTGGGCAGAGCATCGCCCCTGGTGGGTGTGCCGGGTGGATCCCGGTCGGGCGCATGCGGGAGTCTGTCTGTCTCTCCCCGTTTCCAGCTTAGGAAAAATACAAAAAAAAAAAAAAAAAGTAATAGTTATTTTAACCTTTGTGACAGGGTTTTTGTGTCTGACCAAGCTCTCATCTTGACTTCTGTATGACTTTGTTTTCCTATTACACAGAAAATAGTAATCATTGTTGATATTTGCATAAATTAGAGAAATTTGAAAAAATCAGAATTTGAAATATAAGGAAGCAGAAAACAATCAGAATAGCAAAAGAAAAAGAATTCAAAAAACTGAAGACAGTGTAAGAAGCTTCTGGGACAACTTCAAGCGTACCAACATTTGTATCATGGGGGTGCTGGAAGAAGAGAGAGAACAAAAATTGAAACTCTATTTGAAAAAATAATGATAGAAAACATCCTAACCTGGTGAAGGAAAAGACATACAAGTCCAGGAATCACAGACAGTCTTAAACAAGATGAACCCAAAGAAGCTCACACCAAGACGCATCAGAATTAAAATGCAAAAGTTTAAAGACAAAGACAGAATCTTAAAAGCAGCAAGAGAAAATTAGTTTAGTTATCTATAACGGAATTGCCATAAGACTGTCAATTGATTTCTCAACAGAAACTTTGCAGGCCAGAAGGGAGCGGCAAGAAATACTCAAAGTGATGAAAAGCAAGGACCTACAACTAAGATTACTCTCCCCAGCAAAGTTATCATTTAGAATCTAAGAGCTTCCCAAACAAGAAAGAGTTAAAAGAGTTTATCACCATCAAACCAGTATTACAAAAAAGTTAAAGGGTCTTCTTTAAGAAGAAGAAGGAAATGAAGAGATTAAAATATGAACAATAAAATGGCAATAAATACCTACCTATCAACAATTAAATCTAAGAAACAAAACAAATGAACAGACAACAGAAACAGACTCATGGATACAGAGAACATTTTACAGTTGCCAGATAGGAGGGATTTTGGGGGGGGGGGTGAAAGATGGAGGGATTAAGAAGTACAAATTGGTTGTTCCAGAATGGTCATGGGGTTGTTCCAGCAGAGGGAGTATAGTCAATAGTATTCCAATAACTAAGTATGGTGTCAGATGGGTATGAGATTTATCAGGATCGTCACTTAGTAAGTTTTATAATGTCTAATCACTGGACTGTATACCTGAAACTAATATAATATTATATGTCAACTGTAATTGAAAATTAAAAAATAATTAAAAATAAGTTTTTCATAATTTAATTCTACTTTCTCCCTCTCTGGTTAAAGAAAGGAACTAATACGAAATAAAATCTCAGGATTGTGTCTCCAAATCACACTAAGCCAGAGAGCTAAATAGCAGGCCAGAAATTATCTGTGAAAAATAAAAGACTGGTAGCCTCAATTTCAGATCTACAGAACAAGGAGGAAGGTGGGAAGGAGTTAGGGGAGGGTAGGAAGAGGTGGGGAATAGGAAAGAGGACAAGGGAGGTGTTTAGCTTTCATTTGCAAGCGTGATACCCGCTGCTTTGTTTATGAATTTGATGCTATTCATACAGTCTTTGCAATATTAATTTTTAATTTATGATGCTCATTAGGAGACACTTAAAACAGAACAATTATCATTTATCTTGATATATTATTTACTAGGACTGACTGTCATGGTTAGTGGCCCAGGATTAGTGAGAGGAGGCTCAAGGAGAGCTTCTAAAAGGTGCTGGGGTAACAGGGAAGGAGCTCTGGAAGCGGTCGCCAAAACCCAAGGCTCAAAGTTCTGATGTCAAAGTGAAAGCCACACAATCCCTAATCAAGACTCAGGAGGCCCCCTCCAAGAAAAGCCTGGAACAGGACTTAATGAACCTGCAGGATCATATTAATGAGACTCTCTGTTAAGCCACCAGCTCATCAATTATTCATCCAGCTGCATTCCTGATACTTTACTATCTTCCTCCTCTTTCAGCATTGGTGTGATTACTTTTTTTTAACCCTCCCTATCCTTACCTGGAGTGAAAACAAAGCCTTCTCTTCTATAGTGCCCTTTTCTTCCGCTCAAACCATCACCGTCCCTCAGTGCTCAGCAAGGATATCACACATGATGACAGAAGTCTACAAGAAGGGAGTCTAACTTCTGAGAGTCTCAGAGTCTCAGGGAATTAGGGCAGCCTTGAGTTTGTGCTTTCCTAATATTCAGGGCCTATCTTTGACAGTGTGCTCATCTGGCTGTGTTATAATTATCTATTTGTGTGTGACTCTTCCCCACTGGAGTGTGAATTCCTAGAGAATGGGGCTTAAATTTTACTTACTTTTGTATTTTCAATTCCCAGCATAATGCCTGCCACATAACAGACAGTCACCGAATGGGTAAATGAATGAATAAATGAATGAATTACGGGTATTCAATCATGCCTAATATTCAGTCCTGTCTATCTATAGTCAAACAGACTGTGAGGTAGAGGTCTGAGCACTGCCTGCATGTTTCACAGAAAAATAAACAAAACAGAACTTCTCATTTACTATCTGGGTTTGTGCAGAGGATGTGTTTGCAGGCTCGAGGCAAAGTACCTAAGTCTCATTCTGCTTAAAAATGTTAAGAAATTACTTATTAAAATTGGATAAATTGTGTCTTACTAGGACTGAGTGTCATGGTTAGATGACTGTCGTGGTCTAGATGACTTGAAAGTAAGAGAAAGATTATTGTGAGCTTTGACAATAAAGACCAATGAGGTTGGACTGAGTGAGCTTTGGAGTGGGAGAGAGGCCAAGGGCTGGGACTTATACCCTGAACCTGTTGTTTGGCTCACTCATTCAAGGTCAATCATGGAAATCCTCTCCTTCAGGAAGTGGAATGCCGTGATGCTGACCAAAGTCTTTACCTCATACAGTGAGAAGAATAGGAGAGGACTGAAAATGCTTCCTTTTTATCCTAGACAGGCAGGATGGTGGACAATAGAGGTGGCACTACCTGAAAGACAGATTGATAAAACAAAGAAAAGGCTGAGATAGGTGTGACACTCCATCCCCTAGTAACATCCTCGAGAGTTACAACTATTCAAATACAGTATCCCTGGTTTTTAGAAAGCTATGTTATGCCACGTTGTTCTTACTGAAGACTTACATTAGTATTTGTTTTTGATGATGGCAAAAAATCTGAAAAAAAATTTTGCTTTTATATATATATACAGCTAGTGCTCGACTTACAACCACGATTGGTTCCAACAGACCGGTCTCAACACGATTTGGTCGTAAGTTGAGTAGGCTATATGTACAGTACTGTAAAATAATGTTATAAAAATCTTTAAGTCATATTTTATCATAATTTTCTTTCATTATTGTTATATATCATAATTTTCTTTGTTCATTTTATGCCATTTATATCATCTCTACACCATTTTGTTTCTTATTTTTACACTTCTCAGGTTTAAGTAAAACACTGCATTACCAGTACAACTGGTTTAATATTTGCAAAGACAATTTCCTCTTGGTACACATCTTGGGAGGGGTTTGATGAAAAATATCCAAGACACAAAACACAAATTGCTGTACCGAGTCTGGGATAACAGTTGAAATGGTGCACACGGAGATGGTAGTGCTGCCGGAAGCTGGTCCGCACTGCTGTACACCCAGCTGGGCAACGCTTGCGCTGCCAGACGCGGAGCAGTTGTGGCTAGCGATTGTGGTCGTAAAGTCAAATGGTTGTAAGTTGCAGAGGTCGTAAATCGATCAATATTTGTATTAAAAAAGCAAAAATAGTGTCCAGCATTTACTTTGCAGTGAGTCATAATGGAGAAAGCCCACACCCTGAGAGGTGACCGTGATACCACCAAGCTCCTTCCCCAGGATCTACTCTCAACATCTCCGCATCAAATTGCCGAAGCTTTGAGCTGTGTCTGTGAGCATCTGTGCTTTATCTCAATTTAGTCTGTGTGTGTGTTAGCAAGATATGTCCTAAGGTGATTGCTTTTTCACTTTACTCCATTTTGACCTGTTGAAAGTTTCACAGCAACACTCTCTTTTAGACAGTGGGGGGAACCTGTGCTAAAGAAAAGCAAAGGTCAAATTCCCAGAAAGAGTAAAAAAAAAAAAAAGAGAATACATAGATAATAAATCTTCAGCTTTGCAAAGATTTGCAGTAGACTGTAAAGCCAAAGGCAATTACGGATTCTAATTTGTCACATTTCAACTTGAGGCAATTCTACAGAATTTTATTTAGGGAAATATTTCTATCAGATGTCTCCATCAGCTTCTATGTTGGCTCTTGCTATCAGTGTGTCAGGACGAGAATGGGTTATAGATCTGTTCAAGCTACTGTTCTTCTTCCTCCTGGGGGCCCCTGGATGAGCCAGGGCTACTGGGGCCCTCAGACTGGTTGTCCTGGGCTAAAGAGAAGAGCCTTACCCATGTAGTCTTATTTCATGGATTTGAAGATAAACATTTTCCCCATCATGTAACATCTCTGAAGTCTCCCCATTAATATTGTACAATTGCTTTTGGCCAGGTAGCAGTGATATAGTAGTTGTCATTACCTGCACATAGCTGGACTAAATTTGGTGGCAGCTGTTCACATTGCCCTAACTTTATTTATTTATTTATTTATTTATTTATTTATTTATTTATTTATTTAGAGATACAGAGACAGAGAGAGGGACAGATAGGAAGGGAGAAAGATGAGAAGCATAAGTTCTTTGTTGTGACACCTTAGTTGTTCATTGATTGCTTTCTCATATGTGCCTTAACTGAGGGCCTCCAGCCAAGCCAGAGACTTTTGGCTCAAGCCAAGTCCATGGGCTTCAAACCAGCAACCTTTGGGCTCAAGGCAGCAAACATAGGATCATGTCTATGATCCCACAGTTAAGCCAGCAACCCCGCGCTCAAGCTGGTGAGTTCGTGCTCAAGCCAATGACCTCGGGGTTTTGAACCTGGGTTCTCTGTGTCTCAGGCTGACACTCTATCTGCTGTGCCACCACCTGGCCAGGTACATTGTCCTAACTTTAATTGACTGATATACATTACTGTACTATAAGTATTGTGTTGAGTTTCCCTTAAAGTGTCTTCAATGCAATACAATTATGATTCAGCGTTGAAGCACAGAAGTTATTGTGCGCACAGAGAAGCATGCAAACAGAGCAGTGGGTATATGATCTTGATGAAGCAAAAGATGTCACAGAAGGATGAGAAGTCATATACTTGAGGAGTCCGAGGAAAGGAAGTTTCCCCTCCACAGATGAAGACTCCTAGATGCCAAGCTCTGCCATGAAAAGTGGGAGAAATTATATATTTTTCCTTAATGGTATATAAAATGATGGTGTATATTTTAGTGGTGAGATTTTCACTTTCTAACCATTTTCTGTGTGATCCATGATATGAACCACATCAAGAAACATGGCATTAATTAAGCTCCTGGATTTTTGTTTTTCCCTTAGTGAAGCTTTCTAGTAAAGAAATAATTTCTGTTCAACTTAAAAAAATTAAAATTATTAGAATGAAAGTGTTGATTATATTTTAAAAGAAAAAATTGGGGTTAATATAACTTTTGTTGCTTGTTAACTTCTACCACATTTCAGTGTAACTTTACATGCTAAGGATATAATCAAACTTGTGTCCTTGAAGCAGGTTAGACTCTGGCAATTTACATAAACAATGGGCAATGGGTCCAGCATTGTCATTCTCGTTGGGAGCAGTGAGAAGCACTCTGAGAGTGAGAGGTAACAAGTTCTTTCTTTATTATTTGTGATATTCATATTCCATACTCCACACTCAGTGCATGTGATTAGTAAGGACACTAGCTTTCTCATTTTGGGAGACGTTGCTGGACGCTGGCATCCAACATCATTGGCCTCTTCACCAAAACAAAGCACGTCATTCTGAAAATACAACTGCAGGGTATGAATCGGTAAATCAAATAATTATATGTAGAAAAGACCTGGAGATAATTTAGTTCAATTCTTTCATTTTACAAGTGAGTAATCTAAGGTCCAAGTGAGACGGCCACCTGGGATCTCACAGCTGCTTCGCGGCAGTAACTGGGACTGCTGGCCCTGGTGGTGTGTCCTGCCACCACCAGACACATGGGTCTCACAAGGTAAATTTGCACAAAAACAAAATGCAGAACTTTTGTGTATTTTGGTTATGTATAAATCTTTATTAGATTTAATTCTCTTAAATCTTTGTCCTATTAGCATTGATGAACATAGATTGAAAATTTGTTTCTGGTTAGGGACTTAATCCTGGATTTAAAAGGATACTTTTCTACCCAGAAGTTTTTCTTTATAAGTGATTGTAACCTCTGTGATTTTCATTCTCCCACCTCTAATCTTGTTTTTTGTTTTCCCAGTGAAAAATGTAAACCTGGAAAAATGCTACAACCTCTCTTAGGTTTTAAAAAGGCATCAACATTATTCTAACCAAGAGGATAGAGATGGGAAGAGGAGGTAGCAAAAGTCATTTCCTTTCCCTCTTTCTCCACTTCCTCCTGTGGAATTGACAATACAGTTTACAGGGGCCTATTAATCTGATAAATACATTCTGAATAGAATGACTGGTCCTACTGATTTTGGGATATGACATTTTAAGGGCTTATGAAAAACAGCAGAGAGGGCTTGCCAATATATTTTAGTATACAACAAAATGAGGTCGACCCTGTTTCTTTTTCTTTATGTTTTGCTGCAGATTGAGGTTTTAACATCAAAATTGAAAAGAATTTATTTATAGTGCAGTGTGTTTTTGTATGTTGGTGTCATGATATAACACATGTGTTTACATGCACAGACATACAAACCTATGAATTTAACATGACATAGATTTTTATTCTCTCATATGGATCCTAAAGTATAAAAAGACTGTTTCCTGCTATCCTCATAAAAATCTGTGTTAAGCATCTCTCTTTTCTATATAGAACCTTACTTCCCTTGCATAGTTTTCCTAAGACTTAAATTCATCTTGGTTGTGTAGTTTCTCTAGAGCAAGGATCAAATATTCTTTCAAATAAGAAAATGAAAGTGAAAAAGTCTTAAAAATAAAATAAACAGAGGGAAGAAGGAAAAAGAAACTATTTTTAATATTCAAAAAGAGGAGAATGATAAAATAACACTGGAGAACAATTTTTTTAATTTTCTGTTGCATGAGGTTTTAGAACTGTTTCTATATATTTCTACATCGCTGATTACAAATCTGAAATCCGATTTTGGGTGCATGCTCTAGTTTTTATGCAATTTTAATTTCTTTTTGTTACAGTTAATGGCATGCATTGGTTTTTAAATTGGAGTTAAAGGGCAATGACTCTTGGATTGAATGTAACCACAAGGCAATTAATGTTTTACAACATCACTTTTACATAATTATAGTTGTTTTTAAATGTTAAAAATTATTATCTGATAAAAACACCCTCTTATTTTGTTTTAAGATTGAATCATGGCTTCTTTGAGTAGGTGTAAATGTAAGGATAGTCCTGACACCTTCTGTTATATATGTGGCTGTTACACACTTCAACGTCAAAGGCATAATATTTCATCATTTGTGGCATGTGCATATATTGCCTATTTTCAAGTTCCCCTTGGTGATCAAGACAAGAATTGGGCTCCTCATATTGTGTGTCATAATTGTGAGAAAATGCTTCATGATTGGACAAAAGGAAAACGCAAAGGAATACCTTTTGGTATTCCTAAGGTTTGGCATGAATCTAAGGACTACAGCAGTGACTGTTATTTCTGTCTGATCCATACAAAGGGCATTCGCAAGAAAAAAAAGGCATATGATCACATATCCTAATATTCCTTCAGCAATACGGCCTATCCCACACTCTGAGACACTCCTGGTTCCAGTTTTCAATGGTTTTATTTCTTCTAAGGATGAAGAAAGTGAACATGGTGATCAAGTGTATTTTGATAAGATGCATGAGGAAATGGTTGTAGAATCTGAAGGGTCTTCTTCTGATGCCAAGCAGTCATTAACCCCTCAGCAGTTTAGCCAACCCGAATTGAATGACTTAGTAAGAGATTTGGGCTGATCAAAGAAAGCAGCTGAGTTGTTAGTCTCTGGGCTTCAAAAAAGGAATGTACTTCCCGGTCAGCTAAAGTATCCCATTTCAGGAAGTGTGAACAAATTTTTGTGGACTTTTTTTCCTAAGACAAACACTTTGTTTACTGTCATGATATCAGTAGTCTTCTCAGCCAGCTAGGTGTTATCACTTACAGTCCAACAGAACGGTGGCTATTTCTTGACAGCTCTTAAACGGAATCTGAAATGTGTTCTCCTATACAATGGTAATGTTTATGCAGTGCTTCCAATTAGTTATTCAACTCATCTGCGAGAAGATTATAATGACATAAAACTTGTCCTTGACTTTCTGAAGTATGAGGAGCATAACTGGATCATTTGTATGGATCTTAAAATGGTAAGTTTCCTGCTAGGACAACACAGAGGTTTCACGAAGTATCCTTGCTTTCTGTGTTTGTGGGACAGCTGAGCTCAGGAGAAACACTGGACACAGAAGGAGTGGCCAAAACATGAAGCTCTGGAAGTAGGGATGCAAAATATTGTGAATGAGCCTGTAGTTAATTGAGACAGGATCATTTCCCCCCCACTTCACATCAAACTTGGCTTAGCCCTGGCTGGTTGGCTTAGCGGAAGAGTGTCGGCCTGGCATGCAGGAGTCCCAGGTTCGATTCCCAGCCAGGGCACACAGGAGAAGCACCATCTGCTTCTCCACCCCTTCCCCTCTACTTCCTCTCTGTCTCTCTCTTCTCCTCCCGCAGCCAAGGCTCCATTGGAGCAAAGATGGCCCGGGCGCTGGGGATGGCTCTGTGGCCTCTGCCTCAGGCGCTAGAATGGCTCTGGATGCAACAGAGTGACGCCCCAGAGGGGCAGAACATCGCTCCATGGTGGGCGTGCCAGGTGGATCCCGGTCGGGCGCATGCGGGAGTCTGTCTGACTGCATCCCCATTTCCAGCTTCAGAAAAATGAAAAAAACAAAAACAAAAAACAAACAAACAAAAAAAAACAACCCTTGGCTTAATGAAGCAGTTTGTTCAGGCTTTGAATAGAGAAAGTGAATGCTTTCAACATATTATTTCTGCTTTTCCTGCCTTGTCTTTAAAGAAGATAAAAGCAGGTGTATTCAATGGACCTCAAATTTGAACCCTCATACATGACGAAGAATTTGCCAAGAAGATGAAAAAGGAGGAGAAAGCAGCATGGCAGTTTTTTGTGGCAGTTACAAAGAACTTCCTTGGCAACAAAAAAGCAGAAAACTATGAAATTCTGGTTCAAAGGATGCTGTTCGCTTTCCGTGACATTGGATGTAACATGAGCGTTAAGATTCACTTCCCGAAGTCACCTTGATAAGTTTCCTGAAAATCTTGGAGCTGTTAGTGATGAGCAGACTACTGCTGGAGTATCAAACGAGTTTGTCTTCAACAAGTACATAAATGCAAGAGCTACAAATGCAAATTTTTGCCTGAATAGCATTTAAATAAGTTTTGTGCAAATTTTATGATTAAAATAAGAGTTTTGGCCCTGGCCGGTTGGCTCAGCGGTAGAGCGTCGGCCTGGTGTGCGGGGGACCCGGGTTCGATTCCCGGCCAGGGCACATAGGAGAAGCGCCCATTTGCTTCTCCATCCCCCCCCCTCCTTCCTCTCTGTCTCTCTCTTCCCCTCCCGCAGCGAGGCTCCATTGGAGCAAAGATGGCCCGGGCGCTGGGGATGGCTCCTTGGCCTCTGCTCCAGGCGCTAGAGTGGCTCTGGTCTCGGCAGAGCGACGCCCCGGAGGGGCAGAGCATCACCCCCTGGTGGGCAGAGTGTCGCCCCTGGTGGGCGTGCCGGGTGGATCCCGGTCGGGCGCATGCAGGAGTCTGTCTGACTGTCTCTCCCCGTTTCCAGCTTCAGAAAAATAAAAAAAAAAAGTGTTTTAATATGTTCTATTTTGAAATTGTAGACAAATTCTGCTGCAGTCATATCTTTTAGTGTGTTAGTGTATTTACTGCATTATATAAATTATTATATTTTCACAAAGATGATGCCAAGAAGACATTCTACTTCATTATGTTAAACTAAATGTTGAAAATTTTACAATGAGATGCAAACCTAAAATATTGAATTGCAAAAAAACTGTAGCTTACAGACAAAAACTAATGTCAGATTTGAGATCAGCACACTCGAATTAGATAAGAACAAGTGTTTTTGTGGATGCAACAAAAATTTTGTTCCCCAGTGTAATCTAAGGGCCTTTAAAAAAATCACGTCTGCGAATATGGTGCCTGGACAGTGACGCATGATGAGTAAGTATTATATGAAACCTATGACCTGAATCACTATCAAAAGAAACTATATATATAACACAAATGTTTCTCCTGACAATCTACAGAGGTAAGGTTATTGGAGTGAATAATTAATTCTGAAATAATGATTATATGCAAACTTCCATTCAAAATAGAAATACCTTATTTTTTACTCTACCTGTGACTACTCAACATGAGAAGTTTTGCTAACATTTTTCTTTAAAGCTTTTCTTATTGTTTAAAAAAATTCTTATTGTTTAAAAAAATCTTCAAGCCTTGGTCAGATAGTTCAGTGGGCAGAGCATTGTCCCAATACTCCAAATTGTGGTTCAATCCTTAGGGCACATACAGGAACAGAGAGATGTCTCTGTCTCTGTTTCTCTCTCTCTCTCTCAAATTAATCAATAAATTTAAAAAATAATAAAGAAATTAAAAAATCTTAAGAAAATAATTAAAAGCACATGGGAAGCAGTGCTGAGCCATGGAATAAACCTGCACCTAGAGGTGAGATGTGCTGTCCAATCCCTGACAGGAATTTATAGGGTACTTTACAAAACCATTGCCCAAGGTGGGTGGTCCTGGCTCTGTGTGCCCCAAACTGCAAAGTGGCTGCCTAAGCTCATTGCTGTTATTATATTACTCTTAGCTTTAACATTTTGTGGTTCACTTGCTTATCTTGCATCATAAAACCTCTAGAAGTTTTAGCTTGAATGAGGTAAGAAATAGCCATTAGATCATAAGAATGCATTTTAGTTAAAAATGTGAAATTTCTTTACTCTAAAAAAAAGTTCTCTGGCCTCAATTACCAGCATATGCACCTGCTAAGAAATCAAATTTGTCAACTCTTATTTCCAATCGTTCACAGGGCATCATATTTTCAAAATGCCACTTGTAATCATACCCTCTTGATATGGTGATGCATCGAAATTGAATGTCTGCCTAGGTTTTCTTCTCTTGGCCCTCATGTCTTAGCCATTTAAAGAACAATGCTTTTGAGTAACAGAGTTACTCTTTCCTCCTCATTTTTTTTCTTACAAAATTCAGTTTCCTGGGTAGCTTCTGGGGGGGAAATTCAATCACCGGATGTACTGTAGAAGAGGGCACCATGCTACTTTTAATATTAGCTTCTTTTAATCTAGGTAAGGTCCTCGAACTTTTCTGATTTTTGCCTAGGGAGAACTTTCCCCTTATTTTTAACATATCCTTTTGTCTGGTTGGCCAGTAATTGACTTTGTCCCTTTTTCATTTATTTCCCTGTCTCCTGGTTGTAGCATCTTCTCCCCAGAGTCTCAGGTTAGAAGTTTTCCCTTTTGTGAAACCATGACAGGTGCCTAATTGAATGATGAATGTCCCTTTATTACTCTGTAATTGAACTGCCAGCTTTTTGATTGGTTTGTAGAGATGCTCCCCCCCCATCAGGCACTGCAGGGGGCTTCGTAGTTGGCAGTCTGGTCCTACACTCCATCTGTCTAATCCCATCTAGCCCCCACTTGCTTTTTGGGGGGTGGTGATAGAGGTAGGGAATGAGGGGGAGGGGAGTCATAATAAATTATGCTAATTTTATGTGGCTCTGACAATGAGAAGATCGTATTGTTCCGTGCATCTTAGGGGTAAATGCTTCAAGACATTTTGTCGTCATGGGTGCCTAGCTTGACAGGCCCAGGATGAAGATTAATGGGCCTCACCTGAGTGACAGAACAGGGGATTGTGGGGAAGAGAGGGTCATTCATCATACTCTGACAGGTGTCATTCAATCCGACAGCAGCTCCACCGTCACTGGGCGAGCAGTTCCATTTTTCTGCCAGTTAAGCAAGGACTTTAATAACATCCCCAGAATTAAAACTCATTCTTTGTAGCAGGTCTGACAGCTGAAAATAAGAAAATCAATTCTTCACATGTTATAGCACAGTTACCTGACTGGGGCTTTGACTGTAATTTAGTCTTTGGGTTAAATTTCAAGCAAAGAGCTTTTTGTAAGACATCATTTATTAAAATTTATCCATAGTGCAAACTTTGGTGGTGGTGTTATTTTGGGCACATTAAAGAGTCAGACTTTCATACATAGTGCGCTTTTCCTCACTGCATGCTGAAAGACATGTCCACGGTAGCTAGGTGTCTCTTGCTTTGTCCTCATTAGCAATGTTTACAGCTTCTCTCTTCATTAATATTGATCCCCTCCCCAACTACTGGCAACAACAAGACAGACACTAATTTGAAACATTTGGTATCATTAAACTGTTTGGATTTCAGGTTTCAGAGATCTTGGAAGGCAGATAAGATGGTTCAAAGGTAAGGCGGAGAGTTCAAATTTGGTGCTATCAGGTTGACCTGATGAATAATGACACTCTTGGTTGGAGAGGATGGCAAACGGCAAAACATGGCTCTGGATTCCTTTCATCTCTCTTCTCACCTGGAGGAGGCATGTGTTTCAGCATCTCCCTGAAGCTGGCTCTGTCCGAGCCTGTCGCTGGTTTTGACCAATGGAATGTAGTGAGGCTATGTCACTTTCTACTGAGCTCAAGAGATCAGGATCTTCTATCTTTACTCCTTGTGGAAGCTAGCCACCTGGTAAGATGTGGGCTTGCCATGCTATGAGAAAGCCCATGCGGGCTACATGGAGAAAGGCTCTGCAGAAGTGAATTGAGGCACCAGTGAATTGAGGAAAGCATTTTTGGAACTTCCAGCCTTTCTCAGCTGGATGCAGCCACATGGGGGTCATCATGGATGTTTTGACCCTGGCTGATGCTATATGGAACAGAACTACGTACTGAGTACAGCCCACATTTCTGGGCGACAGAATTGCAAACAAATAAAACGGTTGTAGTTTGAAACCATTAATCTGGGGGTGGGGGGGGTAGTTTGTTACACAGCAATGGATCACTGAAACAAGGCCGGGGAGATAACGGGAACATCGTGTGAGGGACTCAGGGACACAGCTGTTTCTTATAACATAGATGTAGAAATGTCTTAGGTTTTGGGGTACCATCCTTTCCCTCAAAAGCTCCCTGGATTGAATACTTTTGCCTTCTCAGATCATACGTTCTACCTACAATCCTCTTTCTCTCACATATGATAAAACAGTTTCTCAAAAGTACATTTTATTTTAGGTTGAGAGAAGGTATGTCTTTGGCCAATAGGACTTGCTAAATTTATTTTTATTTTTCTCAGTTCCATTACTCTCATTTTATACCATGAGGGTCAAAAAAGGCATCTGTGAAAAGTGAATTCTGAAATTGGGATATTAAACCATGGTATTACACTAAGTTTGATAAAAGGTCTGTAAACTGTGTACATGGATGAAATGAACCAGATTACTGATCATGTCACAGGGTGCTATATAAAAAAAGTATATATGAATAAGATAATTATTTTCTTGTGAATTATCTAATTTGATTTTCAACAGTAATCAGATAAACTAAAGACTTTGGTCTAATAAACTATTGGGGCATCAAAACATAAAATTGTTTAATCTCTGTTGCATTAGATTTCTGAGTAGTAATCTTTGAAAGAACTGGGATGAAAATGTGATGTGAGAGATAGCTATTTGTTTGAAGAGAAACTTTATAAAGGCACATGCTACAAGCACATTGAGAAGATGCCATAACTGTGCTAGATTTTCCAAATCTACAAATCATGGATATTTGACACATCTAAACAGAGGAACACCTAAAGCTTAGGAAGAAGAGAAGAATTAATGGGGCAATAGAATCTTGAGAAAGGTATTGAGCCCATGGTTAATTCCAGGCGATAAAACAAAGTAAAGGTCACCAAGGCAATTTTTATTATAATAATTTATACAATAGAGCTTTCCCTTTCCTTAAGACCATCCTTCAAAAGTCAGAATTGGGCTCATGATACAGTGTTTTTGAAACCAGCTGGAATGACTTGCTTGAAGAGTCTTAAAAATAGACTATGAGGGCTGAAAATTTGCTGTGACCTTGAGTGGATTGTCTGCATTGGCCTTGCCTTCTTCAGAGTTCCTACTGTCCTTAATTTTAAATTGCCCTGCAAACTCACGTCTGTTCATAGTCAATGTCTCTTGATCCCTATACACATGCTTTCTAGCATGGTGATTTGAAAGCATCTTCTTAGCATCTGCCATGTTCCTTTCCCACCCCTTATATTTGATTTTGCTACTCAATTTTAACACTGATGTCATAAAGAGATATCCGCTCTGATACCCCACCCTTAGAATAAGCAGTGGATCATCTAAGGTTTATGAGGAAAAACCAAGAATTAATTACAAAAACAAACTTTTGGTATCTAGAATGGTCAGCTCATTTTAGAGCACATGGGTGATGCTCCAATACAAAGTTACTGTATTAATTAATAGCTCATAACTAGCAGAGAGCCCAGCACATAGCAAGTGCTCAAGAAATTATTGTGAATAAATATTAACAAACCAATCCATAATTATTAATGGTTAACTGCCCATACAGGCAGGAGTTTATATCATATGGAAAAAAAGCACTTGCTAACTTTTAAAAGTTGTTGTTGAGACTAGCAAGGCAGTTTTGTGTATGTACTATAGCTGAAAGGTAGAAAGATTCGTTGATTTTAATCCATTGCTCTGAATCTAAGAACTTTTTTTTTATTGCAACCCAACTCTACCATCCAAATAAGTGTTTGGAGGTAGAACTTTGAATTAAGAGTCAGAAAACTTGAATTCTGATAATTTAGGCTTTGTCACTTAGGAGGTAACTTTGGGCAATTTACTTTACATCTTTAAACACCATTTTTCCTACTTATAAAATTGAATAAATCTTTAGTTCTTTTCCCTAACATTTGTTTTATGAGGATCAACTTACATGACATATAAGCAGTTAATAAATCTTAAGTTAACCTTATACTTACCAACCTCACCATCCTGCTGCCCCCCGAATGACTTAAAACTTATTTAAACATTTTCATATAGTGACTGTAACTCCAAACATTTTATATATGTAAATATATATGTATATATACTTCTCACAAAAATTAGGGGATATTTCAAAATGAATATGAAGCCATAAAATATCCCCTAATTTTTGTGAGCAGTATATATAACCTTTAAGATAGTCCTCTGAGATTTTCTGATGTATATAAGTAATTGTATCAAACTTAGCTTATTTTTTCATCTAGACAAACTTTTGGCAGAAACAGCGCTTCCCTGGCATCTTTACATATAGCCCAAATGCTTCTCCACCATAGAAAACAGAACTATATCCTTCAGGTTTGGAAGTGATATAGCACAGTGTTTGTGGAAGTAGATCTTTACGAAAAAAGTCAGCATTTCTCAAAAAACAAAAGATGAAGGAGAGGAAATGGAAGAATGAGAAAAAAGGACAAAGGAAGAGAACAGGCACCCCCCACATCAAAGGTGAAGACTGCATGAAATGTGACTGATTTTTGAGCAGAACTCAAAACCTGGGGATGATATGTGGTAATGCTGAAACCACAAACATTCTGATAGCCTCCTTTTTTGCTGGGTGGGAGAGGGTAAATTCCTACCAACCCTAAAGATCAATCAGGCCAACAGCACTGGTGTGACAGCTCCTACTTTGTACTATGACATGCAGTTTCCAGTCAGTCGGGGAAGCTACAGTCGGAGGAGCAGCATTCCAGTGGGTGGGTCTGATGTCAGGGAGGTGGATTCCATCCGACTTACAGCTGCACCAAAGGCTGACTTTGGCAGCAATTCCTGGGCTATAATTTTATAAACGGTCTTTTCTTTCCAGACTTCCAATGTGAATTTAGACCTCAGCAAAGATTCCGTCTCACATCTTTTTTTTGTGTGTCATCACATTCTAATCCGATGACAAACAGTTGGTCTGAGATTTCAGTATATTACTATATTAGTGCAATTTATGTCCTGTGTGGAAGTTGATGATGTGTAAAGACTATATTGTGGACTTGCCTGGATTCTAATCCAGCACCTAAAGGAATAGTGTTGCTTTTGTAGATCACAATGGCGCTTTATTAGAAAATCAAATGGTTAGTTTGTGGTGATGGCTTGCCAGGAGACATTGGCAGCAACGTTAATTACATTTCCCCCAAAGTGGGCCAAAGCTCTGTAATTCACCTTTGAACAATCATCACTATAATTTAGCATCTAATTATACCATTTCTGCTTGATATTATTTATAGAAATGTTAAAATGTATATATATATGCTCTTTCTATTTTTGAATATGTCCATCTTTTTGTTTTGTTTTTTTTTCAATTATTTTATAAAGAGAAGATGAAAAGTCACGTTTTGGCTTCTGGTTCTCCACAGCATCTGATACAGGCGTCTGCCTGCACCAGGTTCCTGAAGTGAGTGGTTGAATAACTCAATCCAAAGCAGAGAATGGGCTTTCCTTCAGTGTTTTTATTGTATCTATATGCTCTTTCTTAAACAAGCAAGATATGTAAAATAGAGTGGATCCGGCCGAGAAAGGGAAAAGATGCCTAGTCACTCACAAGGCTGCTGCTGCCTCGCCAGTAGATAGCAGCTTGATTCTCCCCGCTTAGTAAGAGATGCAGTGCCGGATGGGAAACCAGTTAGCCAGGTGCACTCTCATTCCAAATTCCCTTCAGTTGCTTTGTTTTTTTTTTTAAAGAAATTTTCACAACTTGAAAACAGTGCGGTCTCCCAGCACATCCCAGAAGAAGTAGACCTGAAATAGATGAGTTCAAGAAGAACAGAAAGTAAATCAATTTCCATTTCACGAGCCCAAGTCTGCTCATTTTTGGAGAGGACAACTCATGCAGAAAGTAGTGCCAAATTACTCACGGTTAAAGACAATTTTAGAGAAAAGAAGACTGATCTCCCATGTTGTTATGCTCAGACTGTAGCTAAGTAGAGGTGCTTTAGATCTGGAGTGGGGTACCAGAGCAAGGACTTAATGTGTCAAGGGCTGAAGTCTCACTGCTTTTCTCTGGCTGGGCTGGTTGATGTCAAGAAGATGCCCTTCCTTGGGCAGCTGCCGGGTTCCTCTGCAGCACTGCACGGGTTTTGTTGTGTCTCCTTGTGGCTGGCCTTTTTATATTTGCTGAGGTAAAAGAGACCAAGCTATGTCACATATTTTATGAAGTAGATTCTTGACAGACTCAACTATTCACATGGTAGTTTCTGGTTTACAACTTCTCATTCTTTTTGTTATATCATCAGGTATTTTTCAAGCCACATTCTTTTTTGGCTGTGGGAGCATATAGGGTCAGAGAGGGACTACTTTTAAATTTTGTTGGGCTTTAATACTTTTTAAAGGGAAAAGAGTGGATGAATAGGGTTTTAATCACAAGACATGACTCAGTCTTCTCATGATTTTTTTTTTAGTAGGCAGATGTTGACTTCTTAGCCTATTTCTTTCCTTTTATTTAGAATAAAAGTCAGCGGAATATCATTAAAAATGGCATGTGATAATAGTATCTTTCTTCATCTGTGTATATTAGTTTTCTATCAGGTAGAGTTTGCCTTCATAAAGATATTTTATGAAAAAAATCTTCTTTTTTTTTTTTTTTTTTTTTTTCATTTTTTCTGAAGCTGGAAACAGGGAGAGACAGTCAGACAGACTCCCGCATGCGCCTGACCGGGATCCACCCGGCACGCCCACCATGGGGCGACGCTCTGCCCACCAGGGGGCGATGCTCTGCCCATCCTGGGCGTCGCCATGTTGCGACCAGAGCCACTCTAGCGCCTGAGGCAGAGGCCACAGAGCCATCCCCAGCGCCCGGGCCATCTTTGCTCCAATGGAGCCTTGGCTGCAGGAGGGGAAGAGAGAGACAGAGAGGAAAGCGCGGCGGAGGGGTGGAGAAGCAAATGGGCGCTTCTCCTGTGTGCCCTGGCCGGAATCGAACCCGGGTCCTCCGCACACTAGGCCGACGCTCTACCGCTGAGCCAACCGGCCAGGGCGAAAAAAATCTTCTTTTAACTGAAGGAAGTTAAATGGTAAAGCTTCAGACCAGCACTGTTCAAGAGATATGTAACATGAGTCATATAGATCATTTAAAATTTTCTAGTAGCCACTTTAAAAAAAGAAGAGCATTAAAATCATGTTAAAAGTACATTTTATATCATTCAATATATCCAAAATATTATTTCAATATGTAATCATAAAAAAGTTACTAATGGGATTTTTTACATTCTTTTTTTTTTTTATACCATGTCTTAGAACTCTAAAGTATACAATACATCTCAATTTGAACTAGCTACATTTCAAGTACTCAGTCGTCCCATGTGGCTAATGGCTACTGTATTAGATGGCACAGACCTGGACCAAACATTGCTACCTCAATGTTTCTGAGATTTTAGAGTATTCAGGAACAATATAGCATATAAATGTTTTATATTTTATTTGAATACTCTTTGTTTGTCAAGACACAAACTAAGTGTGTATTAAGCAGTATTTTTTCTTAGTCAACTTTATAAATGACATGGTTGCCAGTAATCCATAGTGAAACAATAAATATTAGGCCATTATTCCTTATTTTTTAAATTTATTTTTAATCACTTTTTATTTTTAAATTACAATTGACATATAATATTATACTAGTTTCAGGTGTATAACCCTGAGATTAAATATTATATGACTTACTAAGTGATCATCCCAATAAGTCTCATATTCATCTGACAACATATATAGTTACATATAGTTATTAGAATATTATTGACTATATTCCCTATGCTATAATTTACATCCCTATGGCTATCCTATAGCAACCAATTTGTACTTCTTAATCCCTTCACCTTTTTCACTGGTTTCTCCCAATCCCTCTCTCATCTGGTAAACATCAAAATGTTCTCTGTATCCATGAAATTCATTTTTGATTGATATGTATTTATTGCTATTTTATTTTTCTTATTTTTTATCTTTTTTCCTCTTCTTCTTAAAGGAGACCCTTTAACATTTCATGTAATACTGATCTGGAACAGTGTGTTTAGGAAAGCTTCCCTGAGGAGGTGATAATTGAGCCATTTGGAGGTTGTTTAAAAGTTAACAAGATGAAGAGGAGAGGAAACTATGGTTCAGGCAGAAGGAAAACCATGCATGAGTATCTCAGGCTCAAGAAAATGAAAGAAGGTCTCCGGGTGTTGAGTAGAATCTGGAGACATGTAGTGCAAGTAAAGGATGAAGAGCCCTGGCTGGGTAGCTTGCTTGGTTAGCACATCGTCCCAAAATACAGAGATTGCCAGTTCAATCCCCAGTCAGGGCTCATACAGGAACAGATAGATGTTCCTGCATATCTCTCTCTCTCTCTCTCTCTCTTTCTCTCTTCCTTTTTCTCTTGCTGAAATCAATAAATAAAAATTAAAAAAAGAGAAAGAAACAAGAAGGGAGAGAGAGGAGACACACCATCAAAGGGCTTTATAAAAGTTTTTATTTCATCTTAAGAGGAATGGGAAGCCATTGAGCATAGTGTACATGAGGGCTTGGGTATGTAAGGTAGCGAGGATGGGGTAGAGAATTAATTTTGTAAGTGAACTTCTCAAAGACTTTCCTGGCTCTGAATGCAGAAGGCATCAGAAGGACGAGATAGGATACAAGTAGATGTGTTAGGATGCCACTGAGTGTCCATGTGGGAGCTGATGGTTGTGTGACCCATAGGAAGACCTCAATAAATCGTGGAATTGTTAGTCATTTCATAAGGTAGAGGATAGACTTGTGTTGTTGGAAATCCTAAACTTCTTTTGGATTTTTGCAGCTTCTTTGCTGTTTCAGGAGCAAATAGGCACCTGTGAAGGCATAGACTTGGGACAGAGAGAAGCAGAGGCACTACCTGTGCATATCAGTGCCACTTGGCTGGCACCTGTACTTGTTTTTAAAGTTTGTAACTTGAACCCAAAGCACTGTTTTTTTTTAATTTAGTGCTGCCCACTGCTGAGTGGCCATAACCACCACTGAGAATTGGATAGAAGCGATGGAGTGACTTGAATCAATCCAGGAGTGGAAAGAGGAGAGTTAGCATAAAGTTTCTCCCCCTTGATCTCTAATCTCTGTTTTTCTAAGGTCCTTAGGAATTAAAATAGCTGCCTTATTTGAACCTTCTACTATAGATAGTGAGTCACCAGACACATCAGGCTATTTCTGAATCTTGAGATCCACTCTGCCCCTAACACCATCCTCTTACTTACCTCCTTTCTTTCAGTGACGTAATACTTTTTAGAATCTAAATCAGCTCATGAAGCACTTGCTCCAGAAGGTCTTCTCCAACCAGCTGACTCCGCCCAGACTGGGGGTTGCCTGTCCTGTGTGTTCCCAGAGTTCCCTCTACTTAACTCTTTTTTTTATGATTTTAATTTATTGTGTTTACATAGATTCAAGTGTCCCAACAAATATATCTCCCCCCACCCCCGTGTTCCCCTTGCTCCCCCTTTTCTCCCTCCCCCCATTGCCTTTCCCCCCTTCCCTCCAGGATTTGCTGTCCTGTTCTCTATAATGCTGTGTTATGTATATATAATTTCACTAATCTCTTTCCCTTCTCTGATCCCATCTTCTCTTCCACTTTTCCTCTGGTCCCTTTGATCCCGCCTCTGCCTCTGTTCCGTTCCTCAGTTCACATTGTTCATTGAATTCCTCGAATGAGTGAGGTCATATGATATTTTTCTTTCTCTGCCTGGCTTATTTTACTTAGCATGATAGTTTTCAGGTCCATCCATGTTGTCGCAGAAGGTAAGATTTTCTTCTTCCTCACAGCCACGTAGTATTTCATTGTGTATATGTACCACAGCTTTTTAATCCACTCATCCACTGACGGACACTTGGGCTGTTCCCAGATCTTGGCATTGTAAAAAATGCTGCAATAAACATGGGGGTACATTTTTTCTTTTGAATCAGTGATTTGGTATTCATAGGATATATTCCTAAAAGTGGGATAGCTGGGTCAAGGGCAGTTCCATTTTTAATTTTTTGAGGAATCTCCATACTGTTTTCCACAGTGGCTGCACCAGTCTGCATTCCCACCAGCAGTGCAGGAGGGTTCCCTTTTCTCCACATCCTCTCCAGCACTTATTATGTGTTGTTTTGTTAATGAGCACCATTCTGACAGGTATGAGGTGGTATTTCATTGTGGTTTTAATTTGCATTTCTCTTATGATTAGTTATGTTGAACATTTTTTCATCTGCCTATTGGCCATCTGAATGTCCTCTTTGGAGAAGTGTCTATTCATTTCTTTTGCCTATTTTTTGATTGGATAGTTTACCTTCCTGGTGTTGAGTTTTACAAGTTCTTTATAAATTTTGGTTATTAACCCCTTATCGGATGTATTGGTGAATATATTCTCCCATTGTATGGGTTGTCTTTTTATTTTGTTCATGGTGTCTTTTGCTGTGCAAAAGCTTTTTAGTTTCATATAGTCCCATTTGTTCATCCTGTCCTTTATTTCACTGGAGATAAATCAGCAACAATATTGCTATGGAGATAAATCAGCAAAAATATTGCTATGACAGATATCAGAGAGTTTACTGCCTATGTTTTCTTCCAAGATGTTTATGATTTCATGACTTACATTGAAATCTTTTATCCATTTTGAGTTTATTTTTGTGAATGGTGTAAGTTGGTGATCCAGTTTCTTTTTTTGCAAGTACCTGTCTAATTTTCCCAACATCATTTGTTAAAGAGACTGTCTTTACTCCATTGTATGCTCTTACCTCCTTTGTCAAATATCCATTGTCCATATATGTGTGGGTTTATCTGGGTTCTCTGTTTTGTTCCATTGATCTGTATGCCTGTTCTTATGCCAGTACCAAGCTGTTATGAGTAGAATGACCTTGTAGTAAAACTTGATATCAGGAAGTGTGATATCCCCCACTTTGTTCTTTTTTTCAGGATTGCTGAGGCGATTTGTGTTCTTTTTTGGTTTTGTATAAATTTTTGGAATATGTCATTGGTATTTTAATACAAATTGCATTAAATTTGTAGATTGCTTTGGATAATATAGACATTTTAATGTTTCTTTTTTCTATCCATGAACATCGTATATGCTTCCATTTGTTTGTATAGTCCTTGATTTTCTTTATCAATGTTTTATAATATTCCAAGTACAAGTCTTTAACCTCTTTGGTTAAATTTACTACCAGGTACTTTATTTTTTTGTTGTTCCAATAATGAAGGGGATTATTTTCTTAATTTCTATTTCAAACAGTTTATTATTGATATATAAAAATGCCACTGATATAGAAATATTGATTTTATATCCTGCCACCTTGCTGAATTCATTTATCAGGTCCAGTAGTTTTTTGACTGAGACTTTAGGGTTTTTTATGTACAATATCATATCATCTGTAAATAATGATAGTTTTACTTCTTCTTTTCCAGTTTGGATGCCTTTTATCTCTTCTTCTTGTCTAATTGCTATGGCTAGGACTTCCAGAACTATGTTGAATAAGAGTGCTGAAAGGGGCACCCCTGCCTTGTAACTTATCTTAAGGGAATTTCTTTTAATTTTTGCCCATTGATTATAATGTTGGCTTTGGGATGGCCTTTATTATATGTTGAGGTATGATTCCTGTATCTCCACTTTGCTAAGAGTTTTGATCATAAATGGGTGCTGGATTTTATCAAATGCTTTTTCTGCATCTATTGATATTATCATGTGATTTTTATTCTTCCTTTTGTTTATGTGTTGAATCACATTGATTGATTTGCAAATATTGTACCAGCTTTGTCTCCCCAGAATAAATCCCACCTGATCATGATGTATGATTTTTTTCATGTATTGCTGGATCTGGTTTGCTAATATTTTGTTGAGAATTTTAGCATCTAAGTTAATCAGGGATATTGGTCTATAGTTTTCTTTCTTTGTAGTATCTTTGCCTGGTTTTGGAATCAGTATTGTGCTCGCCTCATAAAAGAAGGTTGGAAGTCTTCCCTCCACTTGAATTTTTGGAATAGCTTAAGAAGGATAGGAGTTAGTTCTTCTTTCACTATTTGGTAAAATTTGCCTGTGAAGTCATCTGGCCCAGAACTTTTGTTTGTTGGGAGTTTTTTGAAAACTGTTTCAATCTCATTTGATGAAATTGGTCTGTTTAGGTTTTCTGATTCTTCTATATTGATTTTTGAAAGATTATATGTTTCTAGGAATTTGTCCATGTTGCCTAGGTTGTCTAATTTTATGGCATACAGTTCTTCATAGTATTTTCTTGCAACCCTTTGTATTTCTGCTATGTCAGTTATTACTTCCTCTCTCATTTCTAATTTTATTTATTTGAGTTCTCTTTTTCTCTTGGTGAGTCTGGTTAAAGGTTCATCTATCTTGTTTACCTTTTCAAAGAACTAGCTCTTGGTTTCATGGATCCTCTGTATTGGTTCTTTAGCCTCTATGGCATTTATTTCCACTCTGATGTTTATTATTTCCTTCCTTCTATGTCCTCTGGGTTTTACTTGCTGTTCTTTTTCTAGTTCTTTTAGATGCAGGGTTAAGGTGTTTATTTGAGCTTTTTCTAGCTTCTTAAGGTATGCCTGTAGTGCTATGAACTTCCCTCTCAGGACTGCTTTTGTTATGTTCCATAAATTTTGAGCTGTTGTATGTTCATTTTCATTTGTTTCAAGGAAATTTTTTATTTCTTCTTTGATCTCATTGTTAACCCATTTGTTATTTAATAACATGCTATTTAGTTTCCAAGTGTTTGATTGTTTTCAGTTTTTCTATTGTAGTTGATTTCTAGTTTCATGCCATTGTGATCTGAGAAGATGCTTGATATGATTTCAATCTTTTTTAATTTATTGAGACTTGTTTTTTATCCTAACATGTGATCTTTCTTAGAGAATGTATGATGAGTACTTGAAAAGAATGTATATTCTGCAGCTTTAGGGTGAAAGGGTCTGAAGATATCTATTAAATCCAGTTAATGTAGTGTGTCCTTTAAGTCTGCTGTTTCTTTGTTAATCTTCTTTCTTGAGGATCTATCTAGTGAGGTTAGTGGGATATTGAAATCCCCTACTATTATAGTATACTGTTGTTCTCACCCTTTATATCCATCAAAGTCTGCTTTCTGTATTTAGGTGCTCCTATATTAGGTGCATAGATATTTATAATGGTTATATCTTCCTGTTGGATTGTTTTCTTTATCATTATGTAGTGACCTTCTTTATCCCTTATTATAGCCTTTGTTTTAAAGTGTATTTTGTCAGTTTTAAGTATTGCTACCCCAGCTTTTTCTTCATTTCCATTTGCATGAAATATTTTTTTCCATCCCTTTACTTTCAGTCTATGTGTATCTTTTGTTTTGAGGTGGGTCTCTTGTATACAGCATATGTATAGAACCTGTTTTTTTAACCATGCAGCTACCCTATGTCTCTTGATTGGAGCATTTATTCCATTTACATCTAAGGTTATTATTGATATGTAGTTGTTTATTGTTATTTTATTCTTTAAACCTACTTTCCTCTTTTATTAGATTTTCCCTCCCTTTGTTCTGTTTATAGCAGGCTCCTTAACATTTCTTGTAGTATTGGTTTGATTGTAATGAATTCCTTGAGTTTTGTTTTTTTTTGTCCGGGAAGTTTTTTATTTCTCCTTCAATTTTAAATGATAGCCTTGTTGGACAGAGAAGTCTTTGTTGTAGGCTCTTATTTTCTCATTACTTTGAATATTTCTTGCTATTCCCTTCTGGTCTTTAATGTTTCTGTTGAGAAGTCAGATGTCATCCTTATGGGGGCTCCTTTGTAGGTAATTGACTGCTTTTCTCTTACAACTTTTAGTATTCTTTCTTTATCTCTTAATTTTTGTGTTTTAGTTATGATGTGTCTTGGAGTAGGCCTCTTTGGGTTCATCCTTAATGGGACTGTCTGTGCTTCTTGAACTTGTGTGACTTTTTCCTTCATCAATTTAGGGAAGTTTTTAGCTGTGACTTTTTCAGATTCTCTATCTCTTTATCTTTCTCTTCCCCTTCAGGAATCCCTATGAGGCAGATGTTGTTTCTCTTCATATTGTCACAGAGCTCTCTTAGAGTTTTCTCAGAGTTTTTGGGCAGCCTTTTTTTTTTTTTTGCTGCTCTGCCTCCTTGCTTTCATTTATCTTATCTTCTAATTCTCTGATTCGATCCTCAGCTTTATCCATTCTGCTTTTAATTCCTTCTAGTGTGGTCTTCATTTCTGATATTATAGTTGTAATTTCTGACTGGTTCTTCTTTATTATTTCAATGTCCTTTTTGATACTTGCTATCTCTTTATTTAGGTGCTCATTATGTCCATCCATTGTTGTTCTAAGATCTTTGAGCATCCTAATAATCATTATTTTAAACTCTGGATCTGGTAATTTGGTTATTTTCATCTCATTCAGATCTTTTTTGGGGGATTTCTCTTGTTGACTCATTTGGATTGCATTTCTCTGCCTTCCCATTTTGTCTGTGTATAAGAAGGGTGTGGCCACAGAAGGCCAATGGGTGTGGTCTCTGTGTTCCCTAGGTATGGTTTGTCTGCATGCCAGCAACCCCCTCTGCCGCTGCCTTGGGCATGGGCTTTGCCAGCACCAGCTCTCCGCTGCCATTTGTGCAGCTTCCTCCTCATCTTCTCAAATGGAACTGCATTTATGTGCCCAGGCTGCAAGCCTTGGCTGGCCCCTGGCCTCTGCCTGGCCCCTGAGGGTGGAACTGTGTTCATGTGTCCAAACCGCAAGCTCTGGCCATTCCCCTGCCTCTGCCCTGCTCCCGCAGGTGGGTCTGCGCTCCCATGTTGGGGCTGCAAGCCTTCGCTGGTCCCTGGCCTCTGCCCAGCCCTAATGGGTGAGGCTGTGCTTATGCACTCAGCTGCAATCCGCAAGCCTCAGCCAGTTCCCCAGCTCCCACCTTGCCCCCACTGGCAGGACTGCAGACAAGACTGCTCTTATGCACCTAGCCTGCAGCCGTGGCTAGCCCCTGGCTTCTGCCCCTGTGGGCAGGACTGCACTTTGCCTAGGCCGCAGCCATGGCCAGCCCCCAGCTTCCACCGCTGCTGACGGGACCACACTTCTGTGTCCCACCACTGCCCTCCCTCTGGTGAGCACTCAGCAGTGTGAGGGTGATGATGCAGCTCAAACCTCAGCACTCAATACTTTATCCCTGATGGCTCCCTGTTTCTAAGCAATTCTTTGCTCTGACTGCAGGAGAGCTTCTGTTTGGCTGGTGACCTGCTTCACTTTGCTGGTATTGCTGGTTCCAGGAAAAATATTGATGTTAGATTTGGGGAGTGACTCAGCCCAGGGGTTAGGGTGGCTGTCCCTCAAAGTGTTTCTCCCTGTGCCTCCTAGATTACACTTTCTTCTTGCTGCTCTGGTCCTCTCCTCTCTCCCATCCTCTGGAGCCCCGAGGATGGTTGTGGTGGGTTGTTGTGAGAGAGGTTTTCTGCGCGGTGCCTTTAAGAAGAATCCTGGGTCTGAGAAATCTGTCACTTTCTCGCAAACAGTATCCTGGCTTGTTTTACAGCTAAATACTGTCTGTATGCCTCTTCTAGGCTCTAGGGCTGAAAGCTGTGGCTTTGGTCCTGGGCCCAGGACCCTCCCCTCTCTGAGAAATTCTCCTCCCACCACACAAGTCCCTCTGGGCTGCTGCTCACTCCCAAGAGTTGGGCAGCCCTCTCCGCATTTCTGCTTTTCCTACCACTCTCAGTGTGGCTTCTTTGGTGATCTTTGGTTATAGATCCTTCTTGGTTTATCCCAAAGTTGGTATTTCCAGATGATTGTTCTTAAAATTAAGTTATAATCCACTTTGGTTCTGGGAGGTGGAAGTTGGAGTGTCCACCTACTCCATCACCATCTTGCCGCCTCTCTACTTAACTCCTTCCTCACTGCCTCCCACATTGGACTTTCTGATAACATCACTCTCTCTGAGCTGTGATGGCTTTGCCAACAGGGGATGGCACCACATTCATTTTTGCATTCTTAGCACCTAGTATGGTGCCAACAACCTGAATATAGACAAAAATACTGTAAATAATTGAAAGAGAATGCAAATAAATGTCATATGCATTTAGTTAGCTAAAATGCACATACGCAAGACTTAGAGTCAGGAGAGAGGGGAAAGCTTGTTTGGAGAAGGGTAGCAAGGTTTGTCTGGTGTGCTTGTGATGGGATAGTTATGTAGATGTTTGGTATTTTTACTGTCCCTTTGTAAGTGTCATCCTCTCATCCTGCTGGGTCCACTTTACCTCATGTTCTAACACCTCAGACTGCTCTCATGACATCTTTTAGTATGGTGTTGGGGTCAGGTAAGCGGGGTTAGAGTTGGGAGGAGCCCAGGGCTAGGAGGGAGGTAGAGAGGTGAGGTCCTGTACCACTATATTGGGGTGGGCCTTGCTGATCATGAGTAAGGATCCTACTGATGGTTATCAAAATTGAAATTAGTTATACAATTCACTGTTAGCCCATTGTTTAAAAAATCTTTTAGCCTGACCTGTGGTGGCGCAGTGGATAAAGCATCGACCTGGAAATGCTGAGGTCGCCGGTTCGAAACCCTGGGCTTGCCTGGTCAAGGCACATATGGGAGTTGATGCTTCCAGCTCCTTCCCCCCTTCTCTCTCTCTGTCTCTCCTCTCTCTCTCTCTCTTTCTCTCTCTGTCTCTCCCTCTCCTCTCTAAAATGAATAAATAAAAAAAATTTTTTTTAAAATCTTTTAGAAACTAAACTCATGATATTTTCTTTATTAAATTGATATATTATGGATAGAGTACCAGGTTAAAATGTAACAAGCAGGTAGTTACTGAGTGATAACAGATGGGCCTTCAATTCCCGGCTTTGCGCCTTCTCCTCACATGAGTCTGAATCAGGCACCTCAGGGAACCTCAGATTCTAACTTCAGTCTGTTAATGGGCAACGTTAATTCTTTTCTGATAGAGGTGTTGTGGAGATGAAAATGAAATAACGCCTGTGTAGCACAAGGCCTGGCATAAGGTAAGCCTGGAAAAATGTTAGCCAAAGCTATTGTAATAGATTGGTTTGCACTTATTCTGTTGTATATATATTGCTTAGGGGTTTTACCTCTGAATATTTCCAGTTACAAGGATCATGCACATGTATAGATTTCTCAAATTATTTTTCATATTTATTATTGCAATTCAGCAGATAAACATAAAGCTGAGTAGATCTTAGAATAGAATCTTCATTTTGCTTCAATCCATTTTATTTTTTAATTCAGGAACAAAATATACTATACTTCTTTATCCTTTGAAATTAATCAGAACTGCACTTGTTCAATTTACTCAAACTGACTGGTTCTCAGTAGCATTATCTCAACTGGGAGATATAAAATCAGCGTAACTTTACCTCCTTTCACTTTATTTGATATGCCTAAACTTAGCAGCTCAGGGGAGCCATGTTCCTTCTAGGGGGGCAGAACGACCACTGGTTTAGCTCCTGGCAAATTCAGACATCTCTTTCAGGAAGTATAAAGATTGTGTGAAATAAATCACTTTCCATAATGTCACTTACAGACACTATTAGCTTTTCTGAAAGGTGGTCTATTTAGGGTTCAAACTAAAGGGAACATGCTATACCAGAGAAAGCACAGATCAGGGGGAATGCCAGTTCTATTTCTTACTAGTCGTGTGACCTTGGGCAGGTCACTCCATCTCACATTTTATTCTAATATGAAATGAAGATAAAATAATCCCCTATCTGTTGTGAATATTGATGGAGATTTTATTAGTGTCTTGAGGGTATTATGTATATCACCCACTTCTTTCCCTGAAAGGCAGTTTTTCTCAGGTGTTCTAAGATTCAAATATGTTTATATTTCAAAGGGGTACAGAATTGGTGGTGTCAGCAATCATGAAACCTATTTATCTCATACCTGCTATAAACCAATGGTGAGATATTTATGTATGTGTGTGTGTGTGAATATATAATATATATATATTTCTACATCTAATGACTATATGAGAGAAAAATGTAGACAATTTATAAAGGACAAATATCTTTTCAACATACCAAGTTTTTTATTTATTGAATGGAACAAACTTTTCTTTCTATGCAGACTATAAATAATTCTTTTCAGAGCGAGTTTGTTGAGCATTGGGAATTTCACTTCTTGTTTTGAAAAAAAAAATTCATAATACAGTAACATTTTCACCCTTTACAGGTCGTCTGACAAGAGTTTCTATTTTCTTTCATTTGTGATTCTGATAAACAATTATTGTATTATTTGAGGAGCTGCTCATCAACAATTTATCTCAAAGTCTCCTTCCCTCCTGGGAGATGCGCCTCTGTTATTTTCAGAAGCTTCATCTGAGTTTTCTTCTCTCCACCAAAGGTATAAATCAAGAAGCCAGTTCAATTTGGAATTTAGTCCTTAGTCTTAGTTGCTGTAAGAAATAGACTGTATTATTTATAACTCTGGGTGTCCAGGTTTTCATCACCATAGACAGTTGAGTATTTGAGAGCATTCACCTTTAAGATATCCAGAATACAAGCTGTTGATCCTCTGTGGATTGTAAATTTCTAGAGTTGGGCTTCTTGGTTCTTGTCGGCAAGGCAAGTTTTATGATCACCATTACATTACTCCTATGAAATGATGAGAAGCTGGGAGCGTCCTTCCTATTAGGAAGTCTTGCCTTGACTTTCATACCAATAAAGTTGTTCTTAGACTGGAGTTCATCCTAATAAGCATCTTGAGAATTGCACCTGAACAAAGAAATATTTCCTCCTCTGTCTGCCCTAAGCCTCAGAATCTCAAGCAGCCTACATGCTTTGAATCTAAGACAAGGCTTACAGCCTAACAGCATTTTTATCACCTTCCATCAAGCAGAAAAGCCTCCAGGTGGATTAGGCTGAGTGTGTAAGAAGCTTACAAGGTAGCAGATGTCAAGCCTTAGTAAAGGTCATTCTATTAGGGCTATTCTCTTTCTGGGCACACATTTCCTGCTGGACTAGTGTAGACCTGGGAAGGATGACTTGGTATTCTACCACAGACCTTTGGAATGCTTAAGGGGAAGGGTTATGCATGACAGATGTGTACCCAGTTAAAGAACCTAAGCTTCAAAGGGGCAGAATGTAAAAGGACAATGGAACAGAAATGGGAAAATGTTACTTGAAAAATCTTTCCCAGTAAGAGACACCAAGGGGTTACTGGGATGCGATGTTGTGGTGGTTTCTGGATAAAGCATCTCTTTCTTATAGAGAAATACACATTTCTTGATAGAAAAAAATAACTTAAAAGTACACACCAAGGAAGCATAATTGAAGAAATTTCCCCACCATTTAACAGGATTAAAGCATAAAGCTCTTACGTAGATGAATGTGGCACAATAAGTTGTTGAAGGGATGCAAAGCAATGTGCTAAAGCAGGAAGAGGGGCGGAAATCAGCTTTTATAAACTCTTCCTAAGAGCCAAGCTCCACATTATGGTGGTAAGCTGCACAATAGTAGAATTGTCTTAGGGGTATAAAAACTCTGTAGAATTTTGGCTTAAGGCTCTGGCTCAGTTGAGTGACTTTGGCCAAGTCCTGGCTGTTTATGTGTCGTCACTCACTGGTGGGCTATTGGGATAATGTGATTAATCCTGCCACTTATCAGTCAAAATGACTCTCCTGTCACAAGTACAAGTGCCAGGATTGTACTGATGGATAGGGGTGGAACAAGGGGCATTTCTCAAGTTGTTTTAGTCAGTCAGTATCCAGTTGCATAGCACTCTGTTCTCCTGCTCCCAACTCTTTCAAAAAGTCTGGCTTTCCATCAGATAACCCAGGTTAGTGTCAAGTACAAATGGGTTCTCCATAAAAGTATTTGACTAATTCATTGCCTACATCTTAACATTTGTGGCCAGATTTCCAGTCCTCCCCAATAACTTCTTGTTGGAAAATGCCCAAAAGGGGGAGACATTAGAGGCATCTGATTCCAACTATTTCTTCCCACGTACCTGAGTCATGGGGCAAGAGTTTTACCAATATTTTTTAAAATATTTTTTTCCTATTTTTTTAAAAAGATTTTTTTCCTAAAAGAAGTTTCGAGCCAGCTAGGTGGGAAATAGAGATGTGACTAAGAATTCATTTGTATTTTGAAAATGTTGGATAATCTTAGTGCTAGGGATTTCCATTTACTGTCTCTGAATAGGAATCTGGTATTACTGAGGACATGGAGGTGATAGGAGAGAATGCCTTTACATTGCAACACAAAACCTGTCACAATCTGGTGAGCCTTTCGACTGTCTTGCTTAAAAGGGTCTTGTCAACTGGGACTACTCACTGGAGCCAAGCCAGTTCCCTGGGGAAGGCTGGTGTCTGCTACTTGTGGAGCTGGCTGTCAGGTTGGTCCTGTGTGTTTGTAATTAACTATGAAGTCTGGATGTTGATAGAATGAGTCTGGCCAATGGTTCCCCTCCAAAAAGGGGTTTCCTGGCTAGCTCTCCTGTGTCAGAAATGCCAAAGTAGGAGTTGCCTGGAGACTCCAGAGATGCCGATTCATTTGGCTGAGCTCCAGTTGTGAAGCCAAGTGCCGAGAAAGCAGATCAGAGACCAAACCTGAACTGCAAACAGTGGGCTTCTACAGCCCCTTGGCTGCTCTGCTTTCCAATGTCATGTTTAATGTTTTAAAGCATATTTAGTAAACATGTCACTAGCAATTGCCAGTTTTTAGTCTCTCTCCATGCCTCCCTTAATGGTTTTCCCTTTCCTTTGGGTTAGTGTGGTGGGCCAGGTTTGCAGTGTGTATGCGGGTACATGTGTGCATGTGTGTGTTCACGTGTATGCAGGCATGTTTCAGGCTATGCAGAGATGTGTTGGGAGATGTGTTTTTACTGGCTCAGAAGCTTGTTTACAGTATCTACTTCTTATGAATCAGGTAAATCTGAATGCATCACTTTTCTCATTAAAAAGTTCTCCTCTCTTGAGAAAGTTAAGCTTAGGGTACACATCAATCACCATGACTTATTTTGAATTTAAACTCATGCAAGATGGAATCTTTTCTTGGAATTGAGTTCAAAGAACAATATTCCTCTGTGGTTTTAATCCATGTAGACTACAGGCACACAACACCTTTGGCAAAGTGTATGCTTTCCAAAGTCTTGTTAATTATTCAAACATTATTATGGGATGAAGTTGAGATCCTTGGTCCCTGCCTCACACTTTCTCCTTATCTCTGCTACTCCTCTGTACATATATCTTTTTTCTCGAGTCATTTTCTAGCTTCCTATATATCCCTGAATTTATCATGTTTCTTTATGCCAGCTTGCTTTCATATATTATAATAGTTCCCTATAGACACTGTAGCAACACAAATTTGGTGGCTTAAACAACAGAAATATATTCTCCCACAGTTTTGAAGGCCAAAGTTCAATCAAAAGTCAGTAGGTCCATTTTCCTTCTGGAGGCTCCAGGGGAGAACCCTACCTATATCTACTCCAATTTCTTGTGGCTGCCAGCGTCCCTTGGCTTGTGAGCACATCATTCCAATTTCTGCCTCTCTGGTCACATTGTCTTCTCCTCTTCTGTCCAATCTCCTTCTGCCCACCCTTTACAATGATATTTGTGATTGCATTTAATGCCTTTCCAGATCATCCAGGATGATCCTAATCCAGCTGCAAACACTCCTTTCTATATACAGTAACATTTATAGGTTCTAGTGATTTGGACCTGAATATCTTTGAGGGGGCGTGCCTGAGATCCTCTCCTACCCTGTGTCACCCTTCAGTGTTTCTCAGACTATCTCTGATGAAACATCTCTCTCTTTTTAAAATTAAATTCCAATTTCTTGCAAACCAATACTTTTTCAAAATTGCTTGTTTGAATTTTGTAGCAATACCAAGTTGCTATAAAATTTTCCAAACTCTTATCTTTTTTCAGACCAGTAACAAAACGTTTGAAGACTGTCTCTAATCCAATGACTTGGAGCAGCACTGATCTAATGGAGTCCTGCTCATTCACGTGCTACCTTTCCCAGGAATCTTCTGGCTCACCAGTTTGGGCTTAAGTTTAATGAGCCTACACCAAGTTTCTGTGGTGCCTTGGAAACTTTATTATGTTCCTTACTACTTATTTTTTAATTATTTGCTTTATCCTCTAGCTTTAAGCTCCTTAAAAGGTAAGAACCGGGACTGTGAACCTAGTATAGATCTTGATTTATAAATATGCTCAATAAATATTTCTGGAATGCATAAGTGAGAAACACATGGAGCCTGGAGGTTGGATAGAAGAGAAACAGAGGTAGAACTTATTTTGGAAAATGTGAGTGTCAGGCTAAAGAAACTGAAGAGAGTCTAAGATGATTCTGGTCATTCACAAATTCTTTCTATGAGGAAAGAAAATCTGTTTTTTTATGCTTTCAATCTAGGATAGCCTAGTGACTGGCTTTGACCAATAGAATGTGGCAGAAATGATATGAGTTTTGAAGTACTATTCAGAGGCTTCACAACCTCTGTTACCGTCTTCCACTATATGAACATGGCTGGCTTAGCCTTCTGAAGAATGGGACCTTGCAGAGTGAGGTACCAGCCATCCATTTTAGCCCCTCAGATGTGTGCATGAGCCCAGTCAGGAACAGGTGAGCCCAATCAATCCACAGGAATCACCTGGCTGAACCCAACCAATAGTGCCCAGAATTGTGAACGAAATGAAATGGCTGTTGTTGTAAGCCGTTAAGGATGGTGGTTTGTTACACAGAAGAAGGTAAATGATCCAGAGAGAAATCGAGAGTGGGACGTGAAAGTTAGTGGACAGTTGTACTCTGGCTGTCCTCAGAGCAGAATAGGGATAGGTTCAAACTATGACAGGGAGGGTCAGGGTTACAGCTTAACAAGTACTTTTTCCTTGAACCACAGGAATCTAGCTCAGAGTTATTTTCCAACGTGAGACACTAGAAAGTGAACAGAGCCATCAAGGGGGTTTAACACAGTTATAATTTGGTTCTGTGGCTGCAGAGCAGAAGGGTGCTAAGTAATCCACTTGGAGCTTAATTAAACTCAAGCCCTACTGTCTTTAGAAACTGAGTCAACAGGCAAGTTGATGATTGTGCCCAACTGTACAAAAACTGTACAATAAGTTCGACAGAAATTTGCAAATGCTATTAAAAAGGAATGAGAAAAGCCATTGAGAAATACAGCTTTTGACTTTAGTAACTGCACTTGAACTTGTGCTTCTACCTCTTTGTAGCTCACTTGATTATTCTCTAATTTACCCCTTTCACAAATAAGTATGCGCACATTCTGGGGGCTGAGCATGGTGTTCAATAGTAAGTAGGGCAGACCAAGCTCACAGATTATACAGTTTGTCAGCAAACACAACCCAAAAGGTAACTAACTATTAAGCTTTGAAACTTACCTCTTTTCCTTTTTTTCTGACACATCAGGTATACCTTTTTTGCTTCTATGATGGTGCCTGCATCATGTATAACCAGCCCCCTCTCAAGCTCTTGGCATCTGTATCTTTCAGCATGACACTTAGATGGCTCCATGACTAGTCTGCAATCAGCCATTCGATATCATGCATCACTAAGTCACTGATGTGGATCATGACTAAACCGGGAGAATGGACTCAGGAGGTGTGAAAAGAGAATGACACAGCAGGTAGAGACTTTCATGGGCTCCCAGGTGAGCCGATTTGTGCCAGACTATGGTACACATTTTTAACTTCTGCTCTAAAACATCAGAAGCCTGGAGATCACAAATCAGATATATTACATCCAGCATTAAAAACATCTCATAATTTACCACAGTAAATCAATCAATGTGTTCCTAGAAATATTGGAACTGAAATGAGAGTTGAGCAAAAACAGAAAAATCTCTAGAGGTTTAGTTGGCTTAAAGGTATTTCTTGACATATTGAATCCCAGTGCCTAGAACACTTTGAAAAATGTTCTTCCAAGTGATGGAAAAATTGCTTCCAGAAAGTTACTTATTACTTGGTAGAAGGAACCTGTTGTCAGGCCATGGGACAGTCAGCTATTAAGTACCTGGGGGCCAATGACTTCAACTCTGTGCTTAGTGCGGTCTTCTTAGATCTTTGTGTCCATTTCTCCACATCTCAGAAAACCACTATCTGAAGGATTACTAAGGAAGACAGAGGGTATCTAACCAAAATCAGCTAAACGTTAACAGTGTATTAGCTTTTAACTGCTTTAAATAATTTTAAATAGCTTTGTGGGAGTGTGGCTTTATCTGCATAACATACTGGTCTTGTATACATGGAGATTTAGTTTATTCTGCAATCCATGTCCATATTTACAGTAGTAGGGAACCAAGAGTAGGTGACAATTTTTCACCTTTCCCATTATTTTTGCTTTTATCTTTTAATATTTAACATTATCACCTCCCTGGCTCCCCCTTAAAAATAAAAATTCTCACTAGGTGAAGTAGAAAGACCATGGGATTGGTTGCCAGGAAACAAATTTCTACTTTGGTTCAGTGATCCTTTAAACCTCACAATTCTTGGTTTCCTTATCTAAAAAATAGACACAAAATAGTGGATTCTAGGTCTTGTGGTGGGGAGGAGGGTGCTACACTAATCCACAGAGGAAGGAGTGACATTAAAAACTTTAAAAGCTCTCTGTAAAGGTAATACAACATTTTTCAGTTTGAAACTCGATATGATACTCTGGAAACTGGTCCTGAAGCAGCTCTCAGCTCTGACCCAAGGGTGAAGTGAGGCTGTGGGGGGCTGGCTGTGGGCTGTCTTGTTCCATGTTTGAGGCACACCCCCCTCTTGGCTGAAGTCTTTCTTCTTGCTTTGCCATCAGGCCTCCAGAGCTCGCCTTGCCCAGCTGGCAGTTGTCTACTTGCTGTCTCCTGAGAGACCCCGGTTGGCCTAACTTCCTAATTCACAGGCATGGCATTAAACTTGGAAATTATAAAATGATTCCTTTCAGGTCACAATATTCAGTGTACACGCAGCACATTTCAGGATTTGAAATCTCAAGAACGTTTTCTCAAATGTCACTGCTGCATCAATTTGAAACTCATGAGACATTTCCTTTAATAAGAGGACACTGTTGAGAATTTGAGTCCTCTGTTTCCTTTAAATCATTCTCCCTTGATGAGACAACCCTATAAACATCCTACCCTTCTTTGTTCTTTCAACTTCAGAAGAAAACACTTGTGCATACACACATATTCATGCGTATACACATCAGAAACGAGAAATGTTCAGTTATTAATAACTTGAAGCTGATTATGTCAATCTATTACATTAAATAAATAAGTACATCATCTATTTCTTTGTTTCCTTTTTTCTCTTTTTTTCATTTTTTCTTTCTTTCTTTCTTTCTTTCTTTCTTTCTTTCTTTCTTTCTTTCTTTCTTTCTTTCTTTCTTTCTTTCTTTTTCTTTCTTTCTCTCTCTCTTTCTTCCTTCCTTCCTTCCTTTCTTTCATTCTTTCTTTCTTTTCTTTTTTTGAGAGAGGCAAGGAGAGAAAGACAGGAACACCAGCAGCCCCTGTATGTGCCCTGACCAGGAGTCAAACTAGCAACCTCTACGCTACAGAACAAGGCTCCAACCAACCAAGCTATCTGGCCAGGGCTTGCTTATTTGTTTATTTATTTATGTATTTATTTATTCATTCATTCTTAGAGAGACAGAGAGAGGGAGGGGGAGAGAGGGGAAGGGAAAGGGAAACATTCATTCATTGTTCCACTCAGCCGGGCATTCATTGGCCACTTCATTGGCAGGGGATCGAACCTGCAACCCTGTCCTTTCAGGGTATGCTCCTAACCAACTGAGCTAACAGGCCAGAGCCCACCATCTATTTCCTAATGGCTCTACATTAAACACAATTTACTTTTTAAAGACATAGAGAAGGTTGAAACAGAGGTCGGAAGCACTCACCACAGAGACCACATGGTATGAGGGAAAGGTTGTTGGACCTAGAGCCAGGGGCCTCCGTTAATTTCGAAGTCCAATCTCTTTCCCCTACTTCCACAGGTAGGGGAAAGAACAGAGAATAAGGAACGCGGTTAGGTCAGAGTGGAAAGCCTCCTAAGGCAAACTTGGCATTTGCTTAGGACAAATCTTGGTATAAAACAGACAACAAATAAACAGGAGAATATCCTTACTTTAGTCTGCTTAGGCTGCCATAACAAAACACTGTAGACTAGGTGGCTATTGTCTGTTTACAACATATTTATTTCCTCACAGTTTCGGAAGCTAGAAGGCAGAGTTCAGGGTGGCAGCATGGTTTGTTTCTGGTGAGGCTCCACTTCCTTGCTTGTAGATGGCTGTCATCTCTCTGTAGGTACATATGGCCTATGAGCAAGTGAGGGGGGAGAGAGAGAGAGAGAGAGAGAGAGAGAGAAAGAGAGAGAGAGAGCTGCCTGGTGTCTCTTTTTACAAATTCCATCAAATGAGGGCCCCACCTTTGTGAGCTCGTTTAAAATTTATCACTTCCTTATAGTCTTTATCTTCAAATATAGTCACATTGGGGGTCAGAGGCTTCAATACATGAAATTTTGGGGGGACACATTTTAGTCTATAGCAATACTTCTTTCAGAGTTAATGCTTATCTATGCCTACCTTATTTTTATATCCCCAATACTTAATATGGGGATAAAATATATCCCCATAATAAAACTCAATAACTTATTTTGAGTGAAATAATAAATGAATGAATAAAAGCAATCGGTCCTTGCTTTCTAAGAGGTTATAAAAATTGATGCTAAGGTATAATAAAATTATAAAAAGAACTTCTAGCAGGTTAATTTTCTTTAAAAATTCCATGAGAGTTTCCATTAAATAACTTACTAGATATTAAGTTTTGTTCTAGAACAGGGCTTCTTCTGAACATGAAAGCTATAGATATTATAGGTCAGATAATTCTTTATTGTAGGGGTTGTGCAATGCCCTGTGGGATGTTTAACAGAATCCCTGGTCTATACCCACTAGATGCCAGTAGTGCCTCTCTGCCCCAATCATGACAATAAAAATTATCTCCAGACTTTGCCAAATATCCCCAAGCAGGGATGGGGGTGGCAAATTCACCTGAGAGCCGCTGATCCAGATTTTAGATTCTAGATCATAGGGATATGGATTTTAGGAAGTCTTTTCAATTTCAAAGCAGATAATCTGCTGCAGCCTCACTGAAATGCATGATCCCTTATGTCTTCCCTGGTTTCCTGAGCCACAGCCCCTTTATTGCCTATACTTGCCTCTTACCTTGGTCTGGGCCTCAGGTAGACTCACACAGAGTTCCTACCCCATCCATCCCTTGACCACCTGGCCTCCTGCTGTTCTTCTCTTTATAATTCCCGGCCTTAGGAAGTGGGTACTCTCTGCTTCTGCTCCCAGTCAGGTAAAGGTCAATCGAGTAAGGAACAAATATGGCATCTTAGATAGACTTGGTTCCATTACAGAAGTATGTTCCCTAATATTAACTGAACAGTGATCTGCAGCTGGCTTCTCAACTTCATAATGAAATTTCACTCTCACTTCCTATCATCAAGTTAAAGCTCATTTACAACTTAGCTTAAAACATCAAGACTCTGACTTGACTGCTCTGAACATCTGTCTCCTCTTTAGGGACCATTTCTTTTTACTTTGCTCTGAAGTAAAGTCCATTCTCCCCCCTAAGGCCCTCTTCCTCCTCATCACCTTCTTCACATTATGGCCCTTGCTCTAAGTTTCCTTGCCCCCACTGTGTGATCTTCAGTCCTTCCCATTCCACTTGTCTTTTCCTCTGTTCCTGAAAACTTGCTTAGTTTTCTCCACCTTAAATGAAAAAAAATAATTTTTCTTTTCTTTCTAACTCAGTGGTTCTCAATCAGGAGAGATCTAACCCCTAGTGGACATTTGACAATATCCAGAGAGATTTTTGGTTGTTTCAACTGAGAGGAAGGGTGTTACTGGTAGTTAATGGGTAGAAACCAAGGATGCTGGGAAATACCCTAAAAACATCTCAGGATATTTTCTTGTCACCTCCAATAAAGACTTATCTTGTTCCAGATGCCAACAGTTCCTGAGGTTGAACGTGTTCAGCCCTACAATTCCCTGGAGATATTGCATCACCTCTGATCTTTAACTTTTTATCTTCTTAGAAGAATCATACTTCTCTGATTGCTTATGGCTCAGTAACACTCACTTATTCCTTAATCCACTGCAATCTAACTTCCTCCCATTAGTCACCAAATCATCAAATCATGTGCTCCCTGTCCAGTCATTACCTTCCCAAGCCTCTGTGCTGTGAGTAATGCTACCTTCCCAGCTGGTAGCTTCATAAATGAGGGAAGGCTCAAGGGATCCTCATCCCAAATTAAGCTGAAGCAGATTGGCTATTTGGAAATGAGAATTTTTCTAAGATCCACAATACTCTAAGAAAGGTCTAGACTCTAGATCTAGATCAATGACTCCCAAGTGAGTATTTTATCCTCCACCCCAGCCTGGGGACATTTGGCAAAATCTGGAGACAACTTTTATTGCCATGAATGGGGTATGGGGTGGGGGGATGGGCACTAACAGACATCTAGTGGCTAGAGGCCAGGGATGCTGCTACACATTTCACCTTTCCTTCTGTCCTGCTCCTCCGTTAGACTCCTTCCTTGTTTCTGCCTGGTCTTTAGCTTTTTCCAATCTGACAGATCTGTTTCCATTAATTTGGCATTCTTGTCCTTTTTTTTCTTTTTTTCTTACCTATGCTGATGGCTTGTAAACTTACCAAGAGTATTTTAATCATTCTAGATACCTACAATACATTGGACGATGCCTAAATAAGTATTTGTTTGCTTTAAGCATTATTATAACACATATATGTCTATGTGTAAAACAAAACAAATAACCAGCATTCAAACCTCATGGAAAAATCCTTGAGCAAAATTTGGAGCTTTTCTGTATCACATGGCTTATCTTATCCAACTTTTTCTTTGACGGTAAAACTGCAAGGAGTGGGAGTCAGAACTTATGTTTGTTTAGCTGCTGCCACTGCCACAAAGGAGCTGGGTGACCTACTAAATCCAGCATTAACCTTGGGCATATTCCCTTATCTGTAAAGTAAAGGACCCTAGAGTAGGTGAGCATCAAGATTTTTTCCAACTCCAAAGTTCTATGATCCTTAACAGGAACCTCATAAAATTCAATCCCTGGGAAAACATGTTTTAATTCAACAGGTTTTTAAATAGATAGACATTCTTAAACTGACTTAATCAATTAATAAACATCTTTATTTTTATGGGTTAAATATGATATATACACATCTATGTATATATTTATAAGATTTATATATGTGTGTATATGAGTGTATGTTGGTATATTTTTAACTTTCCATCATGTAAAATTTGGTGAAACCAGGCTTTATTCCTAGATCAAATATTCCAGGTGAGTTCTAAGTGAGTAACAAGAAGTTAATCGTAAAAACAGAAATCAGCCATAACAATTGTGTAATAGATAATGACAATGTAATAAGAGGAAATTCAAGAAACAATCAGAAATTATGTGGTTCCCCTCCAACAAAACACATGTTAAATGAGCCAATAAGCCTTGAAACCATACATACCTGATGATTATTTTATGTTATCTGTATTTTAAAAAATGGTCCCCAAATACTAGATTTATAGCACTGCAGAATCCCACACTGTTGCAATGCTGCCTTCAATCCGGCCTCTTCATATTGAAATTTCACACGCAATAATTGGCTGACCTTCACAGCTATGGCAGAAACTAATTAAAGCTGTAAGGCTGTGCTAGCAATGCTTTTGTGTGAAATGTGAAGTTTGGTGATAATGAAATATGGGGTGCAGATGTGATTGTCTTCGATAGACTATGCCCTTGGTTCACACTAATGAAGAACAGCAATTATTAAAAAGTACTTTTTACCCATTAATTATGTTGTGTTGTGATAGCAGAAATGAAAACACAGTGGCATCTCTCTTTCCAGCTTCTCCCCATGTGATTGCATGGAACTTACCAGCTGACTTCTGCATCATCAGACATCCTGTTACCTTTTTATTTTCCTACCAATCTTTAGAGCTTTGGGAGCCCCCAGCAACGACCTGGCTGGGTTCAGAAAGCAAACAGTAAAGGGCAAGCTAAAAATGGTCACCCATAAAGATTTTTAGACAGCTGGAGGATTAAATAAGTGAAGCTTTTTGGAAATAACTTTACACGCCAAACAGAGATGTCAGTAGAAATATGGGGCCCTCCACACTGTTGGTGTACGCTAGGCAAAGGTCACCGTGCTATTGAGGTGCAAGTGGAGAAATAAAGCAGGCATGAGCTCTGGTTGTTAAGAGGCTGAGTTTCTATTAATAGGTCAGTGTGACTTGCAGGACTTCCACTAGGTCAAATATAACAAATCACAGATTTGCAACTATTGAAGAAAAACACTAGACTAAAAGAAAAGGCACATTGTGTAGTAAAGTCTTAGCTTTTCACAGACTAATGATCCAGTCTGCTTCTCTTTATCTCTCTCCTCATTGACATTAGGCCACTCACTTCTCATTAACTGGGTAGAGATGGGAGGGACCTGAGTTAAACTCAAATTGGTCAATTTTCCTACTTAGAGGAGATTGAAATTACTTGCGAAAATAAAATTTAACAGTTACTCATGTGATTTTCTTTGTTGTCTGTGTTTCATACTACCCATATCTTTCTGTGTTGACATCTTAAGATATTATCTAGGAGGTGTTGGGTATTAAAATACAGCAAGGCCGAAGGTAGGGGGTGGTGAGTGTCGCTGGATCATCTCACCTCAGCTTGGGCAGGGAGACAGAGGCTGGGGCTTGAGGGGAAGAGAATGAATGCCCATGGAAATATTGGAAGGTAGGGGAAGATGTACTGTAGGGTTTAGAAGAGATTTCTGCATAACACATTGGGCTCCATTTTCTTGATGATTATGCTGCTTGTCAATATATTGAGTCCTTAAGTACTAGACTATTCAGTGAGACTATAACTGAATTTGGGCAGTGATAGCTAGTGAGGTGCTAAAATTACTTGTTGAGACTATGTGTCTCTTCATTATGGGGGAAAGGGTAATATTTTCTATACTTGTTTGAATGATAGCTATATATTGCTAGGTGGAAACAGAATTGTTTTGTTGCTGTAAAGATGTTCAGTCTACCCTAAAGGGGTTGACTGTGCCAGTTATTAGACAATTACCTCTCAGCTCCAAATTCACCCTTCATTGCCCTGCTTTTAATAATTGATCATTTCTCTCTTGCCAGCTTGTGCAATGTTAACATTTTTAATAGTGGGCACTACAGAGACATGAGAAGAACTGAAGGCTTTTCTTCCTGGTTCCAGTACCTTCTCTGCTTGCTCCCCCAGTGTAAGGTGGTGAGGAGCTCACAGGGCACCCACCAGCACTGCTCAGCACAAGCAAGTTTCATCATTAGCCCCTTGAATGGCTTCTCCCAGCATCCCGCAGGGCAGTGATGCAGAAAATTCTCCTCGTCCACCTCCACCAGTCAGTGGGCCATGACCCTGTGCTCTCCCAGGGGGGCTGGATCTTCAGCTCTTGAAGGAGAAGGGGCTTCGTTGCATCTTCTGCATTAGCCCCAGAGGTAGTAGCTTCTCCTTATATCTGCTATTTTTGTAATTTTTACCTCCTAGTAGGAATTCTCCCCTTCTAGTTATTACTCTTTTTCATTAAACTTTCCTTATTCAAACTCTGGTGTGTTCTCTGTCTCCTGATTAGAGCCAGTCTGATTCAACAGTCTTCCCATCTTCAGTTCAATAATTTATAAAATAACTAAATGGATTCCTTTGTTATCATGATCGATTGAGTTAAATGCAAAAGGGTGCTGGGCAAGGAAGTATTGGTAACAGTAGAATATAGAATATTGTAATTAAAACAACTGTCAGTGTTCAGAAGAAATACTGACAGATTATAAAAGATCACAGTTTCATGCTGTACGAAGAACAAAGCAAGAATGTACCCAAAATTTTAATTTCACCCTGTACCAAAAAAAAAAAAAAAAAAAAAATGGGAAATGAGAAAAACTGAAAATACAAAAAATGCAAAAATGTGATCATCTAGGCACACTGCCCCATGTTAAAACTACAAAATATCCACTTAGAGACTATTATCTAAAGATAAATTTTGGGGGGCCAAACTGTGAAATAACTGTTTGAAGTGGTCCTGGCTTATAGTGGAGATGGTCTCAATCTCAGGAACTGGTTTCCCTCATTTCACCAGTCTTCTAGAATTCATCACTCCTATCACCATTCTTTCAGAATACACCTCCAATCCATTTACTTGAGGCAGACTCCAGAGCACCGCTAAGTTGTATAGAACGCTGCCTCCTCTTTACAGCACAATCATCATTGTTCTCAGCCAATGTACCATTGCACACAATATGATCAATAACAGAGTGAATGCAGTTAAATAGAGCAGTAAAGAGACCTAGCTGGGCTCATTAATGAGAGGCCAGGCTGAGCAAGGAAGCCTGCCCTTCCCCAAGGAGAGAAATTGCCTCCCAGGATATCAAACCATGTTTCTCCTGAGGCTGCTTGGCACAGGGACCTATCGATACCAGCAGTGGAAAATTGTGATGGTAGAGGCCACCCATGGGAACAGCCTCTGGGGACAGCAATTCAGGCACAAAAGGAGAGGGTAATAACTTGTTCAGGGAGAAATAAATGAGTTACGGTGCTCCTGGCCAGGTGTCTTGTCTGATACTAATGTGCTAGGAGTGCCCCTTTGGCTTAGAAAAAAATAACGTCAAACTTTGTTTCGAGCCAGAGCCCTGGGGACAGCTAAAACAAGGTTGCTGCACAGAACTGCTTTTTAACCAGAGGCTAAGTAAAGTGCGGCTAATAAAACATTAGATGGTCTTGATGGTGGTTTCTATTAGACAAAGCTGGCTCCAGGGTGATGGGTCTTTGGCATCTGCCCATTTAACTGTGAGGCCCTGTTTGTGGTGGAATCTTATTTGCTGCCCTCATGAAGCAAATGTTGATTGAAGTCGAGAATTGAGAATTACTGTGATGGTGCATTAGGTTCATGTGAGCATCTCTAGCCCAAGGAGGGCGCGATTTGTTGGCTTATTGTCAGAACAATATATGGTACATGTAGCTTCACATGAAAATTTCATACCTGTGTATATATCAAGGATCTGAACAATTCCATTGAAGTTATACATATCACATCTTCATACCAAGTGATAGAGGTTTCTTCAGTCATGTTCATTGAGACATGTATCAAAGGTAACCACCTTAATTATTCAGTTGAATCACAGTGTATTACTACTTGTCAACATGTGTTTTTGTTTTGCTTTGTTTTTGAGACATCTTGGGCCAAGCAAAAATAAACAAAAAATAATTAAAACCTGATATATTGTATTTCCTTGATTCAAAGTGATCATTTTGTAAGCTATATCCTCAAGCAAGCGTTTTCAAAAAGGAAAAAAAAAAGATTAGATTTTAAACACGAAGTATACACATTGTAAGAAATGTCTACATTGTAAAAAAAAAGTCCTGATTTTAAAAATGTTAAAATGTAAAAAAGAAAGAAAATAAAAATGACCTCCCTAACACAGATCTATTAAAGCTGAAGAAAATGCAAGCCGGGTGTTCCTCCTATGTCTTGACATTATATCATACAGAAGACTAGGGTATTTTGGGGTATAAGATGATATTGCTTATGAAGTTCAAGAAATTCTCTAATAATTTGAAACCAATAATATATTCAGTTTTTAAAAGAAGAACCACCATAAAATTGTTTGAAATGCACATGTCAAAAGGAGATCTTATCTAGACTTCAAACACCTTCATTGGAGATGAAAACTTTCTGGGAAGGGCATGTGCAGAGGCGGATTTAACGGCGGGCACACCGGGCACGCACCCTGGGCCCTGACTTCTGAAGGGACCCACAAAACCCCAACTTTACTATTTTTTCTAATGTAAGGGGCCCAATATTTTCTTCTGCGCCTGGGACCTCACTGACCTTAATCCACCTCTGGGCATGAGGATGTGCTTAGTGGAGTCTATGCATAAGGGATGGTGGTGTCTCTTAGGAAAAACTGAATGGTAAGAGGAGAGACCTCCAGGGGATAGAAGCTTCATTTAATAGCATAAAAAAAGAGAGCCTTTGAGGACAGCCCACATGAACCTGTGCTTGAGTTCTAGGCAGAGGAGATTGTGAGCAAAATAATAATAAGGTCAGAAGAATCTGTTCTTTGGTAATCTATGGAACTACAGTTTAGGTAAGAGGGTGTAACATGAGGGCTGTAGGGTCTGACAAGGTTAAGGCACATTCAAGTGCAAGTACCAAGGCAATAGTGACTAACCTGCATCGCAAATAAAGAAAACAGTGGGAGGCCCTCGTGCATATCTGATGTCTCAGACAGCAACAAAGACAGGGCACATTAGGAGGGCATCAGTGGCATTATCTTATGTCACTAAGGCTTTTTATGGGCATTAATAGTGGAGGCTTAGCAGCAATCAGGCTTACATATCACTCAGAGGCAACTGAAGGTGACATGTTTCAGGAAGAACCAAACAGGGTAGGAGGAGGTACTGCATGCCAGATTATAAGCAGGAACTCATGAGAGACACCCTCTCAAACCTTCCCAAACTTGTGTATGTGACAGGGAGACACTGGGTGAAAGAAGAACCAAACAGGGTAGGAGGAGGTACTGCATGCCAGATTATAAGCAGGAACTCATGAGAGACACCCTCTCAAACCTTCCCAAACTTGTGTGTGACAGGGAGACACTGGGTGAAAAATGTGACTTCAACATAAACCTAGATTTCTTTTACTTCTGGGTGAAACAGAGCCCACAAAAACTATTTTTTTATGATTAAATTTTTTTTCTCTTTTTCTAGTGAGTGAGTGAGCAAGAAAGTGGGAGGAAGGGAGACAGAAGCACCAACCTGCAGGTGCATCACTCTAGTTGTTCATTGATTGCTTCTCTCTCTTTTTAAAAATTTTATTTATTCAGTTTAGAGGAAAGAGAGAGGGAGAGAAGAGAGGGAGGAGCAGGGAGCATCAATTCCCATATGTGCCTTGACCAGACAAGCCCAGAGTTTTGAACCGGTGACTTCAGTTTTCCAAGTTGACACTTTATCCACTGTGCCACCACAAGTCAGGTGATTGATTGCTTCTCATATGTGCTTTGACTGGAGGCCTCCAACCTTGGGTTCAAGCCAGTGACCTTGGCCTTCAATACAGTGACCATGGGGTCATGTCTATGATCCCAGGCTCAAGCCAGCGACACCATGCTCAAGCTGGCAAATTGGAGTTTTGAACCTGAGACCCCAGAATCCCAGAGGATGCTCCACCCACTGCACCATTACTGGTCAGGCTGTTATGATTTTTAACTTAATTTTAACAGATTTAGTAAGGAAAACCCAGGTTACACTTGTGACAGTTTAGGAGCCCTGGCCATTTTGCTCAGTGGATAGAGCTTTAGTCCCACTTGTGGACATTTCAGGTTCGATCCCTGATCAGGGTCAACAAGAGAAAAGATCATGACCAGGTGGCGGCGCAGTAGATAGAGCATTGGACTGGGATGCAGAAGAATCCAGGTTCGAGACCCTGAGGTCGCCAGCTTCAGCATGGGCTCATCTGGTTTGAGCAAAAGCTCACCAGCTTGGACCCAAGGTTGCTGGCTCAAGCAAGGGGTTACTCGGTCTGCTGAAGGCCTGTGGTCAAGGCACATATGAGAAAACAATCAATGAACAATTAAGGTGTCGCAATGAAAAACTGATAATTGATGCTTCTCATCACTCTCCATTCCTGTCTGTCTGTCCCTATCTATCTCTCTGTCTCTGTAAAAAAAATAAATTAAAAAAAAAATTACGAGAAGAGATCATCTGCTTCTCTTCCCCACCCTCTCCCCCGTCTTTTTCTCTCTCTTCCCTTCCTGCAGCCATGGCTTGATTGGTTTGAACGGCCTCCCTGGGTGCTAAAGATAGCTTGGTTGGTCCAAGCATTGGCCTCAGGCACTGAGGATAGTTTGGTAGATTTGAGCATTGACCCCAGACAGGGGTTGTCAGGTGGATCCTGGTGGGGACACACATGGGAGTCTGTCTCTCTATCTTGCCTTCTCTCACTTAAAAAGAAAGTTTAGGAAGGATACATTGTATGTTCTAAATGGACTTTCATTTTAATAGCTCACATGAACTAATTCCATGTAATCAATACTCTATATTTTAAAGAAATTATACAGAATATAATAAATTATTTGGCTATCAAATATAGATGATTTAATCTTGAGTATTATAGAGAAATATTATTTTTCTATTCTCTGTTCTTATTATTAATCAAGCAAATTAAGTTACTCAAGTGGTTCCAAATAGAATGTGGTAGTTTATTATACATACCAGTATTAAAAATTATAGAATCAAGCTCTCTCTGGTAACTGTATTCCTAATTCCAAACAGCTAGATGTTCATTAGTCTTAAAGACTGACCAAATAAAGCATTCACTGCTTTGTAGTATATTACATAGCTATTTTTGTTATGACTCAAAATATATTACAATAAAATTATTAAATAGGTTCAAAAAGTATGTAAATACCCACATGTTTACACAATTGTGTGTTTTTATTTCTTTAAATGCAGTGCAACATTAATAAATTCCATCTCGATAGGTTGTAAAGTGCATGTTGTGTCTCTCCCGGTTTGCCTCCCCCTTTCTCTGGCATTTATGGTCATTTTAAAACCAGCTGGCACTACAAATCAAAAAAACATAAACAAGTAAATGTGATTATTTATTAGATGCTGCTTTTTAGTTAGAGTCTTAAATGGTACGTAAAGGAAGAAACATGCTAAGATCTCAATAGGGGCAGCTCGTAATTTTCCAGCAGGTTTGTGAGAGCTAGGTTGACCTCACCTTACCTTTCTTTCTATTCTTGAAAACGCTGACACGTGTGTGTTACATGGAACATCAGGGAAACACATGCTGCCATGATAGACAAGAAAGCAAAAGTCATGTTTATTTCTTCTTAATAGTTTTATTTTTTTTTTAGGGTTAATGTGTGTTAATCCATAATTACCGTGTGAAAAATTTAGATCCACAAATTGAGTTCTTAAAGATAAAAATGATATGTGTATTGATGTCGCTCTGAAAAAAAAGAGTGTGTTTCCCTCTGGCTAAGGCAAATACTCACAGATGTTTGTGTTTATGCGTGTTTGTAGGTAGATAAACACGAGACAAAGCCTCTAATTTTATGTGAACCCAAAAGGTGCAAGAAGTTGTATTTATTTAACCTACAACTTTGTGAAGTAACAAAGTAACATAAAATTACTGTTCAAAACTGGAATATGTTTATGATGGATTGAAATGCATGGAGAGATGTTTTTATAAAAATTATTTGGAAGGATTTTTCTTCACAGTCTTTGGATTATAAGACCACAGGATCCAAAAGACCATTTTAATTATATATATATGTATATATATAATTATGTATATAACTCAAATTTTGTCATCTTTCTTTCTTTAAAATTAGAATGGCAACCCACTGACTTTCAACTTTTATGAAGTGTCATCTGTACATTTTGATCTTGCCTAAGAGCCATTCAAGCAAGGGCTTGAGGATTTAAGAAATGAAGCTTGAAAAAGTTTCTTCTTTCTTGTAAATTAGAAAATAGAGGTCATATCTTTCAAAGTATCCCAAAGTATACTAAATAACCAAACATATACTTTGTTTCTACTTAATAACCCCATTCAGACCAGGGTGTTCTCATTTTATCTGCAAAAGATATTTGAACTCAGATTGGTGAGGATTTTCACTGGGTTGACGGCATTGAAGCTAAAGATCTGATTAGATTAATTCCACTGAGAAATATGCACAATGCAATATATGCTTAGAAATGTCCTTATTAAACAGGACTTCAGAAGCTTGCAAATGTTGCCAAATTTAATTTAAATCTGAAGATTTAAGAATGTTGCCAAAATTTAGGGTTGGCACAATTACAGCTAAAAATTCCATAGGTAAAAATATATATATATATATCAAGGTTTGCAGAAGTGTTCTTCAAAACATTACAATCTTTCTATGAGTTTTGTGTATCTCATTAAACACATGGATGTCAGCACCCATACACTTACACACATGAAGAAGGCTTTTTAGTGATGTGACTATGTTCATACAGGGAACATATTCCAGACCTGCTGATTACGTCCATTAGATTAACTAGTTAAAACACTTAATAGCTGAAATTCACAGACTCTTTTTCCTCAAGCACATCGACAGTCTGAAAGTCAAATAACAGTATCTTCAGAAAGCTCTATTGTAAAGCTGAATTTGGGTAATTGACACCAATAGCATAACAGCATTAAATCACCCATATTTTTATAGTGGATAAGCTAGTCTGCTTGTAAATATGTTCAAGGATAGCATGTAGGTGGCAGAAGAATTATGCTACAACTTTAACAGCTAATAAATCTTTATTTAAGCAGGGGACCTCTAAAATTTAATTAGGCATATGAAAGCAGAGATCATTCCGAGGGTAAAAATATGCCAATTCTCTCAAGAAAAGACATCTGCTTTGTGGGAAAACTTCAAGTTAAAATTTACTCTTCTGTTACTCTGTCAATAGAAAAGCTTTCTGGTAGAAGAGCAAATATCTAATATGAAAAAAAAATGACCGAGGCAGACAGGAGGCATTCCTGGCACACCCTAGAGAAGGGAAATAAAGGCCCATTTGTGAACTTTGTTTGCATTATTTAGCTAATTCAAGTAGACGCCTATCTCTTTTTTTCCCTTCTCTTCCTCTTTCCCGGGTCATGGAGGGGTAGTCAAGGATCTGTGGCTGATTCAGTAGTCCCCAATATGAAAACTGATGGTTACCTTGTAATTAGAGACTTCAACGCAGTGCTCCCTCACTGCTCCCGACCCACAAAGGTCTCTTTCTCTGCTCACATCACCAAGTACGTCTACACTAAGGCAGTGCCCTTCCTCCCCAAATTTATAACTTATATACATGAATTACAATTGGCCTTTATAGATTACAGGTGTCTCAATACCTGACCTTGCTCTTCGCCAAATTGCAGAAACCGCTGGGGCTGGTCACATGCTAATTTCAGATTCTCTAACTAGAGTTTTTAGTTTCTTTTTATTTCCTTCTTGAGAGCAGGGCTTCAGTCAGCACAGCAGAAAATGACGACATTGGGCAAGAGAGCAGCAGCTTTAGAAGTCAATGCATTCTTGTAGCAAATTTTCTCCTTCTAGAAGTGTAGACTTTGGTTGGTAGGCATTGTAGAGGAAGCTATTTAAGTCAGAGCCTCTACTCTCACAGAACTTGATCTAGTTCGGGAGATGAGACATAAACACTTGCAGTATGCAGTAACATTTCAGCTGTTGCAGGTACAGCCCAAGGCAACATATACGCATGGGCCGCAGGACTAGGCCAAGAATCTCCATTGTTTTCCATGGGCCAACCCCAGTCCTTGAGCCAACAAGGCTGTTTTGGCTGTTGTTTGTTTGCTTTGCGTTTCTCAGAAGTCCTTCATCTGAGAGCAGGATAATATATTTTAACTTGAGCTAAGAGAGACACAAAAGAAAACAAATAAACCTCATGAAGATAGTTGGTGCTAGGAAGTAGTAATTGTTTTTCGCAACCATGTCATACATCCTGAAGATGTTCTGAGGCTTGCGTGATATTTCCTCCAAGACACTGTTTTATGCCAAGAAGGTAATATTAGCGACTCACTGCAAATGTCAACAAGCATCAGAAAGAATGAATTCAGAATCACTCTCACATTGCCCAGTTAAATAGTTCTTTCATTAGATCAAGTGCTAGTTAGGCCTTTTTGTGCACTTTTCTTTATGCTACTTTAATAAAAGTCATCCTATTGTTGTCCTTTTAAAATAAGTGAACTCTTTCTTTGTGAAAGACTTTTTAGATCCGACCTTAAATGGCCACATAGTGCAGTTTAATGAACATAGAAGGAGCTGTGATATAAGGAGAAATACAATGAGTTATCCTTTCCAAGATCCCTGAAGTGGGTAATCTTACTCTTGGTGCCCACAGAAAGTGCTCAGTGGTCTGGGAATCAGTTATCAGATTTGGTCTTGCTGCTATGAACTGACTGGGTGAACCTAACCAAAGTCATGATATTTGAGGCATAGACCAGGTGCCCTCTGAGCTCCCATTCAACTCTAAAATTCTATGTACCAGCCAAACTCCATCAAAAGGCTACTGCATAATGATTAATGCAAACTTAAGTCTTGTTTCTATTAATATGAGAAACTGAAAATTTTGTTATACTACAAATGGTTTTGATCTTCCCAGAACTTACATTAGGCTGGAGTCTACAGTCTCCAAGACTTAGCAATAGGCTTTTAGTCTATTGGGAAATGACATATTTATTGGGAACATTTGGGGTTTTCTGCATCATTGCATAGCGAACAATACTGTTATGCAGAAAGTTTCTCTTCAGTGGACTCTTTGACAAGAAGAGTTTCATGATTTTGTTGGCAGATATGATCGTTTTTCCAGTTCAAGAATTTGTGAAATAGTATTTACATTCAATGTCTATCCATACTGATTCACAATACCTACCTCAGAGGGTTGTCCTGAAGATTGACAATATAGTGGTAATCTCCTTGTATATTAGGTACATACTGACATGAAACAAATCAGGCCAAACATCAGTGACTTAACCCAACCACAATTATATTGTTCATGCTCTTATGGGTCAGGAATTGGGGCAGGATCAGAGGGGTCTGCTCAGCTCTTTTCTCTGTGGTGTTGGCCAGAGCTAGAGTGGCTCAGTCCTCATCCATGTGGCCTTTCGCTCCATGTGGTTTCTCATCTCTAAGGTCTTTCTCTCCTCATGTGGCCTCTCTGTCTAGAGGAATAGGCAGGACTTCTTAACATGGTGGTGGGACTCCAGGAGTGAAACAAGATCTAGGTGAAAGTGAAAGAAGTCCCCGAAAGCCACTTCTGTGGCATTCTATTGGTTAAAGCAAGTTTTCAGCCCAATCCAGATTCAAGACTCCACCTCTTGATGGGAGGAATAGTAAAGTCACCTTGCATGGGCATAGACCCATGAAAGCTTGATTCATTGGAGGCCATTTTAAACCATCAACCACATCTCTAATAAAGCCTGGCACATAGTAGGCACTTGTTAATGTGCAACTTCTTCTATGTGGCAACATTTCAACATTCAACCTTACTAGACAGGCAGCACATATTAACTCTGTGAATTGAAGAAACTAAAAGAGAAATGTGTTAGTTGCCCAAATTCATACAGTCAATGAGTGATAATATTTGGACTTAAATGGAGTTTTTCTGAATCTAAGTTCTCTCTTCTTTTCAGTATAAATTGCTGCTGCTAGATTGGAAAGAAAATTAAATATGGAATGTGGTCAGTGAAAATGCCACGGCTGGGAAGACTTACATGGCTTTGCTATTTTAGAAAACTGCACTTCTTTGTTTATGAGCCAAGTGTTGGTTGAAAACAACAAAAGAAGAATACTTTCTTAACTACATTTCTTAGCTATCTTTCTTCAAAATTTAATTACATCTGGGGAAACTTTACAATTGAGCTTTAGACATGTATTTATTAGTCAATGGTTTCTTGGAAACATATTCAAGCTCTCACCTAGTTTCAGTTTCAACTAACAAGGCTATGGAAGAACCAAGTAAAGCTATTGGAGTTGAGTCAGGCATAGGCAGAAATCTCTGCTTATCACAGTCTCCTGAATTTCATCCCTGTTCATTCTTTTCCCCCTGAAAGTTTGGTATAAAAAGTGTGACTACTTTCAGCAAGAATGCAGAATAAAGAACAAAGAAAAAATATTGATATTTTAAAAAATATAGAGAGTACTCATTATAGTACAAGCCATTATATCATGTTTATATAATACTTAACTTCAATATGTGAAACTCTCTAGGTAAAAGTGTCATACAAAGATTTTTATTCTTTGCATTATAGCTGTTATTATTGTCATTATTTTGATTAAGTCCCTTGTTGAACTCTGAATTCTATTTGAACCTGAAACGGTAATCAAAACTGTAGGCTATTTGATAATCCCCATGAATATGACTGAAAAGTTTTCATAAAAGCCCTACAGACTGAACCCATTGAATTTAGAATAGTTCTCATTCCAATAGAAAGAAGCAGATGTCCCAAAGCAAACACACTCGTTTTAATATACTTTTACATTGGCTTTAATAGACAGATGTTTTGACTATGACATGGCAAGAACAGGATTTGAAATGGTGGATTGGAAAGATTTTGTTCATAAAAAGTAATTGCTCTTACATTACAAAGTGCAGGATTTACATGTGGAAAATGTCAGCCTGTTGCAGCATCTCATGATGGATCGTGTTACCACAAGCCATGGAGTTCACTAAGAATGACCAACTTACTTCTGAGGGGCCCTTTTAATAGGCATCACGTACATAATGGCAGGGAGGGGAAACTTCAAATCTAGAGTCATTCTATGTATGCAGCTGATCCTTGATTATACACTTTCAGGATTATCTGTGACTTTTTTTCCCCATCAGAATTTGGCTTCTGTCTATATTATTTTACGAGCTAAAAGCAGTTCTCACATGCCAACCACTATTTGAAGAGCTTTACAAATATAAATAACCTATTTTATCCTCCTAAGGACTCCTAAGGACAGGTGAGAAATACGGTGCACAGAGAAGCACTATTACTTGCTCAGGGCCACGCTGCTGATAAATGACAAAGACAGACTGTCTCTGTCTAGCTTTGGAGTCCATGCTCTTAACTCACATTCTGCTCTCATTTTGTTATTTAACAAGTGGTGGGAGCTACATCAAATTATTTGTGTGGTTTAAGAATTTCTTAAGTGAGATAGATTTTGATAAGTGACTCTGTTGCCCCAGGACTTCCGGTGCAACCTCCTAACTTACAAAAGTCAGTTCACCAGCAACTTTATCTCCAAATTTGGAAATCAAAAGAGTCTCTGGCCCATGAAATAGACACAAAGCCCTCACATTGATTTCATGCACTTCACCCCTTGGGCTCTCCCTCCTTTTTTTTAAGTGAGAAAAGGGGAAATAGTGAGACAGACTCCCATATATACCCCACCAGGATCTACCTGGCAACCCCTGTCTGGGGCCAATCCTCAAATCAACTGAGCTATTTTTAACACTTGAGGCTGACACGCTCAGACCAACCAAACTATCTTCCCAATGTTTGAATCAGTTGAGCCACTGGCTGCAGGAGGGGAAGAGGGAGAGGAGGGGGATAGGGTGAAGAAGAGAAGCAGATGGTTGCTTCTCATGTGTGCCCTGACCAAGAATCAAACCTGGGCTGTCCATATACTGGGCTGACACTCTATCCACGGAGCCAACTGGCCAGGGCTGATTGGGCTTTCCTTCCTAATGCTTATTTTGACATTTAAGAGAGGAGAAGAAAAAGAACAAAAAATTATAAACCTATTTGTACTTCTGCATAGCATAATAAAACGTTCCATGATGATGGTTCTGAACTGTAAGGAAAAGATTAGCTAATGTTCACTACCCTTTATTTAGAAGGCAGGAAATAGACAAGATATATTTTAAAAGGTCTTTCTTCAACATGTTCAGATTTTTAGACTTTGCTGTACAGGCTAAATTTCTATAACGAGAGATCATATTTTTGGAATATCCTGTTCCCAGCAATACCAGATAACTAAGTGAAAGACACCTCGTTGTGGAAAAAGAACATTTGGATGAGTTGGAGATATTCTCTCACCAGCTTACTGATAAATTATCTAGGCAGGTCATTTATCCTCTCTGTGCCTTAGATGCTTATATGCTTCCCTCAAAGAATTATTGTAAAGATTAAGTGAAATAATATATGTGAAAATGCCTAGAATGTAGTGTGTTCTCTATAAATATTTGTTGAAGAAAAAAAGTAGCATTGGATTCCAATGTCAAAGATAAATTATAAATTATTTTTGAATTATGCCTTGGATATTGTTGGTGCAATAATATATATTTAGAAATATGGATAAAAAAAGGAAGTAATGGTCTTAAGATTCTTCAATAATTATATTACTTTTCTTTTAAGTTTCCCAGAAAAAAAATATAGTGTTTTGTTTTGTTTTTTTGTCTTTCACCTACAAAGGGAACTGTAACTATCCAAAGACAGAATCCTTCTATGTGACAAAATCCAGATGCAGGGGTAAGATGCACTTCCTGCAGAGATTCATTTGGGAGCCAAAGGGTACAGGAACTCTTCTCCAACTATTCACTTGGATTTCACTTGGCAAGAAGGGATGGAGAGTGGACCTTCCTTCATATATAAACTTGTGACAAGAAAATGACTGAGAAGGAAAAAGGCAGGTCATTAACCTCTTCCAAGCATCACCCCAGCCCCTAACTATGACAACTAATGAAAATAACTAACTGTATTTTTTGTTATCTAAAACAATTTTCAACTTGATGGCAGAGACTAGGGAGGATTCAGCGTGCCAGTTTGACCTGGGTGTTTTGATTACCATAAAAGTACACATGACTCCCTTAGACCTTTTCTCTAAAGTGAATGTAAGAATATAAATATTTTTAGATTCTGATACCCATTCTCCCAACCTTCCCTAAACATTAATTATACCTGTCTACAATTTGACCTCATTGGATGGTCAGCATATCATCAGGACTCCAATGAGCTGTAGTTGATCATTGGCTACCCCTTGTAGGTGTGTCTGACACCTTCAACGTCCCTCTCATGGGCTGTGGCATGTGTTTTTTACACTAAGCCTATCACATCACCTCTGCAACCTACCTGGACTTTGTCAGCCTCTAGACCTGAGCAAGAAGGGATCCTGTCCTTGTGCTGCTGCTCTTCAGAGGGCTCCACTTTCACCTTCGTTCTACCATGCCTCTCCCCACAGGGTCTGGAGCCCTAGGTCCAACACACCTGCCTGCTTATCAAGAAGCCATCCTTTCTTTTAGCCCTCTGCTTTCCTAACTTCAGTGTGCTTATGAAACACCAGAGGATCTTCCTAAAGTGAGATTTTAATTGACTATTTCTGAAGTGAGTCTGGGGTTCTGCATTTCTAAAAGCCCCCCTGGTACTATGAGTAGCAAGGATCTACATCATGCCCCAGACACCTAGGCTCCTGGAATTTTCAGAGCAAATGATGCCAAGCTTATGTGGCTCATTCCTTGTGAAAGAAACCAAAGTTTTGTCATCTTAAAGCTGTCTTTTGAGATGTTGATTTTAAGCTATTTATTAAGAAATAAGATTCAAAGGGAGGCTTTGACCCTCTTCCCTTTCCTGTTCAAGAAAACCAGACAGAGAAATCTCCTTCAGAAAGTTCTCACAATGTTCCCTTAGTCTAATTTGAATTAAGTATGGTAAACAGACCACTTTAGACAGGGGTCTTTTAACTAGATACTCTGTGTTCCATTGTTTCTGAGTTGCCTAGCAAGGATTTGCCTGCCATGGATATGCTGCTCTTCCTCAACTACCTGCAAACTGCTTGTTCTCTCTTCTGAAATCTAGTATCATGCACTCTCCCTTATTCTCTTTTGTCAAAAGTGTCTTGTATGCCTCACTGTCTGGAATTTTCATGCTTATGTGAATTCCCTATGCACATGTATTAAAACTTGATTCTGCTCCTTTTCATCTGTTCCTGTTAATGTGATTATTAACCCAGCCTAGAAAAAAAATTAGAAGGTGGGAGTAAAAGTATTAATTTCTTTTTTAGCCCCCATACCTGGGCCCTTCCTCCTAGGGACAGGTTGTGAGACCCTGAGGACTGAGGAGTGGTCAAAGGGATTCTTAGGGTAGAGGTCTGTGGAGACAGGTTAGATGAGTGAGGCCTTTGAGGTACATAACAGAGACAGAGGTCAATCGAGAAATGGAGACCAAAGGATAGATTCTGAGACTGGGATCAGAGGCCATGAGCTAACTCACCTCACACTACCATATTCTAACACAGAATTCCAAGTAGTCCAATAATTCTTACTTTAATATTGGCCTTCCAAAGTGGTTAATAGATGTAGGAAGATAAAATACAGTTTATTTTAAGAGTTTGTTAGCTTGGCTATATTTTTTAAAAATAAAGGCATACAATATTTGGGCCTCTATTTGGATTCTTGTCCTAGATCTCTAAATGTTAGAAGGAAAGCATCTGAATTTGTAAGCACCCTACCCCATCATCTAGGTCATTCTGAGCATAAACTCCAAATGACAAAAGGATCAAGAGAAGTTTTGACTGTTTACTTGGATGGTTCTTCTGCAGCTGCATGCGTTTCTTTTCAATGTTATTTGAATCCCTTTCACTGGCCACACGTGTCTCTTTTATATGCAACTTGGGGATTTTTAAGACCTTTACTATGTATATTGGACTATGCAATACTGAGCTCTCTGGGGAATGGAGTAGGCTCAGATTCTTTTGGTTAACAATGTTTGCAAATGTAACTGCAAAGTTGCAGGACAATGAAACCCACCCAGTTCAAAAGGGAAGACTGGCTTGCAATGTTCTGACTTTTTTTTTTTTAACTCATTCTCTCATCTTATTACAGTATAGTTTTACAAGTTCTGGGTGAGAGGTCAAATCTCAGCGCCACCACTTACAAGCTATGTGAGTCTAACTTTTCCAGGCCTTAATTTTTTTCACTCTTAAAAGGGAGATAAATTATTATCTCCCCAAAGGGTTACTAAGAGGATAAAGGAGATAATACATGTGATGGCATTTAGAAAAGTGCCTGATTCAAAATAATCACTCAAACACTGTTTTCTATCTTTTAATTCATTCAGAGTTTTAAAAACAGTTTTATTGAGGTATAGTGATATATGAAAAGTTGTATGTTTTGATGAATTTGGACATCTGCACACACTTGTGATACCATTGCCATAATTAAAATAATAGTTTATTCAAATGTTCTCTTCTTAATGAAGCTGCATACATGTTTTCTGGACCCACTGAATTTTCTCTTCTTTCAAGTTCTTCATCTCGGACAATCATTGCCTTACTCTTTAACTTTTGTTTGTATTTCAGTATTATTATTGATTTAATATAGTTTCTCCAATTGTAATAAACTTTTGGCCAAAGGCATTATCTTTCACTTATTTTGAATCCTCATGGCTCAGTGTACAGTATCATACATAAGAAAGACCCTCAAATCTCTGAATGTTCAATTAATTCATTGCAAGGGAGTATTTCAGCACAAATGGGGCTGATTTGATTTAAATGTTAAAAAAAACGGCAAGAGGAAAATAAAAAAGACTGATAAAAGAAAGGGTTTGGAGTCATCAGAAAACAAAGGTTGGAGAAGGGACATTACCCAATTTGCAGAATAAGACCAAAGATTGAACAACCAAAAGCCAATTGACGGAGCTTGCTGGAAAGGCTGACAAGCTTTTCTGAGTAAAGGGTCAGAGTTACTTGAATTCATGTTAAAAGCTTCCCACATTGGAGATAAGCTTATCTCTTTTCTTGGGGTTCCTCCATCTCCACACTTCGGTAAACTCTGAACAAAACTATTACAAGATGGCGGCCTCAGAACAGTAATTGGTACAGGAGTCCTCAAGAAAATGTAGGAGTAGCGTGTGGGATTGCGCTAAAGCAGCAATTTGCGATCTGCATACTCAGTCTCTGGCTACTCTGTTCCCTAATGAGAATATAAAATCTCAGGTCAGTCTTCCTTCACAGTCAACCTCAAACATTCTCTCCATCACTTACGGCATCCAACAGAGCCTCCTTCAGCTGGAAATACTGTAGGGCTGATTCGAAGCCACAACACGCGACCCAAACAACTGGAGGAGTTAGCAAAATCCTAATTTGTTTACCCCCTTCTGACAGAAAGAAATGTTTATGTTTATTTCTGAGGCTGTGAAAAGATATGAAGTTCAAGAGTTCGGACACTTTAATACACCATGCAAGGCTAGAAGCCCATTCATCCCTATTAATTCATTGGTGAATATATTTGGGTTTTCACTTCGTACCCATAAATGCAGGAAGGGATGCCATTTTGACATTGTTTCTTTACCCCTGCACTCTATGTAAACAGAAGTTGTCTATCTGGCAGTCTAGTGACTGTATATTATAAAGCTCCTGTTTACTTAATTGGAATGTCAGTGTCTTTTTTGCTTGGTATGCAAAATAAATGAAATGAAAAAGTGCGCTGGAATTAGAATTGTGTGGTTCTCAAAGAGACATTTGGGCCGCTGAGTAACTAAAAGCACCCTCTGTTTACGTGTTTCTGCAGTTTCCGTCACTGCAGCTGTGTTACAGCTTATAACAACTAATCTCTTTTTATTTGTACTTCACTTTATTTTATTTTGCATTAGAGACACTTATAAGCCTTGTCTTCCAAATGTGTCCAACGTTTCAAAACTGTCTTAATAGTGTATACACATTATAGCGCCGGCAATGAAGTTCCCCCAATCTGGATTTTGTTAAGAGTGACTATAAGAATAGTTTGCAGAACAATTAAAATGTGTTAATCTGTATTTGAAAACTTGATCCGGTTAAAAATTGTTTTTCTATCTACCAATGTTTGCCAAAGTTTCCTACGTCAAGTGGCTGGAGTTTTCTTGAGAGGTGAACAGAGGGGGCCTGGGGAGCAGAGGGCTGGAGAAAGCGTGGGGATTTTGCTAGACAGACGGTCAGGCCGCTTGGGCCACGTCTTAGTATAACCTGCATTCTGTTTCAGGAGAAAATGATGGACGGAAGGGTTGGAAATGGGGCTTGAGTGAGTACACTTTTCATGCTCAACAAAGCCTAACGTCATTTCATTATATAACTTACGTGTGTTCTTTTAATTAACCAATCCTCGCAAAAGAATAGATTTGTTCTGCTTAAACTGGGATACAAAGGACTTGAGAGGAAAAAAAAAACCCCTTTAACACCTCTTGGGGATTGGAAAGTAACTTCACCCTCTAGCTTCAAGTCGGGACGTGTGATAACAATTTGACAGGAAACAAGAGAATCCCGTCCCAGGCTTCGGGAGGAGAGTTGACCCTGGGTGGGGGATGGTGTAAGGCCGCGGGAGAGCTTCCCGCCCAGCAGGGGGTAGCCAAGCGCCGGCTACTGGGAAGGAATTCAAACCGGATCCCTTTCTTAGCGCCAGCGCTCAGCTCTCAGATTCTAGAAGCAGGACTTCCTGGCCAGTGCTTCGATGATTTACTCCCAAAGAAGCCACTCACCTGAGGCCCTCATCTGAGAGTTCAGACCTATGTACTACATTCTTTGCAAGGGATCTTAGCAAAGGGATGAAAGAGTACAATTATCTGCCCCAGGCTTGGAATGAAACTTGGTAGCTGGGAGGCAAGTTTTACTATTTTTTTTTTCCTGCTCTTTTTCCTTTTCTCTCCCAGTGGGCAGAAGCTCAGAATTCCCTGGAGAGGTATGGAGAGAGACTAAGGAGTCAGAACTCTGTGTGTATGTGAGTGTGCAAGTATGCATGTGTGCGGGTGTGTGCGTGTGCGCGCGCATGCATGCGAAGTCAGGAAGAGCCTGCAGACAGAACCCCCACAACCTCCCCTGAGAAAACCTGGGATCCAGCAGGTGACCCCCCAAGAGGGCTGGTTACGGGCCCAAGGACCAGTGATGAACTGCTGGCCTGCTGGGGACAAGAAAGTCCAAGTTGAACTAGCTGGTAGGGAGGAGAGAGAGGTGGGAGGGTGACGAAGTCTCTAAAGAAAAAATATTTGAAAGGAAGCCTGTGTTCCCTACTGTCTGCTGGGGAAGGAACTTGAGCCTGCAGTGCTGCAGGCACCAGCTGAGAACATTCCAGCCCCAGGGTCTCCTCTGCCTGCTTCACCTTGTGGCTTCCCACTCAGGCCATTTTCGGTTGACGCTGCTTTTCTTTGTTCTGTTTTCTCCCAGTGCAATGAACCCTTACATTATGGGTTTCTGTTGTAGTTCTAACCTCTAATACACAACCATTACATCTTATCTCGTCTTCTAAATTACCCTAAAATCCAATTATCGCCCCCCCCCCCCTCCTTCAAGAGCACACAACTTGCCACATTGCTGAGATGCTGGGCTGCTCTTGTGCTTTTCTAAATTAATAATAACTACCATTTTCCGTCTGCTCTTCGCATGGAATCTTTTATATCACCATACAGCTTTCCAAAACACGTGTTATGATCTTTTTGCATCTTTGCTGGGCTAAGGATGATTTTCCAAATATTCATAAAAGATCTGTCAGTTGGTTTTTAGTATCCAAACATTTGGAATTCTACATTCCTTAAAAGAGAAAGCATTTTAAAATTTATCTGTTAAAATTTCACTACTGCTTTGCTTTGTTAAGGTGAAAAAGAAGTCCATTATTTTTAAGGTTTTCAAAGGTTACAATGGATTTTGTTTGGTAAAATATTTATGAATTGAAAACTCTTAGTCCTACTAAGATTACAAAAGCATGAGTTTCTTGAATCTATAGGAAGGAAGTGACTATCTGAAAGCTGGACTCAACTTCCGTAAATTATAGAAATGTCTCAGTAAAAGTGAACATGCCAAGAACATTTTAAGGAAAACTTTAACACTACCAAGAATATCCTCAAATACCTTTTCTGACGGGTAACTGTGATTTGCAACAGAAAATTGCTCTTGGGAAAATATGGTTAAGTTCAAATCTGATATTAGAAAAAGAAATCTGACTTGCTTTAGTGTTTTATGATCACAGGCATGTAATTTAACTGCAATTGATTTTCCTACTTGCAAATTTTTACTTTAGTTTTGGAGAGGAAGTATATTTGCCACACCCAAGGTATCCATCTATGCGGCAATGAAATATGAGTGGGGTGTGATTACTGAAAATACGTATATGGCCAATCAACTACTAGGCTTACTGCACAAGCTTTGGCAATGATCAACGGAGCTTGACAATGAAAAGTTTGTATTAGTGAATCCTTTCTCATACTTGGATTTTAGCTGCTCATGATAAAGATATTATACAATGTGAGGAAAATTGTAAAAGTCCTAAAGAGCATGTTAAATGTCAATCAAATATTTAAATAACATCTCTAATTATATAGATATTTTTTATATTTATTATACCCTGAAGTTAAATCATTATCCCCTTAAATATTAAATACAAAAAGGCTAGTTATTTTTCTTTAATAAGTGAACTCAACCTAAGCATTTTCAGATGCTAAAGTGAAGACCAAGGAAAAGGAGGACAGAGTACAACAGAAGTGGCACCACGTAGAATTTATAGGCTAAATTACATGAACTTGAAGGACATGCTAATACAAAATGATGTAATCAAAGACAAAATACAGGAGTGGGCAAAGGTGGTTGAATTACCAGCAGTCATTACCTAAAAGATAAGTCATTAGTAAGGACATGAAATAATAACAATAATAAGAAGGAGACAAATAATACAATAATTAATAAGTATATAATAATACCTTTGTTTTGCATACTCACAACTGTAAACTTACTTTTGCCCACTCCATATAGAAACATGATGACTAGGGGTCAAGTTCAGAGAAAATGAGGAATCAGGAAAAAGGACATCATAAACTGTAAAAATAAATATTACCGTTTTTATTCTTTTTTTTTTAAGTGAAGTGGGGGGGGGGAATAGTAAGACAGACTCCCACATGCACCCTGATCAAAATCCACTTGGCAACCCCCATCTGAGGCCAATGCTTGAATCAGCCAAGCTAGCTTTAGCACCTGAGGCTGATGCTTGGACCAACTGAACTATCCTCAGAGCCTGGGCCAACACTTGAACCATTTGAGCCACTGGCTATGAGAGGGGAAAAGGGAGAGAAGGGAGAGAAGGGGGAGAAGGAGGGTAGGAGAAGCAGATGGTTGTTGTGCTTGTGTGCCCTGACTGGGAATCAAATCTAAGACGTTCATACTCTGGGCCAATGCTCTATCCACTGAGCAAGCTGGCCAGGGCTAATTTTTCATTCTTATAATAATTATATATTACATATACAATAATTACACATATGCAAATATATATTCTTTAGAGCATATGTTCTTCATAGTTGTCTTGAACAAGTAGACTTTATAATCTTCATTTAATCTTGATGGAGACATCATACAGTCATTTAACATTTCAAAAATTCTAATGTTCTTTCCTTCCTTCCTTCCTTCCTCCCATCCTTCCTTTCTTCCTCCCTTCTTTCCTGTCCCTCCCTTCCTCCCTCCCTCCCTCCTTCCTTCTTTCCTTCCTTCCTTCCTTCCTTCCTTCCTTCCTTCCTTCCTTCCTTCCTTCCTTCCTTCCTTCCTTCCTTCCTTCCTTCCTTCCTGTCTCTCTTTTTCTTCCAATGAAAATAAAATATAACCAGGATTATTTTTCCCTTGCACCTCTAAGTTCTGAATTTATCTTGTAGTTTTAAGGCTACCTAAACAACATCTATTAATTTTACATGAAATTAGCACAACTCAAGACATTTCTTAAAGTCTAGATCTTTTTAGAATTGACATTATCTACTTTGCTTAGAAGTATATGCACTCAAAGAAGATGTGTTGTAGAATGTAGAATTATGCACTTGAAACCTGTATAATTTTGTTAACCAGTGTCACCCCAATAAATGCAATTAAAAAAAGAAATATATATACTCCATCAGTCTACCAAAATGTTCTTTAATAGTCTGTGATCTTTATTCCTAATTTTTAATGGGTTTTTAACCATCTGGACAAAGCAAATTGAATTCACACAATTTAAATATAAAGGTAGCCCTTATATTTATAGAATTGATTGTTTTAATATATTAAGAGTAGATTTCCTACCAGTTGTGACTATTGCCTAGCACACTTAAAAAGAAACATTTAAATTTACAATAATATTATTTTGCATACTTTATGGGACTTCATTTTTTAAAAATTTAAGATTTTATAGACTTTTTCTCAGGTTAATACACTGTCTATGTGTTCTCTAAGTTATTTAAAATACTGTATTAATTCTATCTACTAAACAAACATGATTATGTGATACATGACATTGAAAAAAATAATATCTAGGCCCTGGCTGGTTTGCTCAGTGGTAGAGCATTGGCCCAGCATGGGAATATCCCGTGTTCAATTCCTGGTCAGGGCACACAAGAGAAGCACCCATCTGCTTCTCCACTCATCCCCCTCTTGCTTTTCTCTCTCTCTCTCTTCCCCCCCTGCAGCCATGACTTGATTGGAGTGAGTTGGCCCTGGCACTGAGGATGGCTTCATGGCCTCTGCCTCAGGTGCTAAGAAGAGCTCTGTTGCTGAGCAATGGAGCAATGCCCCAGATGGGCAGAGCATAGCCCCCTAGTGGGCTGCTGGGTAGATCCCAGTTGTGGTGTATGCAGGAGTCTGTCTCTGCCTCTTCTCCTCTCACTGAATAAAAAAAAGAGAAAAAAATAATATCTAAAAGATAAAACCACATTCTCTTAATTTATAAGCCACTCCTAGCAGCTCTTTGAGGTTTTTTGTCGTTTGGAGACAGGCCTTGGACCACTGGAGCACTGTTTGGGGTGCCATAACTGTAAATTCCTCAGCAGTACCCTAGGGGCCCAGAAGAGTTAAAGCAGCTTCCAGGAAAACAGAACACCTGGCCAGTAACTCAGGCAAGAGGATGATGGCCTGATGGAATGTGTCACAAGCTTGTTTCAATAGTGATTTTTAAACAGCTAGATGCATCCATGCAGCAGGACTTTGCCCTCTTCTTTTACACCCTATTTCTTGGAGACAGATCATCCATGCACCCTCCCTGCAGTGTTATAACACTGTGAGATTATTATGGTCTTAAAAGGGAAAGCCTATAATTTAAAGTCATAATTCCACCTTTAAAATGGAGATTGAAATACACTTATACAAAATACATAAGGCATCAAAAGATAGCAAATCTCTCTTCCCATTAGATTCCTGTCTTCACAAAGGGGACAGTAATATCAAGTGCATTTTCTGCATAATTGTATAATTTCTCCATTAAAACTATACATGTGCTCTGCTAGACCCAAATTTCTTTTAATGCTTACTAAATGAAATTTCCTGGCCCTAAAAGAAGATGAAATAAAGTTTAAAAGCTCAGAGAAAAACTTTCCGAATTTCTAAGGTATCAGATATTTCTTTGAAATAGTATCTTGATCAGTCGGATATAAATGAACTTACTGATTGTGTGTTCCTTACTATACCAGTGGCTTACCAAAATATTGAGAAACGCTAAGCGTAGAAAACATTCCACTGTCAGGTCTTTGCCTTTGGAAACAAAGGCTCTTCAGACATACAGAGAACTCAAAACATCTCTTCCTCCACCTTTAAAAATTGTGTTTACATATTTATTTTCTCTAACACTTCAGAGCTTTTCCATGATGCTGTGTACTGATTTGAAAATACCAGTTTTCAAAACTAAATAAAGATGAGAGAAAAGTTTTCTGTGAATCAATTTTTCAGCCACATGAGAAGAAAAACTGTATGGAGAGTGACTTTCCTTGCTCAGAAAAAGAAATGTCATGGGCCTCTGAATTGGGGATAGAAAAAAAAAATCCTTGCCATGGTGCCTATCGGAAATTACTTGGAATAAGTATCTTTTTTTCCCCCTTGAAATAAAGTTCAAGGTAACATTTAAATGAATAATTATTTACCATTTTGTTAAATGCTGGCATGTGTGGCAGGAAGCGTCTATTAGTACAAATGCTTTCTCTGCTTGGAATGGCTCATTAGTTTCTTTGTAGACTGCACTGGTTTTAAGATTCAAATTCAAAATCTCCTCTGATTTTGCTGTTCTATTCTGGCAGCTGGCCAGCGGCAGATATGCATAATATTTCACTGTTAGACCTTGCAAACATTATATCCTGCTGTGCTAAAGAAAACATTGTGTTTCTTACCACATGAAAATAATCCATCACTTTTCAATCAGCACACACAAAAAAAGCTCTACCTGTTTTTTCCATCAGACTCAAGAAAAATTAATGGCCCCAATGTGAAAGGTGGACCCTCGATACATGATCCATTAAAGTACAAACTAATCAAAATATATCTAGTATCTGATTTGCTAAGCAAGATGGAACAAAAGAGGTGTGATGAAAAAATAGATCTAAGACCCACACAACCTTGTTCTATCAGTATTAACCTTATTTATTTTAAATGTAGGAGGGCATAAATAAAAGATCATGAAGTGGATCTGTAACAATCAGTTCAAATAGATGCCCTGTATTTATCTGGAAGAGATAACTAAGGATAACTACTGTGCACTGGGAAAAAATATATATAATGAAGAAATGTTTTAAAAAGTAAAGTAAGACAAGTTTAGAAGTACCTCTACCCCCCAAGTTGGTCGACAACATATTAAAGTAAAAGTTTTCTTTGGAAGTAAAAGGACAAGTATATTATCAACTTGTTCATGTCTTTAAAAATAATTTTGTGCCTTGAGTAATGCTGATGTTGTATCTAGTTTTGAGTAAGGCATGAGGATTTTTGTTTGGGGGGCCCATAACTTTTGCCACAATATTCTAACTGGAAAGATGCGAGCCATCAAAAGAGCAATGATTTAAAAAACAATTTATTTTACTATTTTTTAACACTTTTTATTTGAATTGCTTGAATTTGCAACAACTGGATTTGAAAGATGTTTTTTTCTGATCTCTCTCTCTCTCTCTCTCTCTCTCTCTCTCTCTCCCCTTCCCTCCCTCTATCTCTCATTCTCATTTTCTTGGGGATATGACCTGTGTTTTGTACTTTAATGCATTAATATGTGTACTAAAGAAAAATGCAAAAAACATAAAAATAATGCTAATACTGTACTAAGAAGATATTGACATTAGTAAAAATTTTACACATAAAGTATGTTTATTTATATTCTTATAACCATGTTTAAAATATCATATTGTGCTTTTAACTGATATTTCAGTTTCTTTCTTCCTTTTCTTTTCCCATCTCCAGTTCAGTTTGAAACAGTCCTTAGGCTGGTCTTCCTAGAACAGAACTGACTATCTCACTTCTTACATCTCAGTTTCCCTTTAGTTCACTCCCCTTGAATGAGAGTTCAAAGGCTCAAAAACCATCATTTTGTAGATAAGCAAACTGAAGTTCAGGGCTTTGGAGTGACTTCTTCAAGGACATCTGAGTATGGGAGTTAGTGTTGGGACCCGGATGAACCCCGATCCAGTAAGTTCTTTACCACCCAGGTGAGGCCCTTTTCCTAGAGCAGTGCTTCTTAAACTTTAACTTGTGTGCAAATGACCTCGGGATTTTTGTTCAAATGCAGAATCTGATTCAATAGGTCTGGGGCTTGGGCAAAAAGTCTGATGTCTAAAAAAGTTCCAGGATATCCTGATACTGGTTTTCAGACCACTCTCAGAGTAGCAAGGATTAAAAAGCTATGCCATATTCTTAGACTGGCTTTCAAAGTATTTTGAAGTCTAATCTTGTCTTCCACAGGCTTGTATGAGAACTTTAATCTAGTTATATAGACTATTTGCTCAGTTTTTGAATACCCTTTGAATGTTTTGACTTTGATTTCTTTGTTTATTCATTCTCTCTGCTTTTCTTTGTCTTTGGAATTAAATGTCTACTTTAAAAATATATATATTAAATTTAAATCGCAACTTCTCCAAGTAGACTTGCTCATGAGCAAATATAAAATGATTTTCCGCTCCTCTAATGATCTCTCTGTCTCTCCTTAGGAGCTCAATGAGTCTTTGTTAAAAACTGCTTATTGACTAGAAGAACAAAACTAAATATGAGTGAATAAAATAGAGAATGAGGTACATTAAATTGTAGAAGGATGGAGAAACTGAAATTCTTGAGCTTTGTGGAAAATCTCAGAATTAATAAAGGGTTTCCCTCCTTTTCTTTTACTGCACCTTATGCTGAAAACACTTTAAGGCCAATCACAGAAAACACAGTTCAGGAGGCTATAAATTGTCACAGGTCAAGTGTCATCAAATTTTTTTTTTATTATTCCAGTAGTAAGTAAATATTTTAGGCTTTGCGAGTCATATTGTTTCTTCTCTTTTCTTTCTTTCTTTTTTTTTTTTTGTGACAGAGACAGAGAGAGGAACAGATAGAGACAGATAGACAGGAAAGGAGAGAAATGAGAAGCATTAATTCTTCATTGAGCACCTTAGTTGTTCATTGATTGCTTTCCCATATGTGCCTTGACTGGGGCCTACATCAGACCGAGTGACCCCTTGCTCGAGCCAGTGACCTTGGGCTAAAGCCAGCAACATTGGGTTCAAGCTGGTGAGCTATGCTGAGCTCGTGCTCAAGCTGGCAACCTCGGGGTTTCGAACCTGGGTCCTCTGTGTTCCAGTCCAACACTCTGCACTGCACCACTGCCTGGTCAAGCAATATAGTTTCTATAGCAACTACTCACTCATGCTGTTGCAACCAGAAAGCAGCCATTGATTATACATAACCAATGAACTGGCAGTGTTCAATAATACTTTATTTACAAAAAAAAGGCACCAGCCAGATTTGGCCTGCCTATAATAGTTTACCAAAACCTATTATAGGTGAGTCCTATCATGGGCAGTATCCTGGAACTTGTTTAAAAGGTTTGTTAGAAACATGGTTCTCTCCCTAACAGAATGAGAACCTGCATTGCAGCAAGTGCCTCAGACGATTCTCATGCTCTCTATAGTATGAGATCTCAAAACCAGATCCATTGATGATCTGTATCAGCATCGCAGGAGAGCTGGTCAGAAATGTCAGTTTTGGGTCCGACTCCAGACCTACTTAATCAGAGTCTCTGGGGATGAGAACTCAGATTTTTTTTTTTGAAATTTACTAAGGTTTCAGAGACACAGATCTCCACAAGATCTGTAAAACTAATAATCATCAACTACAAGATTGCCACCAATTGTTTCATTCTATCTTTTTGATCATGACTCCATAACTTCATATTTTGTCAGCTGCACTTCTTTGATCAATCTCTTTCTAGTTCTCTGGGTTTTTGTTATTTTTTTTCCTAGCTCCAAGTTCACATTACTTAACATACGAATACAATTTACCTTTTGTTAATTTTTGGGCAATATGAGCATATGTCAATAAAATACTATGAAGACTATTTTAGTATCTTAGCAGATGGCAAAGCTTCCTCTGAGGGTGTTTAGGAGAAGTGTTTTGTAAGCTACTCGAAGTGCAGAAGTTTGCAAAGGCAAGCTCAAATAATAATATGGGGATTAAAATGTTCTCTAAGAATGACTTCTTGGCCTTTACTGTGATTTTTTCTGTGAGTATACAGATTTGGGATGGAGGTAAACTGCTCTGTAAAACAGAGTGACAGAATCTGGAATTTATGGAAGGAACTCTCAGTTGCAATAAGAAAGACAGGGCTTTGGAGGAAGGTAAGTCGTGTGGGTGTGGCGTGTGTTATACAGAGCCCTGCTGAGTCCCCTTTACCATCTCCAGCAAAGTCTCCATGGCTATGGTTTCTTTTTCTTATTGTCTTTATTTGGGGTAGGGAATGTAGGGTAGGAGAATCAGAAGGGATGTCAAAAGGTAGATATGGTAGACAAAATGGCCAGAGAATGAGAGGACACCTGACATCAAGGTTACATCAATATCCGATGAGAAGATCAGAGCTGCCCCAGCACTTCTGTTATCAATTTGGACATTTAATTTCTTAGTCCTCTCCTTTTAAGACAGGATTTTCAAATCCCGCTTTGAATTTAAGACACCAGACCCTGGCCCTACTCTCAGAAATTCTTGTTCAGTTGGTCTGGAAGGTGACCCAGCCATTAAAAATTTTTTTTGAGTTCCCAAGTGACTAAAATATGCAGCTAAAATTAAGAACTGAAGAAAAAAAAATCTAAACTACACCATACAGTGTATGCTATGACTAACAAAGAAGAGAAGTATACAAGGGTGAGATTTTTTTCTTGCTCTTCTGTTTTCTTTCTTAATTTTTTCCTTCCATCTTTCTTTCTTTTCTTCCTTCCTCTTCTTGATCAATTTCTTTCCTCCCTCCCTCCTCACTTTCCCCCCTCCCTTTCTCCCTCCCTCCCTCCCTCCCTCCCTCCTTCCTTCCCTTCCTTCCCTTCCTTCCCTTCCTCCCTTCCTTCCCTTCCTTCCCTTCCTCCCTTCCTCCCTTCCTCCCTCCCTCCCTCCTTTCTTTCTTTCTCTCTTTCTCTCTTTCTTTCTTTCTTTCTTTCTTTCTTTCTTTCTTTCTTTCTTTCTTTCTTTCTTTTTTTCTTTCTCACTGAGACAATTTTGAACTATTGTTCTGATAGTTTTTATTATTTAAGCACTCAACACTTGTTGAGTTTCTAACAGAGAGAATACTATTAAACTAATCAATTAGTATAGACAGACATCTAAATTGTTATGATTTACTTAGTTCTTGATAGAGCTTTTATGAATAATATGAAGTTAGTAGTGATATATTATAAATAAATATATGTGCATCTGCTTTGACACATGAATATTTATGTCTACATTATGTTTAAATAGATATTTTTTCCAAGTTAGTAAATTGCCAGAAAACATCCTTTTTTTTTCCCAAAAACAATTTTATTATAGATCAGGTTTTTAGGGCTTGGAGTATTTTGAAAGAAAATGGTACTTTAAAAATGTAGACATGTTTTAAAGGAACATTCTTAAAAACTCTTTAATGGTTTGACTCACTGAGATCAGCCTAGGATTGACTGACTACTATGCTAAGACATTAGTCTGGGGACGATAGGTAATATATTGATATTAAAGTCGTACTCTCAAGGCCCCAGCTGGTTAGCTCAATTGGTTAAGTGCCATCCTGAAATACCGAGGTTGCTGGTTAGGGTACCTATGGCAAGCAACCAGAGAAGGCACAACTCAGCAGAACAACAATTGAATTCTTTCCTCACTCTTTCTCTCTTTCTTTCTCTCCCTCTCTCTTCCCCCTTCTCTGTCTCTCTAAAATCAATCAATACATTTAAAAATTTTCAAAATAAAGTTAATTCTCCAGTCTCATAAGTTTTTCTAAAATTGGAGAGGAAATTATAAAAATAAGTTCTTAATTTAGCATGACATTACTGGCTGTTTATTTAAAAGACCTTAAATAGTTTATAGTTTATCATAAGCATATTTATATAGCTATATTTCTATTACTATGATTGTTGTTAGAGACACATCTCAGTATATTTAATTGTATATGTATATAAAGGCATTGTTTTTTAACCCATCTCTTTACATAAGAAAGCCTTTAATTTAAAAATATATATACACTTACCTGATATTAATATACTGTATTATGACTATTATAGAATAAAATCTGTCCTAACCAGTAGTCCCATTAACATAGATACTATGTTCAAAAATTTCAGCTATCCCTGGCCGGTTGGCTCAGTGGTGAGTGTCGGCCTGGCGTGCAGGAGTCCCGGGTTCGATTCCCGGCCAGGGCACACAGGAGAAGCACCCATCTGCTTCTCCACCCCTCCCCCTCTCCTTCCTCTCTGTTTCTCTCTTCCCCTTCCGCAGCCAAGGCTCCATTGGAGCAAAGATGGCCCGGGCGCTGAGGATGGCTCTGTGGCCTCTGCCTCAGGCGCTATGATGGCTCTGGATGCAACAGAGCGACGCTCCAGATGGGCAGAGCATCGCCCCCTGGTGGGCATGCCGGTTGGATCCCGGTCTGGCGCATGCATGCGGGAGTCTGTCTATCTGTCTGACTGCCTCCCCGTTTCCAGCTTCGGAAAAATGCAAAAAAAAAAAAAATTTTTTTTTCAGCTAAACGATTTTATTATTTCAGGTTCATTGTGGTATAATTGACATTCAATATACTGTATATATTTGAAGTCAACAATTTGATAAATTTTGGCATGTGTATACACCTCTGAAACCATCACCACAATCAAGATAATAAGAATGCACATTGCCAACCCAAAATTTTCTCCTGTTCCTTTGTGTGTCTCCCCTGCCACACTTCTCTGCAGGAGCCATGGCTCTGTTTTCTGTCACTGCAGATTATAATGTCTGGTTTCTTTCTCTAAGCATAATTATTTTGAGAGTCATTTTTATTACTGCATGTATCAATAGTTCATTCTTTCTTGCTGTGTATTATTCCATTGGAGGCAAGGCACACAACAATTTGTTTATGTTTCCCTGTTAAGGGACATTTCAGTTTCCAATTTTGGGCTATTGCAAATAAACTTCTATGAGTATTAGTTTGTATGTTTTTCTATGAACATATGCTTTTATTCCTCAAGTTAATGCTTAGGAGTGCAATGCTGGATTTTTAACAATTGCATGTTTAACTTTTTAAGAACCTACAGAACTGTTTCCAAAGAGGATGTACTATTTTACACCAGCAAATGTAATGTACTATCAGCAGGGTGTGAGAGTTTCATTCAGTTGCTTCACGTCTTCATTAACACTTGCTACAGTCAGTAACTTTAGTGTTAGCCTTCTAATTAGTGAGAAGGTATACTTTGGTGGAACTTTAGAGCAGTGATTTTGTAGACTTTCTTGCTAGGGAAATGGGAAGATAAAAAAATGCATTTGGTCTATTTTTTTCCTGCCCTCTCCTAGATATTTTAGGTTAAGCATCCATACAAAAACCTTATTCTCCTGCTCTGCCATGGCCAAAAGAGTTCATTCACCCTTCCCCTTTGACTCTTGCTCACAATTGTGTGCTCTTAACGGAACTAACAACAAGAATTAGGAGTGCCCTGGAAGCAATGTCAAATTTAGCTCATGTAATCAATCATGTTTGTTTCACTGAACTATAATGACTGTGTGGACAGGAACATATCTTCGGGGGTGGGGGAGACTTAGTTCCGTGAAGTTGTTTGGGAGGATAGAAAGAAATTCTTACATTTAGCTTCTATCATACCTACCCTTCATACCTACCCTTCAGTCATACCTCCCCTTCTCTGCTTGGGCATATGGTGAATTGTATGGACATGCAGACATGGTAACATGAAAATTTTGGGATAAACAGATCAGTAGACACTTTACTCATTAAAAAAATACTGTAAATAATAATTCAAGCTAAGGAACAGATTTAGTTGCATAATATCCAATATCACAATAAACATTTATAGGTAGTGAATAATGGTAGCTGTCCTGAGTTTCATCAAACATTATTCCCCCCAAATCAAATAAAACACTTAAGAGAGATATATAACTTTATTTATTTATTTTTTATTTATTTATTTATTTTTTTCTGAAGCTGGAAACAGGGAGAGACAGTCAGACAGACTCCCGCATGCGCCCGACCGGGATCCACCCGGCACGCCCACCAGGGGCGACACTCTGCCCACCAGGGGGCGATGCTCTGCCCCTCCAGGGCGTCGCTCTGCCGTGACCAGAGTCACTCCAGCGCCTGGGGCAGAGGCCAAGGAGCCATCCCCAGTGCCCGGGCCATCTTTGCTCCAATGGAGCCTTGGCTGCGGGAGGGGAAGAGAGAGACAGAGAGGAAGGAGGGGGGCAGGGTGGAGAAGCAAATGGGTGCTTCTCCTATGTGCCCTGGCCGGGAATCGAACCCGGGTCCCCCACACTCCAGGCCGACGCTCTACCGCTGAGCCAACCAGCCAGGGCCGATATATAACTTTAAAGAATAATTTCCAACAGACACAGAGAAAAATAATTTACTAGTGCCAGCATTAGGAAAAGTAGCTATAATGTAAGGACTCACAAAATTATAATAATAACCTATAAAGCTATTTCAAATCTCCAGGACGTGCAGCTTTATAGGGGACATCACTTTTTAACCCAGTGCTTTAGTTTCTGTTTTCACTTAAGTTTATATTACATACCTAGTACTTTATTCCACTACTGAAGAGCTGAGATTAAGTCTTTACGATACATGACTTTCTTCTTCTTCTTCTTCTTCTTTTTTTTTTTTTTTTTGTGACAGAGACACAGAGAGACAGAGAGAGGGGCAATAGAGACAGACAGGATGGGAGAGAGATGAAAAGCATCAATTCTTTGTTGCGGCACCTTAGTTGTTCATTGATTGCTTTCTCATATGTGCCTTGACTGGGGGGGGGGGGCTACAGCAGACTGAGTGACCCCTTGCTCAAGCCAGTGACCTTGGGCTCAAGCTGGTGAGCCTTGCTCAAACTAGATGAGCCTGCACTCAAGCTGGCGACCTCAGGGTTTCAAACCTGGGTCCTCTGCATCCTAGTCCACTACGCCACCATCTGGTCAGGCAATACATGACTTTCTTTGTGTGCATCTTCCAGAAGTCATTCCAAACTACTCTCATACAACATCAAGGAGAAATTGGGGAAAGCTCTAATCAACCTCTACCTTTTAGAATATTATTCCTGAATTAGATGTGATATAGTAGATATTATAACCTCTAAGAGTCTAATCTAAATCTCATCTAAGTGTCTAATCTTGGCCAAGATGATGGGCTTGATGTAGTGATGATGAGGTTTATAAGGATGAAGCAGTTAATGCTGATGATAACAATGATACTACTGATGATAATGGCAGCTAACATTTTCAGAGTGCCTGCTGTGGGCCAGATCTCAGCTAAATCCTTCGCACGCACTATCTCATTGAATCTCTGCATAACGCTATCAGGTTGGTCCTCTTATCTTGCTTTCACAGGGAAGTTCAGTGAAATAAATTACACAGACCATGCACCACTCTGCAAGCTTTCTACATTCTCATTTTGTCTCTCTTTACCTGTGCCATTTTGTCTCTCTTTACTTTGTTACTTTAAAAAAAATAAAACTAAATAATGTTAGCTCTAAAAATTACTATTAGCAGAAAAATTGGGGGACAGTGTATAGTTTGGCTGGAGGAAGAGTTTGATAGCGCTCAACCTGGATAACAATCAGTTAATGGATGTAGATATCAGGACTAGGGGAGCAAGCTCTTCAAGCAGCAGATCATTATGCAGCAGCTCAGCATGTTTATTAATCATTGTGCACAATTAAAATGCCATTTCATCCCTCTAATTAAAACAAGTAGTTCCCTGAGGCTAGCACCTGAACTAATGAAGCCTGGTTGCCTAAGGATCTTACTTAGGGAAGGGAATTAGACAATGGAGGGAGCTGTATGTGTACTAGTAACCTAGACAACATCAAACTGTCTGTGACATCATGAGAGAGTGGACCAGTTGAGACTGTGATTTGAAAGAGCCAAGGATGCTTCTGTTTATGAGCAAAAGCTGGGTTTATATGTTGAAATCATGCTTGTTTTGGAATTAATTGATCAGGTCCCACTTTTTATCGTCCTATACACTTAACAATTAATTCTGAACTATCTACCTTCTTGGTAGGTGGAACAGGTCCTTGATATTTAGAGAAAAGAGTTCCAAGGGTTGTAGGTTGGCATTTAGATATTTGGGAGGCTACAGGGGTTTCTTATATTGCTTGATTCCATAACTAAAAGGGAATGTAGACAGGTTGTGGAAGCACAGCTTCAAATAGTGGGAAGAGGAATGAGTTAGATGAAGGGAAACTTAGGATTCACTCTCAACATTGCCATATCACCTAAATGACCCTAAACGAGGATCTTAGTTATTCAATGTAAAATAAGAGAACTAAAGTAATTTAAAGTTTTTCCCCAGTTCTAAAATTCTGTGGCTTTGGGAGAATTTGTGATTAACAAAGCAGCTCAAAGAGTTTTCATTGCATCCTGATACCTTTACAAATTTAGCTGGATTAAGAATTATTTATTCTTCTAATTTCTGTTTAGTTTACCACCATATCTTAAATGTCTGGCATTATACCTTGCATAGAGCAGTTATTCAATTTAATATCCATACAAAATACAAGTCAGGTTAAATTCACAGATCTCAGTAACTCACTGGTTTTAGTGCTCTGCACCTGAACAGTTGATACTTGAAAGAGAACCGCCCTATATAGGGTTCTCCATTACTCTCCTGGGGATTGGGAAACCTGGGGATTATGAGTTGCTTTCATCCCAACCAGTTTTGCTAATTCTGTTTCCTACAATTTTATGCTTGAAAGGTATGACTTCATATTACCTCCACTCACAGTAAGCAACAAATCATGGTTCATTCTTCCTCCGCTTTGCCTGTTACTCTTTTGGTTCTTATGATTCTCTGATGTCCTAGAAAATATTTATACCTAGATGTTTGAAGAATTTACCAGTATTTATTCTTAATCTAGGTTTTTCTGGATCCCAGATTTCTGTGAGAATCTGATAGATGTCAAGGAACCTCTACCAGAAACATGCATAGCACAATTTTACAAATAATTGTGAAATAAGAGGTTTATAGACTTCTTAAAACTCATTTCTGGAGCTCATTTTAAGAATCCTTGTCTTAAAGAATCAAATAAGATTTTCACAAAGCCTTTGTCTAGTCAACTCTCTTGCTTCCTTCTAGTAACTGAAGAAAAGTTGCTGTATATCATATGAGTAAGTATCTATTTTGTTGGTTGAGACTGAACCAGTTACAGATGCAAACCAATGACAAGTTCTTTATGTTTTTCTTTTTCAAACAGTGTGACCAGCAGGCTCCAAAATGTTATCATGATTTCAGTTATTACCTCTTGTACCTTCTTTATTTATAACCAGGAACCTGGTTTCAATGTCTTTATTTTATTTTTATTATTAAAGAATTTATTTATTGGTTTTAGAGAAAAAGAGAGGAAGGAAGAGAGAAAGAGAGATGTCAATTTGTTGTTCCACTTATTTATGCATTCATTGATTGATTCTTGTATGTGCCCTGACTGGGGATTGAACCTGCAACCTTGGTTCAGATATCAGGATGATTCCCTAACCAACTGAGCTAGCCAGCCACAGCTTCAATGTCTCTATTTTAAACAAAGTAAAAAGACAACAATGAAGTGGTAGTAGCCATACTAGTAGTAAAGCCATATTAAAGCCTTAATTTTCTCACACTATCCTATTCTTAGGGGCAAGAGGAACTTGGTAGCTAAGAATCTAAGAGTTTAATATTTCTGATTTGGGAAATTACTTATGTATAGAACGTAAATTTTTCTTTTAAAACTGAAGCTCAGTTTCTCTTGTATGTCATAGAAGGAAATATAACTTGGTCAATAACACATCTAGAAACTAGCAAAAATCAGCCAATAACTCAGATTAAGTGGCATGATAATTAAGTTTCCTAAGCATTTTTGGTATTAAAACAAGTTAATCAACCATAAAATACAAACTCATCAGAATTCAAGGTCTTATTCAATTAACTTTTGGCCTCAAACACTTAAATGTTTTTTTTCTTTCTTTCAAATTATTATGTCATATTTTGCCAAGAGAGAAAGGATTTCTGGGGTGGGAAATTCCAAAGATGGAGTAAGAGCCAATTCTTTTAAACTATATAATTTTATCCATAATTATTATTTTTAGTAAAAAGGAAAACAAAATTTTTCTTCTTGCCCAGAAGGGAGATAAAATCTTAAATGTACAAGTTCAAGCAGAGGAACTTAAGTTGTATAGTTATTTTGTTTGAAGAGACCCTTATATTCTTATATAGTATTTACTCTAAAACATTGGATAAACTAGAAACTTGGGAGGCAAAATATCTATTAATATAATACCACCAACACATGATTTTGTACCTAGATGCTTTATTTCAAATTGATTTACAAGTTCTTAACATCTTTTATTGGTATTAAGGTCATAGATTAATAGTCAAAGTAGGTAAGTGTAAACCTTTACTAGTCCCCAAATCATAGCTATAGCTTTAGGTCTCTTGGATGTGAGCCTTTGGAAATGAAGCATAAATATGTATGTTGCCAAACTGTATTGTGGTAGAGTTAAAAGAGAAGAGTTCTTTTTTATTCTTTGTATTTTATTTTTTGTAAGAAAATACAAGGTTAAAATTCCATATGTCATGTGCATAGCTATGTGCCCCCGCATAAGATATTTAGTTTATATGAGTTGCAGATTCCAGCTGTATTTGAGAGAAAAATATTTCCTTTATGATCCATAGTAGGAACACCTACAGAAAGTTGGATAAAGGAAGTAAAAACTTTGAGGAGATATTAGACTTAACCATCTTCCAGTTACTAAGTGGAATGCTTGTTTGGCTCAGGTTTTTGATTCCAAGATCAATTTTTTTCCCTAACACACAGATATTCAGAAGTCAATTGCACTTTCAATTGAGCATGAAAATTATACTGTTCCAAAAATAGCTTCAATAATTCACCTTTCTGAATCAACACACTTGGGTAGTTCCTTCTTACCTGGACTTTAGACTTTGTCATGTGTCTTCCTTTGGTCAATGGGACAATAGTAAGCATCACTGAATTTAAAAGTATTTGTGCATTAGAGCTTTGCTGGCTTTTGCTGCTCTTTGGAACCTAGAACCTGTCATGTGGAGAAATTTTGGTTTGCCTTCTGTATAACAAGGAACATTACCCAAATCCTCCCTGATGTCCCAGCTGATGTCAAGACTACCACAAGATGTGATTAAGGCTATCCTAGATCATTTAATGCCAGCCAAGCCAACCTAGACCAGAAGAATTACTCAGGTGACTCACAGACTTTGTTTATTGTTTTAAGACTTTAAGTTTTGGAGTTACTATGCTGCAAATGCTAAGCAATAGTCTAGTACAGGGTATTAATACAAATATTCTTGGTACCTACAGATATTTTGGCTAAACAACAAAACAATATATTTATTTATACCAATTACAATAATGATGTTCAGACTTTATTGTATGAGGGTTACCTGGACAACTTGTTAAAAAATCCAGACTTGTGGTTACCCCAGACCCACTAAACTAGTATTTCTGTGGCAAAAGCGTAGGACTTTGCATTTCTTTTATAAGCTACCCCATGATTCTTATATTTACTAAAATTTGAACTAAACTAGTATATTATTTTTCTTAAATTATCAAATATTCTCACATAAATATCATTTATTAGGTTGATAAGTTACTGGAGATTAACTTTTAAATCACTATAGAAGAACAGGAATCACTGAGTTTTATTTTCAGTTTTTGTTGTTGCTTTGTTTTACATAGTGTCATTCTCTGTAGTCTCCATGGATTTATTGTCTAAGAAGAAATCAAACACTTAAAAAAACACACATAAACAATGACTGAACATCAGATGTTACCAAAAATTGACAAGTGTTTAAGTTAAATATTTATCTTCATACTGAAGTTAACTTACTCATGGAAAAGAGAAATGAAATGGAGAAGAAATGAGAGGGAACTGGTAGGTATGAATGCTCTGCAAGAGAGGAAGAGGAGATGTAATCACTGGGGAGGGGGGGTGTCTTCCAAAAGAGAGTATACACAGAGCCAAATAGAGGAAAGGAGGGTCAGCAAGAAAAATAGGTTAGGCTTGCAAACGTATGATCCCACAGAATTTTTTTTTTTTTTTTGTATTTTTTCTGAAGCTGGAAACGGGGAGAGACAGTCAGACTCCCGCATGCGCCCGACAGGGATCCACCCAGCACGCCCACCAGGGGGCGACGCTCTGCCCACCAGGGGGCGATGCTCTGCCCCTCCGGGGCGTCGCTCTGTTGCAACCAGAGCCACTCTAACGCCTGGGGCAGAGGCCAAGGAGCCATCCCCAGCGCCCGGGACATCTTTGCTCCAATGGAGCCTCGGCTGAGGGAGGGGAAGAGAGAGACAGAGAGGAAGGAGAGGGGGAGGGGTGGAGAAGCAGATGGGCACTTCTCCTGTGTGCCCTGGCCAGGAATTGAACTCGGGACTTCTGCACGCCAGGCCGACGCTCTACCACTGAGCCAACCGGCCAGGGCTACCCCCACAGAATTTAAGGTTAATTCCTACTTATAGACATCTCAAGTTTCTTCTGTGAACTTATACAGTGTCACAGAGACAGCAAGATTCATGAAGCATAAAAGAACACGACAATGCTTGCTAAAGTACTGGTGTCTCCTGTCCAAATGAAAGGAGAGCTGTGCCAACTCCCTGTGAACGAGGGGGTCCAGTTACACTATGAGCTCAATTAAGAGAAAATCAACCGGCTTATTATTATACACAAAGGCATTCATTCTTCTGAGTGAGGAGAATGATTACAACTTGAATAGGAAAGCCACAAACCACTAATCAGGGTATCTCAGGTTTGACCTATTCAAGTATATTCCAAATTACCCAATTAGCAGGATTGCCAATAAGTTCCTTGTAGCAGTTCTATTGGCATTGATGACACCATAATCAGTTGTCTTAATCAAGCTTTTGAAAACAAAAATGATGGGCTGAATATATTTATAACAAGGACTGGGAAATTAGAGGTACCAGGTCACCTCTGTTGGGTCACTCAACATTCTGCTCTGGCTACTGTTCTCAGAGGACTGTGAGTTTTATTTGGTTTGATCTTGTGTGGCCACCCATCAAGGCTTGCTCCTATTTCTTTATCATCCAGCTTCTCTTGAGGGTACCACTGCTACCTGGGTGACCTCTCTAGCCTTATTTGTGATCCTCAATCTGCTTGTTTTCTTTAGCTGTGTTTTGGTAGCCTGGATTCTTAGCTGTTTTGTTTGCTACCCACCAGCTTGGGCTAAACCTATAATCTGTAAACATCAGAGGTTGGCAAATAAGGAAACTTTCTGATCCAGGCTTTTCTGATGATGACTTTGTATTTGTTGGGCAACAATAGTTGTTTGAGGGTAGAGACTGTTCATCCTTGTGGCTCTAGAATATGTGCTTGGCACATAGTACATATTTACAAATATTGGATGAATGAATCAGTAATAAATGGGAAAAATGATAGTTTAGGTCAGTCAGAACACTGTTCCAATAGATGTAAAGATGTGGAATTTAAAATAAGTCTGACCACAGAAAACAGGGACTTTGTCATATTTCTACCAGAAACTAGAATGATGTCTGACAGAGCATTTATGCTCAAGAAATATTGCCTCGAATAAATAAATGAATGAATGAGTGAAGAAGAGAAGGAGGGAAGGAAGGAAGAAAGGAAGAAAGGGAGGGAGATAGGGAGGGAGGAAGGAAGGAAAGAAGGAAGGAAGGAAGGAAGGAAGGAAGGAAGGAAGGAAGGAAGGAAGGAAGGAAGGAAGAAATGAATATCACTGGGTTCTGTCCCCTATTCTGATAGAAATCATGAAAAAATTTGAGTTTCAGATATGAATTAAAGACAGAATGGTGATAAAGGAACAGTCAAAAATTGCAGAGGAGGGGACAAGAATTCAGCATTCACTGGAAATGAAGTCTGAGACCATAAAATTCTAAACCCATGGGAATCAAGCTAGTACTGGGTAGGTCACTGGCCTTTCTTCTGCATGAGGAACAGGGTTTTGAATCATCCCTATAAAGAGGATAAGGCACAGGGACACTACAACTGGGCCACTCAGTTAATTAAAATAACAGTAATTGCCATAACAAAATACAATATTGTTAGGAAAAAAAAGGCTGAATGACTGTGAACAAGCTACAGAAAGATCCAACAGGTTACGTTTAGGCTGGTCTTTTTAAACATGATTGACAAATATGGATACACAGTTTCAAGACTTGGTTTCTTTTTTGGTTTGGGTTTCCCCAGAAGTGGACCCTGGAGAAAAGCCTTCAAGTATGAGTGGTTTCTCTGAAAGGTGGTCCTAGGAAACCTGGTAGGAATGTGGGGAAGTGAGTCAGGGAAGGGAAGGAAAGCAGTGAAGTTGTGGTAACGTCAGTTACCTAACCTCAAGTAGAGGTCAGGCTCTGTAGACAACTGGTAGACAATGTAGGCCATTTCCCAGAGTTATTCTAATTAAAGTGCCAAAAAGCTGGGACATTTTTTAAATTTTTTATCAACTCTCTGGCATTGGTTGAAGTGCTGCTTTTAGAAATATTAACCCTTCCTTTCCTTGTCTTGCAGGTACAGCAAGCATGCTGCCTGGTCAGAAAAGAGCCCTGGGCAGACCATCACACAGTCCTTTATAGCTTCTGGTTACAGTGCCATAAAGCTCCAACAATTTAGCATCAGCATAACTAGATTCTGGTTTTGCTTTATAACTGCTTCCCTTTTCCCCTACTCCAACTAAGGCTCTATAATAGCTAAAGAAGGCATTGTTCCTTTTGTTCTTGCTCAACTAATACCTGAGGCAAAGCTGGATTACTTCCACAAAGTAGAGTGGCTGGATTTCACGTGTCAGACCAACAGGTAAAATTTTCAGGAGGCAACACTTTCACTGTTGCTCCCTCCCTCTTCCTTCCCATCATCACCTACCAGAAAAACAGAGTGTTCAACTCCTTAGACCCCTGGGTAATTGTTTTATTCTCTTTGGAGTTTTCTGAAACTGCTTCCATATCTTGGATTCCAATTTCTCTGCTCAGCTCTCTGGAAACAATGTCATTACATTGTGAACTACTTAAAGGCAAAGTGTGACTTACTTGTATCAACTTTGAATCCTTTCCTGCCTCTAGTATTGCACCTGTTGCCTAAAGTGAGTGAAGAAGTGAATGGTATATTCTTGCTCCTTATATTATTCTGCTGACTAGCATTCGGGATCAGTTTGCTTCACCATTTTAAGTTATTCAAGTTATTCAGCTTTCCCAAAATAAGGTACCATCTCTTCCCAAAAACCTTCTAGGCGGTTACTGCTGGACACTGACTTTTTTTTTTTTTAATTTATTTTATTTTATTTTATTTATTCATTTTTAGAGAGGAGAGAGAGACAGAGAGGGAGAGAGGAGAGAGAGACAAGGGGGGAGGAGCTGGAAGCATCAACTCCCATATGTGCCTTGACCAGGCAAGCCCAGGGTTTCAAACCAGCGACCTCAGCATTTCCAGGTCGACCCTTTATCCACTGCGCCACCACAGGTCTGGACACTGGCTTTTGCAGAAGTGTATCTTGAACCCCAACTTCCACCCTCTCAGCTCTTTATTTGCTCATTTGCTTTCCCCATCCCTTTGGTATTCAGGTCTTTTCAGGGAGGTAGGGCTGTCATTTATAATCTCTAGTCAATCTATTATTATATCTTTTTAAAGGAATTTAAAAAAAAGATAATGCCAAGATTTACCTAAAAGGTGCTATTGTCAAATTCTCAACATCAAGTTTGACATCTATTTTAAAGCTGGCCCTGGCTATGCCCTAATTCTGCTATACTACCACCTCCTCCCCTCTCCCATGGGCAGAGATTGAGCGCAGGGCTTCCCTGCCTTATCAACTGAGAGTAAATTATATTTCTCCATAAATATTTACCTAAATTATTCCCTCATATCCTAACAAGACAGGACCTAGTTTGGGGGCTTCAACTCTCAATTTAAGTAATTAAGACTATGGAATGAATCTTAAATTATTCCTGACATCTAATATCTCTATCTATATGGCAATTCCTGCCCCAGAATAAACACTGTATTATCAAGAAAACAATATTATTGACTATGATCCATATACTGTACTTTATACTCCTCTGATTTACTTTATAACTGGCAGTTATAAAACAAGTATGGAAATTCTTCAAACAATTAAAAATAGAACTACCATATAATGCTACATACATACACATATACATACAATGGAATATAACTCAACCATTAAAAAGAATAAAATCTTGCCATTTGCAGCCCAGATGGACTTAGAAGGCACTATGCTAAGTAAAATACATAAGTAAGGCACAGGAAGACAAGTACCATACGATTTCACTTACATGTAGAATTTAAAGAACAAAGCAGATGAACAAACAAAACAAAACAGAAGCAAACTCATAGACACAGAGAACAAACTAATGGTTTCCAGATGAGAAGGGGGTAGGAAGATGAAAAAATATGTGAAGTGGACTAAGAAGTATAAACTGCCAGTTATAAAATAAGTTACGAGATATTGAGTACAGCATAGGGATCCTAGTCAATAATACTGCAGTAACTATGTATGGTGCCAGGTGGTTATGAGACTGTGCTGATCACTCTGTAAGGTATATCACTGTCTAATCACTGTTTTGTACACCTGAAACTTAATATTGTATGTCAACTACAATCAAAAAGTAAATTAATTAAAAAAAAGAAAGCCCACAAGCACAAAACAAATCTGGAAATGATTGTGAACCAGGTGCTAAGGGAGCAAGATTCTAATCAAGGGTACCATTGAATAGTCCCAAAGTGAGTAAAAATGACCCAAAGTTCTTGATACATACACGAAAAGAAAATGGGAAAAATAAGCCCCAGGTCTCTCTTAGGAAAAGACAATGTTTTGGGGTCAGAAAGCTTAGGTTTGAAAGCATGAGAATAAACCCAGATGCAAACAACTTGAGGATGACGTAACTGTGGACAACAGCAAATGGACTAAATGGATTGTTCTCACCAAGAGCACAGGGAAGGGGGCAGTAGAGGTGACGTGGAGGGGCTGAGGGTTCTAGGAAGAAGAAGAGTTACACACTATCAAATAAACAGATTTCCCTAGAAAGATGCAGGTGATCTATTTTGATTGTAGTGAATCATTTTATGCGAGGCCTCACCAAATCTTACTTGCAAATTTAATTCAAATTGGCTGAGAGATGAACACTGTTGCATGTATTGAAATGTAATAATAAATGGAACAGGGTAACAATAAATGACAGTGTACCATGGGGAAGGGAGATTCTTAGTACAGAGCTTGAAGGCCTGGTGTTTTGTCAGGTCTAATTTAATGTCTTTATTGATGATGTGCAGGAGAGAGTGAACAATAATGTATTAATTAAGTCCACACATTTAAATTGAAAAACAAACTCCAAAGAAAAGCTGAGAAAGACGAAAAAGAATATTAAAAAATTAAAAGTTGGTTCAGGAAATAAAAGTTTAATGAAAATGAAATATATATAATGTATCTTTTAAAAATCACTGTAAACAAAAATACTCTTTTAGAAGAAAGTCTACAAGAAAAAATCCAGCATTAGAAAAGATCTTACAAGAGCATGGGGCAGTAAGTGCCCTTAAGAAAGTACATGACCTGGTATGGCCACTAGAGCAGTAAAATATCCATTTGGCACTGAACTTGGGAAATGTACTTTTTCCTCATCAAACCCTTTCAGACTTCCATCTCTTTCTACTGTGTGTGTGTGTGTGTGTGCGCGCGCGCACACACACACACACACACATTTCCTGTGAAGAAAATAAAATTTTAAGGGTTGGATCTTCTTTTTTTTTTTTGCAACAGAGAGAAAGACAAAGAGAGGGACAAATAGGGACATACAGACAGGAAGGGAGGGATGAGAAGCATCAATTCTTCTTTGCAGATCCTTAGTCTCCTTAGTTGTTCACTGATTGCTTTCTCATATGTGCCTTGACAGGGGGCTACAACAGATCGAGTGACCCTTCACTCAAGCCAGTGACCTTGACCTCCAGCCTGTGACCTTTGGGCTCAAGCTAGTGACCTTGGGCTTCAAGTCAGCAACTTTTGGGCTCAAGCCAGCAACCATGGGATCATGTCTATGATCCCATGCTCAAGCCAGAGACCCTGCGCTCAAGCTGGTGAGCTGTGCTCAAACCCGACGAGCCTGCACTTAAGCCAGTGACCTCGGGGTCTCAAACCTAGGTCCTCTACATCCTAGTTGGATGCTCTATTCACTGTGCCATTGCCTGGTCAAGTGAACCTTTTTAAAATTAACTTCTATTTTTACTAGTTACTGCTACTGTTTAAAAACATTTTTTTTTTTTTTTTGTATTTTTCTGAAGTAAGAAGCGGGGAGGCAGAGAGACAGACTCCTGCATGTGCCCGACCAGGCATGCCCAGTAGGGGGCAATGCTCTGCCAATCTGCAGCATTGCTCTGTTGCAAACAGAGCCATTCTAGCTCCTGAGGCAGAGGCCATGGAGCCATCCTCAGCACTTGGGCCAAGTTTGCTCCAATGGAGCCTTGGCTGCAGAAGGGAAGAGAGAGATAGAGAGAAAAGAAGAGGGGGAAGGGTGGAGAAGCAGATGGGCACTTCTCCTGTGTGCCCTGGCCGGGAATCAAACTCAGGACTTCCACATGCCAGGCTGATGCTCTACTACAGAGCCAGCTGGCCAGGGCCTTAAAGCATATTTTTGTCCTTACACTGGATATAGTCTTTAGAAGTAAAGTCTAGAGGATTTGATTCAAGAAAGAACAAGTCAAAATCAAATTTCTCAACATACTACATTTTCATGAATCTTTCACTTTTTATACAGGCCAGTGTTTCTCAAATGTTTTTATTTTAAGACTTCTTTACACTCTTAAAATTGAGGACTCCAACGAGCTCTGCTTTATGTGGGTTATTGCTATGAATATATTTGAATAAGAACAAACACAGTATACAATCATATGAGATATTTTATAAAAAATATATTTTCCAAAAAAAATAATGAATAAATGTCATTGTTTTACATTTCTGCAAAGCAACCCCTTTGTTTTTTTTTGTCGCAATCCAGAGCATCTGAATCAAATGTTCCCCTATGTGAAGATCTTTGTTGACTTTCTGTTTTCTGACAATCGCACTCTGATAGATTTGGGTGGGTCCTCATAGTTGAAAACTCATACCGGGAGAGCCGCCACTGGGACTGGGTTTCATTTCCCAAGGGTATTGCTTTAATGTGTTCTTAATTATGAGAAGCTTTATTCCATTAGCATTGATTTTTTTTAATCTTTTTTTGCTCAATCCCTCCCCCCCTCTTTACTCATCCCCTCACCAACAGCTGTCATCATGTTCTCTATGAGTCTTTCTCTATTTTGCTTGTTAGTGCATTTTGTTCATTAGATGCCACATAGGAGTAAAATCATATGGTACTCGACTTTCTCTAATGGGCTACTTTCATTTAGCATAATGCTCTGCAGGTCCATCCATGCTGTCACAAAAGGTAAGAATTCCTTCTCTTTATGGCTGCGTAGTATTCCATCGTGTAAATGTACCACAGCTTTTTTTACCCTCTCATCTCCTGATGGGAACTTGGGCTGCTTCCAAATTTTGGATATTGTAAAGAATGCTGGCAAATCCCTGTAATGTTCCACTTAATAAAAGACGACTGAATTCTCATATCAGCTCCTGTTGGATATGTTGTCTTCATTGAAATAGATGAAGAAAAGCCAGCCTTGCACAGATATGTATAATAGTTGGAAGAAAAAGAATAATGCAGACCATCTGAAAGAGTCTTAGAAACCCACTGACTAAGGTTCAAACTTTGAGACTCCTACTATATCACTCAGAATCCAAATATGCTGAGATTACAAAATCATATTTTTATCTCCATTTGCACAGGAAAAAAAACCCTTTTGTAGCATGCAAAGATCTGAGTGTTTGGGATATGTAGTGAGGCACTAATAATGCTTTCATATCTAACATCTACAATTTAATAAAGCCACCATTTCATGAGGTAAGATCAGAGAGTATTTTTAAAAATTAGCTATAACTAGAAAAAGCTCTTGGGCTTACCAGCTTATATGAAATTAAATATATTTTACAAATTCTTTGGCATTATTACAAATAGAAGCTCAAGCAAACCATTTCCAATGCTGACTTCTTCATTTTAATTAGCACAATTATGAAGGCTACAACACTTGAAATCCACCCAAGGATAATCTCTGGAACATAAACCGCCAAAATCTGAAGGCTGAGTTATGTTACTGAAGGAAGTCCAAAGACAAACAATAACACTTCTGTAAAATGATAAGCTCAGAAATGCTTTAAAATGGTTCCAAGTCAGCCCATTGGGTCACCTTTCAGAGCGAATTGGCCAATGAGTTTGGCAAATATTTTTACTGCACTGATCACTAGTTTGAATGACTTGACCAAATAGTTGTTTTGGCACTCTCTATAATATTACCAAAGTATTCAACATGTAATTCGGATTATGTAACTACTTTCCTTGCTCAGATTTCTTCAAAGACTCCTCTTTGTGATGTGTCCAAAAATTACATAGGGGGATTTTTTTAAATGCAGGACAGAATCCCAGTGCCCACCCCCAGCTACTGAACTAAAATTTTGGGGAAAATGGGTTCTGGGAATACATATCTTTAACATTCTTCCCAAGTTAGTCTTTTTAGTATTCAATTTATTGAGAAAAATCTCATCTTTGTAAGATTAAATATAAAATTATTCATGATCAGTCCCCAAACTTCCCCAGTTGAATTACTATTACTCAACTCATCTACCACCCACACCAACTACTTATAATCCCTCAAACGAGGCCGCATTTATCATTTCTCTTTGCCTTTGACTCTGCTGCTTCCTTAGCAACGTCCTCTCAATCTTGGATGCATTTTGCCAACTTCTTTCTTCCTTCCTTCTTCCTTCCTCCCTTCCTTCCTTCCTTCCTTCCTTCCTTCCTTCCTTCCTTCCTTCCTTCCTTCCTTCCTTCCTTGCTCCCTTTCTTCCTTCCTTCCTCTCTCTCTCTTTCTTTCTTTCTTTCTTTCTTTCTTTCTTTCTTTCTTTCTTTCTTTCTTTCTTTCTTTCTTTCTTTCTTTCTTTCTTTCTTTCTTTCTTTCTTGAAAGAGAGGGACAGCAGAGAGGAAGGGAGAGATATAAGAAGCATCAACTCATAGTTGTGGCACCTTAGTTATTCATTGATTGCTTTCTCATATGTGTCCTGACCGAGGGGCTCCAGCAGAGCCAGTGACCCCTTGCTCAGGCCAGCAACCTTAGACTGAAACCAGTGACCTTGGGCTTCAAGCCAGTGACTGTTGGGCTCAAGCTGGTAACCGCAGGTTTTCAAATCTGGGTCCTCAGCATCACAGGCTGATGCTCTATCCACTGTGCCACCACCTGGTCAGGCCTTATTCCTCTTTCAAAAATAAAGTAGTATCACCTCTTCTGTTAGGCCTTCCCTGACTTATCAAGTAGTGTAGCTTCCTTTTTATGTATATTGCACTTTGACTACAGCATTACATAATTTATTCCATTATATTATGTGCCCGTTTTATTAACTCTATCTCTGCTGAACTGTTAACTCCTCAGCAGCTATATACATTTTACCCACATATTCCAAGCACTTAGCCCAGTGGCTAGAATAGTACATATTAAATAAAATACTGTGAAAATGAACATGGTAATTCATAGAAAATATATTATTAATCTGGAAATTCTGAGCACACACTTGCAAATTAAATTTTTTTCTTTAAAAATTATTTTTCTTAGTTTTAGAGGGATAAAATTAAATACATAAGGAGAGTCCTGGCTGGACAGGAGCATCATTCGGAAGTGTAGAGATTCCCGTTTTAACCCCTGATAAGGGCACATATAGGAACAGATAAATGTTCCTCTCTCTCTCTTATTCAAATTAATAAAATAAAAAATTTAAAAACATATATAAAGAGAGTGAGACAGAACAAGTGAGCAAACTCATTGCATACCAAATCGGCTAATATAAATCAGCTTTATACAAATAATATAAGAAGTTAGGAAAAAATCTGAGTGCCACACACCTTCAAGATGGAACATCTCCTTAGTATGCTACAGAATACACAATGGATTGTGTAAGAATGAGACGGCACTCGTTACCAGATATGCAGGCTTTATTAGAGGAGAAAGACCTGCCGGGGCACTCCTCCAGGAGAAGTGCACCGGGTTACAGACTAGGGGTGAGTTATATAGAGCCTGAGGGGACACTGAGGCAAAAGTCCTGGTATGTCCAGAATGCTCCTCCTTGGGGGGCTTCGAGCATGTGGGTGTTGAATCAAAAGTCCTGGTATGTCTGGAGCCCCTCCTTGGGGCGGCTTGTCAGCTTTTTGGAATTCCTCTGTCTTAAGGGCAATAGTCCAGTAAAGGTGAGGTCTGACAGCGGAACATCAAGAGGGCAGTTTGGAATACACATATCTATCAGATTGCAAATTCAAACTCAACACAGTAATAAATCAAAACAATAAGGTGAAAAATGATGGGATCAGCGGCACCAGTGGTTGTTGGGGTGTGCACCTGCTGTGAGACAGAGCTACCCAGGGAGACGCTTAGGAGAAAGCTCCAGCGCTGAGACCAAGAGCAAAGACATCGGTCTGAAATGGGTGAAAGAAGAAGCAGAGGTTCGGGATGCCTTAAAACATTTTTCAAGGTCAGGATGGAAAACCGAGCTGACCCCAAACCCTTTTTAAATGACACATGAGCTCCAGGTAGCATTTTGTTTGTTTGTTTGTTTTCTGAAGTTGGAAACAGGGAGGCAGTCAGACAAGACTCCTGCATGCGCCCGACCGGGATCCACCCGGAATGCCCACCAGGGGGCGATGCTCTGCCCATCTGGGGCGTTGCTCTGTCGCAGCCAGAGCCATCCTAGCGCCTGAGGCAGAGGCCATGGAGCCATCCCCAGCGCCGGGGCCATCTTTGCTCCAATGGAGCCTTGGCTGTGGGAGGGGAAGAGAGAGACAGAGAGGAAAGAGAGGGGGAGGGGTGGAGAAGCAGATGGGCGCTTCTCCTGTGTGCCCTGACTGGGAATCAAACCCGGGACTCCCAGGTAGCATTTTTTTAAGGGCCAGCTGATCAGTACCTTCTGAAGATGTTCAATGGAATGGGCTCGCTGGGTTTGGTTTATATCTTCTCATCCAGAAGAATTTAGATAATATTTAGAATTATCCCTGCAAAAATAAAACAGTCAGCATGTCTAAATCCTCTAGATCTGTGGCCAAACAGGTCAGTTTCATTCATACTAGTGCCCATAACAGTATCAATGGATGGACCAAGCCTGCTAACCATATGAACCCCTAAACTGTCATATTTTCTAAATTTAGTGTAAACCGTGGATGTTGGCTTGACTCCATTTGGAAGAACTCACTGTTTGTTATTGTTGTTTTGTTTTCCTTAAGCTAAAGCAAACAATGGCCATAGAAAACCATTCCTGGTTGCTCTTATTAAGGAGGATTAAAGTTTTGCACAGCACTCTTGTGTGTAAAGTTTTTACATATCAATCAGACATAACAATTTTTAAAATAGTTTAACAATTATCTGATATCAGAAAAATCATTGTTTTTAATAAAATGTAGACTGACTAATAAATATTGCGACATTACTTAAAACCAAAACTGGTAACAAATATCTAATAACTCGACGCCAAAGTCAAGTCTCATTTTTCAGAAAAAAAAAAAGTGAATCAATTTAATAATGGGGGAGCTCCTAAATAACACAGGTAAACATTTTTTCAGTTTACAGTGGCTTGGTATAAGCTCTCTCTGTGTTCTGGCAATAAAATGCTTAGCATATACTCAGGAATACCAACAGATAACATTTATTAAGGTCTTACTGTGTGTCAAGCATGGTGGTTTTCTTACGACCCCCATGAGGTGAGGGTGAAGGCATGCAAAGCGGCAGCACGTCCCGTGTCCAGGAGTAATGAGAAAATAAAGCACATTCATTTGAGGAATGCATCTGGTTAGCTTTACGAATAACTTGGGAACGAGATGTCCCCATCAGTGCCATTTCTTTGGCCGCCCCTTCCATAAAAGAGTCGGACTAAGCCCTGTATCTGCTTTCTATAGCATCCATTTCTCTCACTAGCTGTTTATAGTCACTAGAGATGATCTTTGTCTGTCCTAAGTAGATACGTATTTTCAAATTCTGCTGAGACAGATTAATTTCTTTCAGTGCTTTACTCCCCCAGTCTGGCTGCTGTGACAGGCGATTCTGATGGCGCTGCCTCACCTCCGTGCTGCTTGCAGCCGCCGCTCTGAGCCTGAAGCCCTTCCTCATGGCCTGCTTTGCAACAACCACAACTACCACAACGACACAACACGTGGGCTCAAAATGCGTTATTCCATTTCAGGCAGTTTTCAAATAACTACACATAAACAAATATGTAATGAACAGAGTCTCTTCTTTGTGGTGATTAAACTTAGCTGTCGGGGCTTTCCTGCATGTTAACCACTGTGCTAGGAAATAAAGTACAGGCGTGGAACATAAATATCCCAAAATTACTTAATGAATACTGCAGAGAAGCTGAGACATCAGCTGAATCAGAAGAAAGCATTGCTGATTGCAAATCATTAGACTGCTACTCGGCCGAGCAAATTATTACATAAACCATAACTCACCATGGGGAGCACCTGCAGGGCCCAACTCCTGCATCTCCACCCCGAAGGCGCGGAGGCTTCGGAGGAGATGTATCACCTGATTAACATCCACCTGCGGTTCAGCAACGCACACACATATGTGTGCATATATTTATGCCTACATATATTTGTATGCATACTTGTAAATATTATACCTATCCCTTTAGTAAAAGAACCATACATGATGCATTGAAAGCAAAGTTAAATATTGTTACTTAAACGACATTTAAATAAAACCGCTAACAGCAGATTTCTACTTTCATCGGTGATGCTTAATTTTAGAGGGAAGAAGATCTCAGAGAAAGTGTACACTTAAGAAATCCAACACTCAATAAGAAAATTTCTAACCTAAATGGATCAATGTGAAGGGAAAAAGTTTTTCTTTTATTTTAAAGATGAAGATTCTGATTCTATTTGAGCTGCTCCCCCTGTGGTGACTCCTCAGTCATGAGTTCCATTCACTGTAGAGAAGGGATGTGGTCTCTGCTACAACCAAGTAGTAGTAGCAGGGAAAGGAACCCCAGAAGCTCTGCCACACACATCTTTCAACTAGACCCGAACTCACAAGTAAGCGTGACGTGAAGCATAGGGTCTGCTGTGTCATCTGTGGACCTCAGTTGAACCAGATGATTTCCAAGCTTAGGACTCATTGAATTCTCCAGGCATATATGACGGTGCTGGTCGAACCAAGGGAAGATGTGTGTAATATGAGACAGGAGTTATCAGTGGATCAAATACATTCATACCTGCAAGAAGATATTTAATTAAAATAACAAAATCAGTCCTACATTCCTCTTGGAAGGAGAGTTCCACAAAGCCAACTGCTGTGTACATTGGATCCCATAGGTGAGGTGGAAAACATATGTTACCCATACCTTCTGGAATTGGACTTGCCTTGTGAGGTTTAAATATGCACTTGGAAAAGGCCAAGTATAAAATTTGACATACCAAATGGAACCACACTCTCTTCACACATTTTTTTTCCTCTTTTTTTTTTTTTTTTTTTTTTTGCCAGAGGAAAAAAGTTAGAGCAGACACTTCAGTGTATGTCACATACAAGACGTGTACCTGGGATCTACTTAATCACAACAGCCCTCATTCATTGAGTGCTCACTACCTGCCGGGCACTGTTTGAGGCTTCCCATGGAACTTCTATGTAATTGCTTTGACAGCCCTGGGAAGTAAGTATACCTATAATCCTTACTTTTTAGGCATGGGAACTAATCTAGCAACGTGGTAGAGCGAGGATTCTCACATAAGCAGCTTGATAGTGCAGCCTACTCACCTAAGCAATGCACTACCTTGCTTCCTGGATTAATGCATGGCTGTGATCTTTCAGAGGATAGACTGAGTTTATGCCCGTCTTAGTGTAAGGCATGATCACTCAGGCTTCCCTTACTTTCTACTCCATGCCTATAGTCACAGCATTATCATCTTCTGCATATGCCAGATCACTGTCCCCTTCCCAATTAATTATTTTTGTTAGTGTTTATGATGGATGGTTTCACAGCACTGGCTGCACGAGCAGGAAATACGTGTGCACTTAGTTGTCACTGGCCAAGGGACTGAGAAGAGAAGGTAAGATGATAAGGTGCCCTGAGAAGGTCTTTGAGAAGAAAAGAAACTCTGGAATAGTGTAAAAAGGAAGATTTGCTGCCTATGAAATAGACAGCAGGATGGACCAAGGAACAGGGATACATTCTTAAACAAGCAGAGCAGATAAGCAACCTGTGAAAAGGTGGGTGCAGTATGTTCCCATTGTCATTTTAAAGATGGATATCTGATAAGCCATGAGACATGTATTTTTATAATCATCATCATCATCATCATCTATATTTGAAGTCCAGTAAATATTCATCTTTTCTCTTCTCTCATGATAGGATAATATACTCCTTTAAACCAATTTGAATCAATTATATATACATCTCCTTAGAAAGACAGAAACAGCATATTCCAAGTCACTGTGTCTAAATGTAACCTATATTATATTCAGACCTAAAAGAAATTCATCAAAGAAAGTTATTTAAGGAGTGTCTAGAGACATCATAGCACTGGACCTTCTTGTTCGTGAGCTTCTACACACTGTGCCCCAGAGCTCCCCAGTGGGATGGACTTTCAGGAGCATACAGTGGTAACTGACCAATAACACACCCTCTATTGGCTTCCTTTCCCTTCTCGCTTCCCCATGCCTTCACTGGTGTTTCCTGTGATTATTTCTAAAATAAAGTTCTTGTCCTGGGATTTACTCTGGGGAAGATAACCCGTAACAGTATCAGAAATAGATACTTGAAATATGCTGGTACTTAAACAGATAAAAGAAGTCATGGATGTGCAGATCGCCTGTGGAGAGAATAGGAAGTAACATCAAAAGAAAGTAAAATCTTCCTTGCTGGACACCAACATTGAAAGGTCAGGAAGGATATATCTCAACAGAAGGTGCTGCAAAGACAGGCAGAAATATCTTCCAAGAAAGTTTTATTTTAAATTAAAACAGACTTTAGAATCTGCCTAAATCTTAATGGAAAGAACATGGCAGACAAGATGAATTTAAAAATGTAGATAAATAAAAGGATGAACAGTAAGTTGTGTAAAATTCCCAAGAAAGCAAGATAAAATTGGATCCAGACTGATCCCAAGTGGTGGGATAAACATTGAAAGGGACTTGATAGGTTTGGTTATCAAAAATCAAGAGAGTTTTTATTTGTATTTTGGATAATTGGGTATTTGGAACAGCAAGATAATGAATTGATTTTCGCTTCTTGTTTTAACTTAACATTGGACAAAATAAAGAGCATTGGCTTGACAAAAACTCAAAACAAAATGAATTTCATTTTTTCCTACTAGAATGTCATTTTAGAAAACAAATTGGAACCTGACCTGTGGTGATGCAGTGTGCAAAGCATTGACCAGGAATGCTGGGGTCACCAGTTCAAAACCCCGGGCTTGCCTGGTCAAGGCACATGCAAAAAGCAACTACAAGTTGATGCTTTCTGTTCCTCTCCCTCTTTCTTTCTCTCCTGTTTCTGAAAAAAACTCAATAAATAAAATATTTTAAAAAACCAAACTGGATGGACAAGGAATTTAGGGAGAAAGTTTGTTTTAGGGAACAGTAAGTTGAAGTTCTTTCCTCTATTCATCATATTGAATTGAATATGTGTTTCTAATCAAGGACCTCCAAATGGGGATAGAGTCTAGTGATGCTCATAGGTTTCATGTCATTTGTTGGTAGATAATTTCACATAGATCTTATTGAATTATATTACTTTTAAAAATTCACTGGAAGCTTAAAATATTTTGTTTGGGACTCTTCCCTGTCAAGCTAAAAATAACATCTGGTCTACATGATTGTGATAGATTGTCTTGCAACCATAACAGAATTCTAGATCTCTGGTTACTATTATAACTAAAATCACAGTGAATATACAATGGTTATTTATTTACCTCTTAGTCCAAATTTTTTAAAAATAGTCAATCGTTCTGTTAGCCTTATATTCCTTTTGTTACAGAGACTCAATTTATGTTGAGCCAAATAACTGTAGGGCTACTTAAACTCTGGTCCATTAGCCATGGTCCATTAGCATTCACATCATGGTGTTAAAGGTTAATATGGTTAATATGATCTTAGCTGAGAGATTAAATTAAAAATTAAATTTCCAATGCAATAAAAACATGAAAATTGTTAGAAGCATTAAATATTGTAAGTTTTCATATATGGGTTAAAAAAATCTGACCTTTCCTTTGATCCTAGGGTCTACTACACTGTAGTAAAATATATGCAAGAAGAAGAAAGTGTGATCCTACTCTTTGCCTCTAACTGTAAAATACTTGAGATTAATACAAATATTCTCTCTATAATAAAAGGATTGGCTTCAATTATTCTAGTATAATTACTGTGATATTTATACTGATTAAAGACTTATAATCAAATATATACAAGAAAACTATTTGAAATGGTTTATAATACCACATAGAAATCTATTTTTTATTATTTTATAAACATCATTTAGTAAAATCAAATAACAGCATTTTGTAATAGTTGAATTATAAAAAAAACTGGATTTTGGAAAGATATTTTTTCTCTCGTGTGTCATCTTTGGGTTTAAATATATTTAGCACGATATTGTTTTGTAAAATGGGATAGGATAGTTTGCTTCTACTGGATTTTGGAAAGATATTTTTTCTCTCGTGTGTCATCTTTGGGTTTAAATATATTTAGCACGATATTGTTTTGTAAAATGGGATAGGATAGTTTGCTTCTACTAACATCCCCACCTCCCCTTCCCTGCCCCAGAAAATTATGAAAGCAAAAGAAAAGGGATGGCTGGGAAGAAATGTGAATTATTTAAACTGTATAAAAATGCTAGAATAAAATGAGCATTCAAAACCCCTATGGTTGCATTTAATCTTTTGTTCAACTCGTTCACTGAGGAAATCTGTCTTCAAATGGTTCATATTACAGAATATGATGACTACAGTCACCTATCCTAGACTCTACATTTGCTATAAAGACTATTTTGGCATGATGATAAATGAAGAAATTTATTCTTACAGTCTGCAAGGGAGTCAAGTGCCAATAATTTAAGACTTTTGATGATACAGTACTAACTTTATATTCTAAGCAATCACAACCTATGTTTATCCACCTGCTGTTTTTATAGCTTAGAAATCACACTATTTGTTTGTGATGGTAATTTATTATATTGAAGAAGAAGAAGATTTCAAATTACAGACTTGCATTGAGTTAGGAAGGGAATTAAAATACTTTGTGCCCTGCTCCTCTTCATAAGTAAAAATAATCCATTACCTAAGAATGAGAGTTCTCAAGGAAAAGGGATATTCGTTGTTTTTACAGTTTCCGGGTGTGAACAAAATCTGTGGGAACATACTTAAATTTTAGATGAGAGAATCCTCAAAATCAGTTTTTAATAAGTGGAGAAGGATAGTACCTGCAATATTTTTGATGGACTTAATCATGAGTAATATCTTCTCTTTGGCTGTCTACTAACAACCATTAAAATAATATTTCTTTTACTTTAGGCATTTATCAACTATCTTTTGTAATTTTTATCATAGCTTGTGTTATATTTAGACTGTTATTTGCCTAGTTTTTCTTCAAATAAGTGCATCTTATAATTATTAGTGTAGAAGTCAATAATATTAGTGATATACCTCCCACACTTTGGAAAACTCAGCATTAAAAGAGTAATTTGCAGCTAAATTCATCAACAATGTTCTAGCCACATTTTACCACACTTTGATGAGATCTAAAAGTTGTTATTATTTCCTTTTTCTCAATATCTCAGTGATGGTTGTCTTTAACTAAATACTATTTTTAATTGTATTTGAATCGTTCTACCATCAATAATATGGATCCATCCCTAATTAAGTTGTATGTTGCAAATGTAAATTGCTTTCCATCCTCCCTTAATTTAAAGTCTTTTATCATTTTGCTCAATTCTACACCCAATAGTCAGATATAATTAAATGTTTATAAACACGCATTTTAAAAATTTTCAATAATATTGCTTAAATTAAAAAAATAAATGGCCCATTTCACAGCTTTAAAAAATACCCCGTTAAAGTTGGTTATAAGAGTGTCCACTGTAAATTTATTTCAACTTTTTTGTATTTTTCAAAACTTAATAATAAAACATTGGGGGAGAAAGCCAACAAACTTTATGACAACAAGACACATATTTTTTAATTTGTTTTCAAGTTGGTGGTCAAAAGCAAATGTTAATATTTTCATTTAACCACAGCTACCAAGAATATTACCAAGAATATTACCATTTTTTTCATACATGTTGTAGGTTCTTAGAGTTTGGCCTAAGGAAAATCACTAATTTCTTGAGGTACTGACAGGTAAATTTGTAAGTAAACGTATTTATTTAGCAGATTTCCTCTACCAATAGGTAAAAGTAACTTCAGGTATTATGCCCTCTTTTTAAAAAGTTTATCATCTAACTTTTAACAAAAATGTTAATAAAAATTTCCAGAGTTTTAGTATTAGAAAGGTACAAAAGGTAATATTCAGATATAAAGAACATATGAGGCCTGGCCTGTGCTGGCGCAGTGGATAAAGCATCAACCTGGAAACACTGAGGTTGCTGGTTCAAAACCCTGGCTTGCCTGGTCAAGGCACATGTGGGAGTTGATACTTCCTGCTCCTCCCCCTTCTCTCTCTCTCTCTCTCTCTCTTTTTCTCTCTCTCTCCCCTCCTCTCTAAAATGAATAAATAAATAAATAAAAATTAAGAACATATGAACTTGAACTATTATCTAAGCACCAACAATTCATCCCTTTCTGTTCATTCTGTATAAATTTACCCGACATATATTTTCAAAGAAATATATTTATCTGTTTATTATTTGGCTCATTTTTACCTTAATTATCAAGTGGCAAAGTTCACTCTAACCATTATATAGAATCGTATATGTGGAGAACATTTTAAAATCTCTGTTATGTTTATTTTTTGCAGTGTGGAATGGTATATTCCAATATCTAGCAAGCAGTTTCCTAAATACAGAATAATACATATGACATGTCTGTGTGGTGAATAGTCCTCATTACCTATCAACAAATAATAGTAACTTATCAAATAAAAATTAATGATTTTAATGAAGATTCATTGGAACTTGCTTGTTATTAAATAAAGACAGGTGCATTGATTAATGCACACGGTGCCATGTCCTGAAATATGACTACATTAGGTCTTCACTCTTCTCGATTGATATGTAAGCTGTAATAAAGCTTTTACTGTTATTCAATATCAGCCATGGCATTAGCAATATAATTCCAGTTGCTTGGTGAAGAATCCAAAACAATGATTATTGAATATTGTTGTTTGATTTCAAGTTTTAAACTCTTCATTCTACTGGCTACATCAAAATTCCTAGTGTCAGAAAAGGAACTGAACAACAACAACAAAAAAGCAGAATATGGGAAATAGACTCATGTGCATTTTTATTCTCACAAAAGCTTTTTAAAATTGAAATCTCAAATAATTATTTTCCATAGGACAAGCACAAAATATTCTATGGCAAATATCTGTAGTTTGGTTGGCTAAAATACCTTGTTCAGACAGGTAGGCCATACAGCATCGTGTAAGATTCATTTCAGATTTTCTTCATTGCAATGATTAATTACAACTGCTATGGTTTAAAATAAAATCACAGTGCCTGCATTTGATAATACCCAGTATTTTAAGACAGTGCTGCTGAGTGTAGATAAGTAAAGACTGCAGATGTTTTCTAGGCAAGCACATCCTTCCTCACCCCTGAAATTTCTGATCATAGACCTCTTGTGTAAAATGATCCATTGTCCACCTGGCACATGGATTGTGCCATATCTTAAGCTTTAAAGTTTCATAGATTTAGCTTAACCCACGAGGGTACTGGAATGTTTGAACTTCAGCTGACATCCTTGAGAATGAATGCTTTCAAGGAGGAATGGTACTGGCCAGCCCAGAACACTCTGAATTTGTCTCTACCTAAGCCATTTGCCTCCAGAATTTGTTTTCTTTGGTTGAGGAAGTCCAGATCATATAATCTATGGGTCACCTACCTGAAGATGTGTATTTGTTTACCACAGTTACTTTCACTCCTCAGTAGTCTAATCTGACATGCACAAATAACTTGGTACTCATTAAGTCAAAAGTTATTGTGAAGCAAATAAACAGCGATTTGGCTTGCCATGTGTTCTGATAAATGCTGTTGATAACCTTTAAAATGCTTATACCTATTTGAGGACAACATTGTAACATATTCCAGAATTGTTTACAGCTTTTCAGAGTGACCAGGAAAGTTGGTTGTTATCAATTATAAAAGTGTAGAGAAGAAACGGGGAAGTTAGAAAGACTGAAGATAGTTACCAAAGAATTCTCAAGTCATAAAACTGAAATAAATGTAATAGCAATAATAATGATGTCTGGCACTTAACCTCTCTGTCCAATCAACAAACATTTATTAAGCTTCTACTCTATGACAAACTTTGGTGCTTAAAAGATAGAGAAGGTACAGGCTATGCCCGAGTGAGCACAGGTTGATATACAGGCACTAGGACACCAGTAACCAGATATTGACAGGAGCTTTGGGAGCACTGAGGGGAGTGCAAATCTCTTTGAGGGCTAAAAGACACTGCTTCCTCTGCTACCTATTTCTTTTCTTCTTGTGATTACGTCTAAATGGCACTTGTGTTCTACTTAATTGTTACATGAGTAAGTGGTTGGTGATGGCATTGCATAGGAATTTGCTATTCATAGTAAAGAGAGAAAATTTTCTTATTAGGAGAGAATTCACATTAAAACATGTATTCTACTATTCTTTGTAGAAAACTTTTGAACAAGACATGTTGAAGTTCAACAGAATAGTGGTTATCAGGGGAAAGGGAGGAGAATGAAATGGGTAAAGGGGTCAAAGGTATGGTGAAAAATAGAAACAGCTTTTGGTGGTGTGAACAGACTATAGAGGATACAGTTATTGGATTTCAATGTTGTACAATTGAACCTTGTGTAATGTTATAAACTAATGTTACCCCAATTAAAAAGTGAAAGAAAAAAAGAATGTGTTAAGGTTAAAAGTAGTTGTGCTTTCTTTATTTAACCAAATGGTTGTTTAGCGTTAAACTAGTCCACAAACCTGGTTGCACATTAGATTCACCTGCAGTACTTACAAAAAAAAAAATGCAGTCATCTCAGTCTGATTTAATTGATTTCAGATGGACTGAGGGAATCAGTATTTTTACGTAGTTTCCCGGTTGATTTTTCCCTGACAAGAATTGAGAGTAGATCCTTACACTTTAAATTGCCACATTAGCATGACTGACTGATTGTTACTATGATACACAACAGCCTGAGTTAACCACCTCTGCTTTTCCTGAAGCATCAGACGATTTGGTATTCTTCCTGCTTTATTCTTTTTTTCTTAAACAGCCTGTTAAAATTCTTCTAGTATAATAGTGTATTTCTCTAATTCTGGGCAAGTTTTCTCATCTAGTTCTTCAAAATCTTTTCACTGTAAACTACCTCTAATTCACTCTTTATTTGTTGAAAATAATTTTATTTTTATTATAAAATATAAATATTTTATTTCAATAAAATAAAAAAATTATGGAAAATTTGTAAAATGTAAAGCATAAAAGAAAAGAAAGGTTACTACAAGAACAAGTAGTACTATTCTGTCACATATAGTTTCAATCTTTTTTCTATGTTAACAGATATATTAACATTTTATTTACAAATTTAGAATTCTACAAAATCAAAATGTATTTTGCAATACATAATTTACCTGAAAATTTTTATCTTAAGAAATGTTAATATTTTAGAATAATCTTGTAGATCAGTGGTAGTCAACCTGATCCCTACTGCCCACTAGTGGGCATTCCAGGTTTCATGGTGGGCGGTAGCGGAGCAACCAAAGTATAAATAAAAAGACAGATTTAACTATAGTAAGTTGTTTTATAAAGATTTATTCTGCCAAACTTAGCGAAAATCTGACATAAAGTACTTGGTAAGTAATTATATGCTTTAACTAGCTGTAACTCTGCTTTATAAATTTTATAAAGTAAAGTTACTTCCCTACTTTATAAATCACCATTACTGTGGAACCGGTGGGTGGTTAGAAAATTTTACTACTAACAGAGATACAAAAGTGGGCGGTAGGTATAAAAAGGTTGACTACCCCTGTTGTAGATCATAATTTCTAATGGCTACTTGGAATTCCATTGACTATGTTATATATTTATTAAACAGTCTCCTGTTTGGGGTACTTAGGATGATGCCATTATTTATTTTATTTTATTTATTTTTACTTCACAGTTGGGTTTTGTTTCTTGGTGCCAGATTAGAATCTTTGGGAGCTTTAGACCACTCATGAAGATTTGAATAATTTGCAAGTTTAGAATTCTTCCATATCATTTTATACTTTCTCCATCTTTTTAAAAAGCTGTCTTCCCTGCTTTCCTTTTCTTTCTCTCTCATCCTTTGGCCAACAATGATGAGCATGACGTGGGCTGGAGTGAACACCAAGGCGTGCTCCTCGTTTACTGCTGGATCTATCCTTTGCCTCCAGATTTCCTAATTCCAGGAAATATTAGAAATATTCTGCCCGGATCTCTTCTTCTCATTTTCTAGGCTATGTACTCTTTCACATGTGGGTCGGAACTGGATTTGCTTCAGTGTGGTTTATATCTTGCAGAAACTCTTTGAAGTTTCTGCTATTTGTATACCAATATCCCTAGTTCTGGCTGCCAGTGTAGGTTTTTCTTTGTATGTCTACCAGGTCAGTTATGAGAATAGTCCTGCATAGAAATTCCAGGCTCAGACATTAATGAACACCAACCAAGCTTCCAGCGCTTAGTCATTTCATATGTCTATGAAATAATTTCACTCTCTAAATCTTAGTTTTCTCATCTCTAATAAGGAACAATGACTCTACTTAGCCCATAAGATTATTATAGTGAATAAATGAGACAGTGCTTGTAATGTGTATAGCACACTGTCTGGCATGAAAAACTACTTAATAAATGTTAGCTTGATGCTGATGACAATAACAATAAAGATGAGGAGGAGGAGGAGGATTTCAATACAAATCTCAGGTTGCCATTGTGCCCAGAACCACTTAGTAAGAGATGCGTAAGAAGGAACCCAATTCTTTCATTGGAAGCACATTGTTTGGAATGAAAATGAACCTAAGTTAAATTACAAAACCAAATATTAAGTGATTGAAAGCAGATTTTTAAATTGTTTGTTATAATGTTGAATCACTCTGTACCTAAAAAGTTTTTATTTCTTAGATATAAGTATGTTTCAACCATTTATAATCGCAAAACTAATGTTTCAGCTTAAATCATGTTATGGGCTAAAGTTCTAACTCCCTATAACACAGAATGTGACTATTTGAAGATAAGATCTTTAAAGAGGTAATTAAGGTTAAATGAAGCAGTAGGGAGGCCTCCAATCCAATGTGACTGGTGTTATTATAAAAAAGGAAAATTAGGACACAGATACATACAAAGAAAAGAACAGGTGAAGAAGCAGAAGACAGCCTTCCATAAGCTAGGGAGAAACTAACCCTACCAACACTATGATCGTGGACTTCCATACTTTAACACTGTGAAAAAATTGTCTGTTGTTTAAACCACCCAGTCGTTAGTACTTTGTTATGGCAGTCCTAACAAACTACTCTAAATCATATTTACTTTTTGGCCTTCTGCAGAGTTTAAATATTTGTTGGATAACCTGGCTTTTTAAAACATATCATCATCATCATCATTATCATCATGCTGCTTTTCATCAAAATAGTCTTATTCTTATAAACGTTTCTCATAAATTCTATTTTTCCAGTATTTTGGTAAAAGCTACAAAGATAAAACAATAAATAAAAAAGCTGCTTCAGTCTAAATATTATATTTTAAGACTATTTCTTTAATAAGTCTTTGCTTTCTACCCTTGTCTTACTACACCATTTTCAAGATATTTGTATGCTGAACATTTTATTTCAAAATTTTCATTGTCAGCTTATATATGTATATATATGAACTTTTATGGAATCCTTTTTCTGTCTTTTCTAAAAGCTCATTTTCTCATATCTATAGCAATAGTATATCTGAGTGTTTAATAAGAGTTACTTGTTTGAGTGAATATTTAGAAGTGGTTCAGTAGTTAAAGCATTGCCCAGCATGCAAGGTCAAGGGTTCAATCCCTGGTCATGGCACATATGAGAAGCAATGAGTACACAACTAAATGGAACAACTAAGTGAGACAACGAGATGATGCTTCTCTCTCTCCTTTTTTCTCTTGCACTCTCTCAAATCAATGGAATTTTTTTTTTTTAAAAAAAGAATTATATCTGATTGTTTCCAGTTCCACAATGTTGAATTTTGTATTCTTCTTGAACTTAATTTTAGCCTCTGAGAGATAAACTACAATAGCTTTATTTATTATTTACCCATATTTTCACCTAACAAGAAAAGAAGTCAAGAAAACGTTATCTCTTTTTTCTCATTAAAAGCAAGTTCTTTGTGGACAGTTAGAAAAATAATATGATAATAATATTCAGAACATGGAGGTGTTCATTAGTGTTTTCTTGCTGGTTGAGAGATTTGCCAAAAATGAGAGGCTATTGTCATAAACAAAAAAAGTGTGGCCATTATAAGATAATGTCTTTCTTCATCTGAATAATTGTTGCTGAAGAGTCTGTTAATGGGAGGGAGTATTCATGGGAACTTTCATGCTTAGCAGTTTTCTTCTTAGTATCAGTAAATAAAAACTTTATATTAAAGAAAATATTTCACATTTTAAGGTGTTTTTGAAGAAGCACGTTTGAGAATCATAGACTAATTAGGTAACTAGATACAGCTATCTCAAAAACCAATTTTGTCCATTTTCCAAGTTCTAGGAAATATAACTAGCTCATTCTTATTTATAAGTTTTTTAAAAAAAACTTCATAGAGCCTGACCAGGTGCAGTGGATAAAGCGTCGGACTGGGATGTGGAGGACCCAGGTTAGAAACCCTGAGGTCGCCGGCTTGAGCGCAGGCTCATCTGGTTTGAGCAAGGCTCAACAGTTTGAGCCCAAGGTCACTGGCTTGAACAAGGGATCACTCAGTCTGCTGTAGCACTCTGGTCAAGGCACATATGAGAAAGCAAACAATGAACAGCTAAGGCGCCACAACAAAGAATTGATGCTTCTCATCTCTCTCCTTTCCTGTCTGTCCCTATCTGTCCCTCTCTCTGTATCTGTCACACACACACACACACACACACACACACACACACACACACAAAATGTCATAGACAATTATACTACAACTGTTCATAAATAAATGGTGTCTCAAAAATGTTACAAAAAAAATACATTTAGGAGAAATTGGCCTCATAGTTTTTTCTTTCCAGAAGATCACATTCCCTGAGTATGGTATGTGGTATTTTGTTTTCTTTCTCCTCTCTCCCAGTCCCAAATAATTATTAATTTTTTATGGCATGACAACATTTCAGAGTGAAAGTTAATATCTTAATTACAGTTTTTTTTTTATCAATAGCATACATTCTTCTCCATCAATTTTTTCTCTACAGTTGGTATGTTATCAAAATTTAATATACTGTCCATTTTTTAAATCATATTTGAAGGTCTCCAGTTTTGGGGGTGCTATCATTACCATGTTCACTAGATGCCTTTCTTATTGTGTAAATTTAAGTCACTTAATTCAAGTATAGTCATTTCCTGGCAAAATGAGGCAATTGAACTGTGTGAGTCCATAGCTGATAATGGCTTCATAATTGTAGAGCAACCACAGGTCATGATGTTGTATATAACCGATAACAACAGACCAACATGGCCTTTCATACGAAAGCTTGTACTTAAAAGATGTATAACAAAACTTTCTAGCTGTCATTTTGGCATTTCTCTTGACATTGGGATTTTCTTTGTTAAATTTACCAGCAATTTTCTCTTCAGTGGAACATGACGAAGTGTTTTAATTCTAACCACACATTGATCCATCTAATTTCTTACTGAATAGTCATAGTTTATCAAATTTATAGAATTCTAGATGTTTAATTTATGTATTCTACTTATTTATTGTTTATATGCTCTATTTGAACTCTTTTTCTCTTTCTGAATAGGGTGTCTGATTAAAATCTCAGTTAATATGTTGTGATACTACCACAGGACACTACATGTAATAACTTTGGATGGTTTTGATTGAATCAAGAGGAAGATGAGAGTGGATGTCCATTTATTTCAATTTCTCACTCTTTCACCATCCATCTTAGTCCATGTGTGGTTACTCAGGACACAGCATTAATGACAGCTGTCAAAATAATAGTCCATGGGTGAGAGGTCAAGAAAAATATGTAAAAGACTTCAGGGTGAACTGATGATAAAGTAACTCATTCATTCATTTAAATGCTGGACTAGCATAGCCTTGGTGGGATCAGGGGTTAGTGGGAGCAAGAAGAATAAATGGGGACATCTCCAAGGAGTTTACTCTTGTTAAAAGGAGAGAAAGAAAAAGATAATAATAGCATTACCAAACAAACATGCTGGAGGTAATTTTCCTAATTATAGTGCTGACCAAGCAGGGTAGAGAGTGGTCTTGCTATTGGCATGAAAGCTTTTACTTTCAAATAATATTAACTCTTATTGGTACTGTATGTCTTAATTAAGGTAATTCCCAGAAATGCTGCTGATGTCAGCAGTTTTATGTTTCCATTGGTGTTTCTAAGCCATTTGTGAAAGACGTGAGCTAGGGTCCTGGCACAGGGTATAAAGTGAGGGAACTCTACCCAGGGAACTTTTTTAGTGGATCTAAAGGCAAAGCACCCAACATTCTGTTTTATTAGATTAGTTAATTAACATCACACTACATCATATTACTTTAGCAAATATATATATCTGAGAGAGAGAGATAGCGTCTTGGTCCCATAGAATCTTCTGGGAGAACAGTAACCATACCACATAATCCATACAAAAATACAGTATTTGATTTTAAATATAAAAATGCATTTATAGCCTTGCACCCCAATTGTTGAGTATAACTAATGATATACATTTTTTTTTGTTTATAGTGTATAAAAAAAGACCAAGAATAATTGCTTATAGTAATTATACAATGAAAGAATCAATGAAATATTACTTTAACATTGGATAAACATTGGGTTGGTGTAATTTTTAAATGAATTCTTACTTGTTTTTTCTACCAAGTGGCTCCAGAAATTCTCCAGAGAATAACCATAGTTAATTTATGAATTAACCATAGTTAATTTATGGTCACTTAAAGAATTGCTTTTAAAAGGAGACCTGAGCTACATAATGTCATTCCAAAGTATGTTCTCCTGATTTCTCTAGGTCAAAATGTGAAACGTAGCCTCTCAGAGAGAACTCAAGTTTCACTTAAATAGTAAGCACATCAAGAATCAAGCAAAAAATAAACTTCAATATTATTTGACAAATTTGAGTTCCCGAGTATTCGGGACTGGGTATCTAGGCAACAACAACTATATGGAAAATAGCCAAGTCCTTATGTTACTTGGCTCTGGTTAGAAAGAGGGATAAAATTTTCCCACGGGCTGATTTAAAGAAACTAGACTCAATCTGTTTTATAAAATTTTACTGTTGTTTCTTTAAATCTCTATTATCTTATACAGATTAGTTGTTATATCTATACTATTTTTAGTTCAGGTATATTTTCAAACATTTGTTTATGAGTTATTTTCAAACTTTACACACCAAATATATTACAACATTTCTTTACTGTCCATGTTATGAGATAATGAAAAAATATTTTAATTATTCTGTTAGTTTCATGAAAGCAAAATGCCTACTATAAATTGATGTATTTTTCAACTTTAAAAAAACATGTTTTCCTTTTGGTAATTGTTCAGTGGGGTGGTTAGACTCTATTATTGTCCTATGAGTCTAGCTTTAAAAGTTTTTTTTTCTTTAGGAGTTTATTTACTACCACTAACTCTAGGAACTTATGCCAATGACATTGGTGTTTAATTGTAAAACACTCTCAAAAGCCAGCCATGGCTATAGATTTTGGTAACTGAAACTTAGTAATGAAAACTTTTCCTTTAGTATTGAGGGAGGAAAGACTTGAAGGGCGACTGAGTTAGTTTGAAAAATAACAAACCCGAGCTGTGCAGCCATTTATCAGCTCCCTGAAATAACTTGCAACACAGGCAAGAAAAATGGGATATGTGAACAGTCAAGAACAAATGGTTCGAACCCCCTCTCATACCCTCTTCTCCTGGAGACACAAAAGTCTGGTAGGTCTGCAAACAAAGAAGTCAAAGAAATCAGGCACTTGTCACGTGAAAGCTAAAGCTGTAAAGGTATATAAGACTCAGAAAAGCTAGGTTCTGGGAGCTCGTGTTTTGTACTTTTTTTTTTGGTCACGTTGCTTGGCTGGCTAAAATAAACCCCCTTCCTCCAGCACTTGTCTGAGCATCTTTGTCCTCCTTTGTTTCCTGCAACAGTATAAGTACCCTCACTTTAAAAAAGAAAACAAGTAAATACAATATAACTAAGGAAATAATAGTTTCCTTATAGTTCTTTAGATTATATTTGTTCCATATTCTTTAAAAAATCTTGATAGTATAGATAGTTTATATTACATAGGTGGGAAAAAAAATCAGTACTTGGTTTATATTTTTGAAATCCAAAAAAAAAATGATCAGTAGAGTTGTTAACCACACTTTTGAAGTTTAATCAGTGTTAACACACCTACCTTTTTTTAAAAAAAAATTCTTGTTGAAGTATAGATTATCATAGCATCTTTCAGCACCAGAATTCCAAAGGGAGAAAAAAATACATTTCTCTTAATAGAGGTGAAAAGGAAGAACTTAAGCAGATGTAATTATCAATACCATTTTAGAAATGAATACTATAATAATGTATTAAGTACAAAAGTAGTTTCAGGTATTTCCAAAAAAAAAAAAAAAAAATGATCATCTAAATTAACTTAGAGCCTCAATGGGCTATTTGAAAAATAGCAAAAATAAAATCTTATTTCCATTTTGTAAGAAATGGGCAATTTAAATCACATGGACAGAGTATTTCATTGAAATGTAATGATATAAGGGGAATGAAATTTTAGTGGAATGGGTTAGAATATAAGAAAGGGTCAATGTAAGATTGAGGGAGTAGAAAATGGCTTAGAAACATTTTGTAGCTAGTAATAAATCTGTAGTTAGTAGTAAAGGTATTTTTTCTCTTTCTTAGTTATCTATTTTTATATTCATTTATTCAGTAAAAAATTATAGAAATCCTATTGTATTTGTAAGTGTTATATACTGGTGTTAAACTGCCTTATGTATATAATAAACAAGATATCAAATGTTTCTAAACTTATTAAAATGGAAAAGAAAGAATAATGGTTGTAGCAATCATACAATGGAGACCAGTTACAAGTTAACAATTTATTAAATATAATTTTTTGAGTAAGTAATAACCCCTCTGGATCTCAGCTACTTCCTGTGTGAAATGAAGTAGAAGCAACTGAATTTTCCTATCTTTTTAAGCTGCAGTTGTCAGCTGTGGGATGAGCAGGGCCCACTGGCAGGCTGACACCCTTTGTGAACCTTGCTGATTCTCCCCTTTCTGGACAAATTATACCTCAACATGTCTGCACTGCCATGAAGCTATAATGATAGCCACAATCTCAAAAACTACAATAATCTTCAAAAATCTTGAAAAAAAAATTTATTTATTTAATTTAGAGAAAATGAGGAAGAGAGAGAGAGAGAGAGAGGGAAACATCAATTTGTTGTTCCACTCATTCATGCATTCATTGGTTGACTCTTGCAGTGTGTGTCCTGACTGGGGATCAAATCTGCAGCCTGAGTGTGTCCAGATGACGTTCTAACCAATGAGCTACCAGCTAAGTCTTTCTTTTCCAAAATGTACAGGTGGAGAAGCTTTAACTTATTCTGACTCAACAAAGGGACTCGAGGTCTCAAATCATGTGTTTGGTTTTTTTCCATTGAGAGAGCTGCAGGGAGATACGATGGATCTCTGCAGAAATGTGAGTGTGGAAGGGCAGCAGAAAACTCTTTTCACTTCATTTTGAATAAGGACACAGAATTATGGCTAAATGACCCTGGGGCAAGCATACCCTCTGATTAAGGGAAGCTGGAAAAAGTTGCAAAATAAATAGTTATGACTGTGGTATAAATGAACTTGTTTAGGCTAGATTAAGTTTGAGAAACATTAAAACTTTTAAGGAAACTTAGGTTTTTGAAATCAAAATATAAGTTGCTCTGGTGTTTCACACCAGAACATTGTGTCAAATACTCAAAATCATAAAGCCTTTTGGGGTCCCAAACAGACAAAATTCTCTTTAAAGAATTAATTTTTTTTTATTACCAATAAAAAGCAGTGAAAATCTCTTCTCTGTGATTCTATGTCCTGGTTCCTTTAGATCTTCTCTGTAATCATACTTTTGTCTAGAAGTATCTTTTAGTCACTCTATCTTGTAATCACTACATTTCTTTTCATCTTTAGTGGGATGTTCTCCTCCCTCTGTGGAAAACAGAGCTATCCCCGCACAGACACTGAGAGAATGAACACAATACTATTTTAAAGGGCGGTGTCACAGAGCATTTATTGAGTAGAGACCGGCTCCTCAGCGACACGGACGATGACGAGAGCCGGCATCACCGCAGGCCTCCAGCATGAGACAGAGGTTAAATGAGAACCATATCAAACATCCTCTCCTCTCATATTTCCAATCTGCCTATTCAACCTGGAGGATAGAAGAATTAGACCCTAATTCTCTCCCTACCTGCCTTAACCCTCCCCAAATGTGATATATTACAGTTAGTGACTCACAGAGTCATAAACTGGTAGGACTAAAAGGGACACCTGAAATGCAGTTTACAAAAGCTGGGGAAGGAAACTAATATGAATGGGGCCACAGATCTAGATATTGGCAAATGATAACTAGAATTCAGATCTCATCTCTAGTTCAGTCACAGCTCTGCGATCAGACAACTTCCAGAAAATTGTATAATTCCCCATACCTTGTGTTAGTTTTTCTAGGGCAGCTATAACAAAATGCCACACACTATGTGGCTCAAAACAGAAAAAATGTCTTATCTCACAGTTCTGGAAGCCAGAAGTCCAAAATCGAGGTGTTAGCAATCTACACTGCTTCCAAAGCCTATGAGGTGGAATTGTTCCTTGTCCCTTCTCAGCCTGTGGTGGCTGCTGACAATTCTCGACATTCCTTGCCGTGTAGCTGCATCACTCCAATCTCTGCCTCTGCTGTCACATGACCTTCTTCCCTATGGGCCTGTCTTCTTCTTATAAGGACAGCAATCATATTAGATTAAAGGTCCACCCTACTCCAGTATGACCTTAACTAATTACATCTGCAAGGACCTTACTTCCAAATAAGTTTACATTCAGAGGTATAGAGAGTTAGGAATTTAACATCTTTTGGGGGGGGGGGGCAGGTGAGTGAGTACACAATTCAACTCAGAACATACCCCATAGCATGCAGGCTGAGGCCTACAGAGATTGCAAGAAAAATGGAGTCGTCAGCCTGACCTGTGGTGGCGCAGTGGATAAAGCGTCGACCTGGAAATGCTGAGGTTGCCGGTTCAAAACCCTGGGCTTGCCTGGTCAAGGCACATATGGGAGTTGATGCTTCCAGTTCCTCCCCCCTTCTCTCTCTCTGTCTCTCCTCTCTCTGTCTCTCTCTCTCTCTGTCTCTCCCTCTCCTCTCTAAAATGAATAAATATAAAAAAAATTAAAAAAGAAAAAAAGAAAAATGGAGTCATCAATAAAGTAAGTTACTCCGGGCCTCCCTCCATTGATTCCCTGGTTCCATTGGACATTCAACTGTGGACTGTTAAGGAAAACTGGGAGGAGTTTTGAGATCAAGAAAACAGCAGGGATGCTCATCTCTGTCCCTCTCGTCTTCCTGCTTCCCAAAGCAGTCGACCGTCTCCATTGGGAGCAGCAACAGCAGCCCTTGCCCACGGCTTCTCATCTCTTCATCACAAATTGTGAGCCTCGCTTGCCTGTCAAGGTTCACAGCTATTACTTGCTGACCAGGCGGAGAATATCACAGTGGCTAATAGAAACATCCTTCTCAGCATAAACTGTGCAGTTCTCTAATTTGTTTAGCTAAACTGCATTCGTTAAACTGAAAGTTTAACTATCAAATATAGAAACTGGAGAGGACATGCTGTATTTTTGAAAATTAAAGCATTTTTAAAAATAAGCTTGGCATACTGATTAGCCAGTTTTCTAACCAAGAGGCTCATTCCTTTTAACCCTCAACATTATTGCATATAGCTCATAATGTTCAAAATGGGATTAAAAAATAACTCTATCAACAACACACTCATATTTTATGTTAGGTTTTGCTTTAAGATCACCTTTGCTAAGATATAACTGAAATGGGTGAGAGAAGTATGACCCTGGGTTTTCACAGGACTTTGACATTAAATTTGGAAAAATAAATTGAGACTCTTTGCCTGAGTTAAAACTAACACTTTATAGTCATAAACATGATTTTTGTATGTTTTTCCAGTGGTTTCAGCAAGCCATTGTGGGCAATTGTTCTGTCATTTCTGTGAAGGTCATTTCGTGTGACCTGTATTTTATTTCTTCCAGCCTCTTGAAGGAATGGGCCCTGAAGCGTATCTTTTCTTCCCCTTGTTACTTATTGTTGTTGTTGTTTGTTTGTTTATAACAGAGAACAAATGGCCTTTGTCAAGGACTCAGTCAGTGCTACTGGATAAGTTCTATAATTATAGTGTCTGTATACTCCCAGTGGACCAGATCCTGGTAGGTGGGTGAGGTTTTGCATTTTAGTACATTGAATAAATGTTTTATAGGGACGATTACTTATCATGGATGCAGATTCTATGAAGTCCTTCCCACATGTTATTGCATAGTGAGCTCACTTAAAATTTTCCCTTCTAAATAAACCTGAATGATTACAGCTCCATTTCATTATATTCTTATTATTGTTTTCAATGCCTAGTATGTTGCTCATATCATAGCAGTCTCAGCAATTCATTGCATCACAGTGAGGAACAAGTAGACAACTATTTCTTAGTCTACATTTAAAACCCCAATTTTTTATTCTTGGTCCTAAATTCAGCCATTCCCACAAAAAAGGTTTTACTAGATCCCTATATTGATGAAATCTTATGGTGCAAGAGTGGAGGAAAAATCCATGATTTGAAAATTTTTATAAACCATCTTACAGGTAAATGTTTTAGGCTCAGTGGATCTACTTTATGCCAAACAGGAAGAAATTAACTTGAAAGAAAATAGTGAAAATGTTTATGTATTTTTTCCCAAAGTTTAACTAAAGTAATTAAATTAGAAAACCAATCACTTTGTTTGCTCCTGGAGTTTATTTGGGATAAGCAATTCATTTAGTAGATTCTGCATTACCAAGTTAATTTTTTATGACATTTGCAAATGGCTCAGGTGGTGTAACATTACTTCCTTCTCCTTGCAGAGAGAGAGAGAGAGAGAGAAAGCAGCACCAAAAATAAATGTCCTAGGCATAGCTCTCACAGAATTCAAAGTATCCAATTCAGTGTTTGAAGCCAGTCTAAATGGCTTTACCCATCCCTACCACTGCCCTCCCACAATGAGAAGATGCCCCCCTATAAGATGTCTTCATGATGAATGAGCTAATGTTTATGAAGCACTTAGAGATCCTTGGGAAAGACACTATCTAATTACAAAGTATAGTTCTCATTATTAAATGGAAGCTATTTTCCGCCTGTGTTTTTTGTTATCCATACCATTTCCATCCATACCCGCCTGACGGTTTCCATTGCAAAGTGGAATCAGCTTCTTAAAAATAAGGGTTTGGGGGGGGGTAGGGAATGAGAGCTCAATAATTTTAAGTCACAGTGCATTGCACATGCCCAGAAAAGCCTAGATCAGTTCCAAATTCAAGGACTAATAAAAATTGGAAGCACTCCAGTAATTTTAAATTGCTTTGCACATTGAAGAGTGATTTAAAATCATTGAAGTGATTCAATTTTTTTTATATGCACTTCAATTTAGAAGTGAGTCAGACAGACAGCATCTTAGTGTAGAATAGAAGTCCAAGACATTGAATTAATGTTTAAAAAGTTAGGAATTAGACTAAAACATAACTGGAAGAACCAAGATCAAACAATCACCAGAGTTGATTGGGCCATTAAGTTGAAGGACCATGTGAATCTGGACACATTTTTCAAGGCCTGTCCCTACTTTCTCTGTGGACATCTTTTTCTTCTGGACAAATGGTACTTATAGTCTTTAGTGCTAATTTATAAAAGCATTATATATACATCTTAACATTTCTCAGGTTTATTTTTCGGCATTGTCATTTATTTTTGTCTGGTCATTTAATTTTTTTTTTTTTTTTATCTTTCTGAAGCTGGAAACGGGGAGAGACAGTCAGACAGACTTCCGCATGCGCCCGACCGGGATCCACCCGGCACGCCCACCAGGGGGCGATGCTCTGCCCCTCTGGGGCGTCGCTCTGCCGCGACCAGAGCCACTCTAGCGCCTGGGGCAGAGGCCAAGGAGCCATCCCCAGCGCCCGGGCCATCCTTGCTCCAATGGAGCCTCGCTGCGGAGGGGAAGAGAGAGACAGAGAGGAAGGAGAGGGGGAGGGGTGGAGAAGCAGATGGGCGCTTCTCCTGTGTGCCCTGGTCAGGAATCGAACCCGGGACCCTTGCACACCAGGCCGACGCTCTACCACTGAGCCAACCGGCCAGGGCCCTGGTCATTTAATTTTTATGCGAGTAAAAAGTTATGCAAAAATATAATGTGAGTCACCAATGCAATCAACCTGTGTAACTTAAAATTTTTTGGAGCCACGTTACAAAAAGAAAAATTAAAAGTATGAAATTAATTTTAATAATATATTTCACTTAACCTAATACAACCAAAATGTTATCATTTTAATTTGCAAGTAATATACAAAAATATTGAGACATCTCACATATTTTTAATTTTTGTCCCTGAAATTTGGTGTGTATTTTATACTGATAGCATGTCTCAAGTGGAAGTTGCTGCTCTTCAAATGGTCAATAGCCACATGTTGCTAGTGGTTACCATATTGGACAGCACAGCTCTAGATTATAAGCTCCTTGCAGGTATGAACAGTGTTTTCTACTTTGTAACTTCAGTTATAATTTGAGTTTGCATTTTTCATTTTTTTTTACCATCTTGTTACTTTGTGGCTATAATAGTTAACAGCACAAGTTTATTAGCATGAAAGAAAACCAAACAAAGCAAAACCAAACAACCCAGTGATCATGCTTCAGGCCATATACAGTTTGACAACATATATTCTACCTGAGCTGTATATAGGATTGAAACAGAAAGCTGACATACGGAGTTTTTTGAAGGCCTAAGGCTAAAATTTTGGCATCTATGCACTTATGCATAAAATTCAAATATGGCCAAGGAAAAGACTTCTTTATTAACAATGACAGAAAGAAGAAAAAGAAAACGCAAGAATAATTTTCAGTGGTCAAATTGAGCAAGAGTTTATTCACAGCTAACTAACAAAGGAACATCATTTTCCCAGTAAAGTCTCAGGCCAGTGATTGGTTCCTATCTCAAGTCTCTGCTGGAAAAGGCATTCTATACTCAGGGGACAGATTTTTCAAAGCCTCCCAGCGCAGCACATGAGGATATGAGTAAATGTGAAAAAGATGGCACCACACAGTGTAGGCATTGTCAGGAGAGCAAATGATTTTACGTGACTCAGAGCAAAGAAAGGATGCATAAGGCCACACATGACAGCTTGATGGATCGAGATGGATGGCCAAAGAGAAACTCACTTAAAATTCTTCCTTTGAACATTCCTCCACTGAAGAATTTCATAGAACTACACTGTAATTTTTCTTTGTTTTAAGTCTTTTAATTATTTATTTGAGATTTTAAAAGTAATGTATGTTCTTTATAGTAATGTTGAAAGTTGAAAAACGAATAATAAAAGATGACCTTTTTTTCCTACCAGCCAGAGGAAATTATTTTTAACACTTTGACTTATTTCCTTCTAGTCTTTCTTTAATAGATTTTTATGTAGTTGAGAGATTATTGCGGTTTCTTCATTTTACACTTTAATGGGAGCATTTTTAATGTAATTAAAAACCTCTTAGACCACAATTGACTTGGTCACTCAATAACACTTTTTCCATTATAAATGATTGTGTGATGAGCATTTTTACACTTAAATCCTTTTCTACTTTGTAAAGGTTTTAAAATTATATTTTTAAAAAGGGTACATTTTTCTTCTGATAGATAATTCTACCATGTTTGTTACATAATATAAAACCAGAGTATCTTGACACCTTTATTTCTTGTTTTGTTCCAAAAATCATTGTTTTAATGCCCCTAATGGGGTTTTGTTGCTAACATTCCATAAGTTGATGCCAATAACTTGGTAAAATATTTCCACCTTACCAGCAATGCTTTTTAGCATCTACTCATTCTACTGTGAACGACAGTATAAAGAGGAAAAGCTTTGACAATATTTGTCTCTATTAAAATGTACTATTGCTTTCATTTCCACAGATAGATTAGTGGAATAGATCTTGAAGAAAGATCCCCCCCCCCCATATATCTTAAGAGAACACCATCTTCACTTGTAATTACCTTGAGAATTTAATGTGTTCCAAACATTTTATATTTTGGATTTGGTGTGTCATCCTCATAATAACTATGAGGAAGACACCATTATCAGTCCCTTTTAACTGTTAAGAAACCTCAGCCTTAGAGATTGAGAATAAGCAATTTAATCAAGTTGCAATGCCATTTAACAGCAGACTCAAGAGTCAAACCCAGACTCTGCAGAGAGTCTATTTTGACAAGAATTGACTGTTTTTAATGGATACCACTATACAGCCTCAAATTTACCCAGGACCTCTTTTATTCACCCCTTCCTCTTTTTAAACCCCACTGTGTCTTATACCTTCTCTTTTCTTTTCATGTGCAACTCTTCATTGCACATATCTGCTTACTAGCTGACTGCAAGTCTCTTGAGAGCAAGTCAGTACTTTGCTCATTCTCTTATCTTTATTACCTCAACAGCTAGGCACCTTACAGGTGCCCAGGACACATTTACTGAATAAATGGTGTGGGTCAAAAATTTTTTAAGAGTGTGGAACTTTTCCAGAGTCGATAGTCTTATTTTTATAATTTAAAATAATCACCCAAAGAAGAGGAACTGAATCATTTAGTACTGTGAGAACTTTGGCTACTAAAATGACATTAAGGATACTCTGGGTTACATTTGGCCTATAACACAGAGCAAAAAGTTAGTCAACACTCTTTCAAAGATTTCCAAACTGTTGTAAACTGCAAACCCATTTTTAACGAGTCTAAATTGGTGTATATTAACTTTGTTGGAAGTCATGTGAAACTTCATGGTTCCAATAGTTTTACTTTGATTTTTTTTTTCCAAATGCAGCTTAGTGGATGTGAACCGCACAAACCAAAACACAAAAGACGGGTTTGCACAGAGTCTTTGGAAGCTGAGATGCATAGTACTGGCAGCTTTCTTCAGTCACTCAAAGGGGCCAGTGTGCCCGGCACTGTAATCGACCAATTAAGAAAAATGATGATTCCTCAGGCAGTTGGAATAAAGTGTTTAAAAACTAAACAGCAAGGAAATTATTTAATGACTCTTATGTGCGTTTATGACTTCTGTGTGGTTTTTAAATAAGAATGGATACATTCTTTGTAGAGAAAAGATGTGGGAACCCCTAATGCTCAGGTTAAGACCCAAGGATGTAAAATGTCTTCCTCACAGAACCTTCTTACATGAAAAATGGGGTGGGGGGTGGGGGTAAGTACAGTGACCGAGAAGCAAGTTTCCATTTGTCTGGACTGTGCCGTTTGGGGTGGAATGATACATCTTTAGCAGCATGTCTATTTTAGTCTTGTTATTTGTTTAACATTTTTATAAAAGGACCACTTTGGACGTTTTATACACATTGTCTGTTGTTTTATGTCTGTTTCACAGGCAGTCGAGTTTGACATTATTATTTATACCTAGTATCTTTCTTTTATACTACAGGCTTGTTACACCTAAGTGACATTAATGTGGCAAAAGGCAGCTGAACATAAAAACAATGGTTTAGCATGCTTAGGGTTAAGAACTTTGTATGTATATTTGTAGAAGCACATTATATGTATATATATGTATGTGCATTCATTTTTTATATATGTAAACTCATATGTATGTGTTTTATGTGCATGCGTATCTGTATATTTAGTGTACTTGTGGAAGTTTTTTAAATCAACTTCATGTAAGACTTTCTTCTTCTTTATATCCCCACACTGTCCCATATCTTTTATTTTCAAAAATATACTATTTTTCAAACTATGCTTAGATAAAGAATAATGTTTTTCTCTTATCATTTTTTATGGGTTGCTAATATGTTTGTAAATAAGAAGCACCAACTTTTGTAAAAATCTGAAATATTTTTCTAATCATTCAACATAGAAACGCTCCACAGTGACATCATTTAAACACCTGGTGTGGCTCAGTGTGGTAGCCATGCAGAGATGGGGAATGTACTGGGTCAGTCCTAGGCAATCTGTAACTAAGTAGAAACATTCAGAGAAAGATGGCTGCTGGTATCAAAAGTTGATGTGGCACCGAGAAGTTATTTTGAAAATTGTAGTTCAATGAGAGATTAAAAATGTCTTTTAATCGTAAGTTTGATTAGATATCAAGGAACTGTCTTCAGGTACAGTTTATGAAATGTTGTCCAAATGACTTTCTGTTTTTCTTCCATAATTTCTATCCAGATTTCACTACTTGTATTGGCTTAAATGTACAATTGATTATCAAGGTGACTTCTCTCCAAATCTACTACCATGTTTAAGTTCTGTGTTGGTGCCACTGGAAGTCTACACATTTCAGCTCAGGTTAATGTGGGTAAGGCAGCTGGTTTGTAATAGTGACTAGGACCACACCCTGATACAGGGTGTGTCTTGTAGGTGAGGTAGAGATAGAACACTAGGAGAGCAAAATCCACAGTGGAAAACCATAAGTCAAAACAACAGAGGAACAAATGGCTTGTAAGAATCACCTGGGTATTTCTTCTGGGATAGACACATGAACCACCAATGGTTCAACCAGACTAGGTTTTATACCTCAGGAAGAATTGCTGTAGACAGTAGATATTTCACTTCAATTCATCTATGAAGTGGGTAGGAGAGTCAGCTGGAGCTTTAAGAAATTCTAGAGCAGACCTGGAGTTGGTCAGAGGTACCTCAAGGAATACTATAGTAAGAGATGGGGGGGGGGGGGCAGGAGGAGAAAATCAAAGGAAGTGCCGTAAATTCTCCACCCTTACTTCAACTAGAGTAACTCCACATAATACATAGCCTGAATAAAGGGTTTTATCATTACTAGTGCTCTAAGGGCCTTTGAATTAGAAAATTATTTATGTGAACACTGAAGTAATGCCACATATTTCACTGATAATAAAAACCATCATTGCTGATTACTGCTTTGAGGCAAATCAGGTCTGTTATAGAAGAACTCTATGTTGGATAATAATAATGATCAGTGGCTTCTGTGTTGAGCAGAAATGTCCTCGTGTAACACAGAACTTGTGAGACCCTGACATCTTCTTTATAAGCAGCTATGACAAAATCAGGTTTAAAATGAAGTGCCAGTGTAGATTATATATAGAGGAGATGGTAGTCACTGAACACAGTTGATGAGGAAGGTACAGGTATTGAATAGCATGCAATGAGACCTGACTTCAATCCAAGCATGCTGGGTAGTGCTGGTGTTTATATTTCAGAGGCTCTAACCATTTTATAACATTGGGCTAGGGAGAAGATACCTGGATTTCTGTAGCATGGTGATGTGCTCTAGGAACTTGAGTTAGGACAAACTCAAAATTTTCAAATTGCATAAATATGGAAAGTGTTGGTGCTGCTTCCCTAAATAAATTGGCAGTGTGAGGCTAGGCAATAAAATAGGCCAAGATGTTATATAGGAATATATTATCATCTCTACCTAAAAATAAAGAAAACTATTCTAGGCCCTGGCCATTTGGCTCAGTGGTAGAGCATCGGACTGGTGTGTGGAAGTCCTGGGTTTGATTCCTGGCTAGGACACACAGGAGATGCGCCCATCTGTTTCTCCACCCTTTCCCCTCTCTTTTCTCTCTATCTCTCTCTTCCCCTCCTGCAGCCAAGGCTCCATTGGAGCAAAGTTGGCCCTGCCCCTGAGGAAGGCTCTATGGGCTCGGCCTCAGGCTCTAGAATGGCTCTGGTTGAAATGGAACAATGCCCCAGATGGGCAGAGCATTACCCCCTAGTGGGCTTGTCAGGTGGATCCCGGGCACATGCGGGAGTCTGTCTCTCTGACTCCCTGCTTCTCATTTCAGAAAAATACAAAATAAATAAATGAATAAATGAATGAATGAATAAATAAATGAATGAAAGGAAGAAAGAAAGAAAGAAAGAAAGAAAGAAAGAAAGAAAGAAAGAAAGAAAAGAAAGAAAGAAAGAAAGAAAGAAAGAAAGAAAGAAAGGAAGAAAGAAAGAAAGAAAGAAAGAAAGTTGTTCTAGAACTTCTGGAATATGATGAGATAGTAACATCGCAAGATATTACATTTCCTCTATTATATCAGCATCTACTCAGGTGGTAAGTTTCTGGGTCTTGAGTCATCAGGGGATATTTACTACATGAGTGCTGAATTACCAACCTTATATAAAACTACACTTCCAAGAGACATACTGGGTCAAAAGTTTCTGTTGCCATGCTCCAGAGATACTTATTTGTCTTGAATGGGGTGATCAGGGTCCTGATAGAGTGGTTAAAAAGGCCCAAATCACGGTAGACCAAGTCTTGGTTTAGATTTTAGAAGGCATGGATAATTTTGTGTTCATATCATTGATGGGTGAGTTTAGCATTCATGTTTTCATTTTTCAAAAAGTTTTTCAGGGATTTTAGATTAGCTTTATAATCAGAAAATAATAAAATCATAAATGTTTTGAGCTCTCCTTTTGGCTCTGGTTTTAAACAAAACCTGTGTCTCATCTAAGGTAATCCAATAAAGCAGGGTCTTCCAGTAACAATCACCTGAATGAGAAAGTGAATAAAACACTTGGAATCTAATGAACAAAGTAAACTGAGGAATGGAATAGAGGTAGAGGCAGGGTCACAGGGAGCAGAGGATATAGCAGTCAGAGGGAAGGGAGATGTAGGGATGGGATCAGAGAAGGTAAAGGGATTAGTGAAACTATATATACATAACACAGAGATACAGATAACAGGACAGCAAATCCCAGAGGGAAGAGGAGAGGGAATTATGGGGAGGAGAGTAAAGGGGGTATAAAGAGGAATAAGGGGTGGGGAGTGAGGGAGTTATATTCAGTGGGACACTTGAATCCATGTAAACACAATAAATTAAAATTAATTAAAAATTTTAAAAACAAAAACAAACAAACAGAAAAAAACACTTAGACAATTCTCATAAAACTTCTCTAGGTATTCCAGAAAAATGAGCAAAGACATGGACCAATTTATGTAAAGAATTTATCCTCCTGAGTTAGGAGTTGTACCTGTTTGCTATAATCCAGATTCTTGGCAAAAGAAAGAGCAATTCTTTGTAAACATATCAAAAGTTTATAGTGAGTTAGCTGGGAGTGGGATAACTTTGGTAGAATTACATCATGTTCCACGAAAGACAAGAAGTGGGAAGAAAAAAAAACAGTGTATTATACTTAGCATCACATATAACATTCAATAAAAATGTTAGGGATACTATCAGTATAACCTTATCAACAATAAACAGAAACATTTTATGAGCTAAAAAATAAAAACAGAACTAGACAGCAACTAGAAAGTTAGTATTGAACACACTTCAAGAAAGTTCTGAAATCTAGAATAAGGAAGATGGTGAGGTCAACAAAAGGACTGTTCAAACATCAGAAAGTAGAAGCACGAGTTATTTTCAGAACCATCTCAGCAAATTCTGCCACATTACTTTTGGTTTCTATGGGATTATCATTATTTAATTATATTCCTTACAGCATCTTTTATCCAAAGGCACTGCTTTTGTTCCATAACACTGCTCAGCTTCAGACACTTCCACTTCCACATGTTCTAGGATGAAGTTAAGGGACATTATGATGAGGCCACAATGGACACAGCCATGTTTTAAATATGTCCTCCCATGTACATTTATTAATATTGTTGCATATCTCTTGTCACTCTCAAAGACCCAAAGGCTTTGATGATACCTTTTCTTCATTTATATCATATTACAAAAGAATTGCCTCTCAAATACTACCATAATTATTGACTTTCATAATGGCCACTTTAATTGAAATCAGTTGGGATTTCCCAAAGGTAGTCATTCAAGTGCTGTATAAAAGAATGACCTATTAGCAGCTTTAGAAAGCTACACGTTATTAGCAAGGGAAATTCTTTTTTCATCCATCTGATATCCCAAGGATTATATCATTTCAACAGGAACAAATCTATTTCTATTCGGGATTCCATAAACTAACACAGGTACTTATCTACTGTAAACCTTATTAGTGCAAACTTCATGACAGTTTTATTATTAATTCAGAAATTTTGTATATGAGCTTTGTTATCAATTAGAATAAAAAGATTAATGTATTCTAAGAATTAGAGATTGTTAGTGAATGCCAAAATTCTCATCAAAATCCTTTATTTCACAGACACCCTAGGAAATTGGCAGGTATTGTAATTCTATGTTGGATGTTATAAAAATATTCTATCTTTGGTTGGAAGAATTTGGGAGCAATTACTTTAAAATATCTTTAACTATAATTTTACTAAAAAATCATAATGAACTGTTTTTGCTTTCAATTTTTATAAGTAAGTAATACCTAATAATTTATTCTTTTAATATATTTATTGAAAGATTTTTTACTGTGAATTGTTTTAGACCCTAAGATGATGACATTTTTAATAAAGAATTTCAGTATGTTTTAATATGTAGTGCGAATTTATTTATATTCTTCCTTAATAAGCTAGAAATTAAGCTGATTTATTTGCTAAAAGAATTTCAGAAACAATATCGAAACAGAACGTGATTACTCTGAATAAACTACAACAGCACAATTAACCAGAATTCTTAATGACTAAAGTGCGCCTTCTTGAGCTAATTGTGATTTTACTTTACTTAGTACTATGGAACTTAAAGGTGAACTAATTGTAAGCCTTTTAGTAGCTAAGGAAATGTACGGGATGTCCCTGGAGTCATTAAGTAGTAGAGTAAGCTATTCATCATACCTTACCTTCTTTTTTTCATGGCTATATATATATATTTTTTTTTTTGTAATAACAGAATACATCACTCATTATTAAATTGAGGGATCTTTTACCTTATCAGGATCTTCAGTGCTAAGGTTATGCAAAATTCCTACTGTTCAATATACAGAGGTGGGCAAAAATAGGTTACAGTTGTGAGTGACATTCTTTTGAGTTAATAAACTATTGTAATAATCATAACCTGTATGTCTTTTCCCATATGGACAACTCTAGACCTACTTATGTCTACCCCAGTTAAGATAAGACTTTCTAGAGCTTGGGTGAGGTTTTAAACTCTACAACATAAATGAACAAACCATCCCTTAGACATTTATTGATACTATATTGTATGCTATTTAGGTTCCTATTTTAACATCTCACCATTTATTTTATTTTTGAGTATATGTTCAACTTAACTGACCACTTAATCACAAAGGGTTTGCATATAGTGGATATTTATATAACCACCACCTTTAATACAATAAATAATTGGAAAGTCGAATCAATTTAATGATGTCTTCAAAATGGTGGAAAGGTACTCTTAAATATGTAAGTCTAAAAACTATTCAAGGATCCTAAAGTTTCAGACATGTTTGCCAGACAGAAGATAATATAAAACTTGAAAGGACTCTAAATTTTGTGAGGTTTGTCAGCATAAACTCACCTTATGATGTTATTTCAATTTTATTTTTTGAATTGAATATTTATTAGTTTTATTCCCTTAAGATTTAAACTGTACCCTTTGGCCCTTCTGTGGGTAATAACAGCTCTTTCAAAATAAGAAGGGGAAGTTTTAAACTTATATTAGTTTATTGTATTGTTATTGTCTGTTTATCTCTTATTAGCTCTTGCTATTCTAATGGTTGGTGATTATTCCTATTGAATAGCATAGTTTTATGCTTAGGTTTTTAGTGGTACGAACAATAAGCCAAGTATTTATTTACCTCTAAGTGATTATATGTAATAGGCTGAAAACATTACATTTATGTTAATTTTTATTATTTATTTATTTCTAATTTACTGGGACTAATAAAATAATATTTTAGGAGTACAATTCTGTAATATATTTATTATCTGTATATTGTATTGTGTTTATCACCGCAAATCAAGTTTCCTTTCATCAGAATTTATTATCTCCCCTTTACCCTTTTCTTTTTCCCCAAATCCAATTTCCTCTGGTAAGCAAAATACTATTGTCTGTGACTACGAATATCATTTAATTCCTTAACCTTTTTTACCCAGCCCTCCATACCCTTCCTCTCTGAGGGTTGTCAATCTGTTCTCTGTATCTATGAGTTTGTCTCTATTTTGTTTGTTAGTTTATTTCATTCATTAGATTCCACATGTATTCAATAAGTGAAATCATAATGATAGCTGTTTTTCTCTGAGTGGCTTATTTCACTTAGCCTAATACTCCCTGGTCCATAGATGCTGTCCGTTGCAAAAGGTAAGATTTTCTTCTTTTTTTCTTTTCTTTCTTTTTTTTTACAACTGAGTAGCACTCTATTGTGTAAATTTACCACAGCATTTTTTTATCCACTTATCAACTGATAGGGACTTGGGCTAGTTACAAATTGTGGTTATTATAAATATTGCTGCAGTGACCATAGGTGTGCAAATATTATTTTGAATTATTGTTTCGGGTTTCTTCAGATAAATTCCCAGAAGTAAAATTTCTGGGTCATAAGGCAGTTACATTTTTAATTTTCTGAGGCAACTCCAAAGTGCTTTCCCAATGGCTGCATCAATCTGCATTCCCACCAACAATGCATGAGAGTTCTCTTTTTTTCACATCCTTGCCAAAACTTGTTGTTTGTTGATTTATTGATGATAACCTTCTGACAGGTATGAGGTGATATCTCATTGTGGTTTTAACTTGCCTTTCTCTGATGACTAGAGACATTGAGCATCTTTTCATATGTCTATTGGCCATATGTATGTCCTCTTTGAAGAAGTGTGTATTCAGGTCCTTTGCCCAGTTTTAATTGGACTATTGTTTTTGTTTCTGTTGTTTTTCTGAAACAGAGAGAGAGTCAGAGAGTGGGATAGACAGGGACAGATAGACAGGAAGGGAGAGAGATGAGAAGCATCAATCATTAGTTTTTCATTGACACACCTTAGTTGTACATTGATTGCTTTCTCATATGTGCCTTGAACGTGGGCCTACAGCAGACCAAGTAACTCCTTGCTGGAGCCAGCGACTTTGGGTCCAAGCTGGTGAGCTTTGCTCAAACCAGATGAGCCCGCACTCAAGCTGGTGACAAAATACTCTTGAACCTGAGTCCTCCACATCCCAGTCCGACGCTCTATCCACTGCACCACCTCCTGGTCAGGCTGCTTTTTTGGTGTTGAGGTATATGAGTTTTTTAAATAAATTTTGGATATTAACACTTTAATAGATCTGTCACTGATGAATATAGTCTCCTATTCAGTTGATTATCTTTTTATTTTATTGATAGTTTCCTTTGCAAAAGCTTAAAAGCTTTTTGATTTGATGTAGTCTCATTTGTTTATTTTTTCTTTTGTTACCCATGCCTGACAAGATATATCAAAAAAAATATTGTTATGAAAAATGTCCAAGATTTTACTGCTTATGTTTTCTTCTAAGATTTTTTGATGATTTTAAGTCTTACATCTAGGTCTTTAATCTATTTTAAGTTTATTCTTGTGCAGGTAGGTGGCCTAGTTTTATTCTTTTAAATGTATCTCTCTAATTTTCCCAACATCATTTATTAAATAGACTGTCATTATCCCATTGTATTTTTGCCTCTTTTGTTGAATATTAATTGACCATAAAGGTGTGGGTTTATTATTGGGCTCTCTATTGATTTATATGTGTGCTTTTATGCCAGTACCATGCTGTTTTGATTACTATGGCTTTGTTTGATATCAGGTAACATGATTTCTCCAACTTTATCCTTCTTTCTCAGTATTGCTATGGCTATTTGGGGTCTTTTGTGATTTTTCCTAAGACATCTTCTTAAAAGAATTATGCTGGCATTTCACAAGACAATAGATAATTTTCTTTTGCAAACTAAGTTAGAAAATGTCCATTTCATTCTAAAAGGAAAACTTAAATTTAGAGATAAAGATGTTAACAATAGTTAACATGAAGCTTTTTTAAAAATGTTTGATTATATGTTAAAGAAGAACAGTATTAAAAGTATCATTTTAACAAAAGATAAGAAAATTTACTTTTTTTTTTACATCTAATGCCATATTTAAAAGTATATTCTATACATGGCATTTGATTCAAATCAAAAAAGTTTGATTGAGAAAAAATGGTGGCTGCCTGAATCTATTATCTCTCTCTCTATCCTCCTAAAACACATATATTAGATCAGGAGGGGTGCAAATGAAACTTTACAGAACTCGTGCCTCCAGCATTAACACTAGAAAACTGAGAATATTATTGACTTTGCATTACCTGTAAGTAGAGAAATGCATGCCAAATTCCAACAGAGCTTCCCCTGCCTCTGCAAGTCTATAGTTGAAGAAGGCAGGGGAAGAGAATCTTTGGCTACTCCATGGGAAAAAAGTAGGTAGGAGTCATTGTCTTAGAGGAAGAATAGACAGAACCATTCTTCTAAAGATAAAGAGCAATACTAAATGGTAAAATGCTGAACAGAGATCTGGGTTTGGGTGGGTCATAATATCATCTGCACACTAACAAGGGCTTGAAAGTGGGCAGAAACAGATGTTGAAGACTCAAAAAAAATTGTTTCTGGGAGATGAGGTTATAAATACAGAAAAGGTGTGACCCTTAGAAATGTGGCAGCGAAGAGAAAGAGTGAAGTAAATATATATATATATATATATATATATAGAGAGAGAGAGAGAGAGAGACCTGTAATAAATGCAGAGAACCTGAAGAATAACAATGTCTCTCCTATTCCTCAAACAACAAAATCATCCATTAATAAGTTGCATTTTATTATATTAACAGAAGAGGGAGCTTTTGAATGAGGACCCCTGTTCAAATACCTAGAAATAGGAGCCAAGTTTATACAAAATTGCTTTGAGTAGGAAGTAAGAATTGGAATATTTTAGAAGATGAAAATTTTTACCTCCTAATAAACCAGAAGAGAAGTGCTATAACACTGTACTCCCAACTTAATTAAATATTCTCAAACATGCACTTGGATGTACATATGTATAGATGTATATGTAATAGATACACATCACATCTATAATCAAAAATTCAAATATTTAGAAAAGAACTGGATAATAACAGAATGGCAATAAATGCAGTGAGACTTGATAAACTCAGGAAAGAAATTAGTGAAACATAATTATTTAAGAATCTCAAAAATAAAGAATAAATTACAAGATAACGAAGGCAGAATAGATGCAAATAAAAATTTTATAAGGGGCATTGAAGAATAGCAGGGAAACCATGAAGAGACTAAAAATAAAATTAAATAAGAAGTGAAAAAAAGTCATAGAAAAAGGTGCCTAAAATGGAAGACATAAAAGAAGAAATGTCATTTTTATACTTGAATCCTGGAGAAGAATAACCAAACAGTGGCACACAATTAATTAAACTGTAACCACCAAAATATCCCAGGAATAAGAACATAGACATGTGCATATTACAAGGGCCCACCATGTATCTGGGAAAACCTATATGACATGATCAACTCCAAGAGATATTGTAGTAAAATTGTTTGAATTTAAAGACAAAAAAATAAATTCTAAGGCCTTAAAAAAATAACAAATTATCTAAACAGCTGAAAAGTTAGGCTGGTTTTAGATTTTCAAAAGTAGCGTGTAAAGCACAGCAGCAATGTAGCACATTTAAGATACTCAAAGAAAATAAATGTCAAGGATTTTATGTTACCAAACTATTTTTTAAGTATCAAGTATTATAAAAAAAAAAAACAGTTTCAAAAAAGTAATAATTGGGGGAGTAATTTATTCATAAGCTCTCCCTAAAGAATCTGCCAGAGGGCCTGACCAGGCGGTGGTGCAGTGGATACAGCATTGAACTGGAACGCGGAGGACCTAGGTTTGAAACCTCTAGGTTACCGGCTTGAACGCAGGCTCATCTGATTTGAGTACAGCTCATCAACTTAACCCCAAGGTTTCTGGCTTGCGCAAGGGGCATTTAGTCTGCTGTAGCCGCCCCCCCCCCCACTTCTGTCAAGGCACATATGAGAAAGCAATCAATGAACAACTAAGGAGCTGCAACAAAGAATTGATGCTTCTCATCTCTATCCCTTTCTGTCTGTCTGTCCCTATTGTCCCTCTCTCTCTGTCTCTGTTACACACAAAAAAAAAATCTGCAAGAGGTATCCTTTATCTGACCAACAGATGACTGGGAAAACTTAGATAAAAGGACCAATCGTGAATATATGAATATTTAATATATATAATTTTAGATGTGACCATTAAATAAGAGTGGGAAAATGGTGAAACAGTAGCATGTAAATGCTATATGCTCTCAAAAATAGAAAAAATACAACTTTGAAATGTAAAGAAGTTGGATATTAAAAAAAGAAAAGTAGAAAAGGTAATTTATTTTACTATTTGGCAGATAAGTGAGACTAAAAGGAAATGATCAAAAACTGATAAATACTTTACAAAATAATGTTAAGAAAAAAAGAGTAAAAAGTAACATTACAAAGATAACCACCAGAACAAAGATAAAAACCTTTCTTAATGACAAAAGTAAAAGAAAAAAGAAAAAAATCAATAATTATACCACATAGAGGAAAAAACCCATACTACATTGACAATATTCACAGAATTATGATACAAAATATTGTGACAGAATTTAAATAAAACATAAGCATTGTATAAAAAAACAGAACTGGCCTAATTAGTCCATTAAAAGAAAAATTCATTCAAACTGGTTCACATGACAAAACCTAAGTCTATGCTGACAAACACCTAAATACAGTGATGGAATTTAGCCTGTTCGCACAGGTTCGACAGAACCGATACCTAATTTTTTGTTGAGTTCAGTGAACTGGTTGTTAAAATGGCACCTGTAATTAGGGTTCTCTCTAAGATGGGTGCCTGGGCAAGTGCCCAATGTGAAAATCACAAATTTACATTCCCTACTGTATTTTGGGTTTGTTTGTTTGTTTGTTTTTTACAGGGACAGAGAGAGAGTCAAAGAGAGGGATAGATAGGGACAGACAGACAGGAACGGAAAGAGATGAGAAGCATCAATCATCAGTTTTTTGTTGCGACACTTTAGTTGTTCATTGATTGCTTTCTCATATGTGCCTTGACCGCGGGCCTTCAGCAGACCAAGCAACCTCTTGCTCAAGACAGCGACCTTGGATCCAAGCTGGTAAGCTTTTTTTTTTTTTTCTCAAGCCAGGTGAGCCCGCGCTCAAGCTGGCGACCTCGGGGTCTCGAACCTGGGTCCTCTGCATCCCAGTCTGACGCTCTGTCCACTGCACCACCGCCTGGTCAGGCCCTACTGTTTGTTAACATTCACCTGTACAACCGCATATTCTATGTGCCTAAGGTAATGTTCATTTCATCCATAGGTGAAAGAAATTGCGAGTGAGGACAGCAAACAAGAAACAATAAGGAAATATCTTAAATAACAGTTTTATTGTTTTTTGTCAGGTATTATTTAATATTTTTTGTTAATATTTTAAAACTTTCTTATAACATAATCTAGTTTTGTGTACAGTACCTCCTTTATTGTTCTTATTTAAATATTAAATGCATGAAATAATAAACTACCTTTCAGTATATTCTTTTCTTATACTTAAAACGGTCATTAGGGCATAGAATCGGTTGTCAATTTATTTGAATCCCACCACTGCCTAAACAGAATAATTTCAAAAGGAAAAAACAAAAAACAAAGTAACAAAGATATAAGTGATGAAGGGGAATAATAAAGCAAGGGTTATTAACAAACAAGACAAAAATACTCACTTTTTGCCACCTTTATTCAACACAGGTAGTCCTAGCTAGAACAGTTACACAAGAAAAAGAAATAAAAGTCATCCAAACAGAAAAAGTAAAACTGTTATTATTTGCAGATTACATAATCTTATATATAGAAGACCACCCTAAAGACTCCACTAAGAATAAAATAAACAAATAAACAAACAAAAAATCATGTTAAAGCTAATGAATAAATTTATTAAAGTTGCAGGATATAAAATCAATATACAAATATCTGTTGCATTTCTAAACACTAACAACAAACTATCAGAAAGAAAAATTAAAAAGAAAAGTTTTAGTCTTAGGTAAAGGGGGAAATAAAAACCAAATTGAAGTATTTCTTAGAAACAATCATGAAATGCTATTTACTTAAATTTATGTTATTCATTTGAAGTAGTAATCGGAAAACTATATTTTTAAACACTTCTAACAATATAAATAAAGTAAAAATAAATAATTTCAATTTCTAACTCAAAAATCTAAAGACTGAAAATCAAAGTAAACAAAGAAAAGCACTAACAGAATCAATAAAGTTAAAAAGAACAGTTAATGAGGTAGAACAGAGCAAAACAGTAGGTCAATTTAATAAACCAAAGTTATTTCTTTGAAAAAAATCAACAAAACATGCAACACTATAAAGGCAGAAAGCACAAATACACAAAACAAGAAAAGACAGGAACAAATAACTATTGATTCAGAGGAAATATTAAAGAATCATAAAAAATTACTTTGTACATATACATTCAAATCAAATTGGAGAACTAGATGAAGTATATAGTTTCAAAGGAAAACAGAGTTTACAAAAACAAACTCATAGATTTTTTTTTAAGTAGGAAATATTCCACAGAAAAGATGTGACCAAATATCTAAAAATTTTTCTAAGCCCTTAGTGACTAGCTAGTTCCAATGCTATATATGTTTTAGAGCACAAAAAATGAAGGAAGACATTGAATATCTTTTTATGAAGTGAGTATAACATATGTTTTTAGTTAGGATATTGGTAGGAAAAATTACAAACCAGTATCACTTAAATATTGAGATAAAAATCAAAAATATAATATTAGTATATCTACTGCTCACAAAAATTAGGGGATATTTTAAAATGAATATGAAGTGATTAAAAAAAGAAACATTTGATTTTCTTTTTATTAAACAAGAACATCAGAAAAGCAAATGACAAATCAAAGAAAGTTCAATTATGCAAATAAGATGCAAAACCAACTTTATTTCATTGGTGAAAATACATTATACAAAAGACTGAAAGTACTAGAGTATCTGCATTTTCCCTGATCCCCTAATTTTTGTGAGCAGTGTAGAAAATTATCTAAGAAAATATTAAATAATGACCGAGTATTATTAATATTATATCAAGAATGCAAGGAATGCAAGATTTGATAATAAAAATTCTTTTTAAAAAGTTATTTATTGAATTTATTAGGGTGACAGTGGTCAGTACATTTACACAGGTTTTGGGTACACCATTCCATAATGCATCATCTGTACATTGCACCAAGTGTTCACCACTCAAGTCAAGTCTCCCTCCATTACCATTTGTCCCCCTTTTACCCTCTTCTACCATCTCCCAAACCCTTATCTCTCCCATAATCACCACATTGTTATCTGTATCTTTTTTTTCTTTTGCTTAATTGCTTCACCTTTTTCACCCAGCCCCCAAACCTCTTCCCCTCTGATAGCTGTCAGTCTTGTTCTCTGTTTTTATGAATCTGTTTCTATGTCATTTGTTAGTTTATTTTGTTCATTAGATTCCACATATAAGTGAAATCATATGGTACTTCTCTTTCTCTGACTGGCTTATTTCACTTAGCGTAATAATCCATACTGTCACAAAAGGTAATATTTCCTTCTTTTTTTTTTTTACAGCTGAGTAGTATACTGTGGCATACACATACCACAGCTTTTTTATCCACTCATCTACTGATGGGCACTTGGACTGATTCCATACCTTGGCTACTGTAAATAATGCTGTAATAAACATAAAGGTGCATATAACCTTTCAAATTAGCATTTCGAGTGTCTTTGGATATATTCCCTAAATTGAATTGCTGGGTCATAAGGCAGTTACATGTTTAATTTTTTCAGGTAACTCCATACTGCTTTCTTCAGTGTCTGCATCAATCTGTATTCACACTAACAGTGCACGAAAGTTCCTTTTTCTCCATATCCTTGCCAAAACTCGCTGTTTGTTGATTTATTGATGATAACTATTCTGACAGATGTGAGGTGATATCTGATTGTGGTTTTAATTTGAATTTCTCTGCTAATTAGAGATGTTGAGCATCTTTTCATATGTCTATTGGCCATCTGTATGTCCTCTTTAGAAAAGTATCTATTCAAGTCCTTTTCCCATTACATAATTGGATTAGTTATTTCTCTGGTGTTGAGTTTTATAAGTTCCTTATAAATTTTGGAATATTAAACCCTTATCAGATGTATTGGCAAATATGTTCTCCCATTCAGTGAGTTTTCTTTTCATTTGTTGAGGGTTTCCTTTGCTGTGCAAAAACTCTTTAGTTTGGTGTAGTCTCATTTGTTTATTTATAATATTTTTTGTTTCCTTTACCTGAGGTGATCTATCAGAAAAAAAATATTGCTCTGAGAAATGTCTGAGATTTTATTGCCTACCTTTTCTTCTTGGACTTTTATGGTACCTAGCCTAATATTTAAATTTTTAAGCCATTTTGAGTTTATTATTGTGTATGGTGTAAGAAGGTGGGTTAGTTTCATTTTTTGCATGTATCTGTCCATTTTCCTAATGCCATTTATTGAATTGACTACCTTTCCCTTGATATTAGAAAATACTTAACATAAATCACCATTTTTGTAAGTCTAAGGGGAAAAACCATTTGTTTGTCTTCACAAATGCTGAGAAACCCCTTTCACAAGATTTAACACCAATTATTAATAAAAATCCTGAAAATATAAGGATAGATGATCACATGATAAAAATGCTTCAATTATAAAGCCAGCATGATATTTAATAGGAAAACAGAAGAATTCATGCTAAGATCAGGAGGAAGCCAATAAGTCCACTATCCCATTACATTTTGTGTTATTCTAGAGGTATTAGCAGTTATAATTTTAAAATAAGAAACTATTAGAGGCATACAAGTTGGTAGAGTGAAACAGTCATTATTTGCAGATGAAATGATAGCATACCCACTGAAAAACCCTATATAATAAGTGATAAAACTAATTTAAATAATTAAGTAATTTATCATTATAACAAGCTTAAAAATTAACATGCAAAAATAATTAATCTTTATATATACCAGTGGTTTTTCAACATTTTTCATCTCCTGGCACACATAAACTAGTTACTAAAATTCTGCAACACACCAAAAAATATATTTTTTGCAGATATGACAAAAAAGAAAGTATAATTTTGATTCATTCACAGCAAATGGCTATTGTTGTGTTGGCTGTTGCCATTATTTTTATTTTACAATCTAAGGAAAAAGAAGTCAGTGTCCCTGACTAAATAGTTATGTATTGCACATTTTAAAAATCCTACAGCATACCAAAGTGCCATGGCACACCAGTTGAAAATTGCTGATACATACTAACAATAATCAATTATATGATATAATGGAAGAGGAAAGCCTTATTATATTGAGAACAATGACAACAATAAAAATGTTAAAGTATAGGCCCTGGCCAGTTAGCTCAGTGGTAGAGCGTCCGCCTGGCGTGCGGGAGTCCCGGGTTTCTTTACCTGGCCAGGGCACACAGGAGAAGCGCCCATCTGCTTCTCCACCCCTCCCCCTCTCCTTCCTCTCTGTCTCTCTCTTCCCCTCCTGCAGCCAAGGCTCCATTGGAGCAAAATTTGCCAGGGCGCTGAGGATGGCTCTGTGGCCTCTGCCTCAGGCACTAGAATGGCTCTGATTGCGGCAGAGCGACACCCCAGATGGGCAGAGCATCGCCCCCTGGTGGGCATGCTGGGTAGATCCCGGCCGGGCGCATGCGGGAGTCTGTCTGCCTGCCTCCCCGTTTCCAACTTCAGAAAAATACAAAAATACAAAAAAAAAAAAAGTTAAAGTATAAATTTAACAAGATAATGTAATAAACATGAAAATATCTATATAACATAACATAAAAAATACATTTGAATAAATGGAAAGGTTGTTTCAACCGCAACAATGTGTTAGTTTTTTTCCAATTTATGAGTTTAATGTGTTCTTAACCAACAAGCTTTATCTGTGGAACTAGAAAATTGATACTGAAATTTTGATGAAAAATTAAAGGTGCAAGAGTATTAAGGAAAACACTAAAAAAAGAAGTTTTTGGAGGTATGGGTAGGTGCTATCCCTGATAAGTATTAAAATATACAACTAAACCTCTATAATTAAAACAGTGTGGTATTGGTACCTGAGTAGACAAAGAACATTCAGAAATAGACTCAGGTTCATATGAAAATTTTGTGTATGATGAAGTAGTATCTCAAATCAAGAACAAAAGGGGATTTTTTGATAAATGATATTGGGACAATTGGTTGGATAATTAGAAAAATAATTTTTAAAAAACCCCACCCTTAAATTTTATAAAATAACAAACTTCAAATGGATTATTTAAATGTAAAAATGAAATTGTACAAATAGAAAAAGAAAGCATTATTATCTAAGTTTATGGGAAAGCTTTAGAACTATGATTTAAAATACAGAAGCAATAAAAGATTTATACATTTTACTACCTAAAAAATTAAAACATTTGCATACATTTCTCTAAAGACAAATAGCACATTCAGAAGCAATATTTTCAAAATACAGTATATCTCAATTAAAGACTGATGTTTTACTATACAAATAACATTTTAAGATTGAGGTAAAAATAATAAAATTAAAAATGATCAAAGCACCTAAACAGATAATTTTTTAAAAGATATTAAAATGGCCCTCAAATGTATTAAAAGACGTTCAATGTCATTCATTTAAAAAAAATTTAAAAACTACAGTGATTACTATTTCTCATTGATTAGATAGGCAAAAATTCCAAAGGTTGACAAAATATTGTTGGTGAGCTGTTGGAAACATACTTCCTCATTGATTGCTGGTGGCAATGCAAAATGGGGCAACCCTTCGGAAGGAAAATCGGATAGTATCTAACAAAATACAAATATATACATTTGGCCCAAAAATTCTACTTCTAGGAATTTAGCCTGAAAATACTACGCATTTGACAAGCATCAGTTATAATCACAAACTACTGGCAAGTCTTAATTGCCCGAGCAAAATGATTGATGAATAAAGTATGATACACATACATATAGAACTGTATGTATGCATGGTGTACAATGCAACTGGAAAAAAAAGAGTGAGGAAAATCTTTATGAACTGATGAAACAGAATTCCCATTATATTGTTAAGGGAGAAAAACAAAGTGCAAAAGAATTTCTATAGCATGCTTCCCTTTATGTAAGAAAGGAGAGAGAAGAAAACGTGCTTATTTGTACAAAAAGAAAAATGAGAAGGAACAAACTAGAAACTTTTGGGACTGATTTCTTATGGGGGGAAGTTTACTCTGAATGTAATTTTTTTTTTGTAAAATTTTGACTTTTAGAATCAAGGTAATATTCTGTATAGTAAAAAACAAACAAAATAAAACTAAAAAGGGTAAGAGTAAGATACTAAAATTGAATGCAAGTTAAAATTAAAAAAATCAACTTACTTCAAACAAAAAAGGTACACTCAAGGGGAAAAAAAACTAATGCAAGTGACTTTTGAATATAATACTTTACTACATACCTCCAGTCCTTAAAAAAAGTGAAGAAAAATGGCAACAAATCTTGAACCTTTGCCATAGGGATGTTTTGCTGCAGAGGTACATTAACCAAGGAATCAAAATTAACATCATTAAAAAAAGAGTACACAGACATCATATTCTTCCTGATATAATACTCTGGATGGAAATACTGTTTATGTACTATTCTAAATAAAATGCATAACCTGACCCTAATAAGGAAACATCAGAAAAATCCAAATAATCAGATTTTATATAAATGGCCTGTATTTTGTCAATATTATTTTCATGTTAAAGGCAAAGAAATCTAATTGATTGTCCCAGATTAAAAGATACTCAAGAGATTCTGGATTATATCCATAAGATTTTTATAAAGGACATTATTGGAACAATTGAAGAAATTAAAATATGAACTATATTTTAGATAGCAACATGATATCAATGTTAAAATTTTTGAATTTGAAAATTTGTTTTTAGGAAACAAACACAAATATATTAGTGGTTAACTGACACATATAGTTTAGAAAAAGTATAAAATATTTACAAAGAGAATGATAATGACAAAATGTTAAAACTCAGTGAATTTGGCTAAGACTATACAGGAGGTCTTTATACTTTTTCTACAATTTTCTGTTTGAAATTATTTTGAAAATAACATTAAAAAATGGTATAGAAAGTAGTGTTCACAATCCTCACTCAGGCAATATTTTATATGATATTGTTACCGATAGCAAAGTAGAGGTTAATATCTGGATGAAGAAAGGTATACATTTTTCAAATTATTTTTAAAAATTGACTCTATTGTGATATGGATGTTTTAAAATTGTTCATTCTCTATCCTCTCCCTACTATTGTGCTGTTTTATGGGGTTGCACTAATTTACTCATCTGTAATGGTGAGGTTTTCTTTTGTAAATTTCTACATGCATAACATTGATTATGAAACAATTTGAAATATATTTTTAAAAAGTTATATGTGTAGGTGGCTCTCTAATTTTAGAAATAAATGAAACTCTCTTTAAAAATCTTTGATACATGTAGTCATGGTTCAGTGGTTAAGACAATGAACGAAAAACATTTGGAAAATATAGGAAAGTAGGAAATCGTAGAAAATTAAAAAAATATTATTCAGTAATGATTTAATGAAAGGGGAAGATAAAAAATGTTTTGCATTTTTTTGGATGGTTTGAAATCATTTGCAAAAAGAGGTATATATGAGAAAGATAAGAGATGAAAATGTTGATTTATTGATGAAAATAAATCCACTACATTCCAAAAATAGGAAATTTACACTTGAATTCACTACATTTTTCTTCCAGAAAGTGATATCCCTTATAAAAAATGAAAAACAATTTGCTGAGACTCAGTTTCATTAAGTAGATAAATCAATAACGACATAAAGCCTGAGTAGCTTGTTGGAACAAACTTGCATGACCTTGTTTTCACTTAAAATGTATCAAGATTTGTTCTGGCATTTAAAAAGAAACAGTTTAAAGTTGTCAACCCCCCAAAAATCTATACAAACAAGTGAATAATCAAATTATTTAGTTTTTATGCATATAATGGTAGAAGTGGGTGGGAGGGAGAGATTCAGAAATAGACATTTCTGGAAGATGTACAAAATGAAGAAGAGGGTGAATGAGAAACCACCACACAGCAATATGTAAAAATCTAAAAGCATGCCTTATCTTAAATCAGGCCTACAGCCAATTGTGGCTTTAAGTGTAGAGGATAGCTGAGCCACTTTCCCTGGAGCCTCTTTACGGCCAGACCCTCTCCCTAGTGTTCATACTTTCACTGCCATAGGGTGAATTGGAAAAGGGGCCAGGAGTTCCTTGCCCAGGACCTCCTAAGCAGTACATCTGTCATGGATCATGTTATAGAACAGAAATGTTTGTTTTTGATCCTATTCATTTCCACTGGCAGGCAGTTATTATTAGAATGAAAAATTAAGCCATTATGCCTTGCAAGCCTTGCTGGCTCTATTAAATTTATGGAGTTAATACAGCAAAATTATTTTTCATAGCTGATAAAAACAGCTGTATGTAGACAGCTGGTCTTTTCTGAAGCAGCAGGAAGAAACACAAAATGGCAGCCATGTAGGGACACCCTGCAGCAGAGATGGAGGGGTCAACAGTGATTGCTGGCTTGGCGGCACATGAAGAGGTACACTGGACATGGTGTCAGTGTGTTCCCCAAGGGTTTTTACTTTTACTAGTGTTCTGATAAGAACGAAATAAAAGCCATACCTTCACATTTTCTAAGAATAAGCCTCTCTACTCTGTGAGTAGCATTGGTATGTATTGGTCTGCCACTTTTTTGTTATTCAGTGAATGTTTCAATGAACATTTCTACAACAAAAATATTCATGTAGCAGTTACAACTTTTCAGAAACCAATGAGTTGCAAGCATAGCTACTTCTTATTTATAAAACACTCTGCTAATATTGTTAGAAGCTGCTCATTTCTTGAAAAAGTTTTGAGTCATAAAATATGCAAACTCCTGTAAGTACAGATGTGGTACTTTTCAGTCCAAGACCATGGTAGTGATAACTTATTCAGGCTACCTTGGTAAAGGTCATGTCAATGATGGTACCCACCAGACCAGGTCTCTAGGCAACCATTGACTTAATCAGCACATTTATCACCCGGGTATTTTTTCAAACCAAATTCTCAAATCTTTTCTTACCATATCTAATAATATCGAACTGCCAACAATAGTAATATTTTAATCTTACTCTAAATATTTAGGTTAAGTGTGCATAGATTCTCCTAATATTCATGTATGTCTATGTTATACCCAAGTACCTACTGTTCTCTTATTTATTGAGCTCTTTAAGTTACTTTATTTTCATTCTAGGTTCTATGAGAATAGTTTATTGTAACACAGCTTTCTTCCTTGGTTGTCAAAAACTTGCTTAACTTTTTGGAGACAGGATTTAAGTTTCGTTTTGTTCAGATTATATACAATACATGAATGGCCATTTTTTACCTCACCACTGAGGATAGAATTAAAAGGTAAATGCAATGATGCAATTACTAAAGCTAGATCCTGGTGCAGATCTAACTGGCCTTCCCTTTCTTCCTGTTTAAAGATGTAATAGATTTGGCTATGTAAGAATAATATCTTGAAGGTATAGATCTCTGTAGAAGGCAAAAGAATTTTTGCTTTTTGTTCTTCAGAGATAAATTTACCATCAGAAAAGAAGCAAATGTGCTGCTCCCAGAGGCAGTAGAAAGGTAACAAAAATAGATATCATAAGAATAACAAGAAAAGTATCAGTTATGGGATTTCCTTATGTGCCACACTTCACTCTTTATAATTCACACACTTCATTTTATTGCTTCAATTCCATTTCACAGATGAGGAAATGAAGACACTTGTTAAAATTATATATATATTTGCAAAGGTCATAAAGATAATAAGTGACCAATTAAAATTCTGATCCCAGCAGTCTGGCTCCAGAAATGTCATCTCTAAGCCCTACCTGAAAGTGCTTCTTCACTACAAAGGAACCTGCTTTATGGAGCCCATGCCTGGGGGTGGCCAGTTTTGCAGTCTAAGGCTGCAGTGAGGACCATTGGTTGGTCTCCTTTCATAAGAGGATTGATCCCAGAATCTCCATGTGTTCCTCCCTGTGCCCTCTCTCACTCCTCCATCAGTCTTGGATGGGTGCGGTTCTGTGGTGCTACCGGAGCAGTTCCGGGGTGGCTCTGGTTTCAGTTGGAGCATGTTATGTCTTAGACTTGCAGCCACCTCTCTGCTCTGGATGTCCTGCTTGATTCAACGCTTTGTTAATTAATGTTACCAAACCTCATAGTAAATGTAAGAGTGCTAAGATCAGTAAATAAATAAAATGATAATGTAAAAAACATTGTCTTTGTTAGAAAATATTTACTTTATGATTATTCTTGGTATTGTAAACAGACCTGTGGAAGTCACCTTACAAGGTGTTTACTATCGAAGATTTTTAGGGCTGCTTGATTTTTTTTTTCTTAACTAGAGATTTGAATTTTGGTTATGCCACTTTCTAGATGCAAATTATTTAACCTTTCTAAGCTTCAATTCTATCATGTAATAAGAACTGTTCTGAAGACTAAGTGACTATATAACTTCCTAAATAACTGCTGGTACAAGAGAAATGTTAGGTAAATATTACTTCTCTCCTCTCAGATAACCCTCAAATAAATCTATATGTTAGACAGAACAAAGACAAAAAAGGTATAGAATGATTTATACACTTTGTAATTGTGTATTGTTGTTACACACTGGGTAACCATTAGGGTTGCTGACAAGAGTAATGTTTAAAATTTGAGCTGAGCATCCCATCAAATGAATTGATTTGTTTTGTGAATTAAAAAGGGCTTCTCTATTCAGTCTGGGAAAGCAATATGGAATAAAGATTTTAAATGATTTTCAAATTTTTACTCAGACTACAAAATTCCAATTAAGAGTTTTAATCTTGGTTTTAAATATTTGAGTTTTTAAAAAAATGAGATAACATTACCTATAAGTAAGTAATTAGTAAAAAAAGTATAATTAAACCTAACTTTTTTTCAATGAATATTGATTGGTATGTATGAAACAAGACATCGCAGTGAATGATAACTTTACACTTAGAGTAAGAACAGTGTATTCATACTACATATTGTGGATAATGGGGACAAATAGTAGTGATTTACTACTTCACTTTTAAATAAAATATGGAAGCAGTTAGACTGAAAAGTGTTACTACTATACTTAACTAGCATTCTATGTGTTCCTGAAAGATACACTAAAAACTATAAAAAGAATGTATGATATAGAAAAAATGTGGTTTCTGTTTTCAAGCAGCTAACACACATATATACATAGACAAAGAGACTATACATCTCCACGAATTGAAAATTAGCTCATTCCCCACAGTAACAACAAATAATGTAAAAACCTAGATATATATAAAAGTAAGTTAAAAGAAACTCAGAATTTAAATACTGAGGGATATGTTGTACAAAATGGTTCTGTTGTCAAAGACAAAATCAATTCCCTGGGTTCCATATGAGAAACAGTTTAATTTAAAAAAGCCAAACTTTGACATTTATATACTGCCAAGAGCTGGTATGACCAAACTTTCTACGTGCCAACCTAATTTTGTATTTATTATGTACATGTGTACATAAATATATATGTACATATATATGCATAGATGTACATACATATATGAGTGTGTGTAAGCAGAGCCACTGTTTTGGTCTATACAGTCTAATATATGTATACCATTAGGGGAAACAGCTAATACAAAGTATCAACAAAAGTGATGTAAGGAAGGGGGCTCATATGAGAAAAGTTTGTACTTACAGTAGAATTTTAACATGACTCTTTGGTTACACCATGGAAATGTGTGGCTTTGTTTCTATGCAGACTATACTGAAAGATTCCATCTGGTCAGCGACGCCTACATGTATGCTTTGGAAGTTTTGTTCAAGTTTCATAAATCTTGTCATATATCAGGTTATTCTCAATGTGGCCAAAGTAAATAATCTGCAGCCAGGAGAGTGAAAGATCATTTGTGTCCTAATCACAGAACAACCTTCTCTCTCATCCAATGCCACGGCTCCCCTTTCATTAATCAGGCCTTTGGTAACCAACATCTATTGATGTTAGAAGGAACTTTCTGTGAACAAATTTCAGAATATAAACTAGTCTGGAATTAAGATATTTAATTGTTTGAGTGACAGTCAAAGTAAAGCTCATGAGGCCTTTTCTTTTTAATAATTGCAATATTGAGAAATCAGAGAAACCTAAGAAACGTTTGAGAGGAATGTCAATCTCGGGAATTTGGGCATGCTCATAAATCCTCTTGTCCCTGTCACCCCTGGTTAGACAGGATTCAGCTTCATGCTCTAGGGTGATGGGCTCCCCGCTCACCATTTTCAGCTATTAATCTCATTGTGCTTCTCTGTCTTGACATTAAACTGCTCAGATTTTAACAAAACATTACTCAGACTCTAAAAACACAGATTCTTTGTGTTTTTGTGTGAAAGCTGCTTTTATCTAGACATTTCCTTTACAAGCTTGTAAAACTGAGATGGAATTATGACCTCCTGTTTTACTGCTTTAGGGCTCTGATGGCTTCTGTGACTCTTGTAGATGCCCCATCCACACTCTAGTTTGGCATGTCCACTGCATCTTTTTTTTGTATCTAGGATATAATTAGTGTTACCTACATCCCAGGTAGGATACTTGTTCTTGCTCCTATGACAGTTTTCTCTTCACTACCCTAATCCAAGAAATGTGTGCAGGGCCAGAATGTGTCACCTTTTTGCAATTCCCTGTCTCTTGAATTCCCAAAGAGAAGAGCTTGCTTGTACCTCATGGCCTGTCTTAACCTTGTTTAAATAAAATTCACTTAAGTGATAAAATACTGAGAGCAAACAAGCCTGATGTAATGGGTGGTCCTCCCCTTGGCAAAACAACAACAACAAATAAAAACAAAAACCCAAAACCCAACCCAAGGCTGCATTCATTCAGTCAACAAATTCGTATGTGTTAGGTACCCTACCAAGCACCAGGTTTAATCAATGATGACCAAGACAAAGTCCCTATTCTCCTAAACGTATATTCTATTGGGGAATGACAATAAACATTCTATCTACAAATCACATATGCTGGTGAGAACCAAACTGAAAATAAAAAGTATCACCATTAAAAAAAAGTGTTCGGAGAGCAGCAGTTTAATATTAGAAAGAGTGACTGAGGAAGACCTCTCTGAGAAAATGACATTTGCACTGATGATATGAAAGAGCTAGATGCATGAGGGTGTGTAGACCTAGTAGTTAGAGGGAGCAGTAAATTCAAAATCCTAGAGTCAAGAAATTGGAGTAACCTGACCAGGTGGTGGCGCAGTGGATAGAGCGTCGGACTGGGATGCAAAAGGACCCAGGTTCAAGACCCCGAGGTCGCCAGCTTGAGTGCGGGCTTATCTGGCTTAAGCAAAAAGCTCACCAGCTTGGACCCAAGGTCGCTGGCTCGAGCAAGGGGTTACTCAGTCTGCTGAAGGCCCACAGTCAAGGCACATATGAGAAAGCAATCAATGAACAACTAAGGTGTCAAAACGAAAAACTGATGATTGATGCTTCTCATCTCTCTTCGTTCCTGTCTGTCTGTCCCTATCTATCCCTCTCTCTGACTTTATCTCTGTCTCTGTATAAAAAAAAAATTGGAGTATTAGAGAAAATAGCATAAAAGCCAGTGTGCTTTTATACCATGAGCATAAACTTCTGGATGGCAACCTTGGTATTTCCATTAGTTTCTAGACTTTTGATGGGGAACCTGTGGTCACACTTATGTTTTCAGCTGAACCACATAGTTGGATATTGGGCTTTCTGATTACTTGCCTGCATCTCACACAGGAACTGATTATCAAGAAAGCTAAAATCAAAACTGAGCTTCTCCAAGATGTAATCTATACATCAGAAATAAATGGCTAATTTATCTTATACAGCAAATGACCAATAATATATGGTGGGGAGAAAGGGACATTGTTTCCTGGTAGCATTTTTTTTAATCCTTTCCATTCCTTTCTACCTCTTCCCTTCCCCCAACTCCCTGCCTTCTAATAATTTGTCTTTTGTCACAATGCATTAAATTCTTATCCATTCGCTGCTGCCTTTCATGCTTATTATTTATGATATAAAATGATTGAATTAATAAAATTATAGGTTTATTTTCTGTTGTGGTCTCCAATACTCCTAGTTTTAGTTTCTAAATTTGGAACACATAGCTCACTCTTGTTGACCCAATTTTTTTACTATAATTGAAAAAGAATTGTAATTAAAACAAATTAGCATTGCTTTATTTAGCCATTCACTGGGGCCTTCATAGTTTGCATGGAGAGGGATGAACACATTGTGGCTGTCACCCTCATGCTTCCCAGAGTGTACAGGGGACAGACACACAGAAAGACTCCATGATAGTGGAAAGAGGCATGCATGAAATTGTAGGGCATCACAAAGTCAAGTTATTAACCTTAGAGAAATGGCAATTTGGAGAGCAGATCAGAGAGTTGCTAGAGTAGATGTTTAGCCTCCAGCCCCTCAGACATTTCCAGTTCGGGCTCACAAACAGGAGTGTAATATGAGCCAATCTAACCTTGTGAAACTTTAGGAAGACTTTGTCTTCTTTGATATTTACCTTAAATCTTAATCAGTTGTATAATTGCTGCCCCAGCTTTCTTGAACCATTAAAAGATCTATGGCTACAGTTACTCAATTATTATTTTCAACACAGACGGTAACAATAGTTTATAATTCCGTAGTCCTTCAACATAAAACCTGGTTCTGGGTTATGACGCAAATTGATGTTGCAAGTTTTATTATCTTTGCTTTCTGACTAAACAGTCAAGGACAGGTGAGGAAAGAGTTCTGAAGATTTAGTTGATGTTTATGATGGACAACTGAAACATAGATGCTGGAAACCGAGAAGGCAGTTACAGACAAGGTTTCTACAAGCCTAATGTGGAAAAGAAGCCAGAAATTTTATTTAAATCCCTCTCACTTAATCCCTGTTTTACCTGGGCGTCCACCTTAAGAATGAGTGAAGGTTTTATCTTGTTAGCACAGACCTTGTTTATAGTTTCTAAATAACACATAGTTAATAATTTTGAACCAAGAGAATAAAGAGAAGTGACATCAACACATTAAAGGCATATGAGTCCCCCAAAAAAGCAGCTAAAAAAAGGCATTTTCAAAGCTTTAAAAAAATTGTGTTGTTACATTTTACATGTTAGTAGCTAGAAACAGTAAATAACAAAAGCCATTTTTGTGTGTAGGTGCAGCCATAGAAAGCAAACAACATCACAGAACATTCGTAGAAAACAGTAGGCTAAAATAGTAAACATTTGTAGTACATGCCTTTTTATCCAGGAATTCTACTTATGAGAATGTGTCCCTTTAGCAGGAGAAGATGGAACTATGCAGGATAGCTCTAGCTATAAGGATGTTTTTGGAAGCACTCCCAGAAGTAGGAAAAAAATAAAATCTAAATGTTGGGTAAAAGAGGATTAGTTAACAAATTTTCATAAAATGTAAAACTATGCAGAAATTATTGTAATTTGTTATGCAAAGATAGCCATTATATATTTTAAGGGGAAAATAAACAGATTCAAAATGCGAATGTGTAGATTGAAGCATATGAAACAGTTGCTTTTGTAGGCAAAAAATGGCTGAATATCAGTTACTTATTACCAAACTAAAGTATATTCTAATTTTTTGTAAATAATAAAAATAAAACAACTGTTAAATATACCTGCTTATGTGCACATAGACAGACTTGGAAAATATATTTGCCAAGGTTTGTAATACCCATATTCAAGACAGGCTCAAGTAGTTTATTATAATTATTAATTTTAAGAAGTAATCTTTTCTGTATTTTCAGACTCTTTTTTAAAAAAAGAGTAGTTTTTATTATAAGGAAAAATAATGAAATATCTTTATTTTGAAAAAAATTTAAAAAAATAATTTGGCCACAAATTTGTATTTTTCCCATTCAGTTATGGTAACTTCTCGTGCTATTATCTTTGATTCATCCTTGCCTCCTCTTCTTTTTACTGTACTAAAAGAACATATCTCTCATCCCAGAGAAGGTATTCTTAAAAATAGCCAGCAAAAAAAAATAGCCAGAAAAATGTGATCAAAAAAGAAAAAAAATGCATAGTCTGAAGCCCAATTAATTGACCGATACATTCAGTTATCCAAAAGGATCCCCCTGCCAAATCTCAAAAATGTGACTAACAAACACATACTTACACACAAGATCGAGTTCATGTTTTGAGTCATTTTTAGATAGATGCTGGTTGGTATAGTGCATAGAAGTGCTGAATATTTGCTAGAAACAATAAACTGAGGGTGAAGAATAATTTATTTCTATTCCAAACTAGTGCAGAACTGAGGTCAATTGCCCACATGCAATGGTGCTGTTTGCTCTCAGCTTCTTTCCTTCAACCTAGCTTATGACTTGACGGGTTTCGGGTTTGGACATCTTGAAGGAAGCTTGTTTCAGCCTCATACATACTCTTTGTGGTTGTTGAAATCCTGACTCCTAGTCACTCAACACTTTAAGTACCTACTCTTACCTCCCAGAAGCCACCTGCTCTCCGAGAACACTCTTGACACAATATGCATTTAGCCCAATTTCCTATTGTATTTACACAAACTGTTACCATCACTGGCAAATGTAAAATAATGATCACGATTATGGTCTTGAGAAAGTGCAAGATCTTCAAGCAGCAAAAAAAAAAAAATTAGATTATCTTCACTTGACTGTCCCACCAAGCAAAATAGTACAGTTAAATTAGAGAAAATTTTTCTTAAACAAAACATGAACCAAAACATTTTTTACTATAATTTTGATGAAAATTATCTTTCAACCACATGGGCTGTTTTCTTTTTTTAACAGTAAAAACTAACAGAATTCAATTAACAGAATTCAATTATTGCATTGATTTTCACAAGAAATCCTTTCCCATCTAGTTTTTCATAATTTGACTCATCTTTATTGAAGATGTATTCACATTGTACCTGTGAAGCTATTTACTTTAGCCCAGTGGTCCCCAACCTCCGCAGAGAAAGAACAAATAACTTACATTATTTCCGTTTTATTTATATTTAAGGCTGAACAATGTTTTATTTTTTAAAAATGACCAGATTCCCTCTGTTACATCTGTCTAAGACTCACTCTTGACACTTGTCTTGGTCACGTGATATATTTATCAGTCCCACCCTAAAGGCCGGTCCGTGAAAATATTTTCTGCCATTAAACCGATCCGTGGCCCAAAAAAGGTTGGGGACCACTGCTTTAGCCAAATTCCCACCTGATATCTTTGCTTTCCTGCTTCCAGTGGTTGTCAGGTTTTATTTTATTTATTTATTTTTAAGTATAATAATCACCTGTGAATTTTATTGAAAGTAAAAATTAAGAAGCTCCATTTCTTGAGATTTTGAAAACTGGGTAAGCCCATATTTTGATGGAGCACCTCAGAGATTCTGATTTATTATCAAATGAGGAAAAGAAGGCTTGCAGTCCTTCGTTTACCAAGTAATCATCTTTTCCCCTTGCTCCAAGTACTCATTCTGGATCCTGTAGCATATTAGATATCTTTCCACATACTCAATATAAAATTACTTTCCAGTTTATTAAGGGCAAGTTCATGACCATTTTTTGTTATCTAAAAGTTTTCTTGATTGGGAACTCAGTCACTATCGCAAGAACTTTAAGCAGCATATCCTATCCCGAGAGAATGCTTTAGGTCCTTATGTGAAGATAAAACTTCTGTTAATTAGAAAATTAACAAAGATTCTAATTTAATTAATAATTTATATGTTTGGGTTTCTAACCTCACAGGCTTATTTTAGCAAGGCTTATTAATAGTTGTGACTACATCTAGGTCTTAGAGATCAAGGATTAGTTTCATGGTTTTAGTACATTTTTTTTATCAGTATTTAGTCCACGACATAAAGAAGATACTATCAGAAACCTAAGCTCTCTGAGAATTTGTTATGCATTTACAAAATAGTAAATTTGGCAATTTTTCCCTTACTACTTGATGAGAAGATTTGTTGTATGAGTAAAAAATACGTAACGTGGAGTCCACCTGTTTCCACCTCCCAGTCAGAGAAGCTTACCTCTATTAAAGTTGAGCCACAGAGTTCTTCCTTTCCCAGGATTCAGAGATCACTGGCCCAGCTGTGATATGCAGTCTCAAAACACAAAACATCTGGAGAAATATGAACAGTTCATCTTTCCTCATTTATGTTTGAAAGCTGCGGCAATGTTTATGGAATGAAGAATCTGTTTAAATGAATGTCTGAACGTTATGAATTCCTTGTCACACTTTATCTGGCTTCACAATTGATGTAGTAAACCAAGATCTCTCTGCACATATGTACATAAAGTGACATCAAGACAGATATATAGACCAATGAAATAGAATAGAGAGCCCAGAATCCAACCCTCCCAAATATGGTCAAATAATTTTTGACAGGGGTGCCCAGACTTTTCCAATAGCGAAGGACAGCTTTTTCAACAGATAGTGCTGAGCAAACTGGATATCTACATGCAAGAGAATTAAGTTGGACCCTTAACCTAACACCAGAGGAGAAATTAACTCAAAATCAATCAAAGACCTAAACGTAAAATCTAAAAGAATAATACTCAGGAAAAAAGGGCAAAATCAGACCATTTGATTTGATAATTTTTTAGTTATGACACTGAAGTCACAGACAAGAGAAAACGTGAGACTCCACGGAAATTTAAAACTTTTGTAAATCAAAAGACAGTATCAACAGAGTAGAATAGAAACCCACAGAATGGGAGGAAATATTTATAGATTATGCATTTTAAGACAATATGCAGAATATACAAAGAACTTCTAAAACTAAAAAAACCAAACAACACTTGATTTCAAAATGAGCAAGAATTTGAGTAGATATTTCTTCAAAGAAGATATTCAAAATGGTAGTAAGCATTTGAAGAGATGCATATCGAGGATCATTAGGAAAATACAAGTCAAAACTACAATATGATACCACCCTATACTCAATAAGATGACTAGTAGAATAAAAAGATACTAAAAATAGAAAATAACAAGTTTTATTGAGGATGTGGAGAAATTTGTACCTGGGGCAACTTTGGTGAACATGTAATATGATACGGTCATTATGGAAAACAATATAGTTGTTGCTCAAAAATTTAAAATTAAAATTTCCATATGATAAAGCAAGTTATCTTCAGGTATATCCCAAAATAATTAAAAGCATGGTCTCAAAGAGATATTTGTACATCCATGTTCACAGTAGCATTATTCACAATAGCTCAAGCATTGAAGCAATCCAAGTACCTAGGGATGAATGGATAAGCAAAATGTGGTATATACAAAAAATGAAATATTGTTTAGCCTTAAAGAGGAAGGAATTTCTGATATTTTCTACAGCATGGATGAAACTTGAGGACAGTAAGCTACATTAAATACACAAGACAATAAAAAGATAAATATTATGTGATTTCACTTATATAGAAAGTAGAATGGTGGTTGCCAGGGACTGGGGAGAAAAGTTATGAGAGTTATTGTTTAATGGATATAAAGTTTCAGTTTTACAAGGCAAAAGAGCTATGGGTTCAGATAGTGGAAATAGTTACATAATATTAGAAATGTATTTAATAGCACTGAACTGCATAAGAAATAGTGGTTAAAATGGTAAATTTTATGTGTATTTTACAATTTAAAAAAACTGAAAACACACACACATCAGCTATGTAATTCACCATATTAAGCTAAAAAAACATAATGAAAACATATAATCATCCCAATAGATTAAAAAAAATCCAGCATCCATTCCTGATAAAAACTCTCAGCAAAATCAAATAAAAGGGAATCTTAATCCGATAAAAGACGTTGCAGAAAATCTTGTAGGAAATATCATCATGTATAATAATGAAAGACAATGCTTTTCTCCTATGATTAGGAATAAGGTAAGGATTATCACTCTTCACTGCTATTCAACATTATACTGGAATCTTTGGCTTGGGTCTTCATATGCCTAGCCATGTCTTTTAAAAGTACTCATTTTAAAATTTGATGAATTTCATGATCAACTTGTTTTTTATGGATTGCTATTTGCATACCTTCTTAAAGTGTGTACACTATTATCTCATTGTGTTTTGATTTGCATTTCCTTGATTATTAATGATGTTAGAAATCTTTTTATGTGCTTATTGCCATTTGTACATATGAGAGGTGTGTGTTCATGAGTGACTAATAACAAACTTATTTTTCTACCTATTAATATACAGAATATTTATTCTGATTACCACAATCTTCCAAAAAGTTATTGTGAGACACTTGAAGATTAAAGGATATATAGGGAAAAACTTTGAATGAAAACATCCAATCACATCAAAGATGGAGAAAATTTTTAAGTGAGAGCTCAGGGGATAAGAAATTGTCAGCATTCAGAACTTATAAAATTAAGATACAAAGTGGAATAATGCAAAAATACGAAAAGGATTTATATTTTTGAAGATACTTTATTTAAATGTTGATGATTTCTTCTTGGAACAGTATTATTTACTTAGTTTATCAGTATATGTGAAGCAGCTTGGATCTCAATTTTTGTTGTAGTCTGAACAGAGTTATTATGTAGACAAAGGTCCACAAGTACGCTTTTTTTTTACTTTTTTTTTTTTTTTTTTGTATTTTTCTGAAGGCAGTCAGACAGACTCCCGCATGCGCCCGACTGGGATCCACCCGGCATACCCACCAGAGGGCAATGCTCTGCCCATCTAGGGCATTGCTCTGTCGCAACCAGAGCCATTCTAGTGCCTGAGGCAGAGGCCATGGAGCCATCCTCAGTGCCCGGGCCAACTTTGCCCCAATGGAGCCTTGGCTGCAGGAGGGGAAGAGAGAGACAGAGAGGAAGGAGAGGGGGAGGGGTGGAGAAGCAGATGGGCGCCTCTCCTGTGTGCCCTGGCCGGGAATTGAACCCGGGACTCTTGCACGCCAGGCCGACGCTCTACCACTGAGCCAACTGGCCAGGGCCTCACAAGTATGCTTTATGTTAGCTAAAGGCTTATTTGCATATCATGCATTTTCTAATAATGTCTTTTATTGAAAGTAGATTTTTTTTTCTCAAGGGAATATTTAGAAACTACATCTTCAGCTTTTAATAGATAGAAAAAAATCAATAAGCCACTCAAATCACTTAATATTCTCAGTCTCTGAATTTAGACCAAGGGATGGGAGGAAAATCAGATAACACTGAAAAAAATTATCATCAAATTCTTTTTTTCCCCTCAATGTAAAGTCCAACTCATCCAGGCAGAAGTTCTCATAGACACACATTCCAATTGTGCTGGTCACTCTTTTAACTACCAAAAGGAACAAATAGTTCTTCTGAAAATTGAAGGTCAGCTGAAAAAGATAATATATAACTGAATAAAGACAAAATGAATACTAAGGTGTTTCATGAAACCATTCTTTTTAAAGAGGAAAAGCAGGTAGAAATGTTTTTAAGGTTACTAATAAAGCAGTAGGATTTCCCCAGAAACAACTATTACAAATGCTTAATTATTATTTAAAATTAAAATAAACATACCCTAAAAATGTCTCATGGGTATTTTTGGGTTCAAAACTTTCATATTTCTGGGTATATATTGTAGTCAATGGTTAAAACCAGAGTCGCTCTCTGCTGCCTTCCAAGTTAAAACAGGCTTACCTTGTGCTAGTACTAGTCTTTCAAGGGCCACAAATACCTTATGAAAATCAATAGACATCCAAGAACATGAAGATATTGGTGAGATGTTTATTGCCAAAAGATCTTTAGATATCGAATAACCAAGATTTCTCTACTTTGTTTTAAAACCTACCTGTGTACCTTTTGGCAATGGGGCTAATGTGCTACTGGAGTATAAACCGGCTGCAATAGTTTTCATAAGGCCAAAGGTAGAATTTCTCTGAAGAGGAAAAACAAATTCTCTTTCAGTAAGTAAATAAATAAGAGCACTTCTCTCAAAGTCAAATTATTTAGAAATACAGCAAGTAAAATGGATTAATTTATTTTCTTATTCTTCCAACTATGTTTATTGGAAACCTACTATTTTCAGGAATTATTCTAGGTAGTGTGGATACAGTAGTAAACAAATTAAAAGTCTCTGCTCTCATGGAGATTACTGTTTATCCAGAAAAATAATAAATAAAAATAGTATAATGTCATATAGTGATAAATGCTATGGAAAAATAAAGCAACACAAAGAGCTAGATGGCAAAGGATTCTCTAACCATTAATATTTACTTAATACTTAATCCCAGTCCTCTGAATCCTTCCACAAAGCCATGAATCTTACATGTTGACATAGTCCAAAGATAGATAGTAAAAGTAATATAACCATTTTGTTTTAGAAGCATGTACTGAACATGCCCAGTTTAATTATTGTTTATGTGTGTGAAATTTATCAGCCAATAGTTGCTAGAATTTTTGTCCAAGAGAGATAAAGGCAAGATGCCAGATGGCTAATGAAATAAACTTTATGATGTTTACCGTCTGGCTTTTGTATTTCGACAAAGTTATAATAATGACAGTTTTTTTCCCCAAAAAACTTTAGTTTGAGTGCCTTTCTTTAACAGTATTTTTTTTTTTGTATTTTTCTGAAGTTGGAAATGGGGAGGCAGTCAGACAGACTCTCGCATGCACCCGACCGGGATCCGCCCGGCATGCCCACCAGGAGGCAATGCTCTACCCATCTGGGACACCACTCTGTTGCAACCAGAGCCTTTCTAGCACCTGAGACAGAGGCCACAGAGCCATCCTCAGCACCCAGCCCAACTTTATTCCAATGGAGCCTTGGCTGTGGGAGGGAAAGAGAGAGACAGAGAGGAAGGAGAGGGGAGGGGTGGAGAAGCAGATGGGTGCTTCTCCTGTGTGCCCTGGCCGGGAATTGAACCCGGGACTCCTGCATGCCAGGCTGACACTCTACGACTGAGCTAACCGTAACAGTATTTTTTTATTGTGAATTGTAACAGAGAGAGAGAAATGTTTTTAGAACATCAATATTCATCTTAACATATTATTGAAAAGCAAACACCATTGAAAACACTCAAGAAATATCATTGCTAACCTCCCAGAAGTTCCCAATGTACCACTAATACATCCCTTCATTCCTTCAGTAACCCAGGATCTTAACTACTAAGATTTTACTACATATGCCAAAATTTCTATACAATAACATTAGTGTATCCCTGGTGTTATTAGAGATTTTAAAAACTACCATTCTGATAACTACATAGATCAGATTGCATTAAATTTGCAGAGCAATTTGAGGAGAATTGATACTACTAGACTACTAAAAGTTCTCGTCCATAAATCTGCCACATTTCTCAATTGTTTTGACTTCTCTTATAACTTTCAATAAAGATGTGTAGGTTTTCCCATAGACATTTGCACATTTTATGCTGGGGTACTTTCAAGGTATTTTATATTTTGATGCTATCATAATTAGAATTTTCTTATTTGAAGTCATCTAATTGTTAGTAGAATATAAAAAGAAAATTGATTTTTGTACATGAATGTTACATCCAGAACACTTATGTAAGTTTCTTATAAATCTTTTATTTTTAAATACTTTTGGGTTTTTATGTACAAATTATTACTTTGGTGAAAGTTTTATTTGTTCTTTTAATACTTAGAATCTTATGTATATATGCATATATGTACATATGATGTTCTAATCAGTCTTACAGCACTGATTAGAACATCCAGTGCAATTTTGCATATGGCACTAGTAGAATGCATTTTACTTCCATTTTTTTTCTAATTTTTTTTTATAAATTTTTTATTTATTCATTTTAGAGAGGAGAGGGAGAGACAGAGAGAGAGAGAGAGAGAGAGAGAGAGAGAGAGACAGAGAGACAGAGAGAGAGAAGGGAGGAGAAGCTGGAAGCATCAACTCCCATATGTGCCTTGACCAGGCAAGCCCAGGGTTTTGAACCGGCAATCTCAGCATTTCCAGGTCGACGCTTTATCCACTGTGTCACCACAGGTCAGGCCATTTTACTTCCAATTTAAAAGGGACAGTTTCTAATATTTACCATTACATTGTTGTAGTTTTATGTATAATCATCATCAGATTAGGATTCCTTTTTTCTTACTTTGTTAAGAGTTTTCATTTTTATAATACGTAATGTATTTTATCAATTACTGTAGCAGCCTCTATGAGCACATGATTTGCAGCTTTAATTAGCTACATTAAATTACTTTGTATGTTTTTTAATGTTAAAAGCTTGCACTTATAACAAAAGAAATCAGAATATAAGAATAACAAAAATAATTCAAAAGTTTTGAAAGAAAGGAATATGATTTCCAACTGAATGTCCCTAATGAAGGGAAAGTAAAAAAAAAAAAAAATGGATAAAAAAGTCAGAGAGTGAGAGTAAAAGATTTGTAAGAGTATGATAGTTTCTTAATGTAAATATGATTTTTTTCTAAGACCAATTCAGCCATCCTCTATTGACTCTGAATTTTAAGGTTTTGTTCTGATTTTCTTTTAGTTATTTGTGTTTTCAACACATACATTTCTAATAAGGCTGAGGCTAAAAGTGTTGACCCTGGGTAGCTTCTTCTATTTCACTTCATATTTCTCTCTTTGTTTCTCTCTCAAGTTTTGTTTTTCTCTTCTTTCTCTTTTATAGTCTTTTATTGTTTTCTTTTAATTTGATAGAATGATTAAGTGTTGGTCATTTTATATTAATAAGAACTAAGTTGTTATTATCCCCACTTTTACCCAGCTTAGATATTTGTGAGAGCATACTAAATCTTATTTTAAAACATTTCTTCTTTTCTCTTTTTCTTTCTTTCTTTCTTTCTTTCTTTCTTTCTTTCTTTCTTTCTTTCTTTCTTTCTTTCTCTCTTTCTTTCTTTCTCTCTCTCTCTCTCTCTCCTTTCTTCTTTCCTCCCTTACTTCCTCCCTCTCTCCCTCCTTCCCTCCCTCCCTCCCTTCCTTCCTTCCTTCCTTCCTTCCTTCCTTCCTTCCTTCCTTCCTTCCTTCCTTCCTTCCTTCCTTCCTTCTTCCTGTCTTCCAATTCTCCCTCCCTCTCTTCTGTCCTTCCTTTCTATTTAAAAAACTATTAGTCAGGCTCAAGAGAGATGGGAAAGAGACTTGATGCAGCCAGGACCCGTATAAGGGAGGCATTCAAATAAGGAGGCGTTCAGTAGAATAGAAGTTTGCTACATACAGGGACTTGCCCATAGAAATAATTATGTTGAAGAGTCAGGGTTTGTGCTGTCAGAAGTAAGAAATACAAATGTGAAAAACGGAAAAACTGAAATAAACCCTGTGGTTTTAGATTGGAAATGAGGATGTTAGTATAAGCTCTCTATATGATATGTATGGTTTCTTAGCATTGTCCATTACAAAAGGCTAAAGGTATTGAAATCCCAGTAACAGTAAGCATGCATATCACCCAGCTAATTTGTTTTTATTTACTATTCTCCACTATAGGAACTAAGGCTCTTTGGAAAAATGGCTACTTCTAGGACTTAGGTGGGGTAAACAAGATGGCCTGAAATACCTCTTGGTGCCAGAAAGTAAGGAAGTGGTTAAAAATGATCACATCCTGTTAAAAGAACACAGATATGAGTTTGAAGGAGCTTTCCTTGGCCAAATCTGGAGCAATGTGAGCATTAAAATAACTATTTATGGTAATGGATCATAACCATTGGAATAAAATAAAAATCTATAAATTTACATTGATATAAATAATAAATAGCTCCACCTTTCAATGATGTGTCAACTAATAAAAGAAATCAATACTATTATTTCAATTTTACATCTAAAGACTGAAGCAAATCGAGGCTTGGCGAGGTTAGTCAACTTTCTCATTGTCACAGAACTAGTAAGTGTTATATTTGGGCCACAAACCCAAATTTGTCTGACTCTAGAGTTCAAGTTCTTAACCAGTATATTTCATTTTCCATTTCTGATCTTTTGACATCCAAACCAAGTCTGGACCTCCTGACCTAACTGCTGGCTTTCTCTGAAGGCTTGGCAACCAGCCCCATAATTATAATCACATAATGGAACTGTGAGTCCAGTAGCTATCTTTGTAAACTAAATCCACCTTTCATGTTTTTTCTAAACTTTCTTTGGCCTCCTCCTCTTTGCCTAACCTCCCCAAGCTCTGACACAAGTGCTACGAGAGAACATTCATACCCATAAAATTTTCCTGGTTTGGTTTTCGGTTTTAATAGTTGGAATTACTATTGGTGTGATTGTTTTTTAAAGAGCTCAGCCAAACAAAACCTTTTTTTTTTTTTTTGAAAGAGAGACTCAGAAGAAAGCAAAATTCATGCACTACTCTCCCTTGGCTCAGAAAGAATAAAACCAGCCAGCATCTCCAACGACAGACCATATTTTGCAATAGACCTTCAGCTAGCTTTGTTTAAGACACCAGCTGCCAGCCAACTGCAACCTCTCCTCATGTCTCTCATGCTAGAACTTTCCTTTCTAATTACAGTAAAAGGTTTGCAGGCACAGGAAAATTAAAAATAAAATCAGACTCGTTCAAAACAGGTTCTCTCTTGAAATAGGGCAAATTAGATGTAGTCTGGGTTTTTAATACCATTTGACTGGCTGGCTAGCTAAGACTTGGCTCCCACACAACACAACAGCACTAAGATTTAAGAAAAGGTCTTTCAGTTTGACCATATGATCCTGTAACCACCAGTTGACACACAGCCACATGCCCTTCTCCATGCCACAACTTGGCAATAGCCTGCTTTTTGTGCTCTGAAATATGGAAATTCTAAGACAAATATGTGAGAGCATTAGTTATGAACTTTGTTATTCTTCGACTTCAAATGTGAAAGGTGAATCTATGACTGGTAAGAGTCACAATTACAGGTTTTGACGCACAACACTAATGATGCATATCGCATGCTTAGTTTCATAACATTAGAAGGTAGAGTTCTTAGCCAAAACCCACTAAGCCTGGGTTAAGAACCTGTGGGGTGCTGGGGCACTTAGAGATTTACCAACTTTCCTTTCCTCCATCCCCTTTTACAACTGTGTATAGAGTCTCCTTGAAAGAAGAAAATATTTATTATCTATAGTGAAAAACCAAAATGACTATAATGCAAGTGTAAACCACAAACCAAATATAATCCTTCCAGAGAAGGTCCCATCTGAACAGAAGGCAGGCATGAATAAGAACATAGAGTTTCTTTACGGGTTAAATAGAAATCTTTGGCCTTTCATCTGAACCTAAATACCAGAAAGTAGCTATCTTCAATAAATGTGACTTGTAAATTAAGGTAATATTCTTTCTTCAGACCTGATGGGGTGGTTGGAGATAAGAGACTTATATGATGATTTCTATCTCTTTGTTTGTTTATCTTCTGAGAGGATGCTTTCATATGCCAAGGAGGAATCCTGACTGTGTAAGTGTTTCCTTATCGGTAATGACAGCAATGCTCTTCCTTAATTAGGTGTTTTAGCAGCCACATTTCTATCCAAGCCACCACCACCACCATTGTCTTCCTCATTATCTTCAATGAATATTGAGTGCTCATTGAATGAAAAATACTAAGTTAAATGAAAACATACCACACAGGAAGAAAAAAGACAACAAAATATCGCAAAATATTAAGAAAGTGTGCATTTTTAAGACCAAGGAAAAGGAAGGCTTTTTAAATCATGTGGTCCTAATTGTTTTTGTTACAATTTTTTCATGTTCTCTAGACTTAATGGAAGTCTAAAATTGCCCTGCTAACATCTCTGAGGATTCTTTTTATTTTTATTTATTTTTATTTTCAGTTACAATTGACATTTAATATTATACTAGTTTCAGATATATAGCTTAGTGGTTAGACATTTAAATAACTTCACACCTGTCAGAATGGCTCTCTGTTGGTCAAATAAGTTTGTAAATATAATATATTGGTTTGCTTGCTTATAGTTTACACTGGGTGTGGGGGACAGGCTGTAAGCAGGCAGGTGGTTATACTTTAAGGCTTAGTTTTAAGACTAAGCCTTTCCCATCTTAAGTGACTTTGTATCAGAGACTTCCTTGTTTGTATATTAGATTACAGGTTTTGATTTATACACTATAAAACAGGGCAGACTGGGAGCTTGCTCTCTCTCGGTTCCTGAGATTAGCATTAGAGAGGAGAGCAGAGAAAGGCCACATGAAGGAGAGGAGAAGCAGCCAAGATGGCAGAGTGCTGAGGGAGAAGCCATTTGTGCAGAGTTTGTGCAGAGAGAAGGAGATGGGGAACAGAGGTGAATAAGGCTGGTGAGGTAGAAACCTTTGATTCTAGGAAACTGGGATAAGTCACTAGCTTTGGGAGCCCTGAATGGAAACGGAAGTGTTTTCCCACTGTGTGTATTTCTCATCCACCAGTGTGAGCTAGGATTAAAGTTAATGGCCTACCAGTTCTTGGATCCATTGTTTCATTACCATCTGTCCGAATCAAATGCGAACCTGCATGGGCCAGGCGGCTCTGATGGTGGTGGTGGCTACTGGCTTTACACTCTCATTCATAAATCAACAGTGTTGTTGAGGAAGTGGAGAAAAGAGAACCCTCATGCACTGGTGGTGGGACTGCAGATGTATGCAGCTACTAAGGAATACACTTTTAAGGCTCCTCAGAAAATTAAAAATAGAACTATCTCTGAGGATTATTGATGGAGGGTCTTATGTCTTCCTGTCTCCTCTCACTCACATTTCCTGCTTCCACTGGATTGTTGCTCACTGCCCTGCCTCTTCTCACTTCCTGGGTATCCTGTCCCGTGCGGGGGACACACATTATGTCTTGGTAGACCCTGCTCCAAGCTCATTCCTTCACTACTCCCCTTACCTCCAAAATTACCTCAAGATCAAAACTCATCTTTACTAACAGTACAGGTCAGGTGTGTGAGTGTTGAGGGAGATGTTCAGCACATCCAAGAAGCAACAAAAGAAATGAAAATTACATATTATTTTGCTTAAGTCAAATGCTTAAGTCTGTTGACATACTTTCAACTAGGAGTATCATGGGGACTGTTTTCTCAGCAGCCTTCAGCCATCTTTGGCTTTTCTCTTCCTTTCTTACTTTTTCTCATCTCTCTGGCTTCTTACCATTTGCCTAACTGCCTTTTCCTTCTTGGGCTGCCAAACACTCCAGATTTGTATTTTGTCATAGAGAGTAATTTATTTTTTTGTTATTCTCCTTTACCTTCCAGACTATCCACTTGGACACATTTTTTCCTTTTTTTTCCTTGTGGTAAAATACACATAACACAAAATTTACTATCTTAACCTTTTTTAAGTGCACAGATTTATGATATTAAGTACAGATTGTTTTGCAACCATCACCAATATTTTTTATAACCAAATGACCAAAAGATGGTGATTCTATGAAGTAAAAAATGATTCCCTTTAAGAGAAAATTTAAATATAAGATCTAAAAGAATTATTATATCTATGCATGAATACATAAATACAGTGTGTACATATGTGTACACATATGAGCACACACAGAGTGCCCTCCAAACATACACCTACATATTCCCCTTCCAAATGCCACAGGACTTCTTTAGATTGGCCTGCCTGTCACTTAAGAACAACTGGTTAGGTTTACAGATTGTTATATTCTCCCAAAAGAAAAATATTTTATTATTAAATCATGACCAATAATGTGCATTTAAAAAAATAAGATGTTGTGGACAAATGGAATAGGAAGTTTATATTGCATATCACATACCCTACCTGCCTTCAGATTGTGTGAGAACCCAGTTTTCTCCCCAACCTTTAAACTCCTATGACAGCTACTACCCCCTCTCTAGTTCCTTTTCATTCATACTGTCTTCCTCTGTCTTATCTTTCCTTCAGGATCTCTCCCCATTTCTGGTATTTATAGCTCCTCATTTTCTTTTCCCTACCCAGGGTCTGATGTTCTTATCCAACCAAGCTTTCACATTTTTTTCATGCTGATCAATTTAATATATTCTGGGTTCATTTCCTTGAAGCACTATCCATCACAATGCTTACCATAACAAAGGGTTTTCCATATCCTAAATTAATGGCAAGGAATCGGAAATTCTGATAATAGTTTTTAAGCTTAACGTTTATTAAAATGAGAATGCACCAAAATTTTAAATGTCCAGAACATTTGTCCTAGCCAGTACCTTAGTAATATAAATATATATGTGCACATGATATATGTGTAAAATTATTTATTGCAGCATTGTTTTTTAATAAATAAGGTTGGGGAAAACATCATAGCTTGTTAAAAGGGGCAGTTTAATAGTGTACACATATACAGTGGGATAACACGCAGGTGTCATAAAAAAAATTCTGGAAAAAAATTGAAGAAAAAGATATTGAAATGATAAGATGTCTAAGATTTACTACTAAGTGAGAAATCAAAGAACAGAAGAGTTTACATGGTATGCTACCATTTAAAAATATATTTATATATACATTTTATCTTCTATATACACAAAAATATTCTTTGGAATAGTAGGCAAGAAATTAGTAACAATGGGTTACAGAAGAAAACTTACTGGACCATTTGAAATTGATCAGATTTATATATACTGAACTCTATGCCTTGGGAGAAAACATTTTAGTTTTAACTGAATCATATTTAAAAAGGTGACTATGAAATAACAGTGAAGAAAAACAAAAACTAATGCATCCAAACTGTTTGTATAAAACTAACATAACTAGCATATCACATCAAAGCCTTAAACTGCATAAAAAGTACAGTGCAGCTCAATCTTCCTATGAATATCAAAGTAAATATTAAATAATACATTATTAGAAAGAATCTAATAGTTTATGAAAAGAATACAATTGACCAAATGGGATTTTTAAAAAGATGTGACACTGATGCTCCATTTTAATAGCTTAAAGAAAACAAAGCATCTCTATAGAAGCCAAGAAGGCATTTGACAAAATTTTATATCACCTTTTGATTTAAAAATAAACCTAGGATAAGAAAAGAGATATGCAAGTATTTTAAAGAGAATAGAAAAGATTAATGCTTTCTAACAAAACTGACACATATGTACTTCAACTCTAAAGTCAGTATTGTGCATAATGAAAAAACAGTTGATGCATTCATTACCAGTAAAATCCAGAACAACACCTCAATGTCAAATATCATTGTTATTATTTACCACTGTTCTGGTAGTAATAGCCATTGTAATGAGGGAGAAACAATTATTTAAATTGAAAAATATAAGTTAAAATTATGATTATTTAAAATTATTAATATGATTGTACTGGTGGAAAATCCCAGTGACACAACTGGATGCTATATTCTAAACAGGAAAATAACACAGAAATGTAAATGTGTATGAAATATCTTAAATCTAGGACCTTCCTCTATAAAAACAGCAACAAATTATAAGACATTATAGAAGAAAAGATCCCAATTATAATAACAAAATAGTAACTATAAAAGATACAAGAAAAAACAAGATAAATGGAATCATGTAATCTATAATCTTGTAATCTAAGAAGAAAAAAATTTAAAATAACACTGATGGGCAAAAAGAAGTCTTTACTCTAAAAGATGAATCTATTTAATAATTTATGTCAATGCTACTGAAAACCATTTAAAAATACATATAGTAAAAGTATCTAAAATATGTATCATAGGCACTGTGATTAATTTTTATCAATATAAAAAATTCTCATGATTTAAGAAGGAAAAAGCAACCCCATAAAAAACTAAGCAAGGTGCATAAACAGCTCTGAAAGGAGAAACAAATGTCTTTTAAAATGTGTGAAGTTAACCTCACTCATAATAATAGAAATTAAAATTTAAACCATAGGCTGTTATATTTTCACTGATAAATTTGACCAAAACCATTATGCACTATATTAGTTTAATAAAAGGGGCATGCATTCTCATACAATGTTAGTAGAAGTATATATTAGAACAGCTTTGATAGAAAACAATCTGTCAATATCTATCAAAATTTAGATGTTTGCTTTGACCTTGAGCTCTGGTTTCTAAAAATTTATACTGCAAATATATTGCATAAAATGCATAATGATGTATGTAGAAAAATGATTGATGCTACATTGTTATTAACAAATATATGAAAATAAAAAAACAACCAAAATCTTTATTAATAGATTATCATTTAAATAAGTATGGCAAATTCAAATGATATAAAAGTATTCAAGTACAAAAAGGAATGAGTCAACTATATGTACTGAAATGGAAGACATTTTCAGATAGAATAGTAAGTGAAATGTTTATTCAGATAAAGTAATAAGTGAAAAAAACAAGGTACAAAAATTGAGTACATTTATCATTTGTGTAACTAATACATAACGTTATATAAAAGTGTAAGTGTGTATATGTTTGTGTTGACAGAGTATGTATGAAAGATACATAAGAAACTGATGAGTCGTTGCCATGGGGAAGGGGAGCCAGGAAACTTACTTTTCAGTATTTGAAAACATTTACATGTTTTACCTATCCATAAATATAATTTTAAAATATTTACCAGTCTCAAGACAGAACAGTGAATCAGTGTGGCATGGTTGTCATGGAAGTAACATACCATTGCTGTCTCGGTTGAGTGATTTTGTATGGAGAACATTTTATTGTTGCTTTAAATACATTAAAAAATATTACACTAAACAGCTAGTGCTCAACTTACAACCATGATTGGTTCCGACAGACCGGTCGCAACACGATTTGGTCGTAAGTTGTGTAGGCTATATGTACAGTACTGTGAAATGATGCTATAAAAATCTTTAAGTCATATTTTATCATAATTTTCTTTCATTATTGTTATATATCATAATTTTCTTTGTTTATTTTATGCCATTTGTATCATCTCTACACCATTTTGTTTCTTATTTTTACATTTGTCAGGTTTAAGTAAAACACTGCATTACCAATATAACTGGTTTAATATTTGCAAAACATACAAAATTACAAAATACAGGTGCATACAAAATACAGGCGTAAAAAATACCATAGGAAACATTTTCCCAATTGCAAAACATATCAAAATATATAAACATGTATGAAACATTTTATTGGTCACTGGTGCTTGGCTGTGGATCGTTGATGTCATCATCTGAGGCAGCAGTTGGGGTTACTGGAGTTGGTTTTTTCATAAACATGTGCAATCACATTCACTTTCTTTCCTCCTTCGTACTTGTTCATTGATTGCTTTCTCATATGTGCCTTGACCAGGGGGGTTACAGCAGAGCAAGTGGCCCCTTGCTCAAGCCAGTGACCTTGGGCTCAAACCAGTGACCATGGGGTCATGTCTCTGATCCCATGCTCAAGCCAGCACCCCTGCACTCAAGCTGGTGAACCCATGCTCAAATTGAATGAGCCCGCGCTCATTTTCATGTGGAGATCGATGGCCTTTCTTTCCTTCTTGGCAGGCTGAGGCGTAGACAAAGACAATTTCCTCTTGGTAGACATCTTGGGAGGGGTTTGATGAAAAATATCTAAGACACAAAACACAAATTGCTGTACCAAGTCTGGGATAACAGTTGAAATGGTGCACGCGGAGATGGTAGTGCTGCTGGAAGCTGGTCCGCACTGTCATACGCCCAGCTGGGCAACGCTTGTGCTGCCAGACGCGGAGCAGTTGTGGTCGTAAAGTTGAATGGTCCTGAGTTGCATAGGTCATAAGTCGATCAATATCTGTAATCCAATATTGAAGGGAAAGGTGATTATATTAACAAAAAAGAAATAGGCATGTGCCAGTTAAGACAATTAACACCAGCAGAAGTTGCCACATCCTTTGCAATAGAACATAAGATTTTCCAAGTCAGAATATTTGGTGTGACTGGTAAATTTCATGAAGGACAATCATTTAAGCACTCAAAACTGCCTGAATGATGCTAAAAAGATTAAAACTCTTCAAGTGAGGTATGAGAAGCAGACTGCATCCCCACACAGGTAAAAACACTAGTGATTAAAAGTGATACTGAAGATTATGAAGAAAGCCTAGACACCAATTAAAATAACACTACTGAATCATTGGTATGTAATTCTTTGGCAAATATTGCTATTGTGGAGAAAGTGCAAGTTTTGTGAGCCTGTTTGGCTAGCTAGATAGAAGTCCCTGCATTTTTGTACACTCCCTGATCTCCTTCACCTTTAGGGGTAAAACTGGTCTCTAATTCTCCCTTTCAACACACATTTGTCTCCTGTATTTATTCTATGATTATATAACTATTTTTTCTCCTTGCATTGTCTTATAAGATCCTTGACTCACCCTATCCTCTGGCCCTCTGCCTCGGAGATAGAGAATAGGCTTCAAACTTTGCATTAAGTCAAGTCTTCAGACAAGCAGAGCATACCATTCAACACTCTGAATAAAATAAAAAGGTGTCAGTTACCATGTTACACAGTCAGACATAGACAGGGCCAGCAAGAAGTAAAATTAGATATGAAGAGGAAGAAAAACTGTGAAATACACACACACCAATATACAAAGAGGGACTTCCTTTCAATTATGTCTCCTACATGATAATTATCTCTCACCAAAATAATCTGCTTTGGGATATTATCTTCTGTTTTAACCTTTCCAGAAGTCCTTAAACTCATTCTCATCTCCTAACAGACTCCCCAGGGAAAAGACATGAACTTAAATCAGCTTTCTTTTATCCAATCAAGCTCTGAATTTCTCAATTAAGTTTTACTACATCAAAAAAGTCCAGTGCTTACAAGTTTTTTCTGCTCCTATTGACCTCAGATTCCCTATAAAAATGGCTTCATCTTTAATGGTGGTATTCTAGGGTCCAAGGATAAAGAGAAAACACAATAAAACCTTATTTAACTAAATAACTTAATGCAAGAGCATCTTATATGACTATAAATGAGGAATTCTTCTAAATATTATGCAACATTTCTCTCCACTGGGACCTGAGGAGCATTTATTTCCTATTTACAATGGCAAATATTGGAGGAAAAAACTTAAAAAAAATATTCTCAAGCCTGGGTAATGTCTAATATCTCAATATTTGATATGATATAGAAAAAACAGAAACATTTGTCTGATACTGTTTTTATTTCAATTTTGACCCCATTTTTTTTTTTTTTTTTTGGTATTTTTCCGAAGCTGGAAACGCGGAGGCAGTCAGACAGACTCCCGCATGTGCCCGACCAAGATCCACCCAGCACGCCCACCAGGGGGCGATGCTCTGCCTATCCAGGGCGTCGCTCTGTTGCGACCAGAGCCACTCCAGCGCCTGGGGCAGAGGCCAAGGAGCCATCCCCAGCACCCGTTGACCCCATTTTTTATTTTATTTTTATTTTATTTTTTTTCTATTTTTTATTTAGCTGGAAACGAGGAGAGACAGACTCCCACATGCGCCCGACCGGGATCCACCCAGCACGCCCACCAGGGGCGACACTCTGCCCACCAGGGGGGTGATGCTCTGCCCCTCCGGGGGGTCGCTCTGCCACGACCAGAGCCACTCTAGTGCCTGGGGCAGAGGCCAAGGAGCCTTCCCCAGCACCCGGGCCATCTTTGCTCCAATGGAGCCTTGGCTGCGGGAGGGGAAGAGAGAGACAGAGAGGAAGGAGGGGGGTTGGAGAAGCAAATGGGCACTTCTCCTATGTGCCCTGGCCGGGAATCGAACCCGGGTCCCCGCACGCCAGGCCGACGCTCTACTGCTGAGCCAACCGGCCAGGGCCCGTTGACCCCATTTTTTAATGCACATTTCAAATAGTCCGTTGAAGATAGACAGATGATATTAAATTCTATTATGCAGCAGTTAAGTCAGTGAAAGGAAGAACTAGAATCTCTTTCCTGAGCTCAACAACTGGATGTCCACTGGCTTCAAGGAATTTTCACCTGGTTGGTCTCTGGAAGTGTGGCTGCACAGAGTGCCTCAGAAACCAGCACCTTCTTCTGTCCTATCTCGCTCAGGACTGACATCAACCTTACAACTCAAGCCAGAAATTCTGGTTTCATTTTGACTCTTTTCTGATAAATCCAATAAATCATTAGTCTTGTTAGAAAAATTGTACAACAAACACACGCTTACTTTAATTAATTATTTGATTTCTCTATCAGATTCTAATTATGTTCCACTTCAAATTATTCTCTACACAGCAGTCATCTTTCTTTCTGAATACATGTTAAATAAATAAACAAACAATGCATCTTCTACATTTAAAGTCTGATTATGTAACTCTCCCACTTAAAATCTTTCATTCAGCACTCTTAAGAGTAGTGAAATTTTGGCAGCTCAAAAGCTGTCCATGAATAAGCTACTTTAAGTCCCTTTTAATACTCTGAACATGCTCTTCTGCCTCTAACCCTTTGCATATGCAGATACATCTGTTTAAATATCTGTTACTCAACATTCAGGTCTCAGCTTGGATTTCATATTTTCTAAGGGCTTTGCTAGACCTCCTGCAGCCCCACACCTCTACCAACACTAGGTTAGGGTTAATGTACCACCTATATGCTCCTGTAACACCCATATTTACCTATGTCATGTGAGGTATTATCTGTATTACACATTTTCTCTTCCTCTCTATGAACCACTCAGTAAATAATAAACAACTTCAAAACAGAGAAAACTACAAGTTCAGCAGAATTCGTAGCACATAGTAGGCACTCAAGAAGTATTTGTTGATATTTGCTGAATGGTTAATTAACTGAGTGGGAGAACAAATAAATCTCAGTGTCCCATACCTTCAAATTGAAATAAGTATCCTAAGACAAGCTCATGTCCCAACCAAAGAATCTGAATGTCACAGGAATTTGGAAACTTAAAGGAACAATAATCTTTCACTGACAACTGCAATCTTGATAGGCATTTTACTGAAGAAAATATCTGTTTGCTGATGCTAAGCAGGTATGTAAACAATGACTCCTATACCCTGTACTAGGATCTTACCTCAACATCTCTGGAACTGCAGGAGTGCAGGTCTGTGTGCAATAAAATCAAGGCAATCGGTGGATCTCTCAGTCAGAAGAACTATTTCCAATAAAGAAGAGAAAAGATGAATTAACATTTGTCTCTTTTCTTCCTCCCTCCCTCCCTCCCTCCCTCCCTCCCTCCCTCCCTCCCTCCCTCCCTTCTTCCCTTCCTTCCTTCCTTCCTTCCTTCCTTCCTTTCTTCCTTCCTTCCTTCTCCTTCCTTCCTTCCTTCCTTCCTTCCTTCCTTCCTTCCTTCCTTCCTTCCTTCCTTCCTTCCTTCCTTCCTTCCTTTTTTTTCCTTTATTCCTTTCCTTCCTCTGTCTTTTTTCCCTTTTTTTCTTAGAGTTAGAGATGAAATACACACAGACACATACACACACACTCACAAACTACCATTTGTAGCCTATATTATAGAGGAGTAAGACAGGAACACAAATAGGCAGTGTTCCGCAAATATCTAAGGTGAATCTCACTTGCATTAAAAATTTCTCAGCCAGTGACTGTCCATTGAGTACTGAGGTATCTTTAATTTTTTATTTTTTAGTGTTATTTTCTACCTGGAATTAGAATGATGGTCTTAGCCGATGATAACAAGATGTACACAGCATAGCATCATGGAAGCACTTGCCCTCAACTCACCCTATTGGTGTCAGAGAAGAAAGGTGGCCCTAAGTTCAGAAGCATTCTCAGTATCTGTTTTATTTTGCATGAAGGAAAAGAAAAGATAGAGAAGGAAGTGTTGGTAACCATGGTATAAATTATTTGGTCTTAGAGGTTGATTTGCCCCAAAAGAGAAAAAGAATTAGCCTCAGGCCAGTTAGACTAGAGGAACAGCAAGCGTATTGACGCTACTCGTGGAGGAAGGACAGGGGAGGACCTGAGAGAACTTCAGCTTCCTCACTTTCCTAGGGCACTGAAGCCCCTACATGTGGCACTGATAATAAGATGATATACTTCCAGTCAAGGATGTGTGTGGTTTCCTCTCCTCCCCCCAGCTATTAAAGCTGTATTCAGTGGGAGACACATAGTAATTTGCTGAAAATCACGGTTTTCTAAGAAACTCTCACAAAACCCCAAGAGCCCATTATATTAACAGAAGTGACAAGAAAATAAATGTTTTTGACAAGGGAGTGCTCCAATCTGGGGAAGATGGCTGCAACATCGGTGATTATTCAGCGAATCAAACTTATTTAAACACACTGTCTCTGATACTTAATAAATGTTATAGTGTGGCTCTCTGTGGCTAATAAAACTTGGTTTACATTCCACCCCGTGCCTTCTATGCTTCGCCTCTCCGGGCTCACTTAAAGTGCATTAAGAAGCAGCAAGCAAGATCAGGACAATTTGCTGCAAACTTAAATAATTCATTTATGCACCACTGCTTTCAGACCATGTTTTTACAAATGCTGTAATGAGACAAGCTGTGAAATGTTTTACATGGGGAAAATGTAGGGAAGTCACTGGAAGAAAACCCCCTTTTCATGCCTTTTTCCTTGAGGTTCAGGACAAACACAAGGAGAGCATGTCTTACAAAAACATTCCGTGCTATTTACCTATGCCCCGTACCTTCAGCGTCAGCTAGAGCCCAAGTGTACTTTTCCATTAACTAGAATTAAAGGCTTGTCATATGTGAAAGATTTAATACCTGAGTTAATTGATACAATTGACATAAATAAAATCAAATTCCCACAAGAACATTTGGAAGAAAAGTCATCAAACTATGGTAAAGTTTATCTGAAGAAATAAGCAGGCAAAAGTATCCAGTAAACAATATGAAATAAAATATGGTATGTACTTGATCTGTGAGATAAAGCAAATCATAGAGCAATGGTATTTTTAAAAGTGTGATACTAACCATGGAATAGGTAATCAATGGAACAGTCTAAAAAGAACAGGGTGAAACAAGTGAAGAATATTTATATATACAATATACAATAAAAGCAGCACTAGAAACTAGTGAGACTATATAATTTTTTTAAAGTTTCAACAATATTTAGTTACTTCTTTGAAAATGAAATTGTTTTCTAAAAATTTATCAGTTGAAATTACAAATGAAACAATGATTTAAATATCACAAGTGAGATGTAAATGAACTATAAATGATTTATAAAGGAGCAAAAATATTAATTGAACATTTATATAATTTTGGAAAGGGGGAGATTATTCTAAGCATAGCACAGAGATAAACTAAAAATGTAGAGTTTATTATATTTTATTACTGAGAAATATAAAAATGGACATTTGTTTATAAAAACACTATTAACAAAAATGATAACTAATTAGAAAGAAATATTTTAAGTGTACAAGGCATAGGATTAATATTTTTTATTGCATAGATTTCTTACATATTAAAAAGAGCCATTTTTTGAAAATGAGTAAAGGATAAGATTAGACAAGACAGAAAATATGAGATATAAAATAATCAGACACCTTTTGTTTTTGTCTGTTTTTTCTTGTCACAATAGCAAGGATAAAAGATTAACTACTAACGTTGTTGAGAGTATGGGGGAAAAAGCCATCCTTTTAAACTTCTGATGAAGTGCTACTTAGCTCAATATATTTTTGAGAAAATATTCTCAAATCATGTGTTTCAAAATATTTTTAAAACTACATCTTTTGAACCAGAAATTTCTCTTCTAGGAATTATATAAGGAAATAATCAGAGAAATTTACAACACTATAAAGAAGTTAATCACAAGGTTATTTTTAACAGTAAAATTTTGAAGAAAGCAATATTCTCAAAGCAGCATACTTACATATATAGAATAATATGTATCTGTTAGTAATAACTTTGAAAAGACATTTATATAAGAAAATATTCATGGCAGTTTTGAAGTAAAAAGGCAAGCAACAAATAGCATGTAAAGTACATTACTAATTTGTTTAGTTCATATATATGAATACTCACACACACGAGTGAGATCAAATATGTCAGGACACAGAATGAAAGTAAAATGAAAGATATGCCAGAGACTTACTAAACAAAATAAATCTTACACAGTTGTATTAAAATTAGGCAAATTCATCTTTAAGGGAGAAGCATCACTAGAAATTAATGGAATGAAAGGAAGAGAGAAAAAGAAAGAAAGAAAAATAAAGAAGGAAAGAAAGAAAGAAAGAAAGAAAGAAAATGAAAAACAGTTATTACATTTAGATTATGTCCAAGTCACCAAGAAGCTTAAACAATTCTGAATTTGTATGTACCTAATAACAAAACTTGAATACTTGGTGAAAGATTTGTAATATGACCTTCAGTGATTAATATGTAAGAAGACAAAAAATTAAATATACAGAAGTTTTTAGAATGTATTTAACAAGCTTACTCTAATAGTCATAAATAGAACCTCTCCCCCAACCGCTCCTAACTAGAGAAGCACATGAATTCCAAGCACACTGTGACATTTACAAAAATCAATCACTTTATTGGCTTTAAAGCAAGTCTAAATAATTTTTAAAGGACAAGCTATCATAGAAAACACATTCCCAGCAGACAATGTAATTTATTTATGTATCAAAAAAAATCACATTAGAATTTTTATACAGTTGTAAATTAAGAAAAAAGTATTCTCATGTAATTTATGAGTAAAGAAAATATTACAGTGGGAATCAAAAGTACTCATAACTGAATAATAAGAAACTACTGCTTATCAAAACCAATAAAATGCAGCTAAAACAATATTTAGAGGGAAATGTGTAACCTTAAACACATGCAATAGAAAAGAACAAAGGATGAGACTACAGGAGCTAAACACCCAACTTCAACAATTAGAACTCAAGCAGAATAGACCCAAAGGAAATATAAAAATGACAAAAAATACGTAGACAGGAATAAATAAACTAGAAAACAAAGATAACAAAGGTTAAAATATTAAATTTGTTTAAAAAGTAATAAATTTGATCAATAACCAGAAAGAATAATTTTTTTAAAAAAGGTGTAACTGTGATAACAAAAAAAAGTAAAGAAATGTATAGAACAACTTTATACTAATCAATATTAAAATTTAGTGAAAATTAGCAAATTTGGGGGAAAATAAATATTAAATCTATTTTAAGAAGAAAAAAATTAACCTAAATAATCTTTTAATCTTGAAATGACTCCATGCCTAAAAACTATTCTATGATGAAAATGGTGGATCTAGATTTTATTTTTAGAAACAAATAATTGTGATTGTCACAGAAATTTTTTTAAGAAAACAGAAAATGAGGAAGTGTTCCCCAACTACCTTTATGAGGTTATTGTAAGAAGACACAAATTACAAAATTACAGGCTTAGCTCACTCATGAGCATAGATACAAAATCCTAATATAATATAATATTATATATCATATTCTGATATCCTAGATAACAAACATCTAGGAATGTGTAAAAATAACCAAGTTGGGTTTGCCCAGTTAGGCAAGTAGTTTAAAGTTAAAAATACCAAGAGTATAATTTATTACATTAACAAATTAAAGGAGAAAAACCATAAAATTAACTCAATATGAATCCACAACAGTCATTAGTAAAATTCAAAATTGATTCATGATTAAAAAAATTCTTTGCAAAAATGGAAGGGAAATATCTCATTCTAATAAAGTATAATTATACAAGAAATCTCAGAGCAAAGATCATTTTAATGGTGAGAAATTAAAGATATTTTTTTTACAATTAGAAATATGACCAAGATGACTACTAAAACCATTTTTGTTCACTAGTATAGTTATAATCTTAGTCAACACAATAAAACAAGAAAAAGACAAAATCATAATTGCAAAGAAAGAAAGCAACCATCATTTATAAGTAATAGGGTTGGTTTTTAAACATGAAAGATCTTCATGAATAAAATTATAAATCTTTATTGAAAGATGATAAAGGAAACTTAAATTGATATGGAAAGATATTACTTTTATAGATAGAAATATTCACTGTTGTAAGAATATCAACTCTCTGCAAATTCATATAGAGATTTGATGTAATTTTTACCAAAACTTTAATACTTCTGTGTAGTGTGTGTGTGTAATTTGACAAGAAAGTTCTAGAGCCAAATGGAGAGAATAATTTAAAAACTACTGAATAAAGTAAAACAAGGAGAAGAGATTTTCACCTACCAAATGTCAAGACTCATTTAGAAGAATGTAGGAGCAAGAAACAGTTTCACTTGTATGGGCAACTTGGCACATGACAGAGCTGAGACTACAAATGAAAGGAAAATACAAGGAACAGTCAATAATTCACACAATATAGAGTAACAATCCACATGGATTAAGACATAAAAGTAAAAGGTAAAAACTTTTAATTATTAGAGGAAATGTATGGGAGAATATCCTTAAGATCTTAGACTGAGAAAGTTTTTTTCCCCAAAAAGACCAAAAATAAAATAAAATAAAATAAAATAAAATAAAATAAAATAAAAGGCATATAGTAACAAAAAATTGACCATGTTAAAAGTAAGACTTTTGGTGATAGAAAAACTATAAAAGGAGTAAGACAAACACAAACTGAAAAATATATTTACTATACATACGTATGTCAAAGGCTTACTGTGTATGTAGGCTATAGAAGGAGCTGGAGGAGAAGGAGAGGGAGTATGGAAGGGAAAGACAAGGAAGAAGTAGAAGAGCAAAGAGAAGGTAAAGGAAGAGGAGTAGGAAATAACAACTAAAGATAAATGGTCAAAAGTCATGAGCAGGCATTTCACACACACACACACAAACACACACACACACACACTCTAAACCCAACAATTAAAGAACACTCATTAATCAGAGAAAAAATAATGCCTTATTAATCAGGGGAAAGCAAATTCAAATAAAATATTGGGTTAACATTTCAAATTTACTAGATTAGCAAATATGTAAAAGTGATAATACTAAGTGTTGGTGAAAATGTGAAACTGTAGTAACTCTCAAACCTTGTTGGTGTAGGCACTTCCACTTTTACTCCTGACAAATTATTGCATGAAGAGACATGTAAGATAATAGGCATAGTAGCATTGTTCATAACACCACAAATGAAAAATGACTCTAATGTCCAACAGCAGTAAAATAGACAATTTCAGTTATATAAAAAGAAACAACACAGCATTGGAAGAGAAAGTCACACCCAGCTACATGACACAACATGGTAGTTCTGAAACTGTTACTATCAAGCAGAAAAAAATGGCAGGTTAGAAAAGATTACACAGACTGTCTCTATCCAAAGAAAGTTAAAACAACAGGCAAAATAAAACAATACATCAGGCCCTGGCGGGTTGGCTCAGCAGTAGAGCGTCGGCCTGGCGTGCAGGGTACCCGGTTCGATTTTCCCGGCCAGGGCACATAGGAGAAGCGCCCATTTGCTTCTCTCCCCCCCCCCCCTCTTCCTCTCTGTCTCTCTCTTCCCCTCCCGCAGCCAAGGCTCCATTGGAACAAAGATGGCCCGGGCACTGGGGATGGCTCCTTGGCCTCTGCCCCAGGCGCTAGAGCGACGCCCCAGAGGGGCAGAGCGTCGCCCCCTGGTGGGCAGAGCGTCGCCCCCTGGTGGGCGTGCCGGGTGGATCCCGGTCGGGCACATGCGGGAGTCTGACTGTCTCTACCCGTTTCCAGCTTCAGAGAAATACAAAAAAAAGAGAGAAAAAAAGAAAAAAAAAAAACCCAATACATCACTTAGGACATGTGCACATATTATAAAATACCAAGAAAATTTAGTGAATAGTGAACACAAAATTCAGCAGATTGGCTTCCTGGGGGCAGGATGTTTGACGTGGTCAGGAAGGAGACCTTCTATGCAAACAGGTCCGATTCTACCAAGCTGGGCAAATGTGTTTTCAACTGCACCCACTCCTATGTGTGCATGATTTATTTCATAACTTTTTACTTTAGGAAAACTTCTGAGACATAATGATAAGCTTAAAGACAATTTTAAAGATTTTTCCATTTTCCTTATTTGAATTTCCTAATTTTGTCAACAATGAACATCACATACTTGTCTCAACTTTGTCTACTAGAAGATATGAATACAGAGATGGTAATGTTTGCAAAGAACTTATAAAAAAATGTTAATTTTATCTAAAGGGAGAAAAATTCCAGAAGTTTTACTTGTATATCTAAGACCAGTTTTAAAAGTTTATTTTTTAAAAAGTGTTTTAAATTTAAACTTAAATAATTGTTTTTAGATCCATCTCTATAGTTATATAGCTACAAAGATCATTTCAAAAAAAAAAAAAAAGAACATTTCAAAAAATAGGTAAGAAAAACAAAGCCCCTTGTGACTCTGGAACCTGAGATAGCCACAGCTGGCATCTAACTGTTTTCAACACTGGTTTTCCTATGCATGGATATTGCCCTCAAAAGGTTTACTTTTAGTAAAGATGCATGTCTGCTCTGTTTTTGGAAGACTTAAAAATATATCAAAAGCATTTGTTGATACTGCTTTAAAAATTAGCAAAAATTAATTTAGAAGATGCATAATATTCCATGTAGTGGGCTCACCACAATTAACAGTATTCCTGTCATCCTTTTGCTTCAAGACTTCAAAAGAAGTTCACAAAAAGTAGTTTAGACCATAATTCTTGTAATTACCGATGTTTCCATAGTGTCCAAGTGCTAGAAATTCTGCCTGGCCCTGTTACATCCTGACCACTACAGTGGGCGCCCTCAGAGCTGCGGTGATGCCAGCCCAGGAGCTCACTGTTAGCAATGGGATTAACTGCTAGCAACGATTCTGTCTGCAGAGGGAGTTGCAGTAACCCAACCTGAGGCCTACTCTCTATGCCATGACTACTGAACCAACTGTCTTTATTTAGTTTTTCTCCAAGGACGTGGCATGGGGGAGTGATGAGCAGGAGACAGGGCATGTTGCATAATCGGTGTCACATCTGTGGGCAATAGAAATGTGATTCAGCCCTGGACCTCTGAAAGGGATAGAGATGATGCCTCCAGAACTGTACAAAATTAAAGGAATGGGAGGCTAGGTCACTTATCCACTGGCTTCCATCTCTCATTAGTTGAGGTTTTCCTCTGGGAGTATAAACCTCCCCACCCTCACTATGGGGCTGTGCTGTGCCTTGGCCAACCATGTAACTTTAGAGAATACTGAGGCAGAATGACAAGTGGCACATTCATGGAAGAGATGTTATCATCTCAGGTAGTTCTGCTCACACAGAGCCATCAGCAGAGATCATTATTACAGTCCTTCAAAGGTGCCCAAATACATTCATACGAAAGAGCCAAGTTGCCTTTTACTGGCAATGGAATCTATTAAAAAGTTTAGTCAGGGGGGATCTGCTTTGTATAACTGGGTAGATAACAGCAATACTTGGTGAGAAATAATTAAGGAAAAAGATAAAAGGAATAGATAGAATTTAGTTTAGGAGACTTGTGATTTTAGGTTTATGCGAGACATCATCACACTGTAGATATGCACTGTATGCTGCTCAGGCAAAAGGCCTGGATCAAAAAGAAAATAGTAGTGGCAGCTGAGACCATGAGAAAAGATGAGATAATCTGGGGAAACATGGATGAAAAGAGAAGAGGGCCACAGCAGTTCTCTCTGGAACACCCAATGTTAAAGGGTGAGCGGAGGAAGAAGAGTCAACAAAGGAGATGGGCGGACACATTTAAGAAGGTAGGAAAATAATCAGGGAAAATGGGTCCAAGACCTGGGAGTAGAGACTTTTATGAAAAGAGGAGTCACAGCACCAAATGCTAAGGAAAGGTTATGATAGTGACAATGGAAAGGAATCCATGGAATTTCAATTGGCAACTTGGATAAAAAACAAACAAACAAACAATGTCAGTAGAGGGCTTGGTATTAAAGCCACTGGAGACTCTAAGTGAAAATCTGAATTAGAAAAACACTAGCTCTAGTTGCATTGAGGTCAGGAGATGAACCAACCTGTACTAAGGAAACCAGCACTAAGGCAGTGGCAGTGATGGTAGAAGAGCATGAGTGTCAAGTTTTGAGGTTCAGATCTCAGGTAGGAATGAAAGAATTTGATAAGTGACTAGGTTGTAGTCATGAGCCTGGAAGGAGCCAAGGAGAGTGACAAATTGAAGGTGTCTTTGAGGCTGTCTAGCTTGGGAGATTAGGGGACAGATGAGGCATTAAAGAGAGTCTTGAATATGTGCCATGGAACAGTTTTTGGAAAAATATATTGAATTCTGTATGGGACATGGGGTGTGTGAAATGGCTCTTGTGTGATATTCTGTTAGAAATATCTAGACAGCACTGGATTATGGATCTTGAAGTTATGAGATAGAGATAAAAATATTGATTTGTGATTATCTACATATAGAAAGATAAAGTTATGTGATTAAAATAATATATATAGCTTTCTACCTAGGAAAATACTGAGAGCTAAACAGAAGAAAGCCTGAAGAATCCAGGCATGAAACACAATGATAAAAGAGTCAGGGAAAGAGATACAAGGCTAGAAATAAAGAACCCAATCCCTTATAAACAAGATACTTCTGTTCTTACAGATAGATGCTTAAAAAGCGTCTGTCTTCTTTCAAACCAGGATGGAAATATTTGCAAGAAAAGTGGAAAAATGCTGGCTTGATAGTCCTCCTGCTGATCCCAAATCCATAGCTATAAATGAACTGCAAGATAGGGCCAGACTTGCGTTTTATAAACAAGAAACAGTTCTCAGACTAAAAAGAAAAAAAAAACCCAAACTTGCATTTGGCTCTAAAATTAAAATTCATGAAGTTTGATAAATCACATTCTTTTTTTTTTTTTTTTTTACTCCAGGATATCTTCGCTTTCTCTGCTTTCTATGTTGCTTCTGACTAGAGTATTACATTAAATAGTTTTATACTTCACTTAACCTGAGCTACCTTTCTGGAGCCCTTAGGTTGACCCTTCTCCACTCTTCATAAAAACAGACTAAAACATAACTTTCTGGTTTTGCTCCTGTGGTGAGGAAAATAAGTCTGGCTGAACCAAGCACTGGATCCATTTTGATGTGGCCTATATGCTTTTGTTCAGGCTGACATAATAAAATACCATAGACTGGGTGGCCTAGACATCAGAAATTTACTTCTCACACTTCTGGAAGCTGGAAGTCCACGATCAAGGTCCACCAGAGTTGGTGTCTGCTGAGAGATCTCCTCCATGGCTTGCAGACAGCTCCCTCCAGTTGCGCCTCCACATGGCTATTTCTTGGTGGCATACAGAGAGAGGAGAGGGAGAAAAAGGGGGATAAAGACAAAGTATGAGAGAAAGAGCGGTAGAGCGAAAGATAATGGCTCTTTAGTATCTCTTCTTGTAATGACATTCATTCCACTCTTATGATCTCATTTAACCTAATTACCTTTTAAAGGTCCTCTCTACAAATTCAGTTATGTTGGGGATAGGGTTTCAAGATATGAAGTTAGGTGGAGGGCACAATTCAGTATATAACAGGGTTTATCTTGCTAAAATAATTCAAAAGGGTGCATAACCCAGAGCCAAGTGGCTGTGTGTCTTGAGTACCTGCTGACACTGTTCCAAGGATTCTAGAGACTCATGAGGACTGAAGATTGCTGGTTGAGGGTTTTTTGTTTGTTTGTTTTTGTTTATTTTCAAAAGAGTTGACCTTAATAAGCACTTTAAAATTATAATACCTCATTTTTTCCCCCAGTTAATGTGAATAAACACTTATTATTTGCCAGTATAAATGATTAATTTGTGCTTTAACTTATGCAGGGCTGAACACCTCTCAGTCATGTGAACTCTAAATAGTAATGTGGAATCTTGTAAGTAATATTTATGTGGAAAGTATGCAAGAGTAACAGCTATAAAACCACTTGAAAATTGGACATGTCAGAATGTGGGGGATTATCTGATCAGGCTCTTGGAGCTTATCCCTCATCGCAGAAAAGATCACAGAAAACTAATAACTCCCTGGACACCCTGCTATAGGGAAGGTGGAGGCCACTGGACTGTGCTGGGAGGTTTAATGGGAGGGTGACATAGAGCATGGCTGCAGTCTTCGCCTTGTCTCTTAAATTTTGCTTCAGTCCCGCACTTTGGCATTTGTGATTAGTCCCCTGAAGAAGGGGAAGAATACAAAAAGCTGAAAGATGAAAATGATGAAAAGATGGAGAACAAGAAGCTTCTATAAGTATTGGAAGAGGCCGATGATACACAGCTCTCCTGTTTAAACTTCATCAATAAAGACAGAAACACCAGTGGGAAGAGGACTTTTTCTTTGCCTCCTCACAGCAGCTGTAGATCAGGCCCAATGAGATTATCCCCGTGTTGCTGAGGCCAGGGGAAAAAAACAATGTATCCACAGCCACAGCTCAGGCAGTGGATAAAGCAGGGAGGAAAGAAGGAGGGGCAGCAGCTGAGGGATGCCCATAGGGGTTCTCAGGAATACTCAGGAAAGATCCCAGGAACACACAGAACCAAAGAGAAGAACTCATATAGCTGAGGTCCTCACTATTTCCCCGGTGGGTTATAAGCCCACAGCTACTGCTAATGCAACACGTAGTTTTCTTTTTTCTTTTTTTTTTTTTTTTTAATTTTTATTTATTTATTCATTTTACAGAGGAGAGGGAGAGAGAGAGAGAGAGAGAGAGGAGAGACAGAGAGAGAGAAGGGGGGAGGAACTGGAAGCATCAACTCCCATATGTGCCTTGACCAGGCAAGCCCAGGGTTTTGAACTGGCGACCTCAGCATTTCCAGGTCGACACTTTATCCACTGCGCCACCACAGGTCAGGCCAACACGTAGTTTTCAATTTTCTTCCTGGTCGACAAGGCAGGCCACATCGGTTTGACTATCCTTCTACAGTACCTAATAAGTGCACCACTTAGACACAGCAGGAAGATTATTGAAGATAACCCTCTGATGGTCTGCGCTAATCAATGATAGCGAGTCTGGAATGCTTGAAGACCACAGATAGAGAAGAGAAAGGTGTGATGCAGCAGCTGAAGCACAAAAAGGTCTCGCTCTACGTATGAATGCAATGGGCTTTCCAATACAAGTCATTTCTACACTCTCACACACACAGATTAGTTCTTCCTCCTTTAGCTGCATTTCCCACCTACCCATTCATTCCTGCCAAGCATACACACAAGCTGTGGCTGTAAATCATCTCTGCCCTTCCAAAGGTAACTCTGGTTTTAACTTTAACCTTACTTCCCTTGGAAGTTTATGTCAGGGGAAGGAGAAATTCTTACATATATTGGAGAAGAGTCAAGGAAGCAGGAACGTGGGTCACAATGGTATGTGCCCCAGTCCTAACACCTTACTCCCACCCTCTCCACCCAATGAAAGAATATATTTTTATGTATGTGAAACCCCAACTAAGCCTTCCAAGTCAGAATTCATTTTGGTTTCTAGTGTGGGAAAATGAGTGGATGCCTATGGGTTCTTCTTGATGGGAGAGAAAATACAATAGACAATAAACATACAGACATTTCTCAGTGCGCCCGTCTAAAAATGGTCGAGACTGGAGCCCAGCCTGAGAGCTGCCTCAGCTGCTTTACCTCAACTTTTTGCCCTTTTCTCAACATGCACATATTTATAACCTGGGTTTCCCAAACAGATTACTCTGTATTTCCGCCATCTGGTTTATGGATCTTTTTTTTTTTTTTTTCTTTTTTAACATGCTACAAGCTGCCAAACGGTAAAGCTAGTAAGATTCTTATTTGAGGGAAAGTAACTCTGGCAGAGTGTTGTAAAATAACAGTACATTAGCTACTTGGAAGCAGTAGCAGTGCTCCAGAGACTTCCAGAATGCTAGAGGTCTTTGAGAGGATTTAACGAGGATGCAACTGAACTGCTTATACATTTGGCGGAGCATTGAATTGTTTTGTGCCACAAGTATAAGGAGAACTTTACCAAAGAGGAAAAGGTGAAATATTTTAATTTTGCCTTGATTTTTTGACTGTGTCTCCACTGTAGGGACTCATTTATGCAGAGACCCAACAATGGTGTTTGTGTTGCTTCCATTTCTGTTATGAAATTGAATCAAGACCACGCTAAGATGGCCTCCCTTGTTCAGTGGAAGTTCCCATCAAGTTCATGTCACAGCAACATTTTTGTTAAGTGAATCCTATTACACTTTTCAATTCCATTATAAATGTCAGAGATTGGTGTACAGGAAAACCCGCTGGCCTGAAATAGAATGAAATCACAGGTCAGAAAGTGGAAAATGTCCTCAAAACACTTATTTAAAGAAAGAAATTATGTCTGTTTGGGAAAATATTGTCATTTAAGATATGAGTAAAAGTATTCTGCACTCAATAATGTAAGAAATAAAATGACAGGGATAGGAAATTCTGGCAGCATTCTCATTTGCCTCTTTCTGGTTTATACATTTTAACTAATGCTAAGAAAGTAATTCCAAATGATCAGAACATTTGGCTAAGGGTAGTTTCCTTTTTCTAATTTTTATTGAATGTATCAGGGTGACATTGGTTAATAAAATTGTATAGATTTCAGGTGTACAGTTCTATACTATATCATCTATGTATTGTATATTGGTATACTGTGTGTTCACCACCCCAAGTCAAGTCTTTTCCCATCACCTTTATCCCCCCTTTCCCTCTCCTACCTCTTGTCACTTCTTTTTCCTCTGGTAATCATCATATGTTGTCTGGGTCGATGAGTTGTTTTTTTTTCCTTTGCTTAATCCCTTCACCTTTTCCACCCAGTCCCCCCATCCTCACCCACTCTGACAGTTGTCAATCTAATCTCTGTTTTAATCAGGTTCAGTTACTTTAAAGTTTCTAATTTATATTCTAGTAATTTGATGGGGGTGGAAGTTGTACTTTTTCTTAGACTTTTATGTTAATCTCTCCAGATATCTTTATCTGTATCCATATACTAAGGGAACAAAGAGAACAGTGTAAAATGCAATGCCCAAACTTTGCTTTTACTGTTTCACTGTGGAGTTCTGCTCTGGTGTTAGCAGAAACAGGTGTTATTTAGCAAATGACTTCGTGGCTTTTCTAGGCAATGATTGTTTGCACATTCTGTTCTGGTCTTAAACCAAAATTTGCTTCATTTAGCTGATAGTGTTTTTCTCATTTGGGTCTGTTAGCATATCAATTATATTTTTTGAGTTTAGAAAAATTCTGAACACTAACTGGATGAATTTATTAATTCATTCATCCACTCTTTCATTTACTGATTAATACAGAGATCAGATACAAGGTAACTGCCCTAAAGATACCCATAGTGCCCAGAAAAGATTGAGTGTCTCTAAAATATTTAGCACAATATGTACAATCCATTATGCAATCACCACTTCTTAAAATATGGGAATTATTATCCCTGTTTTAGAAATGTGTAAACTGAGGTTCATAGGGAGTATGTAATTGGCCTAAGGTTACACTAGAATTAAGTGCCAGAGTACAAATTTAAACTTGGGGTTCTCTGATGCCAAATTACAATCAACTCCCCCTATTGCACCCTGCTGTTTAAGAATGTTCAGCAGTGTAAGAACGAAGTAATCAGATTATAACAACAAAAGGAATTCATAAATTTTGGAACCTCAGGACATGCTGTTCTCAGCATGAGTATCTATTTTAATTCATGAATTCCTTAAGGTTAGGAGCCTCAGAGGCAACTGTTCTATAATGGACAGGAATACCTGTGCTATTTAAAATAAATTTCCAAAAATTCCAAGCAACCCCTTGGTAACATACTTACTGAAAGTTGGAAATCTTGCTGACATTAGTATTATGGGATACATCTACCATCCTTGACTCCATCATGTCACTTCCCCCTGGGGAAGAAGGGGAAGAAAGGGAAGAAGGGGACAGGGGTTGGCCACTCTCAGACTGCAGGTAGATAAGGGGTGGGAATGAAATGTTTCAGCGTTTCTCCTTTTTTTCTCACTCTCTACCAATTCTAGCTCTCACATATTAGAGGAGAGAGTAGGGAAATATTCATCAGACAGATAGAGAGAGAAGGAAGGGGTTGTCAGTGAGAAGTTGGGTAGGAAAACTTAGAGAAAATTTTTTCTATGTGCTCTAAAATAGTGACTTAAAATGAAGTCCTCAGAAATGCCTGGAATACTATTTCATATTTCCTCAATGCATCTTAAAGTCTAAGATGAAGAAAATCTCCTCTCTCACATGAGTAATGTAGGCACAAAAGTATTTTAAGAATGGTTGATTCCCAGTGAGTCAAATGTGCTGCACTCAAGATGGCCTCTGGGATAATTGGAATCACCAGAGTATTCAAATATCGTTTTTTGGTACTCTGATATCAACTCTGTTAGCTTGGAGAACTCTGGCTGAACCTCAGAGGGTTCCCTTAGAGACCACCTCAGTTCCTGGTTGGGTCTGTGGTCTTTATAGAGTAATTGAAGGAGCCCACATAAATTGCTTTATTTTGAAAATCTATGACACTTTCTCACTTATTCTCAGACATGGAACCTTATTTGATCTCTCTCATACTGACGAAAGGCAAAGTGAGCAAAGTGGAAAATTTTTGAGAATTTTTATTAGTAAATGTTCAGCAAGCTATGAGTGAATTTCCAAAAATATTGTACATATGTCTCTATTATGATGATGAGTTTTGCTGAAGGAGAGTGAGAAGCAAAGTGTAGGAAAACCCTGGGAAATTTTTCTGTAAAGCAAAGAACATGTATTACTGAGGTAAAATAGTTTGCCACTATTTACCAAAATGCACATTCTTATCTTCTGTCTAAGCACACATCCACAGCCATATGCACCAGCCTCCCTTGCAGTTAGATTTACCATGGACAGAATTCTAGGTAGTGCCATGCAAGTGGAAACAATAGAAACCATTGTCAGATATAGCTGTGGAAATGTCCCACACATGCTGTTCCAAGCTCTTTTGGATGAAGATGGGAAAGACCACAGAGGCTTTGAAGAACTTGTCTTGAAAAAGACAGGGGCTTGGTCAGCCTGGGTTATTAAATGACTGTGTAGTTCCTCAGATGGAGGAAAATCATCACCAGGAACAAAAAACACCTGCCTTATCTGTTATGTAGGCATGAAAGACTCTTCTAGCGCATTTCAGTCATTTACATTTCAGGTTCTGTTTAAGCAGTGGTTTCCCTTCTAGTTACTAAAGACAGTTTCATGGGGCTGTATATGTATGTAATATGTAATTGTATTTTATAATTAAAAACAAACAAACTGACTGTTGAAAGCCCCTTTTCTGCAGGTCTCTAACATTAATTTCCTGTGTCTGAACTTGAGAAGAGGCCTTGCAGAAGAGTAGAGGGATGGGTGTGCATGCTTTTCCCACAACGCCATGATTCCATGATCCCATGACAGCTGGGGCCATAGCATGAATTGTTCAGATTTTTAAAACAGATCTGGAAAATTTATGCCTTTCCTGTTGGCAAAATTCTCTTGATTTATGATCATCATATTTATATGTACTAAATCATACTGAAGTATATTAAATATTTTGTTTTTTAATTTTAGTTGAGCAGGGTGCTGGTCATCCAAATTAATGACTGTTCGTGGCTGGTATAAATTCTGGGAGACATTTGCAGTGGGTGTGTGCTATTTGAATGGCAGAGGCAGATTGATGATGTCTGTATCCCACGTGAGTATCAGGCAGTCCAGCAACTGCTCAGTGTACTCACTCTACGACCATAAACTTGAGTTGTTATGATTGTTGGAAACAGTTGTACTTTAAGCCATGAAGAAGAGTTATTTTAAAATGATGATCCATGTTATTCCCTAATCACTATTTTTAAAGGCCTTGACGTTTCTACGATGTCACTGTTAGAGACAATGCACGCTGATATAACTGATGGAAATAATTCAATGTCACATTAATATCTATCTGCATACCCATCAAAGTAAATTCATTTATTATTTCGATATTTTTGCTGTCATTTAGTTATAGCTGTTGACTTTTTCTTTTTGAAAAATATTATTTCATGGTTGTCTTTGTATTGTTTTCACAGGCATAAGAGGCCCTTGACTATCTATCATTTATCAATTAAAATACTTTTTCTCAATTAACAAATTTTACTTTACTCTTAGCACAATGTTAGGTACCAGAAGTGTGGAGAAGTGAGAAGAGATATGTGACATGGTTTCCACTGTTTTAAGAGAGACACATTTAATATGATAAGAAATATTTACAAACAGAGGCAGAATTTCACATTAGATTTACTCAAGAGGACATGAATTTGAATCCTGTCCCTGATACTTTCTAGTTGTATAACACTGAACAAGTCATTTGACACTGGGAGGTCAGTTTTCCCATCTGCAAAACAATTATGATACTGCCCACCTCCCAACACTGTATTTCAGGTTAAGGAGTATAGCACCTCATATGATCCTAACAGCGGTACTGAGAGAATAAGAAAGTGGCTCATAAATATCAGCCATGAAGCCAGTAGTGAGTGAGGCAAGGAAAGGCTTAACGAGCAGCAAATTATCAAAGAAGAATCATTAGAGGCAAGAGATAAAAACTCAACACCTGTAAGTGTATGTAGGAGCCATCTAGGTCTAAGCTAGCAGTATTAGGAAACCAGAGTGTGGTAATTTGAACATTCATTGACAATTTGAACACAGTACATTCTGTGTCTATTGTGTCTGTGTCTTATATATCAGCTGCGACCTTAGGTCAAGAGAGATTTTTCAGCCTACCTCTGGTTTAGGACGACATTTAAGAATCTGCTACTGATCACTAGTTCTTGTGAAGTGACTTACACTTTTAAGATCACTAGATTTGACAAGACATTTATCACTTGATACTTATTGTATATCATCTCCCCCTCTGGGATGTAAGCGCCATGAGAACAGAAACATACTGTTTTTCCACTGATAAGTATTTTCTCTGATGAATCCCTAGTGCTGAGGACTATAAATGTATAGGCACTTGACATACATAATAAATGAATGAATCAAGTAAATAACTAAATATCCATATGGGAAAATCATAGTATTTGGGCCTGAGGCACCTATAAAATATGAGTTAGACATGTCCCCGCAATCAAAAGATGGGTTCTGTTGGGTCTAAGCCAATTATCTAAAGTTTTTGCTCACAATTGATAGAAATGGGCTGAATTAGGCAACATTGGCCAGTAAAACAAATTAACCAATATTCTATAAGCTTTTTAAAAAGAAAATGTTGTGTCCTGAAGAGAACTTCAAACCTATCTTTCTCCCTTTCTCCCATCCTCCCTCTCTTTCGCTCTCTCTGTTGTGTCTCCATTCTTCCTTTGCTTCTCTCTATCTCAGTCATCGGTGCCCACGGTCATACTGAAACCACAAGACAAAACCAGCAGCTCAGAGAGCAAGGCAGAGCTGAGAGCATTAGAGAGAAATGAAGATGGGAGGCGGCTCACTTGATTCTCATCTCTCTTTTGGGGTCCTAGTTCTCTGAGTCCTTGAGAGTCTTTCTGATCCAGTCCCTGGGAGCTGTTCTTTATTACTTCATCCAAAGCATCGCACTTGATACCACCTGTTAAAATGATTTCCAGAGTGTTGAATAAAAAATATATGTGGTCATGAAGAACCTGCCAAGTAGTCTCTCCTAATCTTTCAAAATACTCTTCAACGGGAAGCATTATCCAATATGTCTCCCGATAGAGGAACGCAGTACCAAGGCTCAGATTGATTGAATTAAGAATGGAACCTAAATCTTGCTACTTTTTCAAGAAACCAAGACAAAACAAAATAAAACTATTGCCCATAAAAGGGAGTAGGAGTGTCCTGTATCATCTGAGACTTTTACTAACTGATGTATACACCGTGGTACTAGTATTTTCACCTCTGCCCAGTTATCAGTTTTGTCTTTCAGAGGTGTTGTGATGGGTAATGAAATAGGTTAAGCCAATCATCCAACGGTATAGTCTTGATTTTTTTGGCCTGTTAGCCATTCTTCAGCTCTGTCCATGCACAGGTTAAAAAGGGCACAGTAAAGAGATGAGATTGAAATGGATCACTTCCAGTTCTAGTTACTATTGTGGCTAAAAGGTGTTATGAGGGTAAAATTTTAAACTATTGGCTTCTGGGAAGTATTTAAAATTTAAATAATGTAGACAGTATAGCCTTCCCATCTTCAACACTCATTCTAGCATACTCCAGATACTCCCCTGTTTATTTCTTTGTAGCATGTGTGTTCTTGAACATACATTTTCATTATTTTGTTGTTATTGTCAATCATACATTGCTGGCTCCACAGATCAGAGATTGCTCTGTGTGCTAGTTCACTATTAATGGCTAACATCTAGAAGAGTGTCTGATACATGGTAGTAAAACAATGAACAAATGGGTCTTTCCTTTACACAAGCATAAACAATTGAGACATTTTATATACTCAGTTTGAAATTATAAATTCAAGTTTGAAAAGACATTCTCTGGTGCCTTCTGTTAGTTAACAACTAATAATTAGACATGGAGTTACATCTTTTAAAACTTGAGTCCACTCAAAACATATATAACTCAGGGAGAGTATATTAAGAAAAATGTAGTTTCACTCGATCAAGAAACAAGGAGAAGATTTGGAGATATTCTGAGTACTGCTCTACTTTACTGGTCTTAAATTATAAAGAGATATTGTTTTCTTATGCACCTGTAACTATAAATAAATCATCCTTTATTAGAACTTGGACTACATACAGGGGTGGCAAAAGTAAGTTTACATTTGTTCAGATAGGAAATAATGAAATAATTAATAAATAACACAAGGATAACCTCTGTGATTTGGATATTCACAGCTGTAGACCTACTTTTGCCACATGCTAGATAAAATAATTTTGAAAGGGCTCAAAATAAAAAAAAAAAAAAGTCAAAGCTTTCATACTTTCTCTTGAAAGAAATATAGGACAAAAGTATCCCAACTCTTAGGTTAAAGCATGGCAGATGCAAAATTTGAACTAATTTTTGTTCTGCTTCTCCAGGTGGTTGTTTTCTGCCCAGGAAGGTTGTGTTTCTGTCTTTAGGCTACCCAGCCTTCTCAGTTCCTCACTCCTTTGATTTCCCTACCACTTCCTCCCCCTTCCCCTATTATTTGAGAAGATGTTGTGGTCCAGTGATCTGCAGAAAGTTAACAAGTGCTGAACAAGTGTGGAATCCATATGATCCCTTCAACCCATTAGTTCCCCTAGAGTTAAATATCCAGTTTCTTTCAATAAGCATCCCCCCGCTCCTTGTTTGAGATGTTCATGAGTAAAACTCACCACTGCATGGCTCACAGTCAAAGAAGGGCTTGTCAGATAGGTCACCAGAGGGCTTCCTAGCTCTAGGTGGCCGGAAGGCTGGGTTTCCATTATATTCGTAGGTAGTCAACCAGGGCGGTCATTCACTGAAGGTCGGGCTTTTGTGTTACAAAACTTCTAGCACATATGATAAGCAGTAAATTGCAGATCTAACACTTTTTTTTCACCCCAGAAAGTGTGTACGTATAAAACCAGCAGAACACTGCCTGTCTGTGATTTATGACCCACTTTTGACCACCTCTTATCAGGTTCCCACAAGCCCCCTTTTGATGCAGCTCATGTCTGAATGACAATAGACAAACCAGCACCATTATGCACCAAAATCTCTCTCTGCATTCTAGGCACCAAGATTGCATCTAGGGTATTGATTTATTGCTGCCTTTCCCCCCACAGGCACCAGTTTGTTCCGCCCTAACAGAATCAGCTGTTATTAAAGGGAGCCAACAACTCTACATGAACTTGGTAAAAAAAAAATAACCATTTTGCTCCCACCTTTCTGACAACCTGGGCATATAAGGAAATGCTTTCATTGAAATACTTAGACTGTTTATTTGTCTCTGCTTGTCTCTTCTTCAAGTATGCAAAAGAAGATAAAACAGGCCTTTGGACGAAGGGAACCTTTGTCATTTCTCAGAAGTTGAAACACAATGTGCTTCTTTTTATGAACCACACTGAAATGATTACAAATCTCCGCTTTGGTGTGTATTTCTGAAACACCTACTGTATCTATAGCAATGAGGTTTTATGGCAGCTTTAACAGTTTCTGCGAAATTTATATATTCTACCAGTAGATCATTTTGGGGAACGATATAAATTTTACAGCACATCAGGAGTTTTATATCACCTACAAACGTCTGATGTAGGATTCACATTAAGCAGGCCCTACATCCACCCACAGTTTTGTATTTTTCCAGGTATTTATGTTTGCCAGGCAAAAAGACCAGTCAATGCTTTACTCTTTACAAATAAATGATCATTCGTCCTCCCTGATTACCGTTCAGTATAATATTATTTGGTCTGGCTATTTGTCTTTGGGAGAGCCCACCCCTTGACACCCCCACCCCCTGCCCACTACCTTATTAATTTGCATAGCAGTCAATCTCAGCACCATCCCTTCTTTCTGACTCCAATGGAGGGGACAAGCTGGTGTTTCAGGAGTTTCTGGATTCCCTGAAGACTTGAGTGAGCTAAATAAAAACCAAAGAAGGAAATCCTTGCCTATAGGTCTCTTACTTTCTGGACCCCAGTTGTTGTCTATGTTCTGACATACACTGGTGAACCTACAAGTAGTCCTAGCACTGATTATTTAGAACCATAACTGCCTAAGGAAATCTGGGCACATTATTGCTAAGTCTAAGAGAAATTCTGGGACCACAGTCCTAAAGATTTAGCTATATTGAAACTAGCAAAAAACAGAATTAAATTCAGAATCAAAGTTGTAGTCGGTCCTTTTGTGGAGGTTTCTACTGGAATTTCACTTTTGGAAAAAATTTCTGCCATCTCTGTACACTGGATCAGGAATCTTTGTGTTTAATATTTCTCATTCATATGAGCCCCCTTTCTTGAGTGCTCAAATACTGGAAGTTGTCATGCTGATATTTAATCATGATAGATGAAAATAAGTATGTGTGTTGAAAGGCACAATGGATATGTAGGTTGTATTATTCACTGGAAAACTATTCTTTCCCCCAACCTTTCACTCTGGCATTGCCTCTAAGAAAAAACAAAACTAAACTAAACAAAAAACCCTGCTGCATCCATTTGAATTGAGTAGGTGTAAGTTTAGAACTTCAAGGTGGTAGATTTGTGACTTAGGCCTAGCCAATCAAATAGAGTGTTTTTGTGTTTATGGAATTGTGATATAGGTTCAGGGTTGCCAGTGGCCATCTAGGTGATACATGGAGAAAACCTGTCTGAAGCTGAAATGAAACAGATGCCCACAGAGCTTGGAGATGGAGATGAAGGTTTAAGACTTCCATTGAACCTTTCAACGCAGTCCTGCTTAGAGCATACTCTGCCTCTTATTAAATCCTTCATTTTGACTTAAGCTAATACAAGGGAAAGGGTAGATGTCCACAAAAGAGGAGTCAATTGAGAAAAGCCATGTTATACTTTGGGTACCTCACAACTTATATTTTTTACACAATAAACAAGGTCATTGGTCTCTTTATGGCCTATGCTATGGTCATTCATATACCACACATACATGGTAGTACAGTCCTGGAGATGAATGCATTCATTCATGGAAAACATACATGTGGAGCCAAGGGAGAAAGAAATATGGACCCCCAGGAACCAACAACATTCAAGGGTGGGTTCAGTCTGAAGAGCCAGGGAAGGAGACTGAGCAGCAGAAGTCAGAAGTGAGGCAGGAGAATCAGGAGAGAGCAGGTCTTCAGGGCTCAGAATGGAGAGCATTTGGAAAAAGAAAGAATTAGTCTATAATTGCCTAATTTACAAATGTTGCTAGACTTCTCAACTTACTTACAAGTCAGTTGAAAACATCACTTCTTAAAGACCTCAGGTGGGAAATGGCATAGCCATAGCCCTGGCTTTTTTTTTTTTTAAAGAATAATTTCCTGCTCAGTGATGGCAACAAAGCCAAGAGATTGTTAAATATCAGTCAGCAAGATATCTCATGCCATTCCAATTTTAGAATATTCTTTCCCTTCCCATTCAAATGTGACCAACCTTGTGGACTTTGTTCTACTTTTGGTCATTCTATATCTCTTTTTTTTTCTTGTACCCATACATATGTCCTCTCTGGACCACTAATACACCCAGTATATTAATTCAGGCACTCATCGCACACCAGGCACTATTCTAAGCATATTGCATATATAACATATACCGTATATGAATTTATTTGATCCTCCCTAAAACTCTATAACATAGATACTATTGCTTCCATTTACTATTACCCAAGGGCACTGAGATACTGACACATTAAGTAACTTTTCCAAGTTTATACAACTAGAAAGGGCCAGAGCTAGGATTTGAACCTGGCCTTTTGGCTTTATTATATCTTAATTATACATTCTGTTCTGTTTTATGCATGTGTGTGTGTGAGGGAGGGTGAATGTGTCTGTGTGTGTTTTGTTGTTGTTTTGGTGTGTTGCATAGTGACTTTTCAAATAGCTTGAAAGATCTTTGATGGCAATGCCAAGATCTTATACTTATTTGAATTCTTTTTTAAAATTCAATAAGAATAGTTAATGCTTATTAAACACTTAGTTGGTTCCTAGCCCTGTGCTCAGTATGTTTGTTTTATTTGTTTAGTAAGTTCTAATGATGTGGATGAGGTTATCATTTTTTATTTACAGATGGGGAATTTGAAGCTTGAGGAAGTTAAATAACTTGCTTAAGGTCACACAGCAAGTAGGTATACTGCTAGGATTGAACCTCACATGAACACTATATTCCTTTACTAGAGTTGCTTATATGAATGAGCACAGTAAGTGGAGGACTTATCAATTGACTGTAGTTATGCATGAGACTACAGGGGTGGAAACTCATTCTCTTAATGCAGTCCTGCTTGCTGGTTACATCCCATTTCTCATCTATTTTCCATCTGAGGGGGAACCTCTGAACTAGGCTACCATCGAGTGTTAGACTCAAAACTATATTGGAAGCTCAATTATCTAAACAAATCAGACCTCAAAAGTGTTCAGGCATGTGGTAAGTTTGACTAATACAATTTAAAGATATAAAAATAAAAAAGGAGGAACAATGAGAAAAATTTTCAATTTCAGTATGTCAGGGCGTAAAAGGTAAAGGAAATTGGCTTTAGGGAGTCATTTGAATAATGGCACAGTTCAAATAAAGGATGTTCAGATTACTGAGTTTGCACTGTACTTAATCTACCGTAGAGAGAGCTGTCCTCTAGAGCATTTGCTTCAGTACGAGGCACCCTCTCAAAATTCAGTTCAACCATACTCCTCTCTCCAGCTAAATATATCTCACTTCAGCCCTTGGAAAGTCCTGGATATTTTTAATCACTTTTCAGATGAGAAAATCCATCAGGTTACTATTACTTTTTGTAACATGTTAATTTTTATGATAACCAAAAATAAAATCCTTTCCACCTTGTCCCTTTATTTCACCAGAAGCCCTAGATATAGTAACAGCAAGGATAATTAAAATTTTCCTTCAAGTCCCCTCTCAAAGCTTTTGTATCCCAGTGGATGATTTATCTGGAGTTCATTCCAGACACTTGGCATGACCCAGATCTATCAAGGGGTGATAAAAGAGAGTGGCGGCCCTGGCTGGTTGGCTCAGTAGTACAGCATCATCCTAGCTTGTGGATGTTGTAGGTTTGATTTCTGGTCAGAGCACACAGGAGAAGTGCCCATCTGCTTCTCCACCCCTCCCCTTCTCGATTCTCTCTCTCTCTCTCTCTCTCTCTCTCATCTCCTCCTGCAGCGATGGCTCAATTGGAGCAACATGGCCCTGGGCACTGAGGATGGCTCCATGGTCTCTGCCTTAAGTGCTAAGAAGAACTCGGTAACTGAGTATCACCATCTATTGGGCTTGTTGGGTGGATCCCAGTCAGGGTACACAGAGGAGTCTGTCTCTGCCTCCCCTTCTCTCACTGAATAAAAAAAAGAGGGTAGAGAAAGAGGTGCCCTGGATTTCCTGATAAAAACCCAGGGTTGGAGTGATCCTGCCATGTGTTGCCCATTTCCAGGGCATGGCATATAGCACACTTAGGGCAACAGAAGAGAGAATTTGATCAGTTCTTAGTTGGGAGGACTCTTCTACCATAAAGTTATTTCTCAGGATGAAGTATTAGATTGTGTTGTGAAAACTCTAGCTGTAGGATCTGGATAGTATCTGCTTGCCATTCAAAGGAAATGGAATGACTGAAGCTTAGGAGAAGAACAGCCCCTAGAATATAGAAAGGAAGATAAAGGAAAAATTCTGTAATCAAGGTTAGCCTAAGAGCCACAGGATGGCTGGTGGGTCAGGAGGTTCCAAAGAAAAGAGGACTGTTCTTTCTGTCTGCAACATTTGCTACATGGGTTTCCTGGACAACTTAGATGATAGAAGCTACTTACACACACTGAGAAGCAGCAGGGGTCAGTTGAAGACAAGCGACCATTTTCATTCTCCCACCTCTACCCTGCTTCTGGTAGACCCTGTGGCTTAGAAGACATGACATAGCAAAGGGAAGGGGAGGGAAGGGAAGGGAATGGAGGGTAAGGGAGGGGAGAAAGGAAAGGAAAAGAAAATATTGACCTTGGAGTTTTTCTCAACAAAGATAGAATACATTATCTACTTCCCCTCCCATTTAGAGAGATTGTTCAAAATTTGTTTTAAGGTATTCAAGCTCCCTAAAAAAAATGTAATTCCAAAGCTTCTCCTGATTCTTTCTGTGACTAAAGGTGGAATTTTGAGCAGAGATTGCTCTTTCATTTAGGAAAGCATATGAACAGTTCTCTTACTTGTATTGGACTATGCACAACAAATGAATAGGAATGGGATAATTCTTGCTGAAGAGCACAAGAGAAATGAGGTAGGCTTTCTGGTCTTCAAGAAGTGTGAGGAGATGAATGAGAAATGTAAGCAGCCTACCCTTTGTAATGTGTCAGCTGGATGGTGCCTAGGAGAAATGGCCAGCCGTGGGAAAATAGTTGATTAACTTCGGGAATAGTGATGTGTGTTATTTTCCCTAGTGCCATGAAATTCATTCCCTTTGTTACTCCTACCTATTATTGAAAATTTTTTTCTTACAATGGCTGTGCTAGTGACACTGGGGGAGTTAGTGGCTGTGGAGTGTTCACTATTGGGATGAGACAGAGAAGGGAAGTGAATTGTGGCTTTTACATAGCATCCCTGCTTCGAAGTAGCAAGTTGCCAGCAACATTACTTGGAGGGAAAGCAGAAATCCTGCATTTTCAGGAGATGCCAAGCAGTCCAATTCTCTGAAACTCAAGGCAACCTGGCAGGGACCATTGAGAGGCAGTGAGGACAGAGCAGCAAGTCCTGTGTGAACTGACTCCATGAGGAGATGCATGATGAACTCCCCTTTCTCTAAATCTAAAGGCAGATGGAATGATGGAATGGAGGAGCAGTAGGCTAGATACTGTTAATATGTAGCTTCGGACAAACCAGATGGCAGATAATTGAGTTATAATTCATTCAATAAGTGTTTATTGAGCACCTGTTACATGGAAGGCACTGTGCCAGGTGCTAAGGATATAAAATCCAATTACACAGACAGTATCCTCAAGAAGTGTACATCTAGAGAAGAAGACATGCACGCGGATTGACAATTCTCCGGCAGTGAGATGAACAGGATGATGACTGTAGCCCTGATAACAGCTATTACTCACCTGGTATTTACTCTGTGTTTGGCATTTGAGCAAAATACCTTTCATGTTCTACAACATTTACCCTTCCCAACAACTCATTGTGGAACTCTTTTGTAGTAGCCCCATCTTATGGACAAAAAAGTTGATGCTTAGAGAATCTAACCTGTTTTGGTCCAACTTCATAATGCATATATATATATGCATTATAAATATATATGCATATATTTCCTAAGTAAGGTTTGAAATGTCATGGTCTAATACTAAACCTTGTCCTTGTTGGACCTTTGGTCCAACTTCATAATGCATATATATATATATATATATATATATATATATATATATATTTCCTAAGTAAGGTTTGAAATGTCATGGTCTAATACTAAACCTTGTCCTCTTCACAGAGCATTATGGGAGCCTGGGGAAGGGGCAGTCATGAAGACTTTGAAGCAAGAGAAGAGCTAATATTTGATTTGATATTATGAGTAATAGCTTCATAAAGATGTTGGGGGTGGAAATGGGGGAAGGATGTACATGTAAATTGCAAACAGAGAAAGTGACGTGTTCTACTTCATGCAGATGTGAAAAGCCATGCTACACTGACAGTGCTTGAGTTTGCTGAGAATATAAGGGTGAAGGTGGATGTGGGGTGGGAAGGGAAGGGGACCCATGGGACATGAGCCTAGAGAGGTAAGTAGGTTCTAATCATGGAGGGTGTGAAGTACCAAGTCAAAGAATTTAAAATATAAAAACATGAAATCTGTGGAAGTGTCTTCAGGAGTAGGATGACCTAACCAGATAGTGATGGCAGAGGTCACTCTGGAAGTACTGAGAGCAATGAGTGGGGAGGGAGGGAAGAGTGAGGGGGTCTAGTTAGGAAGGTGATGCTCCTATGGATTTGACTCATCTGCAACAAGACTGAAATGAAAGAAATGAGACCGAACAACATTTAAGAGAAAGTGAGAAAATAAACCTAAAAACCAGTTGTTATCGAAAGTGATTCACAGAGAGTCCGTCCCACAGTCCATGTGTGCCTCCATGTCCTTCCTTCACCTCTCCCACAGCCAGACCTGCAAAGTCTTACGGAATTATAAAGTTGGAAATTATCCTTTAAGCACCCCTTGGGACCTGGCTTACCCCTTAGCACATCTCCTCATTGTGCCAACAGACCGAGTCGTAAGGCCCGAGGAAGAAAAGGAGCCCAGGCAGCTGCAGTGCAGAGGTTACAAGCTCACACTCTAGGCTGAACCTCTTGCATTCAAATCCCATCCCTGTGGCTCAATATCTCTGTGCTCCTGACAGTGTTTTAAATCTCCCGTGCTTCAGTCATCTTATCTATAGAATAAGGTTTTTAATAATAAATTAATAGTAATAATATTACCCAGTTATTAAAATGGGTGAGAGTTTTATAAAAATAAAAAATACAAAGCACATAGGCTACTGCTCAGTGGATGGAAAAAGTTAGCAATTATTTTCCAGATAACCACAGGCCTGATTTCTGGGGGTTGTCCTTTTCTGCCAAGCAGGAAAGTGACTGTCTGAGTCTGAAGCCAAGGCCTTTTGGCTTGAGAAAACATTTTCCAAGGGTTCTTTCAGGCTCTCCAGCTTTCTTGTGAAGGCCCCTACACTCCCTTCCTGTAGAAGAAGAACAGGAAGCAGCCCCTTGGCCCCAGTGTGCTCGCTGTTCAGGATGACTCTCACCAACGATGAATCCCAGGCCCCTGGACCAACTTCACAGACCCTCCTTTTCCCAAGAAGCTTCACAGTCAGGCTAAATACAAGCAAATTCTGAATAATAATACAACATAATTGAACGACAAGATAACTTGGACTTGTTATCTTTGAATATATGTATCCTGATTTATTGATGTCACCCCATTAAAAAAATAAAATTATTAAAAAAAAAAAAAAAGAAGAAGAAGACAAATGAAACCTTGTCTTCTAGATATGTCTTGGGCAATGAAGAATTGTTTGGGCCATGAAATTTCCTGCTGCTCTCCTTTGGATAATAAACAACATCAAAAGGGCATCTGATTTGAAGCATCTCTCCTATTTTGTGACCTCCTAATATACTTGACAGCTCAGGGTTTGCCTTCATCCATTTTCCAAGAAGTCCTGGACTGAGTGGGTCTAATAAAGAGATGAGTTTGAAACCTTGGAGGGGCAATTTCGAGGACTTATACAGTCACAGAGTCTCTGAGGCAGGCATACAATCCAGACCCCTAAAATGGAAATTCCTCGGTAGAATTAAAACTATCCAGATACACTTGGAGTCCACAGGGCCTACTTTTCCTCAGCACCAGTTACCAGTCTTCTCAGGGTATGTCCAATTCGAAGCTCTGGCTGGGACATCCTAACCCTTGAAGGTCCAGGCCTAAGCCTAACCACCTTCAACTCAATCATATATCCTTGAGATCACCAACACGACCGTGGGTCATTATTTCACTAGAAGATTTTGACAGGGAAAACTCAGCTCTGTACCTACTTCCCCAAGAAAGAGATTCTACTAATGACATTATTTGTCATTTATAAATAGTCAATGAAGCTAGAACTGACAAAAAGTAAGGGTTGGAGTCACTACTTCACAGAAGCCCACTCACCTGAGACGGTAAGTAGCACTCCACAGCTAGGAGCTGCTGAGTCAGAATTAGAAGCTGAGCCCACAACAGATGTGGTGAACATGTAGTTGAAAGGCTATCGTTTCCATTAGCTCTATTTCTACATTATCGGTCTATACTTTAGGCAGCAGAACCAGAGGGAAGAAACACGACACAGGCTGGCAGAGGAAGCCCCTATTTGAGAAATCTTCTTTTCCCAAAACTTTAACATCAATGTATAACACCTGGAGCTAAGTCAAACTTGAACGAGCAGCAGACAGATGTCTGTTTTCAGCAGTGTTTAAGTTCCAGAAGACCAAGGGAACACTCGTTCTACCAAAATGACTCTATGATCCAGCAAGAGAGACCTGTATCCCTTTGTATCCAGCAAGAGAGACCTGCATGCCTTCTTCAGTCTATTCACATTTTAGTGTGTTCTTCCAGATCTTTGTGTGTCTAAATGTTATCAATCACCTTTAATACCTGCTTCCAGAACATGAATTAGCCCAGAGACCCCATGAAGGTCACTGCTTCTCATTTCAGTGATACCATCACCACTCTGGAAGTATTCCCTTCCTCAGTCACAGTCCCATTCAGGAGGGAAGAGACAGCTCATTATGCCTGGCATTGGCTGTTCTATCCTTTTCACTGCCACCACTCTGCTTACAGACAAATCCCTTCATCTCTAAGACTCCCCATCACCTAACTTCGAACGATAGTCCTTGTCATAGTTCGACTAAAAAGTACTTTCAAATTCTTCCCAATCATATCCACCTCTGTACTGCCTGTCTGGCATAGGAGGAAAGCATATCAACAAACCAGAACTTCCACTTCTGACTACTCCACAGCCAGAACTCACCCATCCATGTGATCACTGTGGGCCTAATATACAGATTGCTATAACATAGTCAGAGCACTCTGCTTCATAGCTATCCCTCCATCTTCACTCTTCCTCTGAAATTCCAAGTCCACTGCCATCTTAGACAGTATACTATAGTTAGAGAAGCCATAAGCTTCTCAAGAAGACCTCTATGATAGTCTTCAATGTGAAAGAAAAGAGCATAAACATATGACAACCAGCCCGAGATACTGGGAAATGGCATCCAAGGAAGTACATGTGTACACATGGTCAGCCTCTACTGAGCACCAGAGCATGGACCAACAAACAAGCAAGCAAACTCAAAGAGCAAATTTTACTCATAGCTGCCAGTCTGCAGCCTCAAATTTAACTTACATGTCTCATTTTACAAATTAGTGTTAAAAGCTAAGAAAACTTTTCTAAAATAGTCCAAACAATAATTAGCACCTTAACTTCTTTTTTCAGCTTTCTTAAGGTATAATCGACAAATAAAAGTTGTATATGTTTAAAGTAGACAATGTGTCTGACATACAAATACATTGTGAAATAATTACTACAATCGAGCCAATGAACATATCATCACCTCGCAGAGTCATCATCTTTTTTTTTTTTAAGTGAGAACAGTTAACATCTATTATCTCAGCAAATTTCAATACAGCAGAATTAACTAAAGTCACAAAGCTGTGCATTAGCTCTCCAGAACTCATTCATCCTGCCCAATGGAAACTTGTACCCTTGGCATCATCTCCCCAACTTCCCTGCCCCCACTCCTGGTAACCACCATTCTACTCCCTGCTTCTATGAGTTCAGATTTTTATATTTCACAGGCAGTATTTGTCTTTTCTGTCAGGATTATTCTATTTAGCATAATGTTCTCTAAGTTATCCATATTATTACAAATGACAGAATTTCCTTATTTTATAAGGGTAAATAATATTTCATTGTGTGTGTGCTTTATCTATTCATCTGTTGTTGAATATGTAGGTTGTTTTCATACCTTGGCTATTGTAAACAATGATACAATAAACATAGAAATGCAGATAGCTCTTCAAGATACTGATTTTATTTTTGTGTGTGTATATATATATATATCCAGGAGTAGGAAGCATAGTGATTATTAAAGTAATTTCAAAGCAGTATATGAAAAATCCATAGATGTTACAATTTGAAATGACTATAGCATATTATTAATATTATTATTGTTGTTAATATTTTAACAAATATTCACAGACACTCAGGTTCTGGTAAAAAAGGACATCACCCTTCAACATCAGAAATTCAATTATCTAACTGGAGAAAAGACATGACATCAAACTCTCCACAATCCACTGTGATAGGCATTTAATAAAAAAACAGATGAAGCTGTGAAAACCTCTGCACTCACACAGAGGAATCAGAGGGAGAATCCCATGCAAGTAGATGGTCACTAAATAGTTAAGGACATTTAAGGAAGAGAGAATGGCAGAAACAAAGATTTGGTGGCCGGAAAGAGGAAGGTATATATTAGTTAGGGTATAAAACTAAGCTGTTATAATAAAGAGACTGAAATACTAGAGTGACTCAAACAAGATAGCAGTGTATTTATTACTCTGTCCAGATGTAGGCGGGCTGTCCAGAGCCAGTAGACAGCTCTGCTCCATGAGGTCAGCAGGGTTTCAGATTCCTTCTCTCTTTGTTTGCTATTTGCCAGCAAGCACCAGCACTAGTGCTATGTTTCGGCCTCTGGGAAAGGGGAAAGAGATATGAAACATAGGAATTTCCTCTTCACATGACATAACCTAGAAGCTGTGCGTATCACATCCCATTTGCTAAACTTAGCATCAAGTTTCAAGGAAGATGTATTTCTAACGGGGCCCACACAGCCCCCTAAAATTCAAAGGATTTTGTTATGAAAGGAAGAAGGGAAGCATGTCTAGTAAGGGACAGTTATTAGCATCAGCAGCAGTGTTTGAGGCATCCTGTGTAACTCTTGACTAAGATATGGACGAGTACCAGGAAATGAAGTTTTCCAGAATGTCAGGTCTTAGATAAGGAAAGTATAGTCTGTAATCCAAGCAGAGAGAATGGAGTATATAAAAAAAGATATTTACAACTTAAAAATGAACACAAAAACCCATTGGAATTATTGTTAGGTCAGTATTGTATAAACTTCAGATGCAATAAATTCATGGCATCTAAGAAATCTTCACATTGGGTACTAAGCCAGGGTGATGCTTTAAATACACTTGGCAAAGAGAGATTGCCAGCTCTCTGCTCTTTTATTATATTCCATCAAAGTAAGTGGTCACAAAAGTGGTCAGATTAGAATGGTTTATGTGAATTCCTGTGCAGTAAAGGGAAGCTCCATTTCTGTCAAAAAGAAACGAGGAATGCCGTATGTGACATGTTTCATGATGTGTACTGGTCATGAATAGAAATCAAGACATCTTATTAATTATAGACAGTAATTCTGTATTTTGCTTTAATCATCAATTGGGGCAAGTTGGGCTGGGATAACTACCAGTACATTACATAGTTGAAGGAGAGAAGGCCAAACACAGGAGGGGTCGGTAAGGAGAATGCGATGTGAAATGTACAATGGGTGCTTTGTGTAAGGTCACTTTCAGTTTTTCTGCAGCAAACATAGATCTTAAACTTCCTCATTAAGTTTTAAGCTAATTATTTAAACCTAAAAATCCAACTCCTTTGAAAGGACCACAATTACCATCTACAAGGTAAATCATCACTTCAGAGGTCTTTAGATTTCTCTTTTGACAAAAGAATCATCTCTGGAGTTTCTCTAGTAATGAGATGGTACATCCTTGTAAGGGAGACTGCAGCTAAGAAAATTTGATTGATGCCGACAGTGATCACTGTGTGGTGCATCTCCATAGTTCAAGTAACAGCCCTCTTGATGGCCAAAGACATTCTCTGGACATGGAGCTGCTCAGGAAGGATGTGTAAACTTTCCTACCCCCCTCTTCTTCCTGTTAAGTTAGAACCTACTGAAACATTAGCTAGCAGGTGACAATAGGGAAATGCTAGCGACAGATTTTTAGCTTCCTCTCCACAAGACCAGCTGCTCCATGGTGACCCCTCTTTGGCAAGCTACACTGGCAGCTGGTTAAATGTGTTGCTCTTGGCAAGTACCCGCCAGCTGTTCCCACCTGTGGTCACATGCAGGATCTGTCAATTATGCTTATTAGATCTGTAAATCTGAGGGATAATCCAACCTGTTACAAACAGCCTCGTGCATGGTGAATGGGTACCAAATTTAGTGAATCCCTTTTGAGTGAGTGATGATTTTTCATTCTCTTCCTCTTATACCCACACAAGCACATAGCGCTTGATTAAAAAGTCATCCTGCTGTAGAATAACAAATTCATAAGACATCAGAGCTCTATCTACTACCAAGGATGTGCCCCTGTTTAAATCCATTAATTCAAGAACCCATTACTTTCACTCACTCACATCTTACCTTCTGCTTCTGCATGGCAGTTTAAGCCATGTAATTTGCCATCTGAAAGAGTTACGTAAGGCACAGATCATGAACTACTTTTAGAATTCAGCCTATTAATTAGCCTCTCACATCACAAGATCATAAAAATTAGAAGTTCAGAGGTTCTGCAGCATGAGGTCATTTTTTTGCCCATCTTCCTCTTTTCTGCCTTCTGCCCAAATGGGATTATTTCCTATTGTATTTACTAGTTCTTTGTCCACTTAAGCAGGAAATAGATTAAATATGGCGCTTTGTCAGTGGTCCATCTAGTATTATCACAAAAGGTCCCAAAGTAATTGACACTTCCTCCCTTGAACCTGAGTGATGAATCCTCACTCAGTGGCCTTTCTGCTATAAATACAGGACTTGTCCCAGCTGACATGCTTGTATTATTGGACAGACTTTAATCTCAGCATTATACAGACCCACATTTTTCCTCCGCCAAACACTATTTGCAGTTCTGTCCCAGATGTAACAACCTAATCAAAACAGAATTTCATAGAGCACTACACAGAGGATTGCTTTCTAGGGGACTGTGCAACAGGTATCTGTATGTTTACTGCCTTCTTTTATGAAACTTGATACAATGCAATTGGCAGATTGCACATTGAATACTGGGACCCAACTCGCAAGAAATGAATTGTAAATAATGAGGTTTAGTGGCAGCCAAAAACATTTTCAAATACTCATAATGCCTGCACTCTCAACTATAATATCATTGATGTCGAATAAACACAGCACATTTCTACCTTTTCTTCATTGTCTTTCTCTGGGACCCATATTATCAGCTGAATTGCATCTTTGACAATAACTGTTGCTATGTTTAGAGTGAGAAACAGAAACCTTTCTATGACAACTGAAACAGGAAAGTTTTTCAGAGTACCCTGCCATAGATACGGTCAAAGGACAAAAGAATCAATTAGAAATAGGGATGATCCCTTCACGATTGCAACAAAAAAAATAAAATACTTAGGAATAAACATAACAAAGAATGTAAAGGACTTATATAATGAAAACTATAAACCATTGTTAAGGGAAATCGAAAAAGATATAATGAGATGGAAGAATATACCTTGTTCTTGGCTAGGAAGAATAAATATAATCAAGATGGCTATATTACCCAAAGCAATATACAAATTTAATGCAATTCCCATCAAACTTCCAATGACATTTTTTAAAGAAATAGAGCAAAAAATCATCAGATTTATATGGAACTATAAAAAACCCCGAATAGCCAAAGCAATCCTAAAGAAAAAGAATGAAGCTGGGGGCATTTCAATACCTGACTTCAAACTCTATTATAGGGCCACGACAATCAAAACAGCATGGTATTGGCAGAAAAATAGACACTCAGACCAATGGAACAGAATAGAAAGTCCAGAAATAAAACCACATATATATAGTCAAATAATTTTTGATAAAGGGGCCAACAACACACAATGGAGAAAAGAAAGCCTCTTCAATAAATGGTGCTGGGAAAACTGGAAAGCCACATGCAAAAGAATGAAACTGGACTACAGTCTCTCCCCCTGTACAAAAATTAACTCAAAATGGATCAAAGATCTAAACATAAGACCTGAAACAATTAAGTACATAGAAGAAGACATAGGTACTCAACTCAGGGACCTGGGTTTTAAAGAGCATTTTATGAATTTGACTCCAATGGCAAGAGAAGTGAAGGCAAAAATTAATGAATGGGACTACATCAGACTAAGAAGTTTTTGCTCAGCAAGAGAAACTGATAACAAAATAAACAGAAAGCCAACTAAATGGGAAATGATTTTTTCAAACGACAGCTCAGATAAGGGCCTAATATCCAAAATATACAAAGAACTCATAAAACTCAACAACAAACAAACAAACAATCCAATAAAAAAATGGGAAGAGGACATGAATAGACACTTCTCCCAGGAAGAGATACAAATGGCCAACAGATATATGAAAAGATGCTCATCTTCTTTAGCTATTAGAGAAATGCAAATCAAAACGGCAATGAGATACCACCTCACACCTGTTCGATTAGCTGTTATTAGCAAGTCAGGTAACAGCAAATGTTGGAGAGGCTGTGGAGAAAAAGGAACCCTCATACACTGTTGGTGGGAATGTAAAGTAGTACAACCATTATGGAAGAAAGTATGGTGGTTCCTCAAAAAACTGAAAATAGAACTACCTTATGACCCAGCAATCCCTCTACTGGGTATATATCCCAAAAACTCAGAAACATTGATACGTAAAGACACATGCAGCCCCATGTTTATTGCAGCATTGTTCACAGTGGCCAGGACATGGAAACAACCAAAAAGCCCATCAATAGATGACTGGATAAAGAAGATGTGGCACATATACACTATGGAATACTACTCAGCCATAAGAAATGATGACATCGGAACATTTACAGCAAAATGGTGGGATCTTGATAACATGATACGAAGCGAAATAAGTAAATCAGAAAAAAACAGGAACTGTATTATTCCATACGTAGGTGGGACATAATAGTGAAACTAAGAGACATTTATAAGAGTGTGGTGGTTACGGGGGGGAGGGGGGAATGGGAGAGGGATAGGGGGTGGGGAGGGGCACAAAGAAAACAAGATAGAAGGTGACAGAGGACAATCTGACTTTGGGTGGTGGGTATGCAACATAATTGAACGACAAGATAACCTGGACTTGTTATCTTTGAATATATGTATCCTGATTTATTGATGTCACCCCATTAAAAAAATAAAATTATATAAAAAAAAAAAAAAAAAAAAAAAAAAAAAAAAAAAAAAGAAATAGGGATGATTTGAGCTGAAAGAGGTTTTGGAAACCACCTACTTAGAAAGTACACATTTGGAACACACTTTATAATTAGAAAAACAATGTTGCCTGAAAGTTACATAACATACCACTACCAATATGAATACACATAAGTATCTGGACTCCTCTGAGCCTTATTATCTTCATTTGTCAAACAAGGGTTTAGAAGACCTACCTTCAATCCCTACTTTTTAGATTCTTTTTTTAAAAAGTAAGTTATATAACTAAGAGCACTTTTTAAATAATAAAAACTAAATAAATGTAAGATGTTATTAAAATTCTTACCAGGATCTGCATCTAATCCAACTTCATAGTATATCTAAATGTGGAAACTGAGGCTCAAAGTTTCTATAAAATTTATGCAAGGCACCAGATGGTACACACTAAAGCTAAGCCAGTAACCAAAGTCTGTCGTTGCCCACTGGATACACTTCTTCTTACATAACTCAGAAGAATCACAAAATTCAAATTTGCCTGAAGACAGGTGCAAAGCAAAAGTGTAATTTACTCTTCCAAGAAAAAATCCAACCTTGCTCACATATCCTGCTGCCTCCACCATTTTAGTATGCTTATAATATATTGTCATTGCAAACTGGGATATAATAATTAGTTAATTGAATCTTTGTAGCAGATGGCGGAAGTTTATGAATCAAATCAATTAATGAATAAATAAAATTAAACTGTTGCTCTCATTAGCATCCCTAAAAAATATGTAAATAGCATACATTTATTTTCATAGTTCACAGATGGAGACTTCGAGGCCCACAGAGGTTCTATTTGCTCTTGGGCAGGTGAGTAATAGACAGATACTCAGTCTATGAAGAAGTTTCACTGGTCTATTATGAGGTCTTTATTTTTTGTTTTCTTTCTTATACAGAACCAAACTTAGCTGAGGCTGTTCACAGTCTTTTCTTTCTTATCTACCATTTCTAATCCAATCTGGCCCTTGGGTAGGACAACTATCAATAGTTGCCCAAGTTGTTAGCAGCCTAGATATCAGTCAAGCCTCGGTCCTTTTCCTTCTGAAAGATCTCACACCCAGAGGGCCAGAGACAAAAAGAAACTGGAGGCCTTGGAACAAGTGGCTGAGAGGCGATGATGGAATCTTCCAACATGTGAATCATTGGTAATCTGGTAGAGTTTCTATGTAGAAAAAAAAAGAAGATAATTGAGTTGTTCATGGCTTGGCATTTCTAACAATCCTTCTATCTGGAGGGGCTTTGCTTCTGTCCAAGAGTAGCCCTAGAAACATCCCCATAGCCCACCTTAGCCCCAAAACTGCCACCGCCCAACACACACACACAGGCACATGCACAATCCTTAGGCTACCTTGGTGGTAGCAATATAGCATGAGAACTTCCAAAACTCTTTGTGGAGGCAGGCTTATGCTATGCAGCATTTCATTGATGGTTAACACCACATTAAAATGTCATTTCAGGCAATTAATATTTTATTTATAAACACTTATAAATATTTATTATAAATAACTATTTAAATAGCAGCTCATGAGAAAAAAAATCTATTATGTTTGTATTAAAACATCTTCAGATACTTAATTATAAGAATATTTAGACAAGCCATTAAAACATTCAATGCCAACTTTTATGAGAAGTCTGGGAAAAACCCAGTTAGACTTCCCCATTTAGCTGAAGGGGCAAATTTGATGGGATGCCACCAAAACAAGGGGAAAAAATCCACCCCAGTTCCCCCTTCTAGTAGTCAGACGGTGTCTGACTTTATGCCAAGGAAGCCAAAAGGTATCTTTTCTTTTAAGAAAAATCTTTTCTTAAAAATTGTTAAAAAAGATGGACTCTTCCTGAACAAATGTCCCAGACATACTTGGAACCAAAATATGTGTTTAAATGTAACTGATTAAGCAGCTTCAGTTCTTGCAGCTATTTTAATCACTTCCCAAACATGCAATTGGCAGTCCTGTATTTCAACCGGAAAGAAAAATGGTTATTGTCTACATTGATCTGTTGTAGAGTATATCACCTTACCCTACTCAGTTCTGAAAATATAATTAAAACATTCTATTCTGATGCTGATGGTCCACCAAAGTATAAGAATCTAGATATATACAATTTCCTTTTTTTATGACTGTTCAGTTTAGGGTGGAAAGAAAGTAAACGAGACTGAATTGCCTTAACTGGCTCTAACTGATTTATTTTTGTTGATGTGTATTGCAGTTTCCCATCACTTATTTTTGCCTCAATTATTACACTATTTGATTGACTTGACTTAACTTTCTCCATGTATTTGCATTGTAGCTATTGCACGAACACCCTATAACAGTGGTCCCCAACCCCCGGGCCGCGGACCGGTACCGGTCCATGGGCCATTTTGTGCTGGTCCACAGAGAAAGAATAAATAACTTACATTATTTCCGTTTTATTTATATTTAAGTCTGAACGATGTTTTATTTTTTAAAAATGACCAGATTCCCTTTGTTACATCCGTCTAAGACTCACTCTTGATGCTTGTCTCGGTCACGTGATACATTTATCCGTCCCACCCTAAAGGCCGGTCTGTGAAAATATTTTCTGACATTAAACCTGTCTGTGGCCCAAAAAAGGTTGGGGACCACTGCCCTATAAGATTTGCATACATTTGGCGCTTTAAAAGTACAATGACAGATTTGATGGAAAGGTTGTAGTTCCTGCATGTATTTCAAAAATTGCTCTTTGGAACATTCTGTTATTGTCACAACATGTCTCTCAGTTATGCTTACTTTAATTGTTTTTGGCTTTGGTGTAAGACAAGTTCACTCTAATACATTATCAAGTGGTTTGAAATAGCAACATGATCCATAGGGTCATCTTGTGAATTTTAAGATCATCCAACCCCTTTAAATGTTTTTAATGCTCTGAAATGTATTTTTCGAGACTGGTATTATTATTTGCAGTGTAGTATATTGTATAACATAAGAATATGGAATGGATATTTGTGTAATCAAGTAAAGATAAAGACTAGAAATGAGAAATTTGGAAAGACATGCTGGGTGGTGATATCTGATGGGCACAGCTTTGAAATAAAATCCTAATAACCTGAGGAAATCATTTTAAAGACTTTCAGAGAGACTCAGACATACTAGAACAGTTAGTTCTTTGCCTGGTTTTCTTCCCCCCAGAGCCACAGTAAACAATCTTGAGTGCACTTACAGTGTTGACAACATTGGTTTGAAATATCTGCCATAAGGTCATATGCCACACTGACTTGTCCACTGGAAGTGAACGATCTGATATTATTAAAAAGCACAACTTCAACATGCCTAATTCCAATTAACCATTTCTAATCTGGTTGCAATACAAATTTAAATCACTGGCCAAGTTTTCTTTCTTATACAAGCAAAATCACCAGACAATACTGTTTTGTTTTACTCCAACATAAACTGCTATAAGTCCCAAAGCAATGAGCCTGATCAACTTATTCCAAAAACATCTAGCCATCATTTTGTGAATATTGTGATGTTTTGTTTATTTGTGCATGTGTGTAAGGGGGTGGTTCTATTCTTTTATTCCAGAAGCAGTGGCTATTTTTGGAATTCAACATTTTATTTTCCCTTTATTTTCCCTTTAATCACACCCAGAATGCAATGCTTGCAGACTGTACCAATGTGTCACCTATCCTCTATTTATTACATCGTATGCTTTAAATATCACCTCTGACAAACAAAAGAAAAGCAAATGTCCCTAAATTTCCTGAAGGGCTGAAACATCAAGCCCGGATTATTATTGTTTATGTCTCAGCTTTAGCAGCTCCAGTGTCTCCATGGTCTGCTGTGTGCCGGGCTGGCAATGATGGATGGCCATTACGGCAGCTTATTGGAAATGGCTTGATTTATAACCTGTTCTCCTGCCTCAGTCTAATGGCTTCATTTCTTTCCTTCAGTGCGTGATGCCACAGCCAAGGTCATTGCGCCAATGGCCTTTTGTTGTTAGTCTGCTGATGACCAGTGTGCCCAGGAGTCAGCATGGGGAGGGGGGACGGCGGGTAGGAAACGGGGTGGGGGAGGGGAACAAGAGGGTGGGGAAGCTCCAACCTTTACATTTTAATTTTTTTTTTCATCTCAGCCCCTGATAACTGCAGTAGAACAGTAGATTAAATGCTGTCTTCTATTTGCTTCCCATGCTTGCCAGACAAGGAGCTGCTTTATGATCCTCAGTGGGGAAGTCTATTACTCACCTCTACTTTAAATGACCAACATCAAATATATACAGCTCCCATTAAAGCTGAGATCAATAAAAATGCCATTAAGATAGTAAAAGTTGCTGATATTAGTGAAGCCCCCAAACAAAATATTTGATTTTCTTTCAGGTTGTTAGTGAGATGGAATATGAACATATACGTGAAAGGAGAACTGGCCATGCCTATGGTCAATAATTTATCTCAGAGATTCATTCAGCCTCTCACCCAATATTTCCCTCCTGTCTATTGATTCCTCATCATTATTTGTCATAAGCTGTCCTAACTCAAGGAGAAAATATGCCCTGCTGGTCCAAGGGGAGTCATACCTGGAGAAATAGAAAGGAATTTCATTAAAAGCAAGAAAGAACTGCTGTGGCTTTGAGAAACTCCGACAGCAAGTTGCCGAGACTTTTGTTAGAGTCCTAAAGCAAGTTGTCAGAAACTCAGCAGCACTGCACATGCACATGCACATCGTGAAACCTGAACGGAGTTCTTTCTGATTGCGGTTCAAGGAAAATTAAAGGCCTTCCCTGTATATGATTGTAGCTTCCAAAAATCATGCATGTATGTATACACACACACGTGCACACACAGGCACACATCTAAAAAAATATATGTAAGTGTGTGAGTGTGTTGATGTTTTTCCTTTCATAATTTTTTCTTTCATTAGAATGTTCCAAGTTGCTTTTCCCAACTGGGTTCTTATGGGTACAAGAGGAAATATATAGTACATAAGATTATTATATAAATATATAACAAGAGGAAATATATAGTACATAAGATTAATATATAAATATAGAACAAGAGGAAATATATAGTATGTAAGATTATTATATAAATATATAACAAGAGGAAATACATAGTACATAAGATTATGCCATTGTCATTCAGTCAAACTGAAACCCCGAAGTTAAAAAAATGGAAATACGGTTAATTTTTTTAAAACTATGACTATTTGCCTAAAGGCAATTTCTTATAAGTGAACTATATTTTAGTTTTTGAGATATATGTTTGTGATGTAGCACTTAATGGTAATAATTAAAATTGGTTTGAACAATGGCTGGAAAGCTTGTTTTATGTACCTCTATAAGTCAATGATAGATAATTTTTTTAAGTTAAGTATACTTGCAGTTGGCTAATTCCCCCAACAAATAATCTTACTTAAGTTTTTTTTTTAAACCTTTAATCAGTTTACTGTAGGACTTAATTTCATAGCATTTTAAAACTGAAAGGGACCTATAGGATTACCTAGTCCCGTTCCTTTATTTAGTAATAACAAACATGTTACTGTTACAGCTAATAATTAATGTTAATCTATAGCCTACTCTGTGCCAAGCATTGCACTAGTCAACTTACACCCTCATCACACCTTTATGAATTGAGAAATATTATCGTGTTACAGAAGGATAAAGAGGTTATGTAACCTGCCCAAGATCATACAGCTCATAGTGGTAGAGTTAAGATTCAGACCCGACTCTGCTAGGTTTTACAATTAAGCATAAATAGAATATTTTAAATCAATTAGAAGAGCATGACCACTCTCCTAAATTTAATAGGATGCCCTAAATTGGAGAATATCAACTTTGGAAATATTAGAGGTAATTTTGATAGTATTTTTATTGAGAGATTCAGTAAAGAGTATTTTTCTCTAGATTATCTTTAAAAATGAAAAACAGAGAATCACATATTGTCAGGTATAGCAATATCATCCTTTTATGTTCTTATAATAGAAGAAAGCTATCAGTATCCATATTCATAATGTCAGAGCCCACAGTATGCCCAGGTATATGAAGTGCTATTATAGAGATGAAAATTACAGTTTATGTGGATATTGCTAACTTCAACATTTGATTTGTTATGTTAGTTAATAAATGAGAAATTATGTAATGTCCATTCCTTCCAATTATTTATAAGCTTATATCTTCTTAATTTTATGGCTTTAGACACAAGGTTTGAATAAACCTCTGAAATTTCCCTTTAAGTTCTTGAGCCAAACTTACTTTTTCTGAAATAAAAGTAAACAAGTGCTTTTCTGAATTTATATTGTCAAGAAACAAGACTATCTGGGGGGAAAGAGGAAGAAAACCTCAGGCAATATGTATAGAACCACTTTCACCATTTTAAGTAAATTAATGAGTTATTAATTGTCCACTAACCAGTTAGTTCCAAGGTATTCACCTAAATTTAGAGAGTAAAAATCATTAGAGATTTCTCATAGTCCTATTGTCCATGTGACTCTATTGCATAGTTAACAAGTGTCTACTCTGCATCAGCGGGAGTGACAGACCTCATTTAACATGACATTTAATTCTTCAAGCAAGTCTTTGTCCATTATGAGAGTGCACAGGTACACAGATCATTTGGGGACAAATGTCATTTGGTTTAAACAAAGACTGTGGAAGAGAGAAAACATAAAAGGAAAGAGTACTCCAGGAAGGAAATGATAAAAGAAAGAAGCAAAAAAGGAAGGAAAGAAACAAGACTATCTGGGGGAAAGAGGAAGAAACCTCAGGCAATATAGGAAGGAAGGAAGGAAGGAAGGAAGGAAGGAAGGAAGGAAGGAAGGAAGGAAGGAAGGAAGGAAGGAAGGAAGGAAGGAAGGAAAGAAAGAAGGGGAGGGGAGGGGAGGGGAGGGGTTGGCTTGACTCCTAAAATTGGTCTCTCTTATTTTTTTAACCATTTTAACCATTTTAAATGTATAGTTTAGTAGTGTTAAGTTTGTTCACATTGTTGTGCAATAGTTCTCCAGAATATGTCATCTTGTTAATCTGAAAATTTATACCCATTGAAACAATGTCCTATTTTACAGGTAAGTAAACTGAGGCACAGAGAACATAGCTCAGTAGTTTCTAAAGGTGATTTGGGATTTTAACCAAGACAAACTGACTTCAGAGTCTGTGCTATTCATCAGAGCATTTCATTTCTTTCATTGCCTCATTTCCTCCCATGGCAGAAAGTCTACAGGCTTTGCCACTCGTGGGTGACACTAATGGAGAATGGATCATAGGTCCCACTTCTCACAGAAACTGTCTGTTCCTCAACCTTGGCCTAGATAAGAGCAGGGTCTTCTTTACTGTCTTCTGGTCTTTAGCTTCCTCTTTTCCCTGCATAATAGCCACAAGTAGTTCTGGCTTGGTAGAAAACCAAAGATGGGAAGGGAGTTTTCTTGAAGCAACATCTGCTCTCTGCCAGCAACACAGATCCCCCTCAGTGAGCCCAGTAGAAAGCCCTGGCAACCTACTTGAAATGGGAGCAAAGAATATACAAGAACAAGAGTCAAACTAATACCCTATGCATTTCCCCGCCAGCTTGTTATAAATCCTTCCCACTAAGGCCCTTTGCTGATATGATATTCCATACAACCTTGGACTGACCCCTTATTAAGTTTGTTTATCCATAAAAGACAACATATAATTCTTTTAAGTCAGACACTTCTCCTTGAAGCATTCCACAGGATGGGTAGCACTAGAATTTTCCCATGGTTTGTAAATCACTAATGACAGGAGCAGTCCAGGCTGGGTCAGGTTAGAGTAGAGATCCCACTCGACAGTGGGAGCCTGGCTCCTGCCATGTGCCATTAAAGCACTGGTCATCAGGGTACAGTGCTTTACCCATGAGCCTACCACATGTTTTTTGTTTTTTTTCTGGCTCTTGTGAAATACAAGCACCTGTGGACTGAAGGTAAGGATCAGAGAGGCCCCAAATGAGTTTATGGAGTCAAGAGATGAATGGATAGTTGAGAAATAGGGTTGTCAAGGCCAAAACAATCTCGGTCTGTTTTCCCTGTTTCTTTACCCACATTCCTCACCATTAGTCATCCACATATTCATCAAACTGATTAAAAATACCTCCAGAGAATTTAAACCAAATTTTTAACAATAAAGACTTAACATAACATTTATTAAATAAGCATAAATATGTTCCCAACAAAAGTCACTGGTCAGCGTTGGTTGACTGGGAGAAATTCAATAAAATCATTTAGCCTTGGTATTAAGGCTGTCTCTCTAGATGTAGGATAAGGAGGATTTTAAAAGCAAATGCAGAGAATGGATCTGTGATTTGGATGGTTTTTACAAATCTCTACTTGCCAGCTTATCAATGACAATGACATATCTTTCCAGCTTATGGTAAAGACTAGCTTGATGAGGTAATGCTCACATTTAATTAATGAGCCTATAATGAATAAAGCATTGGCAATAGTAGGCCGGCAGGAAAATGGGTTAGAAATAACAGGTACAACCCATTTACTGAGCTGGGATTACGAGAATTAGAGAGAGCATGTTTCTGGCACATAAATGCAATAACACTGATGCAATTACTCAGAAAGGGGAAACTAGACAAAAGTCTGTTTTAAGAGGCATAGAATCCCACAGAGCCAACAATTCATCCAGTAAAATTCTCCAAGTCCTAAACAAAGAACAGGTGACTGCCATTATTTTGGATTCAATACCTGTGTGCCCTTTCTCCCAATACCTACACCTCCACACAGTTGAGAAGTAAGGGTGGTATTTGATAGCACCTTCTAAAGTCAAAACTCCTTGCTGTTTTACATACTGTTTTTGATTAGTAAGTTTTAGCTACTAGTTTTATGTTCCTTCGGGTCAGCAAATACATGAAAAGCCTATAGAAGAATAATGTGTTCAAGATCTTGAAGCACTTGGCAATGCCAACTCCTTGATCCTTACAACACCTGTAGCATAAAAAGCATTTGACGCCTTAGGAAGTGAGTCATCAAGCATTAAACAGGGCCGGCAAGCCTAGTTCAGTGACCTCGTTAAGCACAGAGTGACGGCAAAGCCATCCCCTCTCACTTAGCTTATTAAAAATGTTTTGTGGGTGCGACAAAGTTAGGCTTCCTCTCAATTCTGGGCAGAAACAACATTAAAGCTATTTTCACAGTTCCTAGCCTCTCTAAAGGAGGGATAGACGTACATCACTGATGTTAAATATTCCAGTGATCTTGGCCCTAAAACTGCAAACTCTTCTACCTGTCTATGAGCAGCAACAGACTATGAGGCTATTGGAAGTCTATACAAGACCTGGTAGGACTACAGATGTCAAATGAGATACTCACTCAGTGACATACGGAGTGGTGGTTGAGAGTTCAGACTCTACAAACTAGGTTTAAATCCCAAGGCTTCTCCTTGACAACTGCCTGAATTTGAGTACATAATCCCTTTAATCTCTAGTTTTCTCAGCAGTAGAAAGGGGCTGGCAGATATGCCTTCTCCCAGGACAGTGGTTCTCAGCTGAGGCAACTTTGTCCTTCAAGGGACATTTGGCCCATGTATGGAGACATTTCTGGTGGTCACAACTGAAGTGGGAGATGTAACTGGCATCTAGTGGGTAGAGGTCAAGGACACTGCTAAATGTCCTGTAGTGCATAGGATAGTCTCACCAAAAATAATGATCAGGCCCACAATGTCAATAGTGCTAAGGCTAAAAAAGACTGCAACTAGCTTATTTTGAGATCGAAATGATGATGTACATGCATATTGTATATGCATGTTTGTATGTATATTGTTTGTTAACAAGCTTAAATAACATGCACTCTAAATCAATGTCTTGTGCATACATTATTGCCCAGATGCTGCTCTGAGGAGCAAAAGGCTGCTCAATCTCCAACAGCCCTAACATGGGCAGCAGTGCTGGGGCTGCGGAGCAGCATTCTAAGGCTGAGTCCTGTCCTGGAGCTGATCGCAGACATAAATGATGGAGCAAGCAGCAGCTGCAACAGCAGCGCTATAATCTATCCATTCTGTCCTCTGGGTGCATTGCTGGGAAGAGAGAGTGCCTTTCTCCCCAGGTCTCACCTTAACTGGCCTATTTCATGGCTGGACAAACACCAGCTCCTCAGCCTCTTTTATATCCCTGACTGAACTGTGAGTGTCCAACAGTGTGACATAAAGCAAAGTTGGAGTGCTGCTGCAAGTGCTGTGCTTTAAAAGGAGATTGTCGCCCAGACAGAGCAGCCTCGGCCCCTGGCGAGATGGACAGAGGAGTAAGTATCCTCAGGCCCAGAGCTTGCTGCCAAGGATGGGCACTTTTATGGATCTGTTGGCTTCCAGACTTCATTCCTGCCCTTGGTGAGGTCTAATGTCAGGTTCATGGACATTACTATTGAGAGGGGCATTTCTGTGGCGCCCATGTGCCCCAAATACTCTTTCCAGTCACTGACAAAGCCTAAAGTCCTACAAATCTCCTCAGGTTCACAGAGTGCTGCCATTACGGGAGCCACTGGTGTGGAGCTGTTGCCTCCCTGTGCCCTTCCCAGCCTCTGATGAGATCTAAAGTTGAGCAACTGGATTCTGAAAGTCTTGGAAGACTGAAGACCTCTGAAGGGAGCACAGCCATCGTGGGTGCATTTTTATGGGGTTACTGCCTCCCAGATGTCCCGCTTCATCTCTGGAGTGAAATAATGTCCAGTAAATCTCCTCAAGTCCACACAGTGCAGCCATCACAGGATGCATTTCTGTGAAGATGCCGCCCTCCATGGGTCCTATTCAGTCTTTCATGAGGTTTATATTTCAACAAATCTCAGGTTCAGAGATTTGAGGGGTGGATTCATGTGGATTCTGCCTCTCAATCATCCTTCCTACTCTTTCTTGAGCCCAAAAGACAAGCACCAAATTTTCTCAGTGAAGAACACTGTTGTTGCAAAGTTATCTCAGAAGCTGCTGCCTATAAGGCACCCTTCCAGTCCTTGGGGAGGCCTGAAGGCAAGTGAGGCATTTTCTTGGGTTCAGAGAGTGCTCGTAAGAAGTAGAGCAGTTCCAAGGAACCACTGCCCCCAGACACAGTTCTCAGGCTATGAGGAAGCCTGAACACCCTCAAGAAATCTCCTCAATGTCCGAGCTCTCTTCTGAAGAATAGAGGTATTCTGAAAAGCAGCCACCTCCCAGCCACCATTCCCAGGCCTTGAGAAATCCTGAAAACCAGAAATAGGTCTCTTCAGCTTCTGTGAGTACTGATGCTGAGAATGCATGTCTGTGGGCAATCCTGGCGACTCATCTCCACTAGGACACCCAGCTTCTCTCAACAAACCCAAGAAACTCTGCCAAGGCTAAGGACCTGAAGACTTCATGAAGCGTATTCTAACTCTTGCTGCCCAACCTGTGAAGTTTACCATTTCTTCTGCCTGGGAAAGATCATTTCTAAGGTGTCTAATATTAAAGAGTTGCTCAACAAGAGAAATTTTCCAATACTCATAAAGCCCAGAATTTTTAATAGAGTGACCAAAAAGAATGCTGTAGATCAGTGGTCCCCAACCTTTTTTGGGCCACGGACCAGTTTAATGTCAGAAAATATTTTCATGGACTGGCCTTTAGGGAGGGATGGATAAATGTATCAAGTGACCGAGACAAGTATCAAGCATGAGTCTTAGATGGATGTTAACAGAGGGAATCTGGTCATTTTTAAAAAATAAAACATCGTTCAGACTTAAATATAAAGAAAACGGAAATAATATGTTATTTATTCTTTCTCTGCGGATCGGTACCAAATGGCCCATGGACCGGTACCAGTCCACGGCCCGGGGGTTGGGGACCACTGCTGTAGAGGATGGTAGTCTGAATGAATCCAATCAAAGAACCACTAATGTTCTTAAGAGTTATAATAGAAATAACAAGTTATTCAAAGTCACCAACCAATTGGCCTGATGTTGAAAATGCTTACAAAAAAGGCTTGACTGAGAAAAACCCCTCCTTAGAAGAAGCACAAAAAAGACAAACAAGATGATTTTACTGAGCTGTCTTCATTCCTCTTGTGTCCAATTTGATCAATCCCTACTTAGGAAAGGGTGAGTCAATAGAATGGCTGTCCAGGGGGCTCCTAGGCACCCCAAAGAGGCTTGCAATAACATTTGATTTGGCAAAGAAGCCAAAGAAGAATTGTATGCACATTTTAAAAAACCATAAATCTATGTTCCCCACTCAGGACCTATTGAAACAAATTCCTAGTGAGGGATGCAGCTCATGATGTAAATTTTTAACAGGTTCTCCTAAGTGATTCAGATGCACTGTAAAATTTGATAATTACTGATATATATGCTAAATGTTAGCTCAAAAAATGTATTGTTTTCATATTGTTATTCCATGAATTATATTACATTGTCAGTTACTTAGAATGCTCTTAAAAATTGCTCAGTATAAGCCTGACCTGTGGTGGCACAGTACATAAAGCGTCGACCTGGAATGCTGAGGTTGCTGGTTCAAATCCTGGGGCTTGCCTGGTCAAGGCACATAAGGGAGTTGATGCTTCGTGCTCCTCTCCCCTTCTCTCCTTCTCTCTTTCTCTCCCTGTTCTCTCTCTCTAAAAATGAATAAATAAAATAAAAAAAAAAAACCTTCTTAGTATAAGATACTGTATTTAAAAATACTTCTGAATTCTAAAGTGATGAATTTACATTATTATTAGCAAAATTGGAGCATATGTTCCCAAAGAAAAGATAATCATGTTGAGGCCAGTTTCTCTATAAATTTTGTTTGATAACTATAAGACCTTACAGAAAGCTAAACATAAATTCAACACACACTTATTCACTAGAAAGAAATACACACACACACACACACACACACACACACGTATGTGACTTTGAAAAATACATTGGAAAGAAGCTGAATTGAGAAGCAAAACATGGAGATGAGTTCACAGAGATGTCCAAAGAACGTGGATTTCCATGTGCCTATGAAAAACTGTGGATAGGCAAGACAAGAAGCAGTTTTCTTTGTAGTTTCCTAGGGGAAAATCCCATTCAGAAAGTCATGTAGGAAGGGCTGCTTATGGAGCCAAAGCCATGTGCTTAGACGAAGCCTTTTCACAGGAGGCAAATAGCCTACAGTTTAGGAAGTCAACTGTTTGAAAAGAGAAGAGTCTTCTTGCCTGAAATTCTATCCAAAAAATATGTTGTGAATGGATAGTTTTGTAGAGATCCAAGGGAAACTAACTCTTCAGTGTAAAAAAGAGTTGGAGTTTTGTATCACTAAGAATGCTTTTGGTTGCAAATAGACCAAGAGTGCTGACATAGAGAAAGGAGTTATTTATTTCACGAGATAAGAGGTCTGGAGTCAGGATAGTTTAAGGAAACTCAGCAGCTCAACAATCCCCCAGGATACAAATGTTTTCCCTCTGTCCACTCTGCCATCTTTAGGGCCTTGGAGAGTTCTCCATTCTTGCACAAGTCAACTTCAGTAGTTCCAAGAATTCTGCATAGACAATGCCATATCCACAAGAGAAAAGCACTGTCCTCATGTATGTAGTTTTACTAGCAAGAAGAATCTTTTCCAGAAGTCCCTTAGCATACTTCTCTTCTGGCCCCACCGGCCAGGAAAGAGGTTGAATATCAATGCTTAAACCAATCATATCTAACAATTCATTACTTGGTCCAAGTAGGAAACTATTTCTCTGCACACACATGTGGCTGGGCAGAGGCACACCTAAAACGGGTTTTCCAGCAAGGAAGAAATGAGGCAGTGGGAATAGCAATTGGGTCAGTGACCAATAGTGCCTACCCTATTGGTCTTCAAAGGACCTAGGTCTAAAATACATTGAATTTGATATTTGAAGTAGAATCTCAAAACTCCTCAAAACTTAACAGTGTTGTCACTAAGTAAATGTGAGCAACTCCAGCTCTCTGTGCCTTGTATTCTTATCTATTACATGGCAAATACAGAGCTGCAACCAACAACACTAACTGACAATAACACAAAATGAACGCATATTATGCGCTGGGACTTGTGCATTTATCATTTGGTCCTTAAATAGGGATCTGAGACAGGAACTAGTGAAACCCTCATTTTGCAGAGGAAGAAACTGACCTTTAGAGAGATTATAAACCACGAGCCATTGCGTCAGAAGAGTTTCTACAGTCATCTCTGGCTCTGGCCAGGTTTGGAGACACTGGGAACGTTGGTCATAACATGTGTAGCAGAAATCTGAAATGACAAGGTTTAAGGTAGAATCAAAGAATCATGGAATTAGGGGGTAAACAGAAAAGATATAGATTTTTGTGATGGGATTGGGTTTGCCAGATAAAACACAGGACACCCAGTGAAATTTCAATATCAAATAAACAACAAATTATGTTTCAGTAAAACTATGTCCTAAATGTGGCCCGGGATTACTCAATACTAAAAAGTGATTTGTGATTATCTGGAGTTTGAATCTCACTGGGTATGCTGTATTTTTATTTATTAAATCTGGCAATCTTGAGTGAATTATGGCTGGGCGGTGGTGGATAGGTAGATGGATCTGTAGGGGATAGACTTTGTGGGATTAAGTTTTCAAGTGTAAAGGGCCTGTGGGTGGTTGCGGGTGTGGCCGTCGGTATTGTGCCATGTGCCTTTGTCTTCCATGGAAGGCAGGGGCACAGGAGAGTTTAGAGAGGATAATAGTCCGTGAAGAAAACAAAACATTTGCTGCCAAGTAGATAAGAATGTGAACCTTTGCCTTGTGATTACACCAGTGAGTCACTGTGTGACCTTTGATAAATCACACAGCCTCTCTGTTATGCAGAGTTCCACATTAATATAGATGAGATAACAATATTGGTTTTATCTCTACCACACAGGGGAACAAGGTCACTTAAGTATTGCTTATAAATTCCAGGATTGAGAGAGGGCAAGGGAAGGGTGTTTTTGTTGTATTACTTCAAGGAGAAGGAAGAATAAAGAAATAGTAATGTAAGAAACTTCCAAACCTGTAAGAATTTTTATGAGCTTATTTGAGCCAAACTGTCCTGGCAGGAAGCAAAGTCTCAATGGATTGAGAAAATGCTCCAAAAAATGGCGATTTCATCACTAATTTTGTATGTTAGAATCAAAGGGAAAGACTTAAGGGAGTTACATGAAATCCATTGGTGAAAGATTAGGGAGGGGGGGGAGAAAGCAAAGTGAGGAATCTCTGGGATTGGGTAAAAAGTAAAAGTGTATATACTGAAACTACATAGGCAGGCATAAGATAGTTAATAGTTCATTAACGTGAATACAACAGTGAGCAGGTTCGTGGGTTCCTCTGGAGGATGCCAGCCCTGAGGGAGGCAGGAAAAGAAGGGTACAGCTTGTGGATGCAGAAGACAACAGACAGGCTCATTATTGTAGATGCAAAAGACAGGCTCCATTAAGGTAAGCGTTGACCTTTCTTAAAGAAACATTCCTCCCTAGCACATGACTACCCACCATGAACTGCTTTTAGTTGGAAAGCTTTAATTTCAAACCATCCTCTGTGGTTACCTGGTTACCATAGGTCTCTGAGTCTGTAAAGCCACCATGCGGGCTTCCCCTGAGCGTGTCAGGTTCAGCATGTGGCCCCTTTTTCATCCATGGAAGCTTGGGTAGGATTGGGATTCTTTTCTAATTTCTTTGGGAAACACTCACTAAATAATGACTCCAATCTAATATAGGATGCTCTGATTACAACTTACACTGTGTTTCCAAGACTTAATTCACCTTACCTGAATGTTTCCCTAGTTAGCTGTGTGTATCACCCTCTAACTGAATCAGCGGAAATTAGCAAATTCAAACATCAGCTGTTTCTTTTCTGTGTTTAACGGGAAGCCTATTGCAACCCATGATTGCCCAGGATTTATTTTTCCGCCAGTGCTAAAGCAGCACAACGCCAGCAGGATCTGGGCTGGGAGTGTGTGCCGATAAAAGCTGGGTTGTTATTGTTTCTTTTTTCTGCCATCGCATTTGCATTGAATCGGCAAATGAACAAATGAATGGGGCTCTAATTATCTTTAGAGATAGTTTCACTGAGCCTGTGTTATTTTTCTAATAAAACTAATACGACCCAAGAAACGAGGATAGACAAAAGTACAGGTGGAGGGCATCGAGGTGAGCACTTTTGGTCATATCCAGAGGTCTTTGAAGCCTCCTCCTGCAAGTAATCAACCAGCCAGAGCCAAAGGTAAAGCAGGGCACCGGGTATGAAAACAGGGGGAAAGTGGCACAGAGGACACAAGTAAAGAAGACCCCAGCCAAGTGGCCAAAAAGGGTGGGAGACAGGTGAGCCTAGTGACTCAGGTCGTAGACAGAGCAGCCCACATCACCCTCTAATGCAGGGCAGCTTTTCAGTCAGTGGAATGCAAAATCAAAATAATCATGCCTTCTGATCATTTGCAAAGGACTTCCATACACAGTAGCTCATTTCATCCTTATTTTACTGGTGAGGAAATGGACACTCATAATGGTAACTGACTTACTTGAATGCATATCAGAAGTCACATTCAAACTCAGATCCAAACAGAGCAGGGCCAGGACTTTTCCCACCAGACCCACAGTATTTTCCAGGTGGAGTAAATAAATACCTGTCAAAACAGAGTCTCCGTCCTCTTACCTACAGCTGTTGAAATTCCCACCATGGGCATCACCTTTGAAGTTAGGGAAGAAAACAAACTGTACCGTATAACCCAGGTTATGTAGTGACAGGGAAAGAAATTAGGGACCAATTCTTTCTGGATATTTCATCCTGCTTGTCATCTTGGAAAGCATGTTTTCTTGGCACTCATTCACTCGTTCACTCGTTCATTAAAAAGTGTAAATTAAACCTCTATATGCTGGACACTGCTTTAGGTACTATGTACCCAGTGGTGAATAAAAGAGAGATGTTACATACCCTTAGGGCTAACGACATGGTGACAGAGACCGGACTCTAAGCAAGAAAACAAAGGCTGCCTTACATATCTAATTATCAAGGGTAATGATAGGATGTTTTAAGATAAAATACAGAGGGGGCTTCTCCAGTTTAGAGCCGGCCCCTCTAAGGGGGTGACCTGACAGTTGAGAAGGGACCCTCCAGGTGAGAGCAGGAAGAAAGAATTTGAGAGGAGGCCCTGAGGAGAGAGTTCTGCCCTTGCAGGAACTGAAAGCAGACTCCTGACACTGGAATGAGGTGAGGGTACAGTGGCAGGTGGGAGTGAAGAGGACCAGTCTGGGCTTCTGTCCACACACAGGTGGGTCTGGCTTCTGGGAGGAGAGGGGAACTACAAACGCTCGGGAGACACCAACGGGATTTTGGTGATCTTCAACTTTGTCCACTTTCCAGTGTGCAACTCTGGGTACACTGAGAGCCTGATGCGTCCAGGGGTAATTTATCCCGCCCTTTGGTGCCAGATCCCATCTCTGTGGCTGCTGTATAGTGAATGGCCTTCACAGCCATGTGGGACCAGGGGAAAGCAAACCTAAGTTGCCAGTTAGGTTTGTAAGCCCTGGCTTGTTGGCTCAGTGGTAGAGCGTGGGCCTGGCAGTGGATATCCTGGGTTCGATTCCAGTCAGGGCACACAGAAGAGGTGACCATCTGCTTCTCCACCCCTCCATCTCCACTTCTCCCTCTCTCTCTTCCCCTCCCATAGCCATTGGTTGAAGCAAGTTGGCTTCCTGAGCTGGGGATGGCTCCCTGGAGCCTCCACCTCAGGTGCTAAAAATAGCTCAGTGGCCAAGCCAACATCGCTAGATGACCAGAGCATGCCAGAAGGGGGCTTGCCAGGTGAGGCACATATGGTAATCTGTCTCTCTGTCTCCCCTTCTCCCACTTAAAAAAAAAAAAAAAAGAAGAAAGAAAATATTTTCTCAAGCCCCAAATGGAGACTGTGCCATAAACTGAACACAAGTCATGGTCACCTGGGAAGGCTGCTCTCTGGTGCCAACCCCAGTTTCTCCTGTCCTGGCGTTTGCCATTTGTGGCCGAATAAACACCCCGGCTCAGTGCTGGGCGGCAGATCATTAGGAGTAACTGATTAACAGCTGCTGCTGTGGACTTTCTGGAGTTCTGTTTTCCGCAACCTGAAAGAGTGCCTGCTTTATGATTTTTTAATTAGAGTGCAAATATCATAGCCCCATAAACCTTTTGATTTATTGCTGACAGGTGTGAAAGTTTGCGCTTGCCTGAAAGGGCCCCACGTCTTCTGTTATCTCTACCCATTTTCTCAGGCTGTCCTGGCCCCCAGCCATTGGGGGTGCTTTCTCTGACGGAGGGGGGGTGGCGGGGGGATTCTATACAAGGGCAGCAAACAACAAGACCGCCAAATGAAGAGCTTACCCTCTGATTTCCTCAGCATCTCTTTCGGGACCTCTTTCTTCTGTCACTTCTCCCCAATTCTTTCCTAAACCTCTGGGTGATCTCAGTCTGGTGAACGAGTCCCCACAAGGGCTCCCTTTTCCAGAGACCTTCTCTGTGTCCTCATTTTCCTCATGACAGTATCCCATGTTCTGTGGCTCCAGCTCTTTTAACTGCCAGGGGACAGAAATTAATTTAAGAACTCATTCATGAACTCTTTTAGTCAAAAATATTATTCCAGGTGCTCGTAAGAGAGCACTGAGCCTACTGACGTTCTCATTATTGGAGTACACATTCTAGAGGAATGCAATAGAAAATATGTACTTGACCAAGTGAAATAGAAAGATAAATTCCAGCAGTCCTATGTGCTATGAAGATGATATAATTGGACATGTGGAAGACAGTGACTGGGAAGTTGTGTTGGCCAGAACAGATCATCTTTTTATCCCCCCTACTTCTACTTCTTCTGGAAGACCTCTTTTATTCTTCTTGTTCTCGCTACATACTGATTTTTCTAACCACTCAGCCAAAAATGACCATCCCGTTTCTCTCTTCACATTGATTCAGTACAAACAATCCACAAGGACCAACCATCCTCCCTGGGTCCAGAGTCCTATAAATTAGAATCTAATTGGTCCAGGTTGATTCAGATTCATCATGATAAAAATTAGCGTTGAGTAATCTGCTGTATCACCTCTGAGTGTGGCTGACACCCTCATTGCTATGCACAGAGAGGCGTTTATTCTAGAGAAAAGGGAGCATATAGGCAGTGTTTTGAGTTAGTTAGGAGAAGAGAAAAAAATATATAATATTTAGTTATTGTCTTTAAGGAGCTTATGGCCTCAGATATTGAGATATGCATATATAAAAATATTGCTCAATTGTAATGCAATAATAAATGGTGCTTCTAATGAACATCAGAGACATTAAGTAACGTAAGAGCTCACAAAGGAGATGGTAGTGGATCAGTGGTCCAGTGAGGTGGTTGGAAATTCTTCAGATGGAAAGTAGGTTTTAAAAACTCAAAAATAAAGGGAAGGGCAAAAAATCCCAAAAGCAGGTTTGTTCATAGTTTGCTTTGAGGTGTTAAGAAACCCAGAAGGAATTTGAAAAGCTTTCAGAAAGGTAACCAACTAATAACCTTGTTTGCAAGATTGTTGTAAATTGTAGACCTAGCCATTCTGACAGAGAGTAATCCAGAAAAGAAGTGATGGGTTCTTAAACGGAGGAGGTAGAATAAGTGTTATAAAGAAACAGTGGGGTTTTTAGAAGCAACATGTTCTATTAAGCTGAATGAAGTCAAACAATTATCTCTGCAAGCTAAACATTAGAAGAAACCTGGCCATCTAGATAAAACACCTGAAATAAATCCCACAGCAATTTAATGTGCTCTCAAAGTCCTCAAGAGAAGGAAGCAAACTTTTCAAAATATGTTAAATTTTAACACTTCTCAATTTTTATACTTATGAATTACTTGATGTTTAGGACAATTGCTAAACAAGTGATAACTTTTACCTGGAGAGTGATAGTTTACACCTGTGTTGTGATTATTAATAGTGTACTTTCCTCTAGAACTGGCACCCAGTTTGGACAACAAATTGAAGGTCACCATATTCCTAGGGCAAGTTGGATAAAAGAAATGATGTCTATTATTATTTCAAATGTCAAAAAATAAATTAAAAATTGTCTGAGTTAGAAGTTTCTAAGTGACTTGGAATTTGAGATATTAAGTCACTTGAAGTTTCTAGCTGGCTATGACATCTCCTTGTAGACTTTAAAGGCACCTCCTTGTAGACTTTGAAGGCATTACAAAACCCTTCATGCATTATAATCCTTTCTCTGATTCTAACTCTGTCAGGCAAATGGACTGATGTTCATTCGTAAGTTTATAATCCCATACAAAAAAAAAAGAAAAAGAATGCATCATAGCCTTTGGTAAAATGACAGTTATTCCTATCTTTGGCCAGAAGAAACATATTTTTGACAGCAAACCAAGAGATTGAGCAGGGTATTATCAGCTTTTCAAACACTAGAGTGAAAAAATAAATGAGTAAAGGATTTGTGTGTCATTCAACAGAGTTTTAGTGTCAGCCATAATAGTTCTTAGTGAAAAAATGTTTAATACCCTCTACTTAATCAAAACCAAATTCCTCATAAATGACTATTTGATAAAAAAGAAAGAAATGTCTATTAGTAACTTATCCTACAATGTAGAATTGCACCCAACCCCAAAGAATGAAGAAAAGCTGATTGAGAATATTCTAAGTACAGTATTAGGGTTTTTGATAAACACAATAAAATCTCAAATACCAAATTGCTCAGCCAGGAACACAATTTGATAACCTTGAACAAGTTGATCCCCACTGATTATTTTTCTCCAAAAGCTTAAAGTGTGAATAAAATGTTCTGGTATTTCACTTTCTCATCAGTTTTTACATAGTGGGGTTTTCAAATTACTCATATCTTTCTCTTCTATTATCCTCCTTTATCTTTCTTAGAGTTTATTCCAGGAATTATTCATGCATAAGGATTATGTGAGAAGTTTTTTACCTCTAGTGCTTTTTTCTAGTTGTCAAATTTACGGTCCTGACTGATCCAAATTTTCCAAAAATCTATGGCAATTTCTCGACACAAGAAACAGTCATAACATAGCTTTCAGTAGAGTGCCTTAATAACCAGATATTTTCCAAAATTTCTTCAAAAAATAAAATCTGAACATATCTAATTTCCTCAATTTTGATAATGAAGGACAGGAACAATGTGCCTCATTGAGCATGCTAAGCTAGTCTTCAGTTCAGACAATTTCTTCATTCTCTTTATTGATTTAAAGGTTGTCTCCTTTTCAGTGTCACAGGCCAATCCTGAGGTTATAGATGATGGCTCAGCTTAATGGTTAAGAATATATGAGTTAGAACCACGTTGTCTATTCATTCTATTCTATATCCACTCTGCTACTTGCTAACTGGGTAAATTTAGACAGGTTGCTTAATACTATTAGTCCAAATTTTCTTACTTATAAAATAGAATATCAATAGTAATCATCTCAGTAAGTTAAATACACGTTAAGCATTAGCACAGAGCCTGGCATACAGTAGAACCTTAATAAAATATTACCCTGTTACATGAAAAAAAAAAACACACACACAAAAAAACTAGAAGTTAAACAAAGAGCTTAGGTAATCAGTCCCTGAATAATTATAGACTATGCATTTCTCCTCCAACAGATATCTGCTGACATTCTCTTTTTAATACATGATTCATTCTCCAACTACAAGCTTTAAGTTCTCTATCTTTTTGGCACAGACTGAACACCATTCCCTGAAGAGGTTTTTAATTCATTCAGGCCAATGGAAGGCAATCATTATAAGCAATTCAAAGTTCCCTTTGGACTTCCTCTGGGATGAAGCTACAACCGCTTCTTTATTATTTTGTAGAGAAAGGGTGACATCAACCCTGGTAACGTATTAGGGTTGACCCCAAGTTAGGGGGAAATATCTTCACTGAGTTACATTTCTGACCACTACAGTCATGTCAAGAAGATTTCAGACACAATTCCTTGTGGTTTTCTTATTACCACAAATCTACCAGTCAGCCTGGCTTAATGCACAATGGTTCCTCAAGTTACACATTCCAGGTTAACATTTTAAAAGGTATTCTTTCAATTCATTCAAGTTCATTTACTAACTCACTTATACACAGGTAACCACTTTTATCTTCAATCAGAAAGAAGGGCACACAAATCTTTATCTATTTACACTGACATTCAATCAAGATCTTTTCCAATGTGATACTGGCAGAGTTCTGATTTTTATAAACATTTCAAGATTCAAGTCAGTTTTATACTTAGAATTCTTAAAATTTTGCTCCAGTTATCAAGAATACCAGTCACTGTTCAGAGCACATATTCTTTTGTAGATATATAATAGCTACTGAAATCTAGGAGAAATTGATGCTTATTTTAACTTATGGCATGACAGTGCTATAACATAGGTAATTTGGCAAATGTCACTTTCCCTCCCTATAGCTTTTAAAAATACTCACTATTACCACAACTCCTTTCTACAATCCTACTGAATGTCTCTCTGAACAATTAGATACCCATGTTCCTCTTGGGCAACCCCAGTTTGATACAGAATCTAGGTAAGGCCATATGATAACTGCCCTCCACAAAATTTTGATGTAGTCAAGTGTCTGATGTTCTTGTTCAAAAAGGCTATCAAAAATTCCTCAAAAAGCAAAGGACCTGAATAGGTACTTCTTCAAAGAGGACATACATATGGCCAATAGATATATGAAAAGTTGCTCAATGTCACTATCATCAGAGAGATTTAAATTTAAACCACAATGAGATATTACTTTATACCTGTCAGGATGGCTATCAATAATAAATCAATAAATAGGTGTTGGCTAGGATGTGGGTATAAGGGAACCCTCATGCACTGTTGGTGGGAATGCAGACTGGTGCAACCACTGTGGAACAGTATGGAGTTTCCTCAAAAAATTAAATGGGACTACCATATGACCCAGTGATTCTTCTTCTGGGAATTTATAAAAAGAATCTCAAAACTGTAATTTAAAAGAATATATGTTCCCCCATGTTCACTGCAGCATTATTTACAATAGCCAAGATTTGGAAGCAGCCCAAGTGCCTATCAGTAGAAGAATGGATAAAAAAGTTGTGGTACATTTATACAATAGAATACTACGTAGCCATAAAAAAGAAGGAAATCTTACACTTTGCAATAGGTAATAATCTTACCTGGAGATTACTATGCTAAGTGAAATAAACCAATCAGAGAAAGACAAGTATCATATGATTTCGCTTATATGTGGACTTTAATGAACAAAACAAACAAACAAACAAACAAACAAAAAGCATGGCTTTGTCTATTTTGTCTAATTTGTAATAGGTTTCTTTCCTAAAGGATTTTCTAAGGGACTCTAGCTAATAAAAACATGAATGCTATTCTCTCCCTACCCTTTTGAATCTTCTTCAATAGAATCAAGACTTTGGACTGACACATGAATTAACACATCTACAAAGATTAGTTTCAAGATTCCTCTGTTTCAGTCACCCATTAGGACTATTGAGATAGTTTGTAGAAAACACTATTTTCAACATGTCTTGATTTCATAAAGAAAGGAAAGGGCTATGAAATAATCAAGTATTTCTATTATATTTTCAAGAAACCACTGGTGTAAAGAGACAGAAAACATTAGATCAAGCCTCTCAAGACATTCTAATTCTAAGTGAAAAAAAAAGTGTTTTATTATATTTTTAAATCTTGCTGCTGGCTGCCAGAATAGCCACTTGATAGGGTATAATTGCTACCAGAAATGAGGTTGTGCATGAGAAATCTCATTTTTGGCACTACACTAAAAGAGAAAGTAGAACAAGGGGGAATAAAAATCACCTTATTCAGACAGAAGTTTAGGTGTATTAAAATAAAATCTTAATGGAACCAAAGTGAAGACCTATGTCGTGTCCAAAATTTCTGGTGGGAAAGTTTCAGTAACAATGAACTATTTCCCAAATGGGATAATAATGAGCAGTGAAATATTTCACAATAGAAGCAATGTAGTTTCGATAGACCCAGAAAGACACGGGAATATTTTTCACACTGACTCAAAGTGGTCAAGGTTTGGGTTTGCTTGGTTGCTTTTAACATTTAATCTATGCCACCAACATGGGCATGTTCTGGGAATAAAATAATTCAGGGTCTGAGGAGTCAACTAAACATAATGGATCGGACTGTCTCAGTCTCCTGAATTGAATTTATTGGAAGAAATAAATTTTTCTTTTGCTACCATGAAAAATAGCCTAACTTAGTAGATTGTTTCTACATATTTCATTGAAATAAACCCAAAGCATTTGCTATTTCTAATTATTTACTTTTCATTCATTGGAAAAATTTTTTTAGTTTATTTTCAATACCCAACATTAGTTTGGATTACCCCCATCAAGGTTATCAACCTTCTCTATGTGGCCAAAGACAGTAATAACTCTTCCATTCTCATCTTAGTCTAGATCCCAAAAGCATTTTACACATTTGATCATTTCTTCTTTCTGGGAACATGTGTCCTTTTGTCTTGTCTGATTCTGCTCTCTCCTGTTTTCCATCCAATTTATCAAGTTGCTCCAATTCAAGCTTCTTTTCTGGCTCCTCCTGCTCTTCTACTATCTTCTGAGAGTTCAGTGCCCCAGGATCAATCCTGGCCCTAATTTCTTTTTTTTTCCACATTAAGTTCCTATGTAAATTTATCCAATTCTATGACTTTATCTATGCAGTATTGACTCTTAACTTTAGTCTACAGCCCTGATCATGTCCTTGAGTTCCAGTCTCATCTATCAAGCTGCTTTCTTGACATCTTGATTCCTTCCCTCCTACTTACTCTTTCATATATACACTCACAACCTACTTCCCCAAATATGTTTCTGCCCTCAGTCTTTCCCATCTCTGTGAAGAGTGTACTGTAAACTCAGTGGCTACAACCAAAGCCTTAGGAGTTATATTTAATTCCTGTCATATCCTCCTCAATGATTGGCTCACTGTGATTCTAACACAAACCACCATCCTGTACTAGCCTATTAAATGGTATTTTTCTTTTAATCTTACTCTGCACATAGCATCCAAAATAACCTACTTTAATGTAACACAAATAATGTTACTCTTCTGCTTAAAAATCTACTATGCCTCTGGTCATACTCAGAGTAAAATCTTATCATTCATTGTGGCCTACAGAACTTTTCTGGATCTAGCTCATGTCTAACTCTCTTTTCTCAACTCCTGCTATATTCTTCACCACTAATTTTACTGTAATCATTCCCTCTGTCATTATCAGAACAGTGGTTGCCTCTGAGAAGAAGAGCACACATATTGCCTAGAAAGGTGAATGAGGACTTTCTTTTAGTGGTGAGCTTGAGTTGCCAGGTTTGTGCATTTGTCAAAATTCAGTGAAGACTTTTGCATTTCATTGTATGTAAATCTAATTTCAAAAGAAAATTAATATATAATTCTAGTTAATTCTATGATGATGAAGTGGATAAGCAAAAATATATTGATATCTGCAATTTACTTAAAATACTTCAAAATCTATGGTCTACTGCTATATGGAAAAGGACTGTATAGATGAACAGGTGATAAAAAAAAGTATAATATGATGTTAATTATAGAACCTGGATGATGGGTGTAGAGATGTTAACTATTAAATTTATCTTTGCTACATGCTTAAAAATGTTATAATAAAATCTTGAAAAATTATTTTTTAAAGCCTGAAGAGAATCAACTAAAATGATCAAATCTGAAAAGATAGTTGAAAAAGTGGCTAGATAAAACATAAATATACCAAAAAATTAGTTTTTCTATATTTCAGAAAACTAACTAGAAAATGTAATAGAAAAGTAAGACTCAATTCATACTAGCAACAAAGCTATAAGACAAGTTGCAATAGCAATAAAATCTAAAAAATTCAAAGCTATGATGTACATGGGGATATATTTGACAATGTGTGAGTCATATGAAGACTATTACAATACTTTCCTGAACTGTATAAAACCTGACCTGAAATTTCATACATCCTCAGTATAAGATGAGTAAAATCATATGTATTATAGGATGTTCATGCTACCTACACCACTATAAATTAAAATACTGTTAATTAACCAAATAGATTAATGGAACAAAATAGGGGGCCCAGAAAAAGACCCTTCTAAGTTGGACAATTTAATATATCATAAAGGAGTCGTATTAAATCAGGAGGCATACGATTTAATAAAGTATTGACACAATTACATATATATCTAGAACATGATAATGTTTAATCCTTATAATACATTCTGCATGAATAAATTCTAATAAATATAGTACAAAATAATAAACTTATTAGAAGAAAATAAAGTTTTATATTATAGTAGCAGATTATATCTTTCAGAAAAAAACATAATGATCATAAACCATGAAACATAAAATTGAGAAATTTGACCATGTTCAAATAAAAACATCTATAAATAAATAGACATTACAAGGATAAACAGAAAACATAGAGTGAGAGAATTATCTGTGACATAGATAGATATATGACATAAGTAGGATAGAAATAAGTAAAGCTCAGAAATAGAGCTATTTGTTATATGTGTAGCCAGGTTTAATTCATAATATTTTAGAAGTTATTTACAAATAAATGACAAATAAGAAAAATACTAAGTTTCATTAGAGAATCAGAAAAATACACATTGGGACAACAACTATTTCTCTTGCTATTTTTAGTGTGTAAACATGTTGAAGGTAAAATTTAAGTGAAATTTGATAATAATTAGTGTTAGGGAAAGTATGGAGAAAGAACTCATAGGTGGTGGTAGGAGTATAAAAGAGTCCTGGAAGGATACTTTGTAGATTTATCAAGTTTCAAAATATTCTTTTAAGCACATGCTCCAAGTCAAGTCATACGTCTTTATATACACAAATACATAAAGATTAATGTGCAAGTATATTTATTGCAGTGTCTTTAATAATACCCCAAATGGGAGAAAATCTATGTTTGCAACTGTTAGAAATGGTTAAATAAATGGTCCATTCACAATATAAAATACTATGTACAAATTAAACATTTATATACTGACAAGGAAAAAGATCCATTATTTATTGTTGAGTGAAAAGCAAGTTATAAAACATTACATATCTGACATTTGTTAAAACATTATACACTTTTTTGCCTGACCTGTGGTGGCGCAGTGGATAAAGCGTCGACCTGGAAATGCTGAGGTTGCCGGTTCAAAACCCTGGGCTTGCCTGGTCAAGGCACATATGGGAGTTGATGCTTCCGGCTCCTCCCCCCTCCCTTCTCTCTCCTCTCTAAAAATGAATAAATAAAATTAAAAAAAAAAAGACTTTACACTTTTTAAATGTGTAAGAATGGCCCAGAAGTATAAAAGCTAAGGTCTCAATAGTGATTTCCTAGAGAAAGAATACATATCGAAAAAGTGTAAAGGAAGAGAATATTTTTTCACTTTTTAATATTCCCTCTTTGAATTTTTATATGCCATTCTCCCAGACATATTGTAAGAAATAATGCACTATGCACTTCTTGAAACAATTTATTTTAGAAAGAGACATTGCAATTAAAAAAAGAAGGAAGGAAAGAGGGAGGGAAGAAAAAAGAAGAAATGTCGATGGAGAAAAGGAAAAACATATGTTGTGGAATGGAGAACTAAAGGAAATAAGGAAAGTTTAGAAAATGAAAGATAGAGTAACTGAGATAGCCAAATAATGAGGTGTCAAGAAGGCCAAACCTTCCTAAGCCAGCATGATTGAACCCTGGGAAAAGGCCTCCCCTGAGCTCTCCACTGAAGAGGGGCCCACATACCACAAATACACACATCGAAAGTATGTTTGGAAACTCGCAGACCTCCTGTCACTCATGATCGGATGCCCAGAACTGGCCCAGCATGACCCTAAACAGACAGGGTTGTAACTACCCCTAGTGAAGCCCCAGCAAGAAAAATGCTTCTCTGCGTCTCTTCCTGAGTTCTTCTAAACAAAAGGCAGCTGCATGTGAATGCTCAGGAGGTTTGTGAGTAGTGCTCTTGCTGGCTTCAGAGATAGACACTGCATCAAGTTGCAGGCACTATTTAAGCAACTAAAGCATTTAATGAGAGAGAAGACAAACTAATTAACTTGTCAAATCCCTCCTCCATGACAGCACAAATGCAATAAGATTCCTGCATAACAATATCAGTTCCAAATACTCATTTTCTTGCTTGTCTTTGTTTTCCAATTTCTTCACCTTATAGTTTTGGAAGAGGAAATATTTTTCAGCGTTGAACAATTCACAATTTTTATAAATGTGTGTGTTTGCATGCACACCTACATGTAACAGGAAATAAATATAATACCAAGTTCTTCTATTAATGTATAAAACTAGATATTGTTTTGGGAGGTGATGATTATTGCAATATAAGTGTTAGTAATGTATAAAAAGCTAAAATAATTTACAGTAATTTTTGTTAATGATAGTTTATCATAAGCAATAGTTTAAGTATTCAAACATGATATACAACATTCTTATTTAATTTCTAAATATAAGTGTTGTTATACAAGTTTTATTGGCAATCCAAGATGTTCCTGTCACTTCAGAGTAAAATTCCCAAAACTTAAATTAATAAAACACTTTCTAATAACTGCAATGAGTCAAGAAAGGCTCTCAAATTTGGCATTATTATATGGAGTATACAAATAATGCAAAATCTTGATGATAGCAAATTACATAATTAGTGACTTTACTGAAATGAAGATAAGAAATGTGTTTTAAGGAAAATATATAATAACTTATGAGTTACTTATTTCTTAGTATTATTACTCATGCAAGATCATTGGCTCATCAAGAGAATACTCAGACATGTGCAATAATTGAATATATTGGTCTTTCATATTTTGCCTGTGTTGAATGATCTAAAAATGTTAGCTTTAAATCTTTTTATTTTGTTGTTGTAAATACATAAGTCAAGGTTTGAGAGATTTGAAAAGGAAATACAGCTTATTTAAAAGTCTATTAACTTGATTTAGATCCTTTAAATATTTAGTCATAAAATATATGATCCTCAATTTGTACGCTTACCCCAGGCTCTGCAAATTTTAGGCATGGACCTGCCACTGATTTCTTCACAGTTTAAGCCCTCTATCCAGCCTTTCCCTTATCCTGACAACCAACACTTGAGAAACATTGCACAAAACCAAATGACTTATAAATCTGTTCGTACAGAACTTCTTTCACCTTTTTTTTGAAACTGGGCCCTTGCTTTCTCTGTGTTTTAGCCTTCCAGCATCTAATAGATAAGAGAATCCCACATGAAAAGCTTGATCCTCTCTAACATTTGTAAGATATGTCATGAATTTAAATATAGAAATAGACACAAGTTTATGTGTTTATGTATATAACTTGTGCTTATAGTGTACATGTAGTTTATCAGGATTTTCTGTTTGATAAATTCATAGATGACAATCCTAAAATGAATAAAGGAATATTCATGTTCCAAATGTTAGATTAAGTGCTTCTTAAAAGTAATCATAAAACTCAACCACAAACAAGCAAACAATCCAAAAAAAAAAAAATGGGAAGAGGACATGAACAGACACTTCTCCCACAGAAATATTTCTTCCCAGAAGAAATACAAATGGTCAACAGATATATGAAAAGATGCTCATCTTCATTAGCTATTAGAGAAATGCAAATCAAAACTATGATGAGATATCACCTCACACCTGTTAGATTAGCTATTATCAACAAGACAGGTAATAACAAGTGTTGGAGAGGCTGTGGAGAAAAAGGAACCCTCATCCACTGTTGGTGGAAATGTAAAGTAGTACAACCATTATGGAAGAAAGTATGGTGGTTCCTCAAAAAGTTAAAAATAAAACTACCATGTGACACAGCAATCCCTCTACTGGGAATATACCCCTAAAATTCAAAAACACTGGTACATAAAGACACATACAGCCCCATGTTCATCGCAGCATTGCTCACAGTAGCCGAAACATGGAAACAACCAAAAAGCCCTTCAATAGATGACTGGATAAAGAAGATGTGGCACATATACACTATGGAATACTACTCAGCCATAAGAAATGATGACATCGGATCATTTACAACAACATGGGTGGACCTTGAGAACATTAAATTGAATGAAAAAAGTAAATCAGAAAAAACCAAGAACTATATTATTTCATACATAGATAGGACATAAAAATGAGACTCAGAGACATGGACGAGTGGGAGGTGGTTGGTTACGGGGGGGGGGGGAGGAGGAAGTGACACAAAGAAAACTAGATAGAAGGTGACGGAAGACAATTTGACTTTGGGTGATGGGTATGCAACATAGTCAAATGTCAAAATAACCTGGAGATGTTTTCTCTGAACCTATGTACCCTGATTGATCTATGTCACCCCATTAAAATTAATAAAAATAATAATAAAAAAAGTAATCATGATGTTCCACAACTTATTGCTTAGAGTCAAATGAAATCTATCCAAGATAGGGCTAACTCTGTCTTCCTTCCCCAAATTACCTCTCTTACATACTAATGCTGGTCCCAAGTGAATCTATACCTTCCAGCTTTCTTTTATGCTTTTAAAATTTGTGTTTAACAGAATGATAGCTCTAAAATTCTTTATTCTTTTTCATCTCCATTCCTACCTATTCCACTAGCTCTATTAAGCAATTTTTAGTCTTACAAAAATATTGACAGAATAAAGCATATAAGCAAACACTATGCAGTCTCAGGAAGGCAGTGAGTTTTTTTTTATAAGCACAAAAATAGGGAGAGAAAGCCCAAGTTGGTGATGGCTGAAAATGGGTGAGACTGAAGTGCCCACCAAAAGCATCTCAAAGACAGAATGAACCTATGGATTCACTCAATAAAGGCAGATCCTGGGACGGTTTGGTTTGGTTGGTTTCCTGTTTCCAGTCTGCCCCTCAGTTTTGTCAAAAGTACAACTTCCTGGGAGAAAAAGGCTGAAACTCACAGTAGAAAGAAGACAAAAAGAATGAGAGAGAACTCATCCCACAGGAATGTACCTGAAGCTTGTCATTCAATGATAATTAGACCTTGGTGAGAGAAAGAAAAGGCAGTGTCCTTATCAGACAGCTCTGTTTTTCTTTTCTTTTCATTTTTCCACTAGAATTTGGTTTAGGGGAGAAATGTGACCTCTTAAAACTAGCATCAACCATGCTAGCATCGCTTTCAGATACATAAATTCCTAAACTAAGGGGAGAGAACGCAGGGTAGAAAAAAATGCATGCCATGCCACGGGGGATTATTTCCTCCTCACTTAGGGGTCAGGCGTGATTAATATCAGCCCTAACTGAAACGGAATAGTATTAAGTTAAGGAAGGGCTTTCCTAATTTTCCAGATTCTACCTGAGCTAAACAACTTCTCTGATGGACGCTGATGATGCCAAAATAACATTTCTGTGGAATGTGGACCATTTTTGCTCACAGCTAAAAAGTGTATGAAATATGGCATAAGTGGAGGGAAAGTATATCCTTTGAGATGATGACAGGGTTAGGCTTCTGTCAGGGTCTCACACTCTTGCCTGAGGGGAAGAAAGGGAAGAGGAAGATGAGATGGGACATTTATCTGATTCCACTGAGGCCTTAACTAAAAATTCAATTCTTTAGATTTCTAATATGTCCTCACTTTTGTTCTCTGGATATTGGAATGTGCTCAGCATTGTAGGAACATTCTTTGGCAGTTCATGAAATCACTGACCCAGGACTGGTCCCATCTCAATTCATTTGCAAGGCCAGCACTTCACTTTCTTGTAAAAATGTCTTTTTACTTTTATTATTCTCATAGCTATATATTTTTTTATGGAGTGGATAATTTTATTTTATTTCCCCATCCCCATATTCACACACTCACACACACAGAGTTGACTCTGGTAGGGTTTGTGGGATATTCAAAGGAGTGTATGTAAAAGCAAATAGCTTCAGAAAGAAGTATAGTGATCTAAAAGCAATATGATATAGGAATGAAAATTGTTTCAAATACAAGTGTTAACTCTTTTCTTGGTCTTTGTACAGATGTCACATCCTTCTTGGTTAGTGATTACTACTAGTTTTCTCTACATGACTTCTGCTATCTCCCAGATTGCCAGGTTGCAATAGCTTAAAACTATTGAACCAAGTGTTCAATAGAGAGAAGACACGGCCCTGGAACGAACAATTTCTAGATGAATATTATTTATCTAAAAGTAATAAAAACTCTTAAAGATATAAGAGAGTTATTTACTTCTGGTCTATTTTATCATATATCACATTATCACACTATATAATATATAATCAGACTGAAAACAAACTGAGAGTATTTAAATCTCAGAGTCACTTTGAAAAGATTTTTAACTCCTCTGCATCTCAGTTTTCTCATCTGAAAACTGGGTATGTTAATGACAGTACTAACTTCTTGGTTTTGTTATATAAATTAAAATAATATACTAGGTACTTAGAGCTGCATCTGACATATAGCAAGCATTATGTAGTTGTTAAGTAAAAATTAAAACTACCTAATACAATTAGATAAATAAACTCTTTTGAAGTTCTAAGAATAATGCCTGGCACATAGTAGCTACTATATGCATTCACCAATATTACACAAATTAGAAAACACATCTTCCATGGGCCACACACTACTACATTGGTGTAAGGTATTTTTCCCCGCCGAGAAGGAAGGAAGAGGGCTTGAGCCACAAAGTGTGGAATAAGTAAACGGCTTTATTGGGTAGAGTGCACACCCCGCCCAGCAAGGTTCCCTGGCCCCGAGGAAAGAAAGATGGAGGCTAGGGAAGTTGCACAGATTAAACCGCGTGGGAGATATTTAAAGGGTCCCTCTAGGGAAGTGGAGCTACTATGACGTGGTAAAATTTCACTGGCTGGCAGACAATCGCTTCTTTCCAAATGGTTCCTGGGAAGCTTCCTTTGGCGGGCTTGATTGTGGGCGGTCCTAGCCAAAGTGGGAGGGTCTGAGTTCTCCACATGACTATCCCTCTATCCACCAACCTTACAATTGGTATTGGTAGAGAAACAGACACACACAAAAAATGAATAAAGGCAGGAAACTGACCTTCATTTTATTTTTTTTTTTTTATTTTTTTTTTTAATTAAATTTTTATTAATGGTAATGGGATGACATTAATAAATCAGGGTACATATATTCAAAGAAAACATGTCTAGGTTATTTTGTCATTAAATTATGTTGCATACCCCTCGCCCAAAGTCAGATTGTCCTTCGCCACCCTCTATCTAGTTCTCTGTGCCCCTCCCCCTCCCCCTAACTCTCCCCCTGTCCTCCCTCCCCCCACCCCTGGTAACCACCACACTCTTTTCCATGTCTCTTAGTCTCATTTTTATGTTCCACCAATGTATGGAATCATGTAGTTCTTGTTTTTTTCTGATTTACTTATTTCACTCCTTATAATGTTATCAAGATCCCACCATTTTGCTGTAAATGATCTGATGTCATCGTTTCTTATGGCTGAGTAGTATTCCATAGTGTATATGTGCCACATCTTCTTTATCCAGTCTTCTATTGAAGGGCTTTTTGGTTGTTTCCATGTCTTGGCCACTGTGAACAGTGCTGCAATGAACATGGGGCTACATGTGTCTTCACGTATCAATGTTTCTGAGGTTTTGGGGTATATTCCCAGTAGAGGGATTGCTGGGTCATAAGGTAGTTCTATTTGCAGTTTTTTGAGGAACCACCATACTTTCCTCCATAATGGTTGTACTACTTTACAGTCCCACCAACAGTGAATGAGGGTTCCTTTTTCTCCACAGCCTCTCCAACATTTGCTATTACCCGTCTTGTTGATCATAGCTAATCTAACAGGGGTGAGGTGGTATCTCATTGTAGTTTTGATTTGCATTTCCCTAATAACTAATGAAGCTGAGCATTTTTTCATATATCTGTTGGCCATTTGTATCTCTTCCTGGGAGAAGTGTCTATTCATGTCTTCTTCCCATTTTTTTATTGGATTGTTTGTTTGTTTGTTGTTGAGTTTTATGAGTTCTTTGTAAATTTTGGAAATTAGGCCCTTATCTGAGCTGTTGTTTGAAAATATCATTTCCCATTTAGTTGGCTGTCTGTTTATTTTTATATCAGTTTCTCTTGCTGAGCAAAAACTTTTTATTCTGATGTAGTCCCATTCATTTATCTTTGCCTTCACTTCTCTTGCCATTGGAGTCAAGTTCATAAAATGTTCTTTAAAACCCAGGTCCGTGAGTTTAGTACCTATGTCTTCTTCTATGTACTTTATTGTTTCAGGTCTTATATTTAGGTCTTTGATCCATTTTGAATTAATTTTAGTACACGGGGACAGGCTGTAGTCGAGTTTCATTCTTTTGCATGTGGCTTTCCAGTTTTCCCAACACTATTTGTTGAAGAGGCTTTCTTTTCTCCATTGTGTGTTGTTGGCCCCTTTATCAAAGATTATTTGACCATATATATGTGGTTTTATTTCTGGGCTTTCTATTCTGTTCCATTGGTCTGAGTGTCTATTTTTCTGCCAATACCATGCTGTTTTGATTATCGTGGCCCTATAATATAGTTTAAAGTCAGGTATTGTAATGCCCCCAGCTTCATTCTTTTTCCTTAGGATTGTTTTGGCTATTCGGGGTTTTTTATAGTTCCATATAAATCTGATGATTTTTTGTTCCATTTCTTTAAAAAATCTCATAGGAATTTTGATGGGAATTGCATTAAATTTGTATATTGCTTTGGGTAATATGGCCATTTTGATTATATTTATTCTTCCTATCCAAGAACAAGGAATATTTTTCCATCTCATTGTATCTTTTTCGATTTCCCTTAACAATGCTTTGTAATTTTCATTATATAGGTCCTTTACATTCTTTGTTATGTTTATTCCTAGGTATTTTATTTTTTTTGTTGCAATCGTGAAGGGGATTATTTTTTTGAGTTCGTTTTCTAATATTTCATTGTTGGCATAGAGAAAGGCTATGGATTTCTGTATGTTAATTTTGTATCCTGCGACCTTACTGTATTGGTTTATTGTTTCTAATAATCTTTTTGTGGAGTCCTTCGGGTTTTCGATGTATAGGATCATATCATCAGCAAAAAGTGATACCTTTACTTCTTCTTTTCCAATATGGATGCCTTTTATTTCTTTGTCTTGTCTGATTGCTCTGGCCAGAACTTCTAGCACCACGTTAAATAAGAGTGGAGAGAGTGGACAACCCTGTCTTGTTCCTGATTTAAGGGGGAAAGCCTTCAGTTTAGTGCCATTTAATATGATGTTAGCTGATGGTTTATCATATATGGCCTTTATCATGTTGAGATATTTTCCTTCTATACCCATTTTGTTGAGAGTCTTAAACATAAAATTGTGTTGTATTTTATCAAAAGCCTTTTCTGCATCTATTGATAAGATCATGTGGTTTTTGTTCTTTGTTTTGTTGATATGGTGTATTACGTTAACCGTTTTGCGTATGTTGAACCATCCTTGAGATTCTGGGATGAATCCCACTTGATCATGATGTATTATTTTTTTAATATGTTGTTGTATTCGGTTTGCCAGTATTTTGTTTAGAATTTTAGCATCTGTATTCATTAGAGATATTGGTCTGTAGTTTTCTTTCTTTGTGCCATCCTTGCCAGGTTTTGGTATGAGGGTTATGTTGGCCTCATAAAATGTGTTTGGAAGTATTGCTTCTTCTTCAATTTTTTGGAAGACTTTGAGTAGAATAGGAACCAAGTCTTCTTTGAATGTTTGATAGAATTCACTAGTATAACCGTCTGGGCCTGGACTTTTATTTTTGGGGAGGTTTTTAATAGTTTTTTCTATTTCCTCCCTGCTGATTGGTCTGTTTAGGCTTTCTGCTTCTTCATGACTCAGTCTAGGAAGGTTGTATTGTTCTAGGAATTTATCCATTTCTTCTAGATTGTTGTATTTGGTGGCATATAATTTTTCATAGTATTCTACAATAATTCTTTGTATATCTATGATGTCTGTGGTGATCTCTCCTCTTTCATTTTGGATTTTATTTATTTGAGTCCTGTGCCTTTTTTCCTTGGTGAGTCTTGCCAAGGGTTTGTCAATTTTGTTGACCTTTTCAAAGAACCAGCTCCTTGTTTTATTGATTTTTTCTATAGTTTTTCTGTTCTCTATTTCATTTATTTCTGCTCTGATTTTTATTATCTCCTTTCTTCGGCTGGTTTTGGGTTGTCTTTGTTCTTCTTTTTCTAGTTCCTTAAGGTGTGAAGTTAAGTGGTTTACTTCGGCTCTCTCTTGTTTGTTCATATAGGCCTGAAGTGATATGAACTTTCCTCTTATTACTGCTTTTGCTGCATCCCAGAGATTCTGATATGTCGTATTTTCATTTTCATTTGTCTGTATGTATCTTTTGATCTCTTCGCTTATTTCTTCTTTGACCCATTCATTTTTTAGAAGTATGTTGTTTAGTTTCCACATTTTTGTGGGTTTTTCCCCCTCTTTTTTGCAGTTGAATTCTAGTTTCAAGGCTTTATGATCAGAAAATATGCTTGGTACAATTTCAATTTTTCTAAATTTGCTGATATTGTCTTTGTGGCCCAACATATGGTCAATTCTTGAGAATGTTCCATGTACACTAGAGAAAAATGTATACTCTGTCGCTTTAGGATGAAGTGTCCTGTAGATGTCTATCATATCCAGGTGTTCTAGTATTTCGTTCAAGGCCACTATATCTTTATTGATTCTCTGTTTGGATGACCGATCTAGAGCCGTCAGCGGAGTATTGAGGTCTCCAAGTATGATTGTATTTTTGTTAGTTTTTGTTTTAAGGTCAATAAGTAGCTGTCTTATATATTTTGGTGCTCCTTGGTTTGGTGCATATATATTAAGGATTGTTATGTCTTCTTGATTCAGTGTCCCCTTAATCATTATGAAGTGACCATTTTTGTCTCTGAGTACTTTTTCTGTCTTGTAGTCAGCATTATCAGATATGAGTATTGCTACACCTGCTTTTTTTTGGGTGTTGTTTGCTTGGAGTATTGTTTTCCAGCCTTTCACTTTGAATTTGTTTTTATCCTTGTTGCTTAGATGTGTTTCTTGTAGGCAGCATATAGTTGGATTTTCTTTTTTAATCCATTCTGCTACTCTGTGTCTTTTTATTGGTAAGTTTAATCCATTTACATTTAGTGTAATTATTGACACTTGTGGGTTCCCTACTGCCATTTTATAAATTGCTTTCTGTTAGTTTTGTATCTAGTTTGATTCTTCTCTTTTGTTTTTCTATCATTTGTTTCTGTTTGTTTGTGTTCCATACTTCTTTCCTCTGTTGCTACCTTTTTTAAGTCATGTGTTTTTGTGGTGGTTTTTTCTAGGGTGGTTACCATTAAGTAATGAAAAGGGTACCTACCATATTCATTGTAGTACCCTATCTTATAAGTATTTCTGCACTTCATCGTCCTTTGCTACTGTTAATCTCCATTCTCTCCCCCCCTTTTTTATTCCTTTGTTGTCACAGTTTAAGTTTGGTTTTATTGTGTTCTTGGTGGAGCTGTTACTTGTGGTGTTGTTTTCTTTTGTTCTTTGAATCTGGTTGGAAAACCCCCTTTAGTATTTCCTGGAGTGGGGGCTTTCTCGTGATAAATTCTCTCATCTTTTCTGTATTTGTGAATGTTTTTATATCTCCTTCATACTTGAAGGATAGCTTTGATGGGTATAGTATTCTTGGCTGAAAGTTCCTCTCTTTCAGGGCTTTAAATATTGGGGTCCACTCTCTTCTAGCTTGTAGAGTTTCTGCTGAGAAATCTGATGATAATCTAATAGGCCTTCCTTTATATGTTGTACTCTTCTTTTCCCTGGCTGCCTTGAGAATTTTTTCTTTGTCATTGGTTTGTGTCATCTTTATTATGATGTGCCTTGGAGTGGGTTTGTTGGGGTTAAGAAAACTCGGTGTTCTGTTTGCTTCTTGAATTTGAGGCTTTAGTTCTTTCCACAGGCTTGGGAAGTTCTCGTCTATTATTTGTTTGAGTATATTCTCCATTCCATTATCTTTCTCTTCTCCCTCTGATATACCTATTATTCTTATGTTATTCTTTCTGATGGAGTCAGATAATTCCTGTAGGGCTTTCTCGTTTTTTCTTATTTTTGAGTCTCTTTCTTCTTCTCTCTGTTGTGCCTCAAGTTGTTTGTCTTCTATTTCACTAATCCTATCTTCAATCTGGGTTGTTCTGCTAGCTAAGCTTGTTACCTCGTTTTTCAGTTCGTGAATTGAGTTTTTCATTTCTGTTTGATTTGTTTTTATAGTTTCAATTTCCTTGGTAATATATTCTTTGTGTTCATTGAGTTGTTTTCTGATCTCCCTATATTGCCTTTCCGTGTTTTCTTGTATATCTCTGAGTATTTTTAAGATTTCTATTTTAAATTCTCTGTCATTTAGCTCCAAGGCTTCCAATATGTTAAGTCTTTTCTCCATAGATTTTTCCACATCTATTTGTGTTACCTCTCTTTCTTTTGTATCCATAATATTCGATTTCCTCTTTCTTATTGGCATTTGAGGGTGGTCTTGTTGATAGCACTAATTAGAATTAATAAAGAGTAAAAAGTAAAAAACAAAAAAAAAACAAAAAAAAAACAAAAACAAAAAACAAAAACAAAAACAAAAAACAAAAAAACAAAAAAAACAAAGGGTAAAACACCCCACAAAAAAAAGCAGTAATAATTTATTATTTCCCCCTTTTTTTTTTCTTTGTTCTCCTTCCCTCCTCTCCCCACCTCAGGGAAATATCGTGCCTATAGTGGAGGGCCTGGTTTGCGGTGAAGAGTTCAAGGGGGCAAAAAATAAAAAAATAAATAAAAAAAATAAAAAAATAAAAAAAAATAAAATAAAAAAAAAAGGAAGAAAATCTTAGACAAGCATAAGTTGATCTGCCTGTGGGTGACGGTCAACCAAGAGATATAATAAGAGGGACAAGAGGGAACCAGAAAAAAGGACAAAAAAAGGAATAATCAAGAAGAAAAAATAAAAATAATAAGTAAAAATACGTTGTATTAAGTGGAGCAAAGACCAAATACAATGGAGACCTTGGGTTGGGAGGACCCAAAATGCCACAAAAACAAACCAACCAGAAAAAAACAAAAACAAAACCGAAAAAGAAAAACAAAGCCAAAAAAACCCTTGAATCCCAAATTAACTAATTTGTTCGTGATTGAGGATTAAATGGGAGGAAAGTAAAACGAGAAAAGAAAAAACGAATAGAAAGGAAAAAATAAGAAAAAGAGAAAAACGAAGGAAGAAATAAAAAAGGAAGAGAAAAAAACAAAATAAGGAAAAAAAAAACAAAAGAGGAGAGAGTGAGAATTAAGTGTCCTGGAGTATAACCCCAAAGGAGGGTGAGGATGAAGAAGAGAAATAAAATGTAACACTTATGGGTAGTGTAGTTCAAGAAAAGGGAAGCATAAGATGGGCAGAGAATAGAAGGACTGAGGTGGAGGAAATAAAGGCAATAAGATAGAAGGAACAAACAACAACAACAACAAAAAACAAACAAACAAAAAAAAACAAACAAACAGTGGAACAAGCTGCAAAGTCTGTGGATTTTTCCTGATTTTGAGATGTCAACCTCTTCCTCCTTCTCCTCTCTCCCTCTTCCCGGTCGGCGACTCTGCACCCCAGGCCCTGCCCCTGCGCCACACCCAGGCAGGGACTTGCAGTTGATGGGGTTCTACGGCAATGTCACACAATTGGCTTTAGTCTTGTTGGTAGTCAAGGCCTGCCGGCGTCTGCAGGCTGACCTTTATTTTATACTAATATTTTTATTGTCTATAAAAATTTTTACTAGAACCAAATAAGGTATAGCAATTTCACATAAGAGGAGTGTATGGCCATTAGTCACGGCCGTGGTGGCCGCCGTTCACGTGCAGGTTCCCATTAGATTCGGGCAGATGGTAAAGAAACAACAGAGCCGGAAAATGGTGGGTCAGTCCTTTATTCCAGCTTCGCACCAGGCAGGTGAATAAAAACACACAGGGCTCCAAAACCTACTCATTCAGCACTCACAAAGCTACTGACACATCCGGGTTTTCCTAGAATCAAAGGCCCCACCAGCTCAGTCACCTCTGGTTCCCCATCTGCACACCTTCTCCCTTCTCATCTCTGCACAAACTGGCTTCTCCTTTAGCACCCTGCCATCTTGGCTGCTTCCTTCCTTCTTCTTAAAACCCCTCCTCTGGCAATATTAGCATAACAATGGCCCTTCCCAAACAGGAAGGTAATTAGCAGTTTCACAGATCACATACCTGGGCAGTGGCCATTTTTAACAATAAAAGTGAGCAGACTTGAAAAAGCATATTTACAAACTCATTTGCCCAACAAGGAGGTAGAACTCAGAAAGCTGAACTATAACAGCATGAAGCAAATGGAGCCTGGAGAACTCAGGTTTGTGGAACACGAAATCCCAATTTATTCTGCTGGATTGCATTGTCTTTCATAGTTTGGGTCCCCAAGGTACTAATAACTTAGTGGGGTAGATACATAATTATGTGCATATGGATGGTGACAAACACCTGAACAAAAATATAAGGTGTGTATGAGCACAGCAAAGGGAGAGGCATCTAATTGGAGAGTGTGGAAGGGGGTGAGAGTTAGAAAAAAGATCGCACTTACTTCAACACTTAGTTAGAGGGAAAAAGTATTCAGTGATCCCTGGTCACAGAAAATGCTTGGCTTTGAGCATCTAGCCCCCACAAAAGGCAAGATGCAGTGGTAAATGTGGGAGGAGTGAACGTTGAACCTGAACTTGGGGTGGGGGAGGGTGAAGGGAAAAGACTAGAAGAGCTAGAGGTCACTGTGGAAAATATCACCAACAAATATTTTTCCCTTGGTCTCTTTAGCTATGAAATATATTTAAAGCCTTGGAGAACAATGCTGAACACAACACTATGTGCTTTTTCAGACTCAGTTGCCTGTTTCTTTACAAAGGTGCTACTTATCTCTTGGCCCATGTGCTCTTGGTGACTTTGCCAGGCTGCGAGCTGGCTGTGATGGGATAGAAGGCCCTGTCCCTGCTGAGACACCTTGGATGAAACACCACATTGAGAGTCTTGGGTCTGGCTGCCTGTGAAGCTGACAAGAGGTGGAAGGGCATAGCCCAGAAGTGTGGGGGCCTGGCATGAGGGTGAGAGGCTGTGCTGACCTGGGCCTTCTATCCTATCACAGCCAGCTTGGCAACCTGGCAAAGTCACCAAGAGCACATGGGCCAAGAGCACATGGGCCAACAGTGTGTTCTACGTCTGTACACTTGTCTGTCCTTCATTCTTTAGCACTTCTTACTACACTCTCGGAAAATCCTGGAAAGTTTTATAAAGAGAGTTTATTAAAATTCAACACTTTATACCAAGCCACAGAGTTCTCTGGGGCTTTCATGCACCATTCATTTCATTCAAAGGTCTGGTTAACGACATAGAGTTCACGTCTGAAGATGCTGGTACCATTCTTCAGAAGGACCATAAAGCAACCCTCTGTTATTGGTTGTTGGTCAAATAAGTTTGTAAATATGATGTATATGTTTGCTCGCTTATAGTTTGTATTGGGTGTGGGGGGCAGGATGTAAGCATGCCGGGTCGTTATAGCCTAAGGCTTAGTTTTAAGACCCAGCTTTTCCCCACACCCTTGACTGTTGCATGATGTGGGTGATGCACTTTCATGAGGAATCTCATTATGCCTCAGATAAGAAACTTTGCATCAGAGACTTCCTTGTTTGTATATTGGATTAAATGTTTTGATTTCTATACTATAAAGTGGGGCAGACAGGGAGCTTGTTCTTTCTCGGTTCCTGCTATCACCATTGCAGGGGCCTCCCTGGTCCCTTGCCCTTCATGGGAAAAGCAGGTTTTCTACTTTTTCCTTATCTTCTCTTGTGGCTTGCCTGTCTTGGTGAGACACCAATAAACAGAATGGCCCACCATCCTCCGACTCTGCCATTTCTTTACCATCTGCCCGAATCCAATGGGAGCCTGTGTGTGAATGCCCGCAGTGGCGGCTCCTGGCCTTACAATGGTTTTGTTAGGGCTTCTGGTAGTTGCCTTTTGGGTAACACAAACAGATTCACAGGTTTATTTATTTATTCATGCACCAGTTGTTTGCTAAATTCATAGTGTACTATAGAACTATTCTCAATATTAAGGTAGACATATGTGTTTGTGTGTGTGCATGCATCCATGCCTAGTCATATACCAACCCTGAGATATATACAATCAGACAAAGACTAAAAATAAGACATCACATTCAGAATCTATATATAAGCCATTAAGAATCAATTTGTCGATCAATCTTAGCTTTTATATCTATTTAACAGTGGCAAAAGCAGATACTAGTGACCTTTACAACACCAATGTCATAAACTAAAAAGGGAAAAACATGCAATCAATTAAATGGTAGTTAAGGCACATGACTGTCGGTTTAATTTCTAGCCTCTGCATTGGCTGATGAGTTTGAACTTGTTTTTTGTCATATATCTTTAAAGTCTTTTTTCCCTACTTTTTTCTCTTTCTCCTTTTTAAAAAATAGAACTTAATTTCCTTGCCTTGCCTCTCTTGATTGTCCCTGAGTCTATTCTGGAACTGATAAAATCGGATTCTTTGCTTTATTTTATTTTTTGGTATTGCTAGCTTCCCGGCTTTGTGTAGCCTGGGATACTCTGATAATAACATTGGTCAGTGATACTGCAAGAGGATGTAAACGATCCTATAAGGCAGTGGTCTCCAACCTTTTTTGGGCCACAGACCGGTTTAATGTCAGAAAATATTTTCACGGACCAGCCTTTAGGGTGGGATGGATAAATGTATCACGTGACCGAGACAAGCGTCAAGAGTGAGTCTTAGACAGATGTAACAGAGGGAATCTGGTCATTTTTTAAAAATAAAACATCATTCAGACTTAAATATAAATAAAATGGAAATAATGTAAGTTATTTATTCTTTCTCTGCGGACCGGTACCAAATGGCCCATGGGCTGGTACCGGTCCGTGGCCCTGGGGTTGGTGACCACTGCTGTAAGAGGAAGAGAAATGGAAAAGACAACTGTGTTTTTGTTTTTGTTTTTTAATTTTATCATTAAGGTGGCTTAAGTAGCACTGACCTACCGCATTACTCAGGATCATCTTTGTTACATTGCAGCAACAAGCAAGCAACCCTCATATCTCAGTAGCTTAACCCAACCCAACTCTAATTCCTCAATCATCTACTCACCCTCAGCAGGTTGATGGGGCTCAGCTCCAAGAAGACAAGTAGGGACTGAGCTGTTTGGTGACTCTATTGTCTTGTAGCTAAACTTTCTGAAAGACATTGTCTCTTCATTTACCATGTCAGGAGAAGAGAGACATCAGAAAGCTCATAAGGACTTGGCTACAAAAGTGACACATGGCACTTTCATTTCCATTTCATTAGCAAGAACTAGCCACAGGCCCCACTTTCCAGGAAGAAAGATGGAAAGTGTTTGAAGCAAACAGAATGATTGGTGAGAACTCAGATCTGTGTCATGTCCACCATGCCAAGTTATATGACACTCAAGTCTTAAAGGTATCAATCATAACTTTAATAACTTCATATGTCTGAATGTGACCCTCAATATATTTAGCGAAGTATCTATGTCATAGCAATTTCTAGATCTTGTGCTTTCTTCTTTTCAGTCTCAAACAGGTAGTGTTGCTTCTATAATTCATAAAAACATTGTAGTGAAGCTCATTATTGTGTTAAAATTTGAATCAGCATTAACACAAACCTGTCTTTGAATGTAACTTAATTCCAAAAGAGGAAAAATCCTGGACCTCTTCTCTCAAGATTTTCTTGGACCTCAGCAACATCAGGGAAACACCTCCAGTCTCAGAAGGGCAGCTCCATTGTCAGTGGACTCATCTCCTCTAATACAGTTTTGATAGGCTTAGCATCACTGGGCAAGCCACCCGCCACCTCTGCCTTGTGCAGAATTTGCATTATCTAAAGATCACTCTGTAAGCTATGGTCCATTCGCCTTGGCAAATACTGTTTAAATATAGCATCCATAAATAAATGTTAAATAATTCATGAACATAATTTTGTAAATTCGGCGAGGCCACACCTCTCTGGGGGCATATTTATGAACATGCGTCAGCCCAGAATCAATGTGTCTGCCAAGCTCCTTGCCTCTGAGGCAGAATTCCCACATCTAGCCCAAAATGCTGCAAACGGCTCCGATTCCCCTTCAGTAGTCATCCATCATACTGTCACTTTAATTCAGATGCTGCTACTTGTTTTAATAACATACATCTTACACAAAGAATATTGCTAACACAAGAATCTTGGGGGTAGATTTTTACAACCTCATAAAATGGTATTAACCCTCTGATCCCTGATGCTCTTTCCATGCAGCACAGGCCTCTGGATGCTCTCCCCGCCCCCACCCTTCCCTCCAATCTTCCTGATGCTTATCAATAACCTCCGTTCCTGGGGGCTATATAGCACCAGGACCCTTCTCATCAATCACTGCAGTAAAAATATTATTCCTCTAGCATTGCCCTGAAGAATTATGGAAAGAATAAAAGTGTTATTGCAGGAATTATTTAGCAAACAATAGATGGATAAAATGTATTAGGGTAAGTGTTAAATTATATCACCTCATTACGGAGAGCTGACTTCAGATAGCAGGAAAATGGCTTGCTGCTTTTTTCTAAGTAGTTCAGAAGAACAATGGGAAAGACCACAAAAGATTTCAAAGGGAAACACCAGCCCATCAAGACTAAGATATACTCTACTGAGAAATTGTTTGAGGCAATGATTTGAAATAAAAACCTCCACCTGGCCTGTTTTGAATATTAAACTGAAATTTACAAACAAGCAAAGGGGGTTTATATCTAGTTGTTGAATATAAGATGCTATTTTAGAAAAGAGAGTCTTTAAAAAAAATAGATGTGTGGTCTAACCACTCCCCTGTCAAATACCCCCTCTGCACACTATTCTAAACAGGGGTTGGGAAACTGTTTTCGTTGGTGAGAGAAATATACATCTTGCAACACTTAGGTTTTAGGAAGTTCTAGAAAAGTGTACCATGCCAATATTTGTACCTTCTGCCAGTGTTGGAAAATAATGTTCCTGAAATGTCAGATTAAGCCAATTACTAAGATCAGGTTTGCATTTTAAATACTATTAAGGATACCTAAACAAGGTTGGAAAGCATGTTATTTTTTTTTAACCAAGTAGTCTTTTATCAGTTAATGCAGATTTTTTTTTAAGGCATAATGTTACACTGGGCTCCTGGGATTCATTTGATCAACATGATTAAATTATTTCCTTACTCAGCTAGAAGGAAATTACTAGTTACCAGACATTATGTGTCTGTTAATTATGTGCAATAAGGCTCTCTCCTATCACACCAGCTCCTGCATTCATGTTCTGTGCATTTTAAAGGCATTATCATTAAAAAAATTTAAATATTGAAAATGGACAGCTATAATTTTGTTTCATCTATTTAATAAATAAGTAATCGGTGGAAATCAGTAGTAGAAAGTGTCTCTTTGCTCTTTGTGTTGGCGTAGACATTCTTAAGAAGAACATACTGAAAGATCCTTTTGATTTCTATCTTCACAAAAGAATATTTCCCATCAGCTTCCCAAGGCAGTAACCAGGTCCTCTTATTAGTGAACAGAGTGAATATGAACACAGCAAAAATAAAATAAATAAAAAATTTAAAATCTGATTGTGTGGCTCTTCTGCTCACCTTGGGTGGGTTGACGTGCCAAACTCACATTTCCTCTTGTAGCTTAATCTACAATCTAAGGTTTCAAAAGTTGTTTTGTTTTGTTTTTGAAAAAAAAAAAGAGACAACATATGGTAGCTGAGAGGCCTTATTTTGTCTCCTAATGAAATGATGTGCTTCTGTTTCATATTAAAGTGTTAATAGGTCTGAAATTAGGTCTCACAAAAAGAATAGTGCTTTTAAAATGCTTAATATGATTCATTTTCTGCAGTCAAAACCAGATGACTTTTATTTTTGTATCAAAAAGAGAAAGTGGAAAGCCAGCTCGTTCTCCTCGGACGCCCGCACACTTCCCCCACCTGCCGAGGCTGTGGACCCAGATCCAATAACCGGTTTACAGGACAGAAAGCTCTTTAGAGTCGGGGCTTGCACCGAAGGCTAGAAGGTTTTGTCTGAGTTTGAGAATCTTTATAGGTTTGTGAAATCTCAACAAATATTTCAAAGAAGGAAGTTTCACATTTGAAGTAGGTGATCCTCTTAGGCGCTGAGAGACGGGCGCCTTTGTTGTGGGCCCAGGCATCATTTCATGTAAGATAGAGCCGTGTCCCACTAATATGCCAAGACATCACTTTCATGCCAGAAACAGATAGGGCTGAACTTGTTTCATGCACTTTGGCTTTCACTGTTAATAATGAATGACGAAAGTTCAGAGGAGAGGAGCTAAGTGGATACTGGGCTTTAAAAAAAAAATGAATTTTAACTAGCGACATGCCAACTAGTCAGAAACCACTTAGAGGTCTGGAAAGAGCACTAAGAAAGAACTCATCCTGGAGGTCTGTGCACAGCCATCAATTCACGTGGATCCCGCAGCTTTGACACCGCGTGTCTCCTTGGAAAAGATTCCCGTAGCTCCCGTGTCATGTGACTGTGGCGCCAACAAAGCCTGAGGGTTTTGCACCAGGAGGCTCAAAACTGGGACTCTCCTTCTGTTCACCAAGGAGAAGGAGGCAGAAATAGAAACAGGGACCAGAAAGGTGATTAATGTAATTTTAAACTTTAACAGATACAAATATGGATTAAATGAATTTGGACTTTTCTAAGTCAAACCAACACTTGAAACCCCAGAATATATTTTTAATTTCTTTCTTAGCTTTTTTCCCTTTCCTTATTTTTTTTGTTTCCATTTTGTCTTGCTTCCCTCTTGTTTTACCCTTCTTTCTTTCCCCCTTTCCTTTTTCTTCTTTTCTTCCTTCCTTTCCTTCTTTATTCCCTTATTTTATCTTACAATGGACTTTCTGGAGAAAGACCTCAATAAGCAAGAAACATATTCTGAAGATCATTTATACAGCATTTATTATTATTATTATTATTTAAACAACATTCATTGAATGGTTTTTTCCTGGTAGACATCTGGTAGGCACCCAGGATAGAAGAGTGCACAAAGCAAATCCAGCGCTTTCTCTTATGGAGCAAAGAACCCAAGAATATTAGAATCTAGCCTACTGAATTCAATGCGTATTTCAGCTCAGTTTCCCACAGCACCTACAGCACAACTTGGAGGATGAGAATGGATCATCATCAAAGATTTCAGTACATTCTGTAGACTTAATATCTAAAACAAGAAAACAGACATATTAGAAACGGATCACATAGAAAAAAATTTCAACAATAAGAAATAAACCCACATGATGTGAGAGCTTAACTGGAAATTTGAATTATACAGAATGTCAAATTCTCTTAGCAGCACGTTTAAGGTTTGCTTGTCTGTGGGTGGGAAGTAAAAGGCCCTGTGCTGAGAATCAGGATATGGCAACTATAGCCTGTCACCACCATGTATTCTAAACGACCTTGACTACTGCCTATCATTCTCAATAGCCTGATCCATCATAATGGTTGTTTTATCACCCACTTTCTATACCTCACTTAGTATAGAAATCAGTTTAAAAAATACTATACAAATAGAATTAATTACACTAGCATTTTTGGTAGTCAAGGGCCTTACAAATTTAAGTTCTGGGCCTTCAAAGCCAAATTTTAGAGAAGAGCTCCTTGATGTTTGATACCATATAAATGAGCACATTCTTAGTTTAGAGAAATGCTCTAATTGTAGGGACTTCCCTGATTTGCTAAGGCTATTATGCTAGCATTCAAATCAAAGCATTCTTCTTAACAGCCAATTTATTGGTAGGGAAGATTCCAATTTAGCTATCAGAATTTGCTTTAGAATATTCTCTCAGCCACATCCAGACCACCACAGACAAACCTTACAAATAGTCACACTCTCATGGCTCTGTAATATGAAGCTTAAAACACTAATTTGAAAGAATATATGCCCTTCTATGTTCATTGCAACATTATTTACAATAGCCAAGATCTGGAAACAGCCCAACTGCCCATCAGTAGATGAGTGGATAAAAACTGTGGTACATTTACACAACGGAATACAACTCAGCTGTAAAAAAGGAACAAATCTTATCTTTTCCAACAGACAGCATGGATGAACCTGGAGAGTATTATGCTAAGTGAAATAAGTTAGTCAGAGAAAGACAAATACATGATTTCACTTATGTGTGGAATCGAATGAGCAAAATAAACTAACAAACAAAATATCAGTAGAAACAGACACATGGATACAGAGAACAGACTGACAGCTGTTCAGAGGGGAGGAGTTTGGGGGTTTGGGTGACAAGGTGAAAGATAAGCAAAAAGAAAAAACAACTCATATACACAGACAACAGTATGATAATTCCCAGAGGGAAGGAGGGAGAGGTGGGTAAAGGAATGTTAAATGATGATGGAGGGAGACATAACTTTGGGTGGCAAACACACAATACAATATACAGATGATGTATTATAGAATTGTACCCTTGAAACCTATATAATTTTATTAAACAATATCATGACAATAAATTCAATAAAAATTTTTTTTAAATGTGATATGATACTGATTTATTCCTTTTATCATCTTCAAGTTTTAGGCTGATACAGATAAACCATGAACTGATTATTAACTTGTATTTGTTGTCAGGCTACAAAAAATAGATTATAACCCAGTTTAGCTTTGTTTTCCTATTAACTGAATCAGCCAGTTGCCTCAGTGACAAGTCTGTAGACTTGCACTACAAACCTTTCCAACTGTGGTTTATCCTTACACACCCATTCCCATTTGCCTAACTGATGACTAAATGTCTTTTCACATCTGAAGATGGCTTAAAGCTTTCCGGAGGCAGCACTCAGCTCAGTGCAGGCATTCATGCTTCCTTGTGCACAGTTGTTATTCTATTCGGTAAAATTGGCTTCTTGGCTTCCACCACCACTCATATCTTAACAACAAATCTTAGAAATTCTTTTCTTCTGGCTCCTGTATTTGCTGTTGAGTTTTGAATTGAGGATCCCATGGTCCAACTTCTCTGGTGATTTGTCTTGGATGTCTAATTGGAAATTCCCTTTATTTCCCTTGCTTGGCATGTAGTAACATTTCTGTTCCCTTTCAATTGTCTCTCCCAATTTGGAACCTAACTATGGATTTTTGCTTTACAATCTCTTGAAAATTTACCCTTTTCTTATTAAAGAACACCACTAGTAATCCTTTTACTTTCTCTCTGCTTTCTGGTACCTAGAAAATTCCCATGAGTTAACTAACCTAGGTCAGTGGGTGAGGAAGAGAGGAGAGACAGCTTCACACATCCTCATTGAGTGTATCTTGCACAAACTTTCACATAGGCAATCTCACAATGTACATTAGACCTGAAAACCACATCAGTCCTTTGCACAAATGATTTTATTTCTAGCATTATCCAAAGGCAACATTTCTTTAAGTGTTCAGGAACGTACAAAACAGCACTGCTTGATAATAACAAAAATGTGAAATGTAGCTAAATATTTATCAATAGATTAGTAAAATAAAGTTCTCTATATTAATATTACAGAATAATAGGTAGTATGATGATATGCATAAAGATTAACACTGAATATATTTCTGATATATTAAGTAAAAGATTGCAAAATACTCCTCTATGTTTGATCAGTCAACCTACTATCTGTCTACTTATCTACATTATCTTCACCTATCATTCTGACCCTTCAGTTAGAGTAAATGATGGTAACTTAAGGGTAATGGGATATGAGTATAATTTATTTTTTTCTTTATATATAGATACGCTTTTCAATTTTTTAAATAAAATGTGTATTTCTTGGTGATTATTTTTGAAAGCAACAAAAAGGTTAAACAGAAATAAAAAAACCCTGGCCATTCAGTTCTCATGGCACATGGGGAACTCATACCAAGTCTTGACCCACTCGCCACTGAGAGTGGGTCTCATCCAGTTCCCACCATTACCCTTTCAGACACCAGGCACTCTATACACAATATACACCTTTATCTTTTAATCAGTGCATTATATGGAGGAGGTTACTGAATTGAAAGAAATGAAATTATTTCTCTATTGCACTTTGTACCTTTGTGTCATATACATTCTAGGAATAAAAAATGCACTAAATGAATAATGACTGTTACAACTTAGGTCATTAATACATACATATAGTAGATTGAATTATGGTTCCCAGTTCTTCACCATTCCCACATCCATATTCTCTGCCATATGACTACACAGTTCCCTAGTAACAGAGCCACCTGCTGACCTTGAATATAACTTATATATGTCTTGCCTATAGGATACTAGCAAACATAACACAAGCAGAGGCTTGAAATGTGCATGTACAGTTCAGTTTTCTCTCCTGGGCTCCTGTCATCACCACAAGGAAATAATGCCTTGGCTAATTATCTGGTGCAAGGAACATGAGGAACATATGGAGAAGATTTGAACCCAATCTATAATTTTGAGCCATGCCCAGCTGAGCACAGACTCAGTCAAAAAACCACTTTCACCCCATGCCAGCCTAACAACAGATGCATGAATGAGAATAAGTGATTGTTGTTTTAATCTATTGAGTTTAGGAATGGTTTGTTACACAGCATCATTATGGAATTAGCTGACCAATACAATATATTTACTAGATATTAAATTTTAATTATTAATAGTTGGGTATGGGATATTAATGAAATGATTTAAAAATGTATAACTCCAGGTATAACAATGATCTCATCATAAATTTGCATGGGAAATCAATAGAGGTTATGTATTTTTGGAAAATTGACAAGGCAAGTCTCATGTTTAAGAGCCAAAAAGAACCAAGCAGCCTCCTGGAAGTTGCTTCAGGCAAGGTAGCCACCAGTTAGGTTTTAATCATCAGAGGTGAGGATCGATTCCAAACAGAATACAGTGTCTACAGCTCACCATTTAGTACTACATATTCAGGTTTGGTTCCTGAGAGAGAAGAAGGCAGAAGCAGTAGCAGGGCCCAGTGATAGATTGAGTGGAACACACAGCAAGCACAGGTAGTGCCTGTTAATAACAACCAAGTTTGTGTGAGAACAGATATGAGACACCCTCTAGTGTTTCCCAAAATTTTGAGAAAGAGAACATTGCAGAAGGTGTGCTTTCATAAAAGTGATGACAAGACCCACTATGAAATGTGGTTTATTATTGTTTAACATGACTTTATTTATGATGACTCCATTTGTTCTCATAGCCCCAGTGAGGCATCAGGAAACTCAAGTTATATGGGTATTGTTTCACACCAGCAAGTGGAGACAAGACCTCATCATGTTGCTGCCAAATGGGGTGTTCCACTGAGTTTATAACTAGTTCAAAATATCTAAACAGGCATTCGAGAAGTTTGATAAAATGAAATTCTCTTTTAATGTTTTTTGAACTTTGCAATGAAAATTGCTGTTCACAAGACCATAGTGACTCAAAAAATGAGGAGTAACATAGGGTAGCCAGAGAGAGAAATCAAAGCATCACTAAAGGTGTCCAGCATCTGAGAGACATCAAGTAAAAATTGGGAAAAAAATAGCTGTTACTTTATTCCATAAATTGAAAACAGAGCTGCTCTTGTCTTTATAGTGAAACACTTCTTATAAAATAGTGGCAGTAGACTGATTTAACATGTTCTAGTGGTTTCTACTGAACTCCTACTTTAAAAAAAAATTGTTTGTTTTTGGTAAGATTTGAATGGGCCATAAGTATGTGGACACCAAAAATTAAAATGCTACCTAAACTTTGACCAATTGTTTTAATATACACCAAACAATATGCATTAATCCTTTTATAGTCTTTTTGACCTACCCTGTCTGCATGTTAATCATTTTCTTGTTGTGCCAATATTGTTTGCATAACAGTAGGTTTATAATTTATGTTTTTTATTAAAAGGTGTCTGTGGAAAAGAGATTTACCATGACTCTTCAGAAAATTATATTTTTAATCAGCTGTAGAAATTCACAGTACTTCCTACATATGGGGCACCTTATTACAATGATCCAAACAGACCAAAGTCAACAAATAATCTTGTCTGTCTATTGTTAATTCTGAAATAAACAAACATATGTTTTGAACATCGTTACTGCTAAATTAGCACAAGCAATCAGGCATTCTAGGAGAATAAAATAAAAACACAGAACACTATAGTATAATTACTATTTGCATTTAAATTGAGTGCTATACTTTTCTAACATCAGTAGTAATAGTAAAGTCTATCATTAGCTGAGCTTTTTCTGTGTCAGTAAATAAGAGGATTATCTCAGTTAATCTTCACAACAACCCCATAATAAAGATACTGTTATTATAGCATAATATTTTGCATATGAAGAAACTGAGGTTTGGAGAGACAAAATCTCTTGAGTAAAATTCTAGAAAGTATTTAGCAAAAGCAAAGATTTAAACCTGGCATGTTTGACTTTATCACCCAAGTTCTACGGTATGCTGTTATTATTAATCAGCTAATATTCGTTTCACATGTTCATTTTGACATCACAAAGTTCAATTATATCACTAACAAAAAAAATGCCATCATTGTGAAAGAAGTAGCTCTTCAGTAAATACTTCATGAAGAGATTGTGAAGGGAGGAACAAAGGATTTACCCAAAACAAAATACACCATTAATATTTTTCACCAATATAATGGTCATGGACATGCATAGTGTTTATATTCAAAGATGACTCTTTCTTTCTTAAAGTAATTTGCTTAAAGTTACTTTCTTAAAGTAATTTAAAACAAAAACAACTTTAAAGGTTAATTAAGTACCATAGCTCATTAATGTTCAGCTTTTCAGGATATGAAGTGCCCAATTGTTATGAAAAATAGTATATGGAATGATGATAATTGTATAAATTGGAAGTCACATTCTATGATCGTAAAGCCTGACATGCAAGCATTCATGCATTCATTCCATGGGTATTTACTGAACCCCTACAATTCTCGTTCTTGGTGTGAAGATACAGCAAAGAACAGGTCAGGTAAAACTTTGGCCTCATGCAGCTTACATTCTAATAGGGAGACAGAAAAACAACAGAAAAAAAATGTTCAAGTTCTTATAGTAATAAATGCTATGGTGAAAGATGATGGAGGTGAAGAGATAGTGATGGAGGCAATAAGATTGCAGCTTTAGTAGGTGAAAAAGGCTGTGGTGTCATAACTTTTAGTTACATTAAAGTTGCAAGAAGCAGAGCAGTGTAATGTCTATCTTAGTACCATCCTTACCAAGGTAGCACACGGGGTCTTGGCTGATTGACAAACTGCATTATTAGCTAATTACTCCCTGTGGATGAGTGTGTAAAACTGATAAAATTCTCCAGTCTTGCTCACATGTAGCTTACTAAAGAATTGAAAGAAATAAGATCCACACATTCCAGGGTAAAAGGGAAGAAAAAAGAGCATGTTTATTGTACCCATCTTGAAAATATATTTCAAGTACCAATGCAAAAAGGATCTTGGAGGCCAGAATAAAGTAGGACAAAGTAGGCTTCCCGTGGAAGGAGAATATTGAGTTTGGGCTTTAAAAATGCATAGAATTTGATTAGGCAGAAATGTGTTGTCTCTTCTAGAAGACTGTGGGCCTCTGGAGAACAGACTCTACACCTGTCCTTTTATTGCCCTCTGTTCATATCTATATTCCAGATATCAGCTTCTCCTGGTGAACTGTTTGAAACCATTTCCAGAGTTATTAGAGAAGGCAGAGGTATAAGAAATGTGACTAGACAGAGTCTTAGACTAAGAGCAAAATACAGGGCTCAGGTTCCTGCCAGCCCTGGGATCTTGGACATGGCACCTAATCTCTCTGAGCATAAGTTTTCTCATTTAAATAAAAAGGGCACAATAATAATTGCTCTTCCTCCTTCTCATGACTATTGTGGAATTTAAATGGGAAACTGAAAAGATGGAGGAATGTTCTTGATGACTGTAAAGCACTCTACAACATTGGGGGCTGACAGGCACTCTTTCCTAAGAATAAGCAACTCAAAATAAATACCTTAGAGGGATTGTAGAAGTCACCTTATGATTTTGGCTCATGCAGTTGACTCTTCTTCATAATGTCGTTTCACAAGACTTTCAGCATCAAGAGGTTCCAGACCAAGAAAGAAAAGCAGAAACATTCTATTCCTCAATGGATTCGGATGAAAAATGTTAAAAAAAAAAAAAAGGGAAGGAAGGAAGGAAGGAAGGAAGGAAGGAAGGAAGGAAGGAAGGAAGGAAGGAAGGAAGGAAGGAAGGGAGAAATGTCAGGTACAACTGCAAGAGAAGAAATTGGAGAAGAACAAAGTTGGGTCTAGAGGAAATTGCACATGAGATGGCACACATATTAATGCTGAATCCAAATTGCTTGCATCTGATCAGATCCCTGGAAATATCACTATTGTCTGGATAGTAAGGTGCATTTCATTGGGAAATTATTGCAAGAATAATTATCCTTGTTAATATTTTTCTGCACCAGTAGGTTGGTTCAGTTATAAATAAAAGACCATTAAAAAAAAACCTCACCTCATCCAATTCCTAAATTTTTTGTTTGATAGAAACTGAGCCTTGAGGAAGTTAGGAAACACGAGATCACGCTACTGGTTTGTGGAAGAGCCTTTCTCCAAGTTTCTAGACTTCCAATGCTCTTCCTACCATATACTATTGGCCGTAGTATTGCACCAATACCAAAGAAAAACTCTTTATTAAAGGGATAAAACTTGCGGAAATGCCTACTAGTTTAACTTCAGACATACAATTAGTTTTGTGGTCCCAGCTAAAGTCTTGTATTCTTTTGGCTCTGGAGACAGTATTTTAGCCAGTGCCTGAGAGGTGTCACTACCTCCTACTCCAAGCACTTCCCATGTGGTGAGACAGTAAGACTTATAGCAGACTAAACTGAGAGAGTGTTACCTACTTAAACTGTTTTTCTGACTTAATAAGAATTTTTCATCTACAGCAAGCCATTTTAAAATATTGTCTATACACAAACAGTCACTCTGAATAATAGGTCTGCACACAGTAAATGTCACCTCTCTAAATCACCCGGGACCTCAGCAGCACAGCAGAGAAGGCTCCATAATAGTTTAAACTTCAGCCTCCCATTTATTATGGATGTGTTTATAAATCTCAGAGGGCACTTTTCCGCCTCCTGGGAAATCCAAAAAACGGTGCCGTTGTTTGTCAGGATGACTTGTCCAGGATGTTGAGGTCCTGGCCATTCTTCTTACCTCAAGATCCTATTTGGTTGGCCAAGGTTGTTGTCAAAGGTACCGTTTTCTCATCTTTAATGATGAGAGAAAACTCTGTCCCAGAAAAGGAATATGGGGGCTTTGAAAACTGGGTTTGGAGAATGAATGTAAGAGATTTCATTCCTCCTTTCTTTTTTTTTTCCCTTTACCTTGAATTAATGATCTTCTTTGCAAAAGTGCTTTGAGTTTCTCACATGAGAGAAGCAAAAGACAGCTTACACAGCAATGGCATTGAAAAACTCTTTAGCCTCTCTCATCTGTCTTGGTTAGTATGAATACTTTAGCATTAAGTGGAGAAAAGGAGAATACATCAATAGTTAATAACTGACCTTAAGATGGGAATTCAAAGTTCACCACAATTACACCCAAGTGTCAGAGAACACACATGGGGCATTATCAATATATTTGACTACAAGGGCTTGGGATGGCAAATTTAAATACTGTCCGAGAGAGAACTGGGCATTATTTTTAATGAGAAAATATTGTTACCATGTCCAGCAGCGCATAGTCAGATACTCAGACCAAAATTCTCAGTCAGGAATGGCTTTGGAAAGGTGAGCATGATCTAAAAGAGCAAATAAGAGTCAGGCTGAAATTCTACCTTGTGGCCAGTTTGTAAACAAATTCTTACATTCAAAGGGAGACTGTATTTGAAAGGTGGGAATGAGGTTAGGCAAAAGATTAAAAGAAAATACATTTGTACAGAGATGCTTCACATGGATTTTCATCAGAGAAATGCAACTCGCAACCACAATGATCTATCACTGTATTAAAATGGCTAAAATTTAAAGGACTGGCAACACCAAAGGTGGGCCAACTGGAATTCTCTTATATATTGCTGGTGGGAGTATAAAATGACACAACCACTATGGACAGCTATTTGTCAGGTTTTTTTAAAAAAATGTTAAACACACACACACCTTATGATTTAGCTATTTCATTTCTGGGTATTTATTATAAAGAACTAAAAAAACCTCTCATATATTCATAAAAAGGTTTGTGCAAGACTATTCATAGCTGCTTTATTCATAATGGCAAAATTTTGGAAAACACCCAAACGTTCATCAAAAAGAGGATAAACTTTTATGTCATAGCCATAGAATGGAATACTGCTTGGTAATAGAAAGACATGAATCACAGGTACTTATAGGTACATGAATCTCATAAACATTATGTTGGGCAAAATAAGTTGGACACAAAAGATTATATACTATAAAATTCCATTTATATGAATTTCAAGAACAAGCAAGACTAGTCAATGAGAACAGAAATGAGACAGTGGTTTCCTCTTGGAGAAGAGGGGGACCTAAAAAAGACATGAGAAAACTTCCTGACCCTGGCTAGTGGCTCAGTGGATAGAGTGTCGGTCTGGTGTATGGATGTCCCAGATTTTATTTCTGGTCAAGGCACACAGGAGAAGCGACCATCTGCTTCTCTCCTCTTCTCTCTCCCCTTATCTCTTCCTTGCCTTTCCCTCTTTCCCCCCACAGTCAGGGTCTCAACTGATTTGAGTGCCGTCCGGGTGATGAGAATAGCTCGGTTGGTCCGAGAGCACCAGCTTCAGGTGCTTAAAATATCTCTGTTCATTCAAGCATCAGCCCCAGGTAGGGTTGCCAGGTGGATCCCAGTCAGGGTGCATGCAGGAGTCTGCCTCACTATCTCCCCTCCTCTCACATTAAAAAAAGAAAAAAGAAAAAAGAAAGGAAAGAAGGAAAGGTAGAAAAGGTAGAAAAGGAAGAGCTGCTTGGTGTTGGTTGTTAGTTACATGGGTGTGTATGCACAAATTCAACGTTAGACTCATTTCCCCTCATTTTAATAAATGTAATTACAGTTCAATTAAAATAAGAAGAAAATATACGTAGATTGATAACTGTGAAGTTGTCTTCCTGGTATTCACTGTTATAAATCCTTACTATGCAAAGGGTGGTTTGCAGGGAAGCCACATCAATTGAGCAATGCAGGAATGCAGAATCTGAGGCCTCAGTCCGGGCCTATTGAGTCAGAATATGCAACCTAGTATGAAACCCAGAAAAGTCATATACACTAGTTCTCTTTTACCTGTAGGGGATAAATTCTCTGGTAAGTATCAAATTTGATAGGACTCAACCATCCATCATCTCAGCCATGGTTACAAAATTAAAATAAATTATTTCTATATGTTGGAGGGAGTCTTTTCTAAAACCAAGAAGCATGATACAAAAATATTTTCAATTAAAGGAAAAGAATGCATGGCAGATATTATCAGAATTCATTCTTTTCTTTTTCTTAATAATGGAACCTGAGTTTATTCTGGGCCACAATGTACCCAGCTAAAATATTCCATTTCCAAGTTTCTCTCACAACTATTGATGTCAATGAAATTTGAACAGAATTCATTATGTGGGGATGGATTTTGAAAAGTTCTTTAAAGTACTCAGTATGTATGTAGTTCACACCGTTGTCTCCAAACTCCATTTCTCCATCTGCACAGAACATGGATGTGATGGCTGGAGTGCCAACTGCAATCTTAAACAATGAGGAGCTTTTCAAGCTGGGCACTTTTGAGGATCACCAATACTGGAAAATATACAAATCTCCATTATGTGTGAAGCTCTTTGGTTATGTACATCTTAATCTAACTCTAAGTGGCACAGGCGGATAAAAATAAGCAACTATTTAGATAGATTTACAAGTCTTTAACATTTCTCCATGTCATACTGCCTGGTTTAGAGGTTTGTCCCTTAGAATCATGCGAGTTTAGAGCTAATACAAACCTTAGAGGACATTTAGACATAATCTTTCACGTTGTAAGTAAGACGAGAAAGAATTTCATTGATTTGCCCAAGAATTTACCAGGAGTTATCATATATGCATTATTATCAGCATTTATTAGGTACACATTGCTATGCTTGTCAGTGAGTTACTTTCCAGTGTCCAGAACGTCAATCTTCTTTCTAGGATACATCATGGGCCTCTCAATGCATTGCCCTTCCTTGTTTAAATCTAAAAAAGAAGTGTAGATCTAATATACACTTTAATAACAAAAGCCCTAGGAAGAGAACCTTGTCTTTTTAAGCTCTGCCATGTCCCCTATAATAAATACGGGCTGACAGAGAGTCGACAATCATTTTCTTTCCATTTGTGTGCGTGTGTGTGTGTGTGTGTGTGTTTGTGTGAGCATGTGTGTATTTCCAAGACAGAGAACGATAGTGAAAGCCATCTTCAGAGAAAGCATCTCAAACTGCTGAAGGAGAATGATGCCTGACAAGCATTTCTTTTATGTAATAATCCAGTTTACCAAATGCTTCCAGACAGACTGAGGGGACTTGACTAGGTTAAAAATATGACAACCATAATCAGAGCCCAGATGAAAAGTGGGCTGTGTATCCTGAAGGGAGGGACAAGAAGGTTCTCCTCAATGAATTCAGCTGTTGTAGTAGATCTTCTGGTCTAGATATAGAACCACTCTCCTATAACAAAATCCCATTCAGGAGAGGAAAAAAAAAAAAGGAGAGAGTTGAGTTGCTTTAAGTCCTTTGCAAGATCTGCTACTTGTGTGTGTTTGGAAGATTCATAAGCACAGTGACCTGGGTGCAGACTGACAGCTGAAAGTAAATCAAGGGAGCGGCCGGGGAAAAGGCACTTGAGTAGCCACCGTGCCCGTTTCATAGATCCTTACAGGGAAGATAGGCAGGCTGGGGCGTTTTTGTCTTAGCAATTACTACTGAGATTCACCATTGCAGCAATCCATGGGGATTCGTTGAAAAGGTTAATGGCATCCATCAGATTTACAGGGTACAACAAGGAAGTTGGCACATTCCCCAGTGTGAGGTGTAATGTCACCTGTGTGGGCTGAGCAGTCCACATTCATTACCATTCATTGGCCAAATGGCCCGGGTTTTAACCAGCCTTGGAATGCAATCCGTCAACAGTTGAGCATTCATAGCAAGGAAAGTGGCAAGGGAGATTCCGAGAGAGATGACAATAGGACCGGCATATGCCGCTATCAGCTGATGGACCTTCTGAGAAAGTTAAAAGAGATCAGTGCCTGCAATGAAAACTTGAGACAGTGTAGAATCAAGGTGAAAATAAATATCCAGACCTTGTAGTACAAGTCTTTTTAAAATAATTTCATTAATGCATCCATAGGCATCCCTAGAGCTCCGTGTAAAGCCGTTGTTTCCCATCCATTTGTTCTACCCTGAGTTTTCAAAAAGCTGTTTAGATTTGTGTAAATATCTGACTCTAATTGGCTTTACAATTTCACAGCTTATCATAGGCAGAAAGGGGGGCTCACTGACATTTCAAAGGCAATAAGTACATCTAATGCATGGTCTATGATTCTCCCCAATGTTTTAAACCTGAGATTGGAGAAACAGATGGTTAGATTTTCTAGGAAGCTTAAAACAGAAGCTGAGCTAATACAAAACTGCTCAGCTATCAGATGAGGTAAATCCATTCTATTGCCATTTTTCTCCCCAAATCACAATTCATCAGAGGAAGGATTCAGCTTCACAAAAAAAGATATTTACCAGGAAGTTTTCTACAGAAGAAAAGGGCATGCTTTGTTAAACCAGATGCATTTTATTTTTCCTGGATCCAAGATTTATGAAAGCAGTATGCTCATATTTCTCCATATACAGTAATTGGAACTCATTATGCTAATTGTATTTCCATTATCACTAATTAACAATCAGAGTGACCTGGCCCACAGTCTAATTTGTCTTTAATCTGTTTTTGTATAGGGAGCTTTACCCTGTCATTTCAAGGTGATAATTCTATTCAGTGCAACTTTATGAATTGCAGAAGGTAACACTTCTGATGCACAATACTATCCTCTTACAATTGTTTGGGGTAAAATGGAGAAGCAATTAGATAATACCTGTATATGCTCTGTCATTGATGTAAAAGATGCTTAACCTGTGACATCATAAGAGTATCTTTTATAATTCTTGCTCAGATTGAAAGTCTAGTCAAAACAATGGGACAGTAACCCATACTCAAACTCCAACTCTCAATTTAAAATATGTAGTTGTTAATCTAAGAAGCAGTTGACATTTGCTGTCATCAAGAAAGAAAAAGGATGTTTCAGGTACTTTCTAATGATTAGTTAACACCTTATAAATATTTCCTTGTGACAAGTCTTTTGTAAAGAGAAAAATGACAAGTCTGGATCATCAAGAAACTTGCTTCTTAAAAAAGTGGGATATTGACAAGAGAGAAAAGATACATCCATGGTACCCTCTCTCAGAGGATCTGTTTATTATTTGTCAGGCAGATTTATAGCAGTGGGATGACATGGGAAAAAAGAGCTGAATTTGGAGCCCGGGGTCTGAGTTCAAGTCTACTTTCAATGCTTACTAGAAAACACCCTCTCTTTCTCTCTGAATTTTGTTCCCTCATCTTTAAAATAAAGATAATACATTTGAGATAATACATTTGAGATAAAGCATTGAGCAGGTTAAGAGTGAAGACTTGGAAATCAGACTGAGTTCAAATTTGAGCTCCACCACACACTAGTAGCTGTTGGCCTTAGAAAAAGCCTCAGTTTTATAAATATATTGACAATCGGGCAAAATAATAGATCTTTCTTCATAGAGCTGTTTGGAGGTTAAACTAATAAAGATTAATGTGTATAAAATGCTTTTAGCAATCCTGGGTTTATGGTAAGCATATAACAAAAGCTAGCTCTGATCTGGGAGAAGTAGTCATGTTAAAGTGCTTGGTGAACAAGAGAACATTCTACAGGGTGGGGTTGTGATTATTCTGATGTGTTGTTTATTTGGGGGATTGGAGTGAATTTATCACTTCAATCACTGATCCATCACAAAGAAGAGACTTCTGTTGAGAATGACTGAAAACCACACTAGGAGAGCAAGGGATAAATGAGAGAGAACACTAAGAAAACAGCCCATGAAATATTAATTTTAGAAAAATATGCCCTTACTTGTCATAACAGACCTTAGATATTTCAGATCTACCTCCTTATACATTGATTTTCAATCTGAGTGAGCAATGTCTTTAATGGCCTCTATCCTGTAGGTACTAACACTGTCTTCTTTTTTTTTTTTTTTTTCAGGGACAGAGAGAGTCAGAGAGAGGGATAGATAGGGACAGACAGACAGGAACGGAGAGAGATGAGAAGCATCAATCATCAGTTTTTCATTGCTACACCTTAGTTCATTAATTGCTCTCTCATATGTGCCTTGACCATGGGGCTACAGCAGACTGAGTAACCCCTTGCTTGAGCCAGCGACCTTGGGTCCAAGCTGGCGAGCTTTTTGCCCAAGCCAGATGAGCCTGCGCTCAAGCCCGCGACGTCGGGGTCTCGAACCTGGGTCCTCCGCATCCCAGTCCGACGCTCTATCCACTGCACCACCGCCTGGTCAGGTTAACACTGTCTTCTTAATCCAGCAGACTTGGTTTCTCTGTGTGTGTTTTATAGCACTGAAGTCAGCAACTTTGAGATCTTTATGGAAAAAAAAAAAGCCTTTGTGTGAAGTCCTACTTCCACTGCTACCTGGCTCTCTGCAAACACTTGAGAACCAGTTGAATCACCACGACTCTTCCACCGAACGCATAGAATTTTCATGTTCTCAGGAAGCCATATTCCTTAGTTTGGCATCATTTTCTACTTGACAGGGAGATTCTTCTGAATCCCAAGGTCAGATACAATTGTAGCTGTATATCACACCTTCATTTCACGGGCTCACAAAAAATAAAAAAGTATTTGCTTTTCCTTGTCCATAGCATAAATCACAGGATATCACCTGACCAACAAAATAATCTTAATCAATGCTTCACCGTCTGGCTTTCCATAACAATTCCAACTCCCCGTTGATGTTTTCCATCTTCCCTTCTGTTAGACCAGATGGTGCATGTTCTAGCCTCTTTATTATCTTTTTCTGACTATCGTACTTTGTCCAAAGACCATTGTAGGGAACCCCCATGCTGTCTGCAGCAGTTGCCCTGTCCTGCCTGTTTAACATTGCACCTTTTGCTAATGACTATTATTTCTAAGCCTGAGCTTTCTTCCAAAGTCACTGACTGGCTAGTTCACAATTATTTGATAACACAGCCTCTGGTCTTCACATATCCAGTGTGAGGTCTCTTCTTCAGGTAGAAGCAAAGTCCAGCTGGAGTCTTTCCCATATGGCATGAAGCTCTTTAACAATGAGAGTGTTCAATCAGCATCCACCAGTGATCACAGTGTCTTCTTTCTTATTGTGATAAAAAGGGAATGGGCATCATCACTGTATACTGAAGAAACTGCACCATTATGTTTTTCTTACAGACAACATCATGCCTTAATGATATTAATCTTTCTAGACAACTGTTTTTCATTTATCTTTCTGTACAAACCATAAAGCACATTTTAAAAAAACACACACACACTAAATATATAACAGACGTATCTGAACATCAGTGGCACTGTGATTTGAAAAGAAGACAATTAAAGTCCGTTAAATCTATAGATCATTTTAATAGTGATTATCAATTCTTATCCTGCTGTGTGTGTGTGTTTGTGTATGTGTATGTGTGTGTGTGTGAAAATAGTATCTCTAGTTTTATTTCTAGATAGCAGTATCTTCTTTATAGAAATCATTTTAGAAATCATATCCTCAAACAAGCTGGTTTTCTGGACTTTATTCTGATCTTTCTAAAACACAAACTCACATAATACAATGAATAAGAAATATAGCAGATGCATAGAGTTGAAAGAAAGCATCAGTATCTAATTTCCAAAAAATAAACATCAGTCACCAAGTGGATAGATATGCTAACTTGGCACCATTTTTCTATGGTATCTGACAGAACTGAAAATCACAGCATGGAGAGATTTTATCACAAAGGATTTTCAATTTGTTGTTTAGGAAGATAGATCTGCAAGTATCCTCTTTATCCCTAATGACTATAGAATGTAAATAATCTCGTTATAACCATATTTCATGTAAATTTTATCTCTGGATGAGGTAGATTTTCTTCTAGGAAATTTGCTTTATTTTTATTTTTTTATTTTTTTGTCTGTGACCAGCCAGCACAATACGTGCTTGGTCCATTGGTTAAAATGAAACCCAGCAAACTCAAAGCTTTGCTCATTGTGGGTCATCTTCAACATCAGCTGTATTGTTCTCCCAGAATAACTCACATTTTCATTCTGACTACATGTAAAGGATTTCCTAGAGCACATATAATCCATGTTTAAATCTGAAATTATCTTCCAAGCCCCAAACAAATGATATGGTCATTAGGCTATTGTTGAAGCTTCCCATTTTCCACTTACCTTTGTGACCATAATTCATGATCATAATTAATTTTTCTTAAGTTACCTAAGAAAAATAATAGCAATCAATGGAGACTAATGTATTTATAATTAACTTTTTTTCCTGAGCCTTCACAAAGACTTTGTATAATTCTTACTGGTGAAGTTTCTAGTGTTGGGACACTTTTAGTTCTTCCTTTTCTGTTGAAGAGGAGGAGTGGAAGTGTTTCATTCTGCAATTGCTGAGTGTATTACTGTTCTTCATTTGCATGCTCTCTTGTGATTTGCATGGGGGACAGCCAAAAGGTCTCAGAATCATTTCCCTATAAAACCATTTCCTTGCTGATAAGGTCTTCTAAAAGCAGGACCAAAGGAAATGGGTCAAACTGGATTTCTGAAACTGTGTAAGGAAACATCTTCCAGATTGAGCAGTACACTGCAGATCTTAATAATGCATTGAAAGGGCTCTAGTTTTTCCTAAGTCATGCATAAGAAACACTCCAAATGTTTCCCCTTCCCCTTATTCTCCCCAGGATCTGAACATGGCCTTCTTCCCGCAGAAACTCTGTGATCTTGCCCCTAGTTATAATGGGAGCTCTCTCAAAGAATGTTTATTGTTCTTTACTTTCTACATAACACACATTGTTACTAGATACCATCTCTCTCTCTATTTTTTTTTTAATTACAGACGTCTTTGCACTTTTTTCATTGTCATTCTTGCCCCAAGTAGAATGAAACACTTAGTTAATTAATTTAACCAGGGCTTCAAAAGTTCTTTTAGATATAGTCTCCAGGTTGTTTCAAAATTGCAGATCATTTAGAATTTTTATAATTTTATTCTTACCCAAACTAGAAAGCAAAACTGATTTAAGTAATTTAACCAAGACCTCTATTTTTGCAAACTCAGCCAAGAATTCTGAGATTCTATTTGATACATATTTATCCCTTGGGAATCTTGTGTATTGAGAGGATACCCTGCCCCTTACCCACCTCATGCACACAGCCTATGAAATCAAAGCCTCCAAAATTAGAAAGAAGATGGAGGTTAGGACCCCCAATGTGAATCTCATGGAATGGTATGTGATGTGTTTCTAACAAGATTGGTTGACTTGAACTTCATTAAAACTTAGCTGGTGCTGCCCAGGTTGGATAGCTCAGTTGGTTAGAGCATCATCCTGTAGTATCAGTTTGATTTTCGGTCAGGGCACATAGAGGAACAGATGGTCCTGTCTCTCTCCTGCTCTCTCCCTTCCTCTCTCTAAAGTCAATAAAATAAACATTTTAAAAAAATTAGTTGGTGCTAACTTATTTGTGCTTAGTGGATTAAGATGTTTATTTTATTCCCTGATTTTTTCATTAATTGATTATTTATAAAATAAGTTCCTACATGATAATCCCTTTGTTGGCTTTTAGATATGGGCTGATCAAGGTACAGTTACTGACCCCAAGGGACACATAGTTTATATAAACGAACCACATCTAAATGACTAAATATAATTTTATGAGCAGAGACTTTGTCAGTCAATAAACAGCTGTCACAATACTGAGAAATGCCTAACACATTAAAGGTGCTCAGTGAATACAGGTTGAATAAGCTAATGATTAATAGGGCATAATAATAACAGAGGCTTAGTCTATTTTTTCACTGTTACATCTTCAGAACCTAGAACAGTGCCTAATTCATAAAAGGATTTTGATAAATATCTAACACTACCAACGTGATGGGCTTGTGACTGGTGTGTAATGATGACAATAATAAAAGTAATAAAAAATATATTGACACTTACTATGTACCAGTATGTGTCTGAGAAAAATTTAATCCTCATAGAAATCCTATGAGGTAAAAATGGTTCCTATCCCCCTTTTCAGATGAAGAATTTAAGTAACTCACGTAAAGCACAAAACTAGTATTTATGGAGCCAAGATTTGAAAGCAAATGATCTTCAAAAACATACCCTCTTAAGTACCTTATTATCTTGTCCAATGCGGGTTTGCTTAATTAATTGGGATTCAACTGCAGCTAGACTTTTAAAAGTCTTGAATAACAAGCTAAATTGTCTAAACGTTAGTCTTTGTGTTTGCCCCCCAATATTGTTATAAGCCACCAAGTTTGTGGTGGTTTGGTATGGAAGCCCTAGAAAATGAATATACTTTATTAAATAATTTTGGTTTTCTAATTCTCTATGCTGCTGAAAATGGAGCATTGCTATCTGCCTTATTTTTATTGTGTTTATTTATTTATTTTTGCCTTATAAATTACTATAATATTTTGGTATTATTTGTCAAGTAATAAGTCACAGACCTTGAGGAAACACTATATTCCCTGAGGATTCTTTTTTTTTTTTAATTTGAGTTTTACATTTACTAAAAAATACATTGTTTTTAAGCTAAAAATATCTTTTGGAAAACACATCCTAAACTTCTATTAGAAGGTTTTAGACTTACCTGCCAAAAAATTAGCTGAGGACCAAGATATAATTCTTTTTCAAAGTCCCATTTTGGTGCATATAATACACACTTACTTTTCAATGTAGACAATTAATGCCATCTGCTTTGTTTCTGGACTCTAAAACCAAATCACTCATGTGTTTAGACAACTTTCCCTCTTGAAATTAGGATTTTAAAATAAGGAGTTGTCCTTTTCAAAAAGAGGCTGAGTAACTGGCTTTATTTTAGAATTTAACATGCCCATCACTTATGGATGTTAACTCACAGTTATGAGCAAGATTTTATCAGTTATGTAATGGATTGCTAAATGTCACTCTTGTGCTCTACTCTTAAGGTAACTATATGCTATACGCTTAGGAAAATATCATATAATTAATAAGTAATTCTATGTTCTAGTAGATTACTTAGTAATTATACTTAATACTGTAGTTTCAATAGTGATTATTATAAAAGCTCATTATAAAAGGCAGAAATAGTCACATATGTATTCTAATTATATCTGCCACAATAGAAGTTGATGTTAATTGAAATAATTTATAGTTATTATGGTAATTCAATTAAAAGTGTGTAGTAGTAGTAGTAGTGATAACCAACCTTTAGAAAAACAAAGTGTTAAATTAGTATCAGAAAATTTAAAGGAGAGTCACCTTTGATCTAACTCTTTGTTTCATTGATTCAGAAAATGCTTCCACCATTCTCTTCCTATGAGCTTATTCTGTTCTATCTCCCAGCACTTAACATGTGACAATATTCCATAAATATGTACTAAATAAATGAATAAATAACTTGTAATGTTTATTTTGATTCATCTCTAAAATTGGATGGTGAGATCCAACTAAATTCATTTGCAAGTTGATTCCAAGATTCTAAATTGAGGCTTTTGATATTTTAGGGTCATTGACTCTATTGAGAATGACATAAAACTTTCTTACCCTTCTCAGTAAAGCATATATACCACAAAATTTCCAAACTTTTGCAGGATCTTCAAGGATCCTCAGAAACCCACTCATGAAGCTCACGGTAAGAACAATGGCTCTAGTTTGCTCTTCCAGAGAAGAGTAGCATTTTATAATCAGTTTGTGTCTCATCAGGGGCTTGGAACTAAGTCCATTTTCAAAGGGACTGATAGTAAATTGATCTCCTAGCTTTCCCTTCCTTCATTATCTAAAGAAGTATGTGGAAAATTAAGTCATGATTTCACTCACAATTTATTTTGCTTCACATTCACTTTTAAATTGTCCTGCCTTGATCAGATGGCTCAGTGGTAAAGCATCAGCTCACATGTGGATGTCCTGGGTTTGATTCCTGTTCAGGGCACACAAGAAAAGTGGCAATCTGCTTCTCCACCTCTCTTCCTCCCCCTTCTCTTTCTCTCTTTCTTCTCTTCCCACAATTCTGACTTGATTGGTTTGAGCACATTGGCCAGGACACTGAGGATGACTCTGTGTAGCCTCTTCCTCAGGCTTTAAAAATAGCACAGTTGCGAGCACAGCCCTAGATGGGCAGAGGATAGACCCCAGACAGGAGTTGCTGGGTGGATCCTGGTCAGGGTGCATGCAGAAGTCTGTTTCTCTATCTCCCCTTCTCTTGCTTGGCAAAGAAGAAAATAAAATTGTCTAGCATAAGAAATTATACAAAAGTTATCCCTTTGATAAAGGATGACAAACAGCATACATTTTTAAAAAACAAAGACACAGCCCTTTAGAAAGATAAATTTGGGTTGCAAACCTTCTAGTTCACAGGAGATATTTTGCTCCATTAGTGAAACTTGGTTCATTACATATTCTTAAGTGCAGATACCAATGAGATGTCACTAGTGGTAAATCATCGCCCAAAATGATGGGTCTGTGGTCCACACAGTCCTGGTTCAGAGACTGAGTGGACCTTGGGAGTGGCAGACAGAGACAGTGCCTCTGAAAGGCTTGCTGTTTCACCAGAGACAGTGCTAATGTTCCGAAAATGCCACGTAACAGTACCTAAGCGCACTGAATCCAGAGAAAAAGCAGGTGGTGGACTAAATTAGTTGTTCAACTTCTGAGTCAAGGTGGCAAAGAAATATAATCTACGTCATATTCCCTAGCTTTATTTAAATGTAGACCAAAGAGTGTGACTATTGACAAGAATAAAATGATTATAAAGGTCCAGCTGAGATCTGAGTTATAAAGCCAAAGAGAAAAGTCTAAGAGCAGACAATATTAGGACCAGGAGGCCTGAAAATCTTATATATTTTGAAATTCCTTTAAGGATCTAAACACTTGGGGCCTCAGAGTATTTCACATGACCTTTTCCCCACATCTTTGCATATGACTGGGATGTGGCCTAACTCAAGTTCTGAGAGAGTTAACCTAGAACAGAACACACCTGTCATGTTATTCATTATATCAACTGGGGATTTGTTCCCAGTCCCCATTTCTCAGCGGTACGGAACATTTCCTGCATCTTTGCTAATCTGCATAATCACTTGTCAAGATGAGTGATTTTTATCCACTTGTCAATGTTGCTGTTTTTTTAACATTACCTGAGAAATTGGTTTAACATATTTTAACTGACATACTTTTCTGTGCAACTGGATGCCATGGATAGATATATTTGATCGTCATTTCTCCCTTACCCCACTCTCCAAGTGAGTTCAGTGCTCATGAAATGAGCTCAATTTCCTTAGAGAATTAAATTCATTTCATTCCTGCCTCACAGATATGGGTGATACCTGGATACACAGATATCCTGGCTTGAACTCTTTTATTCTACTGAGGAAAGCTATTCTGACACAGAAGGGAGGTTTGTTCCTAGTGATGGGAGTGTTATTTAAAATGAGAATAAAATATTTTACAAAAATTGGTCAGCTACAAAACACCATAATATTAGAGAAAGTAATCGATATTAGCTAATGTTCTTAAAATGTTTGTGGATATTTCTCATATCCTTTTAGTTCATAAGGGTCTGAACTAAAAAGTCAAATTCAAAGGCATTTTCTTGTCATTTGACAATGAGAAAGATTTATGAGTTTCAGTCACAGACTCTTATTAGAATTGGAATTGCAGAACAAGCCGAAATACACTTCTCTTCCTTTTATTTTCTATTCTATTGTTGGAAGTCTTAAGGGTTTTTTCCTCATTTTAGTTCTAATTTCATACAATGATATACTCAGATCAAATTCTCAACGGTTTGAAGGATACACGCAAAATTGTTCATATATCTACACATATATATATATATATATATATATATGTATGTATATACTGCATATTAAAGCAAAGTATCCCATTTGGGGGGAGAAGCTACCCAGTCGAATCAACCCTTCTTTGCTTGATCCTCCCACAATATAATGTCAACTATCTTCCCCCAATCATCGCCTTTTCCTTCCCTAATACCAGGCACATCTAAAGGAATTTTTAAAGAAGTATAAATAGTTCCTCTTATTCTGTGGGTAAAATTGGAGGGGGTGCTGAGTAGTCAGACAATATTTTCTAAAACTGATCCAAAGAACTACAATTGGTTTCTAGGTGAATAAAATAGCTTTTTGGTCTGTTTTTAAGTTAAAAAGTGTTGTCAAGTTAAAGTGGATGCCTCATTAAAAAAGCATTTTTCATTCTCCCTTGATCCCAAATTTCTATCTCAAATTATTCACACAGTGGTAGAAGTTTTCTGAATTCAATTATTCAATAAATGCTCATTAGCACTTGGTTGGTGTCAGGCCGAGTTCTTGGCACTGGTGATGGAGCAGGCAACATAATCAGGAGGGCAGAGTCTGAGGGGCAGAACCATCTGAATGACAAGACCAGCCCAGCAGCACCTCCTGAACAACCCGGGGTCTTTGCTTCCAAGGTCAAAGAAGATGCAAATTCTTGTGGCACTTTTGACAAACTAGAAGTCTTAGATGAAATGGTTTTGTTGCATGTCCTCTTTCATCTGAGATTGTCTACATTAATAGGCACATTATTCTGGCATCATTAATTAAATATTTTTAAAATTTAACTTTAAGTAGGTAATATTTTTACATGATTCTCTATGTATGTGGAATACATAAAAGTATTTAATCAAACACTGTTTTCACTTAACAATTTATTGAAGCTATTAAGAAATAGATCAGTCTCTATGATTTCAAACTTCACTACAGCAGAAGTGGACTCCAAGATAAAAAGTGTCACTTTGGTCATCTTGGAAATGAGCATTTTGTTGTACTTTAAAATGGTCATTGAGATAACATAATTTAGCCTGGTAAGCCAGCTATGCAATACAGATAAACTATATCTAGAAAGAGTTGACTTGAGATATGTAACAAGTTTATTCAGATGCTCTGTAATTTCAATTTTTGATAAATGAGTGATATCTGTATTTCTTGGAATTCCTATGCATAAAGAAATGAAAATGTAGTTATAGACATGCATAACTAGACAGCTTGGCATACATGTGTAAACATGTTGACATGACTAACATCAGTCAATTTAATGATAATCATGTCATCTAACAATTATAGTAAAATAGAGAGTAAATTTTAAAATAATAACCTGAAAATAAAAAACAATAGAAATCTGGAGGAAGACAGATGGCGATGGAGTAGGCAGACATATCAACTTCCACCTCACAGAACCAAAGTGGATTACAACTTAAGTTTAAGAATCATCATCTGAAAAAACCAACCTTGGACTAAACTAAGAGGACTCTTCAACCAAGGAACACTGAAGAAAGCACACTGAGACTTGTAGGAAAAGTGGAAATGCAGAGAGGGCTGTCCAGCTCCCCGGAGCAAATGGCAGCCAGGAGAGACTCGTGTGGAAGGAAGTGAGTTTAGCAGAGAGGGGAGGGTTCGGAGCCCCAGGAACAAAGCCCTAGCCTGCAGCCCCAGAGCCTAGAAGAGGCATATGGACAGTATTGAACTAGAAACAAGTCAGGATACTGTTTGTGGGAAAGAGATTGATTTCTCAGACCCAGGATTCTTCTTAAAGGGACCACGCAGAAAACCTCTCTCACAACCACTTACCCAGGGCTCCAGGGGATGGGGAGAGGAGATAGGACTGGAGCAGTGGGAAGAGCATGTAATATAGGAGGCACAGGGAGAAATACTTTGAGGGACAGTCACCCTAACTCCTGGGCTGAGTCACTCCCCAAATCTGAAGTGAATATTTCCCCTGGAAACAGCAAAGGGACACAGGACACCAGTCAAACAAGCTCTCCCATGGTACCTAGAGCAGAGTCATTTAGAAAGAGGGAGGTTTCGGAACTACAGTAGTGAGTCTTAGGGTCTGAGCTGCAGCTCCCCCACCCACACGGCTGAGGGCTTGCCGGAGGGTGGGCGGCAGTGGGACATGAAAGCACGGTTCCCTTGGCAAGGGTGGAAGCCAGCTGGCCACAACTGAGGCCCAGGTATGAGCTCAGTCTTGCAGGGCTGGAGCGGAGGGGACAGTGAAAGTGGTCAAGCCCAGCTGCGGGCTGCCTGCAATCCAGCCCACAGGGGAATGGCAGGAGCCCCAGAAGGGGCGGACACCCACCCTTGAGCAAGGGAGTGCAGCCTCGCCTGGCCCGTGGAACCAAGGCTTACAGCTGACCCATGATTGGGCTCCTCCCACAGGGGCAGGGCAAAATCCTGGTGCTTACCCCTGCCCTCAGGTCCAAGGCTTGTGGCTGGGTGCTGCGCATAACCCCATCTGCAGGGGTGGGGCAAAGGCCTAGGCCACTGCGGCTTGTACAACCAAGCATATGATCACAGCCCCTCCTGTGAAAGAGAGACAGAAACCACAGCAACATCCCCAGTGAGCTGGAACCGGCAACGCCCATACCCAAACGCCCTAGGCAGCAGCAGAGGGGTTGGCGGGCCTGCATACAGACCACACCTAGGGAAAACAGAGGCCAAACCCAGTGGTTTCCAGTGGCCAAAACCTTCTCTTACACAGACAAAATGGGAAGGCAGAGAAATGCAACACAAATGAATCAAAGGAAATCCCCAGAAAAGGACCTGAATGAGTCATATATAACCAAATTACCAGATGCAGAGTTTAAAATAACGATTGTTAGGATGTTCAAAGATATTAGAACAACAATAGATGGTCATAGCAAATATAAAAAAGGACATTAAAATAATAAAAAAGTATCAGTCAGAAATGACAAATACAATATCAGAAATAAAGAATACAATGGAAGGAATTAAAAGTAGGCTGGATGAAGCTGAGAATTGAATCAACAAGTTAGAGGACAAGATAAATGAAGGCATGGAAGCAGAGCAGAAAAAAGAAAAGAGACTCAAAAAGTCTGAGGAAACTCTAAGAGAGCTCTGTGATAACATGAATGAAAATAACATCAGCATCATAAGGGTTCCTGAAGAAGAAGAGAAAGAACAAGGATAGAGACTTTGTTCAAACATATCATAGCTGAAAAATTCCCTTAATTAAGGCAGGAAAACATCTCACAAGTTCAAGAAGCACAGAGATCTCCATTAAAGAGAAACCCAAGGAAATCTACACCAAGACACATCATAATTAAAATACCAAAGCTAAGTGATAAAGAGAAAATATTAAAAGCTGCTAGAGAAAAAAAAAGGCTATCACCTATAAAAGAACCCCATAAGGATGACATCTGACTTCTCAACAGAAACACTTGAGGCCAGAAGGGAATGGCAAGAAATATTCAAAGTAATGCAGAACAAGAGCCTACAACCAAGACTACTTTATCCAGCAAGGCTATCATTTAAAATTGAAGGAGAAATAAAAAGCTTTCCAGGCAAAAAAAAAGTCAAGGAACTCACTATTACCAAACCAATGCTGCAAGAAATGCTAAGGGGCCTGCTGTAAACAGATCAAAGGGGAAAAAGAATATAGCAAAAGAGGAATACAGTTTTAAAGAATAAAATGGCAATAAACAACTACATATCAACAATAACCTTAAATGTAAATGGATTAAATGATCCAATCAAAAGACATAGGGTAATGGGCATATACCCCCAAAACTCAGAAACATTGATATGTAAAGACACATGCAGCCCCATGTTCATTGCAGCATTGTTCACAGTGGCCAGGACATGGAAACAACCAAAAAGCCCGTCAATAGATGACTGGATAAAGAAGATGTGGCACATATACACTATGGAATACTACTCAGCCATAAGAAATGATGACATCGGATCATTTACAGCAAAATGGTGGGATCTTGATAACATTATGAGAAGTGAAATAAGTAAATCAGAAAAAAACAGGAACTGCATTATTCCATATGTAGGTGGGACATAAAAGTGAGACTAAGAGACATTGATAAGAATGTGGTGGTTATGGGGGGAGGGGGGAGAGGGAGAGGGAAAGAGGGAGGGGGAGGGGCACAAAGAAAACTAGATAGAAGGTGGCAGAGGACAATCTGACTTTGGGTGATGGGTATGCAACATAATTGAATGACAAGATAACCTGGACATGTTTTCTTTGAATATATGTATCCTGATTTATTGATGTCACCCCATTAAAAAAAATAAAATTATTAAAAAAAAAGATACAGGGTAGCTGTGTGGATAAGAAAACAAGACCCATACATATGCTGTCTTCAAGAGACACACCTTAAGACAAAAGATGCACATAGACTGAAGATAAAAGGATGGAAAAAAATTTTTACGCAAATGGAAATGAAAAAAAACTGGGGTAGGAATACTTATATCAGACAAGGTGGACTTTAAAACAAAAGCTATAGTAAGAGATAAAGAAGCTCATTACATAATGATAAAGGGAGCAATGCAACAGGAAGATATAACCATTAAAATATCTACACACCTAATATAAGAGCACTTAAATATATAAAACAGACTTTGATGGATTTAAAGGGCGAGATCAACAGCAATACTATAATACTAGGGGATTTCACTATCTCATGAATACTAGATAGATCCTCAAGGATGAAAATTAACAAAGAAACAGCAGACTTAAAGGACACACTAGATCAACTCAATTTAATAGATATCTTCAGAAGCTTTCACCCCAAAGCAGCAGAACATACATTTTTTTCAAGTGCTCATGGTACATTCTCTAGGATAGACCACATGTTAGGGCCCAAAAACAGTCTCAACAAATTTAAGAAGATTGAAATCATATCGAGCACATTCTCTCATCACAATGGCATGAAATTAGAAATCAACCACAACTGAAAAATACTCAAGCACTTGGAAACTAAATAGCATGTTATTAATGTTATTAAATAATGAATGGGTTAACAATGAGATCAAAGAAAAAATAAAAAAATTTCTAGAAATGAACAATAATGAGCATACATCAACTCAAAATTTATGGGACACAGCAAAAGCAGTCCTGAGAGGGAAGTTCATAGCATTACAGGCATACCTTAAGAAGCTAGAAAAAGCTCAAATAAACAACTTGACCCTGCATATAAAAGAACTAGAAAAAGAACAGCAAGTAAAGCCCAGAGGTAGTAGAAGGAAGGAAATAATAAAGATCAGAGTGGAAATAAATGACATAGAGGCTAAAGAAACAATACAGAGGATCAATGAAACCAGGAGCTGGTTCCTTAAAAAGGTAAACAAGATCGATGAACCTTTAACCAGACTCACCAAGAAAAAAAGAGAGAGGACTCAAATAAATAAAATTAGAAATGAGAGTGGAGAAATAACAACTGACACAACAGAAATACAAAATATTGTAAGAAAATACTATGAAGAAATGTATGCCAAAAAACTAGACAACCTAGATGAAATGGACAAATTTCTTGAAACATATAATCTTCCAAAAATTAATCTGGAAGAATCAGTAAACCTAAACAGACCAATTACAACAAATGAGATTGAAACAGGTATCAAAAAACTCCCAATAAATAAAAGTCCTGGGCCTGATGGTTTCACAAGTGAATTCTACCAAATATTCAAAGAAGAACTAACTCCTATCCTTCTCAAGCTATTTCAAAAAATTCAAGAGGAAGGAAGACTTCCAAGCTCCTTTTATGAGGTGAGCATAATTCTGATTCCAAAACCAGGCAAAGACAACAGAAAGAAAGAAAATTATAGGCCAATATCCCTGATAAATTTAGATGCTAAAATCCTCAACAAAATATTAGCAAACTAGATCCAGCAATATATGAAAAAAATCATACACCATGATCAAGTGGGATTTATTCTTGGAGGACAGGCTGGTACAATATTCACAAATCAATCAATATGATCCATCACATAAACAAAAGGAAGGAGAAAAACCACATGATAATTTCAATAGATGCAGAAAAAGCATTTGATAAAATCCAGCAACCATTCAAGATCAAAACTCTCAGCAAAGTGGAAATACAGGGAACATACCTCAAGATGATAAAGGTCATCTACAACAAACCTACAGCCAACATCATACTCAATGGGAAAAAATTAAAAGCAATCCCCTTAAGATCATTAACAAGGCAAGGGTGCCCCCCTTTCACCACTCTTTTTCAACATAGTTCTGGAAGTCCTAGCCACAGCAATCAGACAAGAAGAAAAATAAAAGGCATCCAAATTGAAAAACAAGAAGTAAAACTATCATTATTTGCAGATGATATGATTTTGTATACAGAAAACCCTAAAGTCTCAGTCAAAAAACTACTGGACCTGATAAATGAATTCAGCAAAGTGGCAGGATATAAAATTAATACTCAGAAATCAGAGGCATTTTTATACACTAACAATAAAATGTCAGAAAGAGAAATTAAGGAAGCAATCTCCTTCACCACTGCAACCAAAAAAAAATAAACTACCTAGGAATAAATTTAACCAGGGAGATTTAAGACTTGTACTCGAAAAATTATAAAACATTGATAAAAAAAAATCAGGGAAGATACAAACAAGTGGAAGCATATACCGTGCTCATGGTTAGGAAGAATAAATATCATTAAAATGTCTATAAAACCCAAAGAAATTTATAAATTCAATGCAATACCAATTAAATACCAATGACATACTTCAAAGATATAGAACACATATTCCAAAAATTTATATGGAACCAAAAAAGAACACGAATAGCCTCAGCAATCTTGAAAAGGAAGAATAAAGTGGGAAATATCACACTTCTGGCTATCAAGTTATAGTACAAGGCCATTGTACTCAAAAAAACCTGGTACTGGCATAAGAACAGGCAAATAGATCAATGGAACAGAACAGAGTACCCAGAAATAAACCCACACCTTTATGGACAACTGATATTTGACAAAGGAGGTAAGAGCATACAATGGAGTAAAGACAGCCTCTTCAACAAAGGTATTGGGAAAATTGGACAGCTACCTGCAAAAAAATGAAACTAGAGCACCAACTTACACCATTCACAAAGATAAACTCAAAATGGATAAAAGACTTAAATGTAAGCCGTAAAACCATAAGTCTTAGAAGAAAACAAAGGCAGTAAGCTCTTTGACATCTCTCACAACAATATATTTGCCGATTTAGCACCACAGGCAAGTGAAAGAAAAAACAGGATAAACAAATGGGACTATATCAAACTAAAAAGCTTTCGTGATGCTAAAGACAATAAGAACAGCATAAAAAGACAAACTACATAATGGGAGAACATATTTGACAATTCGTCTGATAAGGGGTTAATAACCAAAATTTATAAAGAACTTGTAAAACTCAACACCAGGAAGACAAACAATCCAATAAAAAATGGGCAAAAAAAAATAAATAGGCACTTCTCCAAAGAGGACATACAGATGGCCAATAGGCATATGAAAAAATGCTCAATATTACTAATCATTAAAGAAATGCAAATTAGAACCCCAATGAGATATCACTTCACACCAGTCAGAATGGCGCTCATCAACAAAACAACACAGAATAAGTGCTGGCGAGGATGTGGAGAAAAGGGAACCCTCCTGCACTGCTGGTGGGAATGCAGAATGGTGCAGCCACTATGGAAAACAGTATGGAGATTCCTCCAAAAATTAAAAATTAAACTGCCTTTTGACCCAGCTATCCTACTTTTAGGAATATACCCCAAGAACACAATAGCACTGTTTCAAAAGGAGAAATGCACCCACATGTTTATGGCAGCATTGTTCACAATAGCAAAGATCTGGAAACAGCCCAAGTGTCTGAGTGGATTAAAAAGCTTTGGTACATATATACTATGGAATGCTACTCAGCCATAAGAAATGATGACATCGGATCATTTACAGCAACATGGATGGACCTTGATAACATTATACTGAATTAAGTAAGTAAATCAGAAAAAACTAAGAACTATATGATTCCATATATAGGTAGAAAATAAAAAATGAGACTCAGAGACATGGACAAGAGTGTGTTGGTTATGTGGGGGGGGGGGGGGGTTGGGTAGGGGAGGGGCACAAAGAAAACCAGTTAGAAGGTGATGGAAGACAATTGAACTTTGGGTGATGGGAATGCAGCATAATCAAATGTCAGAATAACCTAGAGATGTTTAGAGATGTTTTCTCTGAACATATGTACCCTGATTTATCAATGTCACCCCATTAAAATAAATAAATAAGTAAATAAACAATAGAAAATCTATTACAATTCTCTGAACTAAAAACTAATTGTGTCTTACATTATTTAGTACCACGTGTTTTCAAGTATTTCTAATGCAATGATTAACAACACTGCTTAGAAAAAATTAGGGGATCAGGGAACGTGCAGACACTCCAGTACTTTCAGCCTTTTGTGTAGTGCATTTTCACCAGTGAAGGAAGGTTCGTTTTGCATCTCATTTGCATAATCAAACAAGGTTCTTCGACTGACTTGTCGTTTGCTTCTCTAATGTTCTTGTTCAATATAAAAATCAAATGCTTCTTTTTTTTCCTTCATATTAATTTAGAAGTAACCCCTAATTTTTGTGAGCAGTATAATTAGACCCGACTTAGCCATACACAGTGGCAGTATGGAGCCAACTTTCGGTTTCAGTTCAACAAAGATAAGGAGCCGGCCTCCAAAGTGCTTCATCCCAGAGCTCGTGCTTTTCTTGTTGCTGGTGTGAAAACATTCAAGTGAAATTCCCCTAAGACATTGGTCCTGTCCAGCTCTGCTGAATGCAGGCAGACTTGGTCTATAGCCAGCCAAAAAGGGGAGCCTCATAAACGTGGACATCACCAAAATCGCTCAGCCTCCAATTTAACTACCATTAATCAACTAACAGATATTCATATGATAGCTATCCTTTGTTAGATGTCAACTAGATTTAGGAATATATCATTTGCAGTGTTTGTATTAGTTCAGAATATAAGATTTTAAGATCTTCTAACACTGTGTTTAAACATTTCAATAAAGTCATACTACTACTTTCTTTCATTAAAAAAAACAATAAATCTTGGAGTTTTTTTATGCAGGCAGATAGAGAATTGTTTCATTCTTACTTCAAGCTGCATACTATGTCATTATATACATGTGCTATACAAATAACATTTATCATAAAATGATAGATTTTTAATTTTTTCCTAGGCTTTGGCTATTAAAAACACCATCAAAAGAATAAACTTGAGCATATGCCATTTCTTATGTATATCAATAAGATAGATTACCATAAGTAAAATTTCTGGGTCAATAGGTATATTCATTTTTAATTTTGATAGATATTGATAAATCATCCTCCATAGACTTATACTGATTTACATACATACCACCATGGTTCTAGACAGCCTTACTAAAGGGTGTGTTGTCCAATTTTAGATTTTTGTCATTCTAGTGGGTAAAAATGTTACAGCAGTGGAGTTTGGGTGTGCATTTTTCTTTTCACGAGAAAAGTATTTTTTTTAAATGTATAAGAGATATTTGTGTTTAACTTTCTAGGAATTTTCTGTTTTACTCTTTTGATCAGTTTTCTGTTCCTGTGTGGAATCTTATTAATTTTTAGGAGCCCTTAAAGTGAGGTAAATTAATTATTTGTTGATCATATGAGTTGCAGATACTTTTTTCTGAGTTTGTCATTTGTCCTTTTAACTTTCCTTATTTTTTTTTCCAAATGAACTCTTTCATTTAGATATAAAATTTCCATATATCTCACACTCAGTTTCTCTTATTATTAGTATCTGACCATTAGTGTGCCACATTGGTCACCATTAATGAACCAATATTGTTACATGAATTCAAATTCATAGTTTATGTTCATTTCTTTCTTTTGTTGCTGTGAAATTCATATAACATAACATTAACCATTCTAAAGTGTATAATACAATGTTGTGCAACCACCACCTCTCGTTCCAAATCACTCATCAACCTAGAGGAAACCTCACACCCGTTAGCAGTCACTCCCTAGCCCCCTCCCTGTCTTTCCAGCCCCTGGCAACCATCAATCTGCTTTCTGTCTCTATGGATTTACTTATTCTGGTATTTCATATACATAGAATCTTACAACATGTAATTTTGTGTCTGGATTCTTTTAACTGGCACAATATTATTGAGGTTCATCCATTTTGCAACTTGTCCCAATATGTCGTTTTTCTTTATAGCCAAGTAATATTGTATTTTATGTGTATAACTATTTTGTTATCCATTTATTCATGGGCATTGGAGTTGGATCATATGGTGATTATATGTTTAAATGTTTGAGGAACTGTCAAGCTGTTTTACAGAGTGGCTGGCTGTACTATTTCACATTCCCACCAGCAATGTATGAGGGTTTCAATTTCTTAATATTCTCTCTAACACTTGTTTTTTTTTTATTAATTTTTATTTTCTTATTTATTTCTTTAGTCGGTTTTGTTTTGTTGTTTTTTTTTATAGCCATTCTAGTGGGTATAGGGTAGTTAGTATTTCATTGTGATTTTGATTTGCATTTGCTCAATGACTAACAATGTTGAGTATCTTTTCATGTGTTTGTTGGTTATTGGTATGTTTTCTTGGAGATATGTATGTAATATGCAAATATTATCTCCGATTATGTAGGTTTTATTTTTGTTTTCTTAATGTCTTAATGTCTTTGGAAGACAAAAACATAAAACAAAAAAGTTTTTCCTACGTTTTCTTCTAGGAGTTTTATAGTTTCAGTTCTTATATTTTGGACATTGATCCAATTTTAGTTGAATTTTATATATGTAAGTTAGGGGTCCAACTTCATTCTCTCCAATGTAAATAATCAGTTGATCCAACACCACTTGCTAAAGAGATTATTCCTTCCTCATTGAATATCTTGGCACCCTTGTCAAAAGCCACTTGGCCATAGATTTATGGGTTTATTTCTGGACTTATTGGTCTATATGTCTATTTTTATGCACGTACCACACCATTTAGACTATGGCAGCAGAACAGTTAAGTTTTGAAATCAAGATGTCCTACTTCTCTAACTTCAATCTTCTTTGTAAATAATGTTTTGGCTCTTCAGGCCCCAAGTAATATCATGTGACTTTGAGTTTTACTTTTTTCATTTCTGCATAAAAAGTCCATTGAATTTCTGATAAGGACTCTATTGAATTTGTAGATCATTTTGAGTATTGCCATCTTAACAATATTGTCTTCCAACCTATAAATTAAAGGTCTTTAATGTTTTTCACCATTATGTATCATTGTTAATGTGCAAGCCTTTTACTTTCTTTGTTAAATTTGTTTCTAGGTATCTTATTCTTTGGGGGAGTAAAAATCAATTCCTTCATATATTATATTTTAAAATCAATATTTTTCCTAAAACTTTTATGGAATCATTATTATCTTTTAAATCTCCAATTCATTTGGAATTCATCTTAGTTGTAAGGAGGTGTGAGGTATAAGTTCGTTATTTTTATTTGACTTTTTATTTGCTTTAAAATTATTTATTGTATAGTTTTCTTCACTGATTTAAGATGCCATCTCTAATCATATATTAAATTTCATGTTGATTTGGACTTTTAATGAGACTTCCTTTTTGGCTCATTGGTTTATTTGTGTAATCACATTTCACCATCACACTATTTTGCTTTTTAAAACTATTTAATATGCTTTAACATCTGGTAAGACTAGTCCACCCTTATGGTTCTTCTCACAGTTTTAATTGTTATTCTTATTTGTTCTTTTTATCACATAAACTTTAGAGTTAGCTAGTAAGGTTAAAGAAACACCTTGCTTCATTTTTTACTAGGATTGCATTAAATATATAAATTAAATAATTTATATTTTTATGATTTTGAATCTTTATAGTCAAGAAAATGTTATGCCTTTTTTTGTTTAAGTCTTCTATTAAGGCTGTTTGTAATATTTAAATGTGTCTTTATATAGGATTGGATCATTGATTGTTATTTTTATTTTGGGGTATTTTATCTTATTCATTACTCATATAAGTGAGACATTTTCTTTCTATTTTCTAACAGTTTTTTTCTTTAAAATTAGTCTAATTCACGAGATTCAGTAGTGTTTATCCTCAAGAGAGGATTAGTAAGTAACTGCTAACTCTTACAGCTTTTCTCACAAAGACATAATTCAAGTGATAATTTTAATGCCAATAAAAATGTATCCTTTATTGTAATTATAATTTATGCTCTAGATTTGAAATCAGAAAGGCTTTAAAATTATAAGTAGATGACATTGAAGCAATAATGTCCTACAATATCTCAGTATTATACATTATTTAATTTTAACAGTAATGTCTATATCTAATTCATGTACACATAAATATACATATCTATATACATATATATACATAAATGTACCTACAAATACAAAGCCTACACATGTTTCTAGAGCAAAAATATTTTTGAATTAATGTTCCTTTTGTTTTTGCTGATAGATATATAATATGTCATTTCAAAATTACATTTGTGGGACAAGGACTGCCTTGGAAATAACTTTGAGTCCTAAAACATGAAGACTTTCCTCGGCTGTATATTTTATCAGCAACTGTCCTTTATTTCTATATCAACTCATGGTATAAACTAGATGCTTTCTGACTTTCAAAGAAATGGCTGATTTGTGTCATTCATCCCTGCAGTCTTCAAGACAAATTTGGTTTATTCTCTTTCTGAGTGATGTCAGCTTCACTTTGTATTCTTCTTGAAGATATGAGAATTTTCTAAACAATGAGGAAATAGGCAAAGTAATTGTTAGTTAGCACTTATATTTCAGAACAGATTTGCTTGCCACTGTGGATTCATATCACTCACAAATCTGGAACTCAGGAACTCAGGACTGCTTTCCTGTTTTCTTTCTTTCTTTTTCTTTCTTTCTTTCTTTCTTTCTTTCTTTCTTTCTTTCTTTCTTTCTTTCTTTCTTTCTCTCTCTCTCTCTCTCTCTCTCTCTTTCTTTCTCTTTCTTTCTTTACTTCCTTCTCTTTCTTTTCTTTTTTTTTTTTTTTTGTATTTTTCTGAAGCTGGAAACGGGGAGAGACAGTCAGACAGACTCCCGCATGCGCCCGACCAGGATCCACCCGGCACGCCCACCAGGGGCGAGGCTCTGCCCACCAGGGGGCGATGCTCTGCCCCTCCGGGCCTCACTCTGTCGCGACCAGAGCCACTCTAGCGCCTGGGGCAGAGGCCAAGGAGTCATCCCCAGCGCCTGGGCCATCTTTGCTCCAATGGAGCCGTGGCTGTGGGAGGGGAAGAGAGAGACAGAGAGGAAGGGGGGGGGGGTGGAGAAGCAAATGGGCGCTTCTCCTATGTGCCCTGGCTGGGAATCAAACCCAGGTCCCCCACACGCCAGGCTGACGCTCTACCGCTGCTCCCTCCCTCCCTCCCTTCCTTCCCTCCCTTTCTCTTATTTGTAGTCACCAAACCAGCTCAGTCTGTAAAATATAACTATATATATGTGTGTGTGTGTGTGTGATATACACACACACACACACACACACACACACACACACACATATAGAGGGTGGGGCAAAAGTAAGTTTACAGTTGTGAGTATGCAAAACACAGAATTTATTCTTTTTTTTTTTTTTCCCGCATTTTTCTGAAGCCGGAAACGGGGAGAGACATTCAGATAGACTCCCGCATGCGCCGGACCGGGATCCACCTGGCACGCCCACCAGGGGCGACGCTCTGCCGCGACCAGAGCCACTCTAGCGCCTGGGGCAGAGGCCAAGGAGCCATCCCCAGCACCCGGGCCATCCCTGCTCCAATGGAGCCTTGGCTGCGGGAGGGGAAGAGAGAGACAGAGAGGAAAGACGGGGGGGGAGGGGGGGGGGGGGTGGAAAAGCAAATGGGTGCCTCCACTATGTGCCCTGGCCGGGAATCGAACCTGGGTCCCCCTCACGCCAGGCCGACGCTCTACCGCTGAGCCAACCGGCCAGGGCCCAGAATTTATTCTTATATGATTATTTATTAATTATTGTATTATTTTTCACATGAACAACTATAAACCTACTTTTCTCCACCATATAAGAACAGTTTAAAAATTGAACAGAATCATGGGTAAGACAAATAGGCATGTAATAACTATTGAGTAGAAAAGGTGAATAAATGAATTAGTCATTCAATAAAAAGATACACTTTCAACATCCAATTCTAATATTTTATTTTGGGCTTTCTCACCAATAGAAGATGTTTCTATTTACTTCCACTAATAAAACCTGAGAGGACAGGAGCTTTGCCATCAACCAGTACTAGCCTTTAGGGTTTCTGTATATCACCCTCTCCCTCTTCCGTTTGTGACTATGATGGATGATACTCCCATTTGGTCATGCTCTCTTTGATGTGATGCATCCTGCAATACCCAAGGAGAAGTTCTCAAATTACGGAGGCGGTGGAAACAACAAGCTGATGGAAGAACATTTGAAATGGTGGCTTGGATCAGAATGCTAGTGGTCAAAGAATAGTTATCAAACTTTCTCTGATTGCAAGAATACAGCATAGCTCTAGATTGCCAAGCACACAGGAAACTTCAAACCCACCATTGATGACACTATATTGGGACAGAGAGGCCAGGCTTTTTAGTCAAGAGGAATATCATAAATAACTACTTCACATTTTATTTCTGAAAAAGAGTTCAAGGCATCAAGGTAGTCATAGAATCTGTCTCACAAAAATTCAAATATTTTTAAAGTAAACTGTGAGTCACAGGCATAAAGAGACAAAAAAAAATGTATAGAAAATATATATAGTTTTTAAATGGTGGGTTTCTATCAACCCATAGTTATTCAGAGATAAAATCCTACCAAGACATTGAAAAGTCGAGACACATTAGGCACTGATTTTTATAGCACATTTAAACTAAATGACTGAGAACCTTGAGATTCAGGGTGTTTGTTTGTCTTCTGAGAACAGTCAGTATGCCTACAAAGTCTTGAGGTCAGGGTATCAACTGATGTCTATGGAGCACCTATAGTTCACAAGACCCTGCACCAAGCTTGTGGCATACATCATCATATTTAATCTCAAAACAATCGCATGAACTACTTCCTCTAACTAACCCTATTTTATAAATGAGTAAACAAAGGCAAAGAAAGACTCAGAACTTTGGACACCAGTCAACAGTTGATCTGGGATTTGAAACTTAGCTCTCTGTCTTTGAGTCCCAACTCTTTAGCTGCTATTTAATTTTTAATTTTTCTGAAATGAAGTTGAAGACATTCAAGCAAGATGAACAAAGAGACAGATAAGGAAACTTTCACTTGAGTGTAATTTTTTTTCACACTCAGCGGAAACTCTAGCATCTTCCCTACCTCCTCCCCCTTTCAAAAAGCCCAAACACAAACTGCAACAAAACCATTTCATGACAACAACCTACACCTTGTACGTTAATTTTCTTCCATGCTTGCTCTAAGCATGCACACAATGGTGGACTCTGAAAGAAAGGATCAGCTTCCCAGGGCAGCTATATGAATGCTGCATGCCAGGGCTTGGAGGTCAACAGAAAGGCTATCCCTGAAAAGCAGAGATGACTGATGGCCTAAATGCACAAGGGGCTCTGGAATGCTCTTTTATCTTAAGTCACAGTGCTCCCCCAGCCCCCAGCCCTCCATTCCTCCCATACCTTGTTTCCCATCCCTCATGCTACAGATATATGTTCCTTCCTGGCTTTGATTAGCCTGCCCCACAACCAACCTCCACCCTGCTTCCCTGTCCTCCCTAAGAGCCAGGAACACTCCGACATGAGGGAAGCACTCCATCATCATGATGGGAAGTGTCAGGTGCACAAGATAAATGCAAATTTCATGGCACCGCTGCCTCATTCAGCCAAGTTTTATGAGACTGAGAAAACTTGGAACCTTATGCTGTGGGGCCATTTGGTTGGCAGAGAGCAGAACAGACTTGATCCAACACCGTCTGTTGGCAGCTCTGGTGCTAGATTTATACAGAGAGGTGGAGATGGCTCTGGCTATCGAGCCCGCTGCTCAGCCAGCTGGGGGCCTCTCAAGTGAGGAAAGAGTAATGGTGTGAATCCTGGGAAAGAGCGTTCCACCTAAGCGCTCCTAATGGCATTTTCAGGGTCCTACCTCAGGCTGGAGAGGCAGGCCCTGGTGAGACTGGCCTCATGCACAGAGGAAGAGCATTCCCAAAATTTCTAACCAATCTTCTCCGGTGCCTGCCACACTAATAAAACCTGGCATCCAAGGCAGAGCTGGAGCTGGAAAACGATTTCTCTGGTGAGAAACTAAATCTGTTTTGTTATTTGTTTTTGTTTGAGTCTGCGGCTTTCTATTACATAGGATGTTGCTCCATCTGCCTCCAAGTCTATTATACTGAGAGGATGTCCACCTGGGAGGAAAAACTTAACATAGGCTGTGACATAATGGCAGTAAAAGCTGAGTTCTGGAGCCAGACTGCCTGAGCTTGAATCCAACCATCTTCCCTTACCAGCTCTGTATGACCTTGGGCAATTTTTACCCTATTTACAGATCAGTTGTCTCTCTGTAAAGAAAGCATGAGAATAACAGCAGTGACCTCATTTTGTAATTGGACAGATTAAATTCATAAAATATAAAAACGTAAATTCATAAAATATAAAACCTTTAAAACAGGGCCTGGCCAATGGTAACTTCTCCATGAAATTTGACTACTATTATTTTGGAAAATGTACTTCCCCACTTCCTGCATAGTCTGGTTTTCCCACTTATGTAAGTCAATCTGAAGACTTGTGACTGCAATGAGAAATTTCAAAAGGGATCCTCACTCAGCTCTGCTTGGAGGTTTGACATGACTACTAGAGAGCACACCAAAGACCTAAAAGACCTACTTCCACATGCTAAGCTCTTAGAAGGCAGGGCTGTACAAAGAGAGGGAAATGTGAATAGTCTATAATCTTTTCTTGGAATTGCACAAACATGCCATTTCTCCCTCACAGATAGATCTGTAATTGAAGGTGAAGAAAGTGATCATCTTTTCTGGTCCTCAGATATACAGCAGTAACTGAGATCAAGACCTGTCCTTTGAAAGTGGAGTCAAATTCTTTGTGGAGAAAACGCTAGACCTTCAGAACCTTGGCGGTGATTTGGTATTCAGGACAAGCAAGGTCCCAAATGAATGTGTTCTGAGGTGTCCAGCCAGACAAAAGAAAAGTCAAGATTAGAACCCAAACTCCAGACTCTAAATTCATTGCTCCTTTATTGTAGTGGCTGTTGAGGTCATCCTTGCAGGAACTTCTGCCACATCCCAGTGGGCTGGCTTTCCTGTGAATTGATGTTCTTTTCTGCATTAAAATCCCCTGCACATCCCTTCAGGGCTTTCTGAATTGTGAGCTGTCTCTGAACAGCACATGGTCAATAATAAGGGGAGAAATTTGAAGAGGCTTTTCAAATCTATGTCAGACATTATGCTAGATATTTTAATGCTATAGAAGAGTACTGACCTTCACTCCTGCTCTAAAACACCTAATGATGTGGTTGCTAGACAGCATGGAAGGGCCAGTAGTGTGGGGTAGGGTGGAAAAGGGTAATATTTGAGGCCTTGACAGAATTGAGAGTAGGGAGGCTGTTTGAGCATATTGGACTTATGTTTAGGATTCTAGTATTTCAACATAACCTATGGAGTTAATGCTTTAGTAGCTTGTATGCACTTACTTAAGATAAACTTTATTGTGATTTTCATCCTGTGTATTTTGAAAAGAATTTTCAGAAAACCTCTATCTTCCCTAGTCCAAAGACTGTTTCAACTCTGTGACTTAAATAACAATAATAATGATCAGGGTAGTAGTGCTCATTGGTTGAACACCAACTATGTGCCAGGCCCATTGGTAAGCACTGTGAGTTAACAGATGATTCATTATGTTCCAAAGTGCAGAGGGAGCCCTGTCTTTCATGAGTTTTGGAGTTCCATGCAGGGAGGTCTCTTGTTTAGCCTTGCTGAACTTCCAGCTAAGGAGAGGGGCTTGCCTCGGGAGTCCCAAATGAGTGATACAAAGCACAATTCATAAGCTTGTCCTACAACTTCCTGAGGAAAGAGCCTTCCAGAACTCACACACCAAATCAAATAGTTAAGGCAAAAATGAGGTGGAGGGGGAAGGTGTTTTTTTAAATCAATTATACTTTTAAATTATTTTCTTCACAGGATTTATTAGAACAAGAAGAAAACCCCCTAAAGTTCTGAAGAAATATTAACATAACATGCCTGTAACTCATGCTGTGTTTAATGAGAGGTGCTGTTTTTCCTGCCATGGGGGCCCTAGCCCAATGAGTGATGGCTCTGAAAAGGGTCACATACATATTCATCAAATTCGACATGCACATGTAAACTGGTTGTAATAGGCCATGACAGCAGAAGTTGTGTCGGGCAAATAGCTGCACATGTGTTCCTTCCCTCAACTGGCATATTTAGCCCTTAACGCTCTGGTATCCATGGATGAAATATTAGCTTGTTCACTTAAGACCATCAGTTGTTGTTGAATCTCAGTGGCCACCAAGAGAAGAGTCTCTCAGCTACTTTATGAGGGGTGAAGCTGGAACTTTGAGATGCTCATTTTAGCTTAATAATGCCATTAATGCCATTCTGTTCCCTGAACCTGGAGCCCAGAAGATGCCTGCAAAGTGTTCTAACCAAAATTGACCTAATACCTGATCCAAACTGAAGATGACATTTACGGTTCCTACTCTGTCAGTCTCACAGATGGTGTAGGGTTTAATACTTTTTCTTAATATGTTTTGATGCAAGATTTGTTTTATTCAAGAGTCAACCAGTTGCATGGTTGTTGAGGCACACATAGTCAGTGAAGCAGATATTAGCGGCCAATGTGAATCCTTCTAAGACTCTCTCCTTGGTTATCTGATGAATACATTGTCAAGCTTACAAGTGAATTAAATGATCATAAAGCAACTGGAACCACAATTGGCCCATGAAAAAGATTATCAAAAGAGTACAGTGAGTCCCTGGCAGAGTAGCTCATTTGGTTAGAGCTTCATCTCGATAAGCCAAGCTTGCAGGTTTGATCCCCAGTCAGGGCACATACAAGAATCAACCAATGAATGCATAAATAAAGGGAACAACAAATCAATGTTTCTCTCTTTTTCTCTTTCTCTGGATTCAATCAATAAATAAAGTACAGTGAGATGTTTATGCAGTATAGAGGCAACCATACAACAACAGGACCTGAAAGCCCATTATTTTAAGACACTCAGGCCCTGAGTGGTTTGATAAATTGTCTTATTGTAACCATCTGGAGGCCCCTGGCTACCTCGAACGTCAACCTCTGGATACCTATATTGGTTAAACACAAGTATCTTTAATGAACCATGGACATTTGGCCTCGTCTGTCAGTCAAGTTTCCTCTTGAATTGAATTGGTGTTTTGTTCTACTTTCTGTAAAACAAACAGCTGTGCATTTGAATTGCCTAAAGATTTGGTCGAACCAAAGTGATTTGGGACACGACTCTGTTTAAGTAATATGTTTACGAGGAGTTTCATAGCCTGGAAGCCAATCTATCATTCATAGTCAATCACATTTGATTATTGCCCTCTTCTCTCCTTGTCCTCATCTTTTCCTGTCTCTTCTCTAAATCAATGATTAATCTTTGGGGAAAAAAAGTTTCTGCCTTTTATTTAAAAAAAAGAGAGAGAGAAAGAGTCCTCTGATCTTCACAAACTTAAAATAAGATCAACTTTAGCTGTCAAGAGAGTAACCAGCATTGTAAGATACTTAATCCATTAATAAAATTACTCTATGTGTGGCAAAATATGTTCAAAGAGCAATTAGTTGAATAAATTTACTTGCTATTTGGCTCTTCCTTGTGCACATATTTTCCTGGGCAGAAAAAAGTACATGCACATCTTTCTCTTAACTTCCCCATAATCAGTGTGAATGAAGAATCCATGAGATCCAATCCTATGAGTATTGTACAAGCATCAAGTCTCTCAAAAAATTATATATATATATATATATATATATAGATATATATATATATATATATATATATATATATTCCAACATATGTGTGTCAAAGCTAGCCTTGGCTTTTCAAAGAAATGTATTTGTCTTCATTTTCAGACATGGTGTTTTGGGATGAGATAATTTAGGGGAGAATAGGATTACCATGGGCCAGCTTTTCAATGTAATATATTAGTGGGCTCAAAACAATGTATTCAAATGTTGTGTTCAATACAATGTTTTTTAATGCCCTGGATCCCGTATGTTTGGGAGTTGTTAGTGATTTTACATGTTTTGAGATCATCTCAACTGAAAAGATTATTGCCATGTGTATTGGTGATATGATGTGTGTTCATTATTTTTCCAATTCTATCTTCAGCTTGTTAGATCACTGTTGCCAAATAACAGAGGACACTGCTGATTTCTGCTTTTTTTTTTTTTTTTTTTAGAAAGAAAACATCTTCATTGTTAACTGTTTTAATTACATTTCGGTATAATTAAAAAACACATCCCTAGAAAGCATGGTGGTTTCAGTGACCGGTGAGCGGAGGGAGGAAGTGCAAGGCCAGCTCTCCTTGGCACCGCTGCCCATCATGAAGAGGCAGGAATGACTGGTGCACTTGGCTGATTCAGAAAAATGCCATCTGGTATAGATCTCCTTTCAACTCATTGGGAGAAATTCAGGATCATGGGCAATAATTGAAAGCTGTTGTCTTTGGGGTGGCATTTTATTTAGCTCGTTTTTCCTAGTTAGCTTCTGAAAACCAGGCGAGCTGAGCTAACACACATTTACTCATTTTACCTGTATTCACACTCCTGAAAAATGCCCCTTAAGCTGAGAGTGTGCACCCATAAATAATGTGCGGTTTGCATTTATTCTGCTCCAAAGTGCTGTAAACATCAAGGCCTGCTTATCGGAGGTGTAAGCCTGGTAACAGAGGGTCATTGAGAACCAGGGCCAAATGAATTGAAGTAAGCAAAATGAATGGAGTTGCTGGTCATAACTGAACGCTGGGTCTGAATTGAGGCCACTCAAAGTAGATCACATATGACTTTAATCCACAGCTCTGCCCAGCTTTCTCGGGGGATAAATCTGTCTCCAGTTTTTATTTACATATTATCATTTTACCGTATGTCACTGTCATAGTTTCAGACTTGAGTAAATCCACATTTAAATAGCGATTTGTCTCCTTTTGATAGTAAATATTCTCCTAAGTGGTGGTTAGGATTAGAGGGAATTTGTCGACAATAGGTAAACGGGGCTATTCAGGATTAAATGAAATTACACACTCAGCCGAGAGAACCTTCACTGGGAAGCCCAGTCCGGCAGGTGCCGGTTGTCCCACAAATTCCCCCTTTGAAAGTACAGTGATAATTCCCTGAAAGGAGCAAAAGAAAGGGAGGGGGTGGAGAAACAACACAGACAAATGTTCTCAGCTCCGCAGACTCCCCGGGAGGGGGCAAATCCTGCCTGAAACAGCCCTCGAGACGCCACCGCTTAAAGGTTAGCAAAGAGTTCTTTTGAGGTGACATTTAAACCTTTAATAGCTCCCAGCCAGTTTGGGCAGGAATAATTTCCCCTCGCTGGAGGCCCCGGAGCCGGGCACTGCTCAGTTACCTGTCTGCAGAGGATGCGAGGGTGTGGATGAAACTCAAGCAGGGCGATTTGGGAGCAGGGGGTGGGGCCCGCCACTGTCTGCCGGCCTTGCCCTCCGCCCTAATTGCACCCGAGGATGAAAAAGCTTCAGGTTGCACATTAGGCCCTTGCTGAGATTAGTAATTATAATATCAGTTTCCCCCAAACGGGCTGACAGAACGGCTGGGGGAGCAGAGGTGACTCAAAGTTTAGTAAGTCTTGGGGAAAGTTTACTGGCTCCTGCTGCTTCCTGGCTCACGAATTTGGCCTTTCCGCTCCCCAGCACTGGCCACAAACAGTAGGAATCCTTTTCAATCACTATTAGCAACACTTCATTTCTGTCATATTTGACCCTTGGCAAACTGCAACTCGGCAGAGAACATTCTTTTCCCGAAAGGAACCAGACAGCCTTCAGCTAGGGACGATTTACTGTGGGACACGGAGCTAGTTTGCTTTTGTTGTTCCCCTGGAGCCACACGGCCCGTTAAAATGAATGTCCCTTTGCTCAGCGCTGCCGCTGGGAGGGTCTTTCCTGAAGGACAGCAAGAGCTTCGGAGGCCAGCCCTGGACCTTACTGACTTGTCATGCTGCCTCGTTGCCCGGAGACAGGATCTTTGGAACATCCTGGCTTCCATGTTTTGTGGCTTTTCTTGAAAGCAAGGCATATGTTACAGGGTTGAGAACAGACATTTTCTCCTCCACCTGAAGGGCCACAGGGGAGGTTCCCTCCAGTCTTGGCTCATCCTTAATTTGCCTAAACATAAAAGAAAAAAAGAACTGACCAAAACACTGGAGAATTGGTGGAGACTGCTTACATTAGCTAAAGGCACACGCACCCCATTTTTTCTTTACATATTGCAGGAGAAAGCACTTGGGATTTATAGTCTATTGTTTCCTCCCCAGCCAATTGTCTATTATGGGAATTCCTAAGCAGGAAAAAGAGGGTTGAGACTCAGTCTTCCCTACACCATCTGGGTATCTTTTATTGTTTTAATATTAATATACAGTATTTTTCGCTCCATAAAATGCACTTTTTCCCCCAAAAGTAGGGGGGAGGAATGCCTGTGCATCTTATGGAGCGATTTTTTTTTTTTTTTAGCTGCTGCAGGTTCCCAGACAACTAGAAGAGTATTTGAACATCAAAGTCGCTTCCCACTTGTTAATAACAGTGCTAATGGTTGTTAATACTGCTGTTGAGTTTACATTGTTGAAATATTATTGTGTTATATTTTATTAAATATTTTAACACACCATTTGGTTCAGAATATTTTTTTCTTATTTGCCTCAATAAAACCCTAAGTGCGTCTTATGGTCAGGTGCATCTTATAAAGCGAAAAATACGGTATTTTTAACTTATTGATTAATTGATTTTTAGAGAGAGAAACATCGATTTGTTGTTCCACATATTTATGCATTTATTGGTCTATTGTTATATGCGGCCTGACCGGGGATTAAACCCACAACCTTGACATGTCGGGTTGATGCTTTAACCCACTGAGCTACCTTGCCAAGGATTACTATTAGTCTTATTTGGAGGAAGAGGAGTTATAGTTTAATGGTACAGAGTTTTTGTTATGGATGATGAAAAACTTTTGAATATTTTTAGTGGTGATGTTTCTACAACATGGTGATTGTATTTATGCCACTGAATGGTGTATACTTATGAATATTTAAAATGATAAATAATAAGTTTTGCATATTTACCACACTAAAATATTAATCTATTATTAATAACAATTAATATAAATTCAGAATGAAAATAGCTGATATGTCTGGTGTGTGCTTTCTATTTTAGCATCTTCTTTGAAGATGCATAAACCCACCATGGTGAGGAATGTTAAGCCCAGCACAAAACACAAATCTTGACCTGTTTCAGATACAACTGGAAGCAGAGATGGAATAACCAGAGTTAGAGTACACAAAACAGGGCAGGAACTTGGATAGCCCACTAAACACATTACTTCATGGGTGTGAAATACTCAGATGGTTTATAGAGCTGTGAATTAGAAGCAAGATGGACCTAGGTAAAAATGATGGAAACTGTCTTCTCATAATGACCCACAGACATTTAAAGAGGCAAGAGATATGGATTTTCAGAAAACCACACATATTTGGGGGAAAATAAGGGTCATTCTCCAGAGGCTTTGATCTATTAGTTGGCATTTCACAGAAGGCGGCCAGACTGTGTTGATTCGACAACAGCGGTGCAAGCTGGGACCAATTAATTTACACGGCTTCATGTGGGAAGGCAGAGAAGCCTGGGATGTCCATGGCTGTTCTTAACAAAAATAATTGTGAAATGTTAAAATAGTTTAAAAATTTATGACATGAACAAGTGATTTGATCTTTTGTAACCACCCAAATCTATTGGACAAATGTTTCGGAATTCCCCTGGTTAAGCTTTGTGACCCTGTGTTTTGTGCACCAAGGACAGAGTGAAATTTGTATTCTAAGCCATAATGGCTTTTTTCACATAGGAATTTAAGTATTGGACTAATGTTAAACCTTAAATTATCAGTGATTCTAAAGTCAGTCATTAATGTTGGTTTCATGAGTATGGTCAAACACTAGCTTAGACCTTCTAGGATAATTGTTAGTTGCTTGAGACTCATTGCCTGGAGTTATAGACATGATTTATAAAAGGTGCCCTCATCTGAACAAAGCATTCCATGACCACTTCAGCCTAGACTTTATTATTTTTCTCTCTTCCAATTCTGGTTGGGTTTTGGCTATTCATTGGCAATAAGTCTGCTGAATTTGGGGACCTTCTGAGGTAGGCCATACAGCATATTGGAGACACAATCTGGATTTCCTAATGCAGCAATGAACTTAAGGGCCATGCTATGAAACCTTACCCCTCAAGCTCTGTTGTTCTAAAACTTCAATAAATTACCACTTCCTACCTGAGATAGAGAAATGAACTAAATGTATGATGGAGTATGACTTTTAAGGGGTGCTAGGTAAAAAGACAGGGCCATAGTAATAGCAGATGCACTTTACTCAAGAGGAAAAATAACCTCTCTTTTATATCAGCAAAGTCAAATCACTCATTTCCAATAACCGAAACAAAAAGAAAGTTAGGCTGAGACTTGCCCTACTTCAATCTTCCTTGAGATCCATGTTAAATAAGATTAGATAGACACATGAAAGATAAAACCCATCTTATGTGCACACTTATAAAGGGAATGATCCCAAGATATATTCCAGGACTCTGAACCCTGGGTTGATCCAGGAGATAGTATAAAAATTTTTTTTCAAGGCGTATGGTGGAGAGGATGTTTTTTTTAAGGACAGTTTCCTGTGTTATCATTTCTTTGTCCCTTTCCATGAGTGAAGGGATTGAGACTGGCTCCCCCTCACACAAACCAAGAGAGGAGAACGAGGTTAGGAAGCTACCTAGAGTTTGGCCTTTGTCTCCTGATTAGTGTCTAATTCTTGGAACAGGGAACTAGGATCTGACTTCAGCCTCAGGAATCTACAGTGTTGGGGAAGGTTGACTGTCTGCTTTGATGATTAAAAAAAAAAAAAAAAAAAAGATAGTGATTTAGACTCCCTCAGTTGGCAGGAAGAGACTGAGACTGTTTCCCAGGAATCAATGCAAGGGATGAATGGGAGAGAAGGCCAGTGTTATGGCAAGAAAGTGTCCATAACAGAAAGAACCTCACTGCAGGCTTTCAGCCATAAGTGAATACAAGCTAGGTTGAGGAGAAGTTTAAAGCTAAGTCAAGCTTTGAAGTTTAAACGAAATTGGGTTTTTGAATTACTTTCTGACTTGAGTCTGTGACTTAATGACTTGAAGTGACCCAGGAAGTCTTTATTATCACAGGGTGACCAGAATTGTTGGAGGTGGCCCATGTTTTCATTCAGGGCAAAGAAAATGAAATAAAATTTAATGAAAAGTACCATTCTAATTTCAACATACCTGTTATTTTACCAATGACAGTGTCGTTAACAAAGATAAGCTTGCCAATGAGGACGTTAGGGTCTAAGTTGGTAACTCAGGGTATGACAGGAAAGGGAAAAGAAGATCCAAGAATAAGAATCAAAGCACTGACCCAGCCACAAATGTCTCCTGAGAAAATGTACAAGTCCTTCATGAAGCAGACTTGATGTCAAAATTAGGATTCCTATATAAGGGACATATGAGAATTTACAAATGTAAAATTATTAGTAAATTTATGAATAAATCTACTTTAAACATGTTTAAATCACTTAAAAGTAATTTCTGTTTTTCCAACGTGGCAATTATATAATATCATTCAAGTGTGGTAAAACAGAAATAGTCTGGACAACAGCAGTATAGCAATTCTAGTGATGACAGAGATGCCCCAAGAGTCAACAGGCCTGATCGTGTTAATAATGAGCACTTACCTCAATGAGGTGATGTCTCACCTGTGTATCCTTACTTCATATATGTTTTGTAGGACAAAATATTATGCTTTATCTTGATATTTAATAAATCGTTAAATTAATGAATGAATAAATTTGGTAGCCTATTTGGCATATCATTTTGATTCCATTCCTCCAACAAATAAAATTATCCCATTTTACTATCTGGCTAGTAGAAGAACACTGTTTACATAGATGCTATTATTTAAAATTTATTTATTTGACAATTATCAATTTTGTTATATTACTCCCATCTTTAGTAGTAAATCCCATTGAAATAAATTTAAACCACATAACTATATGAAATGCAATGTGAGTGAATCCAGTAGGAATATCTTAACTAATTATTATATGTAAAGGAAAAGTGTAACTTGACTGTAAAAACTATAACTAAACATTTTTTAAAATTTATTTTTATTACTAAGAACTGGAGTGATAAGAAAGGTAGAGAAATAATTCACACTTACAAGTGACATCTTCCTAGCCCCACAAAACAAATAGAAGTTAGTCCAGAGAATGGACTAACTGGGCAAGAGAAAAAAGGAACGAACCAGTTGCTCCCCATCCAAGAAAAATGTTATCAGAAGATCTAGTGGATACTTTTGCATTCTCAGAGACAAGTAATATTTATATTCTACTTTGTTTTCCCTGGTGGGGTTCTCCTCAGACAGATAATCTAGCATCTCTTTTTCCAGAATAAGCCTTTTCAGGAACAAAATAATCAATTGAAAAATAAAAACCTATCAAGTGTAATTCCCACTGAATCATGTTAGTTGCAGAGTACTGTTTTTCTCTCTTGGTCTTTCTCAATTGTACCATTATAGTTTGGTCAAAAACAGCATTGGCTAGCAACTCTAAGAATCCTTTTGGTCACCATTAACAACACTTTCTCCCCACTGAGCTTGACCACAGCAAGATACAGCCCCACTCTGAATGCGCCTTAGAGAAAACAACCCAGCATTCAACTACCACAGCTTTCTAGTGTGAAAAATGGCATTTTTGACGACCTTTGAAAATGTTAAAAGTGAACATGATTTTGCTATTAATTTCCACAGCAGGAATATTACATTTATTAATACTATTCTTTAATTAATTTGGGAACTGCTCATAGAACTAGCAGGAATAAAAGTTTCACATGAACATTCTTCAGTTATTATTATATGTTACAACTGACTTTTCATACCAAATCTTTGCCACTGTAAATGTGTGTATCCTCCCCACACGCTTTTGTTTTAAATTCCTAAAAGGTCCTGTTGCCATCCTATGGCTAAGAGCTAACATATTTGTGTCCAGGATAGGGAGCTGTTTATCTGCCTCAAAGCAAGTTTTGTTGCTATGTAGTGTGAGCGTAGATGGTTTTTTGATTGGAATTGAAAGCCAAGAAATATGTTTTAAAGCAATTTGTTTCTTAGAACATTTTGTCCACCTCATCATGGTGATGTTTATAATGCTGTATTGCAATACTTTAAAAGATCATTTATAATCTATTAGTACTTTTATTCTTTTCACTCTCTATTACTAATGTAGGTCAAACATTTGGCATTTAAAATGTTTAGCACTTAAAATTTCAGATAGAATAGTGATTAGTGATAATGTGACTTAAACAAGGACATTCTTTCGAAAAGAACTGAAGAGTAAAAGAAAACTTTAAAGTTTCAGCAACACTTCATAGACATGAAACTGATCCCCAACCCAAACAACTCTATGCTCCATTATCATAGAGTAAATTTCAGAGCTATTTAGGTAGAGCATAAAGTTCAGAGAGTCATGTGACCAAAACCTCCAAGAGCAAGTAAATGTATCAGGGGTCAAAGGCCAAAGAGCTGAGAGAAACATCTGGATTCCATCTTTTGAACTTTTAATGGAAACACTGATCACTTGGCGCACATCTGGGGGTTTTGACAAGAAGAAAGGGTATTTTTTAAAATGGGGTTTTGCTCTAGTTTACTGTTCTTCACTTAGCTCTGAATCTCTTCATATACTGTTAGTTTAATATTTGAGATATCTTAGACTATTACTCAATTTATGTTGCTTGATTATTTCTCTAAGAAGGTAGGGTTTTACTTTTTTAGTTTCTTTTCTTAAAGTTTCTATTAAAAAAGAATATTCTGGGAAAAAGTTAGGGGACCCACTTAGCTATGCAGACTGCACTTTCCCTGGGGAAGCTGTTCTTATCACTCAGCAGGGAGAACCATTTTTAAAATTACCAAAGTGTAACCAAGGAAGAGGCCAAGCTGGCTCACTGCCTACTCCCCAAATTAACTCCCGGGACATCTGCATATGAAAAACGTCCTGCAAAGCCTTGAAGGCCTTTTATTGCAAATGACCTGGCTGCTACCACATTGTTGCTAGCTGAAAAATGTGCCTCAGCTCAAATGAAAATAAACATATATACATAACACATAGACACAGACAATAGTGTAAGCATAGCCAAAAGAAAGGGGTTGGGGGTGTAGGTGGAGGTGGGCAAAGGGGTTGGGGGTGGGAAACTGGGATGGAAGGAGACTGCTTGGGGTAGAGGGTGCATGATAGGGTATGCAGATATTTTATTGAGTTGTACACTTGAAAACTGTATGGTTTTGGGAATCGATGTCATGCCAATAAATTCAATTAAGAAAAAAAAATTAAAGAAAAGTAAAGAATACAAATCTTTTTTGCTGGAGGCTAGCATGGTTTAGCTTCAGATCTACTACTAGTATGGTACACCATGACAATTCACTTAAATTCTTTGGACCTTAGTTTTCTCATTTGTAAAGTGACGGTCCTAGATGATTTATTTTAAACTAGTTTGTTTATAGCAATGATATTTTATATGTCTTGATTATTGTCCCGGATGAAGCAGTAAACATAAATTTTAAAAAAGCTCAAATGTTTAAACTGTACTTTTCAACTTCTACAACATTCTTTCCGGTTTTATTTTACTTGAACTTGTGAGGCAGGTGTGATGATTATTATGCCTCCCATTTCAAAATGAGACCACCTAGGCTCAGAAAGGTCAGGTGCCTCCTTAGCAGCCACAGAAAGTCCACTTCCTTTCAACACAAGGAGCTTTTCTGCAGTAGAGAGAATCTCATTCCTTGAAATTAATTTCATGAAAATGAGATTCCTTAATCAGCAAGAGCCACATAACAGAAAAGTGGATCAATGGCATGGATGGTAAAACAGAGATGTGCTCCCACAATTTGAGGCAGAGGGGCCAATTTCCATACTTAGGAAAGAACTAAACAAAGGCACAAGAGTTATAATCAAGCTGTAATACACATTTCTAAATTGGAAAAGGGCCAAGATTCAGATAAGAAAGGCTCATCATGTACCAGTCAAAATTAATGAAGAGACAAATATCTAGACTTAGTGTGGATTGTTTCCTTAATTTTTAAAGTAAAGAAAGAATCATATATGTATGTGTATTAAAATAAAAGAGTTTAAAACAAAGGGGATTAGAGTTCTGGGTTTGGTGTCAGAAATGGAGCTATGCCAGTCTTCTCACTCTGAGACCATCAAGTTCTTTAACCTTGCTAAACCTCAGTTTCTGTCTCTCTGAAATGAGAATAATAAAAACAATAAACTTAAAGATTTGTTGACAAGATTAGATGATAATATTTGTATAGAGAAACATATGAATATGGACTTCTTAATAAATACTAAACATTAGCTATTATTATTATCACAAAACTAAATATATATACTTATATATTTATATATTTATATAATATATATTATATATATGTATATATAATTTTAGAAGATAAAAGGGTGATTCAATATTTCTGTCATAGTCATCTTATTTTACAGCTATGCAAATGTTCAAAAAGCATAATATTGATATACCTTTTCTCAAAAAAAAGATTATAACGTGTCCCAAGCAAGAGAAATGTGAACTAAAGAAGTTAATAATGGTTGAGTAGTATTGTGTAAGAATTTGTGTGAAATACCAAAACTATTTAAACATACATTCAGCCTAATTTGTGTGTGTAGTACATAAAACCACCAAAATTAATTTAAATGTTATAAATTTTTTGAAATATAATGTAGATCAGATATTTTTAGTTGAAAACCACTGATACAGATAACTAAGAATATTATTTAACAATAATAAAAACAAGGAAGATCTGAGTTCAGATTACTTCAATAAATATTGGAATATGAAAAGAAAAGGGACCGTAAGAATTAAGATCTTGGCAATTTTTACCTTACTAAAAGGTAGATTATAGATACTGGAGTGTATTTTTTTATGGTAAATACATTTATAGTTTTGAGAATAATTTAAATAAAAAAGTTAAGGATAACAACTAGTAAAATGAAAATCACAAGGTTTATAGCACCATTAGAAAAAAATTAAAATTATGGGAAATACAGATCAAAGGAGAAAAATCAAACATGTCAAGACAATAAATGTAAATTAATATCTCCAAATTTTAAAAATTTTTAAATGAAAGAAGACAAAATTTAACTTGACATTGAATAGATAAGAAATGCCAAAACCAAAATTATTCAGATAACTTGTATATAAACTATTGACAAAAGTTATAGATAAAATGATAGGATATACTGTATTAGAAAAAATAATCAAAAATGAGAAATAAATGCAAACACTATAACATCTGAAAAGATTCATTGGAGATAAAATTATGATTTTTGAATTTAAAACACAATAGAGCAACACATTAAATACTACAGAAAATAAATTAATTAATTAAAAGATAAGTAAGGGACATTCTTTCCAAATAAAGGAAATCATGCATATATTCACATGATAAAATAAAAGATATATATGACATTAAGGGCAAGAATAAGAAGTCTCTAAACATTACTAATTAAAAGAAAAAATTTTAAATTAGGCAAAAAATTAAAGAATATGAAAATGACTGATTTTTCAATATTTCAAAAAGAAGAATCAATACCTACCTATTATTTTTGACAAACACATAGGGCTATATCAGATTTTAAATATGTAAAATTAAAATTATTTTGTTTAAATCACTATTAACACAGAAAGAATGTGTAGAAACTAAATCTCTAGAGAATTTTTAAAAAGCAAGAGTAAAATATATAAAAAAGGATAGAAGGGAACATAACAGAATTACATGAAACCAAATTTAATACAATCCCTACCCCTGTGACTATTGTTCTTGCATGACTATCAAAGACTGCAGCTAGTACTCTCACTAACATACAATGGCTACTATTTGCCAAGCATTATCATGTGCCAAGGTCTTGTTTAAAATTGTAACACTGAGTAAGGATGTTGAGAAATTCACCCAAAATCACATAACAAGTAAGTTTTAGAGTCAGAATTTGAAAACCAGCAGTGTAACCACAGAGCTTAGTCTTCACACAAGACACCTGTCAAAAATAAATGATTATGAAATTGGTTAAATAAGGGCTGGGTTAAGATATGCAAGCCAATTGCACACTAAGAGAATACAGAGATAGAAATATCAAAATAAAGTTGAACTCAAGGAAAACTACCTTAAAAGATACACAATTTTAGGCCCTGGCCGGTTGGCTCAGTGGTAGAGCATCGGCCTGGTGTGCAGGAGTCCCAGGTTCAATTCCCGGCCAAGGCACACAGGAGAAGCATCCATCTGCTTCTCCACCTCTGCCCTTCTCCTTCCTCTCTGTCTCTCTCTTCCCCTCCCGCAGCCAAGGCTCCATTGAAGCAAAGTTGGCCCGGGCGCTAAGGATGGCTCTGTGGCCTCTGCCTCAGGCACTAGAATGGCTCTGGTTGCAACAGAGTGATGCCCCAGATGGGCAGAGCATCGCCCCCTGGAGGGCATGCCAGGTGGATCCTGGTCGGGCGCATGCGGGAGTCTGTCTGACTGCCTCCCGTTTCCAACTTCAGAAAAATACAAAAAAAAAAAAAAAAAGATACACAATTTTACATTGATAAAAGCTATAATCTGTAATAAAAATTAGTATTTACAACATATTCAAAGTTGAAATTTCAATGACAGCATTGATACACATACACTAATAACTGAAATACAAGTTAAACCAACCAAATCAGAACTGACAGTGAAAGTTTAACATACTTTATCAATTTTTTATTCTAACTAAAAGTATTCAAAATAAAAGAATGAAGAAATTTGAATAACCTCATTACCTGTTTTTATTCCTTTAAATCCAACTTTCACATATCAAGTGTCAATAATACATTTACAAAAACTCATCAAATATTAGGTAACAAAGAAAATCTTACTAAAATCCTCAAAGTAATAATTGTATCTTTCTTGTTTCTAATATTGTGCAAGAAAACCAGAATAGGAGAAAATCTGAAACTTCTCCTGACTTGGAAGAGTTAAGACATCAGCAAAAGGATTCATTTACCCCCAACACAATTTTTCTCCTTGGTAATATTTGAAGAGCTCCAGAAAATTCTGGTAATGAAAGTTGGCTCTGAAAAACCCAGGAGAAGTTTTCTCAAGATACATATTCCTAGGTTATCCTAGCATAGTGGTGACATAGGAGGCTCCTGAATTTCCTACCACTCATGGAGACACAGAATACATAGAAAAATTCCTTCTGAGGAAACCCAGGAACTAGCTGAGTGACTCCATGTGACTATTTGAGGATCTGTTCCCACTGCTAGACCAGTAACAATTTAATTAAGTTCACTTGTCTATTTCTAAACCCCAATGAGGGTCACTGATTCACCCGGGAGGAACTTAGCAAATTTCTAGAAAAAGTGATTGTTTATATTTGCGAAGAGGAATGGATTGCTGAATTGAAGCTCCCATCTAAGGGTGCAGGAACAAGGTGAGGAGCGACTGTGAGAAACTTTCCAGGAGAAAGACAAGGCAAAATGCTGCACAGTGAGAGTTGGGCTGCTCGTGTTGGTTAAGATTCTTCTAGAAACTTAGTAGTCACCTTTCAATGTTTGAAGGACTGAAATGTCAGAAGAGACCAAACTTGTTCAACATGGTCCCAGGGATGGAATAAGGCTAACTGGTAGAAATTCTAGAAGATTTCAGATATATTCTAAGAAGCAATTTAACAAACATTTGTTGGGCACACACCATGAGTAAGATTTAATAAAAAGAAGAAATTACAAAAACAGAGTCTTAAAATGGAATGACAAAACAAAAAGAGAAATGGAATGAGACCAATGAATACTTTTTACTCATTCATCTATTCAACTGATATTTTCCAAGGAGTTGCTATCTGCCCACTGGTGATCTGAGAGTGTGGATCATCCTATCCCAGCACCCTTCACTTCCTGGTACATTGATGTGCGTGATTGGTCTACACATGTCACCCTGAGATGTGTGGTTCTAAGGAAGACCTAAACTAACACCCTTTGCAATTTATGATAAGAATAAATGATTGAGCAACTTTTTTAGAGAACTCAGTTTGTAGAAGAATGGGAAAAAATACCTGTGCCTCCAAGTAACAGTGTGTGTGTGTGTGTGTGTGTGTGTGTGTGTGTGTGTGTGTGTGTGTGTGTGTTTAAATTGTCTCTTTGGGCTGACTCAATTTTTTTGAATACATAGAGCAGAATCACCTGTGGCTGCTTCAGAGACTATAGACAAAACCATGGGGAGGGAAAGCTAGGAAGGAATAAAGTAAAATCAGATGCAGGGTTGCAGCAACTCCCTTCTAAACATCCCATAAATGTTCATTTAGCTCACGTTTACTTTTACACGCTTCACCAGAAAATAGCAACTGCAACGTCTCATTCCTGATGGTAGCTCCAGGCAAAGAGGAAGCATAAAGTGAGAAAGATGCACAATAAACAAACAAGCAACAAGCCCCTTCCACCCCACGCAGATTTCAAAACTTGACACTCCAATCCTCAGCCTCAATGGCCTAAAAGACAGAGCATCCTCTGGGTGAATGTTAATGCTTTTCCTGAATGGCAAGTGTGAGTTAGGATAAATTTAGGGTCACTTACCTAGGAAAATACAGTTTTGTCCCCAAACCTGAAATAAATATCTTTTGCACTATGTTTTTAGGAAGTCTTCTAAGATGGAAAGCCTTTGTTTCTACTCACATTGAATTGGCTTAATCAACATTGATGTTATTTTATCAAATTATGGGGAATATTTTATCCCCATTTAATAAATAACAAAATTGAAGCATATATCATGAGAGAGTAGATAGATACCCTTTGCTTGATTCCAGCTAGTGGGCATCTTAGAAATTTTCATTTTCGATTCTTCCTTTAAATAAGCAAGAGTTATAAATGCTGTTTGCTGGCTTCTTTTAATATCTCAAAGATATGTCAAACCCAAAATGTGAAAGGCTAAGCACATAATGCACACTTGCACCTGAAAGATCCCGGAAGAGTGCTTTTTGTCAGTGCTGGGATTCAGCTGGGTTGCACCGGTTTGGCAAAACTGATACCCAGTTTTCTGAGTTCTGTGAACCAGTTGTTAAAATGGCACTTGTAGTCAGGGTTCTCTCTAAGGTGGGCACTTGGAAAGCTGCCCAATGTGGAAATCACAAATTTACATTCCTGACTCTTTTTTAACATTCATCTGCGCAACAGTGTGTTCTAAGCACCCATAGTCATGTTCATTCCATCCACAGGTGAAAACAGTTTGGTGAAACTATGCTTGTAATATTTATTTATTCATTTCATAAAACTCATTTTACCTTTGATAAAATACTACATTTTAATTCCCTCTCGTTTGTTACTTCAGTAAACAAACATATAAGGTAAAGAGAAAACATGCCAAACAACCAGGGGGTGACGAGCTGTCACTGGAAATATCTTAAATAACAGTTTTATTGTTTTTTGTCAGGTATTATTTAATGCTTTTTATTAATATTTTAAAACTCATAATCTAGTTTTGTGTACCTCTTTTATTGTTCTTACTTAAGTATTAAATGCATGAAATAATAAACTACCTTTTGGTGTATCTTTTTTTATACTAAAAATGGTCATTAGGGCAGAGAACCGGTTGTTAAATTACAGTATTTGAATCCCACCACTGCTTCTGGTTGTGCTAGTGAGACTCAGCCTTCCATCTCCAGAAAACCGTGGGGGGGCATCCTTTGTATAAAATATATCCACTAGCTCCAGGCCTTTAGTCAACCCACCAACAATCCTCCTGATTTTACTTCCCAATTATCTTATATCTACCCATTTCTCCCCCTCTCAGCCATAGCTCCCAGTTGGTGTCTCACATCTGTTCTTATTTATATCTAATACACTCCCCCTTACTGAAGAAAACACTATTTTATATAAAAATGAAGATGATAACAGGGCTAAAGATGTATGAACACAGATACTCATTCCTCGTGTGAAATGAAATAGGGCTACTCAGGGAGGTAATTACTACTCTCACAAGGTTACTGGGAAGGCCAAACGAGATAAAGTTTGCAAAATTACCAAATAAACTACAAGGGGGGATCCATTAGTGCTTACACTGCTTTGAGTTGGAGGGACAGCCAGTAATTGGGATGAGGGCGGCAACATAAGTTTGTCGTTGGTGGTGGTGTCTTGACGTGAGGGCGAGACTCACTCTTGGTTCCACTGAGTAGCTGCTCCAAGCGTCATAGGTTCCTCTGCCCTATAATTTCATTTCTTACCTCTGTGTAGTGTAAATAATCAAAAGTAGAAGGAAAAAAAATGGTGTGTTACTTTTATAGATAGCAACATAACAATAACATTTACTAAGTATTTACTGTTCTGGGCAGGAGGCTAAGCACAAGACACACATCAAGTCAATTTGTTAATACTTAGAACATCACTGTGTGGTAAGTATTATCATCCACAATTTAAAAATGAAGAAACTGGGGATTAGCAAAGGGTAGTATCTTGCCCATTCACACTTGGTGGAGGTGGGACTCCAACCTTGGCCACACTGAAAAAAAAAAGCCACATCAATGAGGTGCCAACATGGAATACAGTGTTTCTAGGAAGACAGTTTTCCAGGTAACTGAAATAATGATTCATATGCCAAGGTCATTTTGGGGGTACAAATCCACTTTTTCCTCTACCATTTCTAGGTATAGTCTTTGCTATGAAGATAGCATCAAAAATTGTTTTTCTTTTTTTCCCCCTTGATGGCAGAGCCTTAAAGATGATCTTATCTAAACCATCTAAATCTTCAGATGACATGACTGACACAAAGTTCCTTTGATTATGACATAAATCAACTGTGTCTCCAGTGGGAATTTCCCTACACAAAATGGCAATGCGTTATTGTGGTCTATTTCATCCTCAGTATCTTTAATTTTTGTTTGTTTGTTTTATGATTTTCTTTCTTTCCCCTTACTTCAGGTTGTCAGGTGTCATTTGTTCTGGTCATAAAAAAAAATGTGCCTTTCAGCAAATTACCCCTTTCATACTTTAGGCTGTGCTGCTTATAATTTACTATAAGCTAGGAAACCAGGTAACTCTCTAAGACTGGGTGTCAAATAAATTCTGAGCAAGGACCTAAGAAGAACTCTTATGGATGAAGAGCATCAGACTTTGTGAACAGAAAGATGCAACCTCCATTCTGGTTACTCTAATGTTTATCAGCTCTGTATCTTGGATAACTGAGTTTGTTAGAGATGAATGCCATGCAAGTGAGGAGTTGAAACCTCTTAGGGAGACACGTCTCCAAAGAAGGCATAAGTCAGTCTTCCAAATAAATCTATCTCCTCTTCAAGGTCCCTTGTAGCGATCCTTAGAGCTAGCCAACTCCACCTGCTCTCTTCACATTACTCTCGCATGTCTCTTTTATAAGTATAGTCAAATCATCCTTTACCCTTTTACTTCAGTTGTCATTTTCCAGCTGGAAAACAGCAAATTTGATCATTCAAACAGAAACAGCGTCTGTTGCTAACCCCTCAAGCTGGTGTATGAGTTTCATTTCTTGCAACCAAACAGTCAGTAACATGTGTTTATATGCATATCTTTTTCTTTATATTAGTAATAAGTGGGTCATTAAGGGCTGTATAATGATAGAATGCAGTTTTTTGGCCTGATGAGTTCCCAAGCTTCATTACCAAATTCATCCTACACGTCAGACATTAAATAGCACGGCATTTTCCTCTTTCCTCCATGCAGTATCATTTAATTTCATCTAAATGGAGTTTCTGTTATGGCCATAATCATCATCATCTTCATCACCACAACCATCAAGAAGCATTTATTACCTGCTGCAATGCATATGGTGCTATATTCAGTATGGTTCTATAGAACTTCATCATTATGACCCTAACCTTTTAGAGGCCATGAAGTACAAGGGAGTTATTGAAAATGGTGAGATTGGAGTTCAAGTCCAGACCTCAGCACTGAACAGCTGGTTAGCTGGAGCACATTGCCCTTCTTTGGGTCATGCCTCATCTGAAAATAAGACAAATAAATTATGTTATCTATAAGATCCTGTCACATTCTGGTGTTTAGGTCCTTTTCCAGAAAAAGAGAATTGGCTTAGAATTTTAAATAGAGGAGGCTATATCGAAAGAAGGGGTCTCAGATCAGAGTTGTCTATGCTAAATGTATTTCTTTCTCTGACCTTACCCTGTTCTCTGTGTCCTCAATATCTTCCACTACCCTCATTCATCTCTGCTCCTGATGTTGGCTCTCTTCCTGTTTTTCCAAGCTCCTGGCCTTTCCGTGGATGACAGCCCACCCCAGGCACTCAACCTCAGTTCTCTTACTCTCCCAGCCGCACAGAGGAGCTGTGGCCCATTTAGGAGATTAACCCTGAATGGTTCTGAGAGAGAAATCCTAAAGCCCTTGATTCTCTATTCTAGAGTTTTGTGTGATCCCCAAGAAAAAGGGTAGAGCCTGAGGGTAGCTCACCAGTGAGTGTCCCAAGTACTGAGAACTGAAGCCCATCAGAGAAGAGGTTACCCTGGGCAAAGAGCTAGAAGAAATGGGAAGAAGAACACAAATAAGTTCAGAGAGACTAAAGGATGAGACTCAGAGAAATGCAGACAAGTCTAGATGGTGATTACGGAGACAGAAATGGAAGCAAATACCCCCAAAATTGTGCCTGGGCAGGGCTGGATACACACAGGAGCAAAGAACAAGAGGGCAGTAGGAGGGGAAGGGGCAAGGATCTAATGGGATCCAGAGAGAAATTTCATGATTTGTGCCCTGAAATGTGCCTACTGGCCACGAGAAGCATCACATCTCCTCCCAGGCTGTGTGTTAATTAGACTGAGTCGAAAGGCACAGAATCAGACAAATAGGCCTGATATATAAACAGTGACCCAATAATCCCTTTAATAATCATAGCTATTTGTAATGACTGTTCATGACTTTGTGCTAAGATCTTGACAGGCATATTTTCTCATGGAACCTTCCAAACTACCATTTTTCTGTTGTTACAGGTTCAGTAAAATGTGCATTCACATAACATTTACTAGTTTAATCATTTGTACAATTCAGTTGTGCAGCCATCATCACTATCCATTTTCAGAACTTTTTCATTATCCTAAACAGAAACTCAATACTCATTAAATGCTAACTCCCCATTCTTCCCTCCCTCCAACCCCTGGCAACACTCTTCTGTGTTTGTCTCTATGACCCAACTGTCTTTTAAGAGTAGCCATAAAAGCGAAGTTCCTTTTTATCTGGGAGTGATATTCTAATGTTAACATGTAAGGCAGAAAAAACCCCCTATAGTCTACATTCTCACTGAAAACACCCAAGAAAGAAAGGTCCTATGTTGGTGGTAGGTATATCATCTCTCAATAACAATAACCCAGCCAATAACTATGACCTCTTCACTGTTCATTTGAGCCCCAGTCAAAGTAGCAGCTTTTACATTTAAGATTATAAAAATAAGCAGTTTCTTTAAGCAGTGGAAACACATTAGGTGTATTGAAATGCTCACATCTTATGAGGACCTCAGGGATTAAGACCAAATAAAGAAGGAGCAAATTCATACTTTACAGTTCATATTTACTTGGGGAAATAGTGAATGGAAAGGCAGATGGAATCATTCTTGCAATAAATTATTTTTCTCTCCTATTCTTCTTTTAACAAATGCATAGTGTGTTGAGTATATATGATATAACATCTTCCTAATATTTTCCTTTTTGTAATGATGAAGCCTTGAGAGTTAAAGAATGTGCCCAAATTTACAAAGCTTTATAAGGAATTGAATTTGTGCCTTATAAGCAGCAACCAGTGACCACTAGTCAAATGGCTATTCCTTTCATAAACATTGCTATTCTCAATATAAATTATTTTTCTTTCCTTTTTAAAATTAATCAGAGGGTCTATTGACCAGGAAATCTTGTAAGAGGCACTTTTTCTTTGAAAGTTACTCTAAAAATTTGAATCCATTTTTTTTTAAACTACACAATATGTAAATCTCTGGACTCTAGGGGCTGATTGTAAGTTGGTTTCAAATACCACGGAGCACATAAATCTTCCCTCTCTGTTCTTTATCCCCCTCAACCCATAATCTACTCACTCTTTGACCTTGCCACAAGAAACACGACTGCCTTGAATTTAGAGTTTTCCTTCCCATTAGACAATGCACATTTTTAACCCTCATCATATTGCAGAGATGGAGTCAATCAGCCTTCTTAGTGAGCTCTCCTACTGCCTCAGGTAAGAAGCAGCCTACAGGAACATAAACTGCTGGGGAGACACCACTGATTGGAAGTTGGGAGTTAGAACTTTCAGGAATGATTTAGGAATGCAGACCAGTTTTACTTATTTGAACTAGCAGAGGGGAAGGTCAGGCTGAACCATGAAAAAAAAAATCTAGATAAGGAAATGTTTTTGAAGAAATATTGTTTTACGACTCCCAAATACCCACAATAATTTATGTTTGTCTCCGAGTTTATCCGTTTATCCTATTGCTGACGAATGGCTCTTAAGAACCTGTTTTGAGGAACAGATGAGACTAGTTTCTAATTAACATAACTATTATATTTAAATGTAGATTGCTTAAGTGCCTGAAAATAATTTTTTTAAGTAATTATGTTACACCACTAATCTGTATTTCTTGTAAGAAAAGAGTATGCTGAGTAAAGGTAAATTTTAGCCAAAATTAATGTTGTTTCTGCTCCGCACCATAATTAACTTTCGCCCACTGTAAATTAGCCTTAATTCAAGTTTCAATTATGTTATAGCCAAAGTCGCACAAATAAACACATGATTAATTAAATAGCAAAAGTGTCTTTCATAAAATAATGATTTTTTTTTCTGGAAAAAAAATTTTTAAAAAAGAAAGATGTTCACAGCAGGGTAAGTACAAAATATTTACAGTTAACAATCAAAAAATAAAACCCGCCTTCCCAAAGCAAGAGCCTATCAAGAAGCCAAAATGAGAACAATATAAAAAAGTCTCAGTATATTCACTATTTTCCCATTTGGAGAAGTCCTCTCTTTCATATTATTTATTCTGTTTTGAAATGCCAAGCTCCCAACATAAATGTGATTTTCATTGATGCTCTTCAACTTTGTCAGGCTACCCAATCCCCCTCCCTTTTCCTTCCTAAATTTAATTAAAACCAGCATTCAGCCATACTGGAGAGAAACTCTATTTACATAACACAAAGAAAAACAATTTTTAAAAGCCCACATTAATCATGAGCTTTAGAGAAAGTCACCATAAATAGGATATATCTAGCCGAGTGACAAGCTCCAGCCACTTAAGAAAAATATGTCTTTCCAGCCAGAAGGATACCAGTGTTGCTGAACAACATAGCTCTTTTGTTCCACAAATTTCTCATTTTCATATGAAGATCTCACATAATTTGCCTACCTTGATAAAGAATAATACATATTCAAATTTGTCTCATCTACTCCTACAATCTAGTGAAAGTTGAGTTTTGTTTTATGGTATTACCAGGAGTAGGGGAAGGAAAAAGACCTACTATGTGCCAAGCAAAATGCTCAGTGCTCTGAAGATACTACTTCAGCTTATAGTCATGACAGCTTCATGAAATTGCTTGTTTATTCACCTTGAGCTTGAACTTTTAACTAGAACAGTCCACCTGTCCCAGAGCTCCCTACTTCTTGCCCTCAGAGATGCAGGGACATATTTTAAAACATCAGACATCTATTATCTTCTGAATTATGTATTATTTTGTTTCAACTATTTCACTAAGAAACATTTTGATCAAAATGAATAGAAAAATATAGAAAGATTGCCAATGGCAGAAACCTCAAATGGGTAACCAAAATGGAAAGAACAGTGCAGATTAATCAAGATTATTACAGCCTGATCTGTGGTGGTGCAGTGGATAGAGCATACACCCAGGATGCTGAGATCTGCAGTTTGAAACCCTGAGGTCTCCAACATGAGGATGGGCTCGCCAGCTTGAGCGCAAGCTTGCTGGAAGTGGGATCATCAATAAGATCCCAAGGTCCCTGGCTTGAGCCTAAAGGTCATTGGCTTGAGCAAGGCATCACTGGCTCAGCTTGAGCCCCCCCCCCCCATCAAGGCACATCTGAGAAACAATCAATGAACAACTAAAGTGAAGCAACTATGAGTTGATGCTTCTCATCTCTCTCCTCCCTCTCTCCCTTCCTGTCTCTCTTTTTTAAATCAATGAAAGTAAATAAAAAAATGCATCTTGTATTCTTTTTAAAAAAAGCTTACTACAGAAAGTTGTTTAATGAGCAAAGATCAGAATTATTCACCATGAATAGATTCACTCAAATTTCTCTTCTCCTCTGTTTATTTCAAATGGTAAAGTTATAGAATTGTCATAGACAACTATGTTTGTCAAAGATGAAAGAAGAAAATATAAATTATTGAATTTTTATTATAAACCAGCCCTGTGTAAAGGATTTTGCATATATTTTATTACTTAATCTGTAGCACAAACAATGCAATGGTTATTCTCATTTACACTTTACAGATGAAGAGCCTGAAGTGATGAGGCTCTAATCCCTTTGACTAAGGTTAAATAATAGATGATTATTTAACCTTAAGATCCTGGTAGAGCCAGGATTTTAATTCAGATTTCTCTGACTTCATTTCTTCATTTCTACCTGCTCTTCCTCTCACCAGAGGTGGTCCCTAACAGTATTTACAGTCGTATCACTGAGATGTATCATGTGGAGTGGAGGGATGGGCCTGGATTCTGTTGCTGACTCTCACCTATGACTCACATTTACTCCGTCTCCTGAAATGCTGTGAATATATGGTCAGCCTCCTGGATGCCCCAGTAGATGTCAGCTACAAAAAGGTGGGGACTGATGATTTATTTAGCAGTAGTTTTGTTTACTGATGCATCCCAAGCACTGAGAACAATGCCTGGCATGTGGTAAACGCTCAGTAAAATTTTATTAAATGGATGGAGTGAAGGAACTCCTGGTCTGGCCTGAGCTCTGTGATCCTGTTCTCTCTGATCACCCAGCTGCCCAGCTGCAGACAGACTGGCTTTGCCCCTTCCTAGAAATAATGTGAACTGAGCCACACAATTATGTCTCTACAGCCTTGGTGATCAAATGAGTTGGAAAATTCCTGGGATGACTATTCCCTAGAGATTGTAAAAAACACCAACAAGGTAAAAATTGGATTTTCACAGAATCACATCTGGCTTGCCTTGATGTCCCCTTCTGCATAGGCCTCAGGGATTGATGGAATTTGACCCTTCAGAGACACTGGGTGACATATCACCTGGATTGCTTACTCACTTTCTTATATTACCTTGGCCAGTTCCACCCTCAAGGTCAGAACTTTCTCTTCCTCATTTTATTTCTGGATATCTATGTTTAGTCAGGTTCTGCCCTGGGAGAAGCTCTTTATTTGGCATCTCCAAAGCCCATTCTCGTAAGGCAAAACTCTATAGGTTTCCCAATGGAGATTTTGGGTTATTCTGTCACTTGTTTTTAGTTGGGGTTTTAAATCCTTTTTAATTATTGAAAATCAGCAGAAAGTTATCTTCTGAACAGACAAGCTTGCAAAGTGGCAAGTTCCAGAATTACACATTCACAGCTCACTGATGGTTGAGATTTCAAAGGCACCTGACAGGCGGGGATGCCCAGCTATGGCAATATTGGACCGACAGAAAGGGGAGGCAGCAAATAATTTCTTGCCAATCTTACTTTCCCCCTTTTCCTGCACTCAGTAATTTGCCCTACAGATGTGCAATTACATAGAGCCCCAAACCAGAGCCTTCAATTGATCTCCCACCTTACTCTGAATAATAACATAAACCAGACTCAATTGTTCAGCTATTTCCAATAACTACCTATAAAATAACTGGAAAATGTCTTATTGGACACTGGTCTAAATTACACCGGTAACTGAGCCTTCCTACCTGTGATGACTTGTAGACTTGATCTCCAAATCAGGTAAGCACTTCTACATTAGCCTCCGTCTTTCCTCCTTTCTAACTTTCCATGCACATTCCATCAACCTTGTTCTGAATGTTTCGTTTGGTTGAATTTTCAAATTCAAGACTCTACTTCTGAATATTGTTCAGCTATCTTTGGAGACCATGTTTCCAATGGGATAAAAGCTTTCCCCCCAAATGGATGTAAATCCAAGATTTAGGGGCCCAGATGTTGCCTTGGATCAATTCACACACACTCTACCTCATATGAGCATTATATAACTAACTTGGGATACTGAGATGCCCTAAACTTAAACTCCTTCTCTAATGACCCTTATGCCTTAACAATGATAAAATGACACCATCTTTGGAGAGAAGCTAAATACCTGGAATCCCTGAACCTCCTCACTCGCCCTTTAAAATTTAGCACATTATTTCTGATTCCGGCCAGCCCTTTATTGATCCCATCTAATCTTCCTTCTTCCAGCTGTCAGCTAGCCAGCCACAAACTGACAAACCTGCCAGGCATGAAATTTCTCCAATCAGTGCTACAAGGGGCCCTTTGTCATTTGCTTTCAGACATGCACTTTGTTTTTTTTTTTTACTGTAAAAGTAAGTTTTATTTATTTTTTAAACAAATTTTTCATGAATTTATTAGGGTGACATTGGTTTAAGAATTATACAGATATCAGATGTACAATTCTACAATACATCATCTGTATATTGCATTATGTGCTTACCACCCCAAGTCATGTCTCCCTCCATCATCATCTATCCCTCCTTTACCTTTGTCTACCTCCCCATCCCCCTTTCCCTCTGGTAATCCCCACTCTGTTGTCTGTGTCTATAAATTTTTCTTTTTTTGCTTAATCCCTTCACCTATTTCACCCAGCTCTCCCACCCCCATTCCCGCTGACAGCTGTCAGTCCGTTTTCCTTATCTATACTTTGGATTTTATTGTCCCACATTTATCAGCTTGCCAAACATTTGTGTGTTTGCAATGAATGGTGGAGGTAAAAAGATCAAAGCTACTCAAGGAAGGCTGATCAGACATAGATAAACTATCCAATGGCCATGTGCTTGGTCTTACAATGCACCATGTACACTCCCCACTTCCAGTGTGGAAAGCACTGTTTATAATCAAAAGTTTATGAGCAGCTAGTACTTATCATGGAGCCCAGCACAAAGTCAGTGCTCCATAAATAATCAGTTCATGAATTTGTGAAAGTCAAAACATTTGATCAATTTTACAGCCCACTAAGACCAAAGTTCCATGTTATATCTGTCCAAAAAAGTGGTCTCCAAACTTTTCTGATGGAACTCCCCCAATCCACACAGTATCTGAATATGCAGTGCTATATGTTTAATTGTACATAATATATGATGTTCTTTATAAAGTATATACAGAAAAATAAAATATAATCGGATTTTAAAATATAGAAATATTCTAAAAATTCAAAAAATTTAAATGTTGATTAAGCCTTTAATTATTACTTCAAATGATTCATTATACAGTTGAGAAAAACAAGAGCTCATGATGACTGAGCAACTTGCCTATCTCCAGACTTGGACACCAGTTTCTTCCTTGGTCTCAGACTCCTTCCATGGAGTCGGCCATATATAACTAGCATGCGTGGCTCTGGGGGGAAATGAAGAGGAGTGAGTAAGAATCAACTTGCCATTCACTGGGTCTCTCAATACCTGGAAAAGGGGGAATTAGAAGTTTAGTTTTCTATCACTGTTGATATTGAGGCCCCAAAAGATAGAGTATCTGTTCAAGTTCATAGAGCAGCCACTAAGTAGTAGAGCTCTGAGGAATTTGAACTCGGAATGTTCTCTCCAACTCAGTGAGCCATGCATTCTCTGTCTCCTCTACCATACTGCTTAGGCTGGGGGTCCCTTTGGTTTTCCCATCAGACATTAATTTGGGGCATAGTTTTCTTTCCACAATTACATCTTTAATTAAAGTTAAATAAAATCTAGTTTTTAATTATATTTTATCATAATTAGCTAATAAATTTGTTCTCTATATTTGAGCAGGATTGCCTAAAGCCCTTATATATGTTTATGTGTTCTCTTCAACACACCGAGAAATTCTTTAAAAATTAAAAATATTTGTAAGTGTCATTGCCACTTCCATGCCTAATTATGGCCCTGCTGATGGTGGCCATTCACTCTGTGTGCTTGCAGCCTTGGCTGGAATGACAGCAGGGAGGGGACCGTCCTCTGAAGAATCTTGGCCAGTGCAGAACTGAGAAATGACTCAAGGCCCTGGGACACCATCCATCATCACCACTTCTGAAGCCAAAGTTGCAAAATCGGAGCGTGGCACTATCACTGAAATTCCACCACTTCCCCTCCCACTGTCAAGCCTGCCTGTGTGATGCTCTCAGCTGAGACTTGGACATCACAGCCTGGCTCTGAGCAATACTGTAGGATAAACATGATCTTTGCTATCTATTAGATTCAGAAAGATTAAAGTACAATATTGAGATACCCTTACTGTACTCCCCTGCCTTCTGCAAGCACTCAGCATGATAAAAGAAGGGTAACTCATTTACATCAAGCAAATTTTATAATGAAGTTTACCACCAGAATACTGATAAACAAGGTCATAATCTGTGACGAGCCCTTGTCCAAACATCTTATTATGCCAGAATGGAATAAACCTTTCTTCAGTATTTAATAAAGAACATACTGGGGAAAATTCAATTCCCTTTCCCTTATCAACTAGAAGAGTAGTTTTGAAACGGTTTCTCTTACTTTCCCTGCACTGATGGCAGCAACGCAGGGGCCACTGGGAGGAGGCTGAGGGAAAGTCTCTGGGCTTCCCAGCACCCATTTGAGAGCAGCTTGACCTCTATTGATATTTTATATTCTACATAAAATTCCCTTTGAAAAATGAACATGGGGAGGAAGAAAGGGTGAGTAGGCAGAGCATAGAAAAATTTTCAGGAATAAAACGACTCTATACGATATTCTAATGGTGGACTTGTGTCATTGTTCATTTGTCCAAACCCACAGAATATACAACAGCCACAGTAAACCCCAGTGTGAACTATGGAGTGTGAGAGGCAATGATATGTCATTGTAGGTTCGTCAACAGCAACAAACCCACCGTTCTGGGAAGGGATGTTGACCATGGGGAAGGCTATACGTGTATTGGGGTGAGGGCACCTGGGAACTCTTTGTACCTTCCTGTCAACTTTTCTGTGAACCTGAAACTTCTCTAAAATAGAAAATTGATGAATTAAAAAAATATATACATGGAAACTTCTAACAATGCCTTAAATTCTTCACCCCCTAAGCAATTCAGTTGCACTTTTGCTGTGCCTGACTCTCGTCTTTAATGCACTTAGCTTTGTCCTATATTCAAGCCCCTTCTGAGGAAGCAGATGTTGGGCTGGCGTATGCTGCTTACTCATAAATTTCTCTAACCTTTCCCTGGTGAGTAAGCCACAAGCGATGATGGGTTCTGGTGACTGGCCTTCTTAGTTCCCTTTGAAGAGCTCTGAAGCACGGGTCCCATTTTTTTAACTCGGGTGAGTGAGCCAGCGCCGTGGGTATCCATCCACTGACAACAGGCTCAGATGCAGACAGCAAGAAGCCAGCAGGTGGAATCAGGCTCTGAGAGCTGCACCTAGCATTCCACCTGGGAAAGCCAGGGCTGCAGGAGTTTTTGGTCCTCTGTAGCCTGCAGGTGGCAACTGAAGGGACTGAGCCAAAGATTTCAGCTGCACAGGGTACTCAGAGCAGAGTGACACTGAAGAGGATGAATGGCAAAGAAGAGAGGCACCAATTGGTAGATCCTGATGCAAGTATTCACAGATTTGGTGGTGTCTGTGAAGGTCAACGGGAGAGAGGCCTCTGCTGACATAACAATAACAGTGCTTTCCTTCTGAGGACTGCAATGGCACACTGATCTGGGTGCTTATGATCCCACATTTGCACATATTTTGCCTTAGTCAGTTTGCTTTAATCATGTCTCCTGATCGACACTGCAAGGAATTTGAGAACACAGTCCAAGTTTCCTAAAATGTCCCCTCCCTTCGAATGCTTCTTGCACCAAGCTCGACAGTCATTCATTTACGGTCTAAATCACAGCCTGAAAGCCACCACCACTGACTTTCTCATACCAGCAGCAGTAACTAATGCTGATGTTACACCCTGTTCTGTTTATACAGTCACAGTGGATAATTTGCTTTCATGGGCATTGCCTAACGTGATAGATTATTATGCCTATTTTACAGAAAATAACACTGAAACCAACCTTTTAAATGATTTGCCCAAAGCTGTAGAGATTTTAAAATATAAAAGCATAGAATTAATGTTTTCTGACTCATTTTCCAATTGTAGCAGAAGTCAACCTGTACTTGAATTCTAAAACGAGGTAGCTGCTTTTCCTTTCAGAATGATGTGCAGGCACCTAAGAAGTTTACATTTATAAACTTTAGTGGTGGGGTAGTATTAGAAGTACATTGAAATTATGATCCGCTGTGGATGAAGAGCCTTATCTATACCTTTGTCTTCTACTCTTCCATCCTGTTATGTGGCCCTTCTGTGTTGAAAGCTGACCCTGTGCCGTCAGTCCCACGAGGAGCTTTGGTGGAGAGCCGGAGGCGTATGCATATGTAATGAACATGTTATGCTGGACTAGTCTGTACAGTCACTAATATTATGAAAGAGGATGCCCCCATCTGATCAGTGGGGAAAAGTCCTCACAGGGGAGGATATTAGGTCGAAGCTTGCAGGGTGGAGAAGAAGTATGAACAGAAGCAGCAAAGAAACAATGTAAGTAAGAGGTTGGGCAAGAAATAGCATGGCCTATTTGATGAACTGTGAGCTTATTCCCATTCTACAGCGTGATCTTTTCCCACTCCCCCTGTCAGTTCTTTCTAAAATTCAATCAGCCTACAAGGACTCATTGGGCATTGCTTCATGCCATATATTGTCATTTCTTTATTTCCCACCCCTTCCCAATTCCTTGTTACCTTACACCTGTAATGTTTTTCTGCAGTAGACCATTGCCCCTGGTCATGCAGTGAATACATGTTGATGGGTAATTATGTAAGAGGCATTGTGTTGGGGGTCTTGCATGGTATAAAACTACATAAAGCAATAACCCTGTCTTCAAGGAGTTTAAATTCTTGAATTCAGGGGAAACAAGACAGGTATGGGAATAACTATAATTTATAGTCTAATATGAGTACTACATAAGTGGTATAAAATGAATTCTAGGCATTTTCACAGTATAGTAGAACTCCATTATAACATGGTTCATTAGTACATGTGTTTGGATATATTATAAATCAGCTCTTGATAAAAACAGAAATGACACGTGAATCAATTAGAAAAACAAAGCTTCTTTTTTTCTAGATAAAGCCTAGATGGCAGAGATAAGAAATAAGTTTTCAGGTTCACTATCATCTTTAATTTTTTCATAGCTCTCCTCAAGATCCAAGACATTGGGGTTGTGGCAGCTGACACTGGAAGAGGGAGTTGAGATGGTAGGGTCAAAATTTGTCAAGCCGTTGTCAAAGGCAAGCTCAAAGTAGTATGTAAAGTTTCCTACATAATGATCCTCCATCCTTCTAAACCTGCTACCTTGAGTTCTCTTATTACTCCACCATCTCTCGTTTAGTTTTAGACTGAGATACCCAAGATGCATCCGGTCACTCTCTGCCTTCTCCTTCTTTTTCCATGGCTAAGCTATTACCAAACGATGTAAATTTACCTCTGAATTATTTTTTTATTTTGTCCACATTTATTCCATCTCATTGGCCACCCTCTGGTCTAAGAAAGCTGAACTACAGTATTTGCCTCTTAACTCATCCCCTACAACCATTCTGACTACTCTACTGCTCTCAAAGTGATCATTGCAAAGGGGAAATATGACTAGGTCACTTCCCTGGTTATAATATTCCTATTGCTTTCCATTGCTCTGCAAATAAAACCAAAATTGTTAGCAAACCAAAATTGTTCTTGCTTTAACTTAAACTGCCTCATTAACCTTGTTACTCATTTCTCTCCATACCACCTGTAATCCAACCACAGTGAGCTTTGCTGGGAACCAAACATGTCCCTCTCCATCCTGATCCAGTACACTGGTTCATACTGCTCTCTCGGGCTGGCATGCTCACCTTCCACCCCCCCCCCCCCGCCCCGAAACCACTACCTGTCTTTAGCATCACTTCCCTAGAAATGTTTCCCCGATCTTCATATTCACTCCTCATCCTCCATAAAGGGTAGACTCTTTGAAGTCATGTATTCTCAGGGCTGTGTTTCGCTTCAGCAGACTACTCTCAGTTTGTAACTAAACACTTAGCAACACAGTTATTTGGCTAACATTTGTATTTCCACGCAGACTGTAATCTCTCTGAGAGCAAGAACTGCATTTGTTTTTTCTTCTCATTTTATCTCAGGTGAAATCATAGTAATTTAGTGCATCCTAAGCTTCTCTAAATATATATTAAATGAATAATTGAAGCACAGTGAATATAGCCCAAGAAAGAGGAGACTTGGAAAATTCAGGTCTTGTGTGGTAGAGTGCAAATACAAACATATCCTGGAACTACACCAGGTACAGGCTTCTTTTAAAAGAAGTACCTGTTTTCTTCTTGTACCATCATCATCTTCTGTCATGAGAATAGTTCTAACAGCCACATTTTATCAGACACTTCAATATATGTAACTGTGATTATCTCAAAGGTGTGGTGCACCCAGTGGATGAGAAGTCATGGATTCTGATACTTAACAGGGAAATGGAAGCGACTAAGGCAGAGGCTGTCAACACTCTATTTAACTATCTCTTTATCTGAACCCAAGAACCTGAAAAGACACTTTTTTTTAATCAACTTACTATTTTATATAAAAATGATACATGTTGATTGTAGGTCATTCAAACAATAGAAACATAATAAACAAACAAAAAAAATACTTACTACAGTACTTAGGGATACTACCGGTAATCTTTTGTTTTTACTTCCTCCCTGATCTATGTCTATGTCTATGTCTATGTCTATGACTATGTCTATGTCTATGTCTATGTCTATGACTATGTCTATGTCTATGTCTATATCTATGTCTATGTCTATGTCTATATCTATATCTATGTCTATGTCTATGTCTATATCTATATCTATGTCTATATCTATGTCTATGTCTATGTCTATATCTATATCTATGTCTATGTCTATGTCTATATCTATATCTATGTCTATGTCTATGTCTATGTCTATGTCTATATCTATGTCTATGTCTATGTCTATGTCTATATCTATATCTATATCTATGTCTATGTCTATGTCTATATCTATATCTATGTCTATGTCTATAACTATATCTATGTCTATATCTATGTCTATGTCTATGTCTATGTCTATGTCTATGTCTATGACTATGTCTATGTCTATGTCTATGTCTATGTCTATATCTATGTCTATATCTATGTCTATGTCTATGTCTATATCTATATCTATGTCTATGTCTATATCTATGTCTATATCTATGTCTATATCTATGTCTATGTCTATGACTATGTCTATGTCTATGTCTATGTCTATATCTATGTCTATATCTATGTCTATATCTATGTCTATATCTATGTCTATGTCTATGTCTATGACTATTGACTATGTCTATGTCTATGTCTATGTCTATGTCTATGTCTATATCTATGTCTATGTCTATGTCTATATCTATGTCTATATCTATATCTATATCTATGTCTATGTCTATGTCTATGTCTATATCTATGTCTATGTCTATGTCTATGTCTATGTCTATATCTATGTCTATGTCTATGTCTATGTCTATGTCTATATCTATGTCTATGTCTATATCTATGTCTATGTCTATGTCTATGTCTATGTCTATGTCTATATCTATGTCTATGTCTGTGTCTGTGTCTGTGTCTGTGTCTGTGTCTGTGTCTATGTCTATGTCTATGTCTATGTCTATATCTGTGTCTGTGTCTATGTCTATATCTATATCTATGTCTATGTCTATGTCTATGTCTATATCTATGTCTATGTCTATGTCTATATCTATGTCTATATCTATGTCTATGTCTATATCTATATCTATGTCTATGTCTATGTCTATGTCTATGTCTATGTCTATGTCTATATCTATGTCTATGTCTATGTGTATGTCTATGTCTATATCTATGTCTATGTCTATGTCTATGTCTATATCTATGTCTATGTCTATGTCTATGTCTATGTCTATGTCTATGTCTATATCTATGTCTATATCTATGTCTATATCTATGTCTATGTCTATGTCTATGTCTATGTCTATATCTGTGTCTATGTCTATGTCTATGTCTATGTCTATATCTATGTCTGTGTCTGTGTCTGTGTCTGTGTCTGTGTCTGTGTCTATGTCTATGTCTATGTCTATGTCTATATCTATGTCTATGTCTATGTCTATATCTATATCTATGTCTATGTCTATGTCTATGTCTATATCTATGTCTATGTCTATGTCTATATCTATGTCTATATCTATGTCTATGTCTATATCTATATCTATGTCTATGTCTATGTCTATGTCTATATCTATATCTATGTCTATGTCTATGTCTATGTGTATGTCTATGTCTATATCTATGTCTATGTCTATGTCTATGTCTATGTCTATGTCTATGTCTATGTCTATGTCTATGTCTATGTCTATATCTATGTCTATGTCTATGTCTATGTCTATATCTATGTCTATGTCTATGTCTATATCTATGTCTATATCTATGTCTATGTCTATATCTATATCTATGTCTATGTCTATGTCTATGTCTATGTCTATATCTATGTCTATGTCTATGTCTATGTGTATGTCTATGTCTATATCTATGTCTATGTCTATGTCTATATCTATATCTATGTCTATGTCTATGTCTATGTCTATATCTATGTCTATGTCTATGTCTATGTCTATATCTATGTCTATGTCTATGTCTATGTCTATATCTATGTCTATGTCTATGTCTATGTCTATGTCTATATCTATGTCTATATCTATGTCTATGTCTATGTCTATGTCTATGTCTATGTCTATGTCTATATCTATATCTATGTCTATATCTATGTCTATATCTATGTCTATGTCTATGTCTATGTCTATGTCTATATCTATATCTATGTCTATGTCTATATCTATGTCTATGTCTATGTCTATGTCTATATCTATGTCTATGTGTATGTCTATGTCTATGTCTATGTCTATGTCTATATCTATGTCTATATCTATGTCTATGTCTATATCTATGTCTATATCTATGTCTATGTCTATGTCTATGTCTATATCTATGTCTATATCTATATCTATGTCTATGTCTATGTCTATGTCTATATCTATGTCTATATCTATGTCTATGTCTATATCTATGTCTATATCTATGTCTATGTCTATGTCTATGTCTATATCTATGTCTATGTCTATGTCTATGTCTATATCTATATCTATAGCTATAGGTATATCTATATCATCTGTATCTATCTATATCTATCATTTATACCTATATTTATATATATATGTTTATATCTATCTCTCTATATATATTTACATAAATAAAATCACATTTTACATCAAATCATCATGCTCACAAATGGAAATGATTGGTTGTAAATGTGATGGAGGTAGATATAATGGAAAAGTATAGTGGAAATGGTTCTTGTAGTTGCTCTGTCATCATATGTGTAAACAAGGTTGAGGTAATAATGTTCTAGTCAAGATGAGGAAGTGGTAAATTTCCTGATGGTTCTGATTCAAACTCTCCAAATAGTGCAACTTCTAAAGAGACCCAAACTCTTCAAAATGGAATCATACTGAAGTAGTGTAAGAGATTATAGAAAGGTAGACAGATTCCGGTGTCACCCATGACCAGTCTTCTGTTAATTCCTAGACTAGAAAACCAAGGATAGTGGCAGATGGTGAGGAAGGCACAAACCGGTACAAAGTTCTGTGTGCACATCCCATTTGGACATTCGCCATGATCGCTGCAGAATTTCAAGGCAAGAAGCTCGAAAGAAGATGAACAATTCATTAGTGGCCAAGTTTAAAAAGTCACCATAGTCACTGTCAAATGAGGCTTCACGGTCTAAATATCTAAGAAAGAAACAAACATCTCCATTAGCTGGTGACAAACACCCCTGTGCATTTCTGGAACTGAGGTTTTGTTGATTGCTGACACTTGAGAGAGGGTAGTGATTCATGTTATGAAAAGAACTAGATTTTTTTTTAAGAGATGCAACTTGGTAACTAATTTTTGTCTCTCCCTGCCAGTGTAACCGTTTGAATGTTAATTTAATTTTACAGAATATCATTTATGTAAATGTAATTAGAAGGGAAACATGATCTGGAGATGCACAGCACCAAAGGAAATTTATTACTCTAAGGGGTATTGCTCTAATCATTCAACTGCAATATTGAGTTTCCTCAGATTTAATCTAAAAGCAATAAATTACAAAAGGCTAATGCCCTGCCCAACAACAAGCTGTCATGAACCCAAGTTTCAGGGAGGGAAGCCAGAAGGAGGAAGAGAAGGGAAAAAGCCTGAACTTTATTTCAGCAACAGGCTATCACCAGCTTGAAATTTCCTGAGAAACTCAGACAACATAACTAAGAACAAATAAAAAGCTTGATTTACTAAATAAGAATAAAATGATGACTTCTAATTTCCTATTGCTTTTCCCTGCAGAAAACTGACCAAAACTCTTTACTTGTTCCTATACATTATTATAAATGTTTGAAACTCAGGGCTCCATCTCCATGTTCCCCAACATTAGAGAGAGAGAGAGAGAGAGAGGAATCCAGCCAGTAGACAGCAGCCTTGTTTCTTCACCTTGTGGCTGGGCTGTGTTTTTGCAAAGGAGAGGAAAAGACACAGCCTGACTAATGTCAAAGTCCATATTGCATTCCATTGTGTGCATGCCCGAAGGCCATTTCTCCCTGGGCACCTTGCCAACACAGAGAAGCCAAGCCTGTTAAAAGGAAATACTCTTCAGTCTCCTCCTCACCTCTCCACACTCAGTGAGAGCTTGTGATGGGAGGACTTGGGGTTGTGGGTGGTCTCTCTGTTGCATGAGTCCCATATCTGAACTTGAACATGGCTTAAGCTACCTGGTCCCTTGAAGATGCTCAGCAAAAGCCATGATGAAAAGAGAAAAATAAATAAATCAACAACTGCGCTCCACAAAAGAAACCCTTGGTGAGATATTTTAAAATGCCAGTTCCTGGATTCCACCACAGAGCAATTAAATTAGGATTTCTGTGGTTAGGACTCGGGCATGGGCATACTTTAAAAGCCTCCCCAGCACACTGCCCCTGGTGCTTTTAATTTGCAGCCCACAACGAGAACTGCAGTCCTGGATAAAGGTGATGACAAGCAGTGGAAGGCCTGTGTCCGATAGGTTGCCTTGTCACACAAGCATTTTAGTGGGTCAGGACTTCTTGGACCTGACAAAGGTGAAGGAGAAATGTATCTGCTTATAGAGAATAAGGTAGGCAGCAGCTATTATCAAGTAAAACCATATCAATTCAAAGTGATTTTGAAACCCAAATAATAAAAAGCTTATGTGGTTGTTACTATTTTTTTTTATCTAACAAGTAACATGTTAAATAATATATTCTACCTAGGTCATCTTTCTCAAGGAGGTAGAATGTTATAATCAGAATGCATATCTGGAATGAAAAATAAAAGCCAAATCCTAAAATAAAGTCTGTATTTCTTTCATTATCCAGAAACATCTTGCCACTATTTGTTTAGTTTAGTAGTTGTGTGGTTTTTGTTTTGTCCTGGAATTTTGAGCATTGGTTGGGCTGTTTAATTCAGAGAAGGGTGTGCTATCCAAAGCAAGTGAATATTTTCAAGTTCAACGATAAGATGGAAACTATAACTCTATCAGTATTTGCCAATTTTACTTGTGCAATGAGGGGTGCATAAAAGTTTTAAAGAATGTTTGCTGTTTTGTATCTATTCAAACATTTAGAAGAAACACAAGTAGCACCTCGAACCTGTGCTTTGATGAACATCATTTTTTAGAGTGGGACTAAGTTAAAAATGACTTGATTTAAACCAAATAAGTAAAGCATAGCAGAGGGGTTCTCCAGTATAAGTAGCAACATTCATAGAAATGGGTACAGGAATACAATTTGTCTATATGTGCCTTGATGAAATAACAGGAGAGAAGAATTCATTGTAACTCAAATAATTGAGCATTCAGTGTGTCTGTTTCCTCTACCACCTCCAAACTCCCCATCTGGCACACACAGCTCTTAATCCTCCTCTCCTTTCAAAATTAGTTTAGTGAAGACACTTTAGCGGGACTTTTTAAAAGATAAAGTGTCTGTCGATGATGTTCTGAAGTATTTACACAATGGACAAAGGCACACGTCTGTGCCCATTGGTTCTTGAGCATTTGCTTCACAGAAGAACAAGCCCCAGACTGCAGTGATTGACACAGGCTGTCTGGAAATCAATGATCGTTGGACACAGAAAAAGGCAGGCTTGAAAGAGAGAGAGAAAGAGAGGGAGGAAAAAATGCTCATTTCTGACTCCATTTCTGAGAACAATGTTTTTGCTAATTCTGTTATTCTTTAAACACACTTGCTAAACAAAACACGATAATGGGTCAAGCAGAATTACATGACCCAAATGAGTCGGGGAGAAGAGCATCCTTTCCACCTGGTCTGCGGAGGCTGGGCATCCAGTCTCCTCTCCACCAGTGAACATCCATTTTCTCTTATAGGACCATTGTATTGCATTTCTCACTAAACTTTTTCTTCCAAAGCAAACATCTCAAGAGTGTTAAATTAAGCAATTCATTATCATAGACCCCCCTTATTATATTACAAATTTAAACAAGCAATTATTCTTTCACATCGTAGATATTTAATTATTAGCTAGTTCCTCTCTTAGGAGTCAATCAGTCTACATTGTAGTGCAGCCCATTTATCCCTTCTTGTTTTACAAGATGCTAAATAATTTCATTGAAAATCAGCAACACCAAAACAAAGTAAACAATAAAAACTGTCACGAGAAGCAATGATAAAAGTTTGGGGTTGCAACAACTCATAGAGAAGGACTTATATTTTTTCAGTTTAATTTGGTTCACATATTAGGCCACAGCTAAAAATAGAATGCTCTCAACATCACCAACCGATGACACCAAAAAAATTCACTCGCCAGTGACCAACAAATTCTTTTGCACTAAAAAACAATTTAGAAGTAACTCATCCCTAAACAGTGACACATCAGGTTCTCAAATTAAGTTAACCAAATAGTCCCAATTCTTATAAATTCCCAGGTAATTATACGGCTGAGATAAAATGAAATGCTGAACAATTATTTAGATAACAACACAAGGTAGAGGAGCACTTAGGCTGGGAAATATGGGCCATGTTTTCATAAAAAAGAAAAAAACCTGGCCGGTTGGCTCAGTGGTAGAGTGTCGGCTGGCGTGCAGAAGTCCCGGGTTCGATTTCCGGCCAGGGCACACAAGAGAAGCGCCCATCTGCTTCTCCACCCCTCCCCCTCTCCTTCCTCTCTGTCTCTCTCTTCCCCTCCGGCAGCCGAGGCTCCATTAGAGCAAAGATGGCCCGGGCGCTGGGGATGGCTCCTTGGCCTCTGCCCCAGGCGCTGGAGTGGCTCTGGTTGCAACAGAGCGATGCCCCGGAGGGACAGAGCATCGCCCCCTGGTGGGCAGAGCGTTGCCCCGGTGGGCGTGCCGGGTGGATCCCGGTCGGGCGCATGCGGGAGTCTGTCTGACTGTCTCTCCCCTTTTCCAGCTTCAGAAAAATACAAAAAAAAAAACAAAAAACAGGAAAAGAAAAAAAAAACCCTGTATTTGCAGTTATGGTTATTTGCCTAGATTATCTAAACTTTGGTCTCAAACCTTCAATTCATTTAGCCTATTGAGATACAGCCATTGCTGAATCATATATACATTTTCACTATCAACTTGTGAAGAAGAGAGAAATTGTTGTGGCCTGATAATAAAACATAAAGGAAAAAGAAAAACATAGACATTAGATTGGTCCTAGAATCAAATTAGGCTAATTTAGAGCTAAAAGAAGAGATCTCAAGGTTCTACAAATGGAAAACACCTGAATAATATAAATAGACTTGATTGCCTTAAATCTTTTCGGAATAATAAATGGTAAACACAGATCTATTCATTCATATTTCTACACCTACACAGAGGTTCAATAAGTTGCCCGTGCATATACAGCTAGTAATAATGTATCCAAAGTTTGAAAACAAAGAAATGCATTCATCCAAAACTCAAAGAAGATGGTATCTAATCATATCCTTAAATGAAAGAGGCCAGCTACACGAAGATTTGTACTAGAATATTTTAAGCAAAGGGGGCTTCAAATGCCAGGAACTGAGGCAGGAGGAGGCCAAAAGTGGTGGTAGGGAGACGAAGCCAGCTGGGCTGGATCAAGCTTCATGTATCAATGCCACTGTTGTCCACTTGCATTATAGCACCAGAGACTGGTAATGGCCACATCCTCCAAAAAGCACAGGTGAACACTTTTCATTCCAAATGGAAAGGCCTTTGGATTCTTTTAGCATTTCAGTCATTAGTGTGCAAGGCAATTACTAGCTGCCTAACATTTGAGCAGGATTGATAGATTCCATTTAAGCCAATGTGTGGCTTATGCTTTCCCACCCCAGGAAATTTGCCAAGGTCAGTAGGTTAGGGGGCAAATAAATGCCACGTTGTGTCAGAATTTCTTATTCTTGTTGCACTCCTCTGGCCTTCTTGTTTCAGGCACTGGGGCCAAGCTGGGTAGCTGATGGTGCAACCCCAGCCCGGGGCTGCACAGATAAGCATTTATTCATACTTAGTGATTGGATTGAGGGTAGCGTAGGTATTTGGAGTATCAAAATATTCTTCAATTCTATTTATTACTGGAAAGAAAAAGGAAAAACGTACAAAAAACTATGTTTATTTTATAAAATCTATTGTCTTTTTTGTTGTTCTTTCTTTAATGAGGCTTATTGACATACAAAAAAGCTATATTTAATTCAAATATCTATACAGCTATATTTAATTCAAATATCTTGATAAATTTGAAGATAAGTATACAATCATAAAACTGTCAGCATCTACAGTGCCATAAAGTTAACCATCATCTCTAAAAGTTTATTCCCACAAACTTTTTATTTTGATAAGCATAAGTAAATACATTGTCTTTTTTTAGAGGTCAACTTAATAAAACAAGGTTTATTGAGGGGAATGGTTTTGGGTGGTTTTTCTGAGAAGCAAACTAGTCATTTTGGTTGATTTTTTCACCCTTCTATCAAGTAGATGCATTTGGTATCATATAGATACATTCTTGAATTCAAAATATGAAAGAAAAAAAACTAGAAAATATGTTACTTCATGGTTGATGTAAGCAATGGATTCAATTTGTGTCCATAAGCACATTTATTCAAAACTATCTCTGATCTAAAAATTCTGCCTGGCTTTCTAGAGCTCATTTTACCTGAGTTCAGAAAGCCCGGTTCTAATAAAAGTTTAAAATAATTCTGAAACTCAAGTGTAATTGGTAGAGTCTAATCAATCTTTCTGAGGTTATGAAGGCAGCCAAGGGGAATGCACTTGACCCAGGTCTAACAGTTATTTACTAAAACTTGTGCCAAACACTGTTATTTTCATTACCCAAGGACTGTCTTATAGCATAGTTATTTATTACAATTTCTTAATTATTCATTCCAGCAAGGTTTATAATTATAAGCCTGCCACCAATGACAAGGCAATATGCAATTCCTTAGAAATCTCATTTTTATCTGATGTTAATTAAGGCTTACGTATAAATTACAACTTAACCATAAAATCTACTTAGTGTTTGAATTTAATCTTTCATATTCATTGAAAAACTAGAAGAAATCTGCTCGCAGGCACCCAGGTAAATCCAGTGTGCTAGTTTTACTAACAGTTGAACACACAACAGGTTTATTTCTTGATGCAGACTATATGTATTCCCACAGTGAGTGAGATTTGCAACAGAGCAGCAGCTAAGAGTTTGAAGGGGGAAGGGGATAAGAATCATTCTTTTCTTCACTCTAAGAAGCAGCTCTCTGTCAAGATTTCAACATTTTTAAGTGTTGACAAGCATGTACACTCTAAGACGTGCTTTTTGCCTGGCTTATTATGTAAATTATATTCATGTAATGCATCACTTGGGTATTCAGGTGCAAGCCCGTGGTGTCTAATACATGTCCTCCTTGTCAGGAGCAACAGCACTGTACATTTTCAGTAAAGATAACTGATCAGTGCAAAGAGAAAAAATAACTGCTATTTTCAATCAGAACTATAGAAAGTGCCCTTAGTCCAGAAAAGATGGGATGCCAGGCGAAGGCTGTAAAATACATCTCTGACCTTATTATCTGGGCTCCTGTGTTAAATATAGTGGCTATAATAGAATTTGTATGCCCTAGTTTCTGACAGGTTGAATGTTGCTTAGTGATCCAGGGGTGGAAAATGGCTGCCTGCATTCAAGGGAGATCATAGATTACAGACATTTCCTGGGGATTGCAACCGAAGGATGCTGTTACAATGGTTCACTAAGAGAAAGGCAGCTTTCTACTGCCGGTAATTGGAAGGAGGCTGAATTTGTTATCTATTATTGTGTTATGAATTACTCCAAAACTATTTCTTTATTTCAAAACTATTTATTTATCTGTGGGTCAGGAATCTGGGTTGGCTTAGATGGTTACTGTGCTGCAGGGGCTCCACGGACTGCAATCGAGGGGTCAGCCAGTGCTGTGTCATCTCAAGGCTCACCCGAAGAATGATCCTATCACTTGCATCAGAAGCAAGTCACTAGGCTCAGCCCACTTGCAAAGGGGTGGGAATACACAAGGGTATGAATATCAGGAAGCAGGGATCCTTGGGAGCAATTTTAGAAGTTCTACCAAAAAATCTAAGGTCTCTCAGGTATCCAAAATATCTCTCCCCTCTAATGACATTCTTATCATTAGCCTATAAGCCAACAAAATGAAATGGTAGTACCCCCTGGATCTCCTGTGCTATGGTGATTAGCAGGAAATATAATGGTGTTATTCACAGGCAGTAATTGGCATAGTCCAAAAAGCAAACATTTTCAATTCCAAATACAAGCAGAAAACCTTTCTTTCTGGGATAAATGGATTTTAATATCCTTTTCCTTCATGTCTCCAACATGCATAGAGCCTCTTCTAAAAGTCCAGGACAGAACCTTGATGCTGCAAGGGAGGAAGTGACAGCAGGCCGCTGGGAGTCAGGGGTTGCAGCAGCGAGAGCCAGCCACAACCAGCACCACCCAGAGTCGGATGGTTAGAAGCAAGGCATTTAGTGAAAAATCTCTTGATGGCCACTCTTAGCTGATGACTACTCTTATCAAGAACTTAAGCAACACTAACACTTCATAATAAGGCCATTGAAACCAGAAGCAGACTTTGCCCAAGCAAGAGGCACAAATGATGTGTGACAGGAGCCACCTTAGGCAAATAAAGGAGAGCATAAAACAATTAAAAAACATCCCATTGGCCATACTGGTTAAAGGTTATAACTAATCCTAAATGGCAAGGAACTAGAAGGTTGCCAACAATATCCACTGTGTGCTTGTTCTATTTTGTAAAATAATGGGTAGGATTTTCTGTTGAGTGAACTTGGAGCTCTCTCTGGCTTGCCTGACAATGACCCAACTGGGACTGATGGCTTTCTCCTTTGGGGAAAAGTGTGAGGAAATTTCCATGAGTGCCTGGAAAGACGATTTATGCTCAAATCACTTTCCAAGTGACCATAATGTAAGATTCTCAGTTGTTGGGCATCTGAACTTCCTTAGGAACAGCCTTAAAAAGTTTTTTTCTAAGTTCAGACTTCTTAGTACAAAGCAAGCCAAATATACTGATACCTTCAAGTTTGCTCTTACAATTGCCTTATTAAAAAGATACCAGCAGAAGTTAGGTTTCCTCAAAAGAGAAGTAGCCTCCCTGCCCAAGCGCACTGACCTGCGGAATGAGGCCATGTCGGCTGACCCCTCTGCCCTTGAGTTCCAGCTGCACCATGATGTTGCTGGTATCTACCCTGAGAGATTTGCCCTAAATAAGTTGATATGTATCACTACTTGCAAAAAAACATTGTATTACTTTCATTACAGAGTCTTATTCATTTTGTTACCTTTATCATATATAGCTCAAATTTAAAGAAGCAGCTAAATGACATCATAGAGAAACCCATGGGCCCAGTGTGGAAACTATGAGAAGGTATGTTCCAGTGCCCAGAATGGACATCTGGTAAGTTGCACATTTCATGAAATGCCATCTTAACAGGCTTATTGCAGCCTGGATGTCTTGTGAATACACTGATTCATTATCCGTAATTTATTGATTTAGGTGTTTTCTTTTGTTTTGAGTCAGTAAAGCTTAGAGATTATCTTAACCTGGAGTCCACAAGAAGCAAAATCTATGAAAATGGCCATGTGTGACTAGTTTATTTGAGAGCATGATCCCAGGGAACCAGAATGAAATAGGGAAGGAGAGAGCCCACGAAAGGACATCATTATGGGTGACAAGTTGTTCAGTCTCATGGGATCATCTGAGAAACAACGTGAAATGCATCCTGGGAATAAAGGAGGAAGCAATTAATTACCTATTGACTTCCAGCTCCTATTGGTGAACATTTCTCCCAACCTGGAATTAATTCCCCTACTTCTGGGCTGCGTATTCCTGGGCACTGAGTGAATTCCTAAAGCATCCAGTGCAGTGGTTCCATAAAAGACACTTCATGTCTATAAGAGCAAGAGGTGTATAGCACTGGCCGGATGCAAGGCTGTGTCTCCGGAAACTGAATGGAGTCTGCACAGGACTCTTATTTGCAGATAGTGGCTGACACAGGATAGAGGTGTGGCTTAGAAGATCAAAAATGTTGCTTAAGAGTTGTCTAATAGAAAGCTTTTCAGATGAAAAACATGTGGAGAGGAGAGGCCAACCACTCACAGAGAAATAATACCGCAAGTGTTTAGTAGCTTGTTTCTTAGTGGAAATTGAGATAATACTGAAGCTGTGAGAGATGAGAATTTATCTTCTGAATGGTGAGTTTGGCTTGTAAGTTTCACGAGGTGCCATGATGAGTATGTTGTCATAGCAGAGGAATATATGAGGGCCCTATGAGACCTGCTCCATTCCTTTGGTAGAGCTCCTTTGAAATGGCTCCCCAAACTCCCACCTCCTGGAGTTTCATGCCCTTGTGTAATCTTTTCTCCTTGCCTGTAGGCTAGACTAGTGACTGGCTTCTAATGCAAAAAAAAAAAAAAAAAAAAAAAAAAGTTGTGGAACATTGAGGGCCAAAATGATTTTATTTACAAAATATTTTTAGGCCTGGTCCTATGAGAATGTAAGCTCCAGAAAGGCACAACTGGGCCAGCGATCACATCACCAGCCACAGGACAGTGTTTGACACATCACAGATGTTCAATCAGCACTCTTTGAATGGATACAACTGAGTAAGAGATGGAAGAACTGAGTAAGTGATGGTCAGTATTTAAATCAAGGAAAGATCAAGCCTAATGGATTTTCAAGTGACATAAGTAATCAGGATTTCTCATAATAACCAAAGTGAGAAGTTAAATATCCTTACATTACCCTGGAAAGATCCTATCATCATGATCAGAAAAACTACTTGCTGTTTTATTGAAAAAACTTTGAGCTTTGTTTTCTTCTTCTGTCAGAGGAATGATCTTACAAAGTTGTAAGAAACCAGGAGTTTGTATGTAAAAGCACTTTGCAAATTCACCAAGCAACAAACGAATATCTCTTACTATTTGTCCTACCTCCTCTGATAGTCACTTGCAAGACGCCATCCTTTTATTTTGAGTTAGAGCCACAGGGAAGATTCCTAAGTCCCAGGAACATTTCTGTTTTGTTTTCCTCACCTTCCAAATGAACTAGTTTGGCTTTGCTCCTACACCAAGGTAGAAACAAGGTAGACCACAGCAAGGAGCAAAGGAGAAGAAACTGGGATGGAGAAAAATAAAACTTTCCATGAGGACTTATCATGAAAATTTCAAAGTTGCCAAGAACAAGAATGCAATATTTTCTCATGTGACACATTTATTGACTAATTTCTTTTTGGTATGGTTTGATGGAACCTGAGAGGGAACGTAAGAACATTTTTTTCCAAGTTCTAGAATGACTGATGTTGTTTAGGACTTCATGTTGCTCTGTGATTTCAACTGACTCACTCAGTTACAGGTTTGGACATTGTTCCTAGTTTTCACCAAAATCGACCCTGTAAGAAGGAACGTCGGCCTGTGGAATTGAAATGCTTGAAGAAAGCTATCAACTTAACGTCTCGGAGGGAATTTCTTGAAAAGCATTTGGAAAAAGACAGCTCCTTTTGGAATTAGCGGGGATAGAACTGGTAGTAGGAGACGGAGGAGGAACAGGGAGAGGCCACCAATCTCCTATGAGTCTTTGTACTTCCAAGCTGCTCTACTTTGAATGTGAGAAACTTACCTTCTGCTCCATCACTGAACTATAGCTACACTGTTCCGTAAGTACATGCTGCCACATGAAGTCTACCTCCTGCCTTCGTCGTCCTGGCCTCGCCACGAAACCTACCTGGCTGAAAAGTCCCACAATTCAGTAATTGGATAGTTAAGGCCTAAATCAGCATGGCACCTCCTGGACCCTGACCTGGAGGGTTGACCTATTTTTGAATTCGTACTAGTTGCTCAAGATATACTGTATCTGTGTTAAAGATGTTGAGTATCATCACCCTTGTCTTGGTGCTGTTTTATACTTCCTCCTTATCCTGGTTCCCAGTCTCTGAATATAGGTGAACACATATATATATGTGTACATGAGTCCACATAATGCCCATGCGCACACATTTGCGAATGCACACATGCCTGTGAATACATGCACACATGCACAAATACAGAGACACACGTAACTGTATATGGATACGCACACAGACACTCGATGCATACTCCTACACTCACTTTGATCTAGCTCATTGACCCCTCCTTTGTTCTGTTAGCACTCAGCCCTCACACCAGTGCTTGGCTCCTGAGCCTCACCTTCCGTGTCATGATGGCCAAGGCTAAAAATGGTAACTCACACTATTGATGCATTTCCCCATGTTTACCTTACACCAGGTTGCTCCAGTATTCCTAGAAATACTTAGCATTTACAAACAGCTTATTTTCTGATGCATGCCAAAGTATTTGGAAGCCTCAGTTCTTTCTTTTGCAGAATGATACCTATCATATCTGACTCACAGACTTATGAAGACCATGTAAGGCGATGCACGAAAAGGATGAGCCCAATGCGTGAACTTAGTCATTCAATAAAGACTACTTATTGCTTTCATAGTGTTTATTGTTTATATTTTTATCGTTAGGTTTTTGAGTTCCACACACTTCTAATTAACCCATCACGTTTTCAAAACGGTGTCTATAATAAAGGAAAAAGACTATAAGAAAATATTTTTTCACTTATTTTGTTTATTCTTTTTACCTTATTTCAATTTGTAAAGAAATGAAGAGAGGCAAAGATGCTTAGCAGTTTTCGATTTAATTTAAATTAACTTTGCAGCTGATATTTATAGAAAACTAAAATAAACTAAGATGTTTTAAAAGCTATTTCTTCACAATGTCTTATTTCAATTAAATCTCAACAAAATACTTCTAAGAGTTTTAATTAAAGAGGAGGAGGATTCCAGACACAGCCTCTTTTCTGGAAGATCAGTACAGATCTTTTTATACCTCCTTGAGCAACACTGGGGCATATGAGACACCTATTACCCATCCAGGGAGGACATTATGAAAGTCTAAACTGCATCCAAAGTACATTTGACTCCTAATAATTAGAACTGGATGAACAGCTAGGAAAAAAATATATGAACCTGCTCAAATAAAATTGGTCCTGCTCTCACTCATCTAATGCAGTTTTCCAAAGAATAATTGATATTATATAATCGTAACTGCCAGTTTATGTCACAAAAGTGACATTTGACACTTTGCTGCTAACCAGCCTAACATCATCAATTAAAACATCACTTGTGTAATGACATTTCACCAGTCCGTTTAACATCATAAATTATGACATCACTTCTTTTATGAAACCAGAAGAGTGAAGGAAGGTGATTGGGCAGTTATTCCTCCTGAAGAATAGCACTCATCTTTGATCAACGCTTCCAGATTCTGTCATGTTTTAATCACATTGCCAGGATGATTATTAGGTAATAAATAAATAAATTAATAAATTAATTAATTAAATCAGAGTGAAAGCCAAAAGAAAAAATCATTCATTTTTCTAGCATCCTTTAATTATGTTTCAACATCCTTGGATGGTGAATAGAATAGGATGTCTTTAATAGCAGACATCAGAGTGCAAAAAAAAATAACAGGATTTTATTTCACAGCTGAGCTATAAAATCTTTATTTTTGGAAGTCTCTGGAAAATAGAGACAAGAAAGAAAATCTTAGAATTTGGCCTTAAATTTGGCCTTGAATTTGGAATAGTATAATCTTGGCTCACCAAACCCATTTAAAAACAATTTCTATGTCAGGAAGGTTGCATATTACCTGTAGGACTGAGGGTCCTACGTATGGCTATGGAAAATGCAGTAGAAAATTGGCCTTTGAAGATGGAAGACCCTGATCTGAAAGATGAAACACTCACTTTCGTCCATCAAAAACATTGAATTTTAGGGTAGAAAAGACTTGTTTCCTAAACTGTTTTTTTGAGTACCTCCTAGGCCAATATCTACACGAGTAAGGAAATTGAGTCCAACAGGAGGGGAAGACATGGACCTTTCCTTCTGTTCCATGGTCTTGCCATGATCAAGCATGAAAAATGCCAGACGTGACACCTCATTTATAAGAGCTAATTAACAAGAGCATGCTGCCTTCCCACCATCCCCTGGGGGTTGGGAGAGGTGGAGGAGGGCAGAAGGGGGATGGGTGGTGACGGAGGGAGACTTGACTTTTGGTGGTGAACACACAATGCAATGTATTGTCAGACTGTACACCTGAAACCTATGTGATTTTATTAATCAATGTCACCCCAGGACATTTAATAAAAATAAAAAATAATATAATAAAAGTGACTCTTCAGTGCTTTAATCCATAATTCTCAAGAAAGTAATCAATTAGAATCCTTCAAAATCATTTAAATAATAATATGTATGTATATCACAAGAATTTGTGAAAATATTTCTTTTTCTATCATGCAGCTGAGCAGGAAAAACTGTAGACGTTCTTGACTTCCACTAGCTTTTGGTTTGAGGAATGCTGGAGTCACAACGTCTCCTTCCAGGCTCACCTGTACATAAAGTAAAAAAGAAGTGCTATCAAAATGTGCCACCAGGCAGATATGATTAGAACTCTCAGTTTTACCTGGTATTTGGGGTTTTAGTTCTTGAATTCAGTCTTTGAATTTATGGGATTAACAAGATTTCTTATTACAGGCAATGGTGGAACAAAAAAAGAAGTGAACAAAAGTGAAAGCAAAAATTATTTGTATTTGAATATTTTATCTAGTTTGCACAGAATTAACAAATTCTGCTTTATCCTAAATGTGACTATGATAAGCAAATTCAGGTCTTGACTGTGACTGGACAAAGTCCCTTAAAACCAAGCCACAAAGCATGGCTGCTTGCACTATTTGGTCACTGAATACTAAAAAGCATCAAAAGTTCTCATTGATTTGGGGATGTTTCTTGGTGGATGCCTCACCCTGACAAGGACTTTCTTCCTTAGCTTTCCTAAGGTTAAAGAAGATAATCTATGAGAACTTATGTTATAAAAAGTCTTCCTTTATTTGTGGCTTCTGAAATTGAAGTTATGTCATGGGATTCCTGTACAGTGCTTTTTATATTATTATTATTAGAGAGGCCAGAAGAGAGAGAGATAGAGAGATACAGGCAGGAACATCAATCTGCTCCTGTGTGTGCCTGACAGGGGATCCAACTGGCAACCCCTGTGCTTCTCGATGGTGCTCCAACCAACTGAGTTATCCAGGCAGGGCTGTACATTGATTCTTGAAAGAAAGGTAACCTTTCTATGGGCATCTTTGAGTTAAACAAAATAAACTTTAGTTCTGCTGTTAGTGATAAAAAGAAAAGTTACTTTTATTACTAATGAGTAGTTGCCATTTGTAGTAAAACACATTAATAGTCCTCATATATTACACACATAATTTGGGTGAGGGGGCAGGGTTATTAACTTTGTAGAAGTTATAATTTATAGAATGCATTGCAAGCAACAATTGAGAGTTGTTTAGCCAGTTTTGATAATGCGTGAATTTAATGGCAAACATCAGAGTGCAGAACAAACTCCAAATTTTCAAGTAATTTTATGTAAGTTGAGGCACATTTGGCTACACTGGAACACAAATCTTTGAATTTTTTTTTTTTAAGACCAGAGTTTTGCAGAAGGAAAGTAGTGTCATGAGGAGTAAGAATTTGAAAGTTTCCAAGTACATCTGCTTTTTTCATCAATGAGCAAAGCATGAATGTAGCAGGCAAATATCCACCCAAGAGTATGTCAGTTGCCAGAAACAGTTCTTAAATAATAGAGTAAAATTTTAAGCAAATTTATGTAAATTATTAGAGCATATTTTAGTCCTCTCTATAAGGGAGCTGTGATTTACTTTGTCTCATTTCCTGACTTTTTTTTTTTTGCAGAAGTTTTCACTATGAATATTTATGCCTCGACTTCATTTAGTGACTGAATTTCCACTCCGTTGGAATTATGTATCCCCATAGTGCACCCAAGAAAGGTGAGCAGTTAGAGGTGATGAAAGAGATTTCCTGACCTTTTGGAAATAGCAAGCTACACTGGATTAAGTACAGCCTGAGCGAGGTTACCTGTGGGTTGGTGGAGTGTAATTACCTTAAAATTATCTCAGTGAAACAATTAGTGTGCAATAGAGCCAGTGCCAGATTGGCCGTTGTTCTGAACTTTTGTTAAAGCATCTCACTCTGTCCCCAAATTGGGCAATTTATAATTCTTACAGTAGGTGCTAGTGAGAGACTCCACATATTCCTGCTCTTGAGTGCAGACCTATTTACAGCTGGTGCTTGTCAAATTCAAAGTTGTAAATGTGAAGGTGCTAGGCTTGATGGGCTGGAAGTGTCTCCTTGGTGATGAAGCATTCACTAGACAAGTTTCCAAGTCATCGGATGTGCAGACAGCAACAAAGTCCCCTCTCATTACCATCCTCAAGTGTGCAGCCTGAAGGTCCTGGACTCTTGGCTCTCAGTCACCCCCAGCTGGGTCTTTGAAAAACTGATCTTTAGGCAAAAGGAACTCAAGTTTGAACACATGGCAAAAGTGTACATTTTTAGAGGTCATTTCAATTCCCTCTTTGCATTTTTGTAAAACTTCCTCAAGAAGGGACAGTTTTGTTTCATCTTATTGATGTTTCTGATAAAATTTAGGAGGTTTTTTTTTTTTTTGGCTATGCTACCATCTACACTCCAATAATGGTTAATCATAGGAAGGTTGATTGTTGCCGCTCTTGCTTAAAGGAAATGTTTAAATTTTCCTTTAAAGAAGCTTCTAAGTAGCTATTTAAAAATATTAAATTAGTTAACAGTATGTGAAAAGTCACTGTGAAATGGGATTGTTTTTTCAAAATTATTTTTTCTGAATTAATTACATGCTATACAGCCTGCAGGCGATGCCTGTGTGGGAGGTAAAGTGAAAGTAACAAGTGAAGTCAGGTTGATACTTTATAGAACATCTGTTTCTTTTACTCAGTAGAAGGAGATAGTATTTGTCTTAAGTAGTAAACAGATATATACTGATACATAAACAAGAGCTATTCATTCTACAACTTGAATGGAAATAGAGGAATAAAGAAAAAGATCACCCAAAAAGATGTTTGAAGGATTGTAAAGGTTTATAGTTTTCGAATAAAAAGGCACATAACAGTACATAGAAAGTATATTTGTTTTTACTACCTGTAACAATGTAGTAAATAAAAAGCTGGATGTAGTTCAAAGCAAACAAGAGTATAGATGAAATGAGCATTATTTCCTGAGAAAGCCATTTGTGGATGTTTACTAAGTACCAAGTACTGTGTTCAAATTTCATGTATGTTATCTAAGTGTATTTCACACAGACTCAAGTGAGTGATATCCCAATACCTGAATGAGATGTCCGAGCCTCAGAAAAACCAAGAATTTATTTTTTAAGTGAGAGAAGGAGAGATAGTGAGACATTCTCCTGCATGCCCCCTGACTGGGATCCACCAGGCAACCCCCATCTGAGGCCAATGCTCAATTCAACCAAGGTATCCTCAGCACCTGAGGCCGACACTCAGACCAACCAAGCCACTGGCTGCGAAAGGGGAAGAGAGAGAGAAATGGGGGAGAGAGGATGGGGTAGAGAAACAGATGGTAGCTTTTTATACGTACCCTGACCAGGATTGAACCTGGAATGTCTGCATGCCGACCGATGCTTTAGCCACTTAGATAACCAACCAGGGCTAGGAAATCAAGAAATTTGGAAATGCTACACATCCAAACAATAATAGGGCTAATGTATCAACTTCAATCTGATTCCAAAGGTTTAACTGCTTTTCACTATTTTATTTAGTGAGCAGCAAGGAATACTGACAGAGAATGAGGGAGAGTTCTGTTAATATCTTTATGGGAGCTCTATAATTGAAACCTATACCAAATAGAAAGTGGAAGATATTGATATCATTTAAGGTTTATTCATAAGAATAAAATGTGATGATCACATTCTTTGGGTGAAGAGTGGCCACATTTACCCAAATTAATTAATCTTGACGTTTAACTATTTATCAATTCAAACTGAACACTATGCAGCCATTGGTCTTCTAAAAGCCTTTCCATTTTCTTCTTTGCTTTCACATAAAACAGCCTTACACGGAGGGCGCAGGCTTACTTTACCTTATTTTTGTTTCTGACAAAACTTAAATAAGATATTTCGGGCTAAGTGACTACCCAGTGAAACTCCAAGACCAAAGGCGTACTGACGTGCAACCGCAATCTTTATACATTTTCCCTTTGATGTTAGAATAAGACTTTGGATTGTGTTTCAGTTATGACTTTGCTCACACATTTCTCTGGTCTTTTTTTTTTTTTTTTAATTGTATGTAGCAAGGTGGTATGGAAGAGAGTATTTTGATCTTGAAGCAAGAGGCATTTGTGGGCCCTGGTTCATGTCGTCTCAAGCACATCATCTTAGTTAGATTACCTATTGGTAACTCCGGGACATCCCTCCCTCATTCATCAGCCGGACGATCTACAGAACCTTATTCAACTCTACATTCCATCACTATTAGAAAATTTTACTTTTGGAAAATGTATTTGTGGGACTATATAAGCCAAAACATTTTCATAAATTATAACTGAACCTTAACCTCTTAAGGCTAGACCTTTTTCCATTATACAGAGCCCATGTCTATTACTTTTTATTCCTTAGCGAGCTCTAATGAGATGCAGTATCTGAATGTGTTTCTTGGAACAGTTTTTATTCAGACAAACTGAATTAAGAATATCCACTCAACACCATTCTCTTCTGTAACAAGCAGTTTTAAAAAACAAAATGAATTCAAGGTTATTCTGCAGCTGGCAGGCTCGCTGTGTTTATAAGCTCCACCTACATGAGGCACTAGCACACATCTTCCCAATATGAGATGTTGACACTTCTTCCATCATTTCCAACTTCTAAATGACTTCAGATTACATTTTCTGTGCACTCTCTTTCCGGTGACCTCACCTAGCCTTATTGATGTCATTGAGAATGCTGATGACTCCCACACTTTTCTCTCTAGATCAAAACTCTCTCCTGACTCTAGACTACCTAACATTAGTTGGCATATTTTACTAGACTTCTATACTTGCCTGCTATTATGGATAGCATCATCCCACCAAAAATGATGTGTTGAATTTCTTACTCCTATTGCCTGAGGATGTGACCTTGTTTAGAAGTAGGGTCTTTACAGATATAATCAAGTTAAAATGAGAGCTCTAATCCAACATGACTGGTGTCCTCAAGAAAAGAGGAAATTCAGACTCAGAAATAGGCACGCACAGAGAGAAGATGATGTGAAGACACACAAGGAAAGGACAGCCACAGGACGGGAGTGATGCATCTACAAACCAAGGAACACCAAGGGTTGCTGGCAAACAGCAGAAGGGACAATGAAGGATTTGTTTCTAGAGCCATCATGGAGAGCATGCCACACCTTGATTTAAGGTCTCTAACCTCCAGCCTTGTCAGAGAATAGATTTCTATTGTTTTAAGCCACCTAATTTGTATTACTTTACACAGCAGCCTTTGAAAATGAATACAGATGCCTAATAAGCATCTCAAATCTAACCTGCCCCAACAGTGTTCCTGCCCCTCCCCCATCTCTGCCTCTTCTCCACTTCTCTGTCCCTGGGACCTCTATTTGACCAGTTGTCACATAAAACACTTTGGAGTTATCCTTGATTCCTATTTTTCTCTCATTCTCTTCATGAAACCTACCCTCAAAATACAGGTATTTTATGGTACTCATCCCTAAGAAAGAAAAAAAAATCTGACCATCTTATTACTCACTGGTGTTACTGAGAATTTTTATTTTATACTTAAAGATCTCCAAACCTATGCATAAACTTTTAAGCCATATATCATCCTTGTTTAAACAGCATAATAAAAATATATGTGAAATAAGTTGATTAAGGTCACCAACTTCAGAATCTATTTCTTTTTTTTCTTTATTTTTTCTTCTTTTCCAAGTGAGAGGAGGGGAGATAGAGAGACAGATTCCTGCGTGTGCCCTGACTGGGATCCATCTGGCAACCCCTGTCTAGGCCCGATGCTCTGCCCATCTGGGGCCATGCTTGCAACTGAGCTATTTTTAGTGCCTAAGGCAGAGGACCCACGGAGCCATCCTCAGCACCTAGGCAGATGCACTCAAACCAATTGAGTCATGGTTGTGGGAGAGGAAGAAAGACAGAGAGAGATGGGGGAAGGGGAAAGGTGAAGAAGCAGATGGTCACTTCTCCTCTGTGCCCTGACTAAAAATCAAACCCCAGATTCCACATGCCAGGCTGACACTCTACCACTGAGCCAACCAGCCAGGGCCAACAGGTCCCTCTTTCTAAAAGTATCTCTCCCCAGGTAGCTGTACAGCTCACCCCCACACTTCTTTTAAGTCAATGCTAAAATGTTGTCTTCTCAGTAAGGCCTTTCCTTATCCCATGATTAAAACTCCATCTCTCTCCCTCTAAGTACTCTACTGCCTCGCTTTAGTTTCCTCTATCTTATTACTACAGATATTTAAGTAAATGTTTATACACATATATAAATAAAAGTGTTTGCTTATATGTTTGTGCAGTATACTTACATACTGTATAGCATTGCACTAGATTCTATTCTTTAAACATCTCTAGATAGATGGGTAGACAGACAGACAGATGGACAGGCAGATTGACTGAAGTTTATTTCTACATTGTTTCCTTCCATCATAAATGACAGGAATGTTACCCATTTTTGTTCCCCATGCCCATAACACAGATTTGTAAATAGTAAAGATTTGTCAAATTAAAAAACAGTGTTGGTGGTCCTGGCCAGGGGGCTCAGTGGATAGAGCATCATCCCACTCACCAACATCATGGGATCCATCCCCCATGGTCAGGGCACATACAAGAAAAAACAAATGAATGCACAACTAAGTGGAATGAGTTGGTTCTTTCTCTCTCTCCTTCTTTCTCAAATCAATGGGAAAAATTTTAATTGTAATACAAATGAGTTAAATATAGCAACATAATTGAATTGCCATTGAACCTGATGAGTATGGTAAGGGACACTCGATATCTTTACCTGGATGGAAACTCTTTTTAAATTATGACCATACCACATACTGAGCGTTGGAGGAATAAATAAGACAGTCATAAAAACAAACATATCACTACTTCCTTTTTCCCTGCTATTGAATGTTATTAGGACTCTAAGAATAAGAACCTTGGAGGAAATAAAAAATAAATGCTACTCTTTTGGAAAATGCTGGATTTCTTGCATGAGGTTCAGACTGAACAAGTGATGGGTTATCACATTCAGAGTGCTGCTGGTGATCGGAAACCTATCAGCCCTCCAGGACAGGCCAAGAGTCAGCTTTTCTAGACAATCTTCTTTGGTTCTGCCAGCTCACATATTTTTTTATGAATTTCCATGGGCTGCAGAATATTTCCCACCTGATTCTATTCTTTCTCTATATGAAAAGCTTTCTCTCCATCACTACTGCCCATTTCTGAAGAGCAAGAACCTCTTGATTCATAGCATAGCTTTCACTGCTCTTATCACGGAGCAATAGCCACTTGAAAAAGAAAAAACTGCAAGAAAAGTGAGATGTATTAACACTTAATGAGGTAGCAATTAGAAATGTTCCACAAAGGGGAAAGGGTCTTCACAAGGCGAGCCTTAGAGGGGTGCTGAGAAAGTTTACTTGCCAAGAATATCATTGGACTGGAGGCCACAAGCTCTATAAAAAAAAGTAGTGAATGTCAATCAAATTATTTTGCAGAGAATTAAGTCATTCCACAGTCTCCCATTTTAGGGAATTGAGCAACAGTAGAGAGACCTGCTCTCAGTTCACTTACACTCAGAAGTACTCTGTAGGGATGGTCGTTTATGGTTACGAAGGAAGCTGGGCAAGTGTTCAATTTAATTATTTTTCTTTGTTTGTTTTAAGCTGATTGTTTATCACAGGTAGAGACAGTTTCATCTGGAAAACACTATTTATCTTAATTATAGCTCTAGTGAACTTCCCTTTTGCTTTTAGGCTACACACTTAGAGACATTTTCTCAAATCCTTCCTGGAAAAAGCATTTATTTGACAGCTGCTTTCCTTTAAGACAATTTGAGTCATTATCAAAATGAAACTTAAGAGACATATGTTATTTAATTTTCACCTTCTATTCTTAGGTCTATATTTTTGTTTGTTATATTCTATGTTTTTCCACTTTTTAAAATAAAAATAATATTTAAATGTTTAGAGATTATCAACAAAATAAAATTTGAAAAATAAAGCAATGATTTGAGAGTACAATCTGGCTGGAAACTCCTTACACAATTTCTTCTTTTATTATGCAACCATATATTTACCTGATGTTCAGCGGTTGAACTGAATAGAGATCATCAATTTAAATAATTCATATCCTTAGAAGGGGATTGGATGATTTGCGATATGAGAAGACATGTTGTTTCAATGGTTCAGCTGTGCAGTGAGTGAATTCAGTATTACTGTGTTCTTTGGAAAGGGAGATTGGCCACTGCAGCTATTGTTTTATTTAGTTTAAAAACTTTAGAACTCTATGTACTATCTTTGCAAGGTGGGTAGTATCAGTATTGTTCAAATTCGAGGAGCATTACTCACATTTATTGTATGTGAATGGAATTCCTGGAGCAGTTGTCACCTGACATTTACACAAAACACAATTTTGAATGGTGCCTCTTAAACTACTTCAGCCCTGAGGAATACTGACATGGGTTTGGAAAAGCAGCCAGAGAGAGCTGGAGGGGGGAAATCTCCCAGCCATCCTGGAATCTGTAGACAGTTCTCACAGATGCTACCCTCAAATCAGAAATTCTTGCCTGCGATTTTAAAATAAGCTATCAATAAACACAAATAATAAAATGATCAAATTCAAAATTGATCAAACATGATCAAAATTCTCTTAAATGAAAAGATTTTTAAAAAGTTTTTAAGCAAATAATGAAAAACTAAGTGGCATTACATAAAAACAAAAGCAAAAAAATCTGCTTAGCTTATAAAATAATAAATTGAATGACAGTAAAATAAGATAAACTAACAAGTAGCAAAGGCATAAATTGATTGACTAATTAATTAATTAAAAATTAGGACATGGGCCAACTCTTGGTTCCAGGAAGTTTGTAGACATTGGATTAGAAACTAGGAGAAGTGGCCACAGTGCAGAAAGTTCCTTACAGGTCTGGTTTCTTTTTCCTGTCTTATCTATCTTTTCTCTTTCCCAGCAAATCCAGAAAGCCCAGAATAGGTGAGGAAGCAGTGAGCACTTCTTTACAACCTAGTGCATATATACATATACATATACACATGTGCATTCCTTGTGACCAGGATACCGAGGCTTTTGAAATTCTAAAGCCCAGAATTGAAGGAGAAAATGTATTTGAGAAAGCTCAATCTTATTATGGGAGTATATGTGTGTATTATAAGCCTTTCTATAAACTAGGAATAAAAGGGATCTTCTTCAACTTGATAAAAGGAAACTACTAAAAGCCTATCAGGTTGAGGAAGTTTTATACATAGAGATTTGACTTCGCGAGGTAAACACACAGGGCAATATACAGATGATATATTATAGAATTGTGCACTTGAAATCTATTTGATTTTATTAAACAATGTCATCCAAATGATTTAATTAAGATATGTTTTTAAGTGTAGCAAGCAAAATATTGAATACTAAGACACTAGAGGTTTTTCCCCTTAAGATTAGAAATAAAACAAAAAATGTCTATTGTAACCATTTCTACTCAACACAATAGTGGGGGTTCTCTCCAATTGAATAAGACATGAAAAAGCAACAAAAGGCATTCATATTAGAAAGTACTCAATAAAACTCTCTTTATTAGAAGATGATAAAGCAGTCTATGTACAAAATCTTATGAAATCTCTCTCCCCCTAAAAAGCCCCCACTAAATTAATAAATGAGTTTAGCATAGTTTCAGGTTATAAAGCAAAAATCAATTACATTCCTAGACCAACCATGAACAATTAGAAACTAAATTTTAAAAATTAATATTATTTATATAGCATTAAAGTATAAAATACTTATAGATATGTCTGACAAGAGATATGCAAAACCGCCCTGGCCGATTGGCTCAGTGGTAGAGCGTCGGCCTGGCGTGCAGAAATCCCGGGTTCGATTCCCAGCCAGGGCACACAGGAGAAGTGCCCATCTGCTTCTTCACCCTTCCCCCTCTCCTTCCTCTCTATCTCTCTCTTCCCCTCCCGCAGCGAGGCTCCATTGGAGCAAATATGGCCCGGGCGCTGGGGATGGCTCTTTGGCCTCTGCCCCAGGCGCTAGAGTGGCTCTGGTCGCAACAGAGCGACCCCCCGGAGGGGCAGAGCATTGCCCCCTGGTGGGCAGAGCGTCACCCCTGGTGGGCATGCCGGGTGGATCCCAGTCGGGCGCATGCGGGAGTCTGTCTGACTGTCTCTCCCCGTTTCCAGCTTCAGAAAAATACAAAAAAAAAAAAAAAAGAGAGATGCAAAACCTATGCACTAAAATTTATAAGACATTGCTAGAGAAATTAAAGATCTACACATACCATGTTCATAGATTATAAAGCTCAATATAATAAGATGTCAGTCCTTCTCAAGCTTATCTATAGATTCAATAGAATCCAAATCAAATCTTAGCAAGATTTTATAGAAATTGGTCAAATGATTTTTAAATTCATGTAGAAATGCAAAGCACCTAAAATAGCCCAGACAACTTTAAAAAGGATAAACAGGTTGAATGACTTACAGTACCTAACATCAAGATTTATTCTAAAGCTACTGTGATTGTGCCATTGACATTGACATATACAACTAGATCATTAGAAAAGAACTTAGGAACCAGAATTTAGATTTTAGAAATATATATTTGATTTATTTAACAAAGGTGTAAAGGCAATTCAATAAAGAAAACTTTTTCAACAAAAGGTGTTAAAATAATTATACATTCATTAAAAAATAAACACCTTGATCAATAACATGCATTGTACACAAATATTAACTCAAAGTGGATCACAGATATAAATGTAAGACTTCTAAGAAAAAAACAGGAACATATATTTGTGAACTTATGTTAGGCCAAGATTTCTTATATATAACACCGAAATAAAATTCACTAAGCAAAGATCTGATAAATTGGGCTTCATGAAAATCTTTAAATGTAGCTCTTTAATGAACATAGGGGTCCATATATTCTTTCAAATTAGTGTTTCAGGTCTCTGGAAATATTCCCAAGAGAAGAAGTGTACAGATGATGTACTATGAAATGATATACCTGAAACATATGTAATTTTACTAACCAATAGCATCCCAATAAATTCAATTAAAAAAGAATTATTATAAACCCTCTTTTAGAGTTTCTGTCTCTTTTTGGGGTAAAATCATGTTTCTCTATCTAAGAACTCAATAAACGCTTTTATTCAAGAAATTTTTAAAAATAAAAAATAATAAAAATATTGCTTTTTAAAAGAACTGTTAATGAAAAAAGAAGACATAGCCTAGGTTAAAATATTTGCAAATCACATATCTAACATAGAACTTGTATCTACAATATAAAAGAACCCTCATATTGATTAATAAAAAAACCAAACACCTCAACAAATAATGGGAAACAGATTTGAACAGACGTGACAAAAATGCATAAAATGCTCAACATTATTTTTTATTACTGAAATTCAAATTTAAGTCCAGTGAGATACTACTTTACCTTTTAGAATAGCCAATATTAAAAAGACAGGTCTGACCAAGTGTTGGCAAGAATGTGGAGTAACTGGAACTTACATATCGCTGGTGGAAGTATAACAAATGATACAACCACTTTAGAAAGTTTATCAGTCTCTTAAAAAGTTAAACATACACTCATCACATGACTCATCCATGCCATTCCTAGGCATTTACCCAAGAGAAATGAAAGTGTAAGTCTAGACAAAGACATATTATACCTGAATGTTCATAACAGCTTTATTTGTAACATCAGGTGAATGAATCAACAAATTATAGTATAATCATACAACAAAATAGTACTGAGCAATAAAAGTAATGATACATGTAACAACATGGATGAATCTGAAAATAATTATGCTGAATGAGAGAAGCTAGAAAAGAAAGAGTACACACTGTATGATAGCATTTATGTAAATTCTAGAAAACACAAGCTATAGTGAAAGGAAATGTAACAGTGGTTTTCTAGGAATTGGTGGGAGATAAGCCAAAGGGTGAGACTAACGAAAAGGTGGGAATAAGGAATTATGTAGGAGCATAAAGAAACTTTCAGAAGTGATGGATACTTTCATCGTTTTGATTATGATAAGGATTTCACTAGTGTATATATGTCAAAACTTTTATATTTTACCCTTAGACTATGTGCAGTTTATTTTGTCATTTATACCCCCTATAAAGTAGTTAAAAACTTTATAGAAAGTGTTTAATTAAAAGAGTAATGTGTTCAATTCATTTAGTAAATAATGGTTTGATTCAAACTATGGATCAGGTTTTTTAAAATTAGAAATATTATCTAGGCTAGGGGTCTCAAACTCAACTCAGCATGTGGGCCGCAGAGCAAGATCACAGCCGTTCGGCGGGGCGCACTAGGTCTACAAAAGGCAACTGTTACGCAACACTTTTCTCACTGCAGTTGAAAACAAAAAAAAAATCAGTACAACAAGCACAATCGTACATGCAGTTTACTCAGTGTCACAAAACGACCAGAAACTGTAGTTCGCATCACAACTGCTGTTAACTAAGCTAATATCTAGCTAGTATGCTAGAGAAATGAAAAATACAAGTAGGCCCCTAGGCTTACTTAATTTTATCCAAAATATTTTGAACTTCGTGGATTAGTCTGCGGGCCGCACAAAATTGTTTGGCGGGCCGCGAGTTTGAGACCCCTGATCTAGGCTGACTATGTAGAAATTGGAAGTTGAAGAAACTAGACAAGGAGTAACTAAAGGGAAAAAACAAACGCAGGCTCCTGAGTTAGAAGGACCTAGGTTCAGATCCAGGCTCTTCCATTGAACATCTGTTTGACCTTTGGGAAGTTAACTAACTCCTCTTTCTATCACTCCATCTATGGGAGGAGGAAGCACTAATTCCAGAGTCATCACAACATTTAGAAACCATGTTTAGAAACTTTCTGTAAAGTATCTTGTATAAAGCAGTCATTCCTTATAGGAGAGCAAGCATCAATAGTATTTCTTATTAAAGAGAAAGATGTTCCAGAAGCCAAAACTAGAGAAAGGAGACAAAGTGAAAGATGTGAAATACTTTCATTTTATATAAAAAGACAAGATTTGATGATTAATTAGGTTTAAAGCAAGCAAAAGGCAAATATTAAGAACCAAAAGAATGACAGTTCCATCACCAGAAGTTTTTCTAGTAAGTGGGAGGGACAATCAAGATCAGTCGGAAGGTGATTAGTGTAGTGTAGACTAGTGTACATCCACCTAGGTAGGTCCTGAAAGTTAAAGTGGTGTTTGATACAAGTCCGAAGTGGAGTCTTGTATGCATTATTAATAATTGAAAGCCTCATGGGCTACAAGCCTCAGTGGCTTTTGTGTCACTGGAGAGGTTATCAAAGTTCAGTTCTGGACCTACCTGGTGCTTCCCTGCCAGGGCTGGAGGAGACTGGAATCCCCATACACTACTGGTGTTGCAGCAGCCACCAGTAGCAGTGAGTGCACACAGCACTGCAGGAGCCCTGGGAAGGAGCTTCTCTTTTTCCTGCTTTCTGCTCTCCTTGTGGTACCTCCACTAAACAGGCAAGCCAGCTGGTACACAAGCCCAGGGAAACAAGAGTTTGCCAACTCCCATCCCTGGCAGCACAGAGCAGAATGTAAAAGCATGGGTCTGAGAGGTAAATAACCAGCCCAGTGTCTACAGAATTAACTGCAGACAGAGATCAGAGATGAAGCTGAAAGTTAAAACTGTGGAGAAAGAAGTGGTTAGAAAGAAGTGAATCAGAACTACTAAGTGCCCAGAAGTCTAATGAAGAGAGAATTTGAAAAGGCTGTGTCTTCAGTGGTGTGTCCAATCCTAGAGGGAGGGCAAGGTCTAAGAGAAAGCCACTGAGTTTGACGATTAGCAGTGCTAATAACCTTGAAAATCTAGTTTCTCAAGATGTATATGTTAGATTTCAGAAAAGGTTAAATTTCAGGATATAAGATATAAGATGATAGTCATAAACAACTCATCATTGAGATTAGCAAAATATGTGAGAAATCAGCATAGTTATATAACTTTTTCAAAGGTTGAACTTTAATAGGGTGACCAACACATTACTGTTTTCCCAGTACATTCCCAGTTTTAGCTTAGAAAGTCCCTAGTTCTAAGGATGCCTTAGATCCCGGTCAAGCTGACAAGCTGAAACGGTTGATCACTGTGACCCTGCATGTCTTAAAGAATGTTCCCAAATGAACTATATTAAGCCTTCGACAAAGGACTCCAAAGATTTTGTTACATGAAAGTCCTGAGGTATTTCCAGAATAACCATTGTTTTTGTTCCTAATTCACTAATAATACAGCTGTTGTACTTGACTTTATATGTGATTCTTCTCCATCCAGGTCTCACCCTCTTTAGTTCGTCTACTGGCTGCAATGACATCCCAAGAGAAACATTCTCCTGCTTGGCTTTTCAAGCTCAACCTTTTCACAACACCCCAGTTAATTAATACCTGCCCTAGGTCAACCTGGAGGAAAACGCGTTGAGCTTGGAGATTTCCATTTTAACATTGAACCCCGGGAAGAAGCAAGGCAAATTTATACCAGCGGGTTTAATTGCTAGAAAGGTAATTCTGAAAAGATGGAAATCAGCAGAAAGATTAACACTGCTCTACCAGCTTGAGTGCCCCGGCTAACAGAGAGAAAATAATGTTTCAATTAAATGAAAGGATACTGAATTAGGTAGATTACTCAGGAGACTGGTAATGGAATACGGAGCCTTTCACCTCCAGGTCACCATTACTAATCTGGTCCAGGGCAGTTCTAGACTATAGTTTTGAGGGGCTGATGGCTCACCCCAGCCCTTGCTGTCTGCAGCACTTGATAAACTGGTCTCCCAAAGCACCTGCATCAGTCTTAGAGGTCACTGTGGTTCACTGAAGCTGTATGAGAAAGCAAAATCCCTTCTTTGGGAAGGAGGGGCTGGCCATGAGGCTAACTCAGGGCCCAGGCAGACAACAGAACCCACTACAAGAAAACTGGGATGAGGAGAGTGATGTGAAATGGGTCCATGCAGAGGAAGGAAATCACATTTCAACTCACATTAGAAGCAGTTAACTGCTTCTCCTGGATTCAGAGTTGGGATGAGAGTAAAAGTGGGGAAAGAGGAGCTGTTCTTTGTGTGTATTGGAAGGGAGTGGCAAGGGAGGAGGAGAATGCTTTAGAAATCAGAGCTTGGAGGTCATGACTCGATGAGCAAAACTGAGTCATGAATTCACTTTTTATCACCCACGTTATGTCCCAGGGCTTATCTTATTCCACAAAATATTGCCACAGACAGATAAAGTCTGATATAAGGAGATTAGCTTAATTCCTGATGCCAGTGTCATAAAAATCCTTCCCCTTAATGGAACCCAGATGTCAGCTGGGGTCTTCCTGCCCTCTACAACCTAGATAAGATTGTCTCAAACTCAACATTCCATACCTCGTGGGTGTTTCAAGGAGTCCCCAAGATTTCTGCAAACTCTAAGAGATTGTGTTCTCTTCGTTATCGCTGTATCTGAATTTCCATTTTTCCTGAATAAGTTCAATTTATGGGTATCTTGCCATTCTGGGCCTGCTGTTTCCAAGAGGATCCAAATGAGAAATTCAGCTGCTTCCTCCATCCCCACAATCATTGTATTATTGCAAGATATTTATGTGCACACACAGAGACTTCATTCAAAATGGGATGTGAAGTGGGGAGGGGAAGAGACCGTTTCTATCACAGCAAAGCAGACCACAAATGGAGGCAACCCTAGGTCTCAGAACACCCTACCACTGGGGTAATTTTCCTGTCTCCTTCACCCTATTTTGTACCCCTCTACCCATTACTATCTAACTACCTCTCTCTTTTCCCCACAACCTTCAAGATTACCCCAGAAACCCCACAGTCTTCTTATTTCCCTTGCAAACTCACTTCCAAAATTTTGATTACTGACTCAGTGAATCTGTGGACAAGGTCAAAAGACCCCCCAGGTCAGGAATCCAGCCTCCAGAGGAGGCAATGTGGGTTTTAAAAAACATTTTTTTCCTTCCTCACTACAGTAGTATACCAAAAAAGTATTTCAACAATAAGCCAAGAAAAGGAACTTCCCAGTCGAGTTCATTTCGCAGGCTACAAGACAGAAACAGAGGCACGCAGTAGTGTTCAAGTTCATGTTTGAAGATTGAGGTCCTCCAAGTAGGAGGCGTAACTAGGATTCTGGCACCTATGAAAAATTATGACACAGAATACTGGTAGAACAAGGACTGGCCATGGCTATATCATAGACATGAATGTACTCTAAATTAATGAATGAAACCTTTAATATAGTTGGAGAAATTTGGCTTGAGAAGGAGAGCTTAGGGCCTGAGTGCCTTGGAATGTGTTTTCTCATTGGGGGTTGGGGATGAGATGTATTATCTCACTATAGAGTGTACGGTTATCCTCACCAGATTTTGGAAAAAAAAATGATAAGCCTCAAAGTTGTTTTTTAGAAATGTAACTCTGACAAGGGCTTTGTTTCTCACTATTCTATTATAGAGTGTTATCGAAAGGTACCCTTTAAGCATAAACTACTGCTTACAATACCTTAGCTCTCATCTAATTCAAACCTTCATTTTATAGATAAGGAAACAGAAGCCCTAAGAGGTGGACGACCCTGAAGCAGTGAATGGAAGCTTTGCTCCATGTTTGTCCATGTTACCATCCCCTGGGACTCATGCATTCATGCCTTGTAGATTTATAAGAGCAAAAAATGATTTGTGAATCCTGGGGAATGACAACCAGGAGAATCTTTTAAACATATGTTTCAGTGTTCGATGCCCTTGATTCGAAGTGAGATGTAAGAGGGCAGGGGAACGCTGACCTCTGGATCTTTGGGATCATCCAGCTGGGCTAAATAAGACAGCTTTTCATTAGCTGGGTACTTTGGAGTAGCTGGGATATTTTTATTCTGGTAATGGAGAGATAGATATGGCCTCTGGGAACAGTTCTTGGAAACTATACTCTCTCCAGATGCTCAATTTGGGTGTGGGACAGCTTGGCTTCAAGGCCAAGAGCAACAAACATTCCCACTGGTCAGAGAGCTGAGGATCTTCAAAGGTCTGGAGGCTTGCCACGAGATCCTTGGGTTTTTGTCATCAGTCCTTACAACAACCTTAAAATTCACTGGTCAGCAACAGTCATCAAAGCTCATGGTTAGTAGAGCCTGCTCAGGCTGGAGGGGGCCATGGTTGGTGAGCTCTGGGAGTTAATACTCCTTTCCAGACACTGGCTTCATCAGACTGCAAGACAAGCATTTCATTAGAGATCGTTTACTTAATGACTCCATACCACTCAGTGATTGGGAACAAAGTTGCTCCGGCTCAGGGCTGCCACACTTACTCACAGGAATTGCCTAAGAACATACCTGGGAATATTTTAAGGACACAATGTAGTCCTAATAACTGGCTATCTCCATAAAGCCATCTAATATTAATTTTTATTGAACGAACATTCTCAAAAGCACACTTGAACATTTTCACATAGAAGAATTGGGAGGGTAATTCAAGAAAGACATCAAAATGTATTGTATTTGAAAACATCAAGCTATGCATCAAGGGCACACATGTTGGAAATATAGATATTGCCTGGAGGATGTAGTCAGTCCCTGCCCACATCTACTTAGTGAGTCCATAAAGAAACAGATCATCTGCGAGTCCATAAGAAATAAGCTCCATGTGCAGGAAAATAGGTACTCACAAAATATGTCAGTGTAGTATTGGAAAAGCCAACAAATAATTGCCCTCTGTCTTGCCTGACTTTACCTGCATCAAATCTTCAGGTATGATATGTAAACACTTGCCTTACTTTGGGAAAATATGAAATCCAGAAATTGTTGAAAAAGAAATGTTGTTTTGCTTGTTTTAAGAATGTACCTACTTATTTTTGTATTTCAGTGAATTCATTTGTAATCTAAATTTAAAAATAAGCTGCTTATCCTTATATATGGTTTTATTTCACTCTACTATCTGAGCCATTTTATACTCTAATTTAAATTCTTAACTTACTTATCAGTAACATAAAAATAGGTTTTAGCCTAATACCTAACTGAAGATATATCAATTCCTTTGGGTTCCACTCTCCTTCAATAATTTGATTGTATTTCTAAATGACTTTTATCTTTCTAGTTGACTTCTTTTTCTTTTCTATTTGTTTGTTTGCTTTGTTATTTTTCTTTTTTTGAGGGCTATCTTAAAATTGAATTGTGATGAGTTAAATAAAGCCAAGTGATATTAAAGTCAATTATGGTTTGACTAGAAATGACAAACAATTGATGATTTGATATATATGATGTAATAGGAGTTACAGACAGCACAACCTCTATATTTTATAGGCAGGATCAGAAGATAAACTGAAAAACTGCTTTTATTATTGTCACAGCACCACAAATGTTCCCTTGAAAATATAGGAAATAGGCCTACTGGATTGGTTTAAAGCAGAGACTGATAATGTTATTAGTGTTTGATCACTAGGCGTAGCGAATGCTAAGACCCAGTCTGTTGTAGCAGTGAATGGTCAAAAAATGAAATGGTTGTGTTACTACTCTTAGGCCATTCATGGAACTCCATCATTTACCAGAATCTAAGGGGAAAAAGAGGAAACTACTAAGGACTGCAAATGTTAGCACATGTATGTGTGTGCATGTGACCAAAATATTGGTCAATCGGTTCACCTAGAACAGAGCTCCTCTTTGTGTATGTAGAATATATTTCATTCATCTCAAAGTGCAGAGATGTTTAAAAGAGTGTGGGGCTGACACTACATCTAATCCGGCCCTGCTAAGGGCTGGTCATGCACCTCAGTTTAGCAGAGTATATCTCTTCAGAATTTGCATCCATGACACACCTACTGAGAGGAAAGGCATTAGTGTCTGGGAGGTAGAAGCTATCGATCTCCCTTTCTGGTTTTCGGTTTGTCCGAAAAAGATGTTCATCATCCTGAAGCCTCCCGCGTGCCTCCCTCTTTCTCAGTTTTGCCACCCTCAACTCCTTCCTTTGCTATCTATAAACACAGAATTCCAAAGGGATAGGCTTTCAGAATATATTGCACCAAGACATCATCAGCATTGTCATTATGATGTATTAACACAGTGCATCATCATAGACCTGTCAGAGCCATGATTTATGACTCAAAAATGGGCTGTAGTATAGGGAGGCATCGGGGACCCCATTGACGGAATGCTTGTTTATTTTTACACTTAAGGGCTTTGAAAGTAAGCTTCAAACTACTTTTCCTCAAGGAAAGACTAGGGGCAGACTTTGAAAGGAGGACTACATTTCAAAACACTGGCGGGGCCAATGGGTCACACTTAAGATATAAAGGTTTATGTTTTCCCAGACCACTTTAAGTTCAGAATCAAACTTCTGCACTTCGAGTCATTTGGCTCCCGCTGGAAGAATCTGGCCTTTCCCATGTCTTCCCACCTCTCTATTTAGAACTCCCTTAATAGTTAAGTGTGCGAGGTGTGGTAGGAAAGGTATACATTAGAGGCTTTCTTTTATTGCCAAAAGCAATAAGGATAGTGTTATATTTTATGAGAGTAATAAACGTGATTATGCAGGGAAAACTTGCTTTCAGGGTAACTAACTGGGTGCTGGCATTACATATTTTCTCTCTCTAAGCATTAAGTTCTTTCATTATGTTCTCAGCAAAATATTAAGCACATATTGCATGGATAAGGGTGAGCGCAGCGCCAAGAGAGAGGCAAGGGGTGTGGAGCCATTATAAAGAAAACAAACTGTGTAAGAGAGAACTAAACATGCTAAAAAAAAAATCCTGTATCTTTCAAATGATCATAACCCCATGGGAACGATGGAGAGGGGAGAAGATTTGTCAGGAAAGACTACCAGATAAGGTGAGTCATGAGGCAAAGTGGGAAGGACGGATGTTAGAGAAGTGATGAGAGGGATGTCTGACTGCCCCCACCTCTAAGATGACATTCTTTCTAGAATGCACTTTCCCTCGCTTGTTCACTGGAGCCTGGTTTCTTCAGAACTGAGACAAGAGTAAAGCTGGAGTCTGCAAAGCTGGATTGACTCAGGTTCTTTCAACCCTCTCTGCGTATCCCACCTCCATCCCCTCATGTGTCTAGCCAGAAGCATCATTGCTTTCACAAAAGACAAAATCTGTAATGGTCAGAAAGGTGGAAAATGCCTATAGCCAAGTGTTCTCTTATTATCGGAACCAAGGAGCTGGGGCAGAGCCCCAAACTAACTTGGCAGGTCAGAGTGAATGTCACCTTAAGCATATCTGTACACTATGACAGGCTTTTTTTATTGCAAAAACCCCCCAAAACTGCTTAATATAATTACAGCCAGGCCTCCTTCTTCCAGGCTTAATTCATCCCCATGTCTGGGGAGCCGGAAATGTAACTAGTAAAGAATCCACTAACAGGAGACATGGGAAATTTGCCAAGAGTTGGTTAATCTGAAGGTTTATTTTTTTATCCAAATATAAAGGGAGTTTGCAAACTGGTTCAGATTAACCAGGTCAAGTTGTATATTTTATTAACATTAAAACATTTTTAAAAATACTTTTCACATTAAAAAGAAAAGTGCAGCGTTAGACAGGAGTGGTGGGGGTGAAGGGAGGTTGTCTGCTCAATAAAAGTTATAAGGAGAGATGTGTCAGCTGCTTAATTTCCACTTCTGGTTTAGGCCAGCAACAGCTGCAAAATGTCGACTTTAACTCAAGCCGTTTTATGACTTTTACTAACTTGTTATTCAAAAATGCCCTTTGTTGATTTTCTGAGGAGTCTCACCACAGAGATCTCCATGGAGAAAAGAAAGAACTTATTTGAGCAATTTTTGTCTCTTTCATCACCACAGATGAGTCAAAATCTTTACCATAATTTGGTTATTGGATTCACGCATTTCTGTTGGCTAACTATATTTTCCAGAAGAGCAAAATGACTTTGTTTTCCCATATACACCATTTTATAATCATTGAAATAGCTACCATGATGAAAACCTACCGATGGAGCCCTGTTGTCTTCCAGATAACATCTAGGCTCCCTGGCATGCATTCAGATATCCTCCGGAGTTACCCTTTCTTCACCTCTCCACGGGTATCCCTCCACAACACCGTGCCTGAAATTCCAAATCTTCTCCATAATGATCCAATGACTGTCCCATACTTGGCCAGCTTCTCTCTTGTCCCCAAGCCTTGTGCACATTGTTCCCTCTTGTCCTTCTTGCCCCCGTATCCTCACGTATTGCCTGGCTCTTTTCTCATCCTCTAATATCTCAATGTGGATACCACTTTCCTGATGATTTTCTCATCATCTCAAGTCAGGGGTCAGCTGTCCCAACTGTGTGCTGTCATGTCAAAATTTGACCGGATGACTGATTTTTTTTTTTTTTCACAGTCCTGATCTCACTGTAGTAGAATCAACATTCTCATGTTCTTGACCAGACAATTAGTCCTTGAGGTTCAGGCTATATCTAAATCTTTCAGTATCTAACATGGTATCTGGAATAGTCACTTGTTCTATAAATATTTGTTGAATAAATGAGCACCATTCTATAAATATTATAACATATACATCAATTCCATGTCCTGCTGCAAACCTTGCATGAAGTTTAATAGTTTTGTAAATATACTCAATTATGTTAAGCCTTTTACACATTAGCAGGATTCCTTATCTTTACCCCCCAGCACAAAACTTTGGACATAGTAAGTACTTAATAAACACCAAAAGATTGATTAGTTAATAGAAGCTCTTGGTGCACAATGAAATAATTGGCTTCTTTGCTGTGCAGATTGGGACCACACTTAAACTAGCCCCCAGTGTTGCTGCTGTTTGTGTCATGTTAGAATTCTTTATAACTGAAACACTGAAGTTCTTTATTTTTCAGTTAAGTCAACTTAGATGTATGATGCTTGGGCATTTCTTGTCTTGATCAAAAATTGGTTTATCAAAAGGAAGACTTTGGTCTAGTGCAGTAGATATATATAATATATATCCTTCTTTTCCAAGTGAGAGGAGGGGAGATAGAGAGACAGACTCCTGCTTGCACCATGACCAGGATCCACCTGGCAACCACCATCTGGGGCCATGCTTGTACCTGAACCATATTTTGTGCCTGAAGCAGAGGCTTCATGGAGCCATTCTCAGTTCCTGGGGCCAAGGATGCTATCAAACTTATCAAGCCAAGACTGCAGGAGAGTAAAAAAGAGAAAGAGAGAGAAGGAGGAGGGGGAGGGAGAGGGGTGGAGAAGCAGATGGTCACTTCTCATGTGTACCCTGAACAGGAATCTAACCTGGAACATCCACACACTGAGCCAACTCTCTATTACTGAGCCCTCTGGCCAGGGCTGCAGGGTATATTTTAAGAGACATCCCCAAAAGTAACCTTATTGTCCCATTAAACTCATTGGCCTGAAATTTCCTATCTACATTTCACCATTTGAGCTTGTCTTTGATCTCCATAAAAATATGGAGGCCTTGGCCAGTTGCTTCAGTGGATAGAGCATCGGCCCAGTGAACTGGATGTCCCACATTCGATTACCAGTCAGGGTACACCAGGGAATCAACCATCTGCTCCTTTTCCCCTTCTTCTCTCCCTTCTCTCTTTCTTCCTTTCTCACAATTAGTGGCTCAATTGGAGCGTCAGCTGTGGGCACTCAAGATAGATCTGTCAATTAAAGCATTGGCCCCAGATGGGGGTTGCCAGGTGGATCCAAGTAAGGGTTTATGTGGGAGTCTGTCTCTCTATATCCCCTCCTCTGACTTAAAAAATATCTACAGATATAGATATAGATGAGATAGATAGATATAAATATAGATATATAGATATAGATTAGATAGAGATAGAGATACAGATATAGATACGGATAGCCCCAGGAAGTGGTTGCCTAGTCTTCTTACTCACCAAGATCCTGATATCAGCCACATCATTACAACCTCTCTTGAAAGTTCTTAGGCAATTTGTGTCTGAATTAAGACAGTCACTCAGTTCCCTGGAAGGCTGATCAGCTAATCCATTAGCAGGCAGTTGGATCTACAAAGCCTTGACCACACAACACCATCTTGCAGTGAGCAGACTCTAAGGAAGTGGAATTTGGGCCGGGTGAGATTTGACAAGGGGAGGATTTTGGTAGAATGCTGGGGGGGCTTTGATTCTAGGAAAACTCAAAGAAGATTCTCCTAGTTGTGGAACTGGAGAATGTGTGAGTGGGTTTTTGTGCCCTGTGTGTTTCTACTTGCCTACCTGGTGCAAGGCTAGAATAAAGGAATGGTTCATCATTTTTTGGCTCTGTTGTTTCTTTACTGTCTGTCTGAATCTAATGGGAACTTGCATGTGTATGGCTGTGATGGTCATGACTACTGGCCATACACTTTTCTTTTTTTTATTTTTCTGCACAAACCTTCTGCAACTTACACAAACCTACTTTGCTATTCAAAATAACCAGCTTTCAGAACAATTTACTTTCTTCCTCTTCCTTTCAAAAGTACCTGTATACCTTATACCTTTCATCATTAAAACCATGCAATTTCTTTCTAATTAATCAGAATTCTCAACTTATAAAAACCTTAACTTTCAGTGACAACTAAGTCAGTAATAAGCAATTTTAGATTGATACTTTTGAGCAGTTATCCTAACTGAGTCTGGTGCATTAGAAGCCCATGTTCATCTAGGGAGCAGCCTGAAGATATAGATGCCTATAGTTGAGTTATACTTTCATGAAGGAAAAAAATAAAGACAGAGGAAGAGGAGAACCCAACACAGGCTTCACAACCTTTATAATTTTTCTCTTACCTATGCCTGGGTCAGAGGTGGCACTTGGGAAATACAGCAATGCTAACCATGGCAACCACTCTCAGCTAACCTGAAGGTGTCTTAGTAGTTATGTGGGAAGAGTACGTACATTAGATTCAGAAAGATTCACGCTCTTTTAAATAATCAGGTGATCTTGGAAAAGTCATCTCAAAGATTCAGTGTCTTCATGTATATGCATTATAATGCTTACCTTGAAAGCCATTCCAAGGATTAAAAGTAATATATGCCTGGCATATAGTGGGTGCTTGGTAAATTTCTCTCCCCTTCAATAAAATTGCAATGCCTTTTCAGTTTGACATTTAATTCAAAGTTATCATCACCATTGACCAATAGAATTCTATGAAAGCCTTTTTATAGATAAGATGAGAAAGAATAGGGCATAACTATAATTGAGACCTTTTAGATTTAGAGGTGCCTGTTGCCAACACTATAAAGTCAGTTCCATCTTTTTATGTCAAAGCTATAGGAAGAAAAATGTGAAAACTTAATTAGGTATAAGTTCTCTCTATATCCAAATATCCAGTGATTTTGTCACCATATGAGGGAAACAGTATGTCATTTGATGACTTTTTCATTTGTCAGCCACGTGGTTTGGCCTTTAGAGGTAAAGTCATCAATAGAGATACCAGCATCATTTTGAGTCTTCAGGTTGTCTGATCTCATTCATACAGACCATGGGCCAAATTATTGACTCACCCAATTCCCTGAGGAGGTCCAGTTGTTTCCCATTGTGAATATCCTGAGTCTTTTGCTCTATTTTGAAGCAGGGTTCTTCAAGTTTTAAACAAATTTAGATTTCATTAAATAGTAATTCATCCATTTTGCTAACCTGAATTGTGTATTTTTAAATTCCTTGAGTGATATTTTTTATTAATATCACTGTTTTGAAATTTTTACCTTGTTTTCACATTTGAAATGTCTTCTACCAGATCATGTATAGAATTGATAATGCTCACACAGATTTTTTTAAAGGTGTGTCAGAGTGAAATGAATTAGACTTTTTAGAGTATCTACAATAACCCTTAATTTTACAAATGAAGTTGAGATGCAGAGAGATGAAATGATTAGCTCAAGATCACACAAATAATGGCAAAACTGGGCCAGGGCTCGGCTCTCCCAAGTTCAATGCCTGTCTTCCTAAAACAGAAACAAAAATGTGACAGATTAGGAAGAACTAATAGCTAGCACAGTCATGATGGTGACTAAACGATGCTGGCACATGAGGTGCACCAAGGACCACTGGCAGCAGGTTCAAAACGTGATGATAAGTCCTTCATTAATAAGCAATCATGGGCTAGAAAAGGGAGCACATTTGAAAAGTCTAGAATTCTTACAATCTGTTGCACTGGTGCAGTGATTCTCAGCGATGATTTTCTTCTCTAGAGGCTATTCGGCAATATCTCAAGACATGCTTGGCTGTTAAAATTGGGGCAGGGGAGTAATGCTACTATAATCTAGTGAGTGAAAATAAGAATACAGCCAGAGATCCTACAGTGCATGGGACAGATGCCTAAAACAAATAATAATCTGGCCAAAATGTCTGTGGTGCCAAGGTTGAGAACCCCTGGATCATTGATTTTCAACTTTGTCAGAAGCAACATCTACTTGTTATAGTCCCCTTCACTACCATGAAGTAAAATCTGTAGGAATTATCTACCTACATTTATAACTTAATATCAAGGAGAAATAAAGATAAAATAGTTAACAAGAAAATCAGTTCAGTATAAAAAATTCAGAGACAAGTACACTAAAAGGTGTGTGTTCCTATTCACTATATTACAAAGAATGCTACATGTGGCTGGTGGTGGCACAAATACCACAAAATATTTTGCTGCTCAGGATGTGACTTCCTGAAAAGTGCTTATTTGTAAGAGAGAGTGGGTGTCTAGTGGGACATCCATGAGCCCTGGAGGTTTCCCCAGCACACTGTAGAACACACAGCATCCCTGGCCCCATCCACTGACAGCAGCACCACACTCCAAATATCTTACCAATTGAAACTCATCCATGTATATTTTTTTATATTTCTTTTTCTTTTCTTTTCTTCTCTTCTCTCTTTTTTTTTTAATTAAGTGAGAGGAGGGGAAGCAGAAAGACAGACTCCCATATGCTCCAATCAGGATCTACCTGGTAAGCCCCTTACTAGGCAATGCTCTGCCCATCTGGGGTTCTTGCTCCATTGCTTGGCAACTAAGCTATTTTTAGTGCTTGAGACAGAGACCACCAGCAATCCTCAGTGCCCAGGGACAACTCACTGGAACCTATTGAGTCATGGTTGTGGAATGGGAAGAGAGAGAGAGAGAGAGAGAGAGAAGGGGGAGGTGTGTAGAAGCAGATGTTTGCTTCTTTTGTGTGCCCTGACTGGGAATAGAACTTGGGCCATCCACACACAGGCCAACACCCTACTACTGAGCCAACCAGCCAGAGCCCATTCACGTACATTTCTAAAATGCCTTCTGGAAGGACAGCACTTTCCCCTTTAAGGACCACCAATTTAGATAATAATGTAAAGACATATGTAACATAAGTAAGTTTAATAATCAATTTGAATGTAAAGTAGCTTTTTAAACAGTTACTTTTATGCAGGAAAAAAATGAAAATTGCTATTTATTCTCTTAGTTTATAATCGAAATTATTTTGCCTGACTGGGCTGTGGTGCAGTGGATAGAGCGTTGGACTGGGATGCAGAGAACCTAGGTTCGAGACCCTTAGGTCGCCAGCTTGAGCCGGGCTCATCTGGTTTGAGCAAAGCTCACCTGCTTGGACCCACGGTTGCTGGCTTGAGCAAGGGTTTACTTGGTCTGCTGCAGCCCCATGGTCAAGGCACATATGAGAAAACAATCAATAAACAACTAAGGTGTCACAACAAAAAACTGATGATTGATGCTTCTCATCTCTCTCTGTTCCTGTCTGTCCCTATCTATCCCTCTCTCTCACTCTCTCTCTGTCACTATAAAAATATATATATTTTGGTAGTTCCCTCTTAAGTTTTCACAGAAAGCCACATTGACTTCTAAAACTTCCTGTGCCCAAATGTTCCTTTTTCTTTAAAAAAAAAAAATCACATGACAACTATTTCACAATAACAAAAGGTAGTTCTCCAATGATATCTTATTTCCAACTATACATAGTTTCTTTTTAAATGTCTTTGTTTCTAAATTAAACAACTTCAGATTTTATTTTTATTAATTCCATGATGCCTAGTTATGGATATGACAAGCAAATCTAAACGAAGAGAAACAGGAAAACCATCCACTTTCTGAAAGATTATTTCTGAAATGAGTGATGAGCATAGTATCTCCTCTCCCATCAGAGTGGATGTGTGAGTGTGTGGATGTGTGCTCTAAAAGTACAAGGCAGAGCCCTACTGCTGTGCCACAACATGATTTTACAACATAACCTCAGCGGTTGGGTAGCTTCTGTTTCTCAAACCAAAACACCACTTCACAATACCAAATTATTACTGATTCTCAAATTCTTAACTGATGTATAAATTGGAAGTGGTCATGTCATAGTACCTAATGAAATGAACTGGTGAAGGAAAATATTTTCCAGGTCTTTTATTTATTCTTTACAAGATGAAATTTAACTCTTGCTTAGAAAAAAACAACAATTGGCAACATCTTAAACTATGGCCCAGACACATATGTGTGGTCTAAAGTAGAGGATGGGGGTGGGAGGGGGAATGGGCTCATGGGATTTGTAGGTTATTTCTGTTCATAATTCTTCACCTAAAGCCACATCAATTTTATCTGCTTTCTGTGTATGCTTGCAGAAGATTTTGTTCCAACAAAGGATTTCCCCATCTAAAAAAAATTTGAAAACCACAGCCCTAAGGGAAATTAGGCAGCAGACTTAAAGAAATATAATATAGGTCAAATTTCATCACAACAAATACTATTGTGACAAAAATCTCTATACAGCACAAGATTTCTGAGCCCTAGGCAATAACCCATTTGTCTTAAGAAATATGCAATACAACAAAATAAAAGAATCTAGGCAATCTTTTTATTATAATGGCCTTTGACCTGTATTACTTGCTTGGTGGAAGAATGGATCTTAAAGTTACAATTCAGTGTTGCTAGTTTCCTCTAGGTATAGCCACTTCCTTTTCAATCGGCTTGATGTCAGCCAAAGTTTATAGGGAAATAAAATATCTGACTGGTTAAAGGCCACACATAGAAATATGCTCCATAAACCCTACATCATTCAACTTTGGTTTGAATAACAAGAGAAACAATAGTCACAAAAATAATCTTGAGTCCCAATGTGGTACAGACAGCTGGTTGCTTACCAATGTCAATTCTCTCCTTCCTTGTTATTCAAAATCTGATTTTTACCTGCATTCATTGGCATCTGCCATATAATCTGCATTCCCCAGCCTTCCTTTATATTAAATGTGGCTAATGAAATATTAAAATGTTGTGTAGGTCTTCAGAGAAGGTCACTTAAAAGGAACAGGCTTAGCGGAGAGGAGCTGCCATCTTCCTTCCTGTTTCTAGAAGTCATATATAAAGGTTAGAACTTCCACTGCCATAGGGGAAAATTAGTTGTCCTTGAGGATGGAAGCCCGTGTTGTGAAGCAGAAAAATAGAAGCATCTTGAGTTCCTAATGCTTTTGGAGAGCCAGGAAACAGCCCTGGGTTGCCTGTCTCTGAATTACTATTGTATGAAAAAATAAATACTTGTGTGATTTACCCACTATGTTTGTGATTATGTTACTCACAGAAGAATATAATTGATGTATCTTCTAATACTAACCATATCCTATACTTTATACTTTGGGTTTTTTGTTTGTTTATTTGTTTCTACTTGTCCACTCACTCAAAAATATATCATACTATGTGTGTTCTAGGGCTTGTCCCAAAACTTAAGGTTTTAGCAAGTGAGATGCAGGAATACACCTTTCTTTCATGAAAATCTCTTTATTTTAATCATTACAATAGGCAACATGGTTTCCTAAATGGAGATTTTAGGGTCACATTAGAAAATGCCTTAAAATTCTAATAAAGCTTCTCATGAGCTAGTTTTGTTATATTTTTTAAAATATTTTTATTTATCAATTTTAAAGAGAAGAAAGAGAGAAAGAGGCTAGGAGTGGGAAGCATCAATTTGTAGTAGTTGCTTCTCCTATATGCCTTGACCAGGCAAGCCTGAGGTTTCGAACCAGTGACCTCAGCATTGAAGGTTGACGCTTTATTCACTGTGCCATCACAGGTCAGGCATTATTTTTTTTAATAATTTAAAATTTTTAGCTTTATTGAAGTATAAGTGACAAAATAAGCTGCACGGTTTAGGGGTGTGATTTGGTAAGGTTTGAAATATGCAAACACCCATGAAACTCTCACCATAATCAAGGGATAAATCCATCATCCTTAAATAATTCCTGTGTCTTTACAGATCCCTCCCCTCCACCCTCCCCACCTCCCACCCCATCCTCATGCAACCATTAATCTGTTTTCTTTCCCTATGTATTAGCTTGCATTGCATTTTTTAGAGTTTCGTAGAAATGTGCTAGCTTTTTACCAGCAATTCTGATGAAAAAGCCTATGGCTATATGCACACATGTCTCGCTCAATCTAGAGACCTAATCTGTTTCCCAGGTTTCTAAAAGGGCAAGCTATTCTGTTCTTGTTTGTTTTTTGTGTTTTTTTTTCTAAAATGTATAGGATTTTATCCGAGGTTAGATACATATAGATAGGAAAAAAGGAATCCTTGATGTTCACCTTTTCAATTATATGCATGATCAGCAATAAATATTTTTATTTATGAATATGGATGGATGCCAAGGTGAGACTTAAACATATAATAGGATTTCTGTAACAGAGAAGTTACCAATAACGATTTAGATTTAATTCAAGATACTTACTGGTTTATAGACTGTCTGCATGCATCTTATGTCATAAAGAGATAACATACACACATACACATGCGCACCCATTAACTTTTAAAAAGAATTTCAAATGTTGCAAGTATATGGAGATTTTATGGTATCATATATTTTTCCTTAATGAGCTCAACTGGTCTGAATAGGCACTTTCAATTTAAATATACTACAAATGTTGGTAATTTCTAAAGGGATGTGTGGGGATAGGATTACCAATAAAATATAGGCTATCCAGTTACATTTGAATTTCACATAAAGAATACTTTTTTTTAATTTTTTTAGTAGAAATATGTCCTAAACATTGCTTGGGATCATACTTACTCTAAAAGAATTTTTTAATCTGAATGTAACTGGGTGTTTTCTCTTTTTAATTTCTAAATCTGGTGACCTTAAGAATGTATGGGAAGAAAAAAATAGTGCTGGCTGAGACTGGTACAAATGCCCTCTGTCAGACCTAATGAATGGGCCCACTTACAAATCTAATATAAACTGCTTCTAATTGTGAGAGCCTAAAAGTAAAAACTTGATTATAACCTGTGAAAAGTATTGCCTTATGTCAACTTTAAATGATTTCAGAAGTCTGCTGTCTGGATCAGGAATTTATCATTCTGGGAATCTCTTTAGACTTGGGTCACTTTGTCTCTGCTGTTTCCCAGCTGATTGCCGTTGACATACCAATTAACTCTTGGTTCAACTGATAAGAAGCCAAACATTTTGTAGTAATTGTGGGGTACACTTTCCCAAGATGTCTTTGAGAGAAGTTACTTTTCTGATGAAAGACCATGTCTTAGGGATCCCTTATACCACACAATAGGCTCTGGAAATTGACAAACATCTAATTCATAGTGGTTTTAGCTGGGAGAACATGTAAAGTGCCAAGTTAGGAAACCCTATCTGAGTGGATTTGACTTTAACTCATAAAAGATCCCATCCCATGCAATGGGAGAAGCAACTTAAGAAAACCTTCTTGCCTGATGTGCGGTGGCGCAGTAGATAGAGCGTCGACCTGGAACCCTGAGCTTACCCGGTCAAGGCACATACAGGAAGCAACTACTATGCTTCCCACTTTCCCCCCGACTTTCTCTCTCTCTTTCTCTCCTCTCCCTAAAAATAAATAAGTAAAATCTTAAAAATATATATAGAAAGCCTTCTTGTCAGTTGCCACATATCATCATGCGTGACACCACATCCCCACTTTGTGTGCCTTCCAGGTCATTAGCCACAGATGACCACTACTGACGGTAGGACTATGCAAGAGACAACAGAGAGGGGAATAAAGTAAAGTTCAGGAAGCTCCTGATCTCAAACATACTTCCCTTTCTATGCTTAAATCCCATTCTGAATTCCTCCGAGCAACAATGTTTAGATGTTAGGGTCAGATTCCCATTTTGGCAACAGCGCATCTGTTTTCTCCCACTGAAAAATTCAAGTGTCGATTGGAAACAGCTCATTGACTATATTGGATAGGTCCCTACAAACCAAGGCAGAGCCAAAACCAATAAGCCATTAGGTTTTGTGTTCTCATGTTTTATAGCACTCTTATTCACCAGCCGCGGTGGGAGGCTTTCTAACATGCTTCTGATCTCTCAGGGGTAAGTAACTGGCACCTCAGCCCTTGTAGTGAACACACAAGGCTCTTTGTTTGTTCCATAGGCAGTGCTGCCTGACCTTGTGGTTTGGGCACATGTAGGAAACAAGTTAGATGGTGTGATTTGAGGGGTATTGGGAATTCTCTCCCTCCTTCCCATTTCCCTCACCACCCAGCCACCACCTTACCCAAATATTTCAGCTATCTACCCGATTGCTGATACCTGATCACAAAGTCACCTTAAATTGTCAAGAACACAAGTGGAATCTGTGCTGGGAATGTTGACAATTAAATTAACATGATGCTACATGATTAAATGAAAATTCACTGTTAAAGAATTCCAACTGTACCCCTTAAAGCTGTTGGTGGTCCCTAGAGGATCATCCATTGCCATTTCTTTGATTCTTTCACAGTACCTTACATTTAGAAAGTGCTTAATAATTATTTATTTACTTACCAAAAAGAGGTGTAAAAAGAATTTATGAAACATTGACTGGTAGGCTTTTACTTAATATGCTAGACACATAGTTTCTTAAATATTTCCTGACTGAATGAGTACCAAGTGTGATATTTGACCAAGTTTGTCATAAATTCTCTTCCAGTGAATTTATATTCCCAACTCTCATAGTGTTTGTATCTTTCATTTTTTTTAAAGTTCTATACAAACATCTGTGAATGTCTCTGGACCCATGTGGGCAAACAATTCTGATTCTTATTTGAAAAATAGAGTAAGTTTCTGCTCACTCAAGGAAAGACAATAGTGAAGTTTAGGGAGGGGCAATTGACTAGGACTCTATTCAATGGACATTTTTGGTTACACAAAATCTCCTTGGAGATCAATTTCAGGGAAGTCATCTTTCTAACAGTCTCTCTCTACATGTGTAAGAGATTTCAGAAATTCTGTCCAGAGGGAAATGTGACCAACTATTTCCACACACTCTCTCTGAATATGACTTTTTTTTTAAATTATAACAAGAAGGCAGGAGCAATGATGGTAAGACAGATGCAAGATATTTATTCTTCATAGCTGAACCCAATGGAGTTCAGTTTTCTAGAGCTGCCTCATTTCTATTCATGAGCTACTTTTCATCTTCAATGATGTATTATACAACTTCTTTTTCTGAAATAACCAGTAGTTTCCATGTGGCCCTTCTTCCCAGTCAATAAGAATAGCAATTTGACTTACGCATCTATAATCTTTGATCTTTACATACACTCTATGTAAGAACTTTATTAGATGATTGAGAGAGAACAAGTGACCCCCTAGAGAGGCAAAATTTAGCCAACATTCAGAACTGGAACCCAGTCCAATTTTAATTTGCCATGTTGTGTCTTAGAGAATTCTGTGATTAATCAGGTGAAAAGATTAATAATGCTTAGTAACTGTGTTTTATAAAATACTGAAGCTATTTTTTAAATATGATAGCAGGGATTGTTAGTAGTGACACGGCATCGGGTGTTAGACCAGTGGAGGCAGACAGAACCTCGTTTCAGCAACCTCAGTACTTGAGTTCTGGCTGAGGAAAAATTCGGAGCCCTAACTCAAATGATGAGAGTTTATTTAGAAAGTCAGAGAAATAGAAATGAACTGTGGAAGAAATGGGTCAGGAAACAAAGGACAGAGGCAAAAGAAGGGACATTGGAACTTAGGAGAGAAAGAGAGAGAGGCATGGATACACGGCTTGGGGAAGAGGGAAGGGAAGCCATCAGTGTGCTCCTTAGAGAGAGCTGTGCTGGGTCCTCCAACCTAAGAGTTTTTAAGATTGGGAATATTTTTTTCTTGAGTGAGAGGAGGGGAGATAGTGAGACAGACTCCTTCATGTGCCCCGACTGGGATCCACCCAGCAACTCCTGTCTGCTGCCGATGCTCAAACCAACCGAGCTATCCTCAACATCCAGGGCTAATGCTCGAACTAGTAGAGGCCCTGGCTGCGGGAGGGGAAGAGACAGAGAGGGGGGAGAAGAATGGGGGGAGAAGCCAATGGTTGCTCCTCTTGTGTACCCTGACCGGGAATTGAACCTGGGACACCTATACGCTGGGCTGGTGCTCTATCCACTGTGCAAACCAGCCAGGGACAAGGTTGGGAATTTTAGGGGAGGTCTCAAAGGAGAATTTCAATAGAAAATTCAATTTCTCAGGCATGTCCTTTCAGGGTGATAGTCTCCACTGATTGGTGGTTGCCAGGCAGGGGGTCATTAGTCCATGCAGCTGGTCCCGAGGTCAGCCATGGCATCATTTGCCTGGGTTTGCTGATTTTCTGAGTCTGGAGCGGAAACAAACCTGAGGCCTAGATATTATCCCTAACGGTTAATGCCTAAGGGAGTGGTCATGCAAGAGCCCACATGGGAGTTGCATGAGGCCACTCTTGGCCCCTTGTTCTGCCTCCAAGGGATCTACTTGGCTAGTGACAAGACAGGGGAAGAAAGGTCAGGGGCAGGTCTGAACCACATGACCGGTGATATGAAAGGTTAAGCAGTTTAAATCACATGACCTGAGATATACTAGAAGAGGAAATGTTACCCAGAGGACAAGGTCCTTGTTTCTCCAGTTTTTCCCTTTGCTAGGCATCCAGAGCTTTCTGTTCTGGTGACTCTCTGTACCTGGCCCATCATCCTTGCTTTGCTCATGTCTATGTAACTGCCTACCACAGGATGGCAAAGACAATTGGTCAGTTATGGGCCTAGTTGTGAAATTCTTCTCACTCAGCAATTATCAGTGCCTTCACCATGGCTATCCTTAATCCCCAGCTAAGGGGATCTCATAGATAAATAACTCTTTTGGGGGGGGGAAAACAAGATATTGAAGTCAACACTTGCAGATCATTCAACAGTGTTGTTTCCTGATTTAAAAAAAAATTATATTCTCATTTAACAATATGTAAATGGACAGAATGAGAAAGATTATCCAGTATTATAACTGCACATTTAAAAGAAACTTCCACAGGAAGTGAACTTTTAAAGGGCAAATTAAATACTGCATTTTGAAAATAGCAAACAATTTAAGTGTTTTTACATGTTCATTATGAGAAAGACAGTTAATAAGCCTAAGACTCCCTGGAAATAAACACTGGGTGATTTGGAAATAACCTCTTGTTTCCTATTACAACTGTCAAGGAAACTGAATTAACCACTTCCCCAGAAAGACTTGGGATTGGGTTTCAAAATTTAGGTGCTTCAAATAATCACTAAGTATGCTCAAATCCATGTTAAATGCTGAAGTATTTATAAATATTTCTTTTAAATACACAAATTTTTAAGTTCATCTAGACAGGTGCAGGGATATATCATGTGCCAACAAACTGTCAAAACTTTTGACAAAGAGTCAACAAAGTGTGGCAATGTTTTCAGAAGAGCACAGGTCTTTGTGTGACATAAAATCTAATGCCAAGGAAAATCACCACTCCATCTGCAGTAACTGATTAAATTTTTTAAAAGATTTACCATTGTTCTGCAGATGTCATTTGCTTTGCCAAGAAATTTAGTCATGTAAACTGTTGCTATGCCTGACTTAGTCTTAAAAGTCTCTGGACCTAATAAGTGATCAAGGTGTAGGAACCACAATTTAAATTCTGCTTCTCAAAACTGAGTTAAAAGACTATGACAAATTCAAGAAATCTTTGCCAAAGAACAGTGAAGCCACAAAAGAGACTGAAGTCAGAAGAGGGAATATGCCAATGCTTTCTTGAAGAGTCATAACTTAAAATAAGAAACTGGAATAATGGTTTAAAGTGTTGCTGGAACATTAAATTCATTACACACTGGGAAGTAATCCCTTTTATCAAGTGTTTTTGGTTTATAGACTGCTTTTGACATTAGTTTGTACGTTTTTCAGTTTTCTGTCATAGGTTACCAGGATCAGAAATAGATATGCTCAAAGATCATGGGTAAATTTCATGTTTATCAGTCAGCCAGTAATTACTATAGACGTGGTTCTCTGCTAGGAATCAGGATTTTAAATCACATAACACAATGTTATGTGATTAAATCATGCAACAGCAATGGTTGTGGTATAACTCCTGCCTTTAGATTCCGTCCTCTGATCGGGATAGATCAGATACAAACACTTACTAACACAACCCACAAGTAAAGGTAATAAAAGGTAAGCACCCAATGGAACAGATATGTAATAACTGTTGAAAGTTCAGATCAGGGACAGATCACTTCTGGAAGAAGGGATCAAGAAAATCTTTATATAAGAGGAAGGATTGAATGTGTGCTCTGAAGATAAGCATTTAAATAGAGAAGCAAAGAATAGAATTTCTGGTGAAAGAAACAACTGGAGTATATGAGCAGATATAAGTAACTATAGGGGGTGTCTGGAGAGTGGTAAACACGTTTGAAAGGAGAGAGAAAAGATGAGAGTTTTCAATGCAAGTTAAGTACTTTGGATTCTATTCATAGGCATTAAAAGTCAATAAGAATTTTCAGCAGGAAAATATAAATAAATAATACATTTAATTAAGACATGAGGTTTTATTTGGATTTTATTTTTTAAGTGAGAGGAGGGGAGATAGTGAGACAGACTCCTGCATGTGCCCCAACCAGGATCTACCCGGCAACCTCCATCTGGGGCCAAAGCTCAAATCAACCAAGGTATCTTCAGTGCCTGAGCTGATGCTGGAACCAGTCGAGCCACTGAGTGAGAGAGAGAAAGATAGAGGAAAGGGGAGAGGGAGGGGAGAAGAAGCAGATAGTCGCTTCTCATGTGTGTCCAGACTGGGAATTGAGCCCGGGCTGTTCACAGGCTGGGCCAGATGCTCTATCTTCTGAGTCAACTGGCCAGGGACCTCCAGTTGGATTTAAGAATATAAAATTCAGAGTTGAGGGTACTAGGTAGGAGTTTATTCTGAATCCTAGTTTAAAGTTATAATCAAGTATTAAATTATTGAACTCCTAAGATATCTGCATAATTGTAGATGGGACAGGACACAAAAAAATGAATAACAAGTCACTTCTTTTTGAGAATCTTATTGTGGTAATCATTTTGTAATATATACATATATCAAATCATTATGTTCCATACCTTCAACTTATACAATGTTATATGTCAATTTTACCCCAGTAAAAATGGATTGAAAAATTACCCAAAAATATATAAAAAAGAAAATATTTCTGATTATTCAGAAAATTGTTATGCTCAAGTATAAGTAGAAACATTCTATTGATCAGGAGAGGAAAAAAATAAAAATAAAATAGAGTACAATGAGAAAAAAGAATAAAGGCAATATTAAGAAAGTTAAAAATATTATAACTCGACAAAAGAAAAAATTTTGGAGGTTAAAAATACCAGATTATAAAGAATAAAAAAATTAAATCCATAAAATGAAGGCTGAATTTAAGAACTTAAATTACTTTTGAGAGAATATATGTAATACAGAGAGAAAACTTAAATAATAACCTTTATTGGAAATTCTAGAATACTTTAACAGAAGCCAAAATCCAAAAATGAGAAAATTTGAAAGAAATAAAAGCCTGATAAATGTCTCATCTTACCTAGAGATTAAAACTTATAATTTTTTACTTAAAATTAAAACAAAATACATCAAAGAATGCTTTTCAATAGTAAAAAATAACCAATAATTGAATTAAAATAAAATATACTGTTATTAATGCACTAATAAGGAATATAAAAGAGAAAACATGCCTTACATTCTGAATTCCAGAAACAATAGGATAAGAAATCATGACCAACAAAATTACAGAAAGTGATGGAAATAAAGCCAAATATACCCATTACAACAATAAATAAAAAAAAAAACAGTTAAATATTCCTTTTTTAAAACACACGGTTTGAAAACAAATTTTTAAAAATTCAACCACTTTAATTAACAAGAACATATGTAGAACTAAATAATACAAATAACTTAACAGTAAAAACCTGCACAAAGACAAATAATATAAATAAAAAGAAATGAAAGAGTTGCAACAGTAATGTCAGATAAAAAAATTAAGGCAAAACCACAGAAAGACTGAGAGTTAATTTATGCTAATACAGGATAGAATTCATTAATTATACATATTGCCAAACTCTAAAAAGGCAATATTATTATATAAGACATAAAATAAAAAACAAGGATATTAAATATTCAAGAATAAATATATAAAACCAATAGAAGAGAATTAAGACAACTTTTTTTAGTGAGTCAAGTAACCAAAGCATAAATAAAAGGAAATAAATGATATAATAAGTAAATATACTTAGTTCAATAATTATGTCAGCATAAGAAAGCAAATACACTTTGCTTTCACTGTTGTTCTTTATATTTTATTTTATTTTAGCAATACCCCTATAATATTTACAAATTTGACCATTTAATTGTTTATATCTATACACAACAGACACATACACTCCAATCTCAGACCTTATTGCAGATATAGCTCACAGAGAAGCATATTTTAAGAAGGAGATTAGCATTTAGGAAGTGCAAAATCAATGGAAGGGGAGGAAAGGAGGCAGGATTTGATGGAGGGATTAACAGAGCTGTGAATTAGGGAGGATAGGCCAGAGAAGGGAGTGTGGCATTGGGTAGGACAGCTCTTCTGTGAAGGCAATCTCCCAAGAATCCTGAGAGCTAACAACTATCTACCTGAAGCCATTCTAACAGGAATAAATGCCTTTTATTCAAATCTGATCTGTGCATCTCACTGTCCATCACGGAAAGTTAATATATTGGAAATAATAAGTGCCATATTTTTCAATAGAAATGGAATAAATATACTGGTTAAAAATGAAAATATAAATTAATTCCTAAAACTTCAGTACTAAAACTTTTGTTCCTAAATAAATTTTTATTCAAAGAGAAAAACAAATATTCAAATTTTATATTAATTAATAAAAAAATCATAATCTACATATCAACATATAAAAGATGTAACTATATACAAAATATGATATATATTCTTTTTTTTTTTTTTACAGAGACAGAGAGAGAGTCAGAGATAGGGACAGACAGACAGGAACGAAGAGAGATGAGAAGCATCAATCATCAGTTTTTCGTTGTGGCACTTTTTTAGTTGGTCATTGATTGCTTTCTCATATGTGCCTTGACCGTGAGGCTACAGCAGAGTTAGTGACACCTTGCTCAAGCCAGCGACCTTGGGTCCAAGCTGGTGAGCTTTGCTCAAACCAGATGAGCCTGTGCTCAAGCTGGCGACCTCGGGGTCTCGAACCTGAGTCCTTCCACATCCCAGTCCGACGCTCTATCCACTGCGCCACCGCCTGGTCAGGTGATATATATTCTTAAATATTCTACTTAAAATTTAATCATTACATCAAAATATTAAGAAAATGAATGAATAGGTTGAAGTCAGAGAAGAAATATTTGCAATACATATATCTGACAAAAATACTTACATCCACAATATATAAAGAATTCCTACAAGTCAATGGTAAAAAAAGAAACTACCCAATTTAAAAATGGGCCAAATAATTTTGAACAAATGCTTCACAAAAGAAGATACATAACTGCAAAAAATAAATAAATAAAAGCACATGAAAAGATGGTTAATAGCATTAGTCATCAGGAAAATGCAACTAAAATTTCAATGACATACAGTCAACACCTACTAGAATGGTAAAATTAAAAAGATTAACAATATCAAAAATTAGTGAAGATGTGAATCAAATAGGATTTATATACATTGCTGGTAAGAATTTAAAAATCACAAACTCTGGGAAAGTGTCAGTTCCTATTAAAACTAAACTGATTACCTACCCTATGATCCCTAAGTTCTACTGTTAGTTATTTACCCAAGAGTAATAAAAACAAGTAATTACGGGAAAGCTTGTTTAGAAATATTCAAAGGAACTTTACTTTTAAAGAGCTAGAAGTTGGAAGAACTAAAAACTCATCAATAGGAAAAAAGATACACAAATTGGGGTATATTCATACAACAGACTAAGGCTTGGCAATGTGAAGATGTGAGCCATGGGTATATGCAACAACACGAATCCCAAATTTATGATTTAGTTTACATGAAGTGCAAGAACAGGCTGGTGATGGAAATCAAAGCACACACTTTGGAATGCAAGGTGGAGCTGTATGGAAAGCAGCACGCTGAAACCTCCTGGGATGGTGGAAATGTTCCGTACTTGTATTTGGACGTGAGTTGCACGAATGCATGCATTTGACAAAACTAACTGAACTGTCCACAAAAGATCTAAGGATCAGTGCATGCATTTTACTCTGCAGAATATTCCTCAAGAGAAAGACCAACAACAAAATGTTGCTCAAACTTCAAGAATTGCATTCCTATGTTACTGAAGTAATTTAAAAATATAAAAAATATAGAAATCCATAAAACAAAGGCCGAATTTAAAATTTTAAATTACTTTTAAGAGATAATAAAGCTTAGAATTCATAAGACATGAGAAGGGATAAATAGTATATAAATATTGTGGATGAAACACCCCAATACACACTCTACCAAATCAAATCTAACATTAAGCTAAAAATATAATAAATTATGAACCAATTACCCTTAATTATGAAAAATGAGTATAATATATCACAGCAAAATTAAAGTATTAAAAACACTATTATTTCATAAGTGTTGTGGAAGAATTTTATAATATTCAACATTCATTCCTGATTTTAAAGGAATAGATAAGCACAGTAAAACAATTTCTTAAATGTTACAATGTCTGTCACAGCATACATATTCTTAAAATCATAATTAATGTAAAATATTTTAAAAGTTTCCATTAAATTAAAAAACAAGATAAACCTAATATTTCAATAATTATTCATTTCTATTCTGGAGGTACTGATGTAATAACACAAAGAAGAGAAAGGAGTATGAACATTAAAAATGTGAAAATATCAAACTAATAACTTTCACATATAAAAAAAGATGGACTACTTAATAAGTACATTGGTGGAAAAATTATAAACTTAAACTTATGGCAAAACCTTAAAAAGAAAATAAACACAATTTTAGAAAACTTCTTTTAAAAATCAAAATTTATCAAAAATGGTATATCCCTAATATTTAAAGGGTATTTATTTGTAATTGATGCAAATTACTAACAAAAGACAAGTATACCAGTGTGAAAAATAAGCAAGTGGCTTGAGTCAGAGAGTTGCAAAATGAAAAACAAAAGTAGATAAGATTTGTTGCTGGTAAATTTAATTTACAAGTTACTGTTTTTACACTACAAATCAAACTGATAACATGTAAAATAAAAATAATAATATCTACAACCAGCAAGTCATTGAAAATGGCCTAAATGAATGAAAACAGGTAATTGAATAAACAAATATGACCGTATCATGAAATATGCTTAGATTACAATTCTGTGTTGTAGAAGAAAACATCATGTGAAAATACAATTACTGTTTAGTGAATCAGATAGGTTGCCTAATATCTTTATAATTTAAAAACATTTTTTGAAAAATAAATTCATTTATAGAGTATATATACCAAAACATAAATAAAAACATTGTTTTGTCTGAATAACAGAAATAGGGAAGAAAAATATTTTTGCCTTTTTTTTGCTTTACTGTCCAATATTTTCTGCATTAAAAAGAAAATAAACATTGTAATCAGAGTAATGTATAAACAAATAATAAAGATATGTATCATAAATTTTTAATAACCATAAGCCCTGATTCATAGAAGCAAATTTTGTTTTTCTTCAGCTAAAAGAGAGATCAATGTTTTTACTAATCCTGACTTACTGTTTAAAGAAGAAGAAAAAAGAAAATGAAAAAGTCAAAGAAGAAGGAATACCAGGCTAAAGTTTGACAATGATAGATGAATTTTTTATTCCAGAATTTTATGGGTTCTTCATACCAAAGATCAGAATGATAATAAGTGTCTAAACTTAATTACTGCTGTTGCCACTGTAGGGAAGAATGAGAAAATAGGAAGATAGCTACCCGAAGACAGATGCTCTTAAAGTAAGTATTTCCTTGGAATATAAGTGGCTGTAGCCGTATAATGCAGGTTATATTTTATTAAGCAGAGCACCAACAGCTAGGGTGAGTCAGGGAGAGTGAACATGAAGCATAGTAATGTAACATGGCCACTAACGTTTGGAAAAAACATTTAACTCTGGATCCAACATAAGCTATCAGCACAGATACCTGTGCTAGATCCAAATTTCTGTTGGCACGGAGGGTGAAGAAAAATATTCTCTGAAGAATCGGCAGGTAGTAAGCACAGAAAATAGAGGAAATAATTTAATGTAACTCTAAATGGTACTTGTGAAATGTCTTTAAAAAAATAAATCCTTTCTGACTCTTCATTATGTTGCACAAATGAGAGGTCCAAAAATTATGGCTCAACACCCATTTTAAATTCAAGGTCAGATAGGCAACAATCAGGCGATGATATTTTACTCTCCTGCACATATGAAATTCCGTTGGAACTCATCAAAGTGAATTTATAGGCCTGCTAGACTACCCAATGAGAAGGCTGGGTGTGAGGAGGACAAGTTGTCTACTTGGTTTCCTAATGCAAGTAAATTACTAGCCAGGCATGATTTCACTTGGGGATAGAAGGGAGAAGCTAATGATTTTTGTCCCAACCTTGACCAAAATATGGGCCTGAATTTTTAAGGGCAACACATTTAAAACCTTGGCAGAGATCGTTCAGGAATATTTCTGAATAGGATACATTCACAGGAAGCCTTTTTTCCTTTTGCCAGCATCTCTATAACTACTAGGAACTTGGGAGAACAAAAACAAAATATCTGAGTGTAAACTGAACCAGGGCTGAATATTTATCCACTGCAATTTAATCTAAAAAGATGTCTTCTAGCATTTAGGGTTTGGTTGAATCCCACAAAAGCCAGCAATATTTAGAACGAAAACAAACGCCCTGTCCTCACTTCACTTCCCAATATCAGACTCCTGTGCGTATAGCTGAATCACATTCTGTCAAATTCCATTTTGACACCGATTTCATTCCAGCTGATGTCAAAATGTAAGGTAACACCTTCTTTGTGGTTGAAATCATGTTGTACTTTTAATTAAAGATTTCCCTCTTACTATTGTAGAGGTGCAGATTCATACATTCCAAAAATATTCCCCTCTGGGCCTGGGGAAGAAGCTCTGAAAAGGGGAAGGACACAGTCTTACAAATGAATGAGGCCAAAGAAAATCTTTTGTTAATTCTTAATAGCAATACAAAAGAGGAAAGACTTGAGGAGACCCCATATAATTAATAAGAGTAGAATTAAGTATAGCATACCTGCTTTCAAGAAGATCCCAGTATGCACTGTGGAAATAAACAATACAATGGTTAATCATTCCAGAGAAATCACACAGAAAGTACTACATCTATCACATCCAAGATAATGATCAAACCTCTTCAAAGTCATCCCATCTGGTAAAGCTTTTTCAAAGCTCAAACTATATCAGGCCACCCTTAGCCATCACACTCACTTTAGAGACAGAAAGCTAACTTTAGTCTGTTGGCTTCAGCAGTGAGAACTACATGCAGATAAATGATGCCAACAAAATCTTTTTGTCCACCTAAAAGATTGAAAAATGTGTGTGAGCTTACAAGTAGAAAGGGGAGAGGGTGACAAACTCCTCACTTGGATTTTCAAGAGAGATGGAGTGAGGCAACGGTCGGTGTCTGGAGTTTTATTAAGAACACACAAACGGACCTCGTGAACAAGGAAGATGATCCAAATGCAAATAAGAACCATATCGTTCAGGACAACACTCTCAAAAGCAACACATGATCTTTTGGAATAACTACTAAGATCAAATAAATTTTAATCGTGTTAAATATTTATGGGTTTAAGAAACAGACTTTTCCATCTAAATTATCAGTAAACCAACCATTCAACTCAAAGAGATTTTATGTCTCTTTCGTAATTCCCAAAATCTGTGTTGATATCCAGTGTAATAAAAACTCATAGGCTTGAGCTGTTATGAATTTAATTAAACTTGCAAAGTGGCACATTAAAAGCAGATCTAACTTAAGATATAATGTAGCAAGAGGGTGAGGCTTACAACAATATTAACTAGTGTTTTGTGGTTTCTCTTCAAATACCAAAGGAGATTGAATTGGAGTGAGGGAATATTGGCTAATAAATTTACAGGGGAAAAAAGAAACCAGCTCTATTTTCAATCTTCAAGTCCGAGGGGAGGAAAGTTCCTTAGTTAAGTATTGTTTCTAATGTTTCTCTAAGTTCAATTCATTGTAAAGAATTTGGTGGCACTCCTGGGAATTCTGTAGCAAGGTAAAAATTTGCACCCAGAATAGTTCATGTACAGAGCATGCATTTAGAACTGAATTTTCTAAAACTATGCAAAGAACATTTCAGAAGAAAATGTGCACAGAGTCAAATATTCAAGGGCTAGGGGGACAGCACCGTCTACTTCAAAATACAGATGGTGTACAAAATGTTGTTAAACAGAAAGTTAATGTGCCAATTTCACTTCCTTCTTCCTGCAGCTCTAATTTAAACAAGTTGCACACATAAGTGATACTATATGCATAGGGTTTTGCATTAAGTTTGCAATGTCAGGTTTGTTTATAAAAATCATATTTTTAACTGCTGGCCCCTGGGGCTCTGTTCTGGGCAGTTACAAGTTCCAACCAGTTCCATTCTGATTTTTAAAGAGACAGCTCTCATTTCCATGAACTTTCAATGGAGACATTTCAGACCTTGGAACGAAACTCTTGGTTTATGCTTTCTGTGGCCTTATAAACTCATGATTAAATTTATTTATTTAGCACAGAAAGTGCACTCCTGTTGGCCCTGACAGCCCCTGGGGGGCTTGCAGAGCATCTATTCCTTTTCCTGTTCCCTCTTCTCTCTTCTCTCTGCCTCGCCACCACTACTATGGAAAAAAAAATTGAGAGCATTTACCATGTTTTTGTTTCCATTCAGAACTTTTAACTCCATTCATAAAACTAGTGGTTGCACAGTAGTTAATAAAGGGCAGAAACCTTTATAGTGTTCTACCATGGCTGAAATCCTGGCTTTCATAATTTATGTCCATCCAAAACAATGCTCATAAGGCAGCTGTGGAACAAAGGACTCTCATTTCTGGATTTGATGCACTTCAAGGAAAATGCAAAGACTTTGCTGACTATTTATGAAAAATAATTGCATGTGTTTGCTTTGCAGTCCATTCAAACATGGTGACACCATAGTAATTTTTGCTTTGGTCTTACCACAAAACTTTAATTTGACATTTTTCTTCATTTGTCCCCTCCTCTCTTTTCATTAAGCGCACCAAGACATAAAGTGAACGTGATCATTATGAGGTTCTAGAAATACATCATAGCTGAGCTTCCTTGATAAGATGTTCATTAAGAGGCTAGTCATTTGTGTTATGAAAACTATATGGCTTTCCACACTGCTTCTTGAAACGTCAATGCGGGTTGGGGCCAAATGGTCATCACTCGCGACTGTGAACATGCTTAGTCAGGGAAGTGCTGTTGTTGGCAATGTGGCTTAGGCTTGTGTAGACTTGATTATTTGAAATTATAGAAATTATTTACGTATTCAGTGCAACTCAGCAGGGCATGGATTTAGGCCTTTCTCTATACAGCTATCCATAACTCCTGCTTTACCTTCTCTGCTCTCCCTGAACTTCTCCCAAAGCCCATTCAGAGAATTCTAGAATGTCACCTGAGATACTAATAGTCACATGTTAATATCTGAGCAAAGAGAAATGTCATTTTTATATGTCAATTTTACCAGTTATGGGACCGAGCTAAGGGTTATATTTGGGGGTGACACCATTGAATGAGACACTGTCTGTGATTATTCACTTCATAACACTATGGTGTCAGGTCTTAGAGTTGCACCATAGAAGCATAGGAGTGGGGAGGCTGACAATTTACCTAAGTCCATCGGTGCTGTCTGGAAGATTACTTCTAAATGTAGACATTGTCTATCATCTAAAAAAAGATCATCATCAACATTATCAATATAATCATCATTTTAGTCCTGCCATCAAAGACCATACAATGTCTATTTATAATAGTACCAGGATACCTTTCTTATTTAAAATATAGATAAATAAAATGTATAAAACTTTACTCTTGCCCACTAGAAGAACACTGCCTAATATACTGTAGTGGGTATTTATATTTTTTTAGTCATATGTCCATTTCCTCTTCTTGAGAGCTCTTGTGTTTTCTTGGGGGGGGGGGGTTGCTATTGTCTATTTTGAGTATGGTTAAGCATAGTGTTAGTAGGCTGGAGAAGCAAGATCCCACAAAAGACTTGAAAGAGTCCTTGTGTATTCTTTCCTTCATTCTCTCAGATTTTGATCACATCACATAGCAATCTCCTTGAGTACTAGCTAGAAATTTCGGAGCGATTTTCATTTTCCAATATCTAAACTCTCCTAGTCAAACAGTTATCAGGTTCTGTCAATTGCAGTCAATAACTATTTTTTTGAATCCTTTTTTTTATCCCCTCCTCTCCCTACCATCATAATGGTAAGGCTTTGGCATGTGTGCCCTACATTGACACAATGATCTCCCTACTAGTGTGCCTGTCTTCCATCTCTCTCTACCCCAACTCTTTGCAACAGAAAAGTAACTCTAAGCAACTGATCCTTTATGATGGGTCAGGCATTATGCTAACACTTCTTTTATTTTAATTTTATTATGTTAACATGGATTCAAGTGTCCCACTCAATATAACACCCTCACCCTCCAACCATGTGCCCTCCCATTACATCTTCTCTGCCTTCCTCCCCTTGACTTCCTCCCTGCCTTCCCTCTGGAATTTGCTGTTCTGTTATCTGCATCTATGTGTTTTGTATATGTAATTTCACTAATCTCTTCACCTTCTCTGATCTCATCCCCTCATCCCCCTTCCCTCTGACAGCTGTACCTCTGCTTCCAGTGACCCCGCCTCTGCCTCTATTCTGTTCCTCAGTTCACCTTATTCATTAAAGTCCACATATAAGTGAGATCATATGATATTTTTCTTTCTCTTCCTGGTTTATTTTACTTAGCATAATGATCTCCAGGTCCATCCATGCCATTGCAGAAGATAAAATTTCCTTCTTTTTCACAGTCATGTAGTATTCCATTGTGTATATGTACCACAGCTTTTTAATCTAATCATCTACTGACAGGCACCTGGGCGGTTTCCAGATCTTGGCTATTGTGAACAATGCTGCAATAAACATGGGGGTGCATTTCTTCTTTTGAATCAGTGTTTTGGTATTCTGAGGATATATTCCTAAAACTGGAAGAGCTGAGCCAAAAGGCAGTTCCATTTTTAATTTTTTGAGGAAACATCATACTATTTTCCACAGTGGCTGCACAAGTCTGCATTCCCACCAGCAGTTCAGGAGGATTCTCTTTTCTCCACAGCCTTGCCAGGACTTATTGTGTATTGATTTGTTAATGAGCGCCATTCCGACAGGTGTCAGGTGATATCTCATTGTGGTTTTAATTTGCATTTCTCCGATGATGAGAGACCTTGAAAATTTTTTCATATGCCTATTGGCCCTCTGTATGTCCTCTTCGGAGAAGTATTTATTCAGTTTCTTTGCCCATTTTTAAATTGGATTGTTTACCTTCCTGGTGATGAGTTTTAAATGGTTTTTTTTTATAAATTTTGGTTATTAACCCCTTATCAGATATATTGGCAAATATGTTCTCCCATTTGCGGGTTGTCTTTTTATTTTGTTAATGGTGTGCAAAAGCATTTTAGTTTGATATAGTCCTTTTTGTTTATTTTGTCCTTTATTTTATTTGCCAGTGGAAACATATTGGCAAAAATATTGTTATAAGAGATATTGGAGAGTTTACTGCCTATGCTTTCTTCCAAGATGTTTATGGTTTCGCAACTTAAATTTAAGACTTTTATCCACTTTGAGTTTACATTTGTGAATGGTATAAGCTGGTGGTCTAGTTTCATTTTTTCGCATGTACCTGTCCAATTTTCCCAACATCATTTATTAAAGAGACTGTCTTTACCCCATTATATGCTCTTACCTCCTTTGTCAAATAACAATTGACCATAAAGGTGTGGGTTTATTTCTGGTTCTCTATTCTTTTCTTTTTTTTTTTTTTTGCTTTTTTAATAATTTTATTTTTAATGGGGCGACATCAATAAATCAGGATACATATATTCAAAGATAACAACTCCAGGTTATCTTGTCGTTCACTTATGTTGCATACCCATCACCCAAAGTCAGATTGTCCTCTGTCACCTTCTATCTTGTTTTCTTTGTGCCCCTCCCCCTTCCCCTTTCCCTCTCCCTCTCCCCCCTCCCCCCGTAACCACCACACTCTTATCAATGTCTCTTAGTTTCACTTTTATGTCCCACCTACGTATGGAATAATGCAGTTCCTGGTTTTTTCTGATTTACTTATTTCACTTCTCATAATGTTATCAAGATCCCACCATTTTGCTGTAAATGATCCGATGTCATCATTTCTTATGGCTGAGTAGTATTCCATAGTATATATGTGCCACATCTTCTTTATCCAGTCATCTATTGACGGGTTTTTTGGTTGTTTCCATGTCCTGGCCACTGTGAACAATGCTGCAATGAACATGGGGCTGCATGTGTCTTTACGTATCAATGTTTCTGAGTTTTTGGGGTATATACCCAGTAGAGGGATTGCTAGGTCATAAGGTAATTCTATTTTCAGTTTTTTGAGGAACCACCATACTTTCTTCCATAATGGTTGTACTACTTTACATTCCCACCAACAGTGTATGAGGGTTCCTTTTTCTCCACAGCCTCTCCAACATTTGTTATTACCTGTCTTGTTAATAATAGCTAATCTAACAGGTATGAGGTGGTATCTCATTGCAGTTTTGATTTGCACTTCTCTAATAACTAACAAAGATGAGCATCTTTTCATATATCTGTTGGCCATTTGTATTTCTTCCTGGGAGAAGTGTCTGTTCATGTCCTCTTCCCATTTTTTTATTGGATTGTTTGTTTGTTGTTGAGTTTTATGAGTTCTTTGTATATTTTGGATATTAGGCCCTTATCTAAGCTGTTGTTTGAAAATATCATTTCCCATTTATTTGGCTGTCTGTTTATTTTGTTATCAGTTTCTCTTGCTGAGCAAAAACTTCTTAGTCTGATGTAGTCCCATTCATTAATTTTTGCCTTCACTTCTCTTGCCATTGGAGTCAAATTCATAAAATGCTCTTTAAAACCCAGGTCCATGAGTTTAGTACCTATGTCTTCTTCTATGTACTTAATTGTTTCAGGTCTTATGTTTAGATCTTTGATCCATTTTGAGTTAATTTTAGTACAGGGGGACAGACAGTAGTCCAGTTTCATCCTTTTGCATGTGGCTTTCCAGTTTTCCCAGCACCATTTATTGAAGAGGCTTTCTTTTCTCCACTGTGTGTTCTTGGCCCCTTTATCAAAAATTATTTGACTATATATATGTGGTTTTATTTCTGGGTTTTCTATTCTGTTCCATTGGTCTGAGTGTCTATTTTTCTGCCAATATCATGCTGTTTTGATTGTCGTGGCCCTATAGTATAGTTTGAAGTCAGGTATTGTAATGCCCCCAGCTTCATTCTTTTTCTTTAGGATTGCTTTGGCTATTCGGGGTTTTTTATAGTTCCATATAAATCTGATGATTTTTTGCTCCATTTCTTTAAAAAATGTCATTGGAATTTTGATGGGAATTGCATTAAATTTGTATATTGCTTTGGGTAATATGGCCATCTTGATTATATTTATTCTTCCTAACCAAGAACAAGGTATATTCTTCCATCTCATTATATCTTTTTCGATTTCCCTTAACAATGGTTTATAGTTTTCATTATATAAGTCCTTTACATTCTTTGTTATGTTTATTCCTAAGTATTTTTTTTGTTGCAATCGTGAAGGGGATTGTTCTTTTGAGTTTGTTCTCAAATGTTTCATTGTTGGCATATAGAAAGGCTATTGACTTCTGTATGTTAATTTTGTATCCTGCGACCTTACTGTATTGTCTTATTGTTTCTAGTAGTCTTTTTGTGAATTCTTTGGGATTTTCGATGTATAGGATCATATCATCTGCAAAAAGTGATACCTTTACTTCTTCTTTTCCGATATGGATGCCTTTTATTTCTTTGTCTTGTCTGATTGCTCTGGCTAGAACTTCTAGCACCACATTAAATAAGAGTGGAGAGAGTGGACAACCCTGTCTTGTTACTGATTTAAGGGGGAAAGCCTTCAGTTTAGTGCCATTTAATATGATGTTAGCTGATGGTTTATCATATATGGCCTTTATCATGTGGAGATATTTTCCTTCTATACCCATTTTGTTGAGAGTCTTAAACATAAAATTGTGTTGTATTTTATCGAAAGCCTTTTCTGCGTCTATTGATAAGATCATGTGGTTTCTGTTCTTTGTTTTGTTGATATGGTGTATTACGTTAACCGTTTTACGTATGTTGAACCATCCTTGAGATTCTGGGATGAATCCCACTTGATCATGATGTATTATTTTTTTAATATGTTGTTGTATTCGATTTGCTAGTATTTTGTTTAGTATTTTAGCATCTGTATTCATTAAAGATATTGGTCTGTAGTTTTCTTTTTTTGTGCAGTCCTTGCCTGGTTTTGGTATGAGGGTTATGTTGGCCTCATAAAATGTGTTTGGAAGTATTGCTTCTTCTTCAATTTTTTGGAAGACTTTGAGTAGAATAGGAACCAAGTCTTCTTTGAATGATTGATAAAATTCGCTGGTATAGCCATCAGGGCCTGGACTTTTATTTTTGGGGAGGTTTTTAATGGTTTTTTCTATTTCTTCTCTACTAATAGGTCTGTTTAGGCTTTCTGCTTCTTCTTGACTCAGTCTAGGAAGGTTGTATTGTTCTAGGAATTTATCCATTTCTTCTAGATTGTTGAATTGAGTGGCATAAAGTTTTTCATAGTATTCTACAATAATTCTTTGTATATCTATGGTGTCTGTGGTGATTTCTCCTCTTTCATTTTGGATTTTGTTTATATGAGTTCTTTCTCTTTTTTCCTTGGTAAGTCTTGCCAAGGGTTTGTCAATTTTGTTGATCTTTTCAAAGAACCAGCTCCTTGTTCTATTAATTTTTTCTATAGTTTTTCTGTTCTCTATTTCATTTATTTCTGCTCTGATTTTTATTATTTCCTTTCTTCGGCTAGTTTTGGGTTGTCTTTGTTCTTCTTTTTCTAGTTCCTTAAGGTGTGAAGTTAAGTGGTTCACTTGGGCTTTCTCTTGTTTGTTCATATATGCCTGAAGTGATATGAACTTCCCTCTTATCACTGCTTTTGCTGAATCCCATAGATTCTGATATGTCGTATTGTCATTTTCATTAGTCTGTATATATCTTTTGATTTCTGCACTTATTTCTTCTTTGACCCATTCATTTTTTAAAAGTATGTTGTTTAGTTTCCACATTTTTGTGGGATTTTTTTCCTCTTTTTTGCAGTTGAATTCTAGTTTCAAGGCTTTATGATCAGAAAATATGCTTGGTACAACTTCGATTTTTCTGAATTTGCTGATGTTGTTTTTGTGGCCCAACATATGGTCAATTCTTGAGAATGATCCATGTACACTGGAGAAAAATGTATACTCAGTCACTTTGGGATGAAATGTCCTGTAGATGTCTATCATATCCAGGTGCTCTAGTGTTTTGTTTAAGGCCACTATATCTTTGTTGATTCTCTGTTTAGATGACCGATCTAGAGCCATCAGCGGTGTATTGAGGTCTCCAAGTATGATTGTATTTTTGTCAGTTTTTGTTTTAAGCTCAATAAGTAGCTGTCTTATATCTTTTCTATTGATCTATATGCCTGTTCTTATGCCAGTACCAAGCTGTTTTGATTACAATGGCCTTGTAGTATAATTTTGTATCAGGAAGTGTGATACCTCCCACTTTATTCTTCATTTTCAAGATTGCTCAGGCTATTCGAGTTCTTTTTTGGTTCCATATAAATTTATGGAATATTTGTTTTATATCTTTGAAGTATGCCATTGGTATTTTAATAAGAATTGCATTGAATTAATAGATTGCTTTAGGTAATATAGACATTTTAATGATCTTTATTCTTCCTATCCATGAACATGGTATATGCTTCCACTTGTTTATATTTTCCTTGATTTCTTTTTTCAATGTCTTATAATTTTCTGAATACAACTCTTCTACCTCCTTGGTTAAATTTACTCCTAGGCACTTTTGTTGTTTGTTGTTGTTCTTACAATAGTGAAAGGGATTGTTTTCTTTTTTTCTTTTTTCTTTTTTTTTTTTTTCTGAAGCTGGAAACGGGGAGAGACAGTCAGACAGACTCCTGCATGCACCCGACCAGGATCCACCCGGCACGCCCACCAGGGGCGACACTCTGCCCACCAGGGGGCGATGCTCTGCCCCTCCAGGGCATCGCTCTGCCGCAACCAGAGCCACTCTAGCACCTGGGGCAGAGGCCAAGGAGCCATCCCCAGCGCCTGGGCCATCCTTGCTCCAATGGAGCCTTGGCTGCGGGAGGGGAAGAGAGAGACAGAAAGGAAGGAGGGGGGCAGGGTGGAGAAGCAAATGGGCACTTCTTCTATGTGCCCTGGCCAGGAATCGAACCCAGGTCCCCCGCACGCCAGGCCGAAGCCCTACTGCTGAGCCAACCGGCCAGGGCCGGGATTGTTTTCTTAATTTCTCTTTCTGGCCTGTCCTGTGGTGGCACAGTGGATAAAGCGTCGACCTGGAAATGCTGAGGTCACCGGTTCAAAATCTGGGCTTGCCTGGTCAAGGCACATATGGGAGTTGATGCTTCCAGCTCCTCCCTCCCTTCTCTCTTTCTGTCTCTCCTCTCTCTCTCTCTCTCTCTCTCTCTCTCTCCTCTCTAAAATGAATAAATAAAAAATAAAAATAAAAAATTTCTCTTTCTGACAGTTTTATTGTTGGTGTATAAAAATGCCACTGGCCCTGGCCGGTTGGCTCAGCGGTGGAGCGTCGGCCTGGCGTGCGGGGGACCCAGGTTTGATTCCCAGCCAGGGCACATGGGAGAAGCGCCCATTTGCTTCTCCACCCCCCCTCCTTCCTCTCTGTCTCTTTCTTCCCCTCCCGCAGCCAAGGCTCCATTGGAGCAAGGATGGCCCAGGCGCTGGGGATGGCTCCTTGACCTCTGCCCCAGGTGCTAGAGTGGCTCTGGTCGTGGCAGAGCGACACCCCAGAGGGGCAGAGCATCACCCCCTGGTGGGCAAAGCGTTGCCCCCTGGGCGTGCCGGGTGGATCCCCGTCGGGCGCATGCGGGAGTCTGTCTGACTGTCTCTCCCCGTTTCCAGCTTCAGAAAAATACTAAAAAATAAATAAATTAATTAAAAAATGCCACTGATTTCTGGATATTAATTTTATATTCTGCCAATTGCCAAATTAATTTATCACGTTTAGTAGTTTTTTGACTGAGACTTTAGGGTTCTTTATGTATCATGTCATCAGCAAATAATGATAGTTTTATTTCTTTTCCAATTTGGATGCTTTTTATTTCTTCCTCTTGTCTGATTGTTGTGGCTAGGATTTCCAGAACTATGTTGAATAAGAGTGGTGAAAGGGGGCACCCCTACCTTGTTCCTGATTTTAATAGGATTGCTTTTAACTTTTGCCCATTGAGTATGTTGGCTGTTAGTTTGTCATAGATGGCCTTTATAATGTTGAGGTGTGATTCCTGTATTCCCACTTTGCTGAGAGTTTTGATCATAAATGGATGCTGGATTTTATTAAATGTTTTTTCTACATCTATTGATATAATCATGTAATTTTTATCCTTCCTTTTGTTTATGTGATGAATCACATTGATTTGCAAATATTGTACCAGCCTTGCCTCACTGAAATAAATCCCATTTGATCATGATGTATGATCTTTTTGATGTATCACAGGATCCAGTTTGCTAATATTTTGTTTAGAATTTTAGCATCTGCGCTCACCAGGGATATTAGCCTATAGTTTTCTTTCATTGTAGTGTCTTTACCTGGGTTTGGAATGAGGATAATGCTTGTCTCATGAAAGGAACTTAGAAGTCTTCCTTCCTCTTGAATTTTTTGAAACAGCTTTAGAAGGATAGGTGCTAGTTCTTTGAACATTTGGTAAAATTCGCCTGTGAAGCCATCCAGTCCAGGACTTTTGTTTGCTGGGATTTTTTTTGATAACTGTTTCAATTTCATTTGTTGTAATTGGTCTATTTACGATTTCTGATTCTTCTAGATTAAGTTTTGAAAGATTGTATGTTTCTAGGAATTTATCTATTTTGCCTAGGTGGTCCAATTTTTTGGCATATAGAGCTTCATTGTATTTTCTTACAATCCTTTGTATTTTTGCGGTGTCAGTTCTTACTTCTTCACTTTTATTTCTAATTTTATTTATTTGAATCTTCTCTCTCTCTTTTTTTTTTGATGAGTTTGGTTAAAGGTTTGTCAATCTTGTTTATCTTTTCAAAGAACAAACTCTTGGTTTTATTATTCTTTTGTATTTTTTTCTTTTTAGCCTCTATATACTTTATTTCTGCTCTGTTCTTTATTATTTCCTTCCTTCTACTTCCTCAGAGCTTTATTTGTTGTTCCTTTTCTAGTTCTTTTAGGTACAGGGTTAGGTTGTTTATTTGAGCTTTTTCTTACTTCTTAAGGTACACCTGTAATGATATGAACTTCCCTCTCAGGACTGCTTTGCTGTGTCCCATAGATTTTAAATTGTTGTATGTTCATTTTCATTTGTTTCAAAAAAATATTTAATTTCTTCCTTGATCTTATTATTAACCCATTCATTATTTAATAACATGTTATTTGGTCTCCAAGTGTTTGAATATTTTTCAGTTTTTCTATTGTATTTGATTTCTAGGTTCATGCCATTGTGATCAGATAAGATGCTTGATATGATTTTAATCTTCTTAAATTTATTGAGACCCGTTTTGTGTCCTAACATGTGGTCTATCCTAGAGAATGTACCATGAGCACTTGAAAAGAATGCATATTCTGCTGTTCTGGGGTGAAAGGCTCTGAAGATATCAGTTAAATCCAGCTGATCTAATGTGTCATTTAAGGCCACTGTTTCATTGTTAATTTTCTTTCTTTTTTTTGTGACAGAGACAGAGAGAGGGACAGATAAGGACAGACAAACAGGAAGGAGAAAGATGAGAAGCATCAATTCTTTGTTGAGGCTCCTAAGTTGTTCATTGATGCTTTCTTATATGTGTCTTGACCGGGGGGCACAGCAGAGGGAGTAACTCCTTGCTCAAGCCAGCAACCTTGAGCTTTAAGCCAGTGACCTTTGGACTCAAGCCAGCGACCATGGTGTCATGTGTATGATCCCACGCTCAAGCCAGTGATTCTGCACTCAAGCTGGTGAGCTCGTGTTCAAGCTGGCAACCTTGGAGTTGTAAACCTGGGTTCTTGCATCCCAGTTTGATGCTCTATATAGTGCACCACTGCCTGGTCAGGCTCTCTGTTAATTTTCTGTCTGCAGGATCTATGCATTGATGTTAGTAGAGTATTAAAATTTACAATAACATGGATGGACCTTGATAACGTTATACGGAGTGAAATAAGTAAATCGGAAAAAAAACTAAGAACTATATGAATCCATACATAGAAGGGACATAAAAATGAGACTCAGAGACATGAACAAGAATGTGATGGCAACAGGGGTGGGGGGTGGGGGGAGGGGGGAGGGGGTGAAGAAGGAGAGAGGGGTTGGGGGAGGGGAGGGGCACAAAGAAAACCAGATAGAAGGTGACAGAAGACAATTTAACTTTGGGGGAGGGGTATACAGCACAATCAAATGTCAAAATAATCTAGAGATGTTTTCTCTCAACATATGTACCCTGATTTATCAATGTCACTGCATTAAATTTAATAAATAAATTTTTAAAAATACCCTACTATTACAGTATTGCTGTCAATCTTGCCTTTTATGTCCATCAAAATCTGCTTTATATATTTAGGTGCTCCTACTATATTAGGTGCATTAATATTTACAATGGTTATATCCTCCTGTTGGATTGCTCCCTTTATCATTACGCAGTGACCTTCTTTATTCCCTATTATAGCCTTTGTTTTACAGGCTATTTTTTTCAGATATAAGTATTGCATTCCCAGCTTTTTTTTTATTTCCATTTGCATGAAATACTTTATTCCATCCTTTCATTTTCAGTCTGTGTTTATCTTTTGTTCTGAGTTGTGTCTCTTATAAACAGCATATGTGAAGGTCCTGTTTTCTTACCCATGCAGCTAACCTATGTCTTTTGATTGGAGCATTTAATACATTTACATTTATGACAGGCTGGCCTATGTCTGCTTTCATCAGTGCTATACTCCAGGGCTTTCTCATCAGCTACTTAGTAAATATAAACAAATAAGTGAACCTCCTCTTCCACTTTCCAGGTATACAACATTACCAGTAACACTCCAAGGGCTCAAAACATACTTGGTATATATTGAGTATATTATGGTACTAATTGTAAAGAATCGCCATGGCATTTCCCCTTATAAATCTGACAGGCCAGAAAAGTTTCTTGCACCCAAAGGGACATTTTAAAAAATTTATTAAATGATAAGAGGGTGGTAATTTGATAAACAGTGAGGCAGAAAAGGAAGGGTTTCAAAATACAACTCACAAAATTTTTAAGAGATGTTGAACTCTCACAAATGTTTTGTTCTTATCTCAGTCCTTCATAAGGTCATCTCCAGATATAAATAAGCTTTGTTAGCCCTCGAACCCTTTTATAGACAGGAATGATCTAAATCAAGAATTCCTAATCCCCTCTTCTCTAAGTGAATCAAAGCTGGTTTTCATCTGGGGCCATGTCTCAGAAAGGTATTTAAGTCAATTACAGCATAACCTTTGAGCCATCATTAATTCTTCTTGACCTTTAGGAAGCCAAGTATAATGGAAAAATACTACTTTTACTGTCTGCCATGTTTTTCACGAATACTAGAACAACCTAAGATCTCTTCCCAACATTATTTCCTTCTTTTTAAATATCCCGATGTATGTTTGGTATAAAGTATTAATCTTTTGTTTGTAAATGACTCCAGTTTTCTCTTTAGCAACAATACTACTTACTCAATATTTGTTTCATGTATATAGAAAATATACAGTAGTCCCTCACCATATCGTGGTTCACTTTTCACAGTCTTACTGTATCGTGGAGTTTTAAATTGCATATATCTAATTTTGTATCTCGGATTCTTTTGTTATATTGCGGGATTTTCCAATATGTAGGTATTTTTATATATTTATTATTTTACTTATTCTTGTGCTAAAATTAAGCAAAATAAGTGTGGGAAATGTTAATTATAGTGTGGGAAAAGTTTATAAGAGTGTGGGAAGGGTTTATAAAGCCTTAAAATATACATAAATAATAAAATAAATATAAAGTTTACATCACGAATTTTCACCTACCACAGGGGGTTCTGGAACCTAATTCTTGCAATAGATGAGGGACCACTGTATTCCACATACTTTAATGCTCTTAAGTCTCTCCATGCCCTGCTCCCTCATGACTGCGATTGAAGTTTGATGTCTGGGGTTGCAATCATATCAGAAAGTCTAAAAAGATTGAAAAAAAATTAAGTTTTGATAGAAAGATTAACATCTTTAAAATACTTTGAGTTCAAGATGGTTTTGGACAACCAAATTCAACTTTTTCAAAGACTGGTGAACATAATAACCTAGAGCTTTGGTCAGATTTTCCACTGTCTTATAATTCTCCTTAAGCAAGAGTGAAAGACAACAGTTGCTCCAACACAGCTTGCTAATCTTTCATCCTCTACCAAAACAAAGAATATATCCCATAATTCCAAAGATAATTCAATTATTCCCAAAACATATATATTGAGGGCCTACTATGTTCCAAGCATTTCCTTTGGCATTTATATATATATTGGACCTTAGTAGCCACTCCATTAAGTGTTACTAAAGCCTGAATCTTTAATCCAAAGCCAGACTCTTTTTATCATAGTGAGGATGCAAGACCAGAGCACTAAGTATTCAACTAATAACAACTCTCATGTGTTAACAAATCCCTTCCAACTCTTGAGTTTCCATTCCCAGAGGTTCATGTCACTCCCAGTTTGCCCAACATGCTCAAGGTGCCTCAGCCTGACCTGGGATGTTCTCCTGGTTCTTCTCCTTCTGTCCAGTCCCTTCATCACATCCCAAGGCCCAAGTACTTAGCTTTTCCAAGGGACACCTCAGAGTAGCCCCACTCTCTGTGATCTCAAAGAGCTCGTAAGTGTGGTCACTCTTTATCACTTGAGTATAAGCACTTAACTACCTTTTACTGTTTTATGTGAGCTAGTCATTCATCTTCCACTGGAGCCCAAATTCTTCCAGAACAGCGAACTAACCTCTGACTTATTTTGCTGCTTTAACTTGGTCTGAGTTCATGATAGCTCAATATATATTGGTTCTTGAAATGAACCACCAAAGTTTCCAGTACAGCCACTTGTATCTGAAAGGACAAAGCATTTAGGTTCTGATAGAATTAATCAAAATAAACTTCTGTTCAAAATGAGCTGTCATAAGGGAAAGCCCCAGAATGGATCACAGGAAGTAGGTTGGGTGGATTTTCTTGCCCTCTTGCATAAACAGCTGGAGGTCAAGTATCTTCTGAACATTTCTGCCTAGACCCAGACATGGCTTTGCTGCACCTGGAAGATAAAAAAAACACTATCTTATTGTCAGCCATTAGCACTTGCAGGGATCTCTCTGCTAGCCCATTTTCACCTGGGTTCCAGAGGGTTGCAGAGTGGGCCTGACATACAGAAAGGAAGAGTGCCACAGGAAAAGTGCTTCAATATACTCCCATACTCACGGTCCACTTCAACATCTGCTGCTTGCCCATTCCCCTACCCAACTTCACGCCATGCCCAACCTAAGTGTTTCTTTATTCCTCCCAACTCAGTTTAGTAGGAAAGGCTCCAGATTGTTTTGATACCTGAGAGAGTCTCTCTCCTTCATTTCCACCAGTCTAGCCTGATCAGAATTCTTTTTTTTTTTTTTTTTTTTTTTTTTTTTATATATTTTTTATTTTATTTATTTTTAATGGGGTGACATCAGTAAATCAAGAAACATATATTCAAAGACAACATGTCCAGGTTATCTTAAAGTTCAATTATGTTGCATACCCATCACCCAAAGTCAGATTGACCTGTCACCCTCTATCTAGTTCTCACTGTGCCCCTCCCCCTCCCCCTTCCCTCTCCCTCTCCTCCCTCCCCCCCGTAACCACCACACTCTTATCAATGTCTCTTGGTTTCACTTTTATGTCCCATCTATGTATGGAAAAATGCAGTTCCTGGTTTTTTCTGATTTACTTATTTCACTCCGTATAATGTTGTCAAGGTCCCACCATTTTGCTATAAATGATCCGATGTCATCATTTCTTATAGCTGAGTAGTATTCCATGGTGTATATGTGCCACATCTTCTTTATCCAGTCATCTATTGATGGGCTTTTTGGTTGTTTCCATGTCCTGGCCACTGTGAACAATGCTGCAATGAACATGGGGCTGCATGTGTCTTTACAAGTCAATGTTTCTGAGTTTTTGGGGTATATACCCAGTAGAGGGATTGCTGGGTCATAAGGTAGTTCTATTTTCAGTTTTTTGAGGAACCACCATACTTTCTTCCATAATGGTTGTACTACTTTACATTCCCACCAACAGTGGATGAGGGTTCCTTTTTCTCCACAGCCTCTCCAACATTTGCTATTACCTGTCTTGTTAATAATAGCTAATCTAACAGGTGTGAGGTGGTATCTCATTGCAGTTTTGATTTGCATTTCTCTAATAACTAAAGAAGATGAGCATCTTTTCATATATCTGTTGGCCATCTGTATTTCTTCCTGGGAGAAGTGTCTGTTCATATCCTCTTCCCATTTTTTTATTGGATTATTTGTTTGTTTGTCGTTGAGTTTACAACAACACACAATGGAGAAAAGAAAGCCTCTTCAACAAATGGTGCTGGGAAAACTGGAAAGCCACATGCAAAAGAATGAAGCTGGACTACAGTTTGTCCCCCTGTACTAAAATTAACTCAAAATGATCAAAGATCTAAACATAAGACCTGAAACAATAAAGTACATAGAAGAAGACATAGGTACCAAACTCATGGACCTGGGCTTTAAAGAGCATTTTATGAATTTGACTCCACAGGCAAGAGAAGTGAAAGCAAAAATTAATGAATGGGACTACATCAGACTAAGAAGTTTTTGTTCAGCAAGAGAAATTGATAACAAGATAAACAGACAGCCAACTAATTGGGAAATGATATTTTTAAACACCTGCTCAGATAAGGGCCTAATATCCAAAATATACAAAGAACTGATCAGAATTCTTTCTCCTCCCCACTACGCCTGTCCCCATTCCTCTCTTCCCCTCCTACTTTCATTTCTCTTATCCCCTCCTCTCTTCACTTTTCTTTTCTCTCTCCTGTCTCTTCTCTCTTCTTTTTCTCTCCTTTATCTTTTCTACTTGCTTAATCCCAAAGACTACTCAGGGAAATCTTACTTACTGGATCTAAACCCAACATTTCTCTAGCTTACCATCAGTATAACAACACTTTCTTCATAATAGCATTGAAGAAACTTTTGTGTCTTTCCCACCTATTTGTTGATTTTTCTCCATTGAACTGAACTCATTTTCTGTTTTCTTCTGCAACCTTACAACAGCTATGCAGGGTGAGATGACTGAGTTGGCAACAGCCCTCACAACACAAGGAGAAAATTTGCTAAGGACCAGCTATTCTCTTGATTGACCCCATTAACCTTGAAATCAGGGCATTGGGAGAAGAAAGAGGAGGGAAAATCACATGCATGGCTGTGTCCTTATGTGCTACAGGAAGAGAATGCATTTGTGTGTAATGGGGGTGAGGGAATATGTTTGTGCACAGAAGAGGAAGCTATGCAGTAGGACCAGAGCCCAGTGCTTATGATGAAAATCAGGAGGAAATATTCCACTGAAAAGAATTATCCTGTACCTACATTGCAGGATGGCTAATTCTGGCCCACAGAATTATCCCACAGCATAAGTTACTTCATTTTTGCTGGGTTGTAACTTTAGGTATGTGGGCACGCAATTAAAATTTTCTTGGAATCACCCCACTTAACCCAATGACAATGGGGAGCTGGATTTCCCTATCTTAACAGCTAGTTCAGAGCCCAAGTGGCAGTCCACCAGCAGCTGATGTGAGGAGAGGCTGAGTGGCAGTTCTAATTGACCATTTCTACCCATGTTCCTCTTAGAGACATACAATACAAGCTGTCACAGCTTCCTGCCAATCACAAGAAATCTGACCTAGAGAAAGCACTATCTCAGAATGAGGGCTATTTATATAGCCAATGAATTCACTTTCCATTGCATTATCTTATTTTTAGGCCATTGCAGAGAAGAGCCTGCCTAATCATATCATAATATCATGAATTTAGTAGATTATAAATGATGACTTCAAATCTAAATATGTCCTCTGGCTGCCCAAACAAGAGGCCATTTAGCATTTGACATCCTCTAGTATTAGAGCTGCAAGTTTGTTCTTTGGGGACACTCAAGAGCTCTTACAGAGTTGCAGTTTACCAAACATTTAGGAGGCATGCTGTTTTATGACACAGAGAGGTAAAAAACAAACAAACAAACAAACAAACAAAAAAACAGTGAATTTGCGTTCTGATGTGCACTGAAGAGAACGTCTATAGGAGCTGTTTTCCTACAGCTCAAGGGTTGAGTCAACATAAGAAATTTATGCAGACAAGTTACATGCCACATTTGCCTGTTTTCCCTCCTTTTACAGTCAATGAGAGGTTTCACTCTGACACAATGTCGACAACACATATGTCATAAGCAATGGGGACTGGGAAGAAAGAGAAGAGCACAAAGGCAAACTAACTAGACAGACAGCAGCTCATCAATGCCACATGCTCGTGCTCAGCTCCAGCGGAACGGTCTTGTCATAATAAGCCCAGACACATGGATTTCTAAATGTCACTACAGGTGGTTAGTTAGCCAGGTGGCCACACACCCATAGACGCACTGACAGGGAAGCTACATGAGAAAACACGGTGTTTCAGTTTGCAGCTGCCATCCCCACTCCATCAGGGCACACAGTTGGTACCTGCTCTCCGGGAAGCTATACGAAAGGTGACAGAGCTCCAGATTCCCCACCCAACTCAGCAGGAGGACAGGGGGAGTTGTCAAACAAAGGAATGCCCTTCCAAATCCTCCATCCATAAATGGACACACACAGTGTACTTCTAGGGTTCAGGCTTACATCATTCAGCTTGTTTCTGAGCAGTGATTAATTCTGCAGGATGGACCTGTGGCAATTTGTATTATTGTTTACAAATATTCATAGCCCCCTCCCTGATGGAAAATTATATTTCTCCTGTTGATGGGGCTTGACCATGTGACTGCTATGGCCAGTGAACTGTATGAAAAGTGACATGCAGAAGCTTTAAGAGTCACTGTTTGCTCTTCAGGACCTCTTTCCTCCCCTGCCAATGAACAGAAATGTCTCCAAAAGTAATTTCTTTGTCATTCTCAGTCCTGGAGTAAAGACAACAGGAAAGAGTTTGAAGCAGATTCAAGATGAAGATGAGCAAGAAATCACCTTTATTGTTGTAAACCTCTGAAATTTGTGGGTCATTTCTTTCTGCATTATAATCTAGCCTATTCTTACTGATACAGTCACTTTAAGAATGCTAATACATCATCTGTAGTACAGTATGTCCTCGCTTACAGTTGTCCATAGGTTCTCGGCACTGCAGTGAAATGATATATAACTAAACTATCTTGCTATAGGTTAATTGATATAAACAAAAGTTAAGTTTTTACTCATTTCATCAATGTCATAATGAAGCACTGCTAGACTAAATGATGTTATTCCAGGACCAGCTATAAATCTAAAAGTGGGCGGCAGCCTTGCTTGAGAAGTTCAAGCATACTTTTTCCTCTTGTCATGATCACTATCTCACCTCTAGCTCATTTGTGTTTGGATAAGTTCTGTTTTGGGTTTGTTAGTCTGATCTTTCTCAAGTGGGGTGGTAGGCAGGGCAGATCTCTGGACCTCAGAAGTGAATGCGTATTAGATAGATGATGGTATGGTTGATTCAATTGGAAGAAGTAAATGTAGATTTGATAATTATAGAACATGTTATCCTCTTTGAAAATCTGTTTATTATCTCTTCCATGGAGGCATTTAGTCAGTTTTATAAGAAGTGCATAGATATGGCAAGAAGGACCTGTGATAGAATAACTTATGTTAGAGACTATGTATTTTCTTTTAAGTATCTCAAACTCAAAATAGTTGGGAATTATGATATTGTTCCAGGAATCTGAGTAAATGCTGGACTTCTAGACAGAAAATCCACTACATAGCGGGGTACCTTATCTCACTTAATCCAATTGCTGTGCATCAATTGTGTTCTATGTGCACAGCATGATGTTATTTGCAGGAAACTGTTTTAAGTCTTGCACATGTTCCTTATTTTTTAGTGAAAGCTAATATTCACCTATATCTCATCCAAAACTCTTAAATTTTTGTCTTACCCCTCTCCTTCAGATTTTAAGAGCTAATTACCTGAGCAAGCACAGCGTCTAGATCTGAGTGGATGAGTGTTTCTTGGGATTATCCGTTACACCACTAATTAGAGAAGAGAAGCAACAACAGAGAAAGCTTATGGTTTGATATCATAGTTGGGAAACAACATTCCAGAACCACAAAATGTTGGACTTGAATAAGAATAAGAAAAGGCACCTGGGATCCCAAGGCCCAGAGGGTTTAATGACTCACAGATGGTAGTACATCACAGTCCAGAACTTTGTTCCCCAGCATGTCTGCTCTCCTTACAATTATGTGCTGAGGACTGGCTAAGCTAAGGGGTCCCATCTAAGATGATAGAAATGCATTTGTAAGAGAACACTAAGTATGGGAGGAGAATTAAGAATATGGTAACTATAGATATCAACAATTTATTCAAAATAGGAGCTCTGTTTAGAAAAGCCCAACAGTCTCCAGCTTTTGCTTGGATGCCTCCAGGGACCAGGAGCTCACTGCTTTCTGAGGTGACTGTTCTGTTGTGGAATCTTGTTGGTTACTTTAAGGTCTTTCTTGGGATGAACAAGTACCATCTTCATTAGTATTTTCTTAAGCTGCTCATAGTACTGCTCTATTCTGTAAGATTACTCAAATTCAGTGGTTTTCAAACACAGATATGCACTTTTATCCCTTAGAAGACATTTGGCAAAGTTTGAAAACATATCTGCTTGTCACAACTACCAAAAATGCTGCTGGCATCTAGTGCAGAGAGGCTAGGAATACTGATAAGCATTGTATAATGCATCATACAACTCCTGCAACAAAGAATTATCTAGCTCCAATGTCAACAGTGTCGAGATAGAGAAACTCTTAGTCTCATCCCTACTAGACACTATAGCCCTTCACATATTTGAAAGGGGCTCTGTTATGCCTTCTAAGTCTTCTTTCTGCTAAATACCTTCAGGTTTCTCATTATTATGTATGTGACAGTTTTACCAGCCTGTGGTGACTATACTTCAATGTATTCTTGTTTCTCATTAATTGCCTTAACCAGAGGGCATGCTATCCTTTAGCTCATACAACAATCCAGAGGTTTTTTAATCCCCATGATCATAGCACCACGTGTGTTTAATGCACGGACAAGTACCATTACTAGAAGCATGAACAGAGTCTAGTGTATTAGATCGAAATGTGGAGTCAGCAAAACTCCACGGTGTTTAGATGATGGTAGAGATAGCAGTAATAGCAAAGTAATACTTACTATTTATTGAGTTCTGATGATATGCCAGGCATCTGCTAAGGGCTTCATGTACATTATCTCATTTAATCATCCTAGCTTCCCATGTAGTAGGTTGCGTTATCATCATTTTCAAGATGAAAAAACTAATTCTTAGGTTAAAAAAAATTTGCCTAAAGTTATAAAGCTGGTGATCAATTTGGCCAGGATTCACCCCAAAATCTGCCCAGCTTCAAAATCTAGCCTCTCAATCCCCACAATGTGCTCCTCAAAATGTGAATGAAATGGCACATTTTACAAAGAAGTTACAGACTACCATGAAGTAGTTAAAAGCATCCATCATAACACGCATGTGCATGTTTCACCAGGAGGGCTCACCCCATTGCAACTTAAGACCAGAGCCCATTTTGGCGCGGGGGGTGGGGGGATGACATGAAAGCTACTCGGACAAATAGGTCTCATATTTTAAGAGCCAAAAGCTTTGGGTGTTTTTAATAGTCTCTCTGGGTAAAAACAAATCAACAGCAACATAAAGAAAGGAAATATTTCTAACATTTTCATGGCCCTCTGCTCGAGAAAGTTGTCTCATTTAAAATTGAAAACCTTAGTCTGGATCATCCCAGATTCATGGGTGTCCTGAGACCTTCCTTGAGTGAGTGATGGCTACCAATCTGTGTGCCTTTGACATATCAGGTTTATTTTTATTTCAAGAGAGTTTGGGTATTTTCTTCTCAGTTCTTCTATGTTTGCTACTTAAAGACAAAGATTTTAGGAGTATGACTCATGGATCTTTCCTTAAAAGAAGCTGGACTATATTTTTTCTTTTGGCAGCTCTTAAATTATTAGTCAAGTTGCCATGTAATTTCTGGGTTTCACCAAGTGGCTTCAAGGATTAAGAAATGAGATCCTGAGAAAAGTGCTGGGATTACCAACTTTCACTACACTGCAACTTAAAGCTGATCTTTTCTTTCTCTTATGATCCAGGAATATATTTCTGCCATATTTATATAGCACTTTCCTGAAGACAAGGAAAACCCTGTTAGCAGAAGGGAGGGAGGAGTCACCTGGCATTTAGAAGGCAAAGCTCTTTTGGCAGGAGAGCTGGCACCAAAACTCATCACAATTAACTTTGATTTTTAAACTTATGGAGTCTTTGATATTGATCTTTTTATTTTATTTATTTATTTTTTTGTTGTTGCTGTTAACATAAATGTCTTCTCTTTCCTTCTTCCTGGGATGACCTCACATCTCCTCTGTAGCTAGGTGAGTCTCCCTGCCTTATAACTTCATTATATTGCATTTGAAAAATGAATACCTCTTGCTCTCGCCATTGACTCACACCCATATCCCCAGATGTCCCTTGAAGTTGGATTTTCCAGGTGTCTTTCCACCTACACTGAGTGACTGGTTCTCACTCCCTTAAAAACAAGACCTGGATCAGACAAAGCCGTTAAAGACAGACCAGGAAACCCCTACCTCTTAAGTAATCCCATCCCTTTAAATTGCCCAGTGGGACAGAAAGGAACCTAGTAGGGACAGAAAAATCTTCCTTATAAGTGCATAAAATTGAATGACTATTGTTCTTGGTTCCTGTGGTATCCCCTGCCTGACATGTAAGATGAGTTTTGAAATAATTAATTCAGATAAGAGCATGAAATCTTTTGAATCATGGTAAAGCAACTCAAAATTCAAAGGATGAATATTATTACCGGCTATGAGGCCCTGGACAAAACAAAACTCTTGTCCAGGGAAACTTGAGGAGAAAAGACGCAAACAAATGAACATTCCTCAGATCACACATATTTTGGGAACATTTCCTGAGTCCCTCAGACTTTATTGACCCCCTCTCCCCCGCCGCCAATCAGGATTTTCTGATGAGCTTGCACAGCATTCCTTGCTTGTGTCTTTTAGAGCAATGACTGGTGATTTTCTCATCTGTTTTCTTTCAAAACTGAAAGTTCCTTACAGTAGACAGGAAGCTCATTTGTCTCTATCCCTGGTGCCTAGTGCAGTGCCTGCTACATAACAGGCACTCAATAAACACTCACTGATTTAGTTAGCTAATTAATCATTAACAACAGATTGAACATATGCTGAATGCCAAATAGTAGGTAAGGACAAATGGTCCAGGATTCAAAGCAAAGCTAGATAAATACAAAAACGTGTTGATAAAGTAAAAGTTTATAGAACAGTTGGGGTTAGAAGAAACACAAGGGTGAAATCCACTCATCCTTTTATTCATTCGATAAGTATTGCCTCTCACCACAGGCCAAGCTCTCACCATAGACCAAGGAAGTGCATAGATCTGATGATTAAGTTTTCTGGATGGAAGATGGCATGGACCAACCTTGGAGAGTTCTAAATATAGATATGATTATAAAGTAATGAGCAGAGAGGTTTGTCTGAAATGGAGAAGTGAGAAAATAAGTTTTAACTGGACTTTGAATGCTTGACTGGAAAGTTGGTACATTATTCTATAAGCAAAAAGAAACCAGTCTGTAGAAGATAAGACTGATGATGAGTTGTTGAGAGCAAGAGCTAGAGGCAGGGAGACTCATTAAAAGGCTGTTACAGAAATGCACAGTTAAGGGGTTGGCAGTATTCACATTTAGGCTACTAGAGAATTATCACCCAGGGTCTCTTGTTTAGTCCTAATTTAAGTTGTAGATGCTCCTATATGGTATCAGGCCTATGTTGCTTTCTAAGGTGGGACCTGGGCAAGAGAAAGAGGAACTCATGGGTATTGGAGGAAAGCACCTTTTAGTTCAAGTTTTTACACTATTTCAGCTGGGAGGGGCATCACTCAAGTGGTGAAGTAGATTGGTAACTCCCGAGGGAACTGTGGGCTATCTCCTTTTCTAGGCTTCCCCCTCTACCAACCATGAACATCTTAGTTTGGGAAGACTTGGGTTAGACAATGACAGTGCCAAACCATTTACAAATATATCTTTATTTCTGATTGGAACTAGATCAGAGATATTACTAAATGTAATTCATACATTTGCTTTATTCATTTATTCTCTACTGGAATAGTGAAGATGAATAATGAATGCATAGACCTACTAAATTCTTAAGTTTGCCTTGAAATACACAAACAAACAAACAAAACACAATTGATTCACCCAATTAAACACTGACATTATTTTTAGTATTTTACAAAGTTTGTATCAGACAAAGTGTATTTATACCCAGTTCAAAACTTTTCTAGGCTATTGGGATGCATTCAAGAAGCTTTTCGATATATTTTAGAGGATCATTGTATTTATTCTATTAGCAATTGAGTCAAGAGACAGAAATACCCCAAATCAAAAGATAACCTTATCTTCCCAAACATTTTCCAGAAGGCTCTCCCATTAGGGATCCGGCAGCTAACTGTCTGTGACTAGTCCTATATCATTCCTCCATGCCTATTTTTACTTTAAATGCAAACTGTTTTTACTGTTTCCCACAATAGTTTTAGCCTTTCTTGGTAATCTAATGCCCTAGCCAATTTCCTGAGGTAAAGATGTGTTTATATAAAAATTGCTATCAGAAAAACAGTTTAAGCAATGAAATAGGTCAGTGTATATTTTATCTGACAACTACATGAATAAATGGAGATGGAGTCACATGTCAGGGTCTTGAATTGTTATATACATTGCCTTGTTCCCTTGCCTGGACCTCAGCATTGATTACATACACACAAAAAAATTTATTCAGCAGATGTTTATTGAATACCTACTATGTAGTGGGCCCTGTGCTAGGCAGGGATACTATACCAAGGAGCAAACTGCGTATTACCATGACATTTGCTACTTGCTAACTTATACTACATACGTTAATAGAGGAGACTGAACTTGATTATAAGCTCTGAGAGGGCAGAGACCATCTTTCATTCATTCCTTATTCATTTCCGCTTTTCCTAGATGAGACATGGACTAAAAATAAAAAATTAACTCAGAAATTTTCCTTTCTTGGTAATATCTCCTTGAATTTCTCCAATATGTTCATACACATACAAGTTGTCTAATCTAAGCTTTGACGTGTCAGTTCAAGTTGGTTATTTCTACATTCAGACCTTTAGCTTTCTCATTTATAAAGCGGGTATAACTATATCTATTCCCATATTTGGTGGTTATTTTGAAGCTTTAATGAGAAAAGGACATATGAAAGCCCCTTGTAAACTGGTATGAAGAATATAAATGTAAGAAATTATTACATTAACTTCTAAAATGGCTTTAAAATGTTCTTTGGTTGTTTTAGAAATGAAGGTTTTAGCTTTTTAAGCAAAGCACAAAGCTCTTCAAAGACAGGGCTTCATATTGCCTAGGGTGATGGTGAGCTTATGGAACAAGGAAGACAGGAAGAATAGAGAAATGCAGATCTTTAGTTCCATAGCACCTGGTCATATTTAGAGGGAAATAACTGTATTTAGTGCTATCAACAAGAACCAGTAAAAAAAGAGGAGTGTGAAATCTGTAACCTGGGTTGTCCTATATGGTTGCCATGAAATACATGTGACAAATGAACACATGGAATGTGGCTAGTAGAACATGAGAAATGAAATTTTTAATTAAAAAACACGTATAGCTACAGACAGTGTGAGGATTGCAGGAGGGAAAGTAGTGGAGGGAGGTGAAGGAAGGTAGACAGGGGATAGATGATGGTGAAGAGAGACTTGACTTATGACATTGAACACACAACACAAATCAATACACAGATGCGTTGTAGAACTATGCACCTGAAACCTGTGTAATTATATTAACCAATGACACTCCAGTAAATTCAATAAAAATTAATTTAGGTTTAAATTGTTACATATGGCTAGTGGCTACTTCCTTGGTTAGTTAGCTGTGTGATTCCAGGAAAGTCTGTTACTTCTCTGGGCCTCAAATGCTGTTACTCTCCTGGTTACTTCTTTCAGGTAAAATGTATGAATCAAAAATATAAGAATAACGGCTAAGACACAGGAGTTAGTCCTAGCTCCATCCAGATTTAACACTTTCATGTACCGTAGGTAAATGTTATTTCTTAGCCTATAGCTGGAGGATAAACTGAGGCTGACTGACTCCAGAGACTACAGAAAAAATTTGTGTGTATCTGTCCATGTTGTGTGTGTAAAACCGAAAGTAAATTCCTAATGGGCAGGGCTATTGTTCTCTTCTATAAACCACAGCCTGAGAGTCTTTCATCCCTAGCAGGCACTATTGGTTGAATGCATGATGAGAAATTGGACTTGAACTAAATATAATAAAATTTCAACTAAATTAATGATTTAAAAAATAAGATAAAAACTAATATTTGTCCATTTTGTAGCATTTCATAGATTTTGTGTGCGTCATCTCATGTTATTCTCCTAAAATTCTCTGTAGTGTAGATGGCACATATCAAATAAAGCAACTGGAACTCAGGGAGTAAAAGAGACTTAGACATTTCTCACAGCTAGTTACTGACAATCTTAAAAACGGTAAGATTTCATTGTTGCTCTATATTAGGAACCATGCTATTATTCATAGTTAGTAAATTACTTCATCCTGCTAACCCCAAGATGTAGTTTCTCTTATTATCCTCTTTTTATAGAAGAGGGGACTGAGGCACCAATAGGATATAGGCTAAGAGCTAGCCAGCTAGTTATTGAAATAATGGTCCTCGCCTGTTATGTTGCTGCCAATAACATAGCGATGACATCAGCCGTGAGGAGCCCTTCCTTCTTCCACTCCTGGCATAAATAATTTCCTTTTGTAATGTTTCATTCCTCTTTAAGAATCTATCTTATTTTTCTTAGCCTTATTTTTCTCTGCATGAAAAGAATTGGGAGTCAAAGGGGGGGCATACCTCTCTGAAGATAATGCTAGACCCCTGTTGTTCTCGGGAGGGCTTGCAAGTATCCAACCTCAGAATCCACAACAAATCAACAAAGACAACCAGGCTAAAGCTGAGCTAGGTGGCTCCCTGTAAGCAATCTTTCCAGAACTAGAGGGCTCATAGGTTGCTCAAGTCACTGGCCTGCCCCAGTGTCTAAAATGTCACCATCACTTTTTCCTTTGGACCATGGTATTGAAGACCTTTGATAAGATGGGAACTCTGCCCAGGGACTGAGCTACGAGTCCCCATCGGTACTCACACCTCAGATGTCCACAGACGGGGAGGCTTGGCTAGGAGGAGCGAAGCTGGAGAAGGGGCCCTGAGAAACAATGGAGCGCTGCCCGTGGTGGGGGCCCCGCAGTGGGTGGGGGTGGTGGAGGCCTGGGGAGAGCTATAAGGCTTTATGAGGAAACATGTTCTAGGGGTCAGGTAAGGAGAGAAAGGACAAGAAAAAAGGAAGGGTCCAGAAAAGAGAAAGAACTTCATATCTAAATACCATCACCTTCACCATTTTGCTAAGGAAGCAACTAACTGACCTGCTCCAAAAAGAACTGGTCAGGGTAACCCCATAACTCATGGAGTTTATTTCCCCTCTCTGAAAGTTGCAGTTCTGATCTTTAGAGATTTGGCAACATGAAGGTGAAGATGCTGCCAGCAGAAGGAGAGCTCTAGGGCAGCCCCGTGTGGGCCGTCACTCGCTGAGTTCTTACGGCAACCTCACCTTGTACGGCATTGGAACCATGGAGTTCCTTTCAGGGCATGAAGTCCTCCCTTAATCCCCTGTCAGTATCTGAAGCCATGCCCTCCGCAGATGACGGTCACGGCTTCTCCATAAAGTGTTTAGGCAGTGTGGAGAAGTGACTCCAAGTTTGTGACAGTTCAGGACTCACACATTTTCCTCCCTGGAAGCTCTTGGCTTTGTGCTGGCTTCACACTCCCTGAAGTCCCTGGTCCTCTGCCAGTGTCACGCAGCACAACCCTCCCCTCCGCTCGGATAATCTAGTAAACTAGCAGTGGAGCAAAAAGGGCTTTTTTTTTTTTTTTCTTTTACATCTCTACACTTTGCCCTCCATAAAACAGTTTGAAAGACCTGAAATTTCTCAGCAGACACTTGTAGTTAAACAAAGCATTTCACATACCTCTGGAAGAGGGGCAGTATTTGTTTATTTACAGTTCATTTTTCACGAAGCGGCTTTCATCTGAAGGCCTATGTTCAGAGAAGTGCTGCTCAGTTCCAATGTGGCAGAGCTCACGCTGCGTTGAAGCTAAGGATGTCACCACAGTAAACATGAACCGCTGTGACGATGGGGAAGGGAAGGTGAAGGATTGCCTCTCCCGAAACAGGGTGGGGGGCTGAATGCGTGAGAAAGGGAAAGACGCATTTGATTATGTTTACAAGATTCATTCACAACACAGCAGGCAGTATTCACACTGTAATATTCACCCTAACACAGATAATTTGATTTTCAACCTAGTTATCATGCATTCAGACATAGCAATACATGAAAATATATGCTTTAGCAGTGCATTTTAAACAAGGTTGCATACTTTAAGTCGGAATATATTAGAGGTGAGTGCTGAAGTTAGTGATTGTCGAAGTCTTAGAAATCTCCATTCAGCACATGGCATATGCTTTGAAATTACTCAAAAAAATTTTTACATTATGTTCCAGCTGTTGACTATATATTTATATATCTATAGGCATGTAGCACGCAATGAAAATGATAAACTTCTTGCTCTTAAATTTCTCCATGGTGTGAAAAGTCTTTAACTTTCTTTCGGATCCCCAAGTAAAATGGAAACACAACCCCACCTACACACTTTGGAATTGTAACTATCACTATTATTGCTAAGCAACAGATGGCAGATTATCTTATGCGGCCAGCAAGGAAACTGAGCCAAGAGCCTTCAGGTCATGGTTTCAAAATCACACTATTAATAAGTGAGGAGTTGAGGTTAGATTCTTTGTCTTTTGAATTTGTTTTTTCTGCCTTCCTGTCATTGAAAATTAATTAAATAAAATGTGAGAAAGTGTCTACCTTTATCACATAGTTAAAATCAGAGCTTTTTTTTTTAGCATACATTGAACTAAAGGCACTCAATGAACACAGAATCTACCTGAGCTCTGCCCATTCTGGTCTCCAGTTCCCAGGTCTAAGAGTCAGTGAGCATATGTGAAAAATTAACTCACTGCCAAGATTGCTTTCCTTCTTCTACCGCCTATGGTATTAGTCGGTAAGAGATATTTCTTGACTATGGGGAAGTCATAATGGATAGCATTGGTCTTGGAATACCTTAGTCATTTAATGCTACCAAGTGACCTTCTAAGACTTGGTACAACTCCCAGAGAAATATAAATTGAAGGCTCAGTAGATTGACTTGTCTTTTCACTGGTGATAAATCTCTTTGTCAAGTGAGGTGACTAAAGACTTTGATTTGGGTCCTGGGTCAAACACTCACACTTCACAAGCTGAAGACGATTGCTCCCTTCTGTTAATGAAACAAATGGATAACTGGGGCACATCAGGAGAGTAGGGGATTTCACGAGGAAGAGGGACACTAGAAGAAGGGAAAAGACAGACAGACAGAAGAAGCACCTGGCTCCTCCCTGAACAACCCCTTTGGGAGCTATAATGATTTCCTTGTATTTCCACACTCTGCCATGTCCACATTCCCTTCACATCACAAATCACAGACTTATGAGCAGTTAGAAGTAGATAGGACTGGAAATTGCCCAAGAGGTTTGGAAATAGCCACCAAAGTTTATAAGGGCTCAGTTAACAAGTGGTGGTGACCCAAAGCCTCCATCTCCACGAGGCCTGAGTAAGACTCTTGGGAAAAAGCACTTAGGCTACATGGAAAAGAGTTGCCCAAAATAAGTGTTTTGTTTTGTTTTTTAATGTTAGAAACAGGCATTTTGGAATTGCCCTGTCATAAAATGTTTAAAAATGAATTAGTTTCTAAACAGCCTGGGAGGTAAATGAACATAATTTATAATTATTGTCAAGCCCTCTGCAACCATGGGTTGCAGCCATCTGGGATGCAGCCCGGTTTGTTCTGCCTCCAGCACTTGCGAACAATGTGGTCTTTGGGAAGTGACTTAGCCTCTCTGTGCATCACACTCTTCATCTATTAATCTGTCATATCTCCCTCACAGGGTTGTGAGGATTAAATTAGTTCTTTAGAATAGAGCGCTGAGAAGAGTGCCTGGCACAACTTAAGCACTCAATGGAAACTTGGGTCCATCTGGTATTTCTTCTGACACTACCCACCAAAATAATCTGACACTCAGATTGTATCCTGCCTCTAAGAATGTAGGGCACTTGTGTGTTAAGATAGAGCATACTGCTTGCCTTGCACCACACAATTAGTTGTATTTAATGACCATTTTTATTTGGATGAGGGTGGTGACAATAAAATTAAAGGGGCACAGACTCATTATCACCTAACCAAAAAAGGATCATGCAAATGCCAACGTACCTCATGCATAGGCAAAAACATTTTTTCTCTTTCCTCTTTTCTTGGGCTTTCTCCATATGCTGGGCTCTACCCAGACAAAAGAGAGACCTGTTCTGTATACAATGCTGGTCCCCTGGCTGCTTCCAACAGAATGTTCTCATTTTTCTAGAATCAGGAAGCATTGCTTCAGTCCCAGCGTTCAGGGGGTCGGCAGTGGGTCCAGGTTCATTTGGATTTGCACTGTGCTCTCGCAGCCTCCCTCTTCCCCCCAGGCTGGGCTTGGCAGACCCCAGCGTGCAAGCTTGCACCTCCCCACCAATGCAGAAAGCATGGACTTTGCGGTGGTTTAAGTGTGTTGTCAATGCTTTTATCAAAGCCTGATGCTCAGTAAGCAGCTGGTGAATGTTGTGCCATGCACTACAGATGGATCAGTGGAGGCAGACCCAGAGCTCAGCATATCTACTTAAACAGGTGTTTGACTCTGCGTTTTCCAGGTGGCCAGGAGGAACCTGATCGTTTGGTGAAAGAGGAAGCCATGCAGGAAAGGAATGGCTCCCCAGTATTGGCAAGAGCCAGTAGCCAGCCCCTTGGCTTTCATCCGTCTGTTCACCAGACATGGTCTTAAAGCCAGAACATTGCCTCTTACAGTTCATCCTTACTTTGAATTTTAATGGAGAGTTTACACTCTTTGGTTGAAAGTGGTCTTTTGGTCTGGAGAGTTCACTAGTCCCCATCTTAGCGGCAGCTGGAGTTCACAGTCAGGGCCTCTCTGCTTCGCCAGCCCAGGCTGCCAGGTGTGTGGGAGGAGTTGGAAAGCTGCATGCTGTTGTGCTTGTCCCCAGTGCTGTGTCCACCTTTCTGACCACACAGGATGCTTTCTGGTCACTGGAATGATTGACACCATCAACAGCCAGCCAGGAAATCACAAACAAAGGGAAACAAACAAAACTGCTGCTTCTTGGGAGGCAGAAATCAAGGAAGCATCAAAGCAGCTGTTTTTCAGCAAAAGGTTCCCTAACGATGTTTCAATACCGTCATGATCAAAGAGGACAGCAAACCCTGTCTATTGGAAGTTTCCATGCAATGAGCTCCAATGCCTACACCGGGTACAATGTTATTCCCAAAGTAAATGTGAGGAACCCAAAGACTTTCGTAGGAAAACCTTAAGACAAAAACTACAATGATAAGAGGCCAAATACACAAGTGTCAAAACTTAGCCCAGAAGAATCCCCCACAGGGACTTAGTGAGAGAACACTGAAGGAAAAAATCAAGCCAGGACAGTTCTCTGGTAGTCTACAGCCTGCAAATCCTGGGGAAGCTCTGTGAATAAACATGGCGCTCTGTCTCCTAGGTGGGGCAATAGAACCATCTCTCTCAAGTCCCCTCCAAGAGCTCAGAGTAATTGACTACATAAATGGGAGACAGGGGTCAGAAGGAGAATGACAAAGGGCCTTATCATGAAACCACCTGCCCCAGAACTGGCACTGGGGGGCCCTTGTATCTTCTCCTTGGGTCCTGTGACCCAGCGAACCCTAGAGGACAGGAAAGCAGCTGTCAGTTTTCACATGGCACTTGACTCTGGCAAGGGAGCAAGTCCAGTGGGAGCCAAAACCTTGTCATGATCCCATCAGCCCCACAATGGCGGAGCCTCTGTTGACTAGTCGAGGGTCACAGGAGTGTGGGAGCTCATCTGCCTCCCACATCTGCACAAGTCGTACAGATCACACTGTTTCCCCTCCTCAAAGCCTGGGAAAGCCTGTTCATGAAACTTCTTATGCAAGGTCCTCTATACAAATAAGTGAGATTTATCCCACAATTCAGAATGGTGCCTTCTATTAACATTTATAATTCATATTCTAAATTATTTCAAAAGAGATCAAAGAATAATAGTCTTATATGCACACATACGCAGGTTAGTCTGGTTAAAATGGATTTCTCAGTTGTGAATTAAGGGCAGATAATTCTTTATTATAATGGGTGGAGGGGTCTGTCCTGTGTGCACTGTAAGATGTTGGGCCTCCTCCCTGGGCTCTACCCACAAGATGCCCACAGCTGAGATTTACTGAATTAAAATTTAAAAAAATAGGTAGATAAATCACTTTCTGTTAGCAAACCAAAAATTAACACAAGTAAAATCACAGAAATCTTTTTAGAAATCAAGCTATCTGTAAAGGATCAAATGAAAAAACAGTTTCAAAATATTTCTGTTCAAAACCATCCTATGTCAGCACAGTCATTCTCTTCATGAACAACCAAACGCTTGGCCCAGACTCAGTGTCAGGTGGCCCCGCTCCTTTGTCAGCTTGCACACACCCTCATTGTCTCCCTCCTGATCATCCCACTGGCCTCTCTCAGCATCCGTGCCAATCGCCGAGCATTTCAGCGGGTCCAAGGCAGAGGATAATATCCAACACCTTATCATTCCAGTCACTGGCCTTTCCTGAAAAGTCTACTTCGATTTACTTAATCTTATAACATTTCTTATCTTACACAGACCTGTCATCTAGAATGAGTCTCTGGCTGCTTTCTTGCTACCTATTCAACCTATAAGGTTACTGGTGCCTCCTCGCTTTCGTCTGTAGACAACTTCCTCTAACAAAAACGCCCCCTCTTCTCCAAGGCCAGGCCACATGTTCAGTAAGTAAGCTGGTAAACTGGGGGATGGAGGGATGCTGACTCTGTTTCGGAGTGATCATGGACCGGATCTGCAGAGTGGGCTTGATAAAAGTACCACCTTCATAGAGTTGTTATGAAGATTAATAAATTAATCCGCCTAAACTCCGGGGATACAGCCTGGAACATGCCAAGTGCTTCATAAACTTCAGTCACTGGCGTTTGCAGCTGTCTTTGGACAAAATAGGCGGCCAAATCCTGTACATGAAGATATTCCTGTTCCCATTCGCCCTGGTACCTGTGCCTATCCTATCAACACTGGGACGCTCGACTGAGACACAGCTTGGTGGCAGAGAGCAAGCAGTTTGAGCAAGAAGCGCGCCGGCAGCACCCCGGGGACGGAACAGCGGCGAAGGAAAGCTGCTCCCACTACATTGTTATTAGAGCTCGATGAACAACTCTGATCACCGCACAGTTTAAAATTATGGGATTCAGGGCCAAAGCCGGGGGATTTGTTTCAAATCGGTAAATCCCCAGAAGAGGAAGTCTCTAAAGCAGACGCCAAGAGCGCTCACCCAGAAGGCGCACGCAACAGGCTGCGAAGGGCTTTGTTTGAAAGGCCTTGGGGAAGGTGCCCTGTTCCAGCATAGGGTTGAGCGCGGCAGGATAGAACAAAAGCAGGCGGCAGGCTGGAGACTGGGGAATGGTAAACCACCGCCCACTCGGGTCAATAATCAGAGATGGATGATGGTACCCGCTGGATAACCTCACTTTGCAACTTTTATGCGAAGGTTTGACAAATGACACCAGAGAAACGTACAAGAGAGTGATTAAAACCAGCCCTTGAGAAGGCAGAGTTAACTGTCCTGGGGCTTGACTCTCCTTCAGGTCCTCTCATTCCCACCCCCAACCCCCATCACTGCCCTGACTTTTCTGGAGTTTTCCAGAGCCTTTTGAAATTTAGTCAACTTCTTCTCCCCACCGTGTGCTGCTTCTCATAGACAAACTTGGTCTTTGGGGTCATTTTATTCAGGAGATTGTGTCACTGGATGCAGAATAAAAATACTTACTCATTCAATGCACCAACATTCTCATCACCTTGCTGTGCAGGCAGGAATTGTTGGTATGTATATAGCAATAAGAACTTTCCCCCAAATCTTAAAAAGAGGCTTTTCTGTTGAGAAAAATCACTTGGGTCTCCTATTAAAAACAGATCCTCAGGCCTCAAAGGAGATGAACTGAATCAGAATTTCCCAGGGAGAAGGTGAGAGAGATGGAGAGAATCTTATCCTCAGAGAAGCCCAGAAAAACTGCTGAACTCCTGATTTGGGTGGAGAAAGTTAGCTCTAGTTCTCTAATCTTTTTTTTTTTTTTTTTTTTTTTTGTATGTTTTCGAAGTTAGAAGCGGGGAGGCAGTCAGACTCCTGCATGCGCCCGACTGGGATTCGCCTGGCATGCCCACCAGGGGGCGATGCTCTGCCCATCTGGGGCATTGCTCTGTTGCTGCCAGAGCCATTCTAGCACCTGAGGCGGAGGCCATGGAGTCATCCTCACTGCTCGGACCAACTTTGTTCCAATAGAGCATTGTCTGCGGGAGGAGAAGAGAGAGCTAGAGAGAAGGGAGAGGGGGAAGAGTGGAGAAGCAGACAGGCACTTCTCCTGTGTACCCTGGCCGGGAATTGAACCAGGGACTTCCACACGCCCGGGCGACGCTGGTTCTCTGACCTATAAGCTCTTCCCCTTACTTGGCTGAATGCTTCCCTCAGACTGTGATTCAAGTGGTGACGCATTAAAGGGACAAAACCCATCAAAGTATAAAAAGTGCTGGACTCTCAGACATGCTGATGTTTCACGGTAACTGAACTGGACCAGATCAGAGCAACTGCAGCCAAGGAGAGCTGTGTCCTCCAAGAGTCCAGGATGTGGTGAGAAAAGACAGAAAGGACTAATGGAGGCATGCAACTAGATTATGCTCAGTTATAGCTGTCCTCAACCTGGTCTTAATCTGCCCTGCATCAATCCGAGCTGTTGGAGTTGCCACCCTACCTTCCAGTAGTGATGTGTCTCCTGTTACCCCCGCTACATTCACTGGGGGTAAAATGAAAGCCCTGCTTTTGAGCATGTCTGAATCAGCTCCCCAGAGCAAGAGAAAAGGGGAAATGAGCTGCATATAAGCACCTTGAGAAAATGTGCTTCGGAATTCAGGTCTGAAACAACAAATGATTTGACTAGAAATGTATGTGCGGCTTGTCAGAAATCAAGTCCTCTCTCCCCCTTCACCCTGAGTAAAAGGAGATATAAACTATTTTTAAGAAACCCTATCTTTGTCTGGTCAGTTTGTCTGTAAAAACCATCACTGAACCTGGAGGCCTTGCTGGGCACCATGTTTATTATTTTCTGCACAAACTTGGCAGACGACGCTGAGATCAGCTGTTGCTAGATTTAACATATCTGTATGTTTGATACTAATTCTTAAAAATAAACAACGAAGTGATTCCTACAAACTTTATCTTCCTTGTTCCTGACCATTTTCTTATGTTCTATTAAACATAATACAATTATGATTAAGTATTCAATACATGTTCATTAAACTCCTGTTGGGAGAGTTAAAAGGAGCAAGTGAACACAGTCAGGATGGCCTATACTAAATGATGGAACAATTATTGCACTATGACTAAAGATTCAGTTCTGGCCGGGTGCTCAGTTGGTTAGAATGTCAGCTGAAAGGACAAGGTTGTGGGTTCAATCCCCTGTCAGGGCACACACAGGAAGCAACCAATGAATGCATGCTGAGTGAAACAACAAGTGAATGCTTCCCTTCCTCCTCCCCTCTCTTTCTCTGTCTCTTTCTCTCTGTCTCTCTAAAAATCAACCAATCAATAATAAAATTAAGGCCTGGCCTGATAACTTGTTTGGTTGGAGCTTCACCCCAAAGCGCAGAGGTTGCTGGTTTATTCCTTGGTCAGGGCACATACAGGAGCAGCTCAATGTTCCTGTCTCTCTCTCTCTCTTTCTCTTTTTGTCTTAAAAAAAGAAAGAAAGAAAAAAGAAAACTAAGGATCTATGTATGGGATTCTCTGTAGGATCTACAACTGTTACAATTGGCAAGACCTGTGCAAGATAACATGGAGAATAATGGAAAAGTAATATTTCTGAACCTTACAAGGCAGGCCAAACTCGTGTACAATGACAGCGGTCATTAATACAAATGCTTATTGTGTTGTTATGGGGGGGGGGGTAATTATTAAGTGTTGGAGGAAAAAGAAGACCTGAATTCTGAACAGTGGCAATGTGTGGGCCCTGACCCTACTGTTTGCACAAAGGGACAGCCATCACATGCACCAGACCAAAGGTTGGGAATGATCACCCAAATAAACCCAAGGAAGCAAAGCTCCAGGGTAAAAGAATGAGCTTGGTGTTACCTGCCTAGTATATGACCTTTTCCCTTTTCTTTTTTTCTTTTTTCTTCCTTTTTTTTAACTGTCCTTCAAGGGGGCTGAAAAGCAATTTTCATGCTATGGCTCTAAATATCAGTTTATCCCTTTGACAGGGTTCTGAGCATGCCCAGTAGAAATGATTTAACACTAAGCTGATGACTTGCAACAGAAGAACGTCATGTGAAAAGGTAGTCTGCCACAGCTAATGGGCTCTTGTTTCAAAGGGATGCTGTGTGTACATTACCAGCGTATGGAGAAGGTGAAGAAAGGCCCAGGCAGCCATTAGGAATGGAGTGTTGTTGATGATGAAAAGGCACTTTGCCGGTGAGGGAATGGTGGGAGAGAGAAGGCTTATCTGTCTTTTTGATTAGAAATGCATGCTTCCTTTCATCATCTGAGCTGAAAAATTGGCTTCTGCTCTTGGTTTATGAAACCATTTTTCTTTTTCCTTTCTTCCCAGGTTTGCAAACTGCTTAATAAATTAGTTACTGTGAGGTACATGGGTGCCACAATAACCTTAGAGGCTTTTCCCAAATGCATCCTTAATATTTTATAAGTATTTAAATAGATTTATTCAATTTGAGCTGGCTGATTTATTAAAGCTGGCATTCTGGCATGGAAAGGGGGTTCTATGCAGATTAAAGCTAATCACAAAAAAATTTAAGAGGTGCTCTGAATTCATATGAAGTTTTTTTTTTAGGAATTAGAGCAAAACTTTTGGATACAGCTAATTAAGCAAACAGGGTAAAGAAACCATCTGAAGCATAGAGGTTTGAAATGAGAGCCTCTGGCCTACGGTCACATGAAATGCTCTGAATGGTCTATTCATTTAGTCACTCATTCGTTCAAACAACTTGACAGAGAGTGTTGGCAATTGTGCTAAGTACTGGAGTTTTTTTGCCATTCAGTTCAGTCCAACTTTAAAAGATGATAGGGCTAAAACATAAGTATCTCTTTAGATTTCAGCCTGTGGAAGACAACAGCAAAAATCAGGTCATCTTATGTAAGTTATTCTGAATTACAAATAAAAAAAGTGGTCTCCTGTCTGACAGGAAGGAGCAAGGTGTTTTGTCCCTAAAGGGTTGTTTCTATCTCCAGGAAAAGTGACTTAGTCTGCTAGGAGTTCCTTTAAGGTGACTCTTGGTCAGCAGGTCTGGGAAGGCTGACTCCTACAGTCATGTCTTTTGTATTCATTAGACCCTATATTGGAACAGCAGTGCTTCCAAAGACCACCCTGAGCAGACTCCAGTAGCATCAGACACTCACACAGAATCCTTCACCACATGCCCAAGTAATCTGTGAGAAGCTAAATTCTATTCTATCAGATTAAAAAAAAATCAGACTTGGAGATTAATATCAGATCACAAAAGCTTCAGAGAAAGCAGTCAGAATTGAAGATAACATAAATCATCTTTTCAAAATATATTTTTCTTATTTACTAGATTTCTACACATATAATGCATATTTGTCAAGTATTACATCTAAATAGTCAAACATCCAATCTTAAAGAGAATGAAATGTTAAAAAGTACACAATGATCAATTTGAAGCACCATAATAGATGATGCCCCAGTGACACTTCTGAGAGTATATGAACAATTAAGGTAATTATCCATACCAAAAACTATTTTATAGCAATGTGCTACAAAGAAAAAGAATTACATTAGAGTATAAGTGCTCAGAAAACGGCAGCCACATGGGCAGTCTTTCTAAGACCTCCCTTTTCTTTTCTCCACTACTATCTGACTAAGAAGGCTGAAAATTATACCATTTATGTTAGAATCAAATGCAAATGGAATAATTGTCCCTTCTCTAATCAAAACACATTTGTGGATTGAAATACCACATGGGGCAATTTTCAGTTAATCATGGATGTTAATAAATATGACTCTAAGCTCATAAACAAACATTACTTTGGCTAATATAATATAGGAAATGATTGTTAAGCTTGATCAGACATGTAACAAAACTGAACTTTGCAGAAAGTCGGCAAATTAACCATCTGAAAATAGAGATGAGCATCAACTGTAATGAATGATTAGATTTAGCTAAAATGCTTAGACAAATCATGCATTAGCACTAGGAAATATTTAAAGCTGGCTTCACTGAAAATGAAAAATATTAAGTATTATCACCGTATTAGCTTCTTTAAAGAGCAAAAAACCAGATGCTTAGTGATTGGAGATTTAAAAACCAGAAAATCAGGTTTACCAAAATCAAAGTTACCCCGAGCCTGAATTATATCAAAGCCTGTAACAACACATGGTGTTTTCAAATGAACTAGAAATATCCAGTACTCATTCTATTTCCATCACTGAGCTTATAAAGCAATTTGAGATTCCTTCCTTTAGCCTTCCCTAAGTGAGAAATATGTATTTATTTTGGTGACAAAATACCTAAACAGCTATAAAAGGAATCCAGTCATCTGTAAGAGCAGGGCTAGATGCAGACCCACAGAGGTACTCATCGAGGAAAAGCTGGTGGCACCATCCCGCCCCTGGCATGGCTTAGCATAAAAACACTGTGCTTAGACTGGTTATACATACTTGAACCTAAACACCTTCTTGTTAGATTTACTAATTTCTAAAGTCTGCACTGGGCCTCCAGGCTGAGCTTTCCTCGCCTGCAGGAGTGGGGAAGTCTCCACCTGCTATCAGGGCGCCTAAGTGAAGTCTGCCGTTGGGCCACTCAGTACTGTGACAGAGGTTGCCTTGAAGTGACAGCAGTGTGATATGAGGCAGCACGGACATTTAGGCTTTTGGGAAAATAAGAAGTATTTCATCTGCTGTAGTTTTGTGGGGGTTTTGGGTTTTTTAAAATCTCTTCGTCAATCTACAGATCAATGTCTAGGTTTCCATGGAACTAAGTGATGTACTCCCTACATCAAAGAAATGCAAGGTTTCGTTTGAAAAATTCCAATAATGAAGGTAAAAACTAGCCTTTCCTTCAGATTACTTAGGTAACTGTCGCTTTTCTTAACTTGTTCTGAAAAAAAAAAAATCTAGACCCAAGTCCCGAAAAAGAGAAGCCTTGAGTGACAGGGCAATGAGGTCACACTGAGGGGACTGGACATTTTTAAAATGTGTGGAACTTCTATATGATCTACCTTCTACTTTTTAAAAACTCCGATATTGTCAGGGATGGCAATTAATACATACAGTTAGTCAGAGTAATAATTGCATCTATTTTCCAAACACTACATACTTATTAGGCTTTAGATTTATGTTGCTTTAACTTATTAAACTCTTACAGCAATCTTAGAAAGTAAGTCCTATCTTTAATCTTCATTTTTAGATGAGAAAACTGAGGCTTAGAGAGAATAAAAAACTTATCCTGATTAAGCATAGGTGGGATTTGAACCTAGGCAGACTTCAGAACTGCCGGCCAGGATTAGTGAAAGCATAACCTTTTCAAACATACTCTGTCAATGGTCTGAATTGCTTACATTAAACTATTCTATGTAAATCAGAATTGCAAAATGCCCCACTCTTCATTGTGCAAGAGAAAATAATTACCTCCCTTAAAAATAAAATTTCTATTTTTAGCTTTAGGTTCACAGCTTGTTACTCCATTTTCTCTATTATCAAGGAAATAGGGTAAAAGAAATATTTATTGTGCTGTGGATCCTTGTCTGAATTAACTTGCCCTACTTTCTTACTGGTAACCAGACTAAACATTTGTGAATGTCTGCATTTTTAAATTTCAACAGTAATGAATAAACTCTACCTGGGGTACTCTAACCAGACCGCCACATTGTTCACAGACCTCACATTCTACTGCGATAATTTCACAATGACACTCACGGCCTGACCCTTCCTGGATCCATTCATCCTTGCATCTTTCTGATACAAAGTTCATGTAAAGCACTTGTTATTCTGAAAATCACTTTTGGAATACCAGCAAGAAGGCAATGAACTTTTAAGACATGGTATCTTAAAGGAACCTATAAATGAAATAGGTCAAGGATGAGACACATAGTGGCTGGGGAAAAAAAAATCTCCATTTAGTATATACAATGTCAGCTTCCCCGTCTATACAGATTCCATATAAGGAATCTTAACTTTTCAAGCCAGAGGGCCTGGACATATTTCTTGGCCTTATAATTCTCACAGTTCTAGACATTCCAAGGTAGAGGGTCATTCAGACAGAGTTGTAATTTCTTGTGTATATTTATTTCCAAAGTATCTTATGCATAGTTTCCCAATGAAATCATAGAGGGAGGCTAGGGGAATGCTAGCTGGGTTATTTTGCAAGCATTCTTAGAAGTAGGCATAAAGAACTGCTCTGGGCTTCTCAGGCAAAAGGGATGATCCCAATCCAAAGGCTACCACAGCGAGAACTTTCACCACTGTGCAGTTCAGCTGGACTGTAGCATTTTTCTTGGTCACGATGTAAGCAGAGAAGAGGGAGGAAAAACAGTCATGAGCTTCAAAGGCTAAACTCCCCTGTTGTCACTAGGAGAATGGTATACATCACACACAAGTCAGTTTGGTAGGGCAATGTGATAGAGTCCAACAAGAATATGCTGAGAGACCCACCATCAGCATTCAAGTGTCTTTTAAAAATCCTGCCACTCACCAGCAAAAGCAAGCTTGAGTACCCTACTTACTCCCTTAGTGCCCTGACAGCCTCATCTGTGAAACTGGGTGAACAGACCTAGGTGGTAACACACTCTCTTTGGATCTGAAAGCTACTAAAATATTTTTAGAAGTCAAGTTTTTAATATTTGTTTTGCTATACTCAAAAAGTAACCCAATTATATATATAATTTTATGTCTTTAAATGAAATTTGAAAGGCAAGAGACCTAATAAAATAAGGAAGTTTTGAATACCTACACAGACCCAGGGCTGACCATTATGAAGTCCAAGATAATGAGAATCGTTTAGTCAAAAGTGTATCTTAAACTTCATCACAAATACTGAATTATTTAAGGTTATTCTATTTATTCAACAAGTTTTTATTGTGATCTATTCATTCACTGAGCCCTTATTGAACAGACAGTCCTCAAGGCACTGGGGCTACATCAGTAAAGAACAGAGGGGGTCCATCCCTTCTTGGGAGCTTCCATTTTTTATGGGAGGAGAAGCTCAATAAACAATAAAGATAATAAATTAGAAAACTCTCCTGTAAGTTAAAACATGTTAAGTGCTAGAAGAAAGAAAATGTTGAACAGCCCAAGGCAGTGGTCGGCAAACTGCGGCTCGTGAGCCACATGCAGCTCTTTGGCCCCTTGAGTGTGGCTCTTCCACAAAATACCATGTGCGGGCACTACCTTGATAAGAAATGTACCTACCTATATAGTTTAAGTTTAAAAAATTTGATTCTCAAAAGAAATTTCAATTGTTGTACTGTTGATATTTGGCTCTGTTGACTAATGAGTCTGCCGACCACTGGCTAAGGGATCAGGAGTTTCAGAGTTGGGTTTGGAGGCTGATGTAGGTTGCCCTCTTAAATAAAGAGGTCAACATGGGCCTCATTAACAGGTGACCGACACTGAGCAAAGACTTCTAGCAGGTGAGAGAGTGAACTATGACGTGTGAAAGAGCAGGCCTAGGGTTCAAGAAACAGAAGGTCACGGTGAAGATGGTGACTCACTGCATAAGAAACACGAGAAGCCATCGCAAGGATTTTCCCAGAGAAGAGTCATGACCTGACTATGTTTCTAAGTTCAGAAACTGTAATAATACCCGTGAAGTTTTCCTTAGACAGTTAAAGTAAGCATGTATCTAAGCACAGTCTCTTACTCTTGTTAATGCTACCAAACCACCATTCGAGCCCCGAGGGTTGGTTTTCCAGTTGGAAGAACAGGGTAAGGTTGCTGCACCTAAACTCATTCACCAATTAATCCTAAAGCCTAACCAGGCATTTTCAGAATCGAATTCTACTGGCATGAATTAAGTGCCCACTTCTGTGCCAGAAAATAGGCTAGGCACTATTGGGAATGAAGAAATACCAAACGGTGAAGGGTGTTGTCACTTAATCCTACTCAATTTCAGGCTTCTCAATTGTAAAACAAAAGAATATCTTCTATTTCTTGAAGTTTTGGTGAGATTAAATGAGATTACATGTCAAATACCTAGAATTTTGTCTAGGTATTTGTAGTCACTTAACAAATGCTGCTTATCTCTTTCCCTAAATTGATTGAAAAAGATATTATTATTTTAAAATTAAAATAACATGAAGCCATGGGGCTACCCCGTTTGTTACTGGAAAAGTGAAGTTCCATCCATGTACCATCCACAGAACAATGTTGAAACAGACATTCAGAGAAGGTTAAAATGGGCTTGAAGAATCTGAAACCTCTGTGCAGCCAGAACTTAAAGTCAATCAGAGTGCATTGAGAGTGTGGGATCTTAGCTGAGATTCCCAAAAAAAGATTCTAATATATTTCTAATGTGTCAGTGTTGTGTGGCACTCACTAAAACTACACATGGCAAATAAAGACAAAAAGACCATGACTAAAAGATTGCTGCTCTAAAACTACATTTCCAAGATACTGTTCTTAATTCTATTAGACAGAGACTACAGAGAATATAACCTGGTATTAGAAAGTTTAGGTTTAGCCACTTACTTGTGCTGTGACTTTGATTAAATTACTTAACCTAACGAGATTTGCAATGGAGAACAGCCTAGCACATATTGAGGTACAAAGATATTTGGGTGCAGAAGATTCCCAAAGTTGTATTATAGATGCAGCTGCTCCCGTCAGCTAATGAGAGAGAGAAATTACATCAGTTGCTCTGGATCCCCAATGCTGGGCCAGTCAGAACCTTCGGTCGAAAGGCAAGATCGGGTGCCATATTATGGGTTCAGCCATAACACTGTCTATATCTGCATGTGTCTGGCTGCTCCACTCACCTCCCACCCTCCAACCTCATATCTTTATGTTGCAAGGACTGCAGGATCTAAGATAAGAATTGTGGCTTATAAGGAACCATAGGAAGACTACTTTGCCTGAAAGCAAGGATCCAATGGAGCCTGGGAGCGACATAGTTATGATACCCAATTAGCTGGGAGTTCATTTAGCAAACACAGTTCCCTTTATTTGATATACTTCCAGCATTGCTTATGAGCTATATCCTACTTAGGAGTATAAACTCTCCAATTATTTGCCTTACATTATGAATCATTTATCTAGTCAATCTAATATTCTTCCCTTATGCATCTTAATACCTCAATTAACTATTATGAGTCATTTGTTATTTGTATACCTGAAAAGTGCTTTCCAAGTTATTACTTATTGGTCATAATCAATTAGGGAAGTTTTTAGACTATGGCTGTCTTATATAAATACACTGGTAAAGCTCCTATGATTTCTGACAATTAAATTGTTCTGTCACTTGGGGACTCTCATTAATCTCAACTTGTCATCCTTGTTTATGCAGGTTATAATGGGCTATGTGTGTAAGTGAAACGAGATGCTAAAAGGCTTTGGTTTTTTAACTCTTTGATGAAAGTAAAATGGAAATACTTTCTTAAAGTGGTGACTCTGGTCCATACAGTCTGAATGAACTATATTCTGGTCAGGGACTCATCAATTCCACCATAATCCATAGCAGTCTTTGTACTAAAGAAACTAGAAAAAGATATACTGGTTTCCACACCCCTGGAATGTTGATATTTGTATTTCCAGAAAAGGAAATCACATAAAAAATACAAACCCATTCTTCATCTTTACTGGTCAACTTCTAAAAGTTCTGGGTATAACTATTATTTAAGTGGGTAAAAGAAGAGAAGCATCATAATAGTCAGAAAGGTCCCGGGGAAAAATTTAGATGTCAGATGCCATCGAAAAGATTTGATTCATGGCAAGGATCTAAATGCAGGCAGTTGTTATGAGGGCAACTGGGATATTAGTATGGAGATGTAATTTATTCGTCATCATTATTTATGATGTGAAATATGCAAACAGTGTATTAATTAAATTCAGGTGTCCCTACCTTTAGCAAAATGTCAGACGATAATTAAATTATACAAAGTGACCCAAGTCAACAGATCAGAAATCTGAACAGAAATCTAAGAGCTTTAATAAAGTCATAAATCACTGTAAAGGAAATGGTAGGTATTATTTTTACATTGAGAGTGAGTCTGAAAAGAATGTGTAATAATAGAGCTGGTGAAAAACAAATCTGAACTAGAACTCTAAGGAACAAGGGAAGCTCGTTTGCCCAGATGAAGCTGCTAATCAGAAACTGGTTTGAAAAATAAGTTTGGCAAAAGTTAAACATTCGGGAAAAAAGAGTTCAGATTCACCACTTTTGACTTCCTGAGAAAACTCAAGTGGTCCCACATTCATTAAATGATAGAGCAGGGTTTCCAAGTTAATTCTTTGGAAAAAGCTTTAGTAGCTTTCACCTTCTGAGAAGTGAAATATCTTAGGGTCCACTCCTCAAAAGCGAAGAAGTCACTATGTACAAAGATATTACTCCCAGGGTTTCACTAAATCCCTAGTTAGCACCAGACATCCTTCATTATGATTCTGTGATTCTATTCTTAGTATTCTGCTCTCTCTTATACACAATGTCACCAGTGCCTTTTCATATAAATTCAGCTATCACTGACTAAATGCTTGTTATATGCCATGCACTGTACTACCTTCTCATTGATCTGCACATCAACCCTAGAAAATAGATAATTTTATCACCCCCCCCCATTGTATATTCAGATAGGGCATTTCATAACTTGCTTAAGGTAAAGGCAAGGATGTGAATCTAACCTTTCTACCTGTAGACTCCAATATGAACCACTGCGCTGGCTTGCCTCCTTCTCTGTGCCTGTCTACTGTCCATCCTGTGTCAATCCATTTCCTCACTTACCCCTAACGAATCTGAGAACCTTATGGGTGGCTCTGTCCTCTATGGTGCCTATTCCTTGATAGCAAAAACTGCATCTTGTTTACTTTTAAGTCCCCTACGATGCCTAACACAAGAGGTTATTGATAATATTGGAGGAAGAGAGTGAAAGAAAGAGGCAGATAGGAAGAGAGAATGCTGAGGTCAGTGACTTGTAGCAATCCGACCTGGGAGGCCATATGATAGAGAAATGCAATAAAATGCTAGTTAGGAAATATGAAAGCTGACTCAGTTTTCTGCTGGGGAGTGGTGTTGTTGAGCAAATAGTTTAGTTTATCTTAGCCTCCTCCATTCCTCATCTTATATAATGAGGAGGTGGCCTAAGTGATCCCTCTAATCCCTTGCAGTTCCCACATTCTCTGATTTTTATTCATTTCAAAGGTGTTTCTTCCTAGCCCCACCAGGGACAATGATAAACCTGTCTTGTATCAAAGCCCTTTCCATGTACCAAGCACTTTGTATACATTATCTTCTTGTGATCCTCACAATAACCCTGTAAATATAATATTATCATTCTCATTCAGTAGAAAAAGTGAAGTTTAGCAAGTTTACAAGCTCAAGGTCATGCAGTCAGTGAGATGCAGTAAGGCAACCCTGATCTCATGCATTTAGGAATTTACAAATCTACCAGAGCTTGAGAACTGTTGAAACTCCTAGCTAAATGGCTTCTTAGAAAGTACAAAATACCATCCTGTGACCCTGAAAGGTTTCCAATGTGATTCTCTCAATCAATGGGAATCTGGGACTTGAGAAAACGAAACGATCATTGAGATGTGATTTTTGGAATTGCCATGTTCAGTCACCACTGCGTCTCTAACCCTGGGCAAGCATCTCACAAAAACATCAGATCACTGCAAAACCTGTCATCACTTAGCCGTCTCCACCATCTCTCCCAAGGCTGGGCCCCCAGAGCACTTTCTGTCTGTACTATTCAGTTGTCACTTAATCACACACTCCCTCATCCAGCCTGTTGCTTCATGTGCCTTACTCTTGCCTTGCCAACACAAATATAAGTTACTTAAGGACAGAAACTGAGCTTTATATTTCTTTCCAGCCTTACAATATCTACAACCGAGTAGAACCCATTAAGTGATCCTCTCTTTCATTCAATGTATTCATCACATTTTCAGCAGAAGATCAATCAGTGCTCTCCCCCTCTGCCCTGAATCTGCTGCCCTAAAAATCCTAGCCCAGTTCAACTGTTACTCAACGGGAAACCACCCTGAAGGGGCTCAGTACCACATCACGCTGCTGAACCTGGGGTTTGACTGCCAAGAATAACGTGGAGCTGAGATGGAGAGTGTGAGTGAGATGCCTCCTGCCTTTCATAGAACAATTTGATTCTAACAGAGTTCTTCAGGTGATAGTTTTATATCAATCCAAGCTGAGTTTAAAATCAGGACCAGGAGAGATGGAGAATAATAGAATCTCCAGGATCCCAAGAAATCCCTTCCAAATATGCCATGCCTGTCCCACTCCTATCAAAGCTGAGAGAACTGACTTAAGATTTTTTTGCTCAGCAATATAATAGATGACCTGGCTACCTGCCTTCTGATTTAACAAATCCTACACAGCAGAATATCTTTCATAACACTCAAGATCACAGGGCTCAAGGGTTTTAAAATGTAACATCCTAAAAGCATCTCTCTACCTGTAGAGCAAATAAGATTTGGATTAAGTGTCTTGATGGGGTTTTTTAAGGGCCCATTGACTTTGCAAATCAAGAGAGTAGAGGTGTAATTATCGGCCCTGAAACTCACCCATTTTTTCAGGAGCCTTTCTATAGGGTGATGAGCTCCAGTCCTTTGAAGAATATATTGCAATATGAAAATAGATAGTTGTCACTCAAAGCAAAGTTGTTTGATTTCAATAACAAAATTCAAGAATATCTTCAGGATACATCCTAGAATATTGAAAATAATTCTGCCTCACATCTGGAAAGTTGAAATGCAAAATATACATATCTATCATAGACATTGTAAGGTAATTTGTGTTTTTATTCACCAGAGAAATTGATATAATCTGAAGACAAAAAAAATGGTAGAACCAAGCATACTTAATCAAAATAGTCACGATGTGCTAAGCCCATCCTATGTGCCGAGCTTCTTTATGTTTTTACTCATTTAATCTTCACAAATACTTTATGAAGTAGGATCTACTCCCCTTTTATCCATAAGACTATTAAGCTTCAGACACCTCCAGCAGCGACATCATTATTAAGTGCTAGAACTTGCATTCAAATCAAGATTCTTCCACCTCTAAGTCCATTCTGTTAATCACCAAAGTTTAGTGTATGTATTTATCCTGATAGATGGCTAGACTTTCAGGGCTGATCTTGGAGTTTGGTTTGTATAATCAGTGAGTTTGAAGGGGTGAGGGGAAATTACCTTCCTGGTTTGCTAGTTAAGGGGCAGTACATCAGTATAAGGCTAGAGTCAAAGGGAAGGGTAGAAGTGCTGACTTTGAATATGTTCTTTGAAAGCGCTGTTATTTGAAAAAGCTGTACAGTGTCAGAGCTGAGCAGGGTTCCAGCTGTGAACAGCACTCTAAAGAGTGTTGATAGAATCTGGGCTGTCCAGCTGTGAGGAGCCCGGAAGTGCGTGTAGAGGTGACAAGCGCCAGAGTCCTCATAGCCCTCCCCAACAGCTGCAGCCACTAACAACAGAAGTTACAGGAATTTGCTGCAGCCAAAAGCCACAACCACTATATTTCCAGCTTAACACCCTGTTGGAGCTGTATGCCTCCCCCACCAATCACAATGGACAAAACCAGCTGCTCAAGGCACAACGATGGCCCTGAGACCTGCCTCTAGTCTGGACACTGGACCACTATAATGGTCTGCCTTCAAGAGGTGTATCAGAGGCCAAACCAGAGAAACTCTTCCTAGTTCTCAGCAGCTCCTCAACTTTGGTCAGTGGGTTGATGATGAAGGTGGGGTATGGTTGGCTTGTCATCTAAGGATAATGAGAAAAGTGATATAAATCAGTGTGATATTGAGGAATCAAAAGGGGCTTTGGACTCAGAGGAACCTGGGTTCAAATCCTGATGCCTGCATGTACTAGGTATATAATTTTAATGAATTAATAAACCCTTCAAGCCTCTTTATTCTTCACTTTTAAGAAAATAATAGTAATTTCCTATTAGAGGCAAATATTAAACAAAATAAAATATAAATCATGATACTTGGTGGATTTCCAAGCATATTCATTTTTTTCCTCCTCCGGTACATTCACAAACAGATTAAAATAATGATTTTTCTGCTAAGAAATCTCCTGGCATTGGAAGTCCAGAAATGCCAGGTGAAAAAGTAAGCCATCTTTAGTGACCTTGAAGTATAACACAGATGGTCAGTGAAGGTATCACCAAGGAAAGTGAGTGGGTCATACAAGAAAAAGTGTAAAGTGCTCAGAAATGCCCTTTCCAGTTTTGATTATTTCAAATTCCTAGAATGGTTTAAGATTCTGCAGGCAATGTGATGAGCACAGGTAGCACCTCCAACACCAGCAACAACTGAATCAGTATGCTAACTGGAAAGCTGTATCCAACACTGCCAAACATAGAAGTTTTTATATAAATAAAAATGTTCAGAGATTGTGACCTCATCTTTGCCTATGAAGATTCTACCATGGTTCAAGCCCAAGCTCCATTACCCTATTCATCTCTGTTCCAAGTGGCAGAAAACCCAACTTAAACTGACTGAAGCTTTAAAATGACATGGTTCAGGTAGCTGAGGAGTCCAGTTTAGCTTCAGTTCCAGTGTGACGTAAACTTTAAATGAAGGCAGCAGAATCCAGATCTCTGCTGGGCTTCTCTTTGTTGGCTACATGTAAGGGTCTGTGTAGAGGCCCACAGCACCCTCTGGCTCCCTTTACCAAAAAAATCCAGTTCAATGACAGAGGGAATCTGCTTCTGAGTGTCACAGAAAGAACTTCTGGGGTCCAGACTGGGATTTTATGTTCCCTGATAAAGCTAATTCCAACCAGATGCATGAACCCACTCATTCGCCTGGCTTGAGACATGTGATCCCACTGGGAAGAAAGTCAGTACCACAGTTGGCGTATAGACTGGGCATGAAGAGGCACAGTAACCCAAAAGCTAGCTGTGGTTACTGCACAGTACAATCAACCCATGACCACTATTGCCTTGTAGCCCCAGTGAACAATGGCCATTGTGTCCTTTACACCTTTACTAACTTCCTTTGCGCCACTTATATAGTGCTTGTCACATGCAACCTTATATTTTAGGTTAAAGATTAGTGCCTCAAAGGAGGAGGCTATTTTGAATGTCTTTGTCTCCATCAACATGGTCTTTCACAGTGCCTTGCCCCTAGTGAGTAAATTAAAGGAATTTAATAGAAAGTAATGAATTTAACACACAGCACTGAAAATGAAAAATTGAAGTCAAAAGTTGAAACAGTTGACCTGTAGAAGAGATTAAGAGGAAACAATGTTAGAATTATATGGTTTCTGTAGGAATAGGAAGAAAAGGAAATCTGAGGGCCTTTATTTAAAAATTATTGTCAGAAATCCCCAACTTCCGTAAGAAATTTATTAAGGAGATTGAGAAGGCACATTGTTCAAAAATACCAAAAACCCTGTGAAAAAACTTGAACCTTCTGAGTCAAACCATCGAGATAAATAACCAAAGAAAAATATTCTAAAAGGTGAAGGAGACAGGTGAATTAATTGCAGTGAAGAGGATAGCAAGGAGGCAAAGGCTCTGAAGCAAACAAAAATAGTTTTCCAGTAATGCTTCCAAGAATTCAAAGGGAAAAAAAAAAGTTCAGATAAGAAAGGAAAATTTACTATCAAATTACCCAAAAAGTCTGTTTGCAGGATTGGATCTGGTCACTATCAAATTCTGTCTGGAGGAAGTCCTCATAGCGACATGAGACAGAAAACTTGATTAAGTCTGTTAAATACAATCACACTCTTTTTTAATTAACCTCTAGGCCAACTGGGTCATGGAGCATAGATTGCTTCTATTTTATTAGCAATCTCCAATTTACCCAGTCAGGATTGCACGGCACCCAAACAGATATATAAGAAATTTGTTACAGCCCCATTGTTGAGAAAGATAGTTCAACCGAGAATCTTCTATGAAGAGAAAAAGATAAAGGTATCTTTGGGTCAGAACACTTGACAACAAAGAACAGGAGGTAACAAATTGTGACCAGGGGGCCATGTACAGCTTGATATCTGTTTTTATAAAGTTGTACTGGCATACAAGCATGCCTATTTGCTTATCTAACGGCTGCTTCCTGTACCTATATGGGCAGAATTGAGCAATTGCAACAACCTCATAGGGTCCAAAAAACGTAAAACATTTAACCATCAAGCCCTTCAGAGAAAAAGTCTGTTGATCCCTGCCATCCAAGAAAGTGTGCCAACCCCCAGAACACAATGGCTTTTCTACCAGTTCTCAAAGAATCAGGCACACTAAGGGCAGGATAGTGGCAAGAAGGTTTGTCATAAGTAATGACAATGCACTGTGAGTAGAGAAGCAAAGGAGAGAGAATGGAAGCAGCAGTTCTGGTTGCTGCGTGGTGCGCTTATTAAGGGACCCAGAGAACCAAGAGGGGGAATGGTTCTGAGAGCAGGAGGCCTCAGTGGAGAGAGAGAGAGAGAGAGGGAGAGGAGCAATTAGTAGAAAAGCCTTTGTCTGCCTCAAGATATCTCTGTCTCCTGCTACTGCTGCACATTTGAATGTTTTATTTCTTCGACCCTCCGAGTATTACCAAACAGTTATTATCTGAGCTTCTAACAAACAATTATTCCAGCTCCTAATTTATATTTCAATCATTTTAACTACTGATCTTATAATCACATCCAGGCTCTGATCATATTAGTGTCTATTAACTATGCAGCAACCAATAAAATCTGCATGAGAGACTTATTCCATATCTACTCCCTTAGCGCAATTTATTAAAATAATGTAGACTATTAACGTTTAAACTAAATGTAATATATATATTTAATATAAAAATTCTCATTACTGTGATTAATAAAATTTTTAGTGTAAGCTGATATTTAGTTAGAGAAAATGAACAAGTTAAGCCAACTGAACTATTTCAGTTACATTAATTTAATTAAATATGACTTTTACATTATGTAGGATTAGGTACATACCACTGATAATTCTAACATATTTAAGGAATCAAAAAGTAGGATTTCACTATCAAAGTTTCAAGTGAATCACCAAAAATCCTTCTATATAGAGCCTCATTTTCCTAGATTCATTCTCATGAATTACAGAAGTCAAATAGTAATGCAACAATACTGTACTGTTTTCCTCCTTAAAAAGTCTCATTGTTTAGGTTTTTCCTTTTAAACTGTACTAGGGCTGTGTGTGTGTGTGTGTGTGTGTGTGTGTGTGTGTGTGTGTGTGTGTGTATAAGAAAGATTCAGAGATGAAAGACCAAGAGAAAGAAACACAGAATTGTCTCCATTTACATAGAAACATTTTCCAAATGGTTTCTGGAAGTATGTGCTAGTCAAACTTCACTTTCTTTCTTCACGTGGAACTACCCTCACCTGGGCTGATGTAACTGCCCGGATGCTTCCTAATTTTGCAACCTTTGGCAAATAACTGCTTCAGCTCAGTTTCTTCATCAGTAAAATTGGTGAGAAAGGTTGTGAAGATTAAGTGAGATGGGGAGAAAATTCCTAGCCTTTGATTACTACCCCTCAGAATCGGATGCCTGTGCTGCTACCTCAGAAAATATGATGTTTTATTACTTTTCCTCTTCAAGCATAGTCACGTGGCCAGCGTGGCCAAATGATCTTCTACATCCCGGAATTCTTTTCCATGTTGCCCTGGCCATGAACCCATCTTGTTACTCTTTTCTGCTCTATCCTCATCTTTTTTTATTTCTTTGTTTTTCATGCTGGTGATGTTTTACTGACAACTAAGATGTCCCATGATCATTCAGGACTAAAAGGTGGAAGAGGAGAGTGAGTAGGGCATGAACACTACTAGCACTGAGTCTGTGGTTGACTCCCAGCTTACTTGCCCCCTTGCCTTGCGTAAGTACTCAGTCTCTTTAATTCTTGATTTCCATCCCTGCCATCTAGGGATGGTTGATAAAAATGCCTACTTATAGGGTTGTTGGGAATACTACTTGAATCCTGCAGATAAAGTGCTTCAAATAGTGCCCAACCCATATTAAGAGCTTAGTATTAATGCTATCAATGATAATGGGAATAGTGATTTCTAGAACAAAATTATTGCTCTTCTAGAGGCTAGGCATGCATTGGTGGTGAGTGCACACTTGAGAAGACTCACAAACCTCTCTGTTACCATCAGACTATCGGGCACCATGAAGATTCAGTTCACCAGAGGAGAAAAGAGAGTTTTTTTCTATCATATCCCCCCAAAAGTTGTAGATTACCCCCTCCTTAGGCTCTAGTGGTTTGCTTTTAAAGAGTCAGCTTGGGAATGACAGAAACTGCCAGTACAGTTATAAATACAGTCACTTTCAGATAGCGACATTAAAAAAAGAAAACCTGCCACTAAAATCTCCCACCCTGGAAAATGCTTCAAGTGCCCCAGTGTTTGATGATCTGACTTCACACCCCAAAGCAAGGTGCTTCTGCCTCTGTCACTAAAAAGGAAAGAGGGTGATGTGAAAACAAAATGCTGACTTTCAGCCCGAAGATCAGCGTTCATTATTGTAACTCTAAAACCAGGAGGAGAACCAGAACCCAGCCTGAATTATCACCCAATCTCCTAAATAAATGTGGACAGGGAAATCTCAAGGAAGGTGCTGGCTAATAGGCTGGAACAGATATTCCCACACCAAATCCATCCCAATCAGGTGGATTTATTTGGAAAGGACAGTCAGGCAATAATGGGAAGCAATTATTAAATGCGGTGCAGCGAACTTCTGGAGACAGGGAAGAGCCTGTAGCTGCCATTTCACATCCTTCTCTGAAAGGCCTTTGATCACCTAGCCATCCTGCCCCTCCCCTTCATTCAGCAATAATTTGGACTGAAAGCAGCATTGTTCAGGTGGACTGCCTAGGACTAAGGAGTCCTCCCCTCCCTTTCTGTAACAAACGAGTTAATAAGACTTGTGTCATCACCTTTGTCAATTTCCCCTGTCCCGTGACCCTTATTTTATGTCAAAGTTATGTTAGAAAAACCTCTTCTGTCAATAAGTCCATCGATTCTAAGAATCCATCTCTCTTTGGAAACTTCATTATAAGGAGTCATTCAAGGGCCCGTGAAATGGATTGTGGAGTTAGACTTCCTGTTTTGAATTCTGAACCCAACACATATTAGCTAGGCAATATGATTTAAACGATTTGTGCTCAGGGTACCCACCTATGAAATGGAGGTAATGCAGTACAAGCTTCACTGGAGTGCGGTACAAATCAAATGAGTTCATGGCAGTTAAGGGCAAGTTAATTATGCTATAATGCCTTTCACATCACAGGTGTGCAATAACTTTTAGCAATCATTGTCATCATCATCACCATCATCGTAAGTATCATTATTCTGGAAGTTATTTTTTGATTTCGACACCCAATACTTTTCTGATTTTGGGATCAGATATCATTTAAGATCTTTTTTAATATTTATTTTTATTTTTAATTTAATTTTATTTATTTATATTTTAATTGAATTTATTGGAATAACACTGGCCAACAAAGTTACATAGGTTGCAAGTGCACAATTCTACAACACATCTTCCGTCCATTGATATGTGTGTACACCACCCAAAGAGGCCTAAGATCTTCTTAGGAAGACTTACAACATAGGATGATGGCTGAAGCATTAGATTGGGATTAAGGTACCCTAACTTTGTAAACAATACACAAAAAAGCAGTTATTATAAGGAACCTCAAAAACTATTTTTCTGCTGAAGAATAAAGACAAGAAATTAGGTCTACTGAATCACATTTCAAGACCTGACCTCTCTTCCTCAGTCTTCTCTCTACTAAAAGCACATATTTGCTGACCAGAGGGAAGAATATGGTCTGTGCACATGATTTGGAGTCAGCATGGTCCACTTTGACCTCATTATGACTATGCTTTAACTACGGAAGCAGCCAAAACATAAAACTGATCAAGTTGCCCTGGCCAGATAGCTCTGTTGGTTAGAGCATCGTCCTGAAGCACAGAGGTTACCAGTTCCATTCCCATTCAGGGCACATACAGGAACAGATCAATATTCCTGTATCTCTCTCTCTTTCCCTTCCTCTCTTGCTAAAACCAATAAATAAAAATTTAAAAAGAAAACAAATCATCAAGCTAATCAGGCCCTCCGACCACCACACCAGAAGCAAGCATCTCGGTTCTGCTGTCTCACTCAGACCTCCGTCTTCCAGTCCCTCATTGCCACAGGACTAATCAGCTTCCCCAGCGTGCATGGACAACACCTATGTTATTTACAAGAGTAATGTTATATCAATTAAACAAAAGAGAGGGATCTACTTCAGCAATCAATACAAGGCAAAAGAAGAAAAATAATTTGGCTCATTTTTAATGAATAAAATTTTTATTCTTAAAACCAAATCTGGCCCTGGCCGGTTGGCTCAGCGGTAGAGCGTCGGCCTGGCGTGCGGGGGACCCGGGTTTGATTCCCGGCCAGGGCACATAGGAGAAGCGCCCATTTGCTTCTCCACCCCCCTTTTCTTCCTCTGTCTCTCTCTTCCCCTCCCGCAGCCAAGGCTCCATTGGAGCAAAGATGGCCTGGGTGCTGGGGATGGCTCCTTGGCCTCTGCCCCAGGCGCTAGAGTGGCTCTGGTCGCGGCAGAGCGACGCCCCGGAGGGACAGAGCATCGCCCCCTGGTGGGCAGAGCATCGCCCCTGATGGGCGTGCCGGGTGGATCCTGGTCAGGCGCATGCGGGAGTCTGTCTGACTGTCTCTCCCCGTTTCCAGCTTCAGAAAAATACAAAAAACAAACAAACAAACAAAAAAAAACAAATCTATTTCATGAATGTATCATGATTTCTTAAAGTTGACAGACCTCACTGCTCCTGCCTAATTATTCTACCTGCCCAGCTAAAGGCCATGAATAACTTTAGACCATAATAAACAAAATGCATCAAGACCTAATTCACAGAATTACTTTGCTCAAAATCAGGCCCGTACTGAGTCCTAACCAAACTTAATCAAATTTACACATATCACTGGATCTCTGTAGCTTAGCTCCAGGAGACTTCTTCTTCCCAAAATCCATAGAAACACAAATACCATAACATAATTAGTACCTGCTTTTCAATAGATAATACATGGTTTTGTTTCATTAATGAAAGGACCTTCTGTTGTCTGAAACAATAAGTAGAGAAATTATTTAGTCTGAGTTGCTGTTTGAGCCTGAATTTTGAAAAGCTGTGCCTCTTAATTTTACCCTGAGTTTAAAATATGGCACACCTGGACAATCTGGTTCTCTCCAGGGAATGTACTAACTCTGGGTTGTTTTATGATTTGAGGTCCACCATATGGAACAACTGAGTCATTAAAATGGGCATTAAAAAGATTTGTTCACTCAGCTAGATTTAGACAGATAATAATACTTGACACTTATATAGTGCCTTTCACCTGTCCATCTCAAAGTAAGCAATTTGTAAACACATTTTGTTGCAAACTCTTTGTAAACCAGAGTTTTATTAGGTTTTTCCTCTGTAGAAACAGTTCTAATATTGCCATACAAAAAGTCCACACCAAGATAAGAAACTGGTGCAAAATAAAACAGGAACAAAAACATAACAGAAAAACAAAGCAGCCCAAGAGTGTTAAATGCATTTTATTGCAAACACTAACTGCAATGTATCCTCTCCAAGCAGAGAGAAATAGAGGTTCTGCATGTATGGGAAGTATTTGTTTTCTCTTATCTAGCCTTGGATGCACAAAAAGCAAAATTTTCATAATAATTATAAATACCATCACTTAAATTACTGTGAATGAAATTGGTTGGAACCTCATAACCATTTCCACTTAAGTAATTCAGTATTCTGACAATAATAATTTATAGGATTCTTATGCAATTTCAATTGGGTTTTTTGTAATTGTCATCCCATATGCATATCTAGCTCTTTAGATCTATTTCTCAATAGGTCATAACTCAGATGTGTAGAGGAGTGTTCACTGTGACCTCCAAACCAATAACATTTCTCACAGCTTTATATATGTGTATAATTTATTTATATGGATATTTTTCTCTCCAACTTCAGTCTCTCTGATTATACAATAATCACCTTCCTTTTAGTTGCCACCTTTAGATTGTGATTTTTACTTGTGTATCTCAAAAAATTTTTAAGGAATAAATACTACACATCCAAGGGGGAAAAAAAACTCTGAGCTCCAGACTATTTGTTTATCAAACGGCATGTTGATATAGATTTCAAAACATACAGATTGTAAATATATGCTACATATATGTTCATCACTTCACAAGAGTTTGTCAGATGGGACAGGGCAAAGATCATAGTTTAAAGCTCAGCTACAGTGATGTGCAAAAAGAATCAATAGTATGAGTAGAAGCTTGTATGCAAGTGGATATTCCATTCTATACTGTATCAGGCAATAGAAAAGATCCCTGTGAATATAAGCTTAGATAGATCACTGGGGAACAATTTTTTTTCATTTTCTGTTGGATGACATTTTAGAACTTTTTCTATGTATATCTGCATCACTGATTCCAAATCTGAAATTCGTTTTTTGGTGCATGCTCTAGTTTTTATGCAATTTTAATTTCTTTTTGTTACAGTTAATGGCATGCATTGGTTTTTAAATTGGAGTTAAAGGGCAACGACTCTTGGATTGAACATAACTACAAGGCAATTAATGTTTTACAAACATCATTTTTACATAATTGTAGTTGCTTTTAAATGTAAAAAATTAATATCTGATAAAAAAACACCCTCTTATTTTGTTTTAAGATTGAATCATGGCTTCTTTGAGTAGGCCTAAATGTAAGAATAGTCCTGACACCTTCTGTTATATATGTGGCTGTTACATACTTCAACATCAAAGGCGCAATATTTTGTCATTTGTGACACATGTATATATTACCTATATTCAAGTTTCCCATGGCGATCAAGACAAGAATTGGGCTGCTCATATTGTGTGTCATAATTGTGAGGAAATGCTTCGTGACTGGACAAAAGGAAAACGCAAAGGAATGCCTTTTGGTATTCCCATGGTTTGGCGTGAACCTAAGGACCAAAACAGTGACCTTTATTTCTGTCTGATCTATACAAAGGGCATTGGCAAGAAAAAACAGCATATGATCACATATCCTAATATTCCTTCAGCAATATGACCTATCCCACACTGAGACATGCCTGGTTCCAGTTTTCAATGGGTTTATTTCTTCTAAGGACAAAGAAAGTGAACATGGTGATCAAATGTATTTTGATAAGATGCATGAGAAAATGGTTGTAGAATCTGAAGAGTCTTCTTCTGATGCCAAGCAGTCATTAACCCTTCAGCAGTTTAGCCAACCCGAATTGAATGACTTAGTAAGAGATTTGGGCCTATCAAAGAAAGCAGCTGAGTTATTAGCCTCCAGGCTTCAAGAAAAGAATGTACTTTACCGGTCAGCAAAAGTATCCCATTTCAGGAAGCGTGAACAAATTTTTGTGGACTTTTTTTCCTAAGACAAATACTTTGTTTACTGTCATTATATCAGTAGTCTTCTCAGCCAGCTAGGTGTTACCACTTACAGTCCAAATGAAGAATGGTGGCTATTTCTTGACAGCTCTAAATGGAATCTGAAATGTGTTCTCCATCACAATGGTAATGTTTATGCAGCTGTTCCAATTGGTTATTCAACTCATCTGCGAGAAGATTATAATGACATAAAACTTGTCCTCAACTTACTGAAGTATGAGGAGCATAACTGGATCATTTGTGTGGATCTTAAAATGGTAAATTTCCTGCTAGGACAACAGAGAGCTTTCACAAAGTATCCTTGTTTTCTGTGTTTGTGGGACAGCTGAGCTCGGGAGAAACACTGGACACAGAAGGAGTGGCCGAAACATGAAGCTCTGGAAGTAGGGATGCAAAATATTGTGAATGAACCTGTAGTTAATCGAGACAAGGATCATTTTTCCCCCACTTCACATCAAACTTGGCTTAATGAAGCAGTTCGTTCAGGTCTTGAATAGAAAAGTGAATGCTTTCAACATATTATTTCTGCTTTTCCTATCTTGTCTTTCAAGAAGATAAAAGCAGGTGTATTCAAAGGACCTCAAATTCGAACCCTCATATGTGATGAAGAATTTGCCAGGAAGATGAATAAGGAGGAGAAAGCAGCATGGCAGTCTTTTGTGGCAGTTACAAAGAACTTCCTTGGCAACAGAAAAGCAGAAAACTATGAACTTCTGGTTCAAAAGATGCTGTTTGCTTTCCATGACATTGGATGTAACACGAGCATTAAGATTCACTTCCTGAGCGGTCACCTTGATAAGTTTCCTGAAAATCTTGGAGCTGTTAGTGATGAACAGACTACTGCTGGAGCATCAAACGAGATTGTCTTCAATAAGTACACAAACGCAAGAGCTACAAACGCAAATTTTTGCCTGAATAGAATTTAAATAAGTTTTGCGCAAATTTTATTATTAAAATAAGTGTTTTAATATGTTCTACTTTGAAATTGTAGACAAATTTTGATGCAATCATATCTTTTAGTGTATTTATTATGTAAATTATTATATTTTCACAAATATGATGCCCAAGAAGACATTCTACTTCATTATGTTAAACTAAATGTTGAAAATTTTACAATAAGATGAAAACCTAAAATCTAGAATTGCAAAAGAAACTGTAGCTTACAGAGAAAAACTAATGTCAGATTTGAGATCAGCACACTCGAATAAGGTAAAAACACGTGTTTTTGTGGATGCAACAAAAATTTTGTTCCCCAGTGTAATATACATATGTCTGATATAATAATTATGTATTAACAGTTTTCAGATGATAAAATTTCAAAGTAGTATTATTTTTTTAGAGACAGAGACAGGAAGGAAGAGAGATAAGAAACATCAACTCATAATTGTCTCACTTTAATTGTTCATTGACTGCTTCTTATATGTACTTTGAAGGGGGTTGGGACTCAAGCCGAGCCAGTGACCCTTTGCTCAAGTCAGAGACCATGGAGTCATGTCAATGACCCCATGCTCAAGCTAGTGACTTCAGGGTGTTGAACCTGGGACTTCAGTGCCCTTGGTTGATGCTCTATCTACTACACCACCACTGGTCAGGTTAAAAGTATCAATTTTTTTTTTTTTGTATTTTTCTGAAGCTGGAAACGGGGAGAGACAGTCAGACAGACTCCCGCATGTGCCCCACCGGGATCCACCCGGCACACCCACCAGGGGCGACGCTCTGCCCACCAGGGGGCGATGCTCTGCCCCTCCGGGGCATCGCTCTGCCGCGACCAGAGCCACTCTAGCGCCTGGGGCAGAGGCCAAGGAGCCATCCCCAGCGCCCGGGGCCATCTTTGCTCCAATGGAGCCTTGGCTGTGGGAGGGGAAGAGACAGACAGAGAGGAAGGAGGGGGTGGGGGTGGAGAAGCAAATGGGCGCTTCTCCTATGTGCCCTGGCCGGGAATCGAACCTGGGTCCCCCGCATGCCAGGCCGACGCTCTACCGCTGAGCCAACCAGCCAGGGCCAAAAGTATCAATTTTTAAAGAGGTTATTTATCATTAAGATAGTTTCCACAATGTCTAAAAGAGGTTGAAAACTTAAATGAGTACAGGGACTAGCTGGTCAGCATTAATTAGTGAAATATGTAGGTGTACTGTAATAAGGAGTGCATGATAACAATGGTTTGCTGTGATATATATCCTAACAGAAATTCTTTCTATGTCCATAAAAACATATATATGTTATATCTATATAGATAAGTATATATAGAAACAAATAGTAATTATATGCATATACACACATACACATATAGACCATAATTCTTAAAGAAACACAGGGAACCCTGTTGAAGTGGGAGTCACACATGCCCTCTGGAAGGGCTAGGTGCTCTTTGGTTGTAGGTAAAGGCTGCCACGCAAGAATGTAAGCCCGGTGTGGACAGTCTGACTTCTCTATACAAGCTGCTTGTTTGGATTTTTTTAATGTAAAAGCTTTTGATTTTTAGATATTGTTTCCAATTTTTAAAAAAACCCATACATGTCAATCAATAGCACTTCAGCTAGACAAATCTTGCTCATTGGCTAAAGGCATGCATGCCTGCTGTCAAAAAAGCTTATTTTTCATGTCTGGGGAGAAAATGGGGAGAAACCATGTTTATGATTCAGTTTCCAGCACACCCACATAAATAAGAATTTATAACATAAATTAAGTTTATGATTTAAAAAGTTATGTTTTATTGACAAAATGTAAAAGCAATTTATAGAATGGGAGAAAATATTTGCAAACCATGTATCTGATAGGGGTTAGTATCCAAAATATGTAAGGAAATCATACAATTCAATAAGAAAAAAACAAATAACTGAATTAAAAGTGGAAAAAGTACCCAAATAGACATTTCTCCAAAGAAGACATTCAAATGTCCAGCAGATAGATGGAAAAGTGCTCAACATCACTGGTCATCCTGGAAATGAAAATCAAAACCACTATGAGATCTCACCTCCCATTTGTTAAGACAGCTATTATTTGAAAATGGAAAAGATAAAAAGTGTTGGTGAGAATGTGGAGAAAAGAGGACCCTGATACAATATTGGTGGAAATGAATATTGCTATTATGAAAACAGATTTCAAAAAATCTGAAACTATAACTAGCAGATAATCCAGAATACCACTTCTTGGTATTTATCCAAAGGAATTAAAATCAGGATCTCAAAAAGAAATGACTGCACTTCCATGTTCGTGGAAGCATTATTTATAATAGCCAAGATATGGGGGAAAATATCTAAATGTCCATAGATCAATAACTGGATAAAGAAAATATGTATATTCTGTGGCGTACAATTCAGTCTTAAAGAAATAAGAAAATCCTGCCATTTAAGACAACATGGTTGGACCTGGAGTACCTTATGCTAAGTAAAATAAGTCAGACACAGAAACACAAATTCTATATGGTTTCACTCATATAACTGGAATCTAGTCAAACTTATAGAGGTAGAGAGTGGCATGGTGGTGGCCAGGAATTGGAGGGAGTAGGTAAAATATAGGTGATGGTCAAAGGGTACAAAATCTCAGTTATTTGAGATAAGTTCTGAAGACCTACTATACAGTATAGTCATAGTGCCTCTTGCTAGCAATACTCTATTTTATACCTAAAATTTGCTAGGAGGGTAAGTCTCATGTTAAGTGTTCTTATTGTAAAGATAATCACGGTGGTGATGATGATGTTGATAATAAAAGTAGCAGGGTAAATATTTGGGATGTAATATGTATGTTTATGGCCTTGATGGTGATGATGGTTTTACTATGTATACTTATCCCCAAACTCACATATTTGTATACATTAGTCGTATACAACCTTTTATGTGTAAATACCGCATTAAAGTCTTTTTTTAAGTAGTTATGCTTTTTGAAAAATTATATTTGTGAATGAGATGTGTTCTTTTATACAAAACAAAGGGCTCATAAATGAATAAGTAATATGTACATAAGTATGAATAAATTATATGAACAAGCAAATATTAGAAGAAAAAACAAATATTAAACAAAAATGAAGATTAATTTCAGTGTCATTACAACTCAAACTGAAAGTTTTTTAAAGATTAGAAATATAATTTATTATTAGAATGATAATTTATTTAAATTGAGTAAATATGATTTCAAAACACACATGAAACTTGTATGATCTAGAATTAAAATCTCACACAAATATTTAAAATACAATATTTTACTCTCTCTGATGGTCCCAAATTCTGTTCTGCCACTGGAGTTAAATGTGATATTAAAGTGGAGGAAGTAAAATTTATGCTAGAATCAGAAGAACCAAGTTCTATTCTTAGGTTGACATCAACGGCATTGGCTTTGTCAAAATACAACCTCTCTGATCTTTATACTCTTTTATAGCTAAAAATAAAAAAATTTTAAAAATCATGTTTTATATCATTTTGGCCAATCAGTTATTACTGTGGTTTTGTTTGCTTTTTTTGTTTGTTTCAGCTAGTTCTTCACCCCTCCTGGGAGCATGAGTCACATTTGGCTGTTTCTTTCAGCTGTTTCTTGCACAACACTGAATGTGTGAGAACCCTGGAAGGCTGTTTTAGACTATCTGATCAGAAACTTTATATCTGTCTCTATTACTTCTTTGCAAAGCTTGCCACCAGTTTGGAGGTGATGTGGAAATCTTCCCTAAACTTAATTCCTACAGAAATGTAAAGCATTTTTTCACATATCTCCTTAACAATAGAAGCTTCAATGAAATAGTTGGGACAAGAACTGGAGTGGAGTTGATTGAAACATAAATGGGAAGATGGGAAGAATTGGGCAAAAGTAGTAGACTAAGCACACAGGTTTATTTTATTCTCACTTGAAATTCCACTACAACAATGAAGATGTTGATAAAGAAAGTGTGGAGAATCAGACAATAGTATGTAAAATTATGAATGCATTGTTTTAGCAATTTCCTTTCTGGGGATTTGAATCACAGATAAATCGGCATGTGTAAGAAAATGATTTATTTACAGGATTGTCCACTGTAATATTATCTATAATAACAAAGGATTAGAAACAACCTAAATGGTTAACAATAGGCAACTGTTGAATAAATTATGGTATACCAACAAAGAATATCATTCAGCTGTGAAAATAATAAAGAAGGTCTCTATGTGCCTATTAGGAATGATCAACAGGGAGAAAAGCAAGGGACAAAATTTTTGTGTAAGAAAGGGAGATAGAATTAGTATAGCCACATGTATTTTCTGGATTTGGGGTTTAACTAAATAATACAAACAAGAATTTAAGGGAGACAGAGAATGCAATGGGTAAGAAATAAGTGAAAGTGAGATTCTCATTTAATACTTTTTGCCTTTTCAAATGTGACAATAGTATTATTTATTTTTGAACCATGTAAATATATTAGCTCTTCAAAATAACTTTTAAAAATTTATAAACCTCTGCTTAGAGACCTGGAAAAGCATCACTTTCTCCATTGCAAAAACAACAAACAAGCCAGACAAATCTCAAGTTCACAACTTTTCTTGATGCCATTAGAGAGCTGTAGTCACAGAACTAACAAGTCTGAAATCTAAAGAAAAGACAGGTGGCTGGAGGGAGGATGAGGATGGAAGCACCTGCTTACTTTGAGCAGACACAGCCAGACACAGGTAAGGAAGAATCAGCTAGAGTTGTTAACAAATTTGTGGAGATGTGTATAAACTGGTAAGGGAAAATGGTGCCACTTGGAGCCCAGCAAAAACAAAAGGTGACCATTTTCATGCATAAAACTATTGATATTTACTTCAGTCTCTAGTATTTTACATATGATATCCAGCTTTCAATAAAAATTATGTTTATGAAAAAAACAATCAACTTTCAAGAGATAATACAATTAACAGAACCATATTCAAATATAAAATAGATAATATAAAAAACAGAATTTATAATAACCATAACTCATAATTACTTTATTAAAGTCTGTAATAGAAAAGATGGACAACATGAAAACTCAGATGTATAATTTCAATACAAAAGGAAATATAAAAAGAATCACTAAAAGAATTAAATGGAAATGTTATTAATAAAAATCTAATAACAGATATGAAAAATGCCTTCAACAGAGTCTTCAGGAAGACAACATAGCCAAAGAAAGAATCAGTGTCCTAGATCAGTAGAAGTTATCCAACTGAAATACAAAGAAAAAATATGTTAAAATAAAAAAATAGATATCCAAAGAGCTATGGGACTGTATCAAGTAGCTGATATGTGTGTAATTAAAATTTCAGAATGATAATAGAATAGTAGCTTTTACAATAAGATTTTTCAAAAGACAATAATTGACATTACTGTTCAGCATCATACTAGAAGTCCTAGCCTATGCAATAAGGCAAGACAAAAATAAAATTTACACATATTGAAAAAGAGAAATAAAGCTGTCTCTATTGACAGACACCATGCTTCTATGCATGGAAAATGACAAAGAATTGATTGAAAAGCTCCTAAAAATAATAAATGAATTTAGTGAAGTTACAAGATACTAGGTCAATAAACAAGCAAAAAAATTGTATTTCTGGTAGTCACAAAATAGTCACAGGGATATAAAGCACAGCATAGGGAATATACTTAATAATCTTGTAACAACAATATATGATACCAGGTGAGTACTAGAAGTAGTGGGGGAACTACTTTGTGAAGTATATGATTCTCTCATCATTAGGCTGTACACCTAAAACTAATACAAAATATAGTAAATGTAACTGTAATTGAAAAAATAAGAAAAAATAAAAATAAAATAAATTTTATTTCTGTACCCTAGCATCGAACAATTAGAATATATTTTTTTCAAAAACAGTACTTATTACAAAACTTCCAAAAAATAAAATTTTGAGTATAAATCTAACAAAATATATTTAGAATCTATATGCTGAAAGCTATAAAACATTGATTAAAAAATCAAATAAAAGCTCAGAAAGTGGATAGACATGTTAATATATTGAATGACTTGATAATAAGGCATTAATTCTCCTATAAGTTATCTATAAGTTTAATGGTTTGTGGTTTTGCTCACAAGTGACATAAGTGATACCAATTTGCCTCTCTACAACAATAAGAATATGGAAAATCATCTAAATACATCCCATACATTTTATGTTTACTGCTATTTTGCTTACCTACAGTCTCTCAAATTGTTATTCCCTGAGCTTTATCAGCCTCTTCAAGTTTATTATTAGTGTCATCAGAAAGGGATGGCCTACTTGCCACAACCTCAATGGTTTTCAAAGGTTCTTAATTTTTTTTCACTATTATATTACTTGAAAAATTGTCTTCAGTAGCTGTGGGAAAGTTTATACTCCAAGTATGTTTATATTATCTAACTTTTAAAAGGCAAATAAAGAATAACATGTAAATGCCAGATTCTACAATTACAAGTTCTTTATATTATAAGGAACTCATTGAAGAGGGAAATAGAACTAAGAATAGTAACATGTTTGTAAATAGATACTTGAGTAAAATTATAACAGAAACTTGAACAAATACTTGGAAAACATGTTGTATGTGTATAAAGAAAGTCAAATATACTAGATCTCAGGGAACAAATTTACATTCTCAAAAATCTAGCCATGCAAACTTCCTGGGACCCACGAAGAAGTCACCCTTCTAGCTGGTTATATCAGGAGAAAGAGCACTTGCCCACTGGAGCTATATTATGAGTTCTATGACCTCCCCCAAAGTCACCTTAGTTCTCTTTGATGGGTCTGCAACACTAATGGTTATGAGTGGACAATGTCAAAGCACTAAACTTTACAGCTATTTTCTGTGCTTTTGTAAAGAATTTAAATTGTCTTGACATGGAAAATGTAATTCTGCTAACTCTTTTTGTATATACAAAACTACTTTTACCCCTCAAAATTGTCCTCTCAGATGCTTATATACAACTGATTCTCCTGGGCACAATGCCATGTTTATCCTGTAACTTTACATGACACTCGCCCTCCCCACTAAGCATACCACCTCATCTCCAGGGGGCTCTCGGGTCAATGTGAGTACAAAGCAATACACCACCCTTAAATGACAGCTGCCTGGTATCATGTTCAACCACACCATTAAGATGCCCTAGTGAGTCATGGCTAAATACTTTAAATAGCAAGTCAACAAATTTCTATGCAATAGTATTTAAAGGTATTTGGTTTTCAAAGTGAAATAGCAATAAAAGTTACCCTAAAAAGACACACACTGGTTGAAACAAACATTTTCAATACATTTTTAATGAAATCTATAGGGAAGAGAGAGTTTTGACATGTATGTAAAATCAAAAATTGAAAATATTTACACATCAAATATATTTGTATGTATTTTAGCTAATTGACAAATGACTTCATATTGAATATGTATTGCCCTAAAACCAGCACATGCTACTATAAAGGGCCAATATAGAAATACCAGTAAGGTTCTATGTTAGAGGTAAAATGGCAAGTAATCTGTGAGTAGATAGATGGGAAGTAATTAAATATTTTAAAAGATATTTTATATGCTAATGGTAATGTTTTTTTTTTGCACTATGGTTACTGATATCTTTAATTCTGTTATTTGTCTTTATTTATTTTTATGTTTCTTCTTTCCATTTACCTTGCAAACTTTAAAAATATCACCCTTCCTTTTGCCATCCCATAGTAAAAATACTCTCATTATTAATTACTAAAAAACATCATCCTATTTGTTCCTTAGTCTTACATGTTTCCACCCAACTTTTCACTGCTTTTCTCAAGACCAACCAAAGATCAATATGAAATTTCTCCCTAAGAAGTGCATGTGCCCTGGTTATATCTCACTGACTCCTACCCCTAGTGCTTTTCTTGTGGACCTCAGGTCTCAATCCAACTGAAGAGGTGACTAACTACTGAAGCCAAGGGCAGGCCAGAGGAGATGGGGACATGAGGAGCACTCATCTGGTTTTCTTACATCACATCTCAACACCTAAGGGCAATACTTTGTAGCTGCCTATGTCTTCCTGCTTCTATCCTTATCCTGGTTTCAGAAAACATGACTTAGCTGTGCCTCGAACACCTCAGGAACTACGTACAGAGGTCTATTCAACTTGTTCCTCTATCATTGTTCTAAGCTACGCATGCTACAACCTATAAATGTGCTCCTTCCTTTTATCTGGTATTCCTTGGTAGTGATCTGAGCCCTTTACTTTCAAAGCATCTTCCCATGAGATAGACATGAGACAATTCCTCTTAGTCATAAACTCTGATGGCTGCATCTTCTGTCTTCAAACCCATTGGAAGCTCTGTCACACTTCCACCAGCAATAAGTCAAGAGTACAGAGACTCACTTGATATCCCTGCCACTAGTCATTATCAGCATGTTCAAGATAAAATAAAATTAAAATAGCAATACATTCCCAATTTCAAATGAGATTAAGTAGACACATTTTCCCCTATTCCTCCCATTAAGTCTAGCTAAAATTCTTAAATGTTATACATATAACAAACATAAGAAAACTATGAAAGATAGGGAAAAGAAGACAAACTGGCTGGGGGGCTTGGGACTCAAGAACAGACATGACAGGTGTTCCCTGAACTTTTTTGTGCCTCCTGTATATCCCGGCCTGGGTACTTGAGAAGTCTGATACGGGACAGCTACTTTGGAAAAGTTCTGGCGGTTGCTTATAAAACTATACAGGTAGCCTACCCTGTGACACTTAATTCCAATACGAGATATTTAGGAAAGAGAAATTAAATCATATTGTCACAAAGGACTTATAAAATAATGTTTATATCAGTTTGATTCATAACAGCCTAAAACTTGAAACTGCCCATGTGTTCATTAATAGAAGAATGAATAAACAAACAGTGATTTATTCATACAATGAATGCTACTCATTAATAAAAATGCATAAACTCTCAATACATGCAACAGTATGAATAGATCTGAGAGATGCCATGCTGATTCAAAGCAGCTAGATACATGAATAGAACATACTATATGATTCTAAGTATATGAAATTCTAGAACATGCAAGAATCTATAGTAAAAAAATCTGTATTGTCTCTGAGGATGGGGATAGTATTAGCTGGGAGTGAGCATGATGAAACTTTCTGGTATAATCAAACTATTCTGTAACTTGACAGAGGATTGTGTTACACAGGTGTATGCATTTGCCACATTTTAGCAATTGTAGACTTACTCGTCCATTTCACTGTATATATATTTGACATCAGAAGTAAAGAACTATAAAGAAATATTGAACTCTAGTTAATGTATTTATGTTTACATGCTTAGAAGTAAGTATAGTAATACCTATAATTTACTTGGAAATGCAACCAAAAATATGATGGTTGAATGAATGTATGATAAGCAAGCATTGTTAAATGATAATAGTAGAGCCCTGGCCAGTTGGCTCAGAGGTAGTGCACTGTCCCAGGGTGTGGAAATCCCAGGTTCGATTCCTAGTCAGGGCACACAGAAGAAGCGACCATCTGCTTCCCTCCTCCTCCCCCTTCTTTTTCTCTTGCTCTCTCTCCCCCCTTTCTCTCTCTTGCTCTCTCTCTCTCTCTTCTCCTCCCACAGTCATGGCTCAAATGGTTTGAGCGAGTTGGCCCCAAGCACTGAGGATTGTTCCATGGCCTCTGCCTCAGGTGCTAAAAAAATGGCTCAGTTGCTGAGCAAAGGAGCAGTGGCCCTAGATGGGCAGAGCTTCACCCCTAGTTCGCTTGCTGGGTGGATCCCAGTCAGGGTGCATGTGAGAATCTGTCTCTGCCTCCCCGCCTCTCACATAATTAAAAAAATTATAATGGTAAAAACTAGGTGGTGAGTATAAGTATTCACTGTAAACTTCTTTCAACTCTGCTTTATGTTTGAAATTTTCATATTAAAAGGTTAGGAGAGACATTAATCATGTATATGTATATGTGTGGTTTTCTCTGGGATTGTTTATTCTATTATCTATTTATCCATTAGCTAATACCATACTATCTTACTTACTCTAACTATATATTAAATTGTTCTTTAAGATTATCTTGATTAGCCTGACAGGTGGTGGTGCAATGGTTAGAGTGTTCACTTGGGATGTTGAGCACCCAGGTTCAAAACCTGAGGTCACTGGCTTGAGCACGAGCTCATTGGTTTGAGTGCACACTGGTCAACTTGAGCCACAGGTCGCCAGCTTCATCACAAGATCATGGAGTCCCATGGTCACTGGCTTGAGCCCAAAGGTCACTGACTAAACCGTGAGGTCACTGGATTGAGCAAGGGGTCACTGGCTTGGCTGGAGTCCCTTGATCACAGCACCTATAAGAAGCAATCAATGAACAACTAAAATAATGCAACTATGAGTTGATGTTTCTCATCTCTCTCCCTTCCTGTCTCTGTCTCTGTCTCTCTCTCATACCCACACACAAAAAAGGATTATCTTGATTATTTTTGGCCTTCTGCTTTTACTATAAATTTTAGAGTCAGCTTATCAATTTTTACAATAGTTCTGAGCTTTTGATTGGGATTGATTTGAATCTATAAACCAATTTGAATGAAATTAACAAACTTACAATACTGGATCTTAAATATGGGAACATACTGTGTTCCTTTATTTACTTATCTCTTTAATATCTCTCAATAATATTTTAAAACTTTCTGTATAGAAATATTGATCCCCTTTTTGGTACATTTTCACCTAAGTATTGGAAAACTTACTCTGTTGAAATGTTATTTTATTTTTTATTGGTAGTACATAAACTAACAATGAAAGGAGCCAGGAGAAATGCTTAATTCTAGGAATAGGGTGAGAAATATACATGATGAGCCTGGAAATAGAGTGCCAGGAAGTAAGAAGGCACAAAAAGAAAATCCCCATTAATGAGAGTTTGTCAAAAAGACACAGGAGCCAACTGAAAGAGTTCCCAACAGCCAAAGCTGAAATACATGGTAAAATAGAATAAAAGCAGTATTAGATGAATACCTGAAGTATAAATTAAATACCCATGAATTTATGTTGATATCAATAAATTGGATAAATGAGGGAAAAAGACAAATCTTTTATACAGAATAGTTAAAAATAATTTATGTAGATACCCAGTCCTCGACAAGGGGATCCTAAGCTCCTACTCGTTAAGTGTGGGATACCCGTGTACCAAAGAGTACAATATGGAAGAGGAGAGGGGTTGTAACTTTCCAGTGACTGGAGAAATGTGACAGACTTTACCTCAGAGAGGAGATCTAAGTCAAGTCAACAGTGTGAAATTGTGTTGCTAGTATATGCCTGTGATGTGTGGTTAAAATGGCACTTCACCTCTGTGGTCCTCCTTCCCAAAAGTCATACTCCCAGTATGACTAATAATAAGAAAAACATCATCTAAATTCCAATAGAGAAGTATTCTATAAAATACCTAACCAATACTCCTTGAACTTTCAAAATCAAGAAAAACAAGAAATATCTAAGAAATTGTCATAGCTGAATCTTAAACAGACATGATAAATACATGTAACATGATTAACCTGCATGGGATCCTAAGATTTTTATATTTTCTATTTTATCCTGTGTCAGGTTAGATATCTTGTACATTTTTAGTAATTAATCCAACCTGATTCTTCATTCTAATCACTAAGTAGTTCTATCTCTTCTATATTGTTGTGGATATCTTAAGAAACTGAATGATGTCTTCTTTTAATTCCTGATATTGGTCATTTATAACTACTCTTTGTTTTTCTTAATCAAATTTGCTACAAGTTTATCAATTTTTTAATTTTTTTAAAATTTATCATGTGGTTGTCATTATGATATTCTCAAATCTAGTTGAGTGTCTATAAGAAATATATCATTTTCCATATCCAGCATCATAGAATTCCCAAGTGTTTATATTCAAAAGAATAGTTTTTTAAAAGACACTAAAAATTAAACAAAATCAAATCAACAAAACACATTCTAACACTGCGCCCCTCTATAGTGAGTAATAGAAGACATGATAAGAAAAAGCCAGACAGAAGTGTATTTGAAACTCATATGTTTTGATGCAAAAAAGGATGATATTTTAGTAAAAATGTTTTCTGAATGATTGTCCAGTAGGCCCTTTGTGCTTCACTTGAAATGAGATGGTCTGGCCAGGGAACTACAAATGTTCCTTGACTTGTAATGGGGTTACTACGCAATAAACCCATTGTAATTTGAAAATATTGTGAGTCAAAATGAATTTCATACTACACCATAGTGTAGTTGTTGACCCTAGTGATTAGGTGGCGGATTGGGAGCTGAGACTCCCTGCAACTGCCCAGTATCACGAGAGAGTACCAGACTGTATATAGCCAGCCAGGAAGAGATCAAAATTCAAAATCTGAACTATGATTTCTACTAAATGCATATTACTTTCACTTGTCTTTAAAGTGGAAAAAGCATAAATAGAACAGTTGTAAGCCAGGAGGACCATTTTTACAATAATGATGGAGTAGTCACCCTTGAAACCAATCACTAAACTTGGGGGGAATGACGAAACAGAATGGTAAATTTCCTTGGAAGGAATTAAAAGTAGAAAGTTTTTAAATGATCTGTATGGAAGCTGGGAGAAAATGGGTGGAAATAAGGGACCTCTTCAGGTTTCCTCTAGGGCAGTGGTCCCCAGCCTTTTTGGGGCCATGGACCGGTTTAATGTCAGAAAATATTTTCATGGACTGGCCTTTAGGGTGGGATGGATAAATGTATCATGTGACCAAGACAAGCGTCAAGAGTGAGTCTTACATGGACAAGAGTGTGGTGGTTGGGGGGGGGGGCACAAAGAAAACTAGATAGAAGGTGACGGAGGGCAATCTGACTTTGGGTGATGGGTATGCAACATAATTGACAAGATAACCTGGACATGTTTTCTTTGAACATATATGTACCCTGATTTATTGATGTCACCCCATTAAAATTAATAAAAATTAAAAAAAAAGAGTGAGTCTTAGATGGATGTAGCAGAGGGAATCTGGTCATTTTTAAAAAATAAAACATCATTCAGACTTAAATATAAATAAAATGGAAATAATGTAAGTTATTTATTCTTTCTCTGCAGACTGGTACCAAATGGTCCACGGACCAGTACCGGTTCGCGGCCCTGGGGGTTGGGGACCACTGCTCTAGGGTGATTCATTCATAATACTGAGAATAGAATCTGATATCAAAACTCTTGGATTAATTCAAACATATGTACATTGAATTTCAGCAGTGAAACTCTCTTGAGAAACTCCAAATTCTATTAATGGATTATTGCCCTGTTATATAAGCATAGCAAAATACTATAAAAAGCTCAATGAATATGCTTAGCAGGAATTTGAACTTTGAGCATGTCTGGTATAACCATCATATATAAAAGCATATATATATATTTAAGTCCCCATATGTGTTTCTGTTAAAAATAAAAACTAGTGTTTAAGAATAGCTATTTCCTGAAAAAAAAAAACTACCCATTGACTTCTTTGCCAGACAATTGCAGCTCTTAAATTGACACATTTTAGTCCATCTGTATGTACAACATGTTCCGAATCACGATTATAACACAGGCATCTTAACTTTAAATGAGACCAAACAAACATAAAATTAGCACTGTTGGGTAACCCCTGCCACTCAGTTTGTGTTGAGTTTAACACCTTCTTATTTTATATATTCTTCCACATAATCAGTTTTATATTAGCCCCTGATATGATGCCTTCCAACAATTCAATGTTGAGCCATTCAAAAGCACTAATTAGCAGCTTTCATATGAAAGGAACACTTTCATTACAAAAATACTGTAAGCCCAGAATCCCCTTTGGGTCCTGCCATTTGTGTGTGAAATAATTCAATAAAAAATATACTATACGGTCAATTCCAAGACTTTCCAGGAATATAACCAATCACAGAAGAAATATAAACTGAACCTTTATAAACAAGAGGAGAAAAATGATAACTTGCATTTAAGCTGAGCGCAGGAATCATCACAAGGAACAGATGCATTTATAAAACTAAGCACACTCCATAATAATGATAAAAATATTACAATTGTATATACATGCAATTGACATATATGTATTGCATTCGATTTTAGCCCAACTGGCAACCCATTTATTAGATTAACACTTCATTTATTTCTTTCTATCACTCCCAACAATACCAAAACCATATATACATATATATTAACACAGCAGAAAATAAACAATCTTCAAGTATTTTACCCTATTTTAAAATACAGAAATACATGTAGTTTTCAAAGGATTCCAGAAGTACATTTTTCTAGAAATGGAATGTTCACATAGTTTAATTACTTATTTTTAAGGAGCATTTAAAAGAGTTAGCTAGCTATTTACAACTTCAAGGAATATTTTTTTTTCTCCAAATTTCCCCCTACCTTGATCAGATATTTCTAGCTAATATGTCTAGTAGATGCAAATAATTATATCCTTGAGTGGTCTAAAATTACACTAATTTCTACACCATTAAAGAAGGAAAATGTTTCTACTTTTTGATTCATTACAAGTGGGAGATATTAATTTCTAGATGAAATTATGCATAAGCGGGGGGGAAAGCTTGTACCAAGATAATATTTAAACATAAAATGTTAAGCATCTCAAGAATTATAAATGATTAAAAGCAAACAGGACGACACAACCATTTCATATTGGGATTATGGGACCTTCTCCCAACTGTGCATTTTTCTACTCCCAAAGCAAAAAGCATCTTTATATATAAAAATTGTTTAGCTGTTAGTATTCTGGTTTGAACAGTAACAAACATTCAAAACCAAAGAAATGGCATACTTCAGTAAATATACATATATTTATACTATGTTATATAAATGAATTATGTAAGGTAGAGTAGTAATCCTTTTTTTTGTTTGTATTGTTAATAGTCTGTCATTTGTGCAAACTGGTGCTAAGTAATGTAATTTCTAAAGCAAGTTTTTAAAACTCGAAGGAAATTAGCTCATACCAAGTTATATGTATTACTTAATAATATAGTACTAAACATACTTTATTATTTGGGGTGAATAGCTTTTTTAAATTATAGGGAAATGATGAAATTGTTCCATTTTAAATAGAAATTTTCACACAATGGGTTAATTCCAGTTCTTTTCAGCTTTATTTCACTATTAGAAACAGATTTAGTGAAAGACCTCACATATTTCCTATGAATATATTTTAATGTATTTTTCTCCAAAAAAATAATAATAATAAAGCTGGCTAACACTTCGGTTTGTTTCTCCCTTGTGTCTTGGTTTAAATGGTGTTTTATGTTCTAAACTCCTGAGTATCTTATAGTGCACTCAATTTACTTAGCATATAGTATAAATATTTCACTAAATACGCTGAGCGTTTCATTTCAGGTGGCTGCCATGACACTTGATGAGCAGTCTGGGAGTATGTTTCTATTTAGTTCAGCTTTTTAGAGACAGATCCCCTGTTTCTGGCAAATATGGAGCTATATGCCCTTCACTATTTGTGACAGGTGACACTGTCTCTTAGTAAACCCATATCTGCTTACAATGATGGAATTGGGGTAAGACTCTAAGAGTTTAGGGCTAGGAAAAAGGGGATTATTACCAGTTTGTTATAAGCCTGCTATGTTAAATTACGTGGCCATTGTACTAGTTTCCTAAGACTGATAAGCAAATGCCACAAATTGGGTGGCTTAAAACAGAAATCTATTGTCTCAGAGCTCTAGAGACGAGAAGTTTAAAATTGAAGTGTCAGTTGGGCCTTGCTCCCTCTATAATCTGTAGGGAAGAATCTTTCCTTGTCTCTTCTAGCTCCTGGCTGTGGTCATCAATTCGTGGCAGGATTGGCTTACAATTTTATGACTCCAATCTCTCCCTCTGGAGTCACATAATGGTTTACCCTGTGTGTCTTCACATCATCTTCCTATAAGAACACTGCCGGCCCTGGCTGGTTGGCTCAGTGGTAGAACATCGGCCTGGCATACAGAAGTCCTGGGTTTGATTACCGGCCCAGGGCACACAGGAGAAGCAACCATCTGCTTCTCCACCCCTCCCCCCCCTTCCTCTCTGTCTCTCTCTTCCCCTCCCACAGCCAAGGCTCCACTGGAGCGAAGATGGCCCGGGCGCTGGGGATGGCTCCTTGGCCTCTGCCCCAGGCGCTAGAGTGGCTCTGGTCGCGACAGAGCGACGCCCCGGAGGGGCAGAGCATCGCCCCCTGGTGGGCAGAGCATCGGCCCCTGGTGGGCGTGCCGGGTGGATCCCGGTCGGGCGCATGCGGGAGTCTGTCTGACTGTCTCTCCCTGTTTCCAGCTTCAGAAAAATACAAAAAAAAAAAAAAAAAAAAAAAAAAAAGAACACTGGACCTATTGACTTAGGAGCCCACTTTATGCCTGTATGACCTAATCTTCATTAATTATATCTACAATGACTATTTTTAAATAAGGTCCTATTCTGAGGTACTAAAAGTTAAGATTTCAGCACATCTTTTGGAGGGGCACAATTCAACCCATAGCAGCCATTAACTCATATCAGAGGTAAACCTAAATCGGCATGCCTCAAGCCTAAATGGCTAGCCAGAATCCTTCTCAAGATCATCTCCTCTATTCTTGAAGGAGCTCCATTGCCAGGAGATGGTGTAATTGTGAGAGGTACATTTTTCCTTTAGTCATCAGTTACATGGAGGAAGAAAGAGTAAGGTGAAGAGGTTAGGGTTTCTAAGAATTTCTCATGGACCATGATAGATCTACAAATGTCTATAATAAATTTTTTTTTGAGGAATTAAGATGTACTCTCAGACAGAAAAAATAAAGAGGAACTTTCTTCTCTCTTACCCCTGTTACAAATTCTTTATTCTAAAAGTTTTTTTTTAAGTGAGTAGAGGAAAGATAGTGAGACAGACTCCTGCATGTGCTCTGACCAGAATCCATCCAGTAAACAGATGCTCTAATCAACCAGTGCTCAAATCAAACAAGCTATTTTTAGCACCTGAGGCTGGCGCTTGGACCAACCAAGCTATCCTCAGTGCCTGAGCTTATGCTAAAACCAATACACTGGCTGCAGGAGGTAAAAAGAGAGAGAAAGGAGAGAGTGAGGAGGAAAGGAGCTTCTCTGTGTGCTCTGACTGGGACTAGAACCCAGGATGTCCATACTCCTCTATCCACTAAGCCACCAGCCAAAGCACTAAAAGGTTCTTTTTGGAGAACTCAGTCCACTAGGAGTACCCTGCTTTCCATCAACGCTATGGGGTAGAAGTCACTAATCTCCAATCATTGACATCCTCCAATTCACCAATAGAAAACTGCTATTAAAAAATAATAATAAAACAAAACAAAAACGATAAAGACACTGTTCAAAAACAATGTGGAGAGGTATTTCGCATTACCCCCCACTTTAACTTTTGTCTGCAAAGTCCTCTCTGAAGAGTATTAAATGGTGTTTGGCTTTTCCTCTTTTGTTTTTTTTGTGTTTTTGTTTTTGTTTTTTTTTTGGAAGGGAGGAGAAATCAATGAGATTTTTAAAAGGCTCAGAACAGAAAGGTCACTTTTGAACAAATGACATGTAAGGCAAGATAAATTTACATTTTTCAGGCGTCAAGAAAAACAAGGCCAGCTTTGTCTGGGATTCACTGAGAAGTCATTGAAGGTACGCATCAGCTGCCCACTGCTTATGATGGAGTAAAACCCAGAGAAACATGAGCTGAAGAGAGTTTACATATAACCATAGGCTGATCATCCCCAGATTCCCACAAAGCCCTTTCATTTCCATTTGGAATGAGGATACGATAACCTAGTCAGGCCAGCCCCTCAGTCACCAAGCAAAACTCTTGACATTTGCCTAATTATCTTTCCTCATCATCAGTCATTTCTTGAAGTCTCTGTTTCATTCAGATGCCAGGTATTTCCGAAATTAATCATGTCATTGAAAGCTGCATCTTTTCATGTAAATGGACTTTATTATCTGGATCAGAAAGCCCCCCCTTTGAGCAGCGAAAGCCCATTTGTAGGGAAAGGGTCTGAAATCTGACGTGCTGCCTTATCATGAAAAACTCTTCGTGTTGGCCTCCTCCTAGCCAGCACCAAGTATTTGTCACTGTGAGCGTGTGTGTGTGTGTGTGTGTGTGTGTGTGTGTGTGTGCGCGCGCGCGAGCACGCGCGGGGGCGGGGGGAGGCGTGTATCAAAGAGCCTTGGGCTGGCTGCATGCTAATTTGCCCCATTGTTTCAGGGTTTCTGCCTCTCCAGTATTTAAGAACAAAGCTCTTTTGCATAAGTCCTACTTACAAGTATTTTATGTTTACTTTGAGGGCCACCATCTTTATTGCAACTATATTAGGGAGACCAAAGAGCTTCTTTGTCTCCTTGTAAGGCTGCAGACTACCAGGATACTCCTCTTTGACTTAAAGGCAGAATACTAGGATACTCCATTTTTATTTAAAAGCATTTTACAAATATTTGAGGACCTTGGGCAGGATCAATATATGGTTTTGCTCAGCCTCTCTGAATTCAAAAAGGGGAGAAAAACATGTTCCTAAGAGCATGGCCAAATTCCATCCAATTCAGTTTTTAGGTGTAAAATGCTTGGTCCATGAAGAATGGGCAAATGAGGAGTAGAAAGCAAGAAATTCCCAATTGTAGAAGTAGTAGCAAAACTCTAATCGGGCCTCTTAAAAGGGTTACATACTCAGATTCACAAACTGGCTGGGAGTGTAGGTGTGCCTGATGAGGAACTGAGTCCGTAACACCCTTCCATTGAAAAAGCACCCCACCCACCCACCTTCTGTGTGTAAAGTGACACATGAAGAAAGTGTTGTTCACATTTTATTCTGTGCTTTAACAACTGGGCATTAATAATGGAGTATTTTTCCTCTGGTAGGAGTACAGAAAAGTAATATTAATTACCTGCAAACCCCACTCTTATGTGGAAATAAAAGTAATGTTGCAACATAAACTAACAAAAACGAGGATATTAAAAGATAAGGCTGACTTGACTTGGGGTGGTGAACACACAATACAATATACAGATGATGTATTATAGAATTATACACCTGAAACCTATATAATTTTATTGACCAACCTCACCCCAATAAATTCAATGAAAAAATTTTAAAGTAATAAAAAGAAAAAGGAGGAAAAGTTAAGGCTGAGGTTTCCTTCATGATTTTTTTCCTTTTTTGGTCATCATAAAATGAATAAAGTGAGGATAATTTGCTGGAGGAAAGACCTAATCATGGAGTTCATCAAGACCTTCTTAAACAAAAAGAAAACAGAAATCTCCACTTCATAGTCTTCAAAAAGGCTAAATACTTTTTTCATTCTTTAAAACAAATGGACACAAGACTCAAGAAAATCAAGAATGTCCTAAATCACTATCAGTAGAGAGCATAATTTGTCTGGAATTTGGAAATACAGTTTAGATTTTTTTAGAGTGTTCCATTATCGTCCAAAGTCCTACAGGAAAAAAGTCAAATATAAAAATCAACTTTTGAGAGGCTGTATTTACAAAATATCTCAACCCTTCCATTCATTTGTAGTGTTTGAAGATTAGCCAAAAAGGAGAAAAGGGAGTGTAAATTCAAGGAATGAAGTGCTAGGCTGTTGGCCAGAAACTCGTAAGTAACATTCATCTTCCCCTCTTTGTGAAGAATGTTTCTGGAGAAGAACTTCCATGAGGGTCTTGAACTTCTCAGGGTTATCCTAAACTCCAAAAATAAAATGACTGTGAACCTTACCTTGCTTTTTGCATCTGCCTTTAGTCATGCTAATCATGGCCTCCTTTAATCTTTCCTGTTCACTGCTATAAATAAAGACTTACTCTGGTGCCCAGGAGTGCCTTGTATTGTCATCTTTTCTATTGGGTATATCATTTCCTCTCACTTACTTTGCAACAATACCACCATCTCCTGGGCTGCACATGGTGTCCATAGCTATTTGCTCATGACATTTCAGGAAGTTGTTAAATGTCATACAGAACAGTTAACCATAATAACTAGACTATAAGCTTCTTGAAGGCAGGCTTTTCAAATACACGGACTATCTTACAAAAGTAAAAGACAGACCACAGGATCTGACAAAAGGTACCTTCCTGCTGAATGAATTTGTTCATCTGAAAACCAGTAGGGAATACAATATTTGAAACTGGCACTATTTAAGCAACTTTAAGACACACACAATCCCTGTTTGTTTACATTATCTATAATATTAAATTCAGTAATTCTCACAAAGATGCTTAACAAGCTTCTACCCAGGTGAACAGAAATCATCAATAAGAAATCATGTGAGATGTCCACAAAAGACCAACCTTGTCCACTGGCCAATGGTTTTTAAATCTCTTTTTTAGGACAATACAAACAGAAAACTTTCCCCTTGCTTCTTTGACCAGACAGAGTAGATATAGAGCCAGGATTCAGTCAAGTCTCAATCCTGAACAAACAGTGAATTAAGCATATTTTTAAAAATTTTACTTCTCTTTGTTAAGCTCAAACCAAAGACTGGTGGACTAGAAAAGTTGTGTTTGTATAGAATTGGCATACCTGTGATATTTAGGAGTTGGCAGTGTCCTGGAAAAAGAGACATAGGGGGATCTATGACACCAGGTACAAATCATCTTAAAGAGGTGCTGTCCACTAGGAAATCAGGAAGGCACTGAGCAAAGCAGTTTTGCTCTGATATCAGTTCAATTGGGCATTAGGGATTCCAAAATATTTCTGATTTGAAGTTCTATTCCTGGACTGACATGTTTAGGGGAGAAAGTTCGCAAACATGGAGGCCCTCTCTTTTTCTGCTGCTGCTTTGAAAAAGTCAATTTTTTTTCTACAAAGTGAAGTTAAAACATTAGAGAATGGTGGCTGGCTCCTGAGGGTCCTTCCGTGCCATATTCCTTGTCTTTGAACAGAGTTCAGAGGATGGAATTACAAAACCTCTCTGCTAAATGTCGTCAAGAAATTTAACAGTTCAGACCTATCACTTTTGGCCCCAATTTCCTACTTGTGGCATTCCCTGATTCTTGCATTCAAAAATGGGTTCTTGTTCTTTAGAAAGGCAGCTATATTCCTACAGTATTTGGCAAGCTGCAGGAAGTCCACCGGAAGAGTCTCTAAGATGGCTCCAAGCTGAAAGTGAATAGCATCTGTCTTGCTTCTCAATTATCTTAAGACCAGTGGATCTGTAGTCACATTAGCCATCTTAATTTCAAATGAATCACAATCTCAGATCCTGGAAAGACTCATTAGCTACTTTGCTTCTTTCTTAAATTAAAGTGGTCAAAGCAGTCTCAAAAACTATTTCCAACTTGTCCCATTCTCTCCCCACACCCATCCAAGCTCCAGCTCTGATGGCTGCATGAGTAAATAAAATAGTTTGTCTACCTCTGAAGAAATAGTACATAATTCCAGTCAGGACACCTAAATAATGGCAGAGGGCTTATTTGTGAAATATAGCTTATCTGGGGAAACTTAGAAATACGCATCATTTTGTAGCTTAATCATTCATATTTTCTGTCTCACATTTCCTCAAGAGCTACAGAGGAAAATCATGTAGGTTGGTTATTAGTGTATTCTAGGTCTATAGTGGTGTGCATTGCTTTACATAATAAATATGCTGTTAAAAATGTATAAGGAAATCCTCCCTTCTTTTTTATTTTTGTTAAACTTGATCTTGATTTTACATTGGCTTGTGCTGAATTTCAGAAATTATAGCCCTTCATTCTGAATGATCTTTCTTTGTAACTGTTAGCAAATACTTCAGGGTAAACTCAAGGTATTGAAATCATCAAACATTTAACTAACGGTCTAATATAGGCATGGCCAACAGTTTTTGCCCCTGGGGCCAGATTAGAAAGAAAACTTTTTTCACAGGCTGGACAAAATATTAAAATTAAAAAAATGTTAAATATAAAAACAATTTGTTTCTCTCAACACCAGGAAGACAAACAATCCAATGAAAAATGGGCAAAAGAAATGAATAGACACTTCTCCAAAGAGGACATACAGATGGCCAATAGGCATATGAAAAAATGCTCAACATCACTGCTCATTAGAGAAATGCAAATTAAAACCACAATGAAATATCACCTCACACCAGTCAGAATGGCGCTCATCAACAAAACAACACAGAATAAGTGCTGGCAAGGATGTGGAGAAAAGGGAACCCTCCTGCACTGCTGGTGGGAATGCAGACTGGTGTAGCCACTGTGGAAAACAGTATGGAGATTCCTCAAAAAATAAAAATCAAACTGCCTTTTGACCCAGCTATCCCACTTTTAGGAATATACCCCAAGAACACCATAGAACTGTTTCAAAAGGAGAAATGCACCCCCATGTTTATGGCAGTTTTGTTCACAATAGCGAAGATCTGGAAACAGCCCAAGTGTCTGTCAGTGGACGAGTGGATTAAAAAGCTTTGATACATATATACTATGGAATACTACTCAGCCATAAGAAATGATGACATCGGATCATTTACAATAACATGGATGGACCTTGATAATATTATACGAAGTGAAATAAGTAAATCAGAAAAAACTAAGAACTATATGAATCCATACATAGATGGGACATAAAAATGAGACTCGGAGACATGCACAAGAATATGATGGTAACTGAGGGGAGAGGAGGGTGTGAGGAAAAAGAGAGAGGGGTAAGGGGAGGGGAGGGGCACAAAGAAAACCAGATAGAAGGTGACAGAAGACAATTTGACTTTAGGTGAGGGGTATGCAACAATCAAATGTCAAAATAATCTGGAGATGTTTTCTCTCAACATATGTACCCTGATTTATCAATGTCACTGCATTACATTTAATAAAAAAAAAGTCAAAATAATCTGGAGATGTTTTCTCTCAACATATGTACCCTGATTTATCAATGTCACTGCTATTAAATTAATAATAAAAAAAGGAAAAAATGATTTAAGTACACAAAACTTTATTATGTAATTTGTTTATGAATAAATGTGAGTGAAAAAATTTTTAATATACAATTATATTTTAATAAAAATATAATTACATACCATATAAATATCCAAATTGTATCACAATCAATAGAAACAATATTTAATTAATAGAATGAGCTTGAAGGGGTTATATTGCAAATAAAACAATTATTTCATTTTACAAACAGCCTGGACACATTTTCAGTTATCAATTGCAGCTATTGTCTATGCTACAATGCCACTTGATTCAGCACACTTGACCACAAAAATAACGAATTGTTTGACCTTGAGTGCACACTGGCAAACTCCGCCTAAAAGAATGTGGGTTTCACATTGCAGCTAAACGTCAAACAATTCATATTGAGTACAGACGAGTACAAAAGTTGTAAATCTTTATAATGGTATTTTTTTAAAAAAATAAAAAGGTATTGCGAATCTATTCGACCAATTATTGGAAGTTAACCCTAGATTAGTCACACATGGAATTCTTTTCCGCGTATCACTATCTTCTTAAATATCTCGATTTCCAATAATCAGAGATGCTTCCACTTCTGAGTAGCTGAGATTTTAAAGTAGCGGAGAATATTAAAAATTTAATCGCGGGCCGCATAAACTCATTACACTGCCGGGTCCAGCCCACGGGCCGTATGTTGGCCATGCCTGGTCTAATAGGTAGATAGTACTATGCTGGGAAATTAGATAAGTGGTAGCCTATAGGAATATATGCTGCAGAATTAGAGCTATAAAATAAAATACACATATATGCGCTCATATATTTTTCATAAAAACTATGTGTTCATAAGAGCAGTCTAGCACAGTGCTTCAGGGTATGGGTTCTAGAGCCCAAATACCTGTGTTCCAGGCCATGCTTTGTCACTTATTACCTGTGAGACCTTGGACAAAGTTATTTAACATGTCTGTGTGACTCATTTACCTCAAATATATGATCGACATAATAATAGAACCTATGTCAAGGTAACTCCATGAGACTCATACTCAGAGAGAGAGTGGCTGGGACCCAGTGGACACTGAGTAAATAATTAGCTGATATTTAGTTTCTTTATTTGTAAATAAGAGTAATAATACCACCACCTCTGTTGGGTGCTTGGGAACACTGGACTAAAATATTTAAAGCTTGTAGATGCTGTCTTTATTATAATCAGCGTTAGCAACACATTATCAGCATGCCATTGGGAAGCACAGGAGATGAGGCTGGGAAGGAGGCTGATTTAGATCTGGAGTAATGCAAAGAAGTCAGAAAGGAAATAAATCCAAACTGGCCTCTAAAGGATAAATAGGATTCTGATGGGCTGAAACAGAGGAAGGCCTTGCTGGCAAAGACAAATCAAAACAGGCTCAGCAAAGGTCCTGAAAGAGAGGAATGAATGCGTTTGAGGCCAGATCGTAAGGGACGGATGTAGAGGGCTCTGGTGAAGCAGGAAGAAAGGTGGTGGAAAGTTTGTCTGGAAGTGCACTTAGATCATGTTACTGAAGACTTTCAGTAGCCCTAAAAATAGATGAACAAACAAACAAAACAAATAAATAAGTGGGCTTCATCCTGTAAATATTTCAAATCCAGTAAAATTTTTTTAAAAGAATAGAATCACATGCTCAAATCCATTTTATATAATGTCAACAGCAGCATGGGAAGTAAATCAGAGAGGAGAGAATATGGAAACAGGAAGCCAAGCTGCAGTAATACTACAGTGGAAAGATTAATTAATACACAAATGGTAAAGAAATAAAAAAGAGAATTAGTATGGGGGACGGGGATTTACAGATCCACAAAGCATAATGCAAGGACCTTATCAGGAGTCTAACTAAAAAGAAAACACTTTAAAAAAAATTTACGGCAATTACAAGAAAATTGTAAACATGAACACTGATTAAATATTTGGTGAATTGAAATGTTACTGCTATTTTTAGGGATGACTATAGTATTATAGTTACATTTCTTTAAAAAGAGTTCTTATCTATTAAAGAGATATATTGATATAAACATGGTGAAAATTACATGATTCCTGAGATTTGTTCCAAAGGTGTTTTGGGATATGATTTGGGAAGCTGCATGAGGGGTACATGGGATTTGTTATACTCTTCTGTCTACTTCTGTATATGGCTACATTCTCCATTATAAAAAAAAAAAGTTTTCAAAACAAAGAGAGTTCCTCAACAGGAAAGAACATAAGAATTTCAGAGCCAAGCAGAGGTAGAAATCAAAAATGCTGGTGGCCACTTGAAAGAAGAGATGGAGAGAGAGAATTCAAATTTAACTCAGTGACTAGAGAGATAATATTGATCATGACCAAGAAAATAATAATATCTTATAAAAATTCCTCACTGTTTACAAAATGCTCTTGAGTTTGCTATTTTATTGAATCCTCAGAATGGCTTTATGAGATAATACTTTCATCTGACTGATAAGAAATTGAAACTCATGAATTTAAAAAGTTCAAATAAGGAAGCAGGGTTTAGGGAGGAACACAGCGAATGGACACAGGGTAACATTATGACTCTCAAGGGCCCTAAAGTCATTTTAGCCTTTGTAGACCATTTTCTCCATAAAGAACTATTACATTATAATTTATGATTGTGTGGACATAAAGAATATTTTATACCATTAAGATATTTTCTTTGACCTAGAAGTGCACTTTTTGTTCTCATTTATAAAGAAATTAAGATATTTTTGTAGGCTCCGAGAAGTGTTGTGGGCTCTTGACACTAGGAGAGAGATGCTAGTTCTGAAAGGAGGGTGAAGGACCTCGGAGATCTCTTCTCAGGAAAACTAATATTTCTTAGAATCATCTCCATAAATAGCTTATAACTTGACAACAAATCATAGGCACACTTGAGGAGCTGTCTTTGTAAAGATCTCATTCTTGTCTGCTTTAAAGAGAAACGTGCTTTTGTGACATCAGTAATTCCCTAAGTTTTGCAAGTGTAATTTCCTTGACTGCACAATAATCATTCTCACTCAATAGCATACAACTTTAAGTTTAAATGTTGAATGTCAAGATATAAATTATTTTTTGAATATAGATGGTCATTTCTTTAACAATCTCTTGGTAGCCCTTCCCAACCACTCAGATCTACATTGGACAACACATGAAGAAAACTTAAAAGAATTGAAGGGGGATGAGATATAAAACTTAAACCTTGATGTTTATTTTTTAGAAAGTTAATGTTGGGATATTTACATTCAGGCCAATGTAGTTGGTATTTCTAATTCTCATTCAAAAGTTTGCTAAACCTGATTCATAGCTAGTTCTCTCTTTAAAGATTTTCCCCTCTTAATACTACAGAGGGAAAACAAAGAAACAATAGAGGGTATTATATATTATAGTTCAGTAATGTGTGACTTTTATATCAGTTATTGTCTTAAATGCAATGTTTTGCTAAGCTAAATCATTTTATCATCAAATTAGTTACTCATCAAGCTAGACTACAGAGTTATTTTGTTTAGGGGTTCAAAACATCATGTTGCTTGACTGAACTCGGTAAGAGCTATATTTTCCTTTTCTGAAAAATTCTATATTATCATAGATTATTCTGTCCTGAAGGAACTATTTTTTCTTTTTCTGTGATATTTCTCATGGCTATAAGCCACTCTCTGACCCTTCATGAACCCTCAAACATACACACACAGACATACCATCACCCTCCCTCTCACAATTTCTTTACTTATTTTTTAAAAAATGATAACTCCACACATCAAAACTATTCTTGTATATTTAACCAGAATGAGAAGTTCCCTTGACTGATTCTGGTTTGACAGTTTAAAATGTCAAATTCTGTTATTCCATACCAGATAAAACTTTGTTATTTTGCTGTTACTACAGTTATTTTTTTTTTCATTGATGTAATGATTTTTCTTAGTTATCAATGGTGGATACAAGGTGAACACCACTCTGCCCCTCCAGCCTTTATGTTAGCCCCACACTATATTGTGTAACAGGACACCCCCAGGGAATCACCCGTCACTTGTCTTGGGCCCTAAGACAACTGATGTCAACCCACAAATCTTCCTGCCTAAAGTGGCAAGGACTCAGATCTTGTTCTCAGAGAGCTGCTGCTCAGGGAACGAAAGAATGAGGACAAGTAGAGCACGCTTGGCTCACACTGAGGTGGCTTTCCAAGAATACGCTGACATTTCTGGAAGGTCAGAATGGACAAGATCCAAACTGGAAAAACCGTAACATATTTAATTTATCATCTGTAGGTTTTCATGTCTTTGTTACATGTAGAAATGGACTCTACTTGAGTAGCTTTAAACAATAAAATGAATAATAGGGGGTGGGAACACTACTAACTTGAACAGAATATATTCATGTACGCACACACACCAAAAAAAAAAAAAATCCTCAAAGCTATTGCCTATATTGGGAAGTGAAAATTTATAAAAGAGAGGCAGACATAAAAGAAGAAATTGTTTATTTGTTTGTTTGCCTTTATAAAACCCATTCGGGAGAAACATCCGTATATATACATCAGTTATCTGGCTTGTCCCAGTTACGCTGATGTTAGAGATGTCCTTTGTTAGAAATTAATGTGTGTAATAAAGTTTTACATTTTTCATATGTTTTGAAGTATATGAGCTATATTTCTTTTCACTGCATAATTACTTTTTGTGTACAAGAAAAATGAGGTGCTTAGCCCTAAGTAAATAACCTCAAAACAAACCAAGAATAATAGTTACATTCTTTTCAACTTGTAGGCTGTATACAATAAATATTTCCACAAACTTTGTAAGTTACATTATTGTGACTTTTAGGGGGAAAAAAGAAAAAGAAAAAGAATAGAAACTTTTATTGAATCAGAACTAAGTTCAGATAAAAGTATGCTCCACCCAATATTGATATTTTGCTCTACATTTACTGAGAGTATAGACTAATTAAAGATACCAGCTTATTTCCTGGTTCATAATTTTCAAAGTGGTTTCCCTTTGCAGTCCAAAGGCATCTTTTACTCAGAATAAACTTTTTTGAGAAATAAGTCTACATTTTTAAAGCATTTTGAGTAGTTTATTTTTCTGGATAGGTGTTTTCAGTGACTCCTAAATTCTTGTAGAGCGGAATACTATCAACATTACATGTTACATTGACTACAGTTCCTCTTTTTTGTTAAACTGTGTTTTAAAGGCTAAGCATTCAAGTCTTCAAACAATGAGATGACGTTTTTAAAAAATAAAGGAAAGTAGCTCAGTCACTCATTACTTGAAAAACCAATTTGGGTCTTTAAAAATATTTATGTGGAAGCTGTACAATTTCAAATTGGGAAGGGGGTTAGACAGTGCTACAAATGCTAACAGAGTTATTAAGAGACCCCTAACCCTTTCTGGTAGCTGGCACCACTATAATTGCCAGCCTGTCTCTGTTGCTTTCTTTTCCCTACCCAGTAGCACTTATTTTGACCTTGATTTTTTTTTAATGTATCATTGAATTTAGGAAAGAAGTTCTAAGTTATCAGGTTTGGGTAAACCAGGAAAATGCTAATACTTTAAATTGCTCATGATGGACTCTCAGAAAGTACTCATGCCACATATTCTCCCTCTCCGTGAGCATTTATAACTGTAACTCAAGATTGTTTTTCTAAAACATAGATTAAAATAATAAAACCGTGGTCTTTCTCTCTCTCTCTTTTCGGTTTCTAGATCAAAAACTGTGTGTGTATGGGTGTGCCAGTGTGTGTAAATGTTTAGATCAAGAGAACAGAGACCATACATAGAGAAATTAATATTAGTTGTCCCTGTAAATTAAAATTCTCCATGACTTTATTATTTCTTACACTTGCTTGTGATGTAAACTTTTCTATGATAAACAATTATGATTTTTGTAACAAGCAAAGTTAATAATTTTTTAGATATTGTCTCTGAATTTCTAAATAAAAATTGTGAAATGAGTTAAAGAGTGGTTTTTCATCTCTTTACAAAATAAAAATATTACCTTTCTTCTAAAAGTTTTAATATGCATTGGGCCAAGGAGGAATAGATGGGTTTATCTGGTAAGAGTAAAAAAAATAAATAAAGAAAACAGATCAGTAAGGATTTGTACTAGGCACTCACCTATCTGCCTTAGAAAAGCTGGAAATTGCCCTGGCTGGATAGCTTGGTTGGTTGGACCATCATCCTGATACACGAAGGTTGCAGGTTTGATCCCCGGTCAGGACACAGACAGAACCAGACGGGGTATAAAACTGAGACTCGTGGGCATAGATAAAAGTTAAGTGTTACCCAGAGGAGGGGGTAAGGGGAAGAAGAGTAAAGAGGGACAAATATATGGTGACAGGAAATGATTTGACTTTGGGTGATGGGTACACAATGCACTCAACAGTTCAAATGCTATAAGAATGTTCACCTGAAATCTATGTAGTTTTATTGATCAATGTTACCACATTAAGTTTAATTTTAAAATTTAAAAAAAAATTTTAAGGCCCTGGCCTGTTGGCTCAGTGGTAGAGTGTCGACCTGGCGTGCTGGAGTCCCAGGTTCGATTCCTGGCCAGGGCACATAGGAGAAGTGCCCATCTGCTTCTCCACCCCTGCCCCTCTCCTTCCTCTCTGTCTCTCTCTTCCCCTCCCACAGCCAAGGCTCCATTGGAGCAAAGTTGGCCCGGGCACTGAGGATGGCTCTATGGCCTCTGCCTCAGGTAATAGAATGGCTCTGGTTGCAACAGAGCAATGCCCCAGATGGGAAGAGCATTGCCCCCTGGTGGGCATGCTGGGTCGGCGCATGTGGGAGTCTGACTGCCTCTACGTTTCCAACTTCAGAAAAATACAAAAAAAAAAAATTAAAAAGAATTTTTTATAAAAACAGATTGTTTTTGTCTTTCTCTCCCTTTCTCTCTCTCTAAAATCAGTAAATACATTTTAAAAAGAAAAGAAAAAGAAAAGCTGGAAAAAAGGGAGCCAATACAAATAATCACAAAAAGGTTGATCTTAACCTATTGACAGAAAAAAGGCTAGTGTGAGGAATGATGGCGAGAATATTTCATTAGTTCAGGAATTTTGCTTGTTTGCTTATTTATTTGTTTGTTTGAAGAACCTCTCTATAAGAAATTATAATACAATACCAGCAACTAACACTGAAGAAAGTTTAAAGTTTACATTAAAGACCCCCAAAATTCCACACCACACTGACCAACTCCTTCCCAAAACCCTTGCAGACTTGCGGTTAAAACTCCATGTGTTAGCTTCACTATATCCAGACTTTCATTGCAAACGTGTCATCTCTCTGTCTAATTCTGGATCCAGTTTCCTGGAAGATGAACGTCACTAGGACAGAGAAACAGCACACAGTACGAATGCTCTTCACAGACACATTCTATTAATTGCTTGTGGGTTTTCCTTTTTCCCTCTCATCCTCACATCCTGCAGCCATGGAAGGGAACTGGAACATCATTCCAGAATTGTGACCTAAGCAATCACTTCTGGCTGACCTGTTTGTCCAGACTGTACTTCTAGCAAGCCTGGAAATTTTCAGGGGAATTAAGCTCAGACTTTCTGCAAAAAGATGTTTCCTCTAACCTTATCCCACCTCCTGAACCCTGCCCCCATGTCCCTGTTGCTTGTTGCAGCTGAGACTTGAATCAGTTTTACTAGATGGATTCCCTTATGCCCTACAGCAATTTTTTAAAAATAACACCAACACTGTCATTCCTCCCCAAAATGTAGGCACTCTTCTTATTTCTTTTAGTAAGAAACAAGTTTCATACTTTGGTTTGTTTATTGGATAGAATCCAAAGACAGAGCTGTAAGATGGAAGACGAGGTTTTAAATGATGACTTGTCTGTTTATAGATGAGTAATTGGACTTGCTGCACCAGTGCTGTGGGATGTGACTTGCAGGTCTGATATTTATTTACACAATTCACTGAATGTAACACATTTTGAAGTATAGCTTATAAATATTTAGAAAATATTGTTTCTAAGTATCTGCAGCTTCTTTAGAGTGTGTCGGGTTATTTATTTTGGAACAGCATCTTTTTTTTATTGAGGAGTAAGGTAGGAAGCTGAGAAGAGACTCATCAGCATGGAACATGATCAGTATTGTGGGGGAGAAAGAAGTGGAGGTGGCTGTTAGATGAGTGACAATCAGTCCTCCCCCACAGAGAAGGCTTCTTGAATATGCAGATGAGGACGTTGCCCTTAGATGTGCATTTGAACTTCCTACATTAGGTTGCTTTGATTTTATGATGCTTTAGTGGGAAAAGGCACCAAACAGGATCAGTAGATCCCCCAGACCAAAACAGTGAAGACTTAGTTATAGATCACACAAACTTATTCTTTGCAGATCCATGTTCTTAGAAGCAGGGTTTGCAATGCCATCATTTTAGAAGTGGAGTCTATTTCTCCATCCTTTGAATCTGGGGTGCCATTGTGAAATGCTCTGGCAATACATTGCTACAGACATTCATTGTACTGATTTTGAAAATAAAATCCAAAGGGCTTTCCACCTTCTGCTGTCTCTCTTGAAGCCATGATCATCTGTCATGGCAATAGCCTGGCTGTCCTTCTAGATGAAAGAGACACATGCCTCGTCACTCCCATCACCGCAGGTGACAGCCAGCCAACCCCCAGAAGCTGAGCCGCCTAGCTGACTCGAAGCTGACCACAGATGCTTGAGTGAGCCCAGCCAAGACCACGAAAACCACCCATCTGAAAGCCCAGCACAAATTGCAAACCCACAAAATTATAAGTTAAATAAATAATTGTTGTTTTGAGCCACTAAGTTTTGGGGTGGTTATTTCAGCAGCAAAAGCTAACTGACACAGGGTTATGATAACACAGTGGGTCGTAACCAGTGACCAATGTCTTGGTCATGTGACCACAGGTTAACCTCATTTCTATATGAAACAAGAAAGTGATGTATTCAACTTAAGTTTATTGAGCAACTAATCTAATGAAGGTACTGTCTATTCAAGGTGCAGTGAGTATATTATAATAAATAAGACTAGTTTCCTGCCTTCCTTGAGTTTATATTCTAGGGCTCATAGAGATAGTAACAAATAAACAAGTAAAAATATAATAGAATATGTGATGACAAAAAGTGTTATAAAATAAAAATAAAGTGAAGATAAGGGATAGAAAGTACATGGAAGAAGCCGTATTTGATAGGATAATCAGAGAAGACTTCACTAAAAAGGAGATTTGAGCAGAAAATAAAGAACAGAAATAAGCCCTATGAAAATCTAGGGAAATAGCATTAACTATTTGATAGGACATTTTAAATTTAAATTATATTCAAGTGACCTCCATAAAGACCTCAGTATAGGATTCCTTTTTGTCTGCCATTCTTCCTATTAGAGAGTGTTTGGGTCTTTGCCCCAAAATACAATTTTTGTAAGCTTTCCTCTATCCAACTTCACCAGGCTGGTACCACCAAACTAGCCTTCTACATTCCAACACACAAATTCGCTATATTTACTGGGTTAGTGCAGCTTTAGGCCATAAAGCAGGAAATATAAAAGAAAAATCAGCATGAGAGAGAAATACTACTGATTGTGCCACGTCCAAGTGGCATGATATCACTCAGCTGGAGAGAAGATTGCTGCGGGAAAAGTGTAATAATACGTGAAACCAGAAATTCTAATAGAGGGAGTAGACACAGAAGAAATAAATAAGAAATGTAGCTAAGTCCTTACCCATTTATTCATTCAATGAACACTTTGAGTATTTGCTAAGTAGTAGAGACATGCCGGGCCCAACAAAGTAAAGCAGTTACATAGAAAAATAAAACACAGCCCACCTCTGTGAACTTGTTAAGGGAAAAATAATCAGAGTCCATTACTCACGTACACACACGCACATGCATGCCTACCTGGCTCAGTTCTCTTTAAAAAGCATGTTGCCATTGGTAACAAAAAAATTTTTCCTGGACAGTTCAGGTGTCTACTTATTGTCTTGGTGTAATTATTATCTTTTTTATTTTTTTTTTAGTTTTTTTCCAAGTGAGAGGAGGGGAGAGAGAGAGAGACAGACTCCCACATGTACTCTTACCAGGATCCACCCAGCAACCCCTGCCTGGGCACGACACTCTGCTCATCTTGGGCCATGCTCACAACCGAGCTATTTTTATCACTTGAGTCAAAAGCTTCATGGAGCCAACCTCAGCACCTGGGTCGGTGTGCTCCAACCAGTTAAGCCCTGGCTGTGGGAGGGGAGGAGAGGTAAAGAGAAATGAGGGGCAGGGGTAGAGAAGCAGATGGTCGCTTCTCCTGTGTGCCCTGACTGAGAATTGAACCCAGGACATCCACATGCCAGGCCTATGCTCTACCACTAAGCCAACCCTCTAGAACTGATGTGATTATTAATAATGCCTTCTTGCACTTCAAAATTGTCCTGATTTAGACATGAAATTATATGGTCATCTTACTTCCATGTTCTATGGTAAAGAAAATTGCCACAGGTCTCGGGAGCTAAGAAAATCTAGGATTTCTATGTATTGAGAAAAATGAGAAAAAGTTATTTAGAGGAAGCAACATGTGAATTAAAAGGGAGCTTATCTAAACTATATGAAACAGAACACAGTGTTTTTTCGGTTTGACCTCAGTGAATACTGAGACTTGTGTAGAACTCCTTTTTTATTAATAGACTTTATTTTTTAGAGCAGAAAAGCTTCTAATTTCACAGAAAAACTGAGCAGAAAGTACAGAGTTCCCATATACCTACCACCTGCTCCTGACAAGCACAACCTCTCCCACTATCAACATCTCTCCCCTGAGTGGTACATTTGTTACAAATGATGAACCCACATTGACACATCATTATCATCCAAGGACAGATGTAGTCCTTGCCCTCAAGAGTTTAACTTCTAGTGTGGGAGACAGCCATTATACTAGTAATTGCACAAATAATTGAATGAGAAGGTGTGGAATGCTTGGCACATAACAGATGTTCAGAACATTTATTCTGCTAATATACATTGAGTAAGATTGCTAGACTTGACCAATAAATATAATGGATGATATTTCATATTCGGGTTTACATTTGGGTTCTATGAACTTTGATAAATGTATAATGACACATACCCGTCATTATAGTATCATACATAATAGGGCAGTGTAACTATTCTGTATGATACTATAATGGTCATCCAAGGTCATCTAGGTTTTTTCTGTTATCTTCTAGGAGTTTTATAGTTTGTCATATTAAATGTAAATCTATTTGTATTAATCTTGAGTTTGTTTTTGTGAATGATGAAAGTCTGTGTCTAAATTAAGGGTTTTTGCACATGAATGTTCGGTTCTTCCAGTGTCATTTGTTGAAAGAACTGTTTTCTCTATTGCATTTCCTTTGTCCCTTTGTCAAAGATAAGTTGACTATATTTGTGTGGATTTATTTCTGGACTCTCTACTCTGTTACACTGATCTATTGATCTATTTTTATATCAATGACTCACTGTCTTGACTACTACAGCTTTAAAGTAAGTCTTGAAGTCGGTTAGTGTCAGTCCGCGGACTTTGTTCTTTTCTTTCAATATTAATAGGTTATTCTAAGTTTTTTTGCCTCTCCATATGAACTTTAGAATCTGTTTGTCAATATCTTCAAAATAGAATTTTGATTGAGATTGTGTTGACTCAATAGATCAAGTTATAGACAATACTGAATCTTTTCTTTTCATGACCATGGAATATCATATTTTTCCATTTCTTTAGTTCTTATTTGATTTGTCTTATTAAAATTTCAAAAGTTCTTCTCATACAGACCTGGTACATATTGTTTTAGATTCATCTCTAAATATTCATTTTCCAGTTGCTAATGAAAATGGTGTTGTGTTTTAAATTTTAAATGCCATTTGTTCACTGCTGTTGTATGGGACAGTGATTGACTTCTGTTATTAACCTTATATCCTGCAACTTTGCTATATTGCTTATTAATAAGTTCCAATTTTTCAGGAAGTTCTTTCAGATACTCTACATAGATAATCATGTCACTTGTGAACAAAAATAGTCTTATTTCTTTCTTCTCAATCTGTACGTAATTTTTTCTTTTCTTGTATTATTGCATCAGTTAGGATTTCCAGCACTACGTTGAAAAGGAGTGGTGAGGGAAGACAGCGTTGCCTTATTTCTCATCTTTGCAGAAAAGCTTCTAATTTCTCACCATTAAGTATAATATATTATATTAACTATAGCTTTTTTATAGATGTCTTTATCAAGTTGAGGAATTTTGCATTTATTCCTAGTTTGCTGAGAGTTTTTATTATAAATGGTATTCAATTTTGTCAAATGTTTTTTATGCAGCCATTGATATGGTCATATGATTATTTTCTTTTAGCCTGTTGATGTGGTGGATTACATTAATTGATTTTCAAATATTGAACAAGACTTACATTTCTGGCATAAATCCTATTTTATCATGATGTATAATTCTTTTCATACATTGTTAGACTTGACTTGCTAATAATTTTGTTAAGGATCTTTGCCTACATGTTTATAAGGAATACTGGCCTATAGTATTTATTTTTCCCCTCGTAATGTCGTTGTCGGGTTCAGTATGAGAGTAATATTAACCTCATAGAATGAATTAGAAAGTATTCTCTCTGCTTCTAAAAATTATTGTAGAGAATTAGTATCATTTCTCCTTAAATCTTTGATAGAATTCACCAGCGAACAAATCTGAGCCTAGTGTTCTCTGCTTTCAAAGATTATTAATTGTTGATTTAAAGTCTATAATAGATTTAGGCTTACTATTTCTTCTTCTGTGAGTTTTGGCAGGTTATTTCTTTCAAGAAAGATGTTCATCTCATCTACATGATCAAATCTGTGGGCAAAAAGTTTTTCATCATATATCTTTGTTATCTTTTGAATATACATGGTCTCTGTAGTAATGTCTACTCATCCATTTTGAACATTAGTAATTTATGTCTTCTCTTTTTTTTTTCTTGGTTAACCTGAAAAGAGGTTTATCAATTTTACTGATCCTTGAAGGACCCAGCTCTTGGTTTTGTTTACTTTCTTTATTAATTTCTTGTTTTCAGTTTTACTGATTTCTGCTCTAATCTTTTTTTCTGCTTACTCAAGGTTTAATTTGCTCTTTTTTTAATACCTTAAGGTGGAAGCTTAGACCTCTGAGTATAGATCGCTTTTTCTTTTCTAATACATTTATTCCTTACAATAAATTTCCCTGTAGCAGTGCTTTTGTTGCATCTCACAAATGTTGATAAGTTTTGTTTTAATTTTCATTTAGTTAAAATATTTTCTAATTTTTTTTTGAGATTTCTTCTTTGACCTATGTGTTTTTGTTGTTGTTTTGTTTATTTGTGACAGAGACAGAGAGAGAAACAGGGACAGACAGGAAGCGAGAAAGATGAGAAGCATCAATTCTTCATTGCGGCACCTTAATTGTTCATTGATTGCTTTCTCATATGTGCCTTTACAAAGGGGCTACAGCAGACCAAGAGACCCCTTGCTCAAGCCAGTGACCTTGGATTCAAGCTGGTAAACTGCTCAAACTAGATGAGATCACGCTTAAGCTGGCGACCTTGAGATTTCTAACCTGGGTCCTCTGCGTCCCAGTCCATCGCTCTATCCACTGTGCCACTGCCTGGTCAGGCCATGTGTTATTTTTAATCTCCAACTATTTTGAAAATTTCCAGCGATCTTTTCGTTATTGATTTCTAGTTTAATTCCATTGTGATACAAGAATTCATTGTATGATTTCTATTATTTTAAATTTTTCATGGCGTGTTTTATGGCCCAGAATGTGGTTTATCTGCTGTTGTTAGATGAAGTAGTTTATAGATGTCAATTATGTACAAATGATTGATGGTGCTGCTGAATTTAACTATGTCCTTACTGATTTTTTATCTGTTCAATTTGTCTATTTCTGATTGAGAGGCATTGAAGTCTCCAACTAAAATAGTGGATTCATCCATTTTTATTTTTTTGCAGGTGTATCAGTTTTTGTCTCATGTATTTTGAGACTTTGTTGTTAAGCTTATACACATTAAGGATTTTTTTAACTTGGAAAATTAACTCCTTTACCATTAGGTATTATCCCTTTATATCCAGATCATTTCTCTAGCTCCAAAGTCTTCTCCATCTGAAATTAATACAACTATTTCATTTTTCATTCAATCAAGGTTAGCATAGTAAATTTTCTTCAGCCAATTTCTTTTAAGCTATGTGTGTCTCTATTTAAAATGAGTTTCTGGTAGACACTAAATAATTGAGTTGTTTTTTGATCCATTGACAGTTACCATTTTTTAATTAGTGTATTTAGACCATGACATTTAAAATGGTTATTAATATATTTAGGTGAATATCTAAAATATTTGTTACTTTTTTTATTCATTATTCTTGTTATCTAACTTTTGTCTTCTTTGCTTCAGCCTTTTAATTGAGCATTTTCTCTTTTTTCTTAGCATATCAGTTATAATTTGATTTTATTTTACCTTTCTCGGTAGTTGCCTAGAGTTAGCCATGTGTGTTTACAATTACTAAAAGTCCACTTTCAAATAACACTATGACACTTCATGAATAGTGCAAGTGTGTTGATATTAAAAATATATAATTAATTCTTTCCTTCTGTCCCCTGTATCTTTATTGTTATTCATTTCACATATACATAAACTGTAACTCAGCCACTGCTGCTATTATTATTAATTGATCTATATTATCTTTTAGACCAATTAGAAGTAAAACTTTTTCTTTTACCTTCATTGACTCCTCCTCTAAAGATCTTTTCTTATGTAAATTTAAGTTTTTGACCTATATCATTTTTCTTCTCTTCAAAGAGTTTTTAATATTTTTACAAGTCAGGTCTTATGGCAACAGATTCCATTAATTTTTGTTTTTGGGGGAAAGTCTTTATTTCTCCTATACTTTTGAGGGATAATTTTGCAGGATACAGCATTCTAGGTTGGTGTTGGGGGGGTGGATGGAGGAGTTCTTAACACTTTAAGTATTTAATTCCACTCTCATCTTGCTTGGATGGTTTCTGAGGAAAAGTTGGATGCAATAATTATGTTTGCTCCTGTATAGGTAAGCTGTGTTTTTAAACCTCTGGCTTTTAGAAAGATTTTTTTCTTTATCTTTGATTTTCAAAAACTTGAATGTGGTGTCTGTTAGTAGTTTTCTGGGCATTATCCTAGTTGGTATCAGAGATTCCTGTGTCTCTGGTTTGGTGAATGACTTTAATTTGGGGATAATTCTCAATCATTAGTGCTTTAAATATTGCTTACGTTTCTTTCTTCTTTTCCTGGTATCCTCATTACATGTACATTATACTTTTTTCAGTTGTCCTACAGTTCTTATATATGCTGGGGACTTTCTCAGTGTTTTTCTCCTTTGATTTTCAGTTCTAGAAGTTTTATTATCATATCCTTAAGCTCAGAGATTTTTTTTCTTGACCATGTCCACTCTACTAATGAGCCCATCAAAAGCACTTTTTGTTGTTACAATGTTATTGATCACTAGCATTTTTCAAATTCTCCTAAGAATTCCATCTCTCTGCTTGTATTATCCATCTGTTCTTGCACATTGTTTACCTTTTTCATAAAAACCCCTCTTAGCATATTAATCATTGTTGTTTTAAGTACATGACCTGATCTGCCTGCCATATTTGGGTGTGATTTTGACTTTTGCTCTTTTAAAACTATGTTTTTTGCTTTTTAGTATGCCCTGTAACTTTTTGTTGAATGACAGGCATATAGACTGGATAAGAAGAATTCTGATAAATAGATCTTTAATAGTGAGGGGAAAGATTCTGTACTCATAGGATTGAGTCACAGTTTTTGGTGATTTATGCCCCTGGGTTGTGAACTTCACAAATGTCTCTTAGTGTTTTATTATTATTATTATTATTATTATTATTTCTTTTGGTGGTATAACATGCTAGAGCCAGCAGCAGTTGAGTATTTCCCTTCCCCCAGGTAAGCAGGCATTAATGATCCTCTAGTAGACTAAACTCTTAAAAACAGTTTCTGTTGAGGGTAATCTTTCTTAAGAGGAAAAAAATGCTCTGGCATACTTCAGAGTGGTTACTCCTCCCCCTCCTACCAACCCCCTCAAAGCCCAAGGGGACTTTTTTCTCTGATGTTTCTTATAAGAACTATGTTGAGCTCCTGGAGGTAAAACTCACAAAACTGTGTGGGCCACTCTATGACTGAGTCCCCTTAGAATTGTTATTTCTCAGGTTTGTCCATACTCAGCCTTGGCAATTCATCAATCCCAGTTCAGAATTTCCTGTCTCCATACTGGTTTCCATGGAAGTTCCTGCTTCTGGGTTTCTGCTAGTCTAATTTGTGATTTTCTATATCTACCTCTTCAATTTTAGGGGCAGAAGTAGGCCCTATAGTCTCACTTCTTTAATGGATCTAAGAGATGTTAATTTTTTTAGTCTGTTCAGCTCTTTACTTGTTTATTATGGTAGTATGATGACTTCTAAGCTCCTTACATGTTAGATCATGAAAATTCATTTTTAATAAAATAATTATCATGGTCTACAGAGAGAGAGAGAGAGGCAAAGAGAGAAAGAGAGAAGTAGAGAGAGAAAATAAAAGTATGAGTAGCCAGAGCTTGAGATGTGGGTTCAAAACCCAAAGTTTCCTTTTACTCATTACTGATCTCTAGGCAATTACTTCACCTGGTTGAGTCCAGCTTTCTCCTCTGTAAAAGGAGATATTGATACCTAGTTTTGAGAAGATGTATATTTGTGCAAACACATCACACACATAGTCTAGTGCAGGATCTGGTGAGTCATAATTCTTCAGTAATTGTTAGTTCCTTTCCCTTTCCTCTTATCAGTTGCCACAATAAGTCTCTTAATCTCCCTGACAGTATTTCTTCATGATTCAGATGAGGATAATGATGCCTAATCTTACAAACCTACCGTACTGTTTTGATAATCAAAGTGTGTATGTTATCATACTTAAAAGAAAAACAGAAGGATAACTTATTAAACAAAGACAAGGCAAGAATATCAGCACCATAATAATAATTATTATTATTATTATAAATATTCAAGACTGTGCCTGACTCACCTGTCTTTATGAAGTTTAACACTGAATCATAAAAGTCTTATATGACAATCCAGCCCGAATTATTTTCCAAAACCAAACTGGTTATTTACTTTCTTTAAATTTTTTTCTTCAATAATCAAAACTCTTTGTCTCCAACAATTTATAAGACTCATCAAAGGAATTTTGGTTACCTTTCTTGATTTTCATAAGCCTGTGAATTAGAGGACTACAAAAAAAAAAAGAAAAAGGCTAGACTTCTCCCCCACTCTACCCCAAGATAGAATCATTCAGTCTTATGTTCACAAATGCCAATATTTTGCCCACCTTCTACTTCCTGCCAATGAGGATGGCTTTGAGTGCTTAAGCGTATAAATCATTGATCTACAAATCCTCAAGACCAGGACATCACAGGGAGCATTCTAAGCCCTGTACAGCCTGAAAGCAGAAAGAGACCTCAGAATTTGTTCCATGTTTTTCTCCACCACATGACTTTATGGGTATTCCTCCCACTGTTTCCTATTTTCCAAAATACCCCACTTAATATGTTCACCCTTCCAGGATGATAAGCTATCCACTGGCTGTTTCCAATATTGCAAGGTCTAAAAAGAAAGTTACCTTTGTCTCACTACTCAAGAACTTTCATACACCATTCTCTTGGAACTTATTCCCTTGATGCGACCAAATTAGGTCTTTGTCTTGAATGTTAATCTTCAAGGCAATAGAAAACATCCAGTAAATGCATTTCCTTTCCCAGCATTCTTTTCTTCTATTTCAAATGAAAGAGCCCTGCATTGTCAATAATACTAAGCATCTTGCATAATTACTTGTCACTAAACTGTTGCCATTGTATGTCGTTAAAAAAATACAAAACTATTGCCCAATCTCACATAGCAGTTTTCTTTATGGCTTGTTCATTATTGTTCTCGCATTAATCCTGGGCACTGTCATGCCTACCCACTATAAGGTTTCCCTTCCTCTTCATATAGTTTGCTTTTCACTGTAGCTGGTGAGCAGCATAAATCAATACAATGCTCACCATAAACACCACAAGTGCTAACCCTGCCAATTGGCTTTCTTTAATTGGTTTCAGCTAAAAACCTGTAAACCTATTTGAAGTGAAAAGGCAGACAAATCAAAGGCAAGATGAATGACCTGAGAGCCCCGGCAGAGCCAGGGGTTGCGAGCTCCAACGTGGGATTTTCCATCTCTGTCGGGGGATTTTCTGTTGCTCTCTGGATCCTTCTTACTTTCCAGGTGTTATGCTTCGGCAGCCTCCCCATTCGCACCTACAGAAAGGAACATGGAAATACTCCAGAGGCTGAACAGTGCGTTTTCGTGGTTGTGCTCAAGGAGAAAGCAACAGGAAGAGAGTAAATATTCCCCACAATTAGTGGTATATTGACCACATTTTATGGTGACCTGTTTTTACAAGTAAACGCAAGCCCTGATGAATTCTCCCTCAGATGCCACACACACAAATGGCAGATTTGCTGGACAGTTTTTACCACAGTCTTGAGTTTTACAATCCATGGCTTAGTGTGTTTAAAAATGCATTTCCTGGCCTTGGCCAATTGGCTCCGTGGTAGAGTCTTGGGCAGGCATGTGGAAGTCTCAATTTTGATTCCCGGTCAGGGCACACAGAAGCAGTGACCATCTGCTTCTCCACCCCTCCCCTGACCCTTCTCTCTTTTTCTCTCCCTCTCTCCCACTCCCGCAGATATGGCTCATTAGAGCAAGTTGGCCCTGGGCGCATGGCAGCATGGCCTTGCCTTAAGTACTAAAATAGCTTGGTTGCTGGGTAGAGCAACAGCCCCAGATGGGCAGAGTATCTCCCCATAGGGGGCTTGCTGGATGGATCCTGGTCAAGGAGTATGCGAGAGTCTGTCTCTCTGCCTCCCTGCCTCTCCCTTAATATTAATAAAATACATTTTCTTTTTGATTTGCACTGCTGCAGGGAGAGCCTATGGTTCAGATAGTATACATTTGTTTACCCACAGTGACAAGAGTGCCTCACAGGTGGCTGTTTCCAAAAGCCTGTCATTCTGCTGGGGCTAACTGGGGTGACTGGATAAAACCATTTCACTAAAGGGGTTCAAGGTCAAAGGTCTATGGGAATGGCATCTGCATTGAACTAGTTCTAGGTAGCAACTGTCCATTTTTATTTTTATTTTTAATTAAGTGAGAGCAGGGGAGTCAGAGAGACAGACTCCCACATGAGTCCCAGGATCTACCTGGCAAGCCCTCTATGGGTGATGCTTTGCCCATCTGGGGTGTTACTCTATTGCTCGACCACCAAACTATTTTTAGCACCTGAGGCAGAGGCCCCAGAGCCATCCTCAGCACCCAGAGCCAACTTGCTTGAGCCAATCGAGCCATGGCTATGGGAGTGGGGGAGAGAGAGAGAAAGAAAAAAAAAGAGAGAAGAGAGGGGGAAAGGTGGAGAAGCAGATGGTCATTTCTCCTGTGTACCCTGACTGGGAATCGAACCTGGGACATCTACAGACTGGGCCAATGCTCTACCACTGAGCAAATCAGCCAGGGCAATTGCCCATTTTCTTGCTCTTGCTGCAGGTGAATAGTCTAAGTCAAGCAAATTGCTTAACCTGTGAACAGGGCCACTGAGACCAGGGCCTTTTTCTAAAAGGTTCTAAATCGAGTCAAGCATGCAGTGGTATTTAAAAAGGAGAGCTCATGTGTTCAACCAATGATAATTAACAATGTGTGTTAAAACAGCCACAGAGAAGTCCCTTGGGTAGAAGCATCTCAAGAATGACATTATAGAAAGGCTTGTAAAACAGTAAAGCATATGCATGTGCAGGCACACACACAACATTGTAGAAAAAGAGCTTTCACTGGGCATGTGTTCCAGGCCAGGTCTCACAAGCAGGACCATCTCCTAGGCCGTTGCCACGTCTAAATTAGCATTTCAATAACACAATCCTTTCATCACACTCTTGAAACCACTTTTATCTTCCATTTTATTTAAACAGGGGCTGAAGCCAAATTTTATGAGAGGCGAGATGCTAAGGCAGCCCTGAACTCAATTCATAAATCTTACACCCAATTCAGGGAGCACAAATGGAGTCATCTGGCATGTTCATTCTGATCTTTCTTTAGTGTTATTTTATGGTTCTCATTAGCAGCCCCCAAAAATGCCATCGGCACAGTTTTTAGGGAGCACAGTGAGGCTGAATTCTAGTCACATGCTCAGAATGAGACTGATGGTTTAAGGTCTTTTCCATTCAGGGTCTAGATATATCTAGAAGAAAGATTCTTACTAGGGTATTTTTAAACTTAATTGGCCATCAGAGCATGCCCTTTGATCAGAGACTCCAAGCAGGATGCACACAGTGTCACATGACCACATGTGCAGATCAAGGTAAAGTATTTTTGAGAGCACAAAGCCTATGTTCCTGGTTCTGAGTGAAGTCATCAATATTTCTTTCCCTGAGTTTTTGCCTCCTATGACAGCACACCAGCCCTCCCTCCTTAACTCTCTTCTTAGATAACATGAGCACAACTTCATTTATGGTAGGGCACAAGGTTGCCCACTTTTAGGATACCTTCAAGAATCTGTTTTCAAGCTGGTGGATCAAAGAATAATCCACAATACTTGCATGTTATTCCTTGTAAGTTTCTTTCTAGTGTATGTAGTTGACGCTACGTCAGTGAGGATGGGAGTAGGTAAGGAAGCATTTGGATGTATTACACCCAGCAATGAACCATTGAAAGGAATTAGAAAATAGAGCCTGTTTTATTTAAAGTATACTGCAAGAGGGCAGTCAGGAATTCTCCACAGATGAGCTCTCCGGATGTTCAGAGGACCATCAATTTTCTGGAGTTTGTTCCCAAACACAGAAAGAGCTAGGTTTCTCAGGAAAGGGTTTCCTTCTTAACTTAACTTTCTTTTCCCCTAACATCCCTACCTCCACCAAATCTGAAAAAAACAATTGTCTGGGCTTTGGCATACGCTATGTTGACAATCCCCATCTAATTGTAGGCTCATTAGAAAATGTTGAAAGTGGAATTCTTCTGATCTACCGTTTACTTTTTCTTTTTTCTTTCCATGGCTTATTTCATGTTTAATCTTTAAAGTGAAGATAAATCTCTACAGGAAAAGCAAAATATCCCTTTTAATACAAGTATATAAGTAGCTTAACCTTTCCATAAAAATAATTTTCATTTAGCTAAATAGCTTAAATATTAATGCCCATTGAAAGAGACTAAATGCAAGATTGCAGAATGTAGAATGACTGTGCCAATGTTTAGCTATAATTAAGGTTTCAGTATGCCCGAGTCACCGTGATGCTGAATTAGTCTGCCGTATGATGGAATGAGCTGGTGGAGTATGTTCAGAACATGGGGCTTAGGAGAATAGAATAATGCTGTTGTTATGGTGGCAGATCCCATTCATGTTCACTCTTCACAGTACTGCTCCGAATTCACAAAATGAGTCTATGATAATACGGTCAGAGAATACTTCAAGAAGCCTGAGAAACCACTGTTGTTTCACAGCTTGCAAAAAGATGACTGGAAACACCTTTTCTTTTCGAACAGTAATACATTCTAGCCAAGTAGCCCTTTAAAGTTCTAGTAAGGTCAGTCCTTCCGTTAACCAGATGATTTGTTTGAGGGGAAGATAATCCTTCCAACTGTCCTCCTGACTTCCTTACTCTGTTTCTATCTACTCCATAGATCTGGATGTTGTCAAAGAGAGAGCACCCCCGCCCCCCTCTTCCTCCAGTCTAAGTGGTAGTTCTGAGCCAAATGCCTCACCACAGCTCACAACAACCGTCACTATCTAGATACTTTTGGGGTTTGTGCCTTCAGAATTTATATGAATTTGTAAAGTTTTCTCATGTCTTCAACCAGTACTTTGCTTTTCGTGGCGAGGCAAATGAAAGGGAAGACTTGATGTGGCTGTTTTATCCCAGACATCTGCCCTTCCTTGTCTTCTTGTTGAATGTCAACCAAAAGCATGTTTTCATTTTTTAAATAAGAATTGTGCAGCAAAAATGAGGATCGGCTAAAATCCTGGACAACATTCCCCCATGGCTTCCAAAATAAATGCATCAACATTCTTATTTAGCGCCACCTGCAAGAAAAGGCTATGGTCAGCGTTCAGACTCAATAACATAAAAATGAAAATTATTAGTTGGGAACTAGGTTTCAGGATCAGGTCTACAGAGGACAATATGCAACAGCAGAAAAATTCATCTTGGAGATAGAGTCTTCAGAATACCTTACAAGCATGTGTGTTTAAAATTTATATATTAGCATTATTCCCCTTTGGGTCACATTCATTCTTCTAAGTCAAAAGGTTTTCAAGTACAAACTCCATTTTGTGACTTATGGAAATCTATTCTTTATCATCTTTTACCAACTGAGATTCTTTAAGAGGATTAAGCCCCACAGAAAATGATTCCAGTATCTGTTTTCTCAATTCTCCCAAAGAAGGTACTTAGCTGGTACTGTTCTAGATGCAGAGGAAATAAGAATTCATTATATACAATTGATATCTTAGAGTATTAGGACTTTAAAACATCCAGCAGCCCTTCTGAAGGCCTGCTAGAGAATTAACACCATGGGGATGTCATACAAAAGTTATTGGAGCTAGGTTTCCCAACAAAGGCTTTTCTTCCTAACTTAACTTTCTTTTTCCCCAACACAGAGAATAATACAATGTTCTGTGACCCCAAATATCACTAGCATAACTACCACCACCACAACAACAGCTACTATACTATTTCTACTGCTAAGAAGATGAAGAATAGCTTCCACGTGCCGACCATTCTCTGTGCTGACTCATACTCATTTAAACAACACGACAGCCTATGAGATGAGCTCTATTATTATTATTATCCTATTTGATAACTGAGGAAATGATAGTTAGAGGGTTAACTGGCAAACAGCAAATTTGAACCCAGAGCCTGTCTGACATTTTAACTGCCAGGAGACAGAAGAAATGGATTATACTGTGACAGATGCTCAGGAGGGGTTGGGCTAGGGAGCTGATGGAGCTGAGGGGCTTAGCTCACCTGCTGGAACAAGCAGGAGGGTAGTGTTAAGCTGACAGTTCAGGCTGGTTAATGATCACAGCCAAAGAGGTCAAGGCACAAAAGAAAAAAAAATGCCAGGAGAAGAATTGGGACCCCCAAAGGCAGAACTCAATGGGCACCCGAGCAGGCATAAGGGTGCTCTGAGGAGGCTACCATTTATCAGGGCTCTGGGCAATAGTCCAAGTCAAAATCAAAAGAACATCTTTAAATGGTAAGTAGATCCAATTTCTTTTTTTCAAAGAATGTATAAGGATTTGAACAACCTTCTTCCTCCTTCATGTTCCTCCATTGCCTACCCAGCCTCTTTTTGATTCCCAAGAGCTATTGTCTCTCTAATCTGACTCTGCAGACACTGTGTATGGGGCATAGAGCAGACAGTGGGTGGGACATGTGAGTCAGGAAAGAGAATAGAAGCAGCACAATATCAACTGAGAACTGACTGCCTGGAGCTGGAAACAGCATTCCAGAGTTCAAAGCAACATTCACGGTAAAAACCCATGGCTAAAACTCAATGGTTTCCTTAGTGTCTGACCAAAGCTGTTTGAGTTTTCCTCCTCAGATAAGATTCTATTTTCAATATTTAAATAAAAAATTGTACAAATCAACCAATTTCTAAAAAGAATAAAGTATTTGGATGCTCTAGAGATCAAAATTGAATGCTCTGGATGGAGACATGCATCTGAAAGCATTTCCTCCTTCCCATGTTGTAAAACTAGTCCAATGATTGATAAATTGTTTTAATGCTGACATACTCACTTTAAAATTCTTCTTTTCAACATTGGACTTAGTGCTGTTGGATATCAGGAATACGGTATTTTTTGTACAGTATTTTATTGGATAACAAACGTCGTTTTTTAAGATGATCCATTATTTTGTGTACTGCTAACAACAACATCAAAAAAGGCTATTTAAACTGTAAGCAACCATTAACTGTAAAGGACATTCTTGTTTTAAAGATATTAAGTGGGGAGGGGGTAGGAATGTGTCTCAGAGACAATGAAATATGGCAATGGAGACTCCATGTCCTTTATTGCAACTGCACACACAGCCCCTCTACCCCTCAGGAGGTCTGGGCACTGCTATATTAAATCACACATCTTCCCACTGCTGAATAGGACAGTCCTGCTGAGGGCCCCAGCGCCACTGCTGCTTCTTTCTGCTTGAATTAGCCGCTCCTGAGAACTGAGGACCATGATCTGTAGTTCTTGTGCATCTCCTGTTCCCACCCAGAGAACCTAGCTCAGGGCCAGGCACAGAGAAAGCACTCAATCATAGCCTTTTTGAATTTACAAAGTACTCTTTAATCTAAACTCAAAGTGGCCACATTCTCTGTGCACCCTGACCCATGTCACACTCCCGAGATAGGCAGGACAGGGCCTGTTACCCACCCTTTATAGAAGAACACAGATGTAGCCAGATTAAGTGGCTTCACTTGCCAAAGGTCATACTGTGAGCGAACAGCATTGCTTGTAGAGAAGCTTATAGTTTCTGACTCCCAGAGCAATACTTTTTCTTTTTTTCTCTTACCGCTCTCTGCTCCCAAAATAAAATGCCAAGTCTGATGGCTCCATCTGGTATGTTCTACCCGTCTAGAGAACAGGGAGCACCATGAGAACCTGCAATTCGTTTCTAGGACCTGGGTTGTGTGGCTGTCCAGGACATCTCAGAGACACATCCGTGGACACCTGCTCCCACCACTCTATGGACCTTGCCCTCCTCCACACTGGGCATTCTCACCCCATGAGCCAGGAAGCAAAGGTGTCACAGCCATTGGTTTAAAATCTATATTCCCTCTTTGGGTATTTTCTGAAGTACACATTTTCTAAGTTAAAAGAAAAGTTCATCTCAACTTTTATAATAGCTGATTTCTCCTTGATGAGGTAAAGAAGTGACCGCAACATCACAAAAAGGAAAAGATTTCATACGTCCAATGGGTCTTTTGCTGTAGAAGGGGAAAAAACAACTAAAACCTATCTTTTCACCGTTCTTTCCTCGCTGCAAAGGAGGGCTTCCTTAGCAGAAATCAAAGCATTCCACTTACAAAGATTTATGGAAGAGGCGGGTTTTCTACAGATAATTCTCCCTTGATTCAATTCTCTTTCACCCCTCCATCCTCCCAGGCCCTTTTTCAAGAGAATGAAGCAAACGCTTTCTTTCATAAAGAGGGTCTCAGGCAGGACTGTGGATGTCATGGGTGCCTCACCGTAATGATAACACTTTTATTCCCATTAAATAATAAAATATACTGTTAAGTTGCACAACTCCTCAGACCCAAGGGACATTAAATCAGGCTCATCAAGCACCATCCATGTGGAAAGATATGAATATATTTTTCCCTGGCACATTCACATTTCCTCGGCAGCAACCTCAGAACCCCTTGCTTCCTCATGGACTCGGACTTACTCCTCCCCAAAGCACAGCAACAGGGATAGAGAAAGAGAGAGAGAGAGGGAAGAGAGAGAGAATCTTATTGAAGGCCACAGAAAAAGAGACTTGGAATGCCTGCAAAGACCCCTGCATAAAAGAGGACATGGAATTCTCACAATGCAGCTCCTAACTACTTTCTGTTTTGTTTTCACTTATAAGGTGAATTTTTAAATGACTTGTTTTTAGTTGCTGCAGGCTGGATTTGGAATCACTTTCTGTTGATTACTTCGGAATGATCAGGTATTTTATCTCGCTCCGAATTTCATTTTTCTTCCATGTTGAAACTTCACGCTTATGAAAGACCTGTTGAGATTTATACAGTGAAGCCAAATGAAGATACAAGTCATGAATTTTATTGCAAAACCAACTAATTGTCAGATCTTTGTGGAAGACTATAATTAAATCCCATAGGAAAAGAACACCAAGCAGAGGGAAAAAGAAAAATCAGTCATTTAAACAACTCTGCTAAGGGCTTAAAATAGACACCAGAAGAACATCTTAAAAGTGCTTCATTTTTTTTCCCCCAGCAAGGATAAGGAAAATCAAGAACAGAGCAACGTTGGGCTAGATAATAATATTCTAAGCATATGAAAGGTAGCATCTATAAAAACTTTATGAGATGCGCTAAATTTATTCCAGACAAAAAAAATCTTCATCGACTGACTGCCTATTAGATTGTCTTTATTGTCTTTCTTTCTTTATAGAGCTGTCACTGGAAGATTCCTCATGCTCAGCCAATCATGGAAGATTTCTTAAAAACCCGGGAGAAGAAAGAGATTGGTACATCAACCTAATCCATGCAGATGAAAAAACCCTCCTCCAGTTCTACTGATAACAGCTGCCTAAAAAACACATGGTCTTTTATGAAACACTCTTCAACCGAACAAATGACAAATCCCCCCAAACATAAAACGCATTTCTCACAAAGAGAAAGCATTAAGCTTGAACCCAAAACCCTCACAGGTTGAAAAATAACTTTCTCACAGATGTAAATGGGGGAAAAAAAGACACCAAAATTATCTTCCTCTGTGACATAGATGTCCCCAGATTAGTATGGTCAACTCACAGATTGTATATTCATGCCCTGACAACACCCACAGAAGTCCTTATCCTAAGCTGTGTTCCATTCAGACCTGATCAAGGATACCCATCTCTGACACTGTCCCCTGCCTCGGTCACGGCATGCCAACATTGGCCAGTTACCCTCCTGGGTTGTCCAAAAGCAAGACAGTGCTCTGCAAACCTCTCCCCAAATGCTGCACAACTGTCTCCAAATGGCAAAGTACCATTTTTTGCAAAACTCCATGTGAGCTGGGTCTTTTCTCTTTTTCCTTCCCCTCCAGGTAAGTTTCCCACATGATTATAAAGCAAAGTGAGCCCTCCAGAGTTGGCTCACCCTACAGTCCCACCCACCTCATCTTCATGAAGCTCCACCTTTCCTTTCTCCCCCTGCTTCTAAGAGGAGACCCCCTTCCTCCTGTTGGAGAGTAATGCTTCCATCTGAGCTCAGCCTCAGCAGGCCCCGTGGTCCAGTCAGGATGTCACCTCTCACCTGCACCGTGGCCCTTTCTCTTCCTGCTGACACTTTCTCCCTGCTTATAATACAGATCTTTCTCATGGTGACATTTTTTTTTAATTCCTTGAGATTGTATTCTTCACTGTATCTATCATCCCACTTACCCTTCTTCTTTACGGAAATCAGTCTGCCCACAACCATCTAGCTTTCATTCCCCTTTTACTAACCAGGTTCTTGATTTACTGCATCCACAGAACTCTTCACCTTCCTCCTTTCGGCTGACTTCTCTGTGGAGTCTGATGCTTTCCCCTTCCTTCCTTTTGGAAACTCTCTCTTGCTCTGAATCCCATAGGCCTTGTCTCCTACTCCCCTCCTATCCTCTGGCTACACGTGCACCGCTTTGCTCCTCTGCCTCCTCTCCCACCAGCACTTCCATGGGCTTGTCCCACTCTACCTGTTCATTCATCTTCACATTCTTCTGACCTGGCCCCCTTCTCTGTGCCCAGCTTCCACAAGGGCCAGTGTGATGGTGTTTACCATCTGTGACTTCACCATCCCATGCCAGGCTCTGCCACAGCTTGGTTTATGCCTGCAATAATTTTCCCAGGAAACAGATTCTATTTCTTTTTTTGTTTTTTTGTTTTGTTTTGTTTTGTTTTTGTTGTTTTTTTACAGAGACAGAGAGAGGGATAGATAGAAACAGACAGACAGGAATGAGAGAGAGAAGAAGCATCAATCATTAGTTTTTCATTGTGACACCTTAGTTGTTCATTGATTGCTTTCTCATATGTACCTTGACCATGGGCCTTCAGCAGACCAAGTAACCCCTTGCTCAAGCCAGCAACCTTGGGTCCAAGCTGGTGAGCTTTTGCTCGAACCAGATGAGCCCACACTCAAGCTGGCGACCTTGGAGTCTCGAACCTGGGGGTCTCGAACAGGTACAGTGGGACAAGCCCATGGAAGTGCTGGTGGGAGAGGAGGCAGAGGAGCAAAGCGGTGCACGTGTAGCCAGAGGATAGGAGGGGAGTAGGAGACAAGGCCTATGGGATTCAAAGCAAGAGAGAGTTCCCAAAAGGAAGGAAGGGGAAAGCATCAAACTCCACAGAGAAGTCAGCCGAAAGGAAGAAGGTGAAGAGTTCTGTGGATGCAGTAAATCAAGAACCTGGTTAGTAAAAGGGGAATGAAAGCTAGATGGTTGTGGGCAGACTGATTTCCGTAAAGAAGAAGGGTAAGTGGGATGATAGATACAGTGAAGAATACAACCTCATGGAATTTAAAAAAAAAATATCACCATGAGAAAGATCTGTATTATAAACGGAGAAAGTGTCAGTTCGATGCTCTATCCACTGCACCACCGCCTGGTCAGGTGGATTCTATTTTGCTTTAGGCTTAAAACACAGGTAATCCCTTAAGAAGTAAAATACCTACAACCTCTTTCCTGGAAAAAAAAATGTATTTTGATGAGAGAAAGAGGGTAGGAGGAGAAGTGAATCAAACATCTTCTCTCAATTTCTCACTTACCACAAGTGGGATAATAATTGTCTTCTCCATATTAGCCATCAGGAGGTGAGAGTGGCATGAGATTTAAAGCTGTAGTTCTATGATTACTAACTGGCCCAAGTACAATGGGTTTTTACTTAGGGAAAGCTTTGTATTTCTCATACTCCCACTTATAGCAGTTGTGATTAGAACACCTCTCACGATTTTCCCCAGCATCTCTCTTTAAATGGTTAGTGAGTCTTTGTTGCCTGATGCTGAATTCACTAGCAAACGGAGACTCAGGAGATATGAGAAGTGAATGAAGGCATAGAAGAGGCAGGAAAATGGAAATTCCCAGTATAAATATGGGCTCAACATTCAGTTTCTATCTATCAGGAGTGCTAAGGAAGGAAGCATTAATACTGGAAAAGACACCCGTTTCTTACTTTTGGCCATGGTTCTGTGTACTGTCAAATATGAAATACTAAATAAGCCATGCGCTTGCAGTGAACCCTTACATACTTTTCCAGAATTCGGGATAAGAAGAAAGGTGAGGGATATAAATTAGGAGACCAGGCTGTCATCAAGTCACCTTCTTGTTCTAGAATCTAAAATGAATAATGCACACTGAATAATGAAATTCACCAAATATTTCTATTTCTGGTTTGTCCCTTCTACCCTTAAACTTAGGTGTACCGTGTGAGTCACTTTGGCCAATGAAATGTGGGTAAAAGTGAAAAGTAGCACCTTCAGGTTGAAGCTGTAAACACTTTCATGCAATTTAACATTCTTCTCCTGGTCCATGGCCATTGGCAACACCACAGAGGAGGTGCTTGTCTGCTTGGGTCCTGGGGTTGATACTGAATAGTACATTCCCAACAAATCTAGCATCCTAAACCCTACCAAATTAGGTCTCTCAATAGCTTTTCTATCCTTGTTTCTCAGCATGCTCCAACATGAAAGAATCTGATAAAAGGAAAGGTATTCATTTTTTATTGCTGTGTAACAAATTACCACCAATTTAGCAGTTTAGAACACCACCATTTATTATTTCTGTTTCCATAGGTTAGAAGTCCAGGCATGGCATACCCGAGTCCTTTGCTCAGGGACTCCAAAAGCTACGGCCAGAAAGTTGGCCAGGACTTAGACTCCCTTCCAGCTCATCAAGGTTGTTGACAGAATTCTGCTTTGGGTGTCTGTGGGACTGGCGTCTGCAGCTCCTGAGGCCACCCCACCCCATGGCAGCTCACAGTGTGGCTGTGTGATTTCTTCAAGGCAGCAGGAGGGTCTGTCTCCTCTGCAGGCTCACCCAGTTCGATCAAGCCCACCCAGAATAATCCTCCTTCTGATGAACTCATAGTCAGCTGATTAGAAACCCTAATTGTGTCTGAAAAATGCTCTTTTCCTTGACATATAATATAACATAATCACAGAAGTGACATCCCCTCATATCCCAGGTCCCAGCCAAACTCAAGTGGAGGGGATTATACAACGATGTGAGTCACCAAGCAGCATCTTGGAATCCTGCCTAAAGTAGGAGGCCATCATGCCTTTTCATGTCCGCACAGCTCCTCCTGTGGCTTTGCTAATACAACACCCTCTTAACTGCAAAGTCTTTTCTGTCCTCTATGTCAGTCCAAAACGTCTCCTTTCTTTCCCTTGAGACAGCCTCCCCCACACACTACCATCTTCCTTAAGAATGCCACCCGCGTGCAGAGGACACACAACTCTCCACTTCTCTCAGCTCTCAGCTGATCATTATATAACATCTACATAACAGAACCTAAATTTTTATGACTTTAACCCTCTATATAACACGTAGCAAGAGGATAAAATAAAATTTAAAATGATGCACAAAAATTTGATATCTATAAAACTCCATGACGTGCCCAGTGCAGATTTTCAGAAGAAATAACTAAGAACATGTTTCGCAAGTCAACAAACATCTTTCCCACAAGGAGAGTATGAAGGAATTAAGAGAGCTCATTTGTGGAGGAATATTTTGGTAACAGCTGTTCAGCCATCTCAAACCTCTCCCTCTGGTGGCAGGGTGGGGACCACCCTGTAAGCCCAAGGGAAATGGGCATGGGGGATAGTCTAGAGGGCCTGTTACATGACAAGGTCAAGCAGCTTGTGAGCAGACTCAGCTTCCCTCTTATGACCAGTCAAACGTGGTAAATCCTGGGGACCAAAAATTCAACTTGTCCCCTAAAGAATCAACCTGAGGTCATTTTAAACAAGGATTGTGCCCTAGAGAGGGCTAGACTTGATGATATAAGGAGCCTCAGCAGTAAGAGGCTATCGAGGTGGGGGTGGAGCTAAATAAAGGTGGGTATTCAAAGAACAAGTCAAGAAATAAATAACACCTACCTTAAGAGAAGGGCAGGGGTTAGGTCCAACAGATGATGTCTGCACAACCCTGAACTTCCCACAGGAGACAGAGGTGTCTTTAATCACCTGCTAGGATGTCCAATCCATAGAAAGCAAAGTCAGCTCATCATGGGAACAGTCATGACAGAATGTTCCCCTGCCCCTGATTTCTCTCCACAACCCCAGAGGAGCCTGAGATGGCAGCTGGAGGCGGAGGAGGTGGTGCACAAGAAAGAGGGAAGGAGCAGCCAGTGAGCAGGTGGGGAGGTTGGAGAAGGGAGGAGAAGACTTCTCACCATATGAAAATTGAAAAGTTGATTCGAATTAGCCACCCTAACTTCCAAACTGAGACTGTGTTTGGGTCTTATTTCTTTAAAGTGACCTTTGGACTTTTATCATCTGAAAGTAAGCAGAAAGGTCATAGGACTCTGAATTTTTATCCAAGAGGATAAAAGCCCTTTCTTGAGCAGGTATAAAGGGAGAAGTAAGGAGAAAAATAAAGCTGCTTTTAGGATTCTGCTCCGTGACTCCTGTTCATTCTTGTAATATGTTCTTATCCTGCCCACCTGTCTCTTCATGTGGTTGTCAGCTCTTTTAGGGGGGCGACTTCTTGATTCTAAAGTTCAAAGTCACAGATTAATATCAGTCTTGTCAGCTTCATGGAAAACCAAGATGTGGTATTTCTTGTCTTTTCTGAGAAGAAAGAAGCAAAGCAGATTGCAGGCACTCCACACACATGCACGCACACACATGCAAATGCACACACACACACACACACCTCCTCGGGTCTTCTTGACGGAAGGCATGACAATCCCCAGAACATCATTCATGGTGCCATCTTATTCTCAAGCAGATAACCTGATCTCAAATTAAAGGATGCACTGGGTCTTCTCTCTAGTTACTCAATTTCAACATGAAGCCTAAACAAGAATTTCTGGGGAGAGAGTTTAAAAGGCAAGTCAAAGTGGGGACCAGTAATTTTATTCAAATGTGCTATTCAAATTGTGAGAAAGCAGTCTAGTGGAGATAGCTCATTTTTTCTCAACATTTAGAGAGTGAAAAGAGGACAAGGCAGTAGATGTCTCAAATCCCCAATATAAAGAAAGTCCCATAACTACAATTGGTTTGAAGACACATATAACAAATAACTTAAGGGAAAATGTCACTATGTGGTTCAAAAATACCACAAAAGAAATACATACAGATCCAAGTTCATGTGTGTCTATATGGATATTCACACACTATGAATTCATTTTCTAAGACCCCTCCCCCTTCCAAAACCAGAAAACCCAACCAATGAAATCAGGCATTGTTTCTAAATGTCAACTTGGATCTCCACTTATGGATACAGATAAGCTCTCTGTTCTACTTTGGTACATTTGCTTGATGTGTTTTGGGCAAAAACCGCACTTCAGCTTGGTATATTTGCCACATTGTATTGAATAGCATGAAAAAACAAACCGAAAGGATTATTTTTTAAAATGGCCCTCTACAAAGACATTTCCCAGTGTCAGGGAGGCAGAGAGGCATCCTCCGGGGGGCTGCCCTTGCACAGGACCACTGTGAAGTGGGCCATGTTCTCCAGGAGATCCTATCAGAGACACTGGCTGTGGATGAGCCAGCCTCATGTTTCAGACACATGCCGTCGCATTGAGAAATCAGAGCTGAAGAAGACGAATGTGATCGTGGTTCATTAGGAGACTAACTGGGAAAGAGGGGTCAAGGAGCAGATCTATTTGTTTTGTGAATAATCAGCAAATTCTTTTGGGGTGCGCCCGATGAAGTAACCCAGATCACAGTGTCATGGGAGAAGGATGAACCTGAGATGCAAGAGACTGGGAGTGTGTTATAAATATCAAGACTCCTGTTAGCGAGGGCTTGAATGTGCCTTCCTTGTATTGAAGCCTCAAAGGAACCTATGGCTCCAAATGGACTTACATAAGCTCCCTGCTGAATCATCCTCTTCTAAATAAAGAGAGCTGATAAATTGCTCTCTTCTGGGGAAAGAAAGTAACTTCAAAGTGGACTTTCCCAGGAATAAGAATTTAGAGGTTAAAAAATTTAATGAAAAAAGTTTTAAAAGGCAGGAAATTGTATCACTATAGTTTGTCATTTACTAAAATAGAATTAAAACCTTAACTGTAGATGAGGATGGAAAGTCAGATGTATGTATTCACTGAGATGTACGATTCACTGAGTAGCTGTACCACGGTCCACACTGCACTAGGAAGTGTACTGAACTTGTAGGGTGTGGAACAGAAATATGAAAGGAGCAGTTACACCAAGAAAGCACCATCCTAAGCAACTTAATACACTATCTTTTCCAGGTTTCCTAACACGACTACAAAGTAGGTTCTCCCACCATCTCCATTTTACAGATGAGGAAATCAAATCTCAGAGAGGACAGACTCACCCGCCCTGGGTCAAGTAGATATTCTCCGGTGGGGTCAATATCAGAGCATATTTTAGCTCAACTTCAAAGGTCCTGCTTTCGAATACGGTATCACTTGGTGAACTTATGAGACCGTGGGTTGCAGAGGGATGGCGCAGTGGCAGTAAAAGTGGAGAAAAGGTCACAAGAGTAGTTAAGAGATTGGAATAAAACCATTGTGTCTACCTTAAAGTGTCTTTATTTGTTGGTTTGCTTTTATATGTGTGAATCTTTTTTCTAAAACTAAACTCTCTAAGAATAGTAGCCTTCTGTTTTTCCTTTACATCTTTATACCCAGTAACGAGAACAGTGCCTAGCATATCGTAGGGGCTGAATAAACATTATACATCAATGAAACACTGAGACCCTGTTCCTTATCCTCTATGTAATGTAGGATTAATGATTTGACTCCCCAAAATTTACCCTGTAAGAGTAGTCATGACAGCTGCATGATATGAATTATGGGAAGTACGTAACACAGTACTTCACACATGTCAAGGGTTCAATTAATTTCTGTCCCTCTCTCAAATACACAGAATGAATATGTGTTGCAACATTGCTTTTAATTATTTATTCCACTGCTTGCTTCTGTTACCAATAAACATTCTTCCTGCTCTATCAATACCACCCTTCTACAAAGCTCCATTATGCTCCCTTCTCTATTGTCTGAAACAGGACTGGGAAATGAGGGCTCTGGGGTGGAGTCATGTGATCACAAAAGCAGATTCTGCTGGTCACAAGTGTCCAATAAAAATGGGAAGTTGCTTCCTAAATGTCTCTGGAAGTCTGTGGTTTGGTTCACAATATCTTAACAGATTAAGTTAATGCAAATAGCAGATGTATTTTGTAGCAACAAGACAAATGCTCAGCAGAATCAAAGTTATTCATGTGTAGTCACACTGGGAATATTTGCATGATATTTTGCTAATTGCTCCAAAATCTGACTTGTAGTGAATAAACAAATGGGAAAAAAATAAAACAGCAAAAATTAGCCCCAGGCCTCTCTGGTTTCTGTACGCTTCCAATGTCTTTCTTCAACCACTCAACATTTGGCTCTGAAAGCCCCATGGCATTTCCCAGTCTCTCCCAAATTTTCTGGACCCATTATCTCAGTAGAGACACTCGTGATTTCCTCCTGCTAATGAGATGTCACTCAAAGCGCTGGGTGTCTGCCTCTCCCTGACTCCCCGTCCCCCCTCAGACTTCAAATCTGTCTGCTTAGGTTTCCCAACTAACGGATCATATTGATAGATTGCACCGCTTGGAAATAGTGTAAATTTGTCAAGTTTTCTTAAAATGTTTCAGATTTTTTTTTGTCAGTATCTACTAAGTGAATTACTTTCTGGGGGCTGACATAACAAAGCTCCACAAACTGGGTGGCTTGGAACAACAGAAACCCATTGTCTGACAGTTATGGAGACTAGCAGTCTGAAGCCAAAGTACTGGCAGGCTTGGTTCATTCTGAGGGCTGTGAGGGAGACTGCCCCACGCCTCTGTCCTGGCTTCTGGTGATGCTGGCACGCCTGAGTAAGTGCTCCTTGGCTTGTAGATGCGTCACTCTGCTCTTTTCCTCTGTCGTCACAGGGAGTTCTTCCTGTGTATCTCTTCTTCACCTGCTGTCTTCTTATAAAGATTGAATTAGAGGTCTGCTCTACACCAGTATGACCACATCTTAACTTCTTACATCTGTAATGACCTTCATTCCAAGTAAGGTCACACTCTCAGGTACTGGGGACTAAGACTTCAACATGTGTTCATGGGTGGGGGGACACAATCCAACCCCTAACACTAGGGGTCTCCAAACTTTTATGAACATACCTTCCTAGTAACTAAAATAGCTTGTGTATATACCTCAATATGTCTGTGCCTGCTTGTGTGATAGATATATACATATATGTGTGTTTTATACACATATATAATAGGCCAATCTACTAATATGTCAGATATATTATAAATTAAACACAAACATTTAAATTAAGAAGTGATGAGAAAGAGGAGTGATTAGAAGAGACAATACTAGCATCCCCACTCCCAGAGAATCATTTTGTCCGGCCTGTTTTGAAGACCACGCCCTGAATAACGTGAAGGGGAGGAACCTAACTCCATGATGTGGGAAAAGAAAAAAACAAATCCTATGAGAAAGAACAGCAAGGTGACTGAAACAAAAGCTCTGCACTGGAACAAAATTAAAAAGTCTGTGGTTAAATGCACATCCTAAATTTATGTTTATCATAATTAAAACAACCCACTGTAAAATTGGAAGTGGGACTTTTATTTTAAAAGAATCGGAACCAACACATTTGACATGTGCTGTGGGTATCGGGAGGGAGTCAGAAGGACGGTCCAGGAACAGCAGTGCTGGTTCCTGCTCTGTCTTATTTCTTCCCGTCGTGAAGTGATGTCCCCCAGCACTGTTGAATCATCACAAAAGATAGAGACCCAGATGTAAAAGAGAAGGCCTTGGTGAACTTAGCTGTGTGTAATCCAAAGAGTTTGAGAAAATGACCCCTCCTTTCCGAGTCTCAGCTTCCTCTTCCAGGAGGTGGAGGACAAACCTGCCTCACCTGACCCTGGGTTCCTCTGAGATCAAACGTGGCTCTCGGTTCCAGCCGGAAGCGGGCTCTGAAGAACACTGCGCTGCACAGAGACTTTCGCGCTGGGGCTCCCTTCATGGAAGCCAGCCGCTTCACACAACCGCTCAGACTCATTACAGTTCCTCTACTTGTAGGATGAGTATAAAACAAAAGCCCATTCTGACTATTAGGAAGGATTTTGTAAAAATAAAATGGGATAGCGTACCCAGAAATACTTTATAATCAATAAAAACACACTTTACTGTAACACTGTAAAGTTTTATTATTAGTCGGTTGAGAATGCAAATGCAGCTTTCTAATTCACTAATGTACTCTGCCAAAGTGGAAATCACTCTTCAGCTTTGAGACACCAAGAGAGGAACGCTAACGTCTGTCAGCTGATTCGTCTGTAAGTCCAGATCCAACTCACAAACATTCACAAGGAGCCATGTACAAGAGCAGTCAAGCTCAGCGCCTGGAAGCACTTTCAGCTGTGAGGAATCAACCCACATTTAAGCTGAAACATCAGAGTAAAACCTACTTCCTTAAGTTTTCATGCTGTGAGTACCTAACAATATGCTGAAGGAAATTATAGAAAAGCCTACCTTCATTCATTGTCTGTGAGCTCTACTGAATAGACCCCCTTTTTTTCACTTCACATCCATCTCATTTGCTTTTTTTCCCTGAGGTTTGCGTTCTCCTTTAAGAATTTAGGACATGAGAACATGGAGCTCTGAAAACAGACCTGGCCCCTCCACAGTATCGCTCAAAATACTGAGACTTCCTCCATGGGCTCAATGAGGCCATGCAACCAACAGGCGGTCAAGCTCCATCTTGAGGGGTGTGATGCTGGTGGCAGAGGCCAGGCAGGTCCACACTCGATTCGGGCAGACAGTAAAGAAACTGCGGAATTAGAAAGGGTTGGGCCATTCCATTTAATAAAGTCTTACAACAGTGGGCAAGCACACAAGCAGGGGAAACCTCCTCTTAAGCACACAAACAGCAAAATGGTCCCTCACAGTGGTGGGCAGGCAATCCGCCACCCACAATCCCCCATCTCTCTCGAGCACAAGCACCCATAGCCTTATATAGGCCACACACACGTGGCTCTGCTAGGTGCTTATGCTTTAATCAAGCCAAGTGCTTGCAGCTGGTACACCAGCGAGCAAGCCTAACACAGCTGCCCCACCAAGGGGATACTCCTCTCATGTTACACGCCATCAGAATGTCACCCAAGGGCTCAAAGGTCGAACTCCTCTGTGAAACAATTTACAAGGGCTCTACCACTTAGACAAAGAGCAGCCAAGACACAGTGCTCCTGCACGGCGGGGCCGGGGGCTGCCATATTTGTCCAGCCTGAGAGTCCTGCTGGCTGCCATACCCCTTGGCTTCTCCAATCCATCACACACACTTTTCTCTTGATCTGAAATGCCTCTGTGATTTCCCTTCTCTTTCCCTCACACCCTCCTCCAAGCTTATTCCAAAACCAGTTCCTCTGGAACCATCTTAACCATCCTCTCTACAAGATATCCTGAATTTCTTTTCAAAAGTCTCTTTTCCAATTTCTAAACATTTTCAGAAATTGATATTTTTAATCCATCCTTCTATAATCAACCAAAGAAACATCTGGCAAGTCTTCTTTAACCAGTATATGTATGAATATACAGAGTAACACTATCCGCCTCCAATCTAACTGCCCCTGACTCTTCCATGTCCTTTATGTATCACACCTGGTTTCAATGTGCATCTAGAACAAACTATTGCTGCCTGTTTGTATCTTACCTTACTACTCAGTCTGTTTATGTGCCCCTAACATGTGCTATGAAAAACTGCTCTCCATGTTAAAGGTCTGTAGAAACTGCCTAGTCCACTTTACTTCAGAATAAGAAGGTTTAGGGCTTTGAAGGTGATAGCTGGTAGCAGAATCCTAACTTTGTGATTAAAAACTGTGTTTGAGTCTTGACTGCATAGTTCAGTCAGAGTGTTGTCCTCATGCACCAAGGTTGTGGGATTTGATTCCTGGTCAGGGCACATAGAAGAATCAACCAATGAGGCCCTGCCAGGTGGCTCAGTCAATAAAGCATCTTCCTGGTGTATGGACATCTGAGGTTTGATCCCCAGTTAGGGCACACAGGAGAAGCGACTATCTGCTTCTCCCCCTACCCTTCTCTTCCTCTTCTTGTCCCGCAGCCAGTGGCTTGATTGGTTTGAGCATGGCCCTAGGTGCTGAGGATAGCTAAATTGCTCCAAGCGCATCAGCCTCAGGTGCTAAAAATAGCTCGATACTCAAGCATCAGCCCCAGATCGGGTTACCAGGTGGATCCCAATTGAGGCACATGCAGGAGTCTGTCAATCTCCCCTCCTCTCACCTAAAAAAAAATAATAATAAATAAATAATAAAAAATAAAGAATCAACTAATGAATGCATAAATGGGTAGAATGGCAAATCCATGTTTCTCTCTCTCTCCCCCCTCCCTCTTCTGCTCTTTCTAAAATCAAGAAATAATTTAAATTAAAAGAAAAACTGTTATTGAGGGCAAGTTCTGTCCTTCTCTGAGGCTCTGTTTCAGAATCTACAGAATGAGGGTAGCAAAACCCCCGTCTCATGGGATTTTTGTGACGATGAAATTTAGTGAGATAATATCCCAAGCTCCAGTCACAATGAGGACATTCACTTAGTTAATTCCCACCCTCCCATTTGTATTGCATTTAATGCACATCTACAGACACCAAGATATTCTGATGACAAAGATGAAGTTAGCCAGGATTTAGGTTAGAGATTCACAACCCTAGGTGTACAATTAATTCACCAGGGAAACTTCAAATATTCTGATGCCCAGTCTTATCACAGACCAGTTAAATCAGCTTCTCTCACGTGGAGTCTAGACATGATTATCTACAGAGTTCCCCAGATGGTTTCAAAGTGCAGGTAAGGTTGGAAACCCCTGCTTTAGATTAAGTTGTTTCCCCCCCACAAAGTACAGAAAATGAGGAGCACTCAGCTGGCTAACCTTGAGAATGGAAATGGGGAAGATGAAGGGGGAAATCACCTCCAGTTTAATACAATTGCACTCAAAACATACAAGTTCCTTGTCCAAATACATACCTTCCCATGCAGGTGGAAAACATCAAAATGATCTGTTTTCAGTCACCATATATTGTTGAATAAAGCTACCCATACTAAGGCTGACAGTAGACATCAAGACAGAACTTCTCTATAATACCTCACTGAAAGCAAGCAAGAGTGTCGGAGCATTACCCTCTACCACCCACCTCCCCCCCAACACACGAATGTGGAATGTGCTGTTCTCTTTGTCCATATAACCTTGAGACTGAAATATCCCCAAAATAAAAGTTCCTCCTAAGCCAAATACACAGAGCCAATATTTATATACAAAGATACAAAGCTTGATATTTCAGAAGTCAAATAATTAAACCCAGCACATGTACAACTTAGTTTTTCTTTCAAAAAAAAAAAAATCCTAAAATAGTATCCTTGCAGGAAGTATAAAATTGTATTGCTAGAAGTAATAGCAATCTCTAGGTATATCCCCCAGGACTCACTTCAGTCTATTTTCCTAAGTGCTATTTTTTAAAGCTCTGTTGCATACCTCCCTCTTAGACATACTGAACTGAACATTCTAAATTCTGAGCACTTTATGGTACAAGGTTGGCTGGAGATGGTACCTTTAGAAAAATGAGTTGCTTTATCAGTCACTAGTGCTATGTGAGTCCTTGGGGAAGAAATTATTAAGATATCCACTGGCCTCCGTGCAGAATTTCTCGTGTTGTTATATTTAATGATAGATTGATTATTGCTAACCACTTATTTTCATGGGAGAAATATATTTCTCTGACTTTAGACTCTGACTTGCTTTGCCAATGGGTTATTAACAGATATGATACGAACAAAGGCTTAAATTTTGCTTGTAGGCATGAGCTTGTCCTCTTCTGCCTCTGCCATCAATATGAGAATAGCTCGGGCCAGAATAAATGAACACAAATGGAGTAGACCTGAACTTAACCTGCCATGAGGAATTTGCCTTGGTCAGACCTTCAACTTAAATTAGCCAAGCCCATCCTAGATTAGATGACTCTCACAGAACCCACAATTTTGTGGGTGAGAATAAATGACTTTATTTTAAGCCACTATATAATTGAAATGGTTTTTTTATGCAGCAATAACTGACTGATATACTTTGCAAGATGTGGTATTGAAAAAAACAAGAACCCATAGAGAAAAATGAGTTTGGAAATCTTCTTATGGCCAATTAAAAAAATATTTTTAAAGTGAGTTGTTAGGGTTAAAAAGTCATTTTAAGTTACAAAATCATCATTCTATTACAAACAGCTTTGAATATCTATCACTGCACATGTAAGGAAAGCAAATAACTATCTTTCTAAATAATTATCATTTTTACATTTTTATTTATTGATTTTAGAAAGAGAGGAATGGAAAGAGAGAGAAAGAGAAAGAGACAGGAACATTGATCTGTTCCTGCATGTGCCCTGACCGGGAATTGAACCAGCAACCTCTACACTCTGGGACAATGCTCTAACTAACCAAGCTATCTGGCCAGGGCTGAATAACTATTTTAGATTGCATAAAATTTTATACCTTTGAAGCTAAAAAAAAAAAAAAAGTTGGCAACAGTTTCAGTGTAGTGTAAATATCAGTTTTGCTATTTCTTATAAAATAATCATCATTATAGCTATAATTCACAGAGCACTTACTGAATGTACTTTACAAATATTGTTTCAAAATACTACACTAAGATAGTTGTGACTATTTGTCCCCATTTTAGAGACGAAACATTGAGGCTTCTAATGTTCAAGAAACTTGCCCATGGATACCAAACTAGAAAGCAACAACATTGGGATCTGTCCCAAGTCTGCCTGGCTCAAGAGCCTACCTGCCACTACTGCCTCACAGAGGTAACAAAGGACAAAGGCACTAGGAAAACAATGCAATAATAATAATAAAGTTATTAACATGGTTCTTTTTCAATGAAGGATAAGTCATAACATAAATCTTTGACAAAATGTGGCTTTCTGATTCCTCTTTTTTACCAACCATCTTGAGTTAATGTCTTGTGTAAATATTTAATGCAATAAAATATATATATTTTTAAATATATATATATATATTTGCCCTAATAGGTACCAGTTCTATGCTCAATATCAGAATTACAGTTGCATAGAGAACACAGATCTTTTTTTTTTTTTAAAGAACTTTCAGTCTAGTAAATAATTAATGTTGAAAAGATCCTAACCAAAAATCCCTGTGTGAGCTCTATCGTGTCCTAAACTCAGGGTGAACAGATGTTCTCACTAATGATTGCTGGGGTGGCAAGAGGGTGAGGGTTGGGGAGTTTGTTACATTTACTCACTGAGAATGCTCGTTTCTTTCTCAAGTCAGCCAGCAGCCAAGAAAGAAGACAAATTCTAATTTAAAAAGAAGATCAAGCTGTGCAAGACTGCTGATTAGAGAGCGAGCTGAAAGATAACAACTGCCCAAAACGCTGAACAATCCGTGGTGGATCGACCAGAGGTGCAGCACACCTGGGCCAGTTGACTCAGATGGGAGAGTTGTTGGCCAACAAATCATAAGAGGAAAAAAGATCATGGTTCTGTGGAGCATTAGAAGACTCTCTCACATAAGAGGATTAAAAGTTTATAAATTGAGATCTTTTAAATGAAAAACAAAGTTATAATGCAGTGTTATGATGCTATTATTTAGACAGGTCAAATTTTGTATTGCCCCAAGACTAGGTGTCACAACAGATCCAGACGTGAAACTCTTCCACCGAACAAGTTGACATTTTCCAGCCCCCTATATATTCTACCTAGCAAAAAGGTAGATCTCATCTGAGTGTCCTTCTGCTTCTCCATACCATTTACAAAGGAGAAACGAAGGAGTTTTCTAAAGCCATTTCACAAATGAGAGGCTAAATGTCAAAAACTATTTATCAGGGAGAGAGAACACCTAGTGTTCCACAATTTCCCTCCAGCAATTCAAAATAAACTGCTCCAACCCTAATTGTTTCATAAACAGATACCATCGGGGTATATTCATGTAGTCCTGCACAGAAATATCAGGCATCGTCATCAAATCCTGTACGTTAGCATAATACTGGATCTCCCTTCACAGGAGAAAGTCTAATGTGTGCCAAAACTCACTTTGGTCATAACTCAAATAATTCCAAATGTGACATCATCCCAGCAGGATCACTTGCTACCTTCTGTAAGTTACTTAATTCATCTGAACTTCAGCTTTCTTACCCGTAAAATAGAAAAAAATAAAAACCTACTTGCAACAGTTGTTATGAGGGTCAGAAATAAGACACATAGGCTTCTTGGTAAGAGACAGAGGGGAAAATCAATAAATAATAACATTATTATTATTATTATTTTGAGAAGCAAGGAGAGAGACAGGAATATGGAGCTGCTCCTATAGGTACTTGACCAGGGAATAGAACTGGCAACCTCCAGGCTCCAGGATGACGCTCCAACCAACCGAGCTATCCAGCCAAGGCTTATTTTTTATTCCTTTCTAGAGAAATAGAGAAAGGAAGGGTAAGAAAGGGAGAAGGGAAACATTTGATGTTCCATTCAGTTGAGCATTTTTTTGGTTACTTCCTATGTGTGCCCTGACTGGGAATCGAACCCACAACCTTGTTGTTTCCAGACGATGCTCTTAAGCTAACTAGCCAGGGCAGCTATTATTATTATTATTATTATTATTGACACTGCTCAAATTTACAATTACATTGCTTGTATATTTTCTTGTCATATACTTTGATAAGTCTCCTTCTGAACATAAATGTTAGAGCATAATGATTCTGACTACATATCACCTTGTTGTTGGTCACATCACCTTTAGATTTCAAAATAGTGCTGCCCTTCCCCTCATTGTTGTGTCCAAATAAATGGAGGACACCACCTTACCCCTCCTACCTACCAGGTTTCTCAGGCCTTGCAGGGACCAAGGCAGTCTCTATTTGACTTTCTTAGATGTAGAATTTAATGTTTACTTGAAATTAATATCAATCTCAAACTTTGACAAAGAGGTAAGATTTAGAGATGGCTCCTGACAGTGATGGGGTCCAAAAAATTCTAGCATCCAGCCATCCCCCTAGTGAGTGGAAATGTAGTCATTGTGGTTCACAATTACTAGGATGAGGACCTGAGTGTGCTCATGAACACCCAGGCAACCAATACCACAGGTCCAAGCTGGTACTGGAGCTGGGGAATACTCTCTCCCTGAGCCCAGTCATTACCATTCTCACATCTCAGCACAAATTAACATATCTCATTGGCTATTAGCTTAGCCTGGAGAGCCTCAGCCAAAAGGAATGTCAAGTAGTTAGAAAAATAGTCCAACTTTATTTTCTCATGATGGATGATGATAAAAACACGCTTTTTTCTATGCGAACACCATTTGTGGGTTTGTTTTTTTTTTTAGAAACCAGAAACTTCTTTTATCATTTTACTGAAGGAAGAGTTCAGTGAGACAAGATATTTGGAATCTGTTGTTTTTCTCCAGGCATCCACGCCCCCTTTCTTTAGGATCACATGCAGTCTCGGTGGGTCCATCACACAAGATGCCATGACGCCAACAAGGGACTCATCTATTCTCTTGTTGGTAGACACTTCAGTTCGTCTTTTATTTTTTCTATTGTGAACAGAAGACTATAAACAATCTTTTGGGGCTTAGGTTAGCCAAAGTGGGTTTCTGTTGCTTGCAAACACAAAATGCTAAGTGAACTCTGTGAGAATACAGAAAATCTCCAATTATCATGTATCATTATTTATAGATATAGTTCATTGTTTCTTATTAGGCACACATTATTATAAAAGTATAGGATTTAAGGATTCCCAAGGACACTCTAGCACACAGCTGTGCTTTACAGGGAGAAACTACTACACTCATCTAAGTTTCCAGTCATCTATCATTTACCAATTGGAGATTTAATTACAAAAGGCTTTAATCAACTGACTTCTCTTTCCTTCTTAATGAGAAGTGAATGTGTGGATACCTTGCTAGTTTAAAAGAAAAAGAAAAAAAGCCAGGGGTGACACAAATTGCTTATAAATATTTGCAAAGATGCTCTATCTCATTAGCAATCATGGAGATGCAAATTAGGATCATTTATATACTAGAATGACATAAATTAAGACATCTTACAACATCAAAGGTTGTAGAATGTGGATCTATGGAAAATTTTGTTCATATATATTGGTGATAGTAAAGCAAACTGGTACAATATTGGGGAAAATATGGTAATATGTTGAAAAGTTGAGTATTTAATAATATTACAACCAAAAGTAATACTTAAAAAAACGTTTACCCATGTGCACCAGGAGAGATGAACAAAAAATACTTATAGTAGTTCTGTTTACAACAGATAAAAACAAATGGGAACAACTCAAATGCCCATTAACAGGAAAGTGGGTGAATATATTGTAATGTAGTCACATAGTGGGGTGTTAGAAAGCAGGAAAAACAAGCCTGACCTGTGGTGGCACAGTGGATAAAGCATCAACCTGGAAAGTTGAGGTTGCTGGTTCAAATCCCTGGGCTTGCCTGGTCAAGGCACATATGGGAGTTGATGCTTCCTACTTCTCCCTTTTCTCTCTTCTTCTCTCAAATGAATAAATAAAAATCTTTTAAAAATATTTAAAAAAAAATAAAGCAGGAAAAATAAGTGGACTGGTCTTTCACAAACAACCTGTGTGCATTTTAGCATATTGAGTAAAAAAAGGAAGTCCCAGCAGACTATGCTAGTGTATTATTTTTATAAAGCTCAAAAAACATGAAAACCAAGCAACACTCTATGTGGACATACATATGTGCACAATTGCATGTGGTAAAATGATTTTTAGTAAAACAAGCAACATTCAACACAAAGTTTATCCCCAGGTTGGGAGGAGGCAGAAGCATGTGACATGAGAGGAGTAAATTGGGTGCTGAGTTCACAACTGTTCGTTTTATTATTCTGCTTCTTTGCTTACATGTAAGTTGCATATATCCATCAGTGAAGAAGGTAATAAAGAAAAATAAGCCAGAAGTAATAGCTTCATTCAAGGAAATGACAAAAAAAAATGACTAGTGCACAGATTTCACAAGGAATACTACAGAGATCTGGGATATATTCGGAGTTCCTACTCACCCAATAACTCAATAGCCTCTCTTCCTCCAACTATTTTTTTCAATCTAACTCATTGTATGTCTTTTGTGGACCACTTCATCCTGAGCAGTGTGCAGCTTTCCAACCACTTACGAGTCCTATGAACTGAGATAAGTGGAGTGAGAAGGTAACCGATCTCTTATGATTTTGCTAGTCACACATGTTTAACGTGTGCATTTCCCTCATAACAGAGGAGGCCATTTCTATCAGAACCATGAGGTTAATGCATGCCTTCCTTTCCAATCTCCCACCCCCATACGATAACCAACCCCTCTGGGAGAAAAGCTTTTATCTTATCAGACAGAGACCGATGCTTTGGGGATAATGGAGCAATATTTTATTATTGCTGTTAATATGTGCATGTGGCTATAAATAGAACAATAGGCAAAGAACACCATTTTGTTCTGTGAAGGTATAACTTGCTTTGACCAGTTTAAATTTTTCTTTTTTTTTACAGAGACAGAGAGAGAGTCAGAGAGAGAGAGAGAGAGATAGGGACAGACAGACAGGAACGGAGAGATGAGAAGCATCAATCATTAGTTTTCGTTGCTCATTGCTATACCTTAGTTGTTCATTGATTGCTTTCTCATACATGCCTTGACTGCAGGCCTTCAGCAGACCGAGTAACCCCTTGCTCGAGCCAGCAACCTTGGGTCCAAGCTGGTGAGCTTTGCTCAAACCAGATGAGCCCTCACTCAAGCTGGCGACCTCGGGGTCTCAAACCTGGGTCTTCTGCATCCTAGTCCAATGCTCTATCCACTGCGCCACCGCCTGGTCAGGTGCATTGACCAGTTTAAGTGGCTTCTTTCTTTCCTCGGCCGCTTTCTCAAAGGTATGAAGTAACTAGTTCTTACAGAAAACCTTTGAGAAAATTTCTTGCCAATTAAACAGATGAAGAGAAAAGAAAGCTATCTATACAAGGCTACTGCAATGAATAGTGTTCAAGTACCTAATTTGCAAAAATATGGGAAGAGCCTCATTCACTGTGAGATTAAAAAAGTGACAAATTGTAATGCTTGGGCTTAGAAATGAGTAGAAAAATAGAGCGAGTGGGCTGACATACACCAAAAGAAATGTTTTTCTGGCTAAAACTTTGTCTCAGCTACTCCTTCACTCCTCAGCTGTATCTCTTGCAGTAAAAACTTGGACTGCAGCACTAATTCATAGTTACATTATGTTATGTTGTGTCATGTCATGATATGTTGTGTTATAATATGATGTGACATGATGTTATGGTATGTTATGCTATGCTGTTATGTCATGTTATATTATGTCATGATATGTTGTTATACTGATATAATATTGTGTTATGATATATGTGATATGATGATATGATATAATATGATATAATATGATATATGATATGTTAAGTTATGCTGAAGGCAACCCAATTTGCTAATAGCTTGTTACTCTCTAGCTGCATTTCCCCCAGGCTCAATACCATTCAATTCTTCCTTAGGGTTGCTTTCTCCAAGGGATGCTGATTGAGAGCTAGGCTGCCTTTCATATATTCAATTTCTAAAACATTCCTTCAAATGCCTTCTTCCTTGGGAATAACATAAATAGGGAAAAACAACAACAACAAAGTGAGCAGAGAGTATGAATTGTGTATTGGATCCCAGAGGCACACTAACATAAAATCATTGACTAAAACACCATGCCAGACATTCATATAAGTCTCCTTGGGAAATAATTGATTGTTTCTCCATAGAACCAACTCTCTCTATGGAAAATTCAAATCATGATTTTAAAGCCATTCCAGACATGCCAAATCAATCCGGAAGGGTCAGGGGATGCTACCGTAACAAAAGAAACCACACACTCCCCTTAGTGGAAACACAAAGGTGTTTTCTCGCTCTGGCTATATAACCTACACAAGTTGACCAAGGATTCACCTCCACAACACTCCACTCTGGGACTCAAGGCACAGTGGCCACACTTTGTAAAATGTTGCTGATTGCTAAGGCTGAAGAAAAAAAGAAATGAAAGTGGCAATGTACATGTAGGTCCTAAAAGTTCACACCCAGATGTGACATTCAAAACTTTCTCTTATACTTCAGAGCAAAGGCCATTGCTAACATAAAGAAAACAAGGAAATATTCTACCAACCGCCTGGAAGTAGAAAAATACAAATTTTGGTGAACAATAAACACTGAAATAAAATTTTTTAACAGTTCCTAGAAATTTAGTCCTCCTAAGACAGAGCACAGCTATGACTATTCAAGAAGGCTAACTTTTAATGCTTATTGGAGTGCAGGTTTAATGCCGATAAAAAAAAGTGCGGGGCGGATGGCAAGAATCATCTGTATCCTAACCCCCTCAGAGCTTCCTATTCTGAATGGATAGTTACTACTTGACACCTCTGAATAAGGTTCTCAAAACAATTTAAAGAAATGAACCCACTGATATTGGTAATTTTAGAATTCTAGCTAGCAGCCTTTTTGTTTCTAATATGCAGACTAAAGTGAGCATTTCCCAAAGAAATTTTATATTCTGAATTAGCATATACCAAAATATTCCAAGCTATGGGTACAGAGCAAAATCATTCATTATTTTTAAGGGCCCACGAAAAGAAAATGTTGTAACTGGGAACTTTAAAAGATGAATGTGAAAAGCCAAAATGCTTATAAATGTTCTCTATATGCCAGAAATGCCTGAACTTTCCATTTTTACTGAATTACATCTAATGTAAGCACATTTGGCTTTTTCCTTGCTTCCTCATACTATGATATTCCAATCAAACCATTTCAACATAAACTAAATCTTGATCCGATACTTTTATTTCAACAAGGAACTCATTTTAAAGCAATATAATCTTTAATGAGATATATGTACATGGGGATGAGCACCGATGCTCCCAAAGAGCTGTTTCCAGAGAAAAGGAAGATATATTTAATACATTATTTAGCATCACCTTCACATTCCACTTGCCAGGGAACCAGGGCCAATAACTAGGTGAGTTCTCAAGGGATGGGAAAGTCATGCTGTGAACTTCCTCCCCTTTCTTCCTTTATCTTTTGCAAAATACTTGATTTTCCAGGAGAGAAGGGAGAGCACCAAGGCCCATGAGGTGTCATTACCACCTCTTTTTGACATTTAAAGCAGTCAGCAGGGAGAGAGTAGAAGCTAATCCCAGGCAAGGGGAATGCCCCCCAGCCTTAATACTATGCAAGTGTTCTTGTGCTGGAGAATCAGCAACTTTTTCTGCAAAGAGCCAGGTGGTTGATTTATTTGACTGTGCTGGCCATGAAGTCTCTGTTGCAACTACTCAGTTTTGCCATAGTAGCATACAAGCAGCCATAAACAACATGTAAACAAACAAGCATGGCTGTTTCAATAAAACTTTATTTATAAAAACTAGAAACCAGCCATATTTGGCCCATGGGCTATAGTTTGCCAATTTGTGCTCTCAGGAAGAAATACAGCTTACTACTTGGATCTTAGATGTGACCATCAGTCAGTCTGGCTTCTCATGTTCTTTTATGTCCACAGAACTACCTTTTATTTATTTATTTTTAATCAAACCTGTACCTTGTTTCTCCCTTCAGATATAGCTTTCCCTTTAGAATCATGATTGCTGTTGAGTTCTGTAGGTGACATTTTAAGGAAGAAAGTTGTTTCTCCTTCTTGTTTAGAAATTGAGACATATTTACCTGTAAATACCATCAGTCAACATCTCTTGCCTGACCAGGCAGTGGCGCAGTGGATAGAGCATCGGGCGGAGATGTGGAGGACCCAGGTTCGAGACCCCGAGGTCGCCAGCTTGAGCGCAGGCTCATCTGATTTGAGCAAGGCTCACCAGCTTGATCCCAAGGTTGCTGGCTCAAGGAAGGGGTCACTCAGTCTGCTGTAGCCCCTCCGGTCAAGGTACATATGAGAAAGCAATCAATGAACAACTAAGGTGTTGCAACAAAAAACTAATGATTGATGCTTCTCATCTCTCTCCATTCCTGTCTGTCTATCACTATCTGTCTCTCTCTCTGACTCTATCTCTTAAAAGAAAGAATCTCTTATTAGCTAATAATGGGTGGAGTGTTCTATATTAGGTCTTGAGAGTAGTAAAAAAGGAAAAAGCAATCAGTCTTTGCCTCAAGCAGCTAATACTTTTATTGGAAGTGTCATGAGAAGACGTAATTACATTTCTTTGACAGAAACATAAATATGTGTATAAGAACAAGTGAAAGATGACAAATGACAAATAGGTGTCCAGGGTTAGAAAGGTCCCCACGATGCTTAGAAGGCAGAGCCATGGGAAAGTCCAAAAATGGAAGGTAACTGGAGAGCCTGCAGGGAGAGGATTCATATAGAAAAGGAAGCACTGACTTCTGAAGGAGGAGGACATGACTACTTCCCGCTAAATTACTTTCCCATTGGGTTGACTTCCTTTCGATAATAGACAAAAGTCAACTTAATCTTCTCTCCATCTACACCCTCTCAACTTGCCAATGTCCCCACCCCCCATCCCAGCGCCAAATAAGAAAAACCTCAGATCCAGACCAGTAGCACCACTGTGTCTCAGCACCAAGCAGGGAGTAAGAATAGAGAGTAGAAGTTAGTTGGAGAGGCCTCCAGTGGGACTATAAAGGATGTTTATATCTCATGGGTGCCTGTGGCACACTCCTATTAAAGTCCCACATTTGACTGTGATTCTTTGGGCTTCTCTCTCTCTTTCCCAAGGCTAATGTGTCAAGGAAGTATCTCTAACATCTGTTCAGATTATGATTCAGAAAAATAAAGGCACTGGTCAGGCCATTATGTCTGCCTTACTCTATAACAATGGAGCATCTAAGACTCACATGAGACACCCCACCACACCAAGAGGTTCCATGCAGTGATGGTTTAAGTCAAAGGCTATGAGCTGAGTGTTTTCCTCTACCCCCAAACCCTGGGTTTATATGTTAAATTTTAATCCCCAATGTGATTGCATCTTGAGGAAGGGCTTTGGGGAAGTGGTTAGAATCCCTATAAAGAGGATTTTAGGAATCTTTCTCACTCCCCTTCCTACATGTTAGGACAGAGCGAGAAGATGGCTGTCTAGGAACCAGAAAACAAATTCTCACCAGACACTGAATCTGCCTATGCCTTGATGTTTGCCTTTCATTCTTTAGAACTGTAAGAAATAGATGTTTGCTGTTCAAGTCACCCAGTCTATAGCATTTTTATTAAAGTAGCCCAAACAGACTAAGAAAACATCTAAACCACAGGTTTTGCCTACAGTCTCCCCAGAACATCTTCCTTGAGCAGAAGGCTCTATCCCTTTCTCTCAAAGACAGAGCCAACATGAATGATATGTTATACCGAAGGAAAAACACCTCAGCTTGTTTGCTTAATCAGGTAAATGACGTGGTACTGTGACTATGGCACTGAACTGGTAGTGAGAAGTTTCAGCCACACCACCTACCAGCTGTATGATCTTGAAGTTTCCAAATCTTTAACTCCAAAAGAGCATTACTACTTACTCTACCCCTTTCATAGGATTGTTAGTGAGATTAACTAAAATAATGGTTGGGCCCATGTTCTATAAATGAAAAGCAATTACAGTGGTACCTTGAGATACAAATTTAATTTGTTCTGTAACTGAGCTCGTAAGTCAGTAAACTTGTATCTCAAACTGCCGATACTGGACCCGTGTGCCAAAGCGCCAACTAGCGGCAGCTTCCCAAATCACAACTCATGTCTCGGAATTTTGCTCGGATCTTGAACAAAAATACAGACCGAGTTGCAGCTCGTATCTTAAAAAAATGTGTATGTTGGTCTGTTTGTATCTCAAGGTTCCACTGTATTTTCAGTTTGAAGAGGTCATAATTACCATTCTGGTTGACATTACAGATTTTCATCAAACTTGAAGATAACATTTTTGTTTCAAGCACTGAATAGACTATCCTTAAGCTAGTACTAATATTCCTCATAAATTAGGGTAACATTTAACAAACCAGGGCTCTACAGATTACTGCTTAGTAAGATTTTAATAGCAATGCTTTTTTCAAAAAGTATTAATTACAAGGTATTCTAGAAACACGTCAGTGGTGGTAGAGGCATAGTTGTTATATCTTCCAGAATTCCCACATAAAAATCGGAAGACCAATTAGATAGCAAAACCAGAAGTTCACAGACAACATTTACAACAAAACAAGATAACAAAGTATTCCCACAAATCTCAAAAAAAATAATCAAGCCACCATAGCCTCAACCTAGCATGCTATCACTTCTGTGCAGATAAAAGCCAAAGGGACCAATGAAGTGAAAGGAATCCCAAAATAATTAATAGATATTCATTGGAAAGCTCAGCAAGCTAACATGAGAACAGCCCCTGAAGCTGGAAGGGGTTTTGCCCACTTAAACAGCCTGGAACAGTCTATCTAGTCACTATGAACTCTTCAACAGATTATTCATGGCTTGCTTCCCAGACAGAACCCCACACTAAAGGAAAACTAGTAGCAGTGGAATTAAATGTTAGTTTGTCAGGGATGACAAAGATGAAGAAAAGAAGGTGCAGATAAAATGGAGGAGAGGAACAGAGTCAAAAAATGTCTGAAAACAAGCTGCCATACTTTTTTGACACTACACAAAAGCAACAGAAAAGGGAGTTCTGTGAAGTGAGAAAAGCTATCTGAATCCAGCTTCCTTCTAAAAGCTCAAGAAAATAAATTTCACACTAAAATGATCCCACAGAGAAAGGAATGGAAACAAAGTTAATATAGAAAAAAGACAATAAGGATCAGAACACTTTTGCTGCAAAAAAATAAAAGTATGCCAGAGAGATATATTTAAAAAAATAGATTAGTACTTAGCATCCTATTCCAAAACGAGCTAAAAGACATTAAGAAAATAATACAAGACATAAAAAGAAAATCACAAATCAAAATAAAAACTAAGAAATGAAATGACAGAACTCAAAAAAAGAATCAAAGATATTTTTACTAAATCATGAAGAATACACTATATTTCAAATAGCTGATTCCAGGAATCAGGTAAGAAATATAGAAGATGAGCTCAGGCATTCTTAATATACCATAAAGCACGAAAGTTCTCAAAGATAAGTAGGGTCATGTCAAAAGGACTCAGGACACAGCAGGAAGAGGATGTCATGGCCAAAGATGCAACAATTTGAGGCTCAATATTAGAATAGCAATGAATTAAAATCTATCACATATATTTTTGCATATGAGTTCATAAAAATATTTTCCCATTAAGAGCATTGCATGTTATAAAATTGGGGAAAAGCTAAATTATTCAGATTTCTTCTCTGTTGTACTTCTGAAAGCTATTAAGATGTGTTGTAAAAACATTTTAAATAGAAGATACACCACATGTTATCAAGTCTAGAACCCAAATTTGTTTTTTTAACTTTAATATCAGCGGAACTGGGGTGCACCTTCCAATCAATGACACGGCATAATTTAATTAGCAATGCTTTTTCTTTCTTGGTAATACATAAAATAATGGTGCATCTTACAAGCAAAGGTTTTTTAGATTCTGAATAGCATGTTTCCCTTTCATTCATTCAGCCAATATTTTTTTCATAACATGCATATTAATGGTTCTCAGGGCTATGCCCTGAACAACACCAACCAAGAAAATGTTATATTTGAATAAAGGTCCAGATCACACATTTTCCTTCAAAACCTCCCAGAACTCTTCTAGTATACAAACATTTCATTTCTCCACCTGGAAAAACAAACTTTCATTTTTGGTTGTTTATCATCTTTGGTGCAGCTCCTACTGCATCTCCCACCCCATTGTGGGCAATGGCCACACTCGACGCATTTTTTTAATTCCCCTCAAGCCTAAGTAGCTTTGTAAAGGTGGTCAATGTTGCTGGCTGGTGCCATTTATTTACTGTTGAGATTTCCCTTTAAAAAAAGATGGATTGAAACTGTAGGCTTTATCTTCCTTTTTTTAAAAATTTCTATTGATGTTATGTACTCCTAAGGTTTATGAGACCTAGACTAAAGAATTTTGTAATTGTAGCTGGGTCATTAGGTCCAAAAAAAGTCTTCTGTCAGAAGAGTAGCTTGACAGTGTTGGAGAAAGACCATGTTGATGAAGAGAATGTTAACTTTGGATTTTGTAGAGTCATAAAAAGAGAAAAAGAAAAACATTTTCAACTAGAAACCTAACTGATACAAAAACAGGATAATAAAAAGCAAACAGTAGCTTCTGACACACAACCCACAATTTTATAAAACCATAAATAGAACACAAAGGAAGCCGACTTCCACACCTCCTCACCTACTCACCAAGCTCACGGGCAGCTGGCACTGGTACGATGGAAACAATCGAAGCTCTTTCTTTGAGAAAGTTGTTGAATAAGTTTTTTTCCAAACCACAAAACCGAGTCAGACAAAGTGTAACCAGCATGAAGTACAGACTACTGCCACTGGTTTTTGCTCCAGGCACTGGATTAAGAAAAAGAGTATCTTAATTCTAGGACAGCTCTGGAAGTTAGAGTAAGCAAGGATGAAGAGCTGGATGGATAGATAGATAGATAGATAGATAGATAGATAGATAGATAGATAGATAGATAGATAGATAGATAATAGATAGATGATAAATAGATAGATAGGTAGATGATAAATAGATAGATAGATAGATAGATAGATGATAAATAGATAGATAGATAGATAGATAGATAGATATATAGATAGATGATAGATGATAGATAGATAGATAGATAGAGAGATAGATGATATTGATAATAGCTGTAAGTGTCTTTCTCTCTTTCCTGCTCCATCAAGCAGTTCTCTTCACCTTGGCAGATAGAAACAGTTTCAAAGAACACTTTGCCCTTTGTCCCTCTTTCTCCCAGCCTCTCTCTGTCTTCTTCTCTCCCCTCTCTGATTCTCTCTAAACCAAGAAGGGAGAAAGAAATGGAGTAAGGAGTTTGAGAGAAACCAGACTTGATGGGAAGTCAGTTATTTTAATTTTTTTCCCTACTTTACTGTTTATTCTTAGAAAAACCTAAAAATTGAATTTTGGGGTTGGGGGGCAGGGAATGAAAATATACAGTTGAAAAAATGTGAGACAGGGAAAAGATACTGAGCTTGGGTCCCAAGGTTAAGTTTCGATTCCAATTTCTCATCAAAACTTGAAAGTAGGTAGATATTAAAAAACAAAACAAAACAAAAAACTTGTGTGCCCCCTAGCAACACAAAAATCTCATTTTTTTACAAGCACAAAGCTCCCTCAACAGAGCCTCACAGCGTTCGTCAGATCCGGTTGTGGCAGTGCTTAGCCCAAGGTAACCGTGTGGGCTCAGGGGTGTTGGCCCTGCAGATGAAGGACAGTGAGGTGGCCTAAGTGCACACTGCAGCTGCGAGGTGCCCACATCCACACATGCTGGAAATAAGCCCAGCGTCATAGAGTTGGGCAATTCCAGAGTTTCAAGTACTCAATCATAGAAAAGAGGACATGGGATCTATGTGGCACATCCACTTGACCACACAGACTCTTGTCCCACGGGGAGGGCACAACAGAGGATAGTAGGAATTAGGGTCTCTAAAGCCTGGGGCCTGGGGCCTGGGGCCTGGGGCACAGCCTGTGTTTCCTTGGTTTACCAGGATGATTCAGATCTAATCTCTAACCTCCTAAACATGTATTTTCTAGAATCACAGACAGAAATACATTCCCCCTCTTTTTCTCTCTCTTCCTTCCCACCTCCTCTTTGACAGAAACACTACTTTACAACATTAGTGATTGTTTAGAGTACTTACCGGGGCTTCCTTATAATTTCCTAAATGTAGGAACAATGCCTTATACCTTTGTATATACCCTTTCACATTACCTAATACAATCCCAAGGACATTTGCAGGCATAAAAATACAAGTTAATGAATGTTGACTTTAGAACTGTTCCAAAATTGTCTACTATATTAATGTCTTTAATACATAAAAATTGTGATGTCTGCATGCATGTCTAGAAGATTACAGGAACTTTTCATCCCAATTGCACTAGTGGGTTAGTGTCACGCTCTCATTTCCCTGGAAGCAGCTCCCTGCGAGTTCTGTGCCCGATGCACAGTGTGACTCTGATTGTCTGCTTTTCCCATTGAGATTCACAGTCATCTTGAACTTTACGAGCATCTGAAATTGGAGGATTTTAGTTGTGCACAGTCCCAAATACATGAGTTTATACACCAATAAGAGGAGCTTACGGTTTCTATATTTTCTGGTTTCACAACATAGTATACTGGTTTCAATGAGTAATTTTTGGTTTTTAGCAAATTGGTCTTTTACTTAAAGCTTCTTTATATATAAAACTCTAGAGAACTGTTTGTGGGAAGAGAAATGTGCCAGAAAACTCAACCATATAAATGGGGGTGGGGGAGCCATCATGCTGATAAGAAAAGCATATATTTCTAGGTTGAATATCTGACTTAAAAAACACAAATAAATTAAAAAAATTTTAAGGTAAAAAATCTCTGCATTTTGAACACTAGCAAGCCAATGTCTTCTTACTAACATTTATGTTTTGTTTCCTTATAGGTACAGGCCCTGAGGCAATTTTCCCTTTACAAAGTAGAATTAGCTCTCCGTCCTTCTCCTCCCTGCCCGCATTAACCATCTCCCCAGCGGCTACACACAAGAACCATTTATATTTACATTAAAAATGATTTGGCCTATGTACACGGCATTGTTTGACAGGCAAGATGGATGTTCGCTTATAATTAAGTTTCAGCGTAAATGACATCATTCAGGAAGATAAGAGTTCCCTTAGCCCCTCTCTGCTGGTTTTCTCCAAGGACGCTGCGGGTTGTATGCAGACCCTGGTGACTTGCTGGGCTTTCTCATCAACAGACAGTTCACAACAACTGAAAATCTGAAGGAAATTTTTTCTGTTCATTCATCAGCTCTCCTTCGGTTCTTTGCTTTTGGACAGAAAGGAGAGATTATAGAGCCTCACCATTCAACGCATGGTTTTACCGACCGGAAGCATCGGCACCACTTGGAAGTTTACTAGAAATGGAGGGGCTTGGGGTCCCTCCCACCTGTGGAATCAAAATATGCACTTAAAAAACATCCCCTGGTGATTTTTCTGCATGTGACAGTTGGAGAAATGTTGGTGTGTGAGACATAAATATGTACAGTGGGCAGCTTTGTGGATAAGATGAATTGTTTGGGGGTTTTCCTGTCTTTATTCATCGGGCTTTGAGAGCTAGGTTTTTGAATTTTATATATATCTTTCCCCTACTAGAGTAAGAGAGCTATAAAATTATTTTTTGGTCTTGTATAATTCTCACATTACTCTGTGTGCATAACTTAATCTTCCCAAACAAAATAAATTATTCCATCTTTATTGTGTGCTGAATTAATTTAAAACATTATACCAGAAATTAAGAAGATGATGTTACAGAAATAAGGTATTATCCCTGCCAACAATAAGTGTTTATTTGCTCTTTACTTGTTTTTTATCTTTCACCATCATTCAGCTGTAAACTCCAGCAAGGCAGGGATTATGTTGTTCATTGTGGTACCTGCCCCCTTCCACAATGCCTAGCACATAGTAGATGTTCACTAAATAGGTGTTTAATAGATGAGTGACTTTATAATTATAGTAGGAAAAATAGAATATACAGTATATACAAATATCTAAAAGCCTGACATAAGTAACAAGTGTCATACAACCACACTGTTCAGACTTTTCTTCCACTTTTATAAAACTGATCCTCCTGAGAATGAACTGAACCAATTCTTTACAAATTTTCAAAAAAAGCAGAAGAGATGAAAGCATGTCTTCTAACTTGTTCTAAGAGACATATTTTTATGACAGAGAATTATGATTGAGTAATCAATAAAAGGCTTTAAATCACAAAATAGAAACAATATAAAATTCCAACTGTTAAAGAAGAGCTTACTCCTGTATTTTTAAATAAAAATTAGATTTTATTATAGCTATAGAGAGAGTATAAACTTAAAAAGAAACACTTTTTTTTTTTTTGTATTTTTCTGAAGCTGGAAACGGGGAGGCAGTCAGACAGACTCCCGCATGCGCCCCACGGGGATCCACCTGGCACGCCCACCAGGGGGTGATGCTCTGCCCATCCGGGGCGTTGCTCTGTCGCAACCAGAGCCACTCTAGCACCTGGGCCAGAGGCCAAGGAGCCATCCCCAGCACCCGGGCCATCTTTTGCTCCAATGGAACCTCGGCTGCGGGAGGGGAAGAGAGAGACAGAGAGGAAGGAGAGGGGGAGGGGTGGAGAAGCAGATGGGCGCTTCTCCTGTTTGCCCTGGCAGGGAATCGAACCCGGCACTTCCTCACGCCAGGCCGACGCTCTACCACTGAGCCAACCGGCCAGGGCCAAGAAACACTTTTTATTATGAAAAATCTCAAACTTAAATATTGAATAGCTTTGTTAGCCTGAGACAAGTGCTTATGTTGTTTAGAAATTATCATGTATTGTTATATATTATGTATGTTTTAAATTTATCATAAGACCTTGATGCAGGCAGTTTATTTTAGAAAGTACTCTTAAGCAACAGGACAGTAAGACCAAAAAGAGTATAACAGGGAAGGAGGAAAGACCCATCAAAGAGCATGTTATCAACTGAAGACATTGAGAATTCCACTAGGAACCCTCTGGGTCATTATGTAAGATGTGCCATAGAATTGTCCCCCAGCTTCTGTCCAGCACTTGTAAAGAAGGGTTCAGAGAGTAACATCCTTACATTTTCAAGTTTGTTCATGCATCACAATGACATCAGAGGTTCCTGCAGAGGTACCATGGAGTAGGAGAGATTCATGGTGCAGCGGAAGTCAGGTGCTGCTTCAGGGATTGCTACCACAATGGCGAGTGTGGACCCAAAGCATGGAGATGTCTCATGCATCAAATAAAGGAAACAAAATGGTATAGTAAACACCAACATACCCAGCATCTAGCATTAACATGTATCTTGCATTATCTGTACCTCCCCCCATATCCTTAACTCTCATTGAATTTTGAAGTAAATCCCAAGATCATATCATATAGATGAAATATTGCATGCTTCCCATAATTATTTTTAACTAAATTCCAATACTTAGGAAATGTTATTCAAACACTGTACTATGATTTCACATTTTAGATAATAATACATTTTTTTATTACCTACTTGAGATACCTCTTAAACTTCCAATTTAATTTCTATGGAACATCTCTACATGAACTCAAAACATATATAATCAGCGTAATCTTTTAATGAATTGTGATGCATTGGGAATTTTCTGGTGCCTTTGTTGACATATGTCTGACTTTTGCTTTCTGTACCAGGCCTCAAGCATCCCTCTGGAGGTATATCCAACCATTAGTGATGAGAACATGTGTTTAATCCAAGTTTAGAACCCATTAATGCTCCATAGGTATAGGATTACAAACCAACTTAAATCTTTTGGTGTTCAACTCTGTTTGTTCTTGGCAAAGCTCAGAAAACTTAATAGGGCTCAAAAGATTTCTTGGACATGGACTTTAAGAAAAAGTATTTTGATGAGTAAAGGATAAATGAACCAGAACCCATATGGATCAAATTTTCCTCAAAATGCACATGGGTTTAATAATTAATGGAAAAAGTGCTTCTTGCATGCATTTTAGGTTTTATCAAACCCCAAATATTTGGGAAAAAATAGTTTGATAGGTTCAAAGAATCCAAACTCTGATTTGATGCACCCACATTAATATCTCTTGATGTTAAATAAAAAATGAGAACTATTTAGGTGTAATAGAAAACAGAGACAGAACTTGTTCAAAAATTATGTGAATGAAAGAAAATTCTACAAAGTTCATCTTTGTTCATATTTGTTTCCTTAAATCCTTCTTTTGAGAATTTCCAACAATCTTTTAACTATACTCCATTTCAGTATATTAAGAGTTTTGAAAGAAATTATTGATTGCAGTTGAAAAGGAAAAACTGAATGAAACCCTTTGAGATGCATAATATGTCATGAAATTTTCTAAGTTATTTGCAAATGTTTTTGCCAGTATCAATAAATCCCTAAAATTACAGGATAAACTGAATTAATTAAAGAATGGTACTATGTATTTAGAAGTTCCTAGAAGTTATGTTTTTGAATTCACAGTAGTGTTGCTGTGTGTCTTAGCAAAACTTAATTTTAGCTCTTTTCACTAAGAAAGCTGCAGCCAGCTATAGAGGTATTTTCTCAGCAGAACCTGAACATTTACACTTTATGTACAATTAGTTGCTTATATCTCAAGGATTCGCAGAACTTTGAAGTAATTTATCTAATTTCTGTTGCATACATAAACTCTCTATAAATGTTGAACCAATCATAAAAACAGCGCTGTGCTTGCTTTATGGAGACTTGAGGGTTACTTCAGAAAATAATAGTTAATGCTTTTCTTAGACAATGAACATGGAAATTTAAAACAACTTTTAGCCAAATTTGAGCAGGATGTCAAATCAGTAACATTAATTTTGAATTATCTCATCCTTTAGCTCTTTAAGAATCTAGTAATTATTTTTAAAAATTATTATATGTTCAATTTAAACTCCACACAAAAATATAATGATCTATCTTTTTGCTTTTTATACTTGTACATGTATAAAAAGTCACACAAAGGGAATAATTTAAAGTTGCATCAAAGACACTGAACTGAAAGAACTTTTTTTAAGAGATAAAGTACTTTCATCATGAATATGAAAATTTAGATTTTTTTTTGTTGTTGTTTTCACTTTTTAAAAAATTAAAAAGAGAGAGAAGGAAAATTTTCTTTTACCATCTTTCTTAACAGCAGTGAAGTGTGGTATCTTGTAAAGGGTTCACGTTTGGATATTTCTCTGCCACTTTCTATGACCTGTGGGCCAGCCAGTCAGCTATCACAGCCTTAAGAAGTGACTCTTCAGAAAGTATTTCCCTAATGATAGAGAACTAACTCCATGAATGGGGTAACACTGTGGACCAACCAAACATAATTGCTGGGAACCATTTATGGAGGAGCTGTAAATGGACTTGAATGTTATCTCCATTCTTCAATTTGTCTTCCTCCTTATGCTCCTGCAAAAAAGAGATAGAGAGAAAGAGAGTAAGGGAGAGATTGTAGAAGGCAGCCATGTAGGTTACCAGAAACCCAGCAAAGCCATAGTAACGATATGACCCTCTGTGATTCACGTTTATTTATATTCAGTGAAGTAGGTTACTGACAATTTGGCCATTAATTTGCTGTTTATAAATCGTATTTTCCTCACAGAGTAACCACAAGACTTTGACATTCACAGTTGTGTTGAAAGAAACAAGTTTATTAAAGAAGGCGAAAGAAAAAAAAAAGACTGGTCCTTTAAAGTTCACCAAATTGCCCATGTCAGCCAGTAAGCAAAATTCTAGACTTGAAAAATAGCAAAATGTCTCGTGCATGGGAAAGAGAAGGAACATGATGTGTATATTCAATTCACATGTTGAAGGGAAATCAGACCAGCAAAGAAAAGTCCAAGTATTCCAACCCCTAAAGAAACATAATCCGGAGTTTATATCAGATGGTTTATGGGAGTTTATTGGAATATACAACAGGGTTCATGTCGTGTGTCACAAGGTGAAGCCTGTTCGCTGGTGATTTACAAGCCGCATGTGCCGGCATTACTGTAATTTATAGAACGCAGATGGTCCTGGGGTGCCCTGCTGACTTGTAGCTGAATCAGGACCTAAGCCCCGTGTGTCATCTGCTCTGGGTACCTCAGGCTCACTTCCCAAAATTATGTACCAACATGTTTCTGTTCTGAACTGGAAGATTCCAGAGACCCTTACCTTGTAACAAATGCAATGTAGAAATGTGCCACTGTGGCAGAAGTGAGGGAAGATTTAGGCTAGAAAGAGACATAATTTTTTTTCTCCTCTGCCCAAAGAAAGGTGGGTTTAGTCTCTTAACTTCCTTGGGCAATTTTTATCAATACATTTGTCACTGTCGTATGGGCAATAAGAAAACAAGATGTTGCATACATTTTTTAATGTGTTCAAACTACGTTTCCCTGCTACCTGCCTCCACCCCAAAACACACGAAAAGGGGAAAGAGGAAGGCTAAGATATCTTTTTAAATCTTGCCTGTTTTTTGATAGAAAGCACCAAAAGCTTCCATCCTTAGCCACCTTTGGAACTATTACACAATTGTGTCTTTATTACAAATCCTCTTTATTATACTCAAAGGATGTGCTTCAGAAAGATGGTGTAATGATGTGAAATGAATGTTTACAGAATCTAATGTAAACGGATTGACCCTTTTCAAAAGATTGCTTTTATCAGCACTTTAATTCACAAATTAATGCCCACATGTTGGTTTTGAACTCGCTTTCAGTGCCTCCATTTGAAGTTTCTCGCACTCTGTGTTTCGGTGCTAACATATTTCATGGTGCGCTTGAACCTCTGTTGGCCAAGGGGCAGTCAGAGAAGAAAGGGCCCTTAAACTTCCATTTGTGCTGCTCACTCATCTCCCTTTGAGCCTTTTATTGAGAAATTGAGTTGAACACTCCGGCAATCACAAACACGTGCTTTAAAAACTTGTGCCAACACCCTTGTTCCCATTTCTCAGTGCTGGCAGCCCTCACAGCCCTAGGGATGGCAGAAAGGATAAGAAAAGGTATTTTCAATGCCTCCTTTCTCAATTCAGTACCCCACCTCTAGAACAGTGCTGCCCAATAGAAATATCATGTGAGCCATGTAGGTAATTCTCGGTTTTCTGGTAGCCACTCTTAAAAAAGTATATAAAAAGAAGCAGGTGAGATTAAACAAAAATATGTTTGTATATAACCCAATACCTCCAAAATAATATTTTTCAACAAATCATCAACAGTAAAAGTAGCGCTGAGACATTTTATGTTTTTATGTACTACTTCTTCAAAATCTGATGTGTATCTTAGCTCAAACTAGCCAGAGTTCAAGTGCTCAATAGCCGCGTGTGGCTGGTGGCGACAGTGTCGCGTAGCGCCCTTCTACAAGGGTCCTCCCACAGAGAAGTGGATCTAGAAAACACGAAACAGGTAATAACTCTTGTGACCTTTTCCATAAGAAGCAGCCCTTCATACATATTTTAATACATTAAAATATATATGTATGTATGTAGTGTGTATGTGTATATTGTTTTCTTATCAAGCAAAAGGGGTGGGGGGAGCCCCAGAGGAGAACCAGGAGGGCTGTAATGGAAATAAAATTGACAGCCTCTCAAAACTCAGGTGGCACTTTCCTTTTCCAGTTAATTACAGTTTTAATTACATGGCTTCTTGCGACTCCTTGATACCTAATAAACCAGACTCTTTGGGGCAGCCAAGTTGGTTTTGCTTGAACTGCAGGTGTAAGACTCAGCATGAAACATAAATCAAATCCTTAAACACGCTCCCAGGGTGTGTTCAAGCCTTTTCTTCCTGTTTGCTTGTAAAATCACATCTTTTCACCATTGTTGGTAGAGAAATGATTGAAGCAGCTAGGAGCTGAATAATAGCTTTGTGTTTTTGACTCACTTGGCCTGGCATAAAACATTTTGCCTCAGATGAAATAGAATAGTGGAATATAAGATGTGTATTCTCTCTCTCTCTCTCTCTCTCTTTCAATCTCTTAAATAATATATATTCCTAAATATTGACCGTTTTGTTTAAGAAAATAAATGCCTGTTAAGAAAAATAAAAATGAAGACCCCGGGAATACATTAGAATTTCTGGTTGGAGTATTTAGAACGCATAAGATGATGGAGATACATTTATTCCAGGAGTGTGCTGTGTGAGGTCATTCAAGTTCAAACCCAGTAGAAGGTGGGCCAGTGGTGGCATGGGGGCTCAGCTGCAATAGAAAACAGGGAGGGAGAGAAGCATTCCCAAAGTTCCCATTGGCTGAAAACCCAGCAGCATCTGATGGCATTATGAGCAGCTTGCAATTTAGCCTCAGCAGCAGGAAAATCTGCACTTGATCAGCTCTGCCATAACCAGTAAACGTCACCATGGTAAATGTGGATTTCACTGGAAGGTTTTGCAGTGCCTAGTGATAATTCTGCCAGTTCTCCCTCCTTCCCTCCTCCATCCATAAAGAGAAAGTGCAACATATGGTATTTGCATGTTATCACAAAATATGAGATACTGGGTGAAATAAATTACGTGTGAAGGGGGTTTAGCCCATAATTTCTAGTAATTTCAAAAACATGAAAATGGCTTTTGAAGTAGGAGAGAGGGCCTTTCTCCTTGGGGAAAACTTCAAAACACATCACACACTATATAAACACAAATGTGTTTACCTTGCCTGGGCCTCCCATTTTTTTCTCCTTGGAATCCTGGCTAATTGTCAATGATGTCTGTGTTCTAACAAGAGAGGTTTCTTTTTTCAGGCCTGAGTTATTTGACTTCAACTCTCTAATAGTGAAGTTCTGTTGTGAGTAGGAAAGTTTGTGAGGGGGGGGTTGGTGAGGGGGAAAAGCTGCTGCATATGAATCATGGTCTTTTTATGAAAGAAGATCCCAAGTTGGTTTATGGTCTATTGCTCCTCCCAAGTTCTCATCAATAATGCTGATGTCTTTCTTGACCCAAGAATTCTCCTTGCTCTGCTTCTCCCATTGACTTTCATAGCCCTCTGCTCATGCCTGGAGATGCCAAGGACCACACTTATAGACCCAGGTTAGAAGGCATGATGAAACCCTTGGGAAAACTATGTTTCTGGCTCCTACTATCCCCCTCAGCATTGTTAAATTTGGGGAAATATGTCTAGGATGTGTGTATGGGCACCTACAAAGTTTAGGCAGGTAGGTACTTCATTTTTATATTAGCAATGAAGAACTAGAAACTGGCACTCATGGATATTATTGTAACTGCAACCACAGGAGTTAATGGATATGTATTCTGCTTATTCCTTAATTTAAAATAAATGCTTATTACTGTTCACACAATAGTTAATAGGTATTTGCTGAGTTGCTCTACTGTACACTCCAAAAGACAGGAGAATAGTCCAGATCACCCAGCCCAAGTGTGTAGCATACAGTTGGTGCTCAATTGAATAAAGAAATAATATTAATTGGAGTTCATAGGCACCGTAATCTTTTGTAAACAGGCAAAAGTAGAGTGTGGATTTTTGAATCTCAATTCCCAAAATTGGGCTGGGATACGAGGAAAACCAAGTTCATAATTAAAATGTTCATCAAGTTGTGAAATAAGGGTGATAGACTCCAAAAATAGACCTCCATTAATTCCTCCATCTTTTTTCTCAGTCAGTGCTCCTGGCTGAACAGAAACTATAAGGAGATTATTTACACTCAATGCCAAAGGCAGTGGGATAGGGCAGTCTGCGATGGGAGCAGAGGAAATGTTCAAGAAAAATTCCACATAGCAATCACTAGCAACTGGATGGCAGTTTTATTTCAGTTCATCTGCATAATAATCTTGAGCAATATACATTATCTTCATTTTACAGAGGAGAAAACTGAGTCTCAGAGAAATGAAGATCACAATGCTATGAAATTATTCACTTTTGACTGATACTCAAGTTAAGTGAAAATGTAATTTGGTGATAGTTTTTAAAAAGCAACTAGTGAAAATATCTTTATCTCAATCAGATCCATAATTTTCTTCCCCAGAACAGCTATTGTCTACACACACACACACTTAAACACACACACACACAACACACACACACACACACACACACGTAGGGACATAATATCATGTTCTTTTAATCATAGCTTTCTTCCCATAACCTGTAGCCTGGTGAACATTTATATGAAAGTTGTTATCACATATAAGTCTACATCATTCCTTTTAATATGACAAATATAATGTTTTACCATTTCCCCTTTGTTGGGCATTTCCGCTGCTTTTAGGAACTTATCATTGTAAACAAATGTTGAAATAAATATTCATGTGCATGACAACAACCGTTAATTTTCTTAAAAGATTTCATTGCATATACCAGTACAGTGGGTTGTCCACTGGTGTTTTAAATGATGGGAAATGCACTAAGCTGAGGAGGGAGTTCCAGTTTAACAGTTGTGTGAGTTGGGAGAAATCCCTTGCATTCTCTGACACTCAACTTTCCCAGGTGTAAAATTAGAAAGGGACACTGCAGGAAGCTCTAAAGAGATAGAGGCTGTGTGGTGGGAAGAGCTCCATTGTAGCACGAGGAAGAGATTCAGTGTACAAGGTCTGTGATAAAACTTCTCCGAATCTAAAGGATCTCTAAGACCTCCTACCTCCTTCAAAATAGCCTACAGAGGAAATAACTTCCTCCAGTCATTAGATTTGCTGGCAATGCTTGTAATGCAATTAACACTGCAATTGACACCATGGTTGTCTCATCATCATCTACGCCCCCTTTCTTGGATATACACAGCTCCCCTCTACAACTCCTATGTTTTGGAGGAAGCTGACAGCATGTTGGAGCTTGTGACGGAGCCCCAATTCATCAATAAAATGCCTTGCTCTGGTCACAGTTTTGGTGTCTGAGATGAGTATAGACCAGGTTGGATCACAAACACAGAGGGAGCTCTGGGAAAGAGATTTCTCACTCTTTTGAGAGGCTTCTCAGAGCGGAAAACATGTAGACCCAGGAAGTGTTTGTGGCCATCTCCCAACCACAAAGAGATGCCAATCTTGGGATAAAGTTAACACCAGAAAGGAAGGATGAGAAAAGGAAGTTTATGTGAGCCTTGGTGATATTACTAAACCACTGAAACAAACCAAGCCCACGGCCTGCCTAACCTTGCTTTCCGTTTGTGTGAGCCAATAAATCCCTTTACAGTTAAGTCCTCATGGTTAAGTTTGAATTAGATTTTTGTGTAATATATAATTGAAGATGCATTATGAGACATAGAATTAGATATCAGTATAGATAGTCATGTAAATAAATAGTTTATCCATGCTTACTGAGTACAGGCTAGGTACTAAATACTTTATAAACATTATTCCTTTTAATTATCATTGCAACCCAACAAAATAAATACTACAGTTGCAGAACTTTTAAGTAACTGTAGAGATTCTGCAGCGAATCAGCAGGGGAGGTGGAATTGCATGGTTCCAAAACTCTGCCTTCAAACCACATACTTCCTCTAGCCACAACTGGAATATATGTGTTTATTCAGACCAGCACTCTAAGCCACACTGTGAAGAGCAAGGTTTGTCACTAGTGTCCTGCCCTGTCTGCACCGTCTTCCCACAGAGAGATGAAGGGCTTGCACACCAAGGGAAAAAGAACTGGCTGTAACTGAAGGGCCATGTCCCTACATCCTGAATTTCCTATAGTCCTACACTCCTTGGATCATGTCCCATTCTTTTACTGCCAGATACCCATTCAAGTAAAACTACTAATGGATAAGTATCATATGTTTTCATGATATAGTCTTTTCAAGAGCATATTTGCATTTCATCAGAAACCTTTGAAGTCTTCACCCAGAAAACATACTAACGGAGAACATCACAGGTACCCGTACAATTTGAAGATGGGTAGATGTATAAATTTCAACACTTACCACTGACAAGATTATTACAAATATCAAGCCCACATTTTATTAGTTGAAAATTGATAAGCCTACTCAATGTCTACTAAAAATCAAGAAGAAAATAGATCATCTCAAAAGATTAGGGATAATTAAGAGAATCATATTTCTATCAACAAAGTGCTGGAAGGAATGAACTCTTCTGTAGGCATCAGTGTGCCAGACTGTGTACAAACACATGCATACACACACTCTCACACATATATACTATATAACACCAGCCACTTTTTTTTCTCTTTACCTAATTAATTTATAGACATAGTTCAGATTAGCCTTTGCTATCAATGTCTTTTTTTTTCCATCTTTTCACAGCTTACATATTTTTAGATTAAATTCATTCATATAACATTCATATAATAGTGGTCTCACTACTGTGTTTTGTTTACATAAACTGAAGAAAGGGAAGGAGAAAGGGAGAGAGGGAAGAAGGGAAGGAGGGAGGAAAGGAGAGAGGAAAAGAAAGGAAAAAGATATAGTTAACACCAAAAATAAATTATTTAAACAGACTTTCAGAATAAAAATGAAAACTGAAAAAAAAAAAATGAAAACTGCACTTAACAGTTAATTTTCTTTTCTAACATAATTATTATGTTGATTACTAGAAAGAAATAAAAGGATATCACTGATAATTAATTAATTGTGCAATTAAAATCACACACCTGAATCTTTAACAAATGTTTAAATAAATCATTTTTAAGACAATTAGTATATAGTTGCTTTCCCAGATGTTCCAAAGGCAAACAGATGTGTTAATTAGCATACTTGAGGACTTGAACTATATTTAAGTCTCTCCCTTATAATTTTACCTTTTATTTCTGACTCTAAATTCCTTAGGTTAAAGTAAAAAAAGGTAAAAACCTGGGTTGGTACCAACAGTTAATGTTAGGAGAAAGTAAATACATGTTTTGTGAGTCAATAATTAAATTTACACTACAAATAGGCTATGTATTATATGCATGAATTAGGAAATTCTATCAGAGTAAAAGTGAGAAAAAAATACAGAATAGTAAACACACAATAAAAATATCCAAAAACAACTTCAATGTGTATTATCTCAAGTAACCTTCCCAATGCCTCTATGGGAAAAGTGACTTCATCATTCCCATTTACAATATGGAATTGGGGGCTGAGAAACGGCTTAATTTTCCACAATGAGTTTATATGTAGGTAATACTGGCATTAAAAACTCCAAAGCTGGCCCTGGCCGGTTGGCTCAGCGGTAGAGCGTCGGCCTGGCGTGCGGGGGACCGGGTTCGATTCCCGGCCAGGGCACAAAGGAGAGGTGCCCATATGCTTCTCCGGCCCCCCCCCCCTCCTTCCTCTCTGTCTCTCTCTTCCCCTCCCGCAGCCGAGGCTCCATTGGAGCAAAGATGGCCCAGGCGCTGGGGATGGCTCCTTAGCCTCTGCCCCGGGCGCTAGAATGGCTCTGGTCGCGGCAGAGCATCGCCCCCTGGTGGGCGTGCCGGGTGGATCCCGGTCAGGCGCATGTGGGATTCTGTCTGACTGTCTCTCCCCGTTTCCAGCTTCAGAAGGGTACAAAAAAAAAAAAAAAAAAAAACTTCAAATCTCATGCTCTTTTCACTTACCAATCTTTTCTCCCAGGAAGTAAAGAGTTTGATAAGTCAGGAAAGAGATGTCAAGGAAGACAGTAGGGAACACTCTTATAAAGTGGAAAGAGTCTGTAAGAAATTATTTGATGAGCCTACAGAAACTCAGTGAACATGTGTTTAGAGTAACATGGGAAGGATGAAAAGCTTTGAAATAAAGATTTATTTTCTGGCGAGACAAACTGAAACTGCCCCACATTAGCAAAATGTATTTGGTGGCATGATGGAGTGATGGAAAGTCTGGCAGGAGGAAATCTGCTCTGCAGAGTTCTGAAGAGCACTGATGTTCTGAGGAACCCAGAGAGGGGTAGGAAGCTGCTTGCTGACTTACAGTCATGCAGAAAGGCTATTTCCTCCCAATCTCATTTCATTAAGAGGAAGAACAACTATGCTATTATCTGAGCAGAAATTGCATAACAATTGTTAGGCATAAGAAAACAATCTACATAAAAGGCTGGGCCCTGGCCAGGTAGCTCAGGTAGCTGGATGATGGTCTGATATGCCAACATTATAGGTTCCATCCCCTGTCAGAGCATACACAAGAATCAATCAATGAATGTATAGACAAGTGGAACAGCAAAATCTTTGCTTTTCTTTCTCTCTCTCTCTCAAAAAAAAAAAAATTAATTAAAAAAACTGTATTTAAAAAAATGTCAGTGGCTTTAACTCTATCAGTTCCCTTTTTACCTGGACACACAGGCCCACCCTTAGAACACCTCAAGAAAGAAAAGAACCATACTTACCAAGAAAGATAAATCAAGGTTCTAGCTTGACGTTCTTATACCAGAATGACAACACAAACCAGGTAAGTGAATTGATGAAGAACTCACCCTCTGAGGCTTCATGGGGACTTTTCTCCAAGAAGCCTTGAATCTAAAATCTAAGTCTACATTTGTTTACATACTGAAATAATCATACAAAATACTCAAAGCTGTGACTCCTACTGTCTTATATTTCAAAAGAACAGGCCCTGGCCGGTTGGCTCAGTGGTAGAGCGTTGGCCTGGCATGTGGGAGTCCGGGTTCAATTCCTGGCCAGGGCACACAGGAGAAGCGGCCATCTGCTTCTCCATCCCTCCCCCTCTCCTTCCTCCCTGTCTCTCTCTTCCCCTCCCACAGCCAAGGCTCCATTGGAGCAAAGTTGGCCCGGGCACTGGGGATGGCTCTGTGGTCTCTGCCTCAGGTGCTAGAATGGCTCTGGTTGCAGCAGAGTGACACCCCAGATGCATCATCTGGTGGGCATGCCCGGTGGATACCGGTCGGGCGCATGTGGGAATCTGTCTGACTACCTCCCCGTTTCCAACTTCAGAAAAATACAAAAAAAAAAAAAAAGAAAGAAAGAAAGAAAGAAAAGAACAAAGAAGTAGTGAAAAATCCAATAAGAAGATCTGGGTGGGAGGTGGGTGTATCACATTCAAAAGAAGAAGACTTTCTTTCAGATATTTGTAAATGCTATCACAGATAGCTCCTCCATCCATACAACTCACCTCCCTATGAAGAAAATATGGCTTATTTTGACAGATACACTTAACAGTTTTAAAATGGAAATCAGTGTCACCTGGCTAAAGTCACATAAGAGTTCAGGAGCAAAGAGAACATTAGAGAAAATGACCCATGTCTTTGTCTTCTGATCCTCCTGCCTGGGACACCAGCCACTTGCACACTCAGCCTGCCAGCAGGAAGAGTTAAGGCCCAGAGTGAGGTGGACCCCACATGCAGAATTGGGCCTTCCAAGTGGTGGCTCCGAACAGAACACAGAACCGGTCACACAGACTGCCATTTTATTTGCACGTTCAATGCAAGTGTCAATTTTTCTTTGGCGAGGTAATTTGGAAGACCTGAACTTGATTTATGCATTAAACTATCCATTTGTTAATGTTTATGAACATCATTGCCTGATGGTGATGAACATCAGCAGCAATATTCTGTAAAGTGCCTCTCACCCCTTTCCTTTTTTTTAAAGATTTTATTTATTTATTTTAGAGAGAAAAGCAAGAGAAAGAAGGGGGAGAGGAGCAGGAAGCACCAACTCCCATATGTACCTTGATCTGGCAAGCCAGGGTTTTGAACCAGCAACCTCAGCGTTCCAGGTCAACACTTTATCCACTGCGCCACCACAGGTCAGGCCTTGCCCCTCTCCTCTGATGACCTCTAGGTTGCAGAATATATAGCACTTTGGTTTAGAGGCAGCAATTCCCAAATGCTCCCATTTTGGACAAAGTTACCCCTAGGCCATATAGGAGTTCCAGTTTAAAATGTCACAAAATCCATCTTTTTTGTCCAGTCGGAAACCTGTAATGCCACTGACAGTGCAGATGGCAGATAGCCTTTTGTAGAAGAGATTATGAGTAGGCATCAGGCTTTCTTTATAAAAGAAATTCATTTTTATTCAAACAATTATATAAACACCACTGGAGTGAGACCTGGAATTCTTTGAGAACATAAGGATAAAGAAAACCAGATAGCTGCAGAGACGGGGCTGTTATGAATAGCTCTACTACTGCCGCTGAGGAATAAGGATGGTATTTACAGTAAAGACAAGGAGGGAAAGATCTAAGGCATTTGGCAGGCATTGATAACAATTATTTGAAAAAGCTAAAAAGGCCTGGAACATTTAAGAGAATTACAAGGGATTTTGTCAGACTAAAGGGAGATACAACTCCATAGCGGAGTTGGGAGCTGAGGCTCGGCAAACTGCTTACCTTGTGGGAGCAGAGCAGCCCTGACGGAGAGCCCAGAGGCCTCCTCTCCGCGTCCCCCCTCTGGCGACTCCCCTTTGAGGACCCATTGGCAACGCAATCTGCTTGGCACTATAAGCTACATGTTGCCTAGAGATGGTCTCAAATGCAGAGCGAATGTGGAAAGGAGAGAGGCAGCTCTCTGAGCTGGGATGACTGAATGCAGGCCTCTGAGACAAACCTCACTGACTTGGGTTGAAGAAAGGGAAAGAAGAAAATGGATGCTTCCTCCTCCTGAGCTGGGCCTCTCCTTGAAACAGGGCTACACTCACAGTGTGTGACTGTGCAGGTAAGGGTGACAAGTGCCTCAGAGCCTGGTGCTTGATTTAACGTTCTGTCACCGTTTTGAAATCCTTACTAGTTCTTTAACATGGGTCCCTTCATTTTCATTTAGTGCTGGGCCCACAAATCACCTAGACAGTCCTGCTTTCATGACAGAGCAGCTCGTGGTGACTGGGCCCTACGACCACATCCAAACCTACGAACTTCCAACTTCTGATTTGCCAGGGGACACGAAGAAATACGGAATAAGTTGAGGTTGGTCATTTTATTGACAAAGTGGGAAACTCACTGCGATGGAATATTTTTCTTCTTGGTTAGGTTGACCAAGGATTTGTTTTTCTCTTCTTTACTGGCTTTACATCTTTTGTCGAAGTCATTTGGGCTATGGTTTGACCTGGTGGAGTTTAAGGGGCAGGGTTGTGATCACCAGGCCAGCAAGAGAGAAAAAGCCCCATCAACGCAACCCAGCTCAATGCGCACGATCTCCCTGGGCGGGAAATCTTCATTAGAACCTGTGGTGATTAATTTAGAAGGTGCCTAACGGGGTTCCAGTGAGTTGGAGAAAAACAGCGCTGAATGGGTTGGCTACCAGGCCAGGATAAATGTTTCACATCGAAGGAAGTTTCAAGACGTTTGTCTCAAGAGGCTGAAGGCTTGATTATTCCTGAATTGCTTTACATTCAGATCCTGTTTAATCCAGGATCCCCACCTCGGCAGTACTCAGCAACATCCTCACAAAGGCGCACCCTGCTTCTGTCACACAGAACAACCGCATGGAGATATTACATTTCAATAAATAAGTAATACAATTAAGAGTAATCTTTTCCATATCCCAAATTCAGCACTAAAATTAAACAAGCCCGTACGTATTCCAGACACAAAAACTGAAGGGGAGGGGGCTTGGGGAAACAGATGAAAACAATATAAGGACATGCAAAACTATTAGCCTGGGATAGATAAAAGAATTTTTAAATTATAGCTTTTGGTAATGTTTAAGTGGAGAGTCTAGTAATCTCAGAGCAAATTGTACTTGGGGGCATTTGTTCTTTGTAAAAGAAAATAAATAGGGGGGGGGATAAGAGTTGCTAAACCCACCACCAGAAAACAAATCTTCAGAGAGGGGCTCCAGCCCTTTGAAACAATGTATGAAACCTATCACCACAGGGCTTCAAAGGTAGGACCCTGGCCAAGGCCTGCTGCTGATTGTTAGAGCTGGAAATGAACCTAGAAATCACTCATTTTTATAAACTTTTTTTTTTTCTGAGAGGAGAGGTCTTTGGTGGAAAAATATTTCCTGCTGAAGTTTTCAGTGCGTGACAGGAAGTGCAGAGCGGCAGGGAGGCTTGTGAGGTCAGCACCATCATGGCTCCTTCCCCACGAATAGCCATGCGTCTGACCAACTCTCCCACCAATGACCCGAGAGAATGGGACTTGCCCCAGGTCACACAGCTCAGTAGAGGTAGAACTGAGGCTCCTGCTCAGGCCTCCACGCCCAGCCCAGCCCAGCCCAGCCCAGTTTTTTCTGATAGGAGCGGGAAGGAGGACACAGTGTACCCGGCCAAGCGGGGGCAGGCTGCCCAACCTGCCCTCAGCCTAAACACCCAGAGGCCACACTGTACCAAGGCTTAGGCTGACCTGCCCTCGCTCCCTGAAGGCCTGGGGGTCCAGAGGGGAGACTTCCGGGAATGCAGGTGTACACACTGATAAAAACAGTCCTTAAAAATCGCTTCTGCCAGTCACTGCAGTCAGAAACTCAGAGATCTCTGAGCTGGGCCTTCTGATTGTTACTTCTACCCTCAAATGCCACACGTGTACGCACACATGAGCGTGCACCTGCACACACACATTCACGGTGTATTGATATTGATGTGACCCAAGGCTTCTTTACTGAGGAAACACTCCATGAATATATGATTTTTATCTTCTTTTAAAAATCCCAAATGTTATATATATATATATAACATATCTGTGTTTGTAAGAAGCTGAAGTGTTATTAACTAGCAGTTCTCAAACTAGAGTGTGCATCAGAATCCTGAGAAGCCTTGACCTTATGGTTGCTGGGCCCTGACCATAGAGATTCAGATTCAGCCAGTCTTCGGCAGAGCCTGAAAATTTGCATTTCTGATAAATTCCCAAGTGATGCTGATGCTTTGATGTGGGTCCAGGGACCACACTGGGACAAACCTTTGCTGTAAACTGTGTCTGAGGATGCCATGCTCCACAGTGCTGCAGGGCTGAACCCCCTCCAAAGAGATGACGTCAGTCACCTCAGTACTTTGCTGGAGTTTGCTACAATAGTCTTCAACACGAACTAGCAAGAACAAGTCTGGTTAATACCCTTTGCATGAGATACCTGCCTGAGATACCGTCTGCTCAGGTTTGTGTTCTCCGCCCTGCAAGATGATCTGAACAGAGGCTGGTGTCAGGGCTTCAAGAAGACCCCTCTGTTCTTCAAAGGGTGCAAAGCTAAGCAGCTGGGCATGACATGGTGGTCATAGCAACACTGGAAAAACCATGAATGTTGACAAGATAATATGATACAAGGAGCCAAGAGGAGTGCACTTGAGGGAAAGCGGATAGAATTGTCTTTGAATTTCCAGGTATTTACATGGTCTCAAATCCCAAGTTCAAGCCCGTGTCCTTTTGCCAGACAGGAGGAGGTACATTTTTTTTACTGGAAAAGTAAAACTAAAACAAAACTCTTTCCTTTAGAGATGATAAAACCTGGCCAGGTGGTGAGGCAGTGGATAGAGTGTCGGACTGGGACACGGAGCACCCAGGTTTGAAACTCTGAGGTCATGGGCTTGAGCACAGGCTCATTCGGCTTGAGCAAAGGCTCACCAGCTTGAGCGCGGTGTTGCTGGCTTAAGCATAGGATCATAGACATAACTCTATCGTTGCTAATTTGAGCCTAAAGGTTGCTGTCTTGAAGCCTAAGGTCACTGGTTTGAGCCCAAGGTCACTGGCTTGAGCACAGGGTCACTCGCTCTGCTGTTGTTGTCCCCCCCCAATCAAGGCACATATGAGAAATCAGTAAGTGAACAACTAAAGAGCCACAATGAAGAATTGATGCTCCTCATCTCTCTCCCTTCCTGTCTGTCTGTCCCTATGTGTCCCTCTCTCTGACTCTCTCTCTGTCAAAAAAAATAAAAGGAAGAAATGATAAAGCTGGTGTTTATTAAAATTTAAAGAAGCAGTCCTTTTTTATATTTCAATTACTCATTCTGTTGGATGAAATTAACAGATTTCTCCTTCCAATTGTGTTTCTTATTAAAAAAATAAGATAATTGACTTCAGAGAAATCTTATTTACAAATTAGGTTATATTCTCATTTGTATTTTAATTTCTTGCTTAGTTCTGGTCAAAAATTCCTGTGAGCTATGCATTTTAATTTATAATTAAATAACTAAGTAATAATAGGACATTGAAAATATGCTGGTCACACAAAATGAGTTTTTAAAAAGAAATGCATAGGGACAAAGCATTTTGAAGAAAACAGAGACATGCAGGTTAATTTAAAGTTGAAATTTGGTCCTTATTTGTCATTATTACAATCAACTCAATTCCTTAATTGCCTAGTTTTACGCTAGACACTATGGGAAAACCAATAAATTAATAGACACAAGAAAATTTCACAAATGTTAAAATGTGAAAAAAATTACATTATAATAATTATGTAATAAAAGCACAATATAATGTGACTGCCCTCAAAATCGTTTGAAGTAGCACCTAGCAGTCATCTGAGCCAGTGTTCTCATAACATAAGCATCTTTCCTATAGCACCACTGACAAGGAACATCAGCTTTATTTAAACTCTTTTAGATGCTCAAAGCATCTCAAAATAGTCCACATTTATGGGACATATTGAATAAGCCAATATTGTCCTATGGGAACCCAAGTGACAACAACTATCTTGTCTACACCCTAACTTATCAGTAGCAAATTCAACATTCACAGTTGTATTAGAAGGGTTTTTCAGAGAAACAAAACCAATAGAAGATTTTAGAGGGACTAGCAGGTCTGAAATCCATAAGGCAGGCTGGTAGTCTAGAAATGTAGGTAAGAGTTCATATTGCAATCTTGAAGAGAATTTTTTTCTCAAAAAACCTCAGTCTTTGTTCTTAAGGCCTTCAAATGATTGGATGGGGCCTCCCCGCATTATGGAGGATAACCTGCTTTACTCAGAGTCTTCTGAAATAAATGTTAATCACATCTAAAAAAATACTTTTACAACAGCATCTGCACCGGTGTTTGACTAAACGACTGTGCGCCACAGCCTAGCCAATTTGACACGTAAAATTAACCATCACAGCAGTCCGTTTCCATCGACACATTAGTTAGCATCGGGCCAGTGCTAAAAACAGGGGCTTCATTCCCCGGCTCTGTGCTTCTTTGAGAAGATTCAGGGTTACACTGGCCTGCCTGATTGACAAATTCAGGGGTCATCACTGAACATGGGAGGCTAAGTCCACACAGGACCCTCTACTTCAGAAGCGCTAGGCTTCCGAGTGCGAGTTTCTCCCTGTGGTGAGCTTACTGGGCAAGCTCAACCCCTTCCAGGCAGATGTGGTTCTGGCTGCTGTGTGTAGTGCTTGGGTTCGGGGTATGGCTTATGCACGTCTGTTTAACCATAGCTCAGGGTTCCTCTGAAGAAGCTGACATTTGGATTGCTAATGTCTGACTTCTTTGTGGTTTCCTCAGTTGATGCAGCAATCTGAGACATAATTGTCACCCCTCTGTCATCGGCCTCCCCTCTCAGTAGGTGTTCGAGTTTGTTTATGACCACCTCAAAATGGGCACTCAGCATGGACCCTGTCTTTTCCCCACGATGAACAGAGCTGCCCCTCTTTTGACCTGAACCCATTAGAATAATAGCCTATATCTCTTCCCAGCTGTGTGACCTCAGGCAGGTTGTCTGATCCCCCTGAACCTCAGTCTGCTCATTCACAAAACAAGGCTAATATCACCTACTCCACAGAGATGGTACAGAGGTCCAAGTGAAGGAGGTTATAAATTTAAAGCATCTAATGAAAATGCTCAATAGATAGTAGGTGTTCAATAAATAGTAAAAGTTTCCAGCTGTTTCCATTACTCTCTTGGCTCATTTTGAGTCCCTTTGAAACAAGTGCTCTTCTCAAAACTTTCACTTGTTTAGTGAACTTCTTAATTCATCAAAAAGCAGAATTTTATACCTCATCAGTGTCCATTTACACCTAAATCGCTTGGGTGTGTTACCTATTGAGGAAGTCCTCTGGTTCAGTAGCCTCTGTACCACACCCTTTCTAATTCTTTTAAACCATCACGTTTTTTGTGGGATTTAGGCCTGCCATCTCCAAATTCTTTGGGAACAGTGTCCTCTTAACTATAAACCTAATTCTAATCTCTAGGTTTATGATGTCCCTAATTATCAGATGGGAGATCTTGTCACGTTTAGAATTTATTTAATCATTCGGTAAACATGCATAGACCCTGTTACCACATGCTCTGGGACTGGTTGTAGGAATTGCCCAAATGAAAGCTCCAGTCCCTGTCCTCAGAAGCTTCTAGATTAGTTGGCAACATTAGCATGAAAAGGCAGGTAAAACAGAGCACAGCTACTGTTGCAGTGGGAAACACGAAGGGTCAGATCGATACAGAGGAAGGCCATCTAGTCCTCCTTACAGGTTCAGGACGGCTTCCCAGGGGACAAGTTTAATATAAGAAGAGCATTTACCAGGCAGAGAAAGCAAAGAAGCACATTAACTTCAGGGGAGGTAATTAATCCTCCCCAAAACAAGGCATTGGGAAGAGAGAAGACAGCAACCAAGGGGAAGTGTCGCTCTTGTTAGTGCTGGGCCCCCAGTTCCAGTGGAGCAGTGGAGCCCAGCGACCTGTCATGAAGGGTCATGAATGCCATGCAAATACTGTTATGCTACCCCATTTTATACAGGGAAGTAACACGATACACATGGCATTTAGAAAGATTACTATGGCCTTGATGGAAGGACAGAAATGTTCTTTTCCAAGAGGCTTTCCAGACCCATATATGAAGGCAAGTCCATCCAGAAGAAAGTCCATAGCAGGAGGATTTTGTTGAAGGGCTGGAATTTAAAGATGTTACATTTGGTATGAGAGGTTACAATTCTCTCACAGTAAAGCAAGTAAGCTGAGTCATGGACCTAAGAGTTGGGTTGGACCTTACTTACACTGCCACCTAGACCAGATCCCTGCTTTGATGCAGGCATGGTTGTGCAGCCGGAATAATATAACCAAGGTAGCTGAGGCTTGGAAACAGAAGCAACTGCTCCATGGAAGAGTTTGCAATCATGGGTAGAACACCAACCAGAGCGTCGGTTCCTGCTATATCTGAGGACCTCTGTCCACTATAGGCCTTTGCCATGGAAGAGATGGCAAGTGAACAAGCAGCAAATTGGACAACTGGTTTCTCACTTCAGATCTCCTGGGGGGGGGGGGAATTATATTCAGTTTCTTTATGCATAGTCCCATCAACAATAATCCTGACACAGAAAATGCTCCTTTTATTTTTTCCATTTGAAAATAATAGCAATATGAGATATTCAATCCTCTGTACTCTGGGAAAAAATTTTAAAGAGGTTTATTTTAAGAGAAGCAATTTAAGAGTTTGCCTATGTTTCCATGTAGATGTCTAAAGGTCTTCTCAAGTGCTGTAGCTAATTCTAGAGTGCTAGGAGATACAAGGACACTAATATCCAAAGGAATGAGACTTGAGCCATTTTCTGGCACTAACATATTACAGCATTCTAACTAAAAAGAGATCATATTTGCCCAACTGACAGCAAGGAAGTAGGGGAAGCATTCTTATTTGAAAGAAGGAATCTAAGTTAAGAATGAGAGAAAAACTGCAACTGTAGAGATGGTGTTCTCTTGTCAAGAAAAAAGATGAGATCGTGTATAACAACGGGCAATGGTTTTGTTCTATTGTTTAATAATTACAGCTAATATTTATCTTGCACTTATGTGCCATCCATTGTTCTCAGAACTAAACACTCATTAACTCAAGGGATTTTCACAGCAACCCAATGAGATCAATACTCTCACTGTCCCCACTTTATGGGTGAGAAAACTGGCACACAAAGAGATTGAGCGATTTGTCCACCATCATCCAACTAGAAATTGAACCCTGGGAATTTGGCTTTTAACTTAACACTAGGAGGAATTACATTTAGCTGTGTTTTGTTCTTGTTGAGTTTATTAACAGTGATTCAAATGGGATCTTAGAATCGTTTGTTCTGTGTTGGAAACACATGCCTTGTTCTTAATTCATACCTTGGGAAGTTTTCATTTTAACTTCTTGGTTGTGCTTCCTTGTGGCCCATAGATTTTCAAAATATAATTGGAAGACATAAAATAATTATTATGACTTCTAGCTGATAAATTAAACAACTTGCTTAACTTGGACAAACTCAGAACAAATTAAGGCTGAAGTATCTTCCTTATGAAAATTTTACTTATTTTATATGTAGGAATTTGTTTTTGTTCTTGTTGAACTCTAGCACTTAGAAATAGACATATTTATTTAGTTTGGCATAGATTTAGTATGTGTTGCTTGGTCTACTCTTTTTAGTTTATTGTATCTCTTAATCTTCTACACATGCAACCAGGGACCTCAGTGATGAGGGCATTGGAAACATCTAAACAAACAATAAATTCTGGCTACAAGATTCCCTATAAATGGAGTGCTTAATAAAATAATGCTTGGAAACGTGATGTTGGAATGATTAGATCTTTATGAAGTCACCAAATTATAAATTTCCAGTGCTTGCCGATACTAGTAACATTTTTTTCCTGTTGCCTAAAATATTTGTGGCCAGCGTTTTGTACATGATAAAACTAAAATAGTTCCTTGTTTTGAAAAGAAAATATGATCCAGTATTAGATGGTTCAAATAAACCTAGAAGCCATGATGTTTTCTTCCTAATCCTGAAGCTTCAATCACTTCCCCTGGATCTCCTTTTTCCCTTGTGTTGTCCAAACACTTTAGTCATTCGACAGGTGATTATTAAGTACCCAATATGTTCTAAAGGACTGAGGAAATGATAGTAAGTCAGAAAGACATAACCCCTGTACTCATGAAGCCAACAATCTAGAAGAAAGGTTTCAATAACAATGAAGCATTAAAGGTAGAAGCACCAGATGCAATGGAAATGCACGCACACACACACACACAAAATATATATATATATATATATATATATATATATATATATACATTTTAGATGATATACACCTGTAGGTTGATGCTGGACATAGCTTTTCTCTCTTTCCAATCCCTGGTACTGTGGTCATGGATCCTAGCCATGAGCTATGGAAAAGAGAGTAATAAAACTGTACCTGAGGTTTTACTAAGGGCAAAGAACCTGAATTACCAGATATTATCAAGGAGAAAAAGCACAGAATAGTGCATACACTTCCCCCCTTACTCCATGCTTTGCCTGCTCACCTGCCTATTGCCTGTAGATAAAGAGTTTCACTTAAGCAATTGCCCAGGGCTTAGCTGTAAAAACTGCAGTCCCCCTCAACAGAATGTGGAGCTTTCCCTGAACTGCGCCATCAGTGCTGCCCCTGTATGCAAGTAATAAAGGCTATATCTGCTCTATTTGCCGCTTCTTGTGGTTTCTTTGGAATCCTGCAACAACACCAGACCAATTTCCTGGGTTTGGGCCTCCTGTGTTATAACACCAAAATGTGGAAGCAGTTCTCCTTGTGTGATAATACCTCAGAGAATTCCTTCAAATTAAATATCTTATTTCAAAGCTTTTTCCAAGTTTAAATTAGTGGGCAAAAATATTTTTATAAAGGAAATTTTTAAAAGAAAATATATTTTCAGTCATTTTAAATACTAAGGTTTAAGACTTTTTTTTCTAATATCAAAAATAAATATTCATGTTTATTCTATTATAAGGCACCAATTTTGGGGCAATAACTCTAGACCCCATTCAGTCTAATTAAGCTCTTCCTTCAATCATGCCACCATTGGCTGCCCCAGATAAACACCCTTCCCAATCTAAAAAGGTCTTAGACAACTGTCACTTCTACATTGCCCCTCCATGAGATATCATCTACCTCATCTTCTTGCTCTCAACTCCTTGAGTAGAAACTAAAGAATATAAACTACATTAATGTGAAATTTTAAAGATTCCATGAATTTATCCCCTGTTTCCCTCTCCAGAGTCTTTAATGTCAACAAAAGCAATGAACAGATTACATTTATTTGTATAAAAGAAATCGACAGAATTAATAATTATAACAATATGAAAGACCATGACTATGCCTGAAAACCAAGATGATTTAGAAGGACCCAACCTGAAAGAGCAACCAGAACCTTAACAGATGCTCTGTTGGTGATATCTACTTGACAGAATTTTTTAAAGATTTTATTTATTGATTTAGAGAGAAGAGAAAGAAGAAACAGAGAAGGGGGAGAAGCGGGAAGCATCAACTGGTAGCACTTACTTCTCCTATGTGCCTTGACAGCGCAAACCTGGGGTTTCTAACTGGTGACCTTGGCTTTCCAGGCGGATGCATTAACCATTGTGCCACCACAGGTCAGGCTGATAGAATTTTTTCTTTCTCCAATTTAAGGTAGAAGTTTGTGGTCCTTATTCCTTTGTAGTGCTAAAAGTAAATCAAGAATAATTTCTTTAGGTGTCACATTTTCAGATAATGAGAGAATTAACACATGTTTATTAGAGAGAATTTTGCCAAGTCAGAAAATATTTAATGAGAAAGAAATCTCACATAATCCAACTGAGAATGCTCATTTTTACCTTTAAGTCAATACAGTTGGTTTTATCCTGGTTGTACAGTATATCTCATTCTCTTCACTTAACATTATTTTGGGAGTATGTTATTGCTTTTCTTAAAAAATATTTGTCATGGCTTCATAACAGTCTATTGAGTGGATTTATTACTCCCTTTAACTATTCTCTTATTTCTATATATTTAGATGACTTCTGGTATTTTGCTATTATGTTATATTGAATGTTTTGTATTAAGAATAACTTATACAGACATATCTTGGCCCTGGCTGGGTAGCTCAGTTAAAGCATCGTTCCGACTGCCGTGGTTACGAGTTCTGTCCCTGGTCAGGGCACATACAAGTATCAACCAATAACGGCATGAATGGGCGAAACAAATCAATGTTTCTCTCTCTGTCTCTGTCTCTCTCCCATTTTTCTCTCTAAAAATCAATCAATAAAATAAGAACAACTTATGCAGACATCTAAAGGAGTCGAATGATTATAAATCAAAAGCAAATTAAAAATTTGAAGACAACAGGCACATGTTTCTACAGGTTATGAATCACAAGTTATCTTTGGTTCCCCACCTTTACAGTGATTTTTTTCTTACATGACCAACTAATCAGTGGTTTTCAAACTTTTTACACTTGGGGACTGGTGAAAATAGAATTATTTCGGAGACCACTAAAACAGGAATCACTCCAAACATAAGCTAAATTCAAATAAGATTATTGAGTTTATAATTTTCATATAACATTAGGGTGGTTAACTCTTTCACAAACCAGCATAAAATTTCTGGTGGACTGGTCCATGACTGGAGGTTGAAAAAGACTGAACTAAGTAACACCTAGATTTGTTAGTGCATCAACCTTTTACGTAATCTATTTTCAAGTCTAGCTTTTAAATGTTCTGCTTTATTTGAAAAAATCTTAAAGTACCTTAAAATTTTTGCTTTTTTAATGAAATATGTTTTATTTATCTTTGCTACATAATATATTACTCCAAAATTTAGCGTAAGATAAATATTTACAATCTCTTGCAGTACTCTGGGTCTGATATCCAGGTGTGGATTGGCTAGGCAATTCTGATGCAGGGTCTCTCATGAAATTATGTAGTCAAGCTATCAAACTACAGTCATCTCAAGATCTGAGGGGCCGGAAAATGCCCTTCCAAGATCACTTAAAAGGTTGTTGGCAAGCCACACTTCCCTGCTGGCCGTTTCCCGAAGGCTTTGTGCCTCACCTTACTGGTCTCTCCATGGAGCTGCTCATAACATGACAGCTGCTGCCCTCAGAGTGAGAAACAGAAAGGGAGAGCTTGCCCCAATCAGATCCTAAGGACTTTTGTAACTTAATCAACCATCACTTTTTCCATTTTCTATTTGTCACATGGTCCAACCTTGTTACAATGTGGGAAAAAACCACACTGCAAATGTGAGAAGAGAGTATGGAGGCCAAGAGAAAGTGACCATTTGGATTTTACATTGCAACCATATGTATAAAATCTGAGAGACTGACAAACCCACTGAGTAATTTTTATGAAGACCCAAAATATGTATATAATAACCTGTCAAAAATTCCTTTATGTGCTATTGTGTGGACAAGGCCCACCGGGGGTGAAGACAATGGAGATGCAGAGACCTGACTCCGGAGACCAGATTCAGTGATGCAGATCTGATTTATTCAGAAAGTAAGCTAGCTTATATACACAGGTTTAGCTTATAGGGTGTTACAGCATGTTCTTCATAGCCAATGGCTGAAAAGGTCAGGGAGCTGCCTGGTTGGCGCTGAGTCACTTCCTTACAGCGGGCGAGCCCCCTCCTGGGTGTGCCTAGGAGGGTTTCAGATGCTGGAGTGTTCTCACAGCATTGCATAAGCCACAGCTGCTAGGAATGCAGCCCTGCACTCTACCTACACTATTGCTTAGTAAAGAGCTTACCATTACCTAGTACTCTCTTTTTTTTTTATTTATTCATTTTAGAAAGGAGAGAGGGAGAGAGAGAGAGACAGAGAGAGAGAAGAGGGGAGGAGCAGGAAGCATCAACTCCCATATGTGCCGTGACCAGGCAAGCCCAGGGTTTCGAACCGGCGACCTCAGCATTTCCAGGTTGACGCTTTATCCACTGCACTACCACAGGTCAGGCATGTTACCTAGTACTCTTGAATATATACATATTTTACAACTGAGCAGTGCCACTCCTAGATTTCACTTCCTAAAAATTATTCCAGACTTTCACACATATAAGAATGTTCCATGAAGCAGTGTTTCCAATACTGAGTAATCAAGAATGGTCAGATGACCATCAATAGAAAAAATATAACAAATTAAATTGTGGTATGTTGATATAATAAAATGCTATACAGTTTTGAAATTGAGTGAACAAGAACTATGCACATCAATTTAGTTGCAACTGTTGGATTCAAAAAGCAGGGCACAGAATAGATAGATAATAGATAGATAGATAGATAGATAGATAGATAGATAGATAGATAGATAGATAGATAGATAATAGATAGATATAAATATGACAATTTCATTTATATAAAATTCCTAAAAGATAATATCAAGTAACATGTTATTTACGTGGAGCATTTATAAGAACTGAAATGATGAAGTAGAAATATACACAATAATCCAAAGTTCAGGAAAGCAGTAACTTCCTGATGGGTGGGACAGAACATGCTTAGAAAGGCTGGCAGGCGACTCTGAAGAACTGGCAACATTTTATTTTTTAAACTGCAGTGGTAGGTATACAAGTGTTCACCTTATTTTTTACATCTACATAAATGTTTTTATACTCTTTTATAGGTCTGACATATTTCACAATAAAGCAAATAAAAATAATAAGTGCATCATAGAGTAAAAATATTGCAATAATACTTTCAACAAGAGAATGGTAGTAAACACATATAAGCACCCACTGAGTGACAGGCGCTGTAATAAGCATGCTAAATGATTTTATTTTCACTTAATTCTCACAATAAGAAGAAAGTGAAAAAAATTTTTTCTTCATTTGCCAGATGACAAAACATCAACTTATAGAAATGAAAAAACTTGCCCAAGATCACACAACCAGCAATGGAGTTGGGATTTGGACCCAGAGAGAATGATTCTGGAGCCAAACATTCTACTGCTAAGTTAGGTTTGTTTCTAGATTTAGCTCATGGGTAAATGATGTAATGAAAAAGCTAAATGGCTTAACTGTTGGAATGGTATCTGAATGGATAACTAGTCTCCGCATAAGTGAATGGGCCAACTCTCTACCTGTCAAGGTTCTTTGATCCTGCTTCACTGTTCCCTGATGAGGAAACACCCTTTACCTGTATACTAAGATGCCAAGTCTTCTCTTGTAAACACCAACCAAATAATATGGCACCTTCACTGAGTTTCTACTCCAAGTCAGGCACTCGTCTAAGTGCTGAGATGCTTTCTTTAACCCACTGGATCCTCGCAACCACTCTCTGTACTAGATGTTACTGTGATGCTGCTATTACAGATAAGAGAACAGGCCCTGAGAAAATTGTTTCCCACAAGCTTGTATGTGGTGGCACTAAGATTTAAACCCAGGCATTCTGGCTTCAGAGCCTATGCTTGTAATCACTAATATACTGCCTCCTATGAAATAGCATGTTTAGAGTAAGGGAAGATAAGGCAAAAAGCTGGCTCCTTTCCTAATGAGATGTTGTATCAAATATAGAAACTCTAATGATGTTCTAAAGAATTTCCATTAGCATATTTTCTTAAGGTGTCAGAAAAATGTAACATGTGAAATGTGTGCTAGGCAACCACATGAAGGCTTCATCTTGGAGACAATAAGAGCAATATAATTGCACCTGGGTGAGTGTGTGTGTGTGTGTGTGTGTGTGTGTGAGAGAGAGAGAGAGAGAGAGAGAGAGAGAGAGAGAGAGAGAGAGGGAAAGATAGGGACAGACAGAAAGGGAGAGAGATGAGAAGCATCAATTCTTTGTTGCAGCATCTTACTTGTTCATTGATTGCTTTCTCATATGTGCCTTGACCAGGGGACTACAGCAGAACGATTGACCCCTTGCTCAAGCCAGTTACCTTGGGCTCAAGCCAGTGACCTTGGGCTTCAAGCAAGCGACCTTTGGGTTTAAGACAGTGACCATGGGGTAATGTCTATGATCCCACACTCAAGCCAGCTATTCTGCACTCAAGCCGATGAGCCTTCGATCAAGCCGGATGAGCCCACATTCAAGCCGGCGACCTCAGGGTTTCTGAACCTGAGTCCTTCGTGTCCCAGTCCAATGCTCCATCCACTGTGCCACGGCCTGGTCAGGCACCCCTTAGTTTTTATTTAATTTTGTTACAAGTTCACTGTCTTTTATCATCTTAAGCTAACAAGAGTTAATTCAACTAGTTAACAGCATTACAGACATTTGATTCACATTTACTTTAAGTCATTTTTAGTAGTGATAATGGTATTTTATACATTAATTTAAATTTTGGGGGGGGTGCTCCCACTATATGTGATGCTCTAGAGAAAAAGACAACAAGTTGAAACATATACCCTACCCACAGGAATCTACAGCCTAGTGTTAGACAAATAATTATAGCACATGTAATTACCATTTGATATGTTAGGTTCCAAAACAGAGGGATACACTCTAGAAGTGACTGACTCACTTTATGGTGTCCTAAAAAATTAGGTGACTTTTGAACAGAGCCACAAAAAGTGCAATTCACTAGATGGAAATAGAAAGGAAGAACATTCCTGGCAGAGGGCACAGCACAGGAAAAGTCTGGAGGCATGAAAGAATATCACATGTCCTAATTTTTTTTGCTTCCAGAGTGCAAGCTGCTGAGGAGGGCATGGTGGGAAATGACCCTGGATAGGCTAGTGGCGAGAGATTAGGAAGACTTTGCCTGATTCAATAGTTTTACTTGAGGGCAATAGAGAATCTTCAAGATTTTTAAGCAGGTGAGTATTATGTTTATTATTTTACAGTGACAACTCTGGTAATAGAGTATGGCTGGCTTCCAGAAGGGAGAGCCAGGCCATAGAGAAACCAGCCTAAAGGCTATTTTAACAGTTCAGTCAAACAATACCAAAAATCTGATGTAGACTTATAAAATAGGTGGTATTTTAGACTCCATTATACAGATGAGAAAATCAAGGCATGGGGAAGTAATTTGTCCAATGCCCCATGGCTCATAAAGAGGGGAACCAGGATTTTAGCCTCAGTAGTAAGACATGTCACATCACACCCAGGCTGGCTGGTGGTAAGTGAGACAGGAGAGAGTTCAGGCAGCTAGAAAACCTTTCTCTTGAACTATAGAGTGGAGTGGGGCATGCTCCCAGGACATACCACGTGGATCCCAGAGAAGAAGTAGATCGGGTAGGAATCCATGAATGCAGCCTCAGACATGTAGTCCAGGTCTGTGAGAGCCAGGCCATGACACCAGGGGCTGTTGACAATGCCAAGAGTAGGTAGGCTTCAGGAGAGGTGATGTGGGCTAGAAAAAATCAACCCAGACATGGAGTACCACCACTGAGTAGACACCATTCTACCCAAGATCCTCATCTTGAAGATGCAGACCCTGAGACCATGAGAGGCAGCTCAGCGGGCCAGACTCATGTCTGGATTCCAACCTTACGTGTATGTTGTGGGATAAGTTTCTTCACATTTCAAATCAGAGTTTTTCACTTATAAATGGAGACCATAACAACTTCATTTGCCACGTTGTTGCAAGAATTTAAGTTAATACATATCTTAAAAAATTAGTGCATTGCTTTCCAAAAGTAAGTGGCCAATAAAAGGTAATATTCTTATCATTATTATCACATAAAGGATTTGTCCAAGGACAGGTTAGACTCAGCAGGGGTCCCCAAACTTTTTACACAGGGGCCAGTTCACTGTCCCTCAGACCGTTGGAGGGTCGCCACATACAGTGCTCCTCTCACTGGCCACCAATGAAAGAGGTGTCCGTTCCGGAAGTGCGGCGGGGGCCAGATAAATGGCCTTAGGGGGTTGCATGTGGCCCGCAGGCCAGGCCGTAGTTTGGGGACGCCTGGAGAGTATAGACCAGGGGTCAGGAACCTTTTTGGCTGAGAGAGCCATGAACGCCACATATTTTAAAATGTAATTCCATGAGAACAATACAACGACCCATGTACGTTATGCATTATCCAATAAAAATTTGGTGTTATCCCGGAGGACAGCTGTGATTGGCTCTTGCCATTCGCAACCATGAACATGAGCGGTAGGAAATGAATGGATTGTAATACATGAGAATGTTTTATATTTTTAATGTTATTATTATTTTTATTAAAGATTTGTCTGTGAGCCAGATGCAGCCATCAAAAGAGCCACATCTGGCTCACGAGCCGTAGGTTCCCGACCCCTGGTGTAGACAATACTCCAGGCTACCAGCCCAATTACTCTCTTGGCAATTTTTCTCATAAAGTTCTCTTAGCTACATGGAATTTTTACTAATTTCTCAATCCAAGGAAAGAAGCTTTTTAGAAGAACATTAATTAGCCCATTTTTAAAAATCAGTTTTCTATTAGCCAAAAGAAAAACCTAGAGAAATCATAGAAAAATTGTGAATAGGTATAGGTAATGAAATATAAAATATGGGTTGAAAATAAATCTAGCGCCACATTTTCCAAGCATCTTCAATGATGAAGGCAAATCTGAGGTGTGGCTCATTGCATCTAATGAAGAACCAGGGCCGTGGAATTATCAGGAGTGTGCCCTCAGCCACAGACACCTAGCTCAGCACCTTTCACTGTGACAGTATCTGTGTTCCCAAGGGGCACCTCTTCCAAAAGGTCTTTGAAGAGTCACAATTTTGATATCTAAAAAATCCTACAGAAAAGACTTGGACGTGGGAAGAGTGTAGAAGCCTTGAATACTGAACGATATGCAACCATTTATTTATCACTTTGTCATTCCTAACTCCTTCAGACATATTTTTCTTTGGGATTCAGGGTGGTGACTAATAACATGGTTATTTAGTCAAAGACCTTGAGTTTGAAAAATTACAGTCCAGAAGAATTTCTGGTAAAATGACTCCAATTCACATCACACACAAACGCACACACACACATGCACACAAACCACACACATAAAGTTCAAAACACATAAAAAAATACACTTAAGAGTAAAAAAAGGACATTGCAAATAAATGAAATTTAGTGTTTAATTTGATTGCCTCTGAGACAATATGTTCGGTAAGGATGTGAGTACAAGCAATGTGGAAAAAGTAATAAAAGGAAATAAATTTTTTTTAAAAAAAGAGGAAGCAGTGCCAACCTCATCCATTAGAAATTAGGAGGGATGTTTCGAGACAAAAATATTTTTTCCTGCCCCACTAAAGGTTCTTGGCCTTTTTCGTTGTCTTCTCTGAACAGGACTGCGAAGCATCAGACCTGGCCTCCCGCCCCCCACCCCACCGCACTTATCTGAATATATAAGCCTGCCCTTTGCTCAGATTTATGGGTCTGCCAGGGCATCGTGTATTTACAGTGTTCTGACCTGAAGACCCCGGGCTGAAGGAGAAGAGAAGGAAACCGGGCCCATTCTATAAACAGAGACAGATATGAGGGGGAGGTAAAAAGGCTTTGCTAGCACTTAACATTTTTAACTATTTGGCCAAGCTTAAGAATTAGCGATTAGATTAGAGTAAAAGAAAAATGAGAGGCATGGGTGCAGACTTGGCAGGGAGCACACTGTATTTCTGCTTTCGTGCAGTTAACTTGGAGGTTCTAGGTTTGGGGGTGAGAGCCAGGTGAACTGTAATGCGGAAGGCCCGAAAGAAAATTGATAAGTCAGATACAGAGGGAGCTATAAAACGCTTTGGGAAGGCAGAGGGTTTGGGAAGGCAAAGATGAGGATATAAACAACAACTTAATAAGTTGGAAAATGTCTCCAACCACAAGTTGAGCTCTTTGAGTGAAGCAAGACTACTTGCATGTTTGAAACTGTAATTGGTTATAGAAGAAAATCCCTCCTGCTCCATACTTAAATGAGAACACATTGCCACAGATTACTAAATCTCGATCAATTTGGAGTTGGAAATATTTTTCTCAGGGCCTAGTGGCCCACTTGAAAGCAAGTCCATTTCCAAACAAAACTGCTTGGTAAATGGGCCACCCCTAGGCAAAGAAATTGGTACGTGCACCCGTTCAAATGGAAAGTCGAGAGCAATTAAGCCTTGAGCAGTGCTTGGCACCCGTAAACCTACAAGCGCTCTCCACTGCTGCCTCTGTGTGCGAGGGCAAAATGCTAAAGTACCCCTTCTACGCGGGCTGTTCTCAAATAATCTACCTGCTGGAAAACTGGAGTTCACGGGGAGAAAGTTTGACCTACCAAGTGACTAAATTAGAAAGAATTTAGCATCCTCCGTAAAAGCTCCACCATTCATGCACACCTCAAGAGTAAAGTCAACCGGGACACCATGGTACATGAATCTTCTGCAAGTCAATTTACATCGTAATAGAGCAAAGAGCTGCAATGTCTATGATGTGAGCAGTGACTGGAGAATTTCTGAAATATCACCCAAATGCTTCTTTTAGCTCAACAGAAGGCAATCAGGTGCCCATGAAGTTAAATATGGTGCCCTGTTAAATTATCTGCTACAATGATATTTGTTTGATTGGAAGTTTTTGTTTTAACTAAGATGTGTCCTGGGTAATGAGGAGTGTTATTATTACATCCGATTCTACATGGGTTTATGTGACTTGGGTTGAGGTATCACTAATAATTGCATGAGAAAATGCACGTGCTTAGCACTGTGTGGGGGACTTCCTAAGTGTTAAGTTGTTTATGAGTACTATATTGTTATTAAAATCATTAGTCAGAGATCAAAAGTAAAATTACTTCTTTAAGTGAACTTTGAAAAACTTTATATGTATAATTCAAAAATGCACTTAAAGACATTTTTTTTCCATCCCTGTTTGGCATATTATGTTTAAAGTTAAACATAAAATTCAAACCAGGAGAGAGCTAAAGAGGGCACTTGACTATGATATGGGTGCAAGCTGACGATACAACAGTGAAAACTCGGGCAAAAAATGCTGAGTGGGAAGGGGCTGCCCTAGCAAGGTTGCATTACTAAAGTAAAATGAACTAGATCTTATTCTAGAAAACTAATTTGATTATTGGTATGAGTTTTTCCCTTTTCTCTAAAATAACGAAACTTCCTCTTTATAAACAATGCGTGCTCGGAACAGATGCGACTGCATGAGGAGTACTTTTAGGGAATTTGGAGACTAACGTGCTTTCCTACGTCATTTCTGTTGAGATCCATTTGCCAGTGAAATAGTTGGGGTTTTTTTTTTCTCTAATATGGTGTGGATCATAACAACAGTAGGTTCAGATGTAACCATTTAGGAGCAGAGGCCTAACTCAGTCCGCCAAAAAAAAAAAAAAAAAAAAAAAAAACATGCACCACAAAGAACATTGAGATGAATGGCTCTATTTTATGAGCCATAAAAGTTTTATTCATCTTGACACTGAAACAGGTTTAGGCAGTGAGTTGACACGCCTTAAATAAATAAGTGGAATTAATTCCCTAGCCCTTGAAACAATAGCAGCATGCATGTAGCGCGGAGAAATGCCCCATTGTTTCCTGTGGCCGCCTGATATTGATATTATTTGTGTTTTTCTGTGCTGCTGCCTCAGGGGCCTGGTTGATCCACTTCAGATTCATCCCCTGTTTTATTAGAGGTTGAAAAAGGTTCAAGACCTGTTTGTACCACAGCTCCCACCGACAGCTAAGGAACCAGTTTGGCGTCTGGTTTGTCTGTTGTTTTACTGCTGACCTTCAAATCAACTTTAACCCCTGACCTCTGGAGGCATCTATCATGACAAGAGGCTGTTTAACACAAATGGTGCCCATTTATAGGGGAAGAGACTCAGAAGATTTCCTTTTTTATGAAGAATTTAGTTTTTCACCCTTCTTTTCTCAGTCACCACAGGTGAAATCCCTCTTAGCAGCTGGCTTATGAAATAATGTGAAGGGAGACCTTAATGAGCAGAAAGCACCCTCAGCTGGAGATAAATAGATGCAAATGAGATGCACAAACAAAGGAGCCTGGACAGAGAAATATCTGCAATTCCAGCAAAATGCTGCCTGCAGCTCGAAGATGAACAGCTTTGATAAAATGGTAACAAAAAGCACCTTTTTATCCTCCGGCGTGTTTTACATTGCAATAGACCATTGTCATTGCAGCCCAGCGGAGCATGCCCCGGCTTTCTGCACTGTTTCAGAAAACTGTTTAAACATTTGTTTTAAGGCATTCATGAAATATAATCAATGGACTGCTTCTGTGTTGTTGTGATTTTTTTTTTTCCCTGAGTGTGTTTTAGATGTTACTGGAGTTATTTTACCTGTTGGTCTTTTCATGGTTTAATGTTGCTGTCTCGCTGTGCTATTTCACGTTTTGGTGACTGTTTCTTCCATGGGCTAGAATGATTTTCTTTTATTTCAAATGAGAAGAGGGTTCAAGTTAATAACTAGTAAGAACTGGCTTTGAGGAAGGGTCTGAACCATCACAGAGAACAGCACCCAAACAACTAGTTTTAATGATGGCAATCAAGTGTATAGAGAGCTAATTCAGAGACAGGCATGTAACATGCTGATTTTAATAAGCTTTAAAAAGGCAATCTCTAACTTTTAAAAGTCTCTTTTTAATTTAATCGTCCTTGGTTCATATGATGCCAAAACAAACAAAACCATTAAAATATGTTTTCAATATGTATCTGCAGTGCTATTTGATGGTGTCTTAAAATTAGCATTATGTTGGTAAAATAGTGATTTGATGAGCTTTAAAAACAGAAAAGCTAAAATCATCAACCTGTTTGGGGGGGAGGGGAGGAGGGAAGGAACACTTTTTACATTTTTTTAAAATAATTCCTAAATGGGAATTAAACCCCAGCCCCAAGATCTGCCCAGAAAGAAGCTGGACCCTTGACATGAAAATTGCTGCATTTGAGCATATGTGTTATGTTTAGGTTAATAATCACAGCAGTTAAGGTGAGAGAAGAAACACTACACGTTGCCCATGGGTGAAAATGCGATCACTCTAAAGGCTCAGCAATATTTGGTCCTTTCATTTATAACACCATCCTAGCATTCTTTAGTAGACATATAAAGGATCTCCGTGTTTCCTTTACCTAAATTATTTCATTTTGCTAGCCTGGAACAGAGTGGAGTCATTTCTTCTGCATACTGTGTAGCTTTCACATTTTATGTGCATTTCATCAGGCAAATGTCAAATTTGCTAATAACAAGAAAATCTCCTCATTTTTAATCATGCCACTCCTGTGGCATGGCAGGATGGGGTTGGGGGGCATTAGGGGGCGGAGAAGGGAACATAAATGCTTAAGCAGCCTGGCCAAAGAGAAGAAGGAGAAAATGCTTACTTGGGTTTTAAAATGACACATGCTCGGTTATCCCAAGGTCTGCATCGGGTGTGTCATAAAATTCAGAATTTCAGGAGTTAATAGAAACTTGGTTATATTAGGGATGCTTTTCCAAGCCCAGGTTTGAAGCAGCATAATTATGTTCAACTGCTGTTGTTTGAAAAGGGCAAACAGCATCTTAGGCACAGAACAATGAAATTACAGCTGAGATTTAGGTTAGCAAAAGCCGTCTTCTCCAGGCTTTTATGATTCATTATTTCCCATTAAATACAGTATTAGAAGTGTACACTAGATAGCTCATGGTTGCTGCTCTCAGAGCACATTATCTATATTACACAGGTCTGGGGAGCAGAATTAGAAAACTTTGGGGGAATGAGCAATATGTGTTTGCTGATAGAAGTACCATATGGCTCATCTTCTTCAATTGCTTTCATTGCGACTCTGATGCTGGAGAAATTAAAGTTTTATTTGATGTGGCACAGCTTAATGAACTGTCTTCTGTTAGGAAAATTGAATATGTTTCCTGTTATTTGAGCACAGAGCCTCCATGGTTTGGCTGATGAGGGATGCATTATGTATTGTTTATTTAGCATTTTGAAAACAAAAGCAAGATATTGAAGGTAAAATTGATTACTGCTGGATTGCATTATATAATCAAGTTTTCTCCCTTTAAATTCCCTTTACAATCCTTTGGTAATGTTTTAATATGAGATTGTTCTAGGGCTTTGTTTTTCCAAAGTGCGCAGGGCTTGGTTTTTATCACGATACCTTTATTTGTAAACAAGCCACACGAAACTCTTAACCTAGTATTGTTATATTTATGGAGTTCAAAGAATGATGTTTGGAAGAACAAAAATAATTCAATTTGTATGAATCTAATTGCAAAACTTCCAGTGAATTCCCAATCGGTTTTGAGAGACTCTAACGTTTGCTAGTTGAAAGGGGCATCTCATTTTCTTTTGTCTGAAATAGACCATTTAAGAGCCAGGGTGGGGCCACCAGAGAAGGAAGAGATTTTTAATATTTGGAGCTAGAAACCTCAAAATATCAAGTTTTAGATTTCTGAGTTAGCTGTCAGTGAATGAGAAGCTGAATTCAGCCTGTGAGTTTAAAAGATGAAGGTGTATATTTCATGAATTCAGGTTGTTTACTGAATAAATATGATAAAAGAAAACATATAACCAAAAATACACTTACACGATGAGAAACTGGGATATCAATCCATCTGATTGCTCTCTACTCCCTGAAGAATCTGCAAAGAAATACATTTAGCATTTTCTGAATTTCCCCATTTGTTCCAGATCTGATCAGGTTTTAGTAATATAAAATCTGAATAACCTAAGAAGACTGAACGTCAAATCATCTTCTAATCACTGCGTTTCTTTCATTTTTTTTCAGTGAGAAATATTCCCCCACATGTGCTGATGACTCAGACTCACCGATCTGCAAGAAGCGGTTAGGACAAAAAATAGTTAAAATGAATCAACATTTATCTGGATTATACAATCCTGGCCTTAAAAAAAAAAAAAGAAAGAAAAAAGTCATTTATCTTCTGTGTCCTGTGATGTTTTGAGGATTCTGGCAAATATGGCAGTTAAACAAACTTCTCTCACAATCTAAATACTGTCTGTTCAAGAGAGGCTTCCAATGTTTATAGGACATAAGTAAAGAAGAAGAAGAAAAAAAAACCCTGGTATTTAACCAAGAATAGTGCTCTTGAAAATGTCTCTGAACAAAGTGTTTAAGCAAAACTTTGGCCACAGATATTCTCAATTCCTCATTCTTCCTCTGATTTTTTTTTTTCAAGGAGGTATTTTCATATGCCCTCATTTCATTTATTTTGTTAAAATTAACATATGAATCTAAAAAAAAAAACAACAAAGTAACGCCTGACTAGTGACCTGGTCATACCAACCTCCTTTAGAAGCAGTTGAGAAGAAAACATCCCATATTATGAACCCCATCTCCTGCTAGGGGCCTCAGAGGAGGAACACCATTATGCATTGTTATCAGTGTGGTGTAATTTGACTGTTGACAAAGTATCCGTGGCAGTGCGAATGAGAGCAGTTAGAAGTGTGGCGGATTGTAATCAAGGAGATGCTTAGCTGTGCAACACTGCATCTTGAGCAGATTTGAATCAACATTGCCTTAAGGGGACACACACACATACCAAAAGGAAAAAAAAATCCATTAATTTTTAGAGGGAAAATTAGAGTGGCACTTGATGAAGTGAAATTTGACATGCGTTAATTGCTCGGCAGTCCTCCTAATTAGAGATTTTCAAATTCTTTTACTGCTGTCACTGTGATGGCACATTGTCTGGCTGGACAAATCCTGAAATTGCAAATTTGTTTGATCAGGAAGTGTTCCAGAGGAAGGTGGACTGTATCTTCTAGTCCACTTCCCAAAGGTGGGCAGCTGGAGAGCCCAGAGGGATTTTCAGCCTTCCCTTCACCGCAGATAAAAAATAGTCTTGTTAAAATAGTTTTATTATGGGACTTACTGTAAAGGAAGCAGGTGCTGATGCGTTTTTCTTAAACAGCTGGAAATGTTTCTTTGATATTCATGCCTCTGTTTCATGTGAAATATTCAGGTGGAAAAAAAAAGCCAGTGAAATGCTACATTATGTATACATTCTCGTATTTCTCCTCATAGTCTTCAGAAATTGGAGAGAAGCGGATTGTGAAAGGCCGTGTCACATTCTCCCCAGCGCTGACGTCTCAGGCAGCCCTCCTGGTTCCCCTGCTTTGCTTGAAGTAATTATACTGCCGTTTGGCCCCCAGGATGGCACCAGATATGACACCATAATAATTTTGGTTTCCCTTTTTCAACCCCTCTTGTCTAGCCCTTGACCCTCTCTTAATTCATTAACATATTGAATTTTTTTCAATTTTCTATTTTCTTGCAATAACAATATTAATTCCGGGGTGAAGGCTTGATTGGAGCTAAATTACTTGTTACCTCCTGGCATTTATTTATATGGCATTGAATTATAAAGCTTTGCTATTGTCATGCCTTGGGCGAATTGTTTATGACACCAGTAATAGGAGTAATTGTTATTGTTGAAATTACCTGTCAGCTACCCATAGCAGTGGCCCTTGTCCCACTGACAAATAGTGACAAGGGAGAGGTATCCTCCGTGCGTCCCCCTGATGGCTTCTCCTCTGATAATAAGAAGTGCAGGGCCTCTGATAATTTGCCTGTCACTGTTGAGTGCAGCTCAGAGAGAGTTGGCCAAATTGTTGTCATTCACTTTGACAAAGACAGCAAAATGCCCCTGTGCAGAAGCAGGATTATCAAAATAAATGAAATTGCTTACACCCCCTTTGTTTGTTTGGCTCCAGAATTGCCTGGCTTTGTGTGAGGTTGTGGAGTCAGGGGCCAGTTCTTCTGGTATACCTCTGTGCATCCCAGGACGAGGATCCTAGAGAAGGGAGGACAGTTTAGACCACTGGCTATTGTGCGATTTGCTATTAGCTATTAAAAATTATATTCAGATATAAAGAGAAAGTCAATAAAATTATTACAAGAAGACTAAACATGTGGTTGAAGACATTAGGTTAAAGCACATGTAAAATTCACACCTTTTTCTCTCCTGCCTTTTTATCCCTCTTTTTTTTTTTTTGACCCATGTAGGCATTTAAATAAATATGCCTTCAAAAATGTGAAATTTCCCAGGTTGCAGTCAAGTTTTCTTTAAAAGTAAAAATCTGCATCTCAAACTTTAAGCTTTAAAAGATCATATAGTCAAATTTGGGATTATTACTTCAAATGGCTAGTTTCATTCCATGTTATCTTTTATTTATATGGTATCTTCATGTGTAAAGAGATAAATGAAACATAGTTCCAGGTATGAAGCATCAATTATCACAGGCGAACAGAGGAAGCAAAATGACTCTGTTAGTGCCAGAACTCCAATATAAATATTTGCATTTTAAAAACCCTTGGTTGCAGCCTGTGAACCTGTCATGGAGGACAGAAGGGGACAGGAGAGTAGAGGATCGTGTCTGGGAATGTCCACATCTGAAAGAAATGGACTTTAAAGTAATCAAACCTTTGCTCTAGTAAAAAACAAAATCATTCTCACCATTCCACAAAAGGCATCATTTCATGCTAGGGAGATTCTTATTTTTAAGAGGCCTGTGAGGCTATTCCTCATAGATCTTCTTGACAGATCCTTGCTCTTATAAGAAGTTGAAAAGGAAAGAAAAAAAATAACTAGGATAAATGTAAAATATTGGCTCCTTATAGGATAGTAATCAGCTGTTTATTGGTCTCTACCAGACAAGAAATGACCAACCCCTGTGTTAAGTGCCAGCACCATTGCCTTGGGCCCTTCCCTCTCAACACTGGCCATTGTCTGATTAGAGAACCTCCAAAGAAGTCACTATTGCATAATTTTATGGGTCTAACAGCACAGGTTGGCTGGCAGGAAAACTACCTGGGAGGGTTGATAAAGCAACAGTGAAACATGATTTTATTTACTCCACTTACACCTTGCTCTCTGAAAGAGTCCCTGAGTATCTCAGGCTCTGGCGGCTGCAGAAGAAACCGAGTATTGGTTCATATAGGAATGTGTGAGGGGTGGGGGCAGGCAGAAGGGGAGAGACAGGAAAAGTAAAATTATCTGTCCCTTAAAGCTTTGCATGAGCTGCACAGTTTGAAGTAATTAACATCGTTTTACGCATCCAGACTTTTTCTTAGGTGTTTTGTATTAAAGCCAGTCAGTAAGTATTTAGCAGCACTACATGCAATAATCTGGTGATGGGGAGAAAATTATTTTCTAATTCTTAATGATAACGGAGTCTTCTTCAGGCGACCATACTCTGGCTAACCATGTTGAATGTCCCTGATTAACAAGTGGAAGGCAGTGACATAATTAAGAGGTTATCTGAATAGTAAAAATGCTCAAACCTGTCTTGGAATGTGATCCCTTTAACAGATAATTTTTAAGAATGTAGCATGTCCTTGCTTTCCCTGTCGAGACACACGTTAGCGATCCCAGGAGGGGAAATAAACATACGTTTTTTAAATGAAGATATTTAAAATGTACCCCATATTTCAGTGTGTTGCTGTAACCTGGTCTTTTTTATGGTCCTCCTATAAAACCTAAATTAAGCCTCTTAGGAGTGGTTGTGCTGTAGGTTTCTTCTGAAAACACAATACATTTTAAATGTCCAGTACTTGAGTGCACTTTAACATGTAATCAGGAATGTCCGTTCCCTTCCCTCCTCTTCCAAGCAGCAGCTCTTTGAAAAGGATGAGCCTTCTTTAAAATTTAGCTTCCCTGGAAATGTAAACTTTTAACAAATAATAATTGCTCACGTAGCTTTATTGATGAAGTGACTGGCAGCAAATCTTTTCTTTTTTTCTCTCTCTCTCATGTAACATTTTGAAACACCCATCAGTGTCAAAGGAAACTGTACACGTCCCCTTCGCTGCTCTCAATAACGCTCAGCAATGTTAAGAAAAATGTCAGAAAAAGCTCAGTGGATTAAAGTAACATTTCTGCACCATGTCACGGAGAATGGCAGGGCAGGCTGGTCTGCATAATTCTGAAAGATATTTTTCGTAAAATGCTTACTCTATAAACCCAATGAAATTTTATTTGGAAAGGTTGAAGATTGTATTTGATAACATACAACACTTGGTTGTTTTTCTAAATCTTGTTATGCCTTAATATGCCTGTGGTATGTATTTTTTAAAATTAGAACAGTGATAGTCATGTCTCTTTGTAGAATGTTTCTCCACCCGTGTGCAGCGTTAAAATACATTTTGGACTCTTCACTGCATTTTTCTTTTCTTTCTAAAATTCCTAGGGTGTTCATTCAATGAAAGCAGTAAAAATGCCGGGCTCTTACACATGCTAATTCATTGAACTAATCAGTCCTTTTTCCCCTTAACTAAAATCTGTATATATCTGTGGAGATTTTCAAAAGAGGTCATTTATAGATATAAAAGAAATAAAGCATTTACATTTCATTCATGTATTAAAAAATGAATTACTGGTTTGAAGGTTTTAGTTTGTTCTGTTCTATTTTTCTAGGGAATATTCAATAACTGCAAGAGGATAATGGTAGTAAAATATCTATGGTTTTGTACGTATGTAATTAAAACTTAACAGTTAAAAAACACAATACCTAACAAATTCAATACTAGATACCAGTGAATATAGCAAGATTTGTTTTACAGGAACAAGGTAATCTCAGCTGATTTTAAATATAAACTTTTCCAAAACAGCAAAAATGAATTTAGACAAATTTGTCTCTTAACCTTTAAAGATTTCCTGCCCGTTTCTGTATGTCTTTTATTACATTAATTTTTTATTTAAATTACACCATTAACTGGATATGAATTTATCAAGAATGCATGTATTGATTTATAAAACAGTACCATTAATTATTATAATAGCTAGATGTAGCTGATATTACAAAGCCATTTAAAGGTTTTTAATATAACTTGGACATACATAGATAGATAGACATTATGGACAAGACTACAATTTAAATTGGCTACCAGCAGTTAATGAAATCCTTGATTTATATTCTAGTTTAGAGATTGATTATATTGTTGCTTTGTAAAACTATTTATATTATGCCATTTTTCAAAGGATGTCTCAATAAAAAAGCTAAATAAAATATTCAGTCAATTCCCCAAGCAGATTTTGTTTTCTATATTTTAAATGCTAGTGAAAATAATTGATTGTGTGTGTTCCAAGCTTTGTCATTTCCATTCCAGAGGTGGCTTTCCTGATGGGAGGCTCGTTTGCAATGCACACGTTCCCACACTCTTGATCCTTGCAGAAACAAACCCCTTCTCTTTATTTCATTACCCACACGGCACCCCCCCCACCTCAACAAACCCATGTATATTTCACAAAACCCGCACATCAGGACACATAAGTCTTTTTGGCATATTTTATGTTATGCATTTTTTTTTCTTAAGGTTGTGGAAAACTGGGACTTACCCCAAAGCCGCAAAACAGGCAATCGCGAAGAGTATTTGGGTAAGAATGCACTCTGAAGAGGAAAAAAAAAAGAAAGAAAGATGAGGAAGAATATAAGCAAATAACAGTAACACTTTAAAATTACTTTTCAGATGGTAATTAGCCAACGAATAGATTGAAAGTTAAATTCTTTTCACATTGTACTTGGTTTGGGTCTCCTAGTCTCTTTATTTATATCACTTTTCCTTGCCTGGCAACATATGTTACCGATTTATTATAGTATTTTTACTGTTAGCAGACAAATCTAAAGGCTAGCGGAGAAGGCTAGCTTCATCTGATGACTTTAACAACAACTGCAGGGCATCCTTGAGGGTGAGCCAATAGGCTCTTTTGAAGCTATAATACTATTAACCATTTTGATGCCAAAATATTTCTTATAGCCAAAGTTGATTCTGTCTTTTTGTGGGCGCTCAGAGTTTTACATATACAAAAGTTAAATGTAAATGATTTGTTTTGTAAATATTTCAATAGCCCTCTAAGCACTTTCTTCCATGTGTCTTAAGTTCCCTAAAAACCCTATGAATGCTTCGGTTCCTTTATTTTCCCTTTCTCTTACAGGCACTGAAATCTGGGCACACATTTATCAGTAAACAGCTATCAAGCATCAAGTTAAGTTGTCACTTCACCCTCCCCCATGCCATTAATTTTCTGCTATGCTATTAAAAGAAACAAATACCCTTCAGAGTTTCAATGATCACGTATCTCTGATATACGTGCAGCCCAGAAAAGTAAAGTTCAAGTGAGACTCCTTTTGGCTAAGAATCTGAAATTACTTTCCAAATTAAAGATGCCATATCCTGGTCATTTGAATGGCTATGCAATACTAGTCAGAGGTTTATGCCTTTTAATATGTACATATGAAAGTTCTGTTTTAAAACTGTATTCATTGACCAAAATTATTCATTTTAAAGTTGCCAAATAAGAAACTTCCATTTTTTGATCCTCTGTAATTTACTTCAGTCCAAATCATATAAAGGTTTATAAACAGTCTCTTTATCCACGTCAGTGTCCCAGATGGAGTTCACTTATGATTTCAGGTACGTTTTCCAGAATTTATTTTGAGCCTAGATGGGTTCAAAACTTAGAAATTACATCTTAAATATTGGGAGCCACTGTTTCTTATCTACCAAGTTCAGATCATCAACTAAAATTTAATATAATTTTTATATTAGAATCCAACTAATAAAAAACAGAAGTCCACTGGAGCCCTTAGAAGTCTGACTATCAAAAAGTGAATTTTGAGGATCTGAAGTGCACTCTGCACCCCTGAGGCCCAGAAGACACTGAGACATATTGTCTGTCTGGACATATCTAACCAAAGATTCTGTCTACAAATCATAGCGATGCCACAGCTCTCCAACATATTTCAGAATACATGATCTACCTGGTTTCAAGACATTTGCATACAATTTTGCCTTCAGAACAGGTGATGAAATAACTACCATCCATCTAAGCATTCATCTGATTCTAAGTTCTCAGATAATCACTTCTTCTTAATATACTTTCTATTGTCTTATTTTTAGGGTTCACCAAGACCCCATCACAATAACAATAAAAATAAGTAAATTTTATATTTATACATCTACAGTTATGCAGTTCCATCCTAGTCTAATTTAAGTTAGGATTTCAGTGAGCTTATTGTTTATATCTCTTATTGGATGTTTATTATATTTCACTTTTTTTTTTTTTTTTGTCCTCAAGAGGCATCATATGGTGACTAGGGGTAATTTTAGGTCAGAAGCAATTATGATCAAAAGGATTGCAGATTTAGAAAATGAAGACAACTTTCTGAAGGCATAAATTCACAGCAGTTCTAAAAATGATCATATATAGGGTAATAACTATCCGGGTGACTCACTAGTCTTGTCACTCCATGAATGAACCTTCCCTAAAAGTTCTAATTGGGACAAGTCCATCTTTAAATATTAATTCTCTTTAAGAAATAAATTGAGACTGTTATTGGAGGCCCTCGAGTTTTCTTCTTCAAAAAATTATATTTTTAAACCAAAATTGTCTCTCCAGCGGAGTTTTAGACCCACATTTAGAAGCATGTCAACCGTGTACATGAAACTCCTAGCTCCACGATGCTTGATGCTTAATCTGATGTTCTTCTCCACCAGGCCCTTCTCCACCCCGTGCTACGGTGCCCTTTAACAGAGAGGATGGGCTGGACTGCTCCTTCTCCGCTTCCCTTAATCTTCCCCCATCGGTCCATCCCTCCCATGTTTTCTCTTGCCCCTTCACCTTAAAGCAGGTGCCTTTGAAAGGACTGAATTGAAAGATACAGGTTCCTCTGGCCTCCTGGCCCTGGCTCTGTCATTGTCTTTCTGTAATATATCTAAATGGCCCCCTCCAGCAACTGGTCAGAGTCTAAGCTGAGAGTCCCACTTTCCTGTTGTTCTCTCACCTCTAGCCCGACCCCCAAGGGCCAACCCTGCACACCCCGCTTTCTGTTTTGTCCATCACCTCGGTTCCTCAGCCCTGTTTTTGACCTGCACTTTTTCTGGATCAGACGCAGGCAGGTTGAGAGGTAATGAGAACCAGATGGACATAGCGCAGAAATTGCCCAAATGGGTATGAGAATGTGGGGAGCTGTCAGGCATGGAGAGAAGCTGGAATTTTTCAGCAATAAAATGGGATTTATCGCCACTCTACCACAGTCATTGCCGACAACCGTTTACCTTGACAGAAACCCCATTCCAATAGGCCACGCCGATGCAGATTCTTTTTTCCCAAAGAGTGATGATTGGTATTTGTTCTAAGGCTCAAATGGCCTGCACTAAAGGTGAAGCATTAGGCCAAAGTCCTGTATTCCCCACTGAGGCAAATGAACCTGCTAAAATAAGTTCCTTCCACAATGGCTGTGTAATTGAAACCAGAAAGTGAGAGAATTTGATAAATTGCTTGACCCTGAAGGAATGTTAAGGTCATAAATTTTCATTGCATTTTTTTTCTCCCTTTTTTTTTTAATTTTTATATATTGATTATATTTAGTATTTGCTTCAAAATCCAACAAGCTTACAGATCATCAGTTGTGGCCCCAGGGGAGAGCACAGTAAATCATCAATTAAGAGGGCAGGGGGCATTCTCCCCTCATCTTCCAAAGAGGAATGTCAGCTCCTCAGTATTCCAAGGACAGTCATAGAGGTGTCTTACATCTCAGAATTACTCCAACTTAGCACGCAATTTGTCCTGGCACGGACAAAGTGAAATCCGCAGGAAAGATTTTTCTCAGAAGGGCGCTGTAACACTTCTATCATTTAAGAATGATGAACTGTTAAGAAGCTGGCAATCCATTTGCAGCAATCACACCCACATACCTTTCTCCCCTGTAACTTAAAAATAAGAACAATTGTATTTTAGCTGAAGAAGAGGCGACCCTCTCTTTCCAGGTGAATTGAAAGCGTGCCTGAGTGTGTGTGCTCGAAAGCCCCCAGACTCCCGAGCGCTAGGTTTGGCGAGTCCACTTTAAAAATTTTCAGACTCACTTATTTCAAATCTGGATTATCTTAATGTGGAAATAAAACATAGGTCATAAAACCGGACCAAGCCACATATTACACAATGTAAAATGGACTAAAATGTTCAAGTCATCCCATGGCTGCAAATTTTTACATATCTTGCTTTAGGGTTTTTATTTGTTTTTCTAAAGTGAATGAACTAAGCTTCTGAGCTTGCCAGCATTTTAATTTAGCTGTATTTTCTACTGATCATTTGTAGTGATAGATTATGCAGATTTTATATATACATACATATGGATACATACACATTCTCTGAATCTAAAGCAGGTTAATTTCTTTCTAGCCAGAACTTTTTGTCCTTGAAAATTTTAAAGAAACAACCAATCTCTTGTGCTTGGCTTGTTTTCACTGATAAAAAAAATGAAACCAGAAGTATTTGATTCACTAAGGCAGAACTCAGAATTTTTAGAATTCAAGACACAAAATGAGATGCTAGGCAGAATTTCTGATTGACCATTGGGACAATTTCTCTAAATTAGGAAAGATTCATGCTGATATACTTTCAATTATTAATTATCAGTTGATAGGTAGAAACCAAACTAGCTCTAGGACATATGCCTAGTACATACACAGACACATGCATTTTCCTTCAAAACCATCTGAATTGTGTAACGAAAAGATGAGTTATGTTACATTTTGTAAAGTATAATCACTGGGGGTGAGACTAAATAATTTTTAGTCCTATATCCTACTTTCTTTTGTTCAAAAGTAATTAATAACCAATGTTCTCTAAAGACTATTTCAAGACTACTTTGATCTCAAGAAAAAAATTTTTGGTCAAGTGAAAGAATGGGAAAGGGGGTCCATAAAATAGGTAAATTTCAAATCCTATTATTTCAAAAGACAAAAGTCAGAGAATTTTTGAGTGATACGAAGTATTAAGAAGTAAATAGCACCAGAGCTATTGGAAATCTTGGAATCAGACACCAAGGTGCAGGGGAAAATGATAATTTTCATGTGGTATGGCTTATCTGTGAATAAATCTCTAATAAGAATTCAGCAAGAATATGTGTTCATCTTACAGAGGGAGATGATGGTTACATACGATCTACTTTTAATCTTGTAGCTTTGTCAGTGTTAAAAATGTGACTTACTTCCTCTGTACTTAAGAATTCACTGTATGGCTGTTTCAAAATATGTGTGTGTGTGCATATGCATATGTATATATACAGATAAGTATAAATAAAATATGAACAAAAAATGGGTTCAATCACTAATATTTTTGCAAACTAATGTTCAGCTGATGCAACCCAATTTTTTTTTTTTTGCATCACATTAGTGTCATAATCGTAATGACTAACCTTTATTCACTAACAGTTTGAGTCAGCACTTTGAGACATTTTCAAATTAGGTCATAGTGCACATTTGTGGCTGATACAAAGGTTGATTAAGAGAGCCGCACAATTTTAAAGTGATGTGGTGTGAGTTGAATTAAGTTCTCTCTGATAGTTACGGGAAATGTGAGCCACCATCACTAAGCAGAAATAATGTATGGGCTATCGAGGGAGAATATATTTCCACAGAGTGCTTGAAGTCATACTCATTTACAATTTCACAAAGTCCTCTCTCTGTTATGGAATAATTCTACCATGGGGCCCAGAAAACAAGCAATGAATTATAGTCAGAACACTGGAGACCTGGTCCCCAGTCCTGTTTCAGGGAAAGTCGGTTTCTGTCTTTATATCCCTTTTGATCGTCTCACTAAAGGCCTTTTTTCCCTTCTAAACACTGTCTACTGCTTTTCAGAAGTCAAAATGATCCTGTGTCACAACCAAACCATTTACCCATAATGTAATGATTCTAAGGCTAGGCTAAATTGCTATGCAAGCTAGAACCGAGAAAGGGAAGAAAAACAAAGAAAGAAAAAGGTCTACTTAAAGTGATATTGTCATGGCAAATCCACAGTCTTACTGAAAAGTCAAAAGTATAGGTTATTCTTTAATTTAGCCCTTCCGATGAATCGTAAAAATGGCTTCTGAAAGGCAGAGTACCTTTCAATTGGGTTTAAGGAGAACAAAATAAAAGCTGAAACTCTTAATTGTTGGTTTGTTCAAAAGAGTAAATTGCCTTCAACTTAGCGTTCTTAGCATAAAGAAGCTGTAGAAGATTTTATATGTTTTTTCTTTTCTTCTTCCTCTTATTTTTTTTAATTGTGTAAGTGGCTTTAAAAGCCAAGGAACCTGAAGGAGAACTGACCTGGGTGAATGGCATTGAACCGAAAGCAAAGCTGCTTAGCTGAGCTAGCTTCAGGCGGGGACGCAAGAGGAGTTCCTACAGTTTCTCTTGCAAATACACCTTGTTTTCTTTGCATTGTGAAATAATTTGTATTATTTCATGTGTTCAATGTGTTTTTCCAAGTTTCAATTTCCCACTCAGACCTTTCTTTAATCCCTTGGTTCAGTCCTTGCCCCTGGGCCAGGGCAGCGGTGTACTGCTGCCTCCTGCATGCCGGATACTCCAGTTAATTCATTCTCGGTTTCTTTCGAATTTCGCCTGAGTTTTCACAGGAGTTTGGACTGAACTTGTTTCTTCGGGTTAGAATAACTAGGCAAAGTAAGAAGAAGGGCTTCACTAAAAAAATAAAAGTATACATGTTAATTTTTTTTAAAAAATAAATACACCTATTTAGGAACATGAAGTTGTAATAGCCACAATCACTCTCAATATTTATAAATATGTTTATCTTTCAGGCTCAATAAGATTTTCACAAGAATGAAAGGAAATGGCCTTCAAATCTTGGAAGAAATATAAACACAAACTGGAAAGAAGGAAAGAAGAAAGGGAGGGAGGGAAGGAGGGAGGAGGAAGGAAAGAGAAAGAAAAGAAAGAGGAAGCAAGATTGGTTTCAGCTCTTTCGCTCTAACCCAACAGTCACTGGCGGCTCCCATCGCTGTTCCAACTTCAGTCCCTGAGCTGTGAAAGGCCATCGCCCCCGAAAGTGGTACATGAACCTGCTGCCTTCAGCTTTGCTGTCACTGAATTCCTGTTACTGTACACAACCAATATGTCTAATCAGCTTTAACTTGCATGTGAATAACCCCTTGTTCTTGCTGAACTCCAGAGGCTGCTCTGTCCAGATCTGAGTATTTATCACAAAAATCAGGGTTATGAGTACCTTTCAGATGGCGCATCCTGTGACCCAGATTAAAACAAATATCCCTGGATTCAGAGTCTGCCAATTAATACCCAAAGCAATGGTGACACAAGGTCTCAAGCACATACATTTTCATTGGGAACACACCCCCGAGTGTGTGCAACACTTAATTTACATTTTCCAAAGGTCACCTGTAGTGCTGGCTGGGATGGATTATACATTTGACTTATTTGGAAGTAGGCTAGCTTGCCCAGCCAGGGAGACACACCTTTCCAACATAATGACATGATATAGGATGACATAAATCTGAATCAGCCATAACATCGCAATCCAGAGGTAAATGTATTTATATTTTTGCTATTTTGTTAAGCAGTTAAGGAAATACTTGAATTTCTCCAACAGTTTAATTTAGTGCACGGGAATAGCATCTAGACAGCAATGTTTATTAAGAGTGGGTTTTTTATTTTGCAGAATGGATACAGCAACATTACAGGGGTTAAATATGACTTTTGATGGTCTGGCATACAGTGATTAAGTAAGGTTAATCCTCATTTTATATGCTAATAGGATATTTATAATCTCTATAGCATATCCAATTTAACGATTTTATTCTCTGTTGTTCAGAAAGTATTTCTTATTAGTGAAAGAGAATACCCTTACATTCACCACAGATGCTAGTTTAATTGGGCTTGAGTGCATTGTGTGTAATTAGTCCACTTCTCTAATATTTCATCTGTAATTACACAATGAACAATGTGCTTAAATTTCGTAAAATTAGTGGGTTCAAAAGAAAGACTTCAAAAAAAAAATGAGCATTTCGTTTTCAAGCTTTTCAAGCCTTACCAAGAGCCTGATGCAAATATGCCTCAGACCAGCGTGAGCTCCTTAAACGGTGAAGGGAGGCCCAAAGGCTCCAGGCTCAAAGCAAAAATCATATTCCCTTCCAGTTCCACTCATGCCACCCAGTGACAGCGTTAGTGGCAGAGCTGCTTGGACCAGGCCCAGCTATCATTGGAAAAACAGGATGAAAGTCCCCACATGCTGTATTCCCAAGGTCCTTGCAAATGTCAACCTTCAAGATGGCATTTTGAAAGGCAAACCGTTTGGTTTGGGTTTGGGTATTTTTCTTCCCTAGCATTTAGAACTCTCTCAAACTCATTCCAGACAGCAGCCTATGAAGTTATATCAAGGAAATCAACTTGTAGATTGTTCGGGAGCAAGTTCAGGAAGGGGGTGGGGGAGAGATAACTTATTTTAGGATTTTGTAGATTCCTCTATTGATTGAAAGAAGTTAGTAGGACCTCTGAGTGTGCGTGTGTGCACTGCCCATCTTAGTTCAGATGAGGCTATTTTTACATGAGCAGGATCGTTACTGGCAGAATTAAAAATAAAAAAAATAAAAGAGACTTCAAGGGCAAAAGAAAAATGGGTTATGGGGTTTTAGGAGAGTTTTCCCAAGGTCCATAGGAAGCCTCTATTTTTGGTGCTATCCCATTCAGGGGAGTTAGCCAAGGTCAATAGCATGTCCACACGGCCCCTTTCAGGAGCCTTCTCTTATACCTCTAAAACATCCATCCTGTAAGGCTCATGGATCTTACTTCCTTATTTTGCCTTTTAACCTGTTTGTTCCACATCTACTAAAGAGAATGCCAATTGCCCAAGTGACCACTGTGACCCAGCCACCTACCCACTGGCCAACATCAAATAAGATGTCCCCCCCCCCTTACCCCATGACTTCAAACAGAATCTCTTACCATTTGAACCAATAGCATATAAGTGGCAAAAGTAGTTGGTTGCTATATTAGTCAGTATTTGCTATATTTGATGTATTTTACATCCTCCCATCATGAAAATAGAATCACCACCAGGCAGTTCAATAGAGGGATACAAACTAGGGAACTAGTTACAAAGGTGTTGGAAGAACTAAAAGGCTAAGTGGAGAACACCCAAGAATCTGGCAACAGTACAAAGCCACTGCCACGTGTAGACAGAAGGATCAAAGGGGAGGGGTCAAGTTCTGGGACATCACAGTAGATGCAGCCATGACCAGAACCAGACTTAAAGCAGGTTAGGGGTGGCAAGACTGGAATATCCCAGCCTCTCCCCAACTCTCTGCTCAGAGTCTCCCTTTGCAGAATGTTTGTGAAATCCAGATGAGAATGTACTTTGCTGGCTTAAACCTGCTAGAATACAAAACGGGGAGGGGGGAGGCGGGAATGCATCTAAGTCTCAGAGCAAACAGATAAATAACCAAGCAAGGCTCCTTCTCAGCAAACAGCCTTAAGAGTTTTGTGTGAAGTTAAAATTCCTTTGTGAATACAGTGGAAAGAAACTGATATTTATTTTGGTTTCAAATTCCTAAGATGATACACCTAGGAGCACCAACTAGGATAATGGCTATCATGTTGAGGGTAACATAAAACAAGGTAGCTTAGCGGTGTGGATTAAAAAGAGATACAAGTGTTTGAAACATTGAGACCACCCTCAGTCTGAAACCCTTGAAGATGTCTGTCAAGGTAATGTGTCATTTTCTACCCCAGTGTGGCCCAAAGGCGGCCTAGTAAGATGCAAATAAGAGGTCAAATTTTGCTTGAAGAAAGATAGAAGGTTTAGTTCAGGATGCAGTCAGGAAAAGAGAATCACCACCAGGCAGTTCAAAAGGAAACGGATTGTCTATGGCCCATGCTTCTGTTCACTGTATTGCTGTGTTTAAATAGCCAGCTCGACTATTTAAAAAATATTATTTCTATTGTCTCGTATTTCTTGATTTATTCTTCCTGGATACCAGCTCACACTGATGGGGTTGGCTGTTCAGGCTCAGGAACAATGCCACCTTGAAACCCAGGCACAAGTGCACTTTTGAAAGTTGAACATCGTATCTTTCTCCTCTATTTTTCAGCCATATCACATGCCCATTAGAATGTATGATGTAGTTAAAAGAGACTTGCATTTGGTCCTACCAAATGAAGATTTTGTAAGTTGTCTTTTTTGTTCCTCTTGACCAGAATCCATATTACCTCGAAAGGGAAAGGCCAAAGGGAAATTATTGCTATTTTAGACAGCAGCATAAATTTTCTTCCTATTTTTAACCTGGCTTTTAATTTAATAAGTTTTATGACCTTTCTATTAAGTACATATGTTTTACAAGATACTGTGTCCCTTGAGTCACCCTGAATTTGCTCTACTGTACTGGAGTTAAATGAATGAATACTGTGCTTCTGGTTTCAGTTCACCCTGTACTTGATCCTTACAATATGCTTGGTAAACCATCATAAAAACAAAGAGCAACAAGACCACTCAAAGGCCATCTACAGGCTAGCATAGACTGTTTTAAATGAAATGAATGAACCTGTGTCTCTTAGATGTATTTTACGTCTCAGGTTTCTTTCCCACTGGTATTTGTAATTAAGGACATACAAAATATTGGAAATGGTCTCTGGTCTTCAGAATAGGCAATCAAGCCTACAAACACCTTTATGTGTTTATTCCACGGGCCAATGCAAAGTATGTTTTCTTCAAATTAAAACTTTAAAACTGAAGGCAACCATCTGTCTTTGGTAAACTGAAGTGATTTAATTTTCTTATACAAGTTGTTCTATGATCATGTGTTCATGGTCATTTAAAAAATTAGCTTGCTACTATTTAAACATAAAGAAGGTCTCACCAATCCCAAAAGAATGATTATTTGAATAATAACTCTGTGGTTACTTAAGAAGAAAATTTTGAATCCACAGCACATGGCGAAAGTCACCTATAATAGTGTTGAGGTGGGTTTAGTAGTTAATAGTTGTTAGTTAATGAGGAGGTAGGTTTTCCTGATTTTATATGGGAGGGGGGCAGAAGGTGTGGGGCAGAGATGTAATTGAGCTCAAAGTTGTGTGTGAATAGTGAAAAAATGTAACAACCTTGCACTGTTGGCAAAATTTGTTTTTTAATTATTGAGATGTAGCAGATTTTTGCATCCTACCACAGTACAGGAGCTATTGATTATCTAAATATTCAACTAGAACATCTTTTTAATATAATAAGATTTGTTTTTGAAATATGCTTCATAAGTATTCTTCATTTCTGATTTTTAAATGGTTTCCTTATGCATACCAAAGTTTAGTAAATCAATAGCTCATGAAAAAGTGCATTTTAGGTCAATGGTTACGGGTGACACAAACTCAAGATGGCAAAATTTACCATTACACCACAATTTTAGATTATATGCCAGACTACATAACTGTGTACATATAAGTTTACTAATGTATCAAATCCAATTCAAAAAGCCATTAATTCCTTTTCTATTCATTTTGTTTGTTTTTGTCCTACTTCAGTGACTTTGAAGGACATGACCTTAAAGTACAATTGGTTATTCAGTAGAACTTCCCTCAAAGATCTACATAAGATTGATGTTTATTTCACAACCATGTATAGACTCAAAAATTGATATGTTGCACTGTGATTTTATTGTTTAGGGAAACCATCCATTACTTTCAAAAGGAAAGAATCTTAATGCCTTTTTATATTTCATTTTAAAACTGAGTGGCCAAAATGTTAGACCTGTTTGAAATACATTTTAAAATTTAGCATCTTATAAGTTGTTTGCATTTAAAAGATTTTTTGTTTTGTTTTGTTTTTTGGAAAAAATACACAGGTCTCTAATATCTAGAAACTCTTGGTCAATCCAACTGTCTGAGTTATGGCCAAACTGCTGAGAAGAAATACAGGTTAGGACGAAACGTTGGCATTAGGCTTCAGGAAAACAAGGGCTGGCCAGTTTAGCCCGTCAGAGAGAACTCCTGGTCACCTCCCAAGGGGCAAATTGATGTCAAGTTCTGCTGTCCGTCAGGATTAAGTGCCTGTTTGCTTTTTCACTAACATGTGGTTTGAGAACAAAGCAGCTCAAATCTCCTCAGTCCCTAACAAAGCATCTCAAATTGCTGAGTAAAATTCCTTAATCCCCCATCTTAATCTGAAAACTCCAGCAGTGCATGGTGAAACACTGTGGTCTCTTTTTGTACTGCACTCCACTCCTCCCACCCCCATCTTCCTCATTCCTGACCACCTACCCCTCCACCCTACCGTTAACCTGAGCAGTCAGCTCCTTCTGTAAATGACTCTCCAACAGAAGACGACCACGTGGAAAATCCAGGTGACTTGGTCCTCAAGCATCTTGTGTCTAGTCATTTTTATTCCTTAGCATCCTTAACTTCACTTTTAAGAGTGAAGAAAAAAAATAAAGATAACAACAGAGGGATTAATCACCTTGACATAACCTTGAAGATGATTCGTGTACCAATAGTCTTGTCCTAAGTTTTAATGGACGGAGTTTAACTGCTTGTTTGCAATATTTGTCTAGGCTCTCTGTCAGAGGCCAAAAGGAGATGGGGATTTTACATACAAATTTAGAATATGTTTACTACAGGAAGAAAAGGAAGCAAAACTAACTTCAGTGAGGTTTGAAACTGAGAAACAATCTTCATGACCATGTGGCAAAAGAATCAGCAGTTGAAAAATATTTTTTTATTATTTACATATGTTCGTTACATGTTAAGGATCAAGACTTTGTCCATGGATTTGAGTTGAAAGGCTCCAGCCTTTTGCTTCCTCAATTTGCAAAGTGTTGGAGTCTACAAGTTGAATTACATAAAACCTTACTTCCTCTGAAAAAAATTTCTTATGATTTCAACACTTTGTGATATCTTTCTTTTCTTACTGAATTCAACTGAAAACAGAATTGGTAGGTGTTCCATGGGGGGTGATTTTTGGGAGCAGTTGCCTAATTCAGTTCTGTTCTTAGGGAAGCTGGAACCGGGGCAGTTACTTTTCTTTTCTTTCTGTTTTTCTATATAAAGTTGAACAAGATTCACCATAAAAAATAAATAACACCAGAAAGCTGTACTCCTCCACTCCAACAATTTCATCCAATTGCATTCCCAGTTAAGTTAGATCCTGATCTAGAAGGCTCTCACTCTTTATCTCTTCCTTCACATTGTCCTCCTTCCTAAAACAAGGGAAGTGAATAAAACCTCTTGCCCTAGTAATCTTGGACTCTGTTGCAATATGTGTATGTCGGAAAAAAATGGTAATAAAGCTTCGTAGAGAATGTAAAAAATAGGAAAGCTAACACTTCCTAACACCGTGAGCACCTATGAAAATAGCACCTGTGCTATATTTAATAGTATCATTTTCCCTGTTTTTCTTCCTGGCAGTTCTACTTTCCACATAATTGGGTGAAGGAAAAGAGCAAAATAAGAAGAGGGGGTTTGCTTGCGAACATCCTGGTTCCAGCTCAAGCTTTCGTCACCAACTGTCCCTTTGAGGTGCTAACCTCCATTAGAAAAGATAAAGTTATTGTAATTCAGATACAAAACATCCTATTTCTCTCAGTGAATTCTTTTATTCCTTTAAAATTCCCACTTCAACAGTAAAAAAAAGCCTACTTCCCAATTCAGAAATGATTATTCTTTACAAATATCAGATTTTTTAAGCTCATCACTTTTATATGAGTAAAATAAAAAATCAGGGCAGTTGCTGCAGCTTCTAATCCATAAACCCTCAAACATGAACCTTCCTTCCCGCCCCAATCCCAAGGTTGGAGGCAATGACCTTTGATGGACTAATAGAGCGATAATTCCAGAAAAGCTTTATAGTACAGTAGTTCATGGATAACAGCATGGATGATAGCCTAACTATACATGTCTGAATCTCAGTTCTTCTGTTCTCTAGACTTATGACCTCAAGAAAGTTAGTTATATAACCTCATTGTGCCTCAATTTACCTTGCAACACCAGACTAATGGATATATACCATTCATATAAATATTGAGTTAATATTTGTGCAATATAGCACTGTCTGCTATAGAAATGTTTAATTAAAAATAATATTTATACCTTTCAAGTTATTTTGAAAATAAGATCTTTCTTCTTGTACTCTATTCAAAGAAAAACCACATTACATCTTAAGGTGACAGCATGGAAAAAAATGGTAGGAGGTTTTTTCTACCCAACATAGGGAAGAATATGCAAAGCAAAAACTATGTGAAATATATGAAAAAATATATATCTTTAAGGGTTCAAAGGATTTGGAATATGATATGTTTCAAGTCTTAATAGCCTACCTTAGTCATAACCAATAGTTCTTTGAGAACTTTGCATTATTCTAGGCAAGTTATTTTGTTAAATAAGCATTGGATATTTAGGCTACATGTACCTTGGCAAATATTTATTACTAAATGTTGGACTTCAGCAAATAAATGCCATGTTTTTGGAACATCTTAACCTGAGTCGAGATCCCAAAACAAATATTTTTAGTAGTTTTTTGTTTTTTTTTATTATTAAGGACATGTGCCTGGATGAACGTTTTTGTGAAGTTTTCTACAAACTTTCTTCTATACCCTTCCAGCTGACATTTAAACAAGCATTCCAGGTTGCCCCATTGAAAAAGTCATGAAAATATTTTTCTTCATTCACCTTTTCAGCAAGTATTCCCTGAATCTTTACCTGGGCCAGGTGTTGTTATTCCCAGTGAACTAAGCAGACATGACCATGCCAAAGTGTCCATGAGGGCTAATGAATACTTATGTGAAAATGTTCGCCTGACCTCTGGTGGCTCAGTGGATAAAACATTGACCTGGAACACGGAGGTTGCTGGTTCAAATCCCTGGGCTTGCCTGGTCAAGGTACATATAGGAAGCAACTACTACAAGTTGATGCTTCCTGTCTCTCTCTCTCTCTCTCTCTCTCTTACTTTGTCTCCCCCCTCTCTAAAAATTCATAAATAAAAAAATAATTTAAAACAATGTTGAAAACCCTTTTGTCACTAGTCTTCCAATCTGGATGTGTTTTCCCAGCTCCTCTAAGAATGGGGGTTATGTGGACTGAGCAACACAATCTGAATAATCAAGACTCTAGTAAAGGGATTTGGGTAACATTTCAAGGCATTCGTCCCACTTTAGTATACCCAAGCTCCTAAAGCTAAACCTGAGTGAAAAACAAAGAAAGAGTGCTTTAACATAGCTCAATTTAATGAGAGTTGGTGGAAAAGACACGTGTCTGTGGTACCGTGGCAGCTTATCATTTTGTTGGTCACGGAGCCATGAACGTTTCTGTAAAGTATAAAGGTTCAAAATGAAGGGGCGACAGACTGCACAAGTACTGCAGCACAGCTTTTTAAGTGTTTGGGAGAAACTCACATTTTTCCTTAGGCTGTACCTCTTTCATACAGCTCTTACTACAACTGAAATCCTTAGACTTGCTCCAATGTGTAGTCGTGGAGCCAAGGCCAAGGGCACAATTCTCATGCTCTCTAATTAGTTCTACCATATCTCACGGGTATCAACTGGTCCTAAATGCAAGTAGTCTTCCTAAAAATACATATTTGCGGTCACTGCCAATCAGGGGGAAAATATCAATGAAGCAGCTTACAAATAAATTGATCAAACTTTCAAAATATATTACTTAAGAATAGGAATATTGTGTGTATAATGTACCACACATCAGTATTCCCTAAGAAAAGTCTTTCCAATCATATTTAAATATAAGCCCAAAGAATACCCGAAAAACACTCCCCCCAAAATGGAGGGCCTTATCTGTGGAAGCCCAGATAACACTTGGTTTTTTAACTTTTACAAAGCTGATACAGAGCAGTGAGGTCCTGACCACACAAGCCTGAGGATATTGAGATTTATCTTAACCAATTTATTCAGTGCTTAATGGAAACTTCAGTTTCCTGTAATGGTTAAAAAGAAAAGAGTAAGAGAAACTGAAAATAACCAAATGGTCTGTCAATAGGTATCTGACCATGAAAGTATTAAAAATGACTTTGTGTGTGTGTGTGTGGGGGGGTCTTGATGGCATTCATCGCATAGTCTGAAGTTCAAAATTACGATTAGAAGACCATATACATAGTATGAGTTCATTTGGGAGAAGAGATCTATCCGTTTTGCATAGGAAATAAAAGTCTGAGAGATAACGCAGAAAAAAAAATTAATAATGGTTTCCTAGTCAGAGGGTTTTTCTTTCTTCTTATATTCTGTTTTCTCATTTATATTTTCTCTTATTTTACAAATTGGATGCATATTGTATAAAGCCAAGGAGGCATAATTACACTGCCAGTCCTGAATGTTTGTGCCTGGACAGATGGCACCTTCCTTTACACAGAAGTCTGTGTTCAACTGCTGGCTAATGAGTCTCATGTCAATAAGTTCGTAAATATTGCATGGTTATAAACAGACATACACACAAACTTTAAAAAGCTATTATGAATTACTGAATTATTATTAGTAATAATTGGCCATATCTGATCAAAATATCTACCATATCAGTAGTTCTCAAACTTTAGGGAGCATGAGGATCCCCAAGAAGTCTTGCTGAAATATCAATTGCTGGGCCCACACTCAGAGTTTCTGATTAAACAGGTCTGAGGTGGGGCCTGGGTATTTGCCCATCTAGTGGGTTCCCAGCAGATGCAGAAGCCACTGGTCAGACAACCACTTTGAGAACTACTGACATAGCAATGCTATATTGTCTAAATCAGGGGTCTCAAACTCGCGGCTCGCCCACCAATTTTGTGCGGCCCGCAGACTAATCAAACTTCGTGTGAGCCGCACAAAATTGGTGGGCGGGCCGCATGCGGCCCGCGGGCCGCGAGTTTGAGACCCCTGGTCTAAATGATGAAAGTCCAAGGATGATCCGACACCTGTCTGTTCAGGCGTGTTCAATTCTCCTCTTGGGAAGATGGTCAACAGCTATTCCTTCTGCTCACTAGAGAAAAAAGAGGAAATAGAATTAACCCACGTCATAATGATTTAGTTTTGCTCTAGAGGGAAACCTCCCCCACCCCCCCGTAAGGTTACTAAGTACTGAGATGGGCTTAGAGGTTACAAGAGGAAGTTTTTGTTATCTGCTTCCCCGCGCCGGGGTGGGTGGGGGGGCTGAGAGAGGGGGTTAAGAATGTATATATCCTACTTAAATGGAGAAGGAAAAACAGATGACATCAGGGGCACCAGTTATTTTCAGGTGGGCCCAAACCCATTCCACTACCTTTTGGTGAACCGGATTACTAAATATTTTGTTCCTGTTTTCCATCAGAGTGATATGTAATTGTTCCCTCTGGTCTTGCAGGAGTGTTTCAGACTCACAGGGCATTGAAATGGCTTAATTTATACCCTTTCCTTGAGACAAAAGAACAGTTCAAATAGGGCATTTCACCTTTCTGATTTTCTACTCCTTGTGCTAAGAAAGCACCAAATCAAAAGGGTCACATCTATTTCCTTTGAAAAAAAATCCCAGACATGAACTCAGTAAAACTTACCAAAAGGCTGCTTTCAACATGGGTCCAGAGCTCCTAGAGAAAACCACTGGAGAAGAAAAACAGATTTAGTTCTATAGCCCACGCAACTCATCTTCTTCAGGTTAAACTCTTCATTCTCAGCTCGTTGTCAGCTTGAAAAACACCACCAGTTATGAGCTACAGCTAACATTTGCTCTCCCTCACTAGACATCTAGACTTTCCCATGGTTCTCCTTGTGGGACTTGGAAAACAGACACGCTGCATTCCCACTCGCTGTGGGAGCCAGGACTTTAGTGGGGGACAGACCTGGATTCACAGTCCCATCCGTCATTCCCTGCCCATGTGACCTTGAGCAAGCTACTTACTCTCTCTGGTCCTCTCCTGTAAAACGGAATGAAGTATATCTATTTTACTGGACTGCCTTGGAGATGAAATGAAATGCATTGTAGAAAAGATCTAGCCCAGTGCCTGCCTCTCAGAAGGGGATCGACAAGTGTTAGTTTTGTCTCCTTTCAAAACCCAGTCCACAAGGCAAAAAAAAAAAAAAAAAAGGTCTGGACAGAAACTATATGATTCATAAGTCTAATTCAGTATTTGTTAGAAAACAATTTTGTATATAGATTTTGTTCATCTCATATCTTCTCCCAGGTGAAGACAACTTTGATTCAATAAGTACCTCTGAATTTCCACTAACCCATAGAGTAGAAAAAGACTTTCTTGCACTGGTATATTAATCAACTACATTGTTTTGGGTGTAATTACACAATTAACTCCTGATCAACTTTTCCTTTGGAACCCACTATTTCCTTGAACATGCAATGAGAAAATGGAGAAAGAGCTTAGATATTCAGATTTCTCTACTTTATTTAAAAAAAAGCAAATAACTAAGCTCTAATTATTTTCAAATGGGAACTTATTCAGATTATAACTTTAAGGAAAACAAAAGGCTATAAAATGGGAATAATATGATTCTATATTTTAAAGCATTATTATGAGGACAAATGGGATGATGCATGCAAAATATATAGCAGAGTTCATAGTACATAGTTCTCTAGCTATTGTTATTATTATGATGGTTTTGAATATGTGATGATGAAAGTCCTCTTCAGATCTAAAATTTGATGCTTAGAAGTAATAGTAATCTAATCCTCAGGAATACCTGTATCATTCCTTCATTCTATCCATACCACCTTCATAAACAAAGAACACTTAGGACCTGTGTGACCACGTACACAGCAAATTCCTATCTGTGTGATTACTTCGTTCATTTGAATTAAGTTGTAGGAGTGAGCAATTATGAAAAATCTCCAAATACATTTCTTTTATAATTGATCTATTTTTTGCATATGAGTTCTGCCAGCCCATATTGCCAAAACAAGCAGGGAATCATAATGGAACTGAGGAGACCCTAGGAGTCAACTAATCTGCTCTCATTATTTTGAAGATAAGGAAACTGAGGTTCAAACATGTTAGGAAACATCCCAAAACCCCTAAACCAGCACTATCAAATCAAGAACCCAAGTTCTTCTTTCCATCCCAGCAGATGGGAAGTTAAAGAAAGCATTAGCTGGTTTTGGATATTTGTTGTATGGAGATTGTGTTGATTTTTATTTCCTACCAGCAGGAATTCTTTCATTTGCAAGTGACAGGTTCTAAACTTTAAAAAATTTTAGCAGAACAGAGTTCCATTGGTTCATATAAAATAGCTCCAGGCTACACAGAAATTCGGGACAAAAGACACCTGGACTTGTTATTGGTCCCTTGACTTATTTTGTGAATTGACTTCATTTCCTCAGCTTGACCTTCCCATGAAGCTTCCCTAACATAGGGAAAGGACTATATTCATTAGGATTATGTCCTTTGGAATACAACAACCCAAACAAAATAGCATAACTAAACCGAGGTTTTTCTTTTTCTCACATAGCAAGAATTATAAAGTGGGACCTAGCTGGAGAGCCCAGTTGGTTGGAGCATCGTCCCAATGCACTGAGGTTGCAGGTCCAATCCTTGGTCAGGGCATATACAAAAATCAACCAATGAATGCATAAATAAGTGGAACAGTAGATCAATCTCTCTCTCTCTCTCTCTTTCCAAATCAATAAATTAGTAACAAATTATTTTAAAAAGGAATTATAAAGATGAGCAGACTGAGGCTGGTGCAGCCACTTGAGACAGTCCCAGTGACTCAAGGTCCTCCTAATTCCTACTGCATTGGCCTTAGCAGGCTTATGACATGTCATTGTGTACAAGTTTCAAGCAGAAAAAAGGGAGAGAAGTAAGGGCAAAAGTCACTTGTCAGCTGAGTGTGACCCCTTTTATCAGAACAATAACTTTCCACAAGTCCCATGCAGTGGACTTTCATTAATGTCACACTGACTGGAAATGGAGAACAAGGTCACCTTTGACTTCAGGAGAGTGTGCAGAGATGGATGTTTTCAACTGGGAATATTACTACTCTAAAAAAACACCCCAGGATTTTGTTACTAAGGAAAAAAAAAAGAGAGAGAATAAATATTGGGTGGGCAACTTGTCTGCCATGAGGCATTCCTCTCTTATTTCCAACTAGACAAATTCTGAAAAAGGCTATTAATTGGCTCTCTTGGACCCCAAGCCCCCACTTGTGGCCATAATAGTGAGCTATCATGATTCACAGCCCCAACTAGAACCACAGGCAGGTTAGTAGAAGATTCTCAGCATAAGGGGAGTCAGGCACAACCGCCAGGACAAGGTACTCAACAGGAAAAGCATATAGATACCATGACAGTTCAAATTTTATGGGGTATAACTACGTATATCCAAGAATCTGCTCAATAATTACAATATTGACCATAGCCATGAATTTTGAAAAGCACCAAGAACCTCCTCTGATGAAGTTCAGAATATATCCCAAAACCACAGGAAAAATTATAGCAAAAGGCCAATTTCATATTTGAAATCTAAGAAATTTCATACCCATTTGTCAGGTGCATCATTTTATAGCCTACAGGTGAGAGATAGGTCAAAGATAGGTATCTGCTGCCTCACCCAGTGATATCATCTTCAATCATGTTAATTAAATTAATATGACCTGCACTAATGAAAACCATAAGAACCTATTTTGGTCTCTATCAGCACATACATTTTGATAATTTAGTCTTGTCAGACTTGTGTGCCTCTCAGTGTGAGAGTCAGTGCTCAAAATAGCTGGGTAATTTTAAGCATTTTCTATGCAAAACTAACAAAGAAAATGACTTGTGGACTAAATTTCCTTTCAGTTGAGCAGCAAACCAAATCAAGAATTAGAGATTCATGATGACTTCACTGATGCTCGTAGCTTTATCAATTCGTCTCTCTTTCTTAACATACATTCTTCTTTGACATGTTTTCAAATGATTAGCCACCTGAGAAAATATTTAAATGACCATATCATAAGGTAAAAGATTTATGGCCTAAATTACATTAAACAAATTCAATATGCTGTGCATATGGAAATGAGAAGCTTTCAGATTATATTTTAGCCGTTAACACGAGTCTTAAAATATTTAGTTTCTGTTTGCAACATATGATTTCCCCCCTGTTCAGCTGATGGCTGATTCTCAGAGTAACCAAGCGAAAACAAATGACTTAGTCCTTGGTTCAGAGAAATAATGGGTTACTAGCATAATTAATTTTATGTTTAATTACTGTAGAATGAAACAATTCCACAATATCCAATCAATCCTTAGAATGACAGAACAGAAGGTCAGCAGTTGCTAAGTCAATTGTTTTGAAAGAGAAATTTATGTCAGGTTCCCTTTTATGTGCTATGGAAAGAAATTGGATAAAAGTGGTCAAGCAAACATTAATTAATTATATAAATGTAATCTGGTTGTCATGCTAAATCATACAGGCAGGGGATACAGTTCTCAGAGTGGTGGACATGCATCAGCTGCAGGTTTCAGTGACATATCCGCCCCGCCCCCATACCCATGCCATATGCAATGAAAGCCGTGGAGTCAAATATTAACATCTCTAGAATTATTTTTCTAAAGTTTGTATTGACAGCCCTGCAGAAAGGAGTTGATGGTTCCAGTCCATAACCCTTTAGCATGGGCAGAAACTAACTGACCTCCCCACCCCTCTTGCTGTTCCATTAGCAAGACAATACCCAAATTGGTTCACAGGGTGGATCTTCTGATCCTCACACTGATGCTGTCTGGGAGCTCAGGTAGACAATAACACTAGTGGATACAGAAAGTGGTCCATATTACCTTTGCTCATGAGTAAAGAGATATTTATCCAAGGTCTCCTATCCAAGGCTATAGATTTTGCCAGCATTTAACGCATTTAAATTCTCTGCTTCTTGGACTCAGAAATCCCCAGTCTTCCCTCTGCTATACCTTAGATCCTATATAAATACTGCTGTTAACTTGTTCTAGGACAATTCCTTCTGCCTCTGTTACAACTCTTTTGGGAGATGCTTTCAAACACCCTATTTTATTTTTTCTCAGCAGTCTCTTTTTGAAAGTAGGGTATAAAGTAGAGTTACTCTGCAAACATGAAGGTGAAAAAAACCATGTTTGCATCCCTTGAGAATTTTCTGTGAGGAAAACTGAGATGTCACTTTCCTATCATATCTACCAACCCCCTGAAGACGCCTTTGAGAAACACAGAAGCGAAGAGATAGTGCCTTCTGCACTGAGTATGTTAATAAAAATGAAGATGAGTTTGTGGACATTGAAGTAATGGGACTGGGCAAAATTTAGAGCAAGCTTATTTGTGAAGATCAAAACCAGTAAGGTACCAAAGGTCCCGTTGGGTGGTTGGATTGAAAGGACATGAGAAAGGCTACCAGAGTGCTGGAAATATTTGGATGTTTGAGCTGGGTATTGGTTATGCACATACTTCTAGTAGGTGAAAATTCGTTAAGCTTATAAATTTATGTATTATATGTGTGTATATATATATTTATGTATTATATATATTATATATAGATATACTTCAAAAAAAGGTACTTAAAAATAAAAATCTTAATTCTCTTATGAAGTGAAGCCTGTGGCATACAGAGGGGTGGGGAGGTCAGTTAGTTTCTGGCTGACCTTTTGTGTCCAGGAATCTGGGACCCAGTGTTTCTCTAAAAGGACCTTAGATTCATTATAGAGAGTTGTGTAGATCAGCCTGGTTTTTCATGAAAAGCTCAGGGTGTTTGGCTCATGCTGAATTAATATTCTAGCGCTGCAGCCCGACGCAGCCAGGCTGACTTGGGCCACATGTGAATTTTGCTTGTTAGTGACAGTTAGCAATGCAACACTGTGAAGCTGTATCTTAAACACAAAATTTTTATTTGATGTGCAAGAATAAACCTAAACTACATGAAAAGTGGACATAGTTCCCAGAGCCTGTGCATATGTCCGGTAGTTCCCAAGGACCAGAACAGGTAGAGACATCTCATGACAAGACTCACCCGCTATCTGTAACAACACTGAATCACCCTGGGTGCCAGACTCAATCATAAATGTTGAAACAGTTGTTTTCCTTGGGCCACCACATATTTTCCAAGAGAAGAATTCAGCTCCTTTTAACACTTTTAAATACAAAAGAGTGCTATGACTACGTTATTTCGTATCTTCAGAATACTCTGTGAATTATTTCTTCCAGGGTTAAGATTGCTCTTGGTAACAAAATGGTTTGTCAGAAACAGTCCTCTCAGGCTGAGTGAGTACCAGGCTATATCCACATTGCCTGGACTTCAAAGCATAACTTCTGATTATAGAAGTGGTTGACACTCTGAACAGAAAGCTGATACTCTCTAATAAAACCAACAAAACCAGAAATGGAAATGCAGACGCTGACTAGATTAAAACCTTTAAGTATATTCCCCCAAAAGACACTTGATAAATTGGCCACTGATATTTTTGAGTAAATCTATTCTAATCTTTATTTGTTGATTAAGCCAATGATACCACATCCTTTGTGTTCCAGGTCTTTGGAACCACACATCTAATTTTTCAACCATAGAAACACTCAATTCTAGAACCTTCATAAAAACTCTTCTTTATTATAGAGTACTCATAGTGGGTATAGTCTAACATAATATTGTATTGTTGAATATTATATTTCATTGAAACTAAGAAGCCGTTAGTGATAAGAAGCACAATTACTTTTTATTGAATAAATTTGACATGTAACATTGTGTATGTTTAAGATGGATAGCATGTTACTTTGATACATTTATATATTGTAATATGATTGCCATTGTAGGAATAGTTATTATATTATATAATTATAGTGCAATATTCTTTTTTTTTTTTTTTGTATTTTTCTGAAGTTGGAAACCGGGAGGCAGTCAGACAGATTCCCGCATGCACCCGACCAGGATCCACCTGGCATGCTCACCAGGGGGCGATGCTCTGCCCATCTGAGGCATTGCTCTGTTGCAACCAGAGCCATTCTAGAGCCAACCGGCCAGGGCCAGTGCAATATTCTTGTCTGTGGTCATCACTGCTTACTTACCCCAGGTGCTCATTACTAATCTGTGCCCCTAAACACCATCAGTCCTAGCTGTGCCCCACCCCCAGGAACCAGCATTTTACTGCTTTTTACAAGTTTGATTTTTTTGGTTTTTGTTTTGTTTTGTTGTGTTTTTTCTGAAGTTGGAAACGGGGAGGCAGTCAGACAGACTCCCTCATGCGCCCGACCTGGATCCACCCAGCACGCCCACCAGGGGGCAATGCTCTGCCCATCTGGGGCATTGCTCTGTTGCAACCAGAGCCATTCTAGCACCTGAGGCAGAAGCCATAGAGCCATCCCCAGCACCCGGGCCAACTTTGCTCCAATGGAGCCTTGGCTGCGGGAGAGGAAGAGAGAGACAGAGAGGAAGGAGAGGGGAAGGGGTGGAGAAGCAGATGGGCGCTTCTCCTGTGTGCCCTGGCCGGTAATCAAACCCGGGACTCCTGCACGCCAGGCTGACGCTCTACCACTGAGCCAACTGGCCAGGGAAGTTTGATTTTTTTGATTCCACATATAGGTGATATCATATAGTATTTGTCTTTCTGCTTGACTTATCTCACTAAGCATAATGCGAAACAATTATTTTATGTAATATTACTAAGAAAGGGAAAATGCTCCTAATTTTAAGTTTTTCATAACACCTCTTTTGCCTTATTTCAGATATTAAAAGGTGAAAAATGTCTTAAATGTGATAAAATTTATTTTTTGCACTCTCAAAAAGAATGCTGGGGAAACTTCTAGCTAATTTAAAATTTAGTAACAATCACCAATGGACAGGAGTTTTGTTTTTTGGTTTTTTGTTTTGTTTTATATATACATATATACATATATATTGCATTGATCATGAACCTTTTTTATATTTTGATATGAAAAAGGATAATATTGTTTTTGTTTATTTAAAAACAAAGTTATTATCTTCTACAAAGTAACATAAAAGATTCTATTTTCTGCAATAGATTTTGCCTACTAATGAAAATATGACAAAGTACATAGATCTACACAGGCCCTGGCTGGCTGGCCCAGTCTGTTAGAGCATTGTCCTGAAACACTAAGGTTGCAGGTTCAATCCCCTATCAGAGAACATAAGGAAGCAATCAATGAATGCACAACTAAGTGCAACAGCAAATAAATGTTTCTTTCTCTCTCTCTCCCTCTCTCAGTCTTTTCCTCTGTCTCTCTAAAATCAATCAGTAATAATATTTTTTAAATCCACACAAACTGTATGTAATTCATAGAATGAAGCTTCTCAATATTTTCTTTAAATACTCTAAAGCAATTATATCACCATTTAACAAGACCTTAAACATGTGTAATTACAGAAGAGAAGTGAATCTGATAACACTGAATTCAACCACATTCTCTTAAACTTGATCTCTGAATGTCCACAGCAGTAATAAAACCATCATTTGCCCCAGTGAATGGTCTCTAAAATTAATGATTCCTTCCAATTTTAATTATAACACATTTTGCTTTCAAGAGAATAAGTAGAAGTCTAAATTAAAAGAAAACTCAATTATCTGAAACTTATAATTCATTCTAAATATCTTTCCAAAAAACTTTGCTTTAAGCAGGAAAGTGCATGATTCTTTCCCCTTTCAGAGTGGAGCTGCGATGAATCCTCTAAATTTGGGGTTTTAACCCTACAACTATTTTGAAATTTTAAAATATAACATAATATTTCTATAAAATTAAAGTTTTTAAGGTTACAAGTAGGTAATAATATTTCCATATGCCCACCATTTACATACAGCAAAATGGGAATGGATTGCAATACTGTAGGGAAAAATAACCATTAATGTAGATTATATGCCTTACAAGTGGCATCTATTAGAAATACTTTGGAACCAGACATTACTGGCACCAGATCACTGTGCCTTTCAGATCATTGCGGATCAAGTTCCAGTGCTTTCATTTTTACTCATAACATTCTGTATAAATGTTTAACCAGACTCATGGTGTATATTCTGATTGATTTCTGGATTTTAAAATGGCAACTTTAAAACACACTTTGGGGACAATTAGGGAAACTGGAATATAAACTGTGTATTAGATCATATTATCTAATTGCTAATTTTCTTAATGTGTAAAAATGGCATTCTAGTCATATGGGAGAATATCTTAATTCTTACAGAATACATGCTGAAATATTTAGGAACGAAACGTCATAATGTCTGTAGTTTTCTCTAAAATAATCCAAACACATATAACATACACAAAAAAGAGAGAAGGGGTGCACAAGTGTGACAAAGTGTTAATAGTTGATGAATTAAGTAAAGGTATACAAATATCTGTGGTACAATATATTCTACTTTTCTATAGGTTCAAAATTTTTCAAAATAAAAAGTTGAGGGAAGCTTGCATAAATGCATGGGAAAGCCCTTCATTTGAATGACACTGAATACATGCTTTTTTTTTTTTTTTTTACTCTTTCCCTCAATAACAGTAGTTGATTTAATATGTGCTTCTTTGATGCACCAATAAAGTACTTCTGGAAGAATGGCGGGTCAGCAGGCCTTGTTTTAAGTTTATTAACTGACAACCTACTTTCAATGACAAAAGAAATTGTAACCTAGGCCTGTTTTAAAGCAATGATTGTCAGCTCACATGGTCAATATGTCATGCAGGGTACACTTCATTAAGGAGCGAATTACTTTGCTTGTAATCTGAGCTAAATGAACGTCAGAGTCAGGTTGCATAAATCATAGATTTAAATGTATTGCTAAGTGCAATCAGATAGACAGCGTCACCCTTTGCCCTCCGAAAACAACCCCAAATAGGGCCTGATTTTATCCCAGCTTTCCAAGTGGCAGATAGGAGGTCTCCTTTGTACCACAGAGAAGCAATTTTCCTGCCACTGAAAGGTTTGCAGAGGTTAGGTGTAATGTTTACATGTCATATTGCCACACTTTTCATCTCTGGTGAGATCAAAACGTAAAACTTCACTGTGTGAACAGGCTCATTAGCTATGATAGCAAACTTACAGGTTGATATCCCATGTAATGTTAAGAGAAACAACCAAAATCCTCCTGCAAAGGGTAAATACTAAAAAGTACAGTTGACCCTTGAACAATGTGTGGGTTAGGGGCATCGAGGCCCTGAGCAGTCAAATATTCCTGTATAATTTTTGACTTGCTGAAAACTTCTGAGAGAGAGAAACTTTGATCTGTTTTTCCACGTATGCATGCATTCATTGGTTGATTCTCATGTGCTCTGACTGGGGATCCAACCGGCAACCTTGGTGTATCAGAAAGATGCTCTAACCAACTGAGATAGCTAGCCAGGGCCTCCTCCCAAAAAAACCTTAACCCTACTGTTGACCAGAAGCATTAAGATAAAAGAATCAATTAACACATATTTTATATTTTGCATGAATTACATACTGTATTCTTATAATAAAGTAAGCTAAAGAAAAAAATGTTATAAAGAAAATCATTACATTGGTAGATGGATAGTACTGGTTAGAAAGGACCCAGCCCAGGGCTGGACACATGGTAGAGGCTCAGTAAGTAAACAGAGAAGAAAAATGTGCTACAGTACTTCCCTTCAGCTTCAAGTCAAAAGAGACAATAGTCATTATCATCCAACAAATAAAGAACTACCTGGACAGCATTATTTAGAAAAAGCATTCTTGGCTACACCAGTTTACATTTTCATTGTTAACCTACACAATCCTTAATTTGGCCAGAAGGTCAAGACAACAGCTAATAAAATTAGCAACTGAATTTAAAATAAAGACGTATCCTTCCCTTACAAGGAAATGTTCAGCTTGCCCCCTCCTTTGGCCACAGCCTGAATGAAAATTTCTTCCGATTCTTCAAAAATGAAAGTTGGAGTAAATAAGATGTGAGCATTGGTGGCTGATATCTTCTATATGTGTTTTTTAAACAGCTCTTTAGATGGGCGAATGAGGCAGCTTGATTAAGAGATGCAAACCTTGATCATCTGTCATGCGCTTGTCTTTAAGCCCTGAGGGGTAGTTTGTGCCAGATCAGGAAAGAAGTAAGCCCCGAGAGACTGAGGACAGTACTACCTGGTAATCAAAAAAAGAGAAATGAATGTGGCATTGAAGAGACTTAAAGAGGTGGGCACAAAACTCATTTGTTTATCCCCTAATATAAATTTCCTCACAGATCTCGCTCATTTCTGCTATCCTTCTCCTTAGCTGGGAAAGAAATTGCATCATTTCTCTTCCCCTGCCTTACATCTCTATCCGCACAGGCTGCCACCTGCATCCTCAAGCACCCTGGTGTCAGCATGGCCCATGCTCTGGGCCAGGCCAGTGGGGTCCCCAGTTCAGAGTAGCTTTTTTAGATTTTCATGGACAAAGGACTCTCTTCCCACAGTATGTGAGCTACAGGACCTTGCTAATCAGAGAAAGAGGGACAGATGGGCCTGGGCAGCTACAGATGCTCCTGACCCAAATCCAACTCTTACGACCCCACTCCAGACTGGAATGAGGCTGGAGTGACTCAGCAAACCCCTCATTCATCCTGGGACAGCTGCTCCCAGTAGGTTCATGTCCATTGTGCTTTGCTGCATTTCCTCTTTGGAAACAGGCTGGAATTCATTGTGGTTTTTTCTGCTTTTCATTTGGTATTCCACATTTTGTAAAGTGAAATTTTTTCCACCCCTGCCCTACTATGAAACCTACTACAGTGCAATAGACATAGCAGTCTCAATAAATACTTCATCAATGAATACATAAATCATAGAATTCTTTGAGAAAAGGGTTATGACAGCATTTATTTAATATGCTGTGTTCCACATCATTAATTAGGTTGAAATAATACTATATATTTGTTTCAGAGGATAAAACTGCCTTCTAAGAACAATTCATTGACATTTAGAAGTTTTTTTTAATTGACTGATTTTAGAGAGAGGGAGTGAAAGAAGTATTAACTTGTTATTCCACTTAGCTGTGCATTCATTGGTCATTTCCCATATGTGCCCTAACCGGGTATCCAACCCGCAACCTTGGTGTTTCGGGATGGCGCTCTAACGAACTGAGCAAACTGGTCAGGGCTGATATTTAGATGTTTTGAGATCACATAACATTCATTCTCAACTTTATTTCTTTGCCAAAATCTGATATTAAGTAACTAGTGAAAATGAATAAATAGTAAATAAACCTTTAGAAGTTTAAAGATTTAGAGAATTTAAAAAACCTATAATAGTCTTATTCTAATTATGTTAAATTTATATATTTAAATGTTTTTGAATATACAAAAATGCATGAATAACAATATAGAATACCTTTGGGACAGCCATCCAGGTTAAAAATTTAAATACTATAAGCACAATTGTAGTTCTTGTGTACCCCTCCCCAAATGCATTGTTCTCCATCCCCCAACAGAGGAAAACCTTCTGCTGGACTTGGAAGTTATCACCCTGCAGCATCTTTTTAACTTTTAGACACAGAATCATTTTGAACATTTATAAATGTTACATAAATGGTATCATGCAGTGCATTTGTAATTTGGTCTTTTTTACTCCGTACTTTTTAGGATACATCCACTTTGACACGTTCTAATTTATTCATTTAGATTATCACATAATATTCCACTATAGGATATATCACTGTGTAGTCATCCATTGAAAGCCTAGGGTTTCAAAAGAGGAGAAGAAACCTTTGTATCATGGGGAAGAAAAGACCCGTCAGGTAAAACAAACCCTTTGATTACACAGCCTGTGGTTGCACTGCTGTTTCCCATCAGCTGCTCAGGAAGACTGTAGGTGTGAATGGCTAGGGCGGGTTGTTAAAGAGTACCACTGACTATTCCCACGCCTCTCCCCGGTGATAATGGCCTTCTTTGCTGTACCAGGGAATCAAAGAAATATCTGCAAGTGGCTAACTGAACACCCTGCCAAGTCACCTGTCAGAATGCAATTTCTTTTTCTCTAGGAAAATCATTTCCTTTACCGTGTCATTAAAACTGTGCACTTGGAGTTATGTACTCTCAAAACACCTCTAAGGTGTGCTTTTTTGCATGTCCAAATCACCTCCCTTGATTATTCTAGGCTGGCCCTGTTCTGTAATTGATCACAAGGAAGATCAACTGCTTCTCAAAGACAAGCCCCAAGGTGTACAGTTACCCTAGCCTCAGATACCCACTCTGCTTGCCTTGACATTCAAACCAGCCAGTGGGAGGGCGAGAAAAGAGCAGTGAGCTACAGGAGGAGCCTGGGAACCTCACCAACTCCAGTGGAATCCTTTCACCTGGTTCAGTATCAAAACTAACACCTGTGTGCCAGATACCTGCAGCCACAGAACTGGGACTGCTGCTCCACCCTGCAGTAGAGATGGAGCAGAGGAACTAACTGGCTGATGGGGTGGCTAAATAATTAGGTTATCAGTGATAGGAAAGACCAAGTGGTCTTGCCCCTAGGACTGGGATTCTGGAACTGATAGCTAAATGTTTGCAGGGCGAGAACAAGCCACTGTCAAGCATGGGGGCTCCTTTGACACTCAAAGGGAGAAAGAAGCCCATTGATACTAATAAAAGGTGTCCCTAAAACGGGAGAAATGTGATAGGTAATCCAGCAGTGAAGTCACCAGGGACATGGTTTACACTTTAATTCTACATTTCCCTTTCAGTAGCAAGAGTCTGATTCATTTTTTGGAAAAAAAGGCTCTCATTTATGCCAGGCAGGCCCCTATTTTAAAGCCATGCTAATCTATACACAGACTATTAATTGACAAAGGATCACGGGTGAACATAAAAAGCATCGTGCTGATACATCCTCTAAAATATACATACAGTATATGTGTTTGTATTTATGATTTTTATTATGTATTTGTTTCTTGTGTGTGCTTCTCCATCTAGAAAGTTAACTTCACAAGAGTAAGCATTTTTGTCTGTTTTACTCACTACTTAGAAAAACACATGGCCCATGGTATGCCCTCAGTAATTGTTTTTTAATAAATATGTTAAAGGAAAGATTAAAAAAAATTGACTTTAGAGATCATCTAGTTCAAATCTGTCACTTGACAGAGGAGGATACTGAAGCCCTGAGGAGGTGATTTCTTCTGAATCAGAATGTGACCATATTGTGAGTAAGAATGGCTCATTCCTCAATATCTGCTTTTCTCTCAAGTAAGGGCACTAATATCCTCTTGTTTGGCCAAAATTATTAGTTTTTCCTTCATCTTAACTTCCTTTCCATGCATGTTTATAATTATCCTAATTTAATGGACCATCAGACTTAAAGAATGAAACACAGCACTGGCCAGTTAGCTCAGCGGTAGAGCGTTGGCCTGGCGTGCAGGAGTCCCGGATTCGATTCCTGGCCAGGGCACACAGAAGAAGCGCCCATCTGCTTCTCCACCCCTCCCCCTCTCCTTCCTCTCTGTCTCTCTTTTCCCCTCCCGCAGCCAAGGCTCCATTGGAGCAAAGACAGCCCGGGCACTGAGGATGGCTCTGTGGCCTCTGCCTCAGGCGCTAGAATGGCTCTGGTCGCAAAAGAGCAATGCCCCGGATGGGCAGAACATCACCTCCTGGTGGGCGTGCTGGGTGGATCCCAGTCAGGCGCATGCGGGAGCCTGTCTGACTGCCTCCCCGTTTCTGGCTTCGGAAAAATACAAAAAAAATAAAAAAGAATGAAACACAAAATAAACAGGCTACTCATAACTGCCTTGATAGTCTTACTTCCAAAATAAGTAACATAACAAGATAACAAATGTTTGTAGTAAATCTAGTCTGAAATGACATCTCTTGTAACCTGTCTACATAAAAATAATTCCAGGTTCTGAATGTCTTCTTTGTACAGAAAACACTGTTGCTAGATTCAAAAGGGACTAAGGGAATATTCTGAGAAAAGCAAGGCACAAGAAGTGCTTGGGGCCACATCACTCAGTTATTTCAGGCAAAGCAAATGCTAGAACCCAAGTGTCCAGTGCTGCTCTTTTGTTATATTACCAAATATGATGAAACCGTAAACTGAGGAATAAAGCTCTGTGTAAGATTCCAGACATCAATCAGTAATTGCCTTCCCTGTATTCCTAAAATTGCATTCTTTTTCTTCAAGAGACTTCCCTTGTTCATTTTCAAGTGCAAGTTACGGGGAATGAACAGTTTATCTACATTGGTAGCAGCAGATTAGACAGCCTCTAAGATCAAGGCCAGCAAGGACTGACAAAGAAGAAGAGGAAAAAAAAAACAAGGAGTCACACTCGGGAAATGTTGGCAAAGAAGGGAGGAAGTTGTTATGTCAGTACCCTTTTGCAAGACTCAAGACCCACCTTCTGCAAAGCTCCTTCGATAGTCTTCTTTCTTCATTTCACTCATCCAACAAATAGTAAGAGTGTTCATTACAGAAAGAGCACTTTTCAAGGTGTTGAATATAGTGATGTGAATGCATCAGTGCCACATTCTGACCGCTTCCCACATCCTCTACTCCATGCTCCATCTCCATCTCTTCCTTTTCAAAACACCTCTGTGGTCTCACCTGTCAGCAAGGAAAGAACTTGGATTAAACAATATCCCTCTCCTGTCAGAATAATTAGTAGTTTGTTAGCCTGGCATTCTCCTTCTAAACACACACACACACACACACACACACACACACACACAAATATTTGCATTTTAAAAGCTAATGCTTCTTAGCCTAAATGGTCCTTTAATTGTGGGACTTAGGTAGATAACAAAATTAAAGATTTGAATAGTAGAGGCAGTAGAGAAATCAGCAAACAGGAGTTTATGTAGGAGTTGGACCCTAGAGTCAACATCTCAGATGTGCTTTTCACTGTTTCTCATTGCGTCTGCCTTAAATCTTCACCGCAATCACTATTTAAAAATATATATACGCAGGGATCTGACATGAGGGATGAGGGTATGATTAAAGGTAGAGAAGTTCTGGCCAGTGCAAGATGAAGAGGAGGACAATGATGTTTGTGTGTGCATCATTTTTAAAGTGGAGGTTTTTAGATAAGAAATTACCCAAACAGAAATTTTTTAAACTTCCATTTTCCAGGGACCTCTTGGGGAATAAATAGCAAGCAAAAAAATTTAACACTCCTTAATGTGGACTGAATGTTTGGGTCCATCCCACGTTCATACATTGGCACACCCTTCTCCCCAACGTGATACATTGGGAGATGGGACCTTTGGGTGGTAATTAGGGTTAGATAGAGTCATGAGGTTGAGGCCTTCACGATGGGATTAGTCAGAGTGCTGAGAAAGAGAGCAAGAGTGAGTGAGAGAATGAGAGAGAAGCTAAGAAAATAAGTCTGTAGACTCTGGCCAGGTGACTCAGTTGGTTAGATTGTCATTCCAATAGGCTGAGGTGACGGTTTGATCCCGCCGGTTAGGACACAGACACAACAACCAACAACGGCATGAATTAGTGCAACAACAAACTGATGTTTCTCTCTGTCTCTATCCCTTACTCTCTCTGAAAAAAAAGAGAAAAAGAACTATGTAAATAAAATTGCTGAAATAGAACATATTTTAAAAATGTGCTATGCAGCCTGACCCAGGCGGTGGCGCAGTGGATAGAGCGTCAGACTGGGAAGTGGAGGACCCAGGTTCGAGACTCAGCTCATCAGCTTGAACCCAAGGTCACTGGCTTGAGCAAGGAGTTAACTCGGTCAACTGAAGGCCCACAGTCAAGGCACATATGAGAAAGCAATCAATGAACAACTAAGGTGTCCCAACGAAAAACTGATGTTTGATGCTTCTCATCTCTCTCCGTTCCTGTCTGTCTGTCCCTATCTATCCATCTCTCTGACTCTCTGTCTCTGTAAAAAAAAAAAAAAAAAAAAAAAATTTTAATAATAAAAAAATGTGCTATGCATATTATATACAGTTTGAATTGAAAAGGAAATAGAGCAGCATAAAGAAGATTCTTTTGTTTTTATCTCAGTTGCCTTTTGTGATAAGTCCTTATAAAGCTCATGTAAATAAGGTGTACAATAGGCACTAGTCTATATTTAACACTCCCTCTGTCTACTTTTATCCCCCTGATTTAGAATTTACTGACATTACTCAAGCCCTCCACAGTATATTGGCTGGCTCAGTGGGGTTTATTTTTCCTGCAGGGCTCCAAGCATGGGGCTGGCTGTCTCACAGTGAGAATCCAGCAAGCAACTGTCCAGAGAACTAAGCCAAGTTGAGTAGCCTGGGGAATAAGTCCATACGTTGTGGAACTCATTTATCTTCCTCACTAACCTCCCCTAGCCCCCACTCCCAACCAACTACATACTACTTAACCTATCAAAACTGAGAGCTGCCAAAGCTAGGCTCCTCCTGGGACTGTAAACACCTTCATAGTCACAGAGCCGTTCAAGCTGATGTCCTCCTGATTGATTTAAGCTGCTAAAACCCTGACCATCTTTTGATTCAGATTTCTCACTTAAATAAGCAATCATTCTCATCTCTATATATGGTAAAGAATTGGAACTGAAATAAAAAATAAAAGAGGAGTCATACTACCATCATGTTCAACTCTCAGGAGCTTTAGACTTTTCATATAGGGCCATAATAGTATAATTTGCATTATTTCCACAGGCTCAGAGAGGGGATGTTAAATCTTATAATCAAGAAAATTTGGGAGTCTCAAGGAGCTCTAGAAATGTTCATGTGAATGACCATTTACATAGTTAGGAATTCTTATGCTTTTATTGACATTCTAAAATATGCTGAATATTGAAAAAAGGGATTAAATAATATATTTACTTCTATACAAACCATGTATTTGGAATCGCAAGTCACTGGTGATTGGTTAAGCTCATTCATTTTTTTGTCATCTTTATTTAGTTAGTCACACACATTTATACCTGAATGCTCAAGAGTATTGGTTGCAAATGTTTAGTTATATCAAAAACTAGACAGAACCTAAACATTTATCCATAAAGAGTTAATTAAATGAACCACGGCCCAACCATAAAGTGGAATACAGTAGAATGTATTAGTTAAAAGATGTGAGGTAGACTTACATATCTTGACATGAAGAAATATGACCTTGTTATATGGTTAAGAGCCAAGGAAAGCAGATTATAGAATGGCATTTCTAGTGGGCTACTTTAAAATTAAGTTGTGTGTGTGTGTTTCTCTTAGAGTAAAAAACATGCACCAGCTTAAGCACAGTGGTTATCTCTTGGGTATTTCTGAGTGACATAATTTTCTGTTTGAATTTTTATATTAAGGTAATCCATAAATCTCTTCATCACATAGTTGAAGTTCCTTGTCTTGGGAGCCTATGAAAGATGTACAAACACCAGGGTCCTCTACTTTTTGGTGGCACCATATGATTGTTTCTGTCTAATGAATTGTAAGCAGCTTGGCATGTGTCGCTTCCAAGCTGGAACATTTAATTGCTGATGTAAAATTCTCCAACACTTGCCTCCTACCATAAGACCCAACAATGACTGAGATGGTGGCTGCTCTATCAGCCTAGATCCTGAAATGAGAGTCTGTGGAAGAATGGAGGCCCTAGCCAACCCACAATGGCCATGTCATAAGAATGAAAAATAAACTCTTGTTATTAAAAGACTTTAAGACTTGGGAAGTTTGTTAATGAAGAATGATGTTGCTTATTCTGACTAGTACAGCCCTTTGCAAAAGATATGTTGATGACCTAACCCTCAATTCCCTCAAAAATATGACCTTATATGGAAACAAGATCATTGCAGATGTAATTAGTTAAAGTGAGGTCATACTGGAGTAGGACAGGCCCTTAATTCAATAGGACCAGAGTCCTTATAAGAAGGGGAAAATGTCATGTGAATTCAAACACACAGGGAGAACACCTGTGATATCAGAGGGAAAGATTGGAATGCAGCTATAACACAAGAAATTCCAAGGACTGGTGGCCACCACCAGAAACTATACAGAGACAAGTAGAATTTTCTACCATAGTCTCAGAGGGAACATGACCCTGCTGACACCTTTGATTTTAGGCTTCTCGCTTCCAGAATTATGAGAGAAAAAAATTTCAATTATTCTAAACCACCTAGTTTATGTCACCTTGTTAATCAGATTTAGGAAACCAATATGCTAATCAAGAATATTGTTACAAAGTTTTCACTCAATCTAAAATGACCTCAGTAGTAAGACATGAATTATTTAATGGACATTTAAGGAAGAAAAACTGCCAATTAAACTATGGCACCCACCTTACTGACAATCCTGTGTGCTGAGTAGATTAGTTACACCATGCTCTCAATGCTGTGCAGCATTTTGCCTCTATAGAAAGAATTTTGGCAATTTCTTGTGGCTTCCAGAGTATTGTTTGTCATGTGATAGGCAATTATATTGCATGTGTCTCAGTAACAATACATACTACAGCCACAGCTCCTTGTGGGTTTATTCCCTTCTTATGTACCATAAAGCACTCACTTGTACTCTTGTGCAAGAAAATATACAGCTTTATTCTTTCTTCCAAGTTTGCTTCAATAATATCAAATTTATGCCTCACTGCTCTGTCTTTGCCTTTCTGCATGTATAGTAACTTTTCATTTCAGCATCTAATTATACTATAAGTTCTGAAAGGAAGTCTTTAAACAACAATTAAGTTCAACACATAATAGCAACAATGGACATAATCCCACCAAAATGGTGACAATATAAATAGCTATGACCATGTTTATTCCTGCACAGCCATGACAATTATTTCATAACAGCTACTGTAAGACACTATCAATGTAAGACATACCCCAAATGCACAGTCTAATAAAAATGGGCCTCTCAGAATCAATAAACTATTATAATGAAACAACAACAGTAAAATCAGATCAACCAGTCTTGACCAAGCCTAATCCTTTGTTTTAGAATAGTAGTTCTTAAAGTGTGACCTGGAGGTCCCTAGGGGTTATCTGAGACCTCTGTAGGAAGTCTGTGAATTCACAACCATCACTACAATAATACTAAAATGTTTTTTGTGTGTTCACTCTCATTCTGTCATCAGAGTACAGGAGAGTTTCCCAGAGGCTCAATGATGTGAAATACCACAATGAACAGAACACAGAAGCAGATATGCGAATCTATCATCTAGGAAGCTAAAATTTTTGGAACTCTTTATTTTTTTGTTTCAGAAATGTTATATCTTATTAAAAAGAATATTATTTATGGAATTATAACATGGCATTATTATAGTTATTTAGATGAATTGATAGTTAATTTCTATCTGTTTTAATTTCTAATATGGTAAATATCAATAGATGTAATACAAAACCAAAGTCTCCAATGATTTCTAAGGTGTGTTAGTGATACTGAAATAAAAAATTTAGAGAATCACTATTCTAGCAAAACACTCATTCAGCTGCCTTTCACTTTAAAGATGAAGGTCTACTGAACAAACTCTGCAGTTAGGATCAGATTAACACCATAGGAAAAACTAAACATTGAGAGAAGATTATAATGCCCATCTGCATTATGTAACTCAAGAGCATAAATACTAAACCATAAAATAAAACTGGGTATTTCAATAAGCTCCATGTTGATAAAACAGCTCCTTCTTGGATTGTGTGAGTGTGTTTGTCTGACTATCAGTCTAGCTGTCCTTCCCTTTCTGTATTTCCTGTCTCAATGCCTCAAGCATGTGCTTGAATGACCTACAGCTCAGCCAGGTGCTGACTTGACTTTCCACAGCCTGCATCCAAAGCAAAGACTCCCGGATTCCTTCACATGGTCATTTTCACAATCAACCACACAACTTTCATAAGTCCTCTCCCATTTCATGTCTTTCATTGAATAAGACCTTCCCCTGCCTCCCTTCCTATGGTTCAGGTAGAAAGCCAGAAAGTGTGTCACAGCTATCTGTTTGTCCCATAGAAAGATATGGGCACATTCTTTCTCTGGTGCTTTGCACTAAAGTACTGCAGGCTGGAGAATTCCCTTGCAATGAACAAAATTGTAATTGGTGGGTTAATCTTGGTGTATAAAGTATAAAGGGTGGTCAAGTTTTTCCTAAAAACTTTCCCACTGGGTCAGTACCTCTTCCTTGTCCCTAAAATATTAACCCATCCAGGCAACATAGATGGCCAATTAAGCCAACTGTGGTATTTCTTAATTGATGATAGTTTTGAGTAGAACCCTGTGGATGATTTACATTTTGAAGAGTGACTCTTAAAGATCAAATAAACAAATTAAACTATCAGGTGAAATCAGAGGCAGCTGAATAGTTATTTAGCAGTGTAATCATCTTTCTTTTCTTTTCTTTTTTATTTTTTAGGTGAGAGAAGGGAAGATAGTGAGGCAGACTCCCACATGAGCCCAGACCAGGATCCACCCAGCAACCTTCTCTAGGGCCAATGCTTGAGTACCAAGGTATTTTTAGTGCCTGAGGCTGATGCACTCCAATGAAGCTATCCTCAGCACCTGGGGCCAGGCTCAAGCCAACTGAGCCACTGACTGTGGAAGGGGAAGAGGAGGAGAAGGGGGAGAAGCAGATGGTTGTTTCTCCTGTGTGCCCTGGGGAATCGAACCTGGGATATCAATACACCAGGCTGAGGCTTTTTAAAAATTTATATTTTATTTTATTTTATTATTTTATTTATTGAGAGAAGGGGAGACTCCCACATGCACCCCAACTGGGATCCACCCAGCAAGCCCACTAGAGGGTAAACGGAGGCTCTATCCACTGAGCTACTAGCCAGGGCCCAGAATAATCATACTAGTGAGCCCTCAAATGTTAAAACTAATGATTAATCTTTACTGAGTTCTTACATGTCAAGCACTATTCTGGACACTTTGCATGTAATAACATTTAATCTTCACAACTAACCTAGCAGGTAGATACTATTATTACTCCCATTCTAATGATGAGGAAAGTCAGGCACAGGAGAGGTCAAATTACTTCCTCTGGAAGGAGAGGGAGGGGGTCGGGGGTAGGGGGAGGGTAAAGGCACAAAAAAAAACCAGATAGAAGGTGACGGAGGATGATTTGACTTTGAGTGAGGGGTATGCAGCATAATCAAAGGTCAAAATAATCTGGATATGTTTTCTCGGAACATATGTACCTTGATTTATCAATGTCACTGCATTAAAATTAATAAAAATAAGATAAGAAATAAAAAAAATTACTTCCTCTGGGTCACACAGTGAAACTAGGAGAAACTGGGGCCAATTCTGAGTAGCATACATAATTGCTAGACCAGGGGTCCCCAAACTACGGCCACGGGCTGCATGCAGCCCCCTGAGGCCATTTATCCAGCCTCTGCTGCACTTCCTGAAGGAGCACCTCTTTCATTGGTGGTCAGTGAGAGGAGCACATTGACCATCTCATTAGCCAAAAGCAGGCCCATAGTTCCCATTGAAATACTGGTCAGTCTGTTGATTTAAATTTACTTGTTCTTTATTTTAAATATTATATTTGTTCCCGTTTTTTTTGTTTGTTTGTTTGTTTGTTTTGTATTTTTCCAAAGCTGGAAATGGGGATGCAGTCAGACAGACTCCCTCATGCGCCCGACTGGGATCCACCCGGCACGCCCATCAGGGGGCGATGCTCTGCCCATCCGGGGCATCGCTCTGCCACAATCAGAGCCATTCTAGTGCCTGAGGCAGAGGCCACAGAGCCATCCTCAGCGCCCGGGCAAACTTTGCTCCAATGGAGCCTTGGCTGCAGGAGGGGAAGAGAGACACAGAGAGGAAGGAGAGGGGGAGGGGTGGAGAAGCAGATGGGCGCTTCTCCTGTGTGCCCTGGCCGGGAATCGAACCCGGGACTCCTGCACTCCAGGCCGATGCTCTACCACTGAGCCAACCGGCCAGGGCCCCATTTTGGTTTTTTACTTTAAAATAAGATATGTGCAGTGTGCATAGGGATTTGTTCATAGTTTTTTTTTATAGCCCGGCCCTCTAACGGTCTGAGGGACAGTAAACTGGCCCCCTGTGTAAAAAGTTTGGGGACCGCTGTGCTAGACCATACTGCCTCTTGAGTCACTCACTCCCTAATCCATCTTTTGTTTTTATGGGAAAGCTAGTTACTCCCATGAGCCTTTAATCTGCCTCACTTTCAAATCCATAATTCTATATGTCTCTTAACCCATGATAAAATTCTGCTTTCTTTTTCTTAATTCACTGTCCTTTTTCCATGACATTTTTTGGGACTCAGCATTCCTCCACCCGTGAACCCGAACTCTGTGGGTCACCCGCCCAAAACATGTTCCCATTTGCTCACCATCTGGCTGGAACTCCTTTGGAAGATGGAAGTTTGGGCTTCAAAGAAATCCTTGAACATGTACCTCAGTGAATCTACCCATCTCTTCCTGTCAACCCTATCTTACTCCTTTAATCTTACTCTGGTCCCTGGCTATCCCCCTACCACAACAACGCCTAGCCTGAAGCTAACCAGGGCCATAAAGGAAATGGGTAGGCTTCTGAGGACCACAGTGATCAGAAGAGCCAGTTCATGTTGGTTTTCTTCACAGCCCTTGAAAACAGGCAGAGGGAAAGCCCCATCCACCACCATTCTGCTGATGGATTGAGGAAGAAGGAGCTTGTCACAAACAGAATTAGCACTAAATAATTTTCCCTTTATGTAAACAATTGCATTTCAATACACAACAACCCACAAGGTGTTCAGGCTACGTGCTTATTTTAAGATCTTTTGTTTACTTTCTGATCTTCATGGGTCATTGACATCCAATTTAGTCCTGGTGACCCTGTTTATGCAATTGTGACATAAATTAAAAAGTGTTCTTGGAGATAATATTTACGTTCTTGATCTCAGTCTATCACATAAGCAAATAAAAGCCTTTGCTCAATCCTGTATATAATTGTTCAAAAGCTTCAAAGCAGACTCCAAAATTCAGGCAAAGATAATCTGATTAAACAAATTTTCTTTCTTACAAATTTTCTTTCTTACTTTTTATTCTAAGCATGATGAAACCCCAGTGAAATAAGGGGGTAAGAGGGTAACATTTTTTGGTTTTGCTTTTTTACTTCAATTTTTAATAAGGAAAGCTCCCAGTTCCCATTCTGGGGAAAAAAAATCTTGACAACTACTTCTTTATAAAATGTGTATTGATCTTGTGAATAATGCAAGTATTCAGCGAACCACATTTCTGATAGCCCATTCTGCTCCCATTAGTTTACCCTTTACAAGTAGACACACTTGAACTAAATCCTCATCCTAGTTATTTTTTATGAAAACCTGTTACATTCCTGGGCAAAGAAACTAATTTTGGAATACAGATAAATTAAAAGACCTACACAATCTCCTTTTTAGGAGTTTATGCTAAAGAAATAATTGAGCAAGTGTATGGAAAGAGATGCAGAGATTTCAACCTAATTTACAAATGCAAAAAAATAATGGAAACAACCTAAATGTCCACCAAGATGGGGTTGTTTAAAAACCTTAGGAGCCCCATTTTATTGATGTAAATAAATGTCCATGATACATGAAATTAATTATCCAATTATTAAAATAGATACCTAGAAATATGTAATTAAAAATTGAGTATATATGTGTGTGAAGACTATTGTTTACCTAAGTGTTGTTCTGAAGAAAAAAAATCTATTGGAATAAATTATTCTCAGGTCAGATAAATTTGAAAAACTCTACATTTTATGTCCTTTTTGTGAACATCATAATACTCTTCAGCATATTAAGGGCCTTAAGACATCCTGCAGTGAGAAAAACAAAAAAACAAACAAACAAAAAAGCAAAACCCATTGAATCTAAAATTTTCCAAGCTTATTTTAATATAAGTACATTCTTTCAAGGGCCCTGTAGAACAAATGTCAGCAACTCTTGACAGGAGTATTAAATATAATTTTTGCCTTTGTTTTTGTATACTTTCTAAATTGTTTTGCAATAATATATTCCTCTTATAATTGCAAAATAGAACTAGTTAAATTGGTTTTTAAAATTATATTGGGGAAATGCATACTGACGAGATGTAGTCAAAGATATTTAGATATATTTCTGTGTAATAAGGCAATCTATGAAGAATTGTATTTGTGATCGGTTCTCTTTTTGTAAAAAAAGAGAAATTAGTAGAAATTTTAAAGCAAAATTGGAAAATAAAAGGGGGGAAGGAAGGAAGAAAGGAAAGGGAGGTGACTGGGAGAAGGCACACATTCAAGTTTGTTCATTAATTAACTCTACGTGGTCAAGCAGGGGTAATTTTTATCGTTTTCTTTTGTCTTAAAAGTGTCCTTCATAAACACATGTTTCTTTTGCAATTATAAAATGAAAAATAAATTATTGTATCTGAAGAGGTTGGGGGTGACATATATGTATTTTAAAAGGAAGAAATACACTAGAGCAAGCCATGCTCCATAGTCTTACTTCAAACTTCTTTATGGTTGCCTCTGTTTCTTTGTTAATCCAGACATTATCTTCCCCAAGTTAGGTCTATTTTAAATAAAAATAATCCCACGTATTGTCCCTCTGAATATGTACTCTCTTGTTCCTGTCTCTGCTCTTTTCTCCCCGACCCCCACTCCCAGGACCCCCAGCTTGCTCCCTGTCACCACTTGGCTCCACCAGGAGAGGAATGAAGAATGACTTTTCATGCCCCTTCATTTGGTCACCTTCAGAATACCACCCACAAAGGACAGTGTAAATTAGAAATATTCAAGAGGAAAACTCCTATAATCAAATCTCATCATGTGGGGCTGATGAGAGTTGAGGAAATTACAGCGGAACAGCCACAAATTTCTTAAGATACAAATTACAAACCTGTTGACAGTTTTCTATAGTTATCCAAATTATATATCTAAGGGAGAATAAAAAGTGCATTTTTTAAGGTTTAAATATAGAGTAATGCGACTTTTAAAACAAATCTTAGCTTCCATAACTAAATGAAAGTTGGCCTTCAAAAATTAATCTTAGGAGGCAATACAAATTTCAATGATGCTTCCATTGCTTAAAATATTTGAAAAATCCTTTAAAGCCATATTATAAGACATAAAAAAATCAGTCCTATTACTTTACTGTAACACTTTATTTTTGAACAAAGATATCATCTCTAATTTTAATACTGTATATCATGATATATTATCTCCAGTTGCTTTAGGGGGGTGTCTTCAAAATAATCCAACCACCAGGCAATAATAAACTGTCTGTGAAGAGTACTAAAATAAATGAAATATGAGAACAACAGCAAAAGTCTTATCATAAATGGGAAGTTTCAAACTATGAAATCCAACCTTCTTTAAGCACCAATAAGATCAAAATTTTGCAGGAATAAATATTCATGGATATCTGAGAGTTTCTAAGAAGTTTATATATATTATATATTATATATTATATATTAATTATATATTACATATATTATATATTACATATATATAAACAACCAAGTTCAAGGGGTTTGCCACTTCAGATGTTCTATTCAAGAACCAGACATGGTTGTCACAAGGTAGTTTTATTTACTTGCAGCCACTAAAAGAAACAGGGTTTTCTTTCCAAAGCTCTGTCTCTAGGAAGGGAAGCTTAACCATTGATTAGATATACTATTTGGTCAGTTTTACATTGATTTCTTTTTTGCAGTTGGCTACACTTACCTGGTTGAGTTCCTGTTAACATTTATCCTGTTACAGCTGCATCTGCAAAATACTACTCTACATTTTAACATTTAGGAAGATAACATTTAGTAAGAACCACCCAGACCTTGAGACCTTTGTCCTACCTAAATATAACCTACCCCCTCAAAATATACAAATTATGTATATTTATATATGTATATTTAATACTAACCTCCCCAATTTTTGTTTAGCTTTGAAATCTGATTAATAACATCCAATCAGAGATTGACACACAGATGAGAAAGTTGACACATAGGTACAGTCTATACCATGAAAACAAAAGCAAAAGTTTCAGTCAGTTATCCTGATTTACTAAAGCATGAAGCAATGATAAAGACAAATCTTGCATCTGCTGCTTTTATGGTACAGAAACGGCATTAAAGCAGACCCTCCAAATTTGTATTAGAGGTCTGGAATATTCAATTTTTGTGATCACATAATAACAAACTCTAACAAATGTATGGTAGCCATATACTTCCCTGCCATTAAGCCTGGAACCCACTGGAATTAAGAACCATACCCAGCTCTCTACAGAAGATATATTTGTTTAGGAAGAAAGTTATGAGCCACTAATAACCAAAAGCCTTGAAACACTACCTTTTGTTTGAGATTGATGTGATCTATTCCCAACAAACAAATCCATGCTTACATAATGATTCTTCTCTTGAAAGAATTTCCAAAGGGTTTTTCAATTTAACCTTAAGACATTGAAGTCAAAGTCTTAAAGTACCAAGAATAGGAGAACTTATTTAATATTTTCCGGAATAGTAACTGATTCCCACCTTTCAGATAAGGAAAACTCAGTCAGAAAAGACTGAATTACTTGACTATACAGCAGTTGAAAAACTACATCCCAGGGTCCACATCATTCAGACCAACTGCTTTTGGTTGGAGCCCAGCCACACCCATTTGTACTGTCTATAGCTGCTACAAAGACAGACTTGAGTAGTTACATTAGAAATCTTATGGCCAGAGAAACCTAAATTCTTCACCATCTGGCTCTTTACAAAAAGTTTGCCAATGCCTGGACTAAATCATTCATTTTATTTTCTAATAAGATAATTTCTTTAAAAATTTTGTACATAATCATGAATTTCCAAATGTCTTTCTGTTCCACTGGCTAGAAAGCTAGGGTAGACCCAATGGTGTAAGGTAAGCATTAATGACATCATGTTTCCCAGTATAAAGACAGTTGAGGCTGGTGATTTATCATCTCAGCCTAGCACCACACCTGCTTGGTCTAGATCCACTCATCTGAATCAGGGACACAGTACACAATTCATATTTTTGGCAATTTTTTCAAGAACAAAGCTTCAGTGTAAAGACTTAGTCATATTGAGTATTTATAATGATATATCAAAATCATCAAGTGAATTACAAATAAGACATGATGAACTGGTGTATAGAATGGGAAGGACATTTCTCACCAGGTGCTAATAATTTGAAGGTAGATTTGACTGCAGGCTTACATAAGTTGATACAGCACTCCCTTAATCAAAGGATAGTTAAAAAGAATATGAAATGAGCTGACACATTTTGACATGATTGCCGATTGCAGATCAGATACATGTGCTCCGCACATTGGGAATGCATTGGAAAGAGTTTTCATTCCCTTAAGTTATGGATTTTAAATCAGTTCCTGAGATGAACATTTCAAACATATAAGCTTAGAGTTCTGAAACACTCCCCCAAACCTGGGAAGTGGGGCATGTGCATGAAGTCTTGCCTGCTCGTGCATATCCCCATTTTACTTTGAATTACAAAGAAAACTATAAAAAAACAAACAAACAGAAAAAACCATAACTTTTGGTTGGTATGATAGGGGATAATATCTAAACAAAAAAGCCAAGGGAAAAAAAACATAAAGGAAAACAGATAGACTTGACATATAAAACTTTAAAATATCTATATGTCAAAAAGAGTCATTAAACCCACAAGGCAAAAGAAAGAAATACATACATATATATAATAGAAAGGGTTTTATTCTTAATATTGCAAGTAGTTAACAATTATGAAAAACAATAAACAGTATTTATGAAATTAACCATTCAGCAAACTTTAACTGAACTCCCCACCAACACTGTTTGAGCTTCAATTGAGTGACTCCCCCGTTCAGCACTAACACATGTCCTGAGACCTGACATTTGCAGAGCTAAAACCAGGACAGTTCCAGACAACCCTGGGAGTCAGATAGACCTGGATTCAAGTTCTCCTTCCACCACTACCTGACCTTCAATGTACTAATCCACCTTCATGAGTCTCAATTTCCTCATCTTTAAATGGGTGCTGAAACGAGTACTTAACTCTTAGGATTGCAGTAAAGATTAAACAAGATAAAATATTCAAAACTTGGCCCTGGCTGGTTGGCTCAGTGGTAGAGTGTCGGCCTGGCGTGCAGGAGTCCCGGGTTCGATTCCCAGCCAGGGCACACAGGAGAAGTGCCCATCTGCTTCTCCACCCCTCCCCCTCTCCGTCTCTCTCTCCCCCTCCCGCAGCAAAAGCTCCATTGGAGCAAAGTTGGCCTGGGCGCTGAGGATGGCTCTGTGGCCTCTGCCTCAGGCGCTAGAATGGCTCTGGTTGCCTACGCCCTAGATGGGTGGAGCATCACCCCCTGGTGGGCATGCCATGAGGGAGTCTGTCTGACTGCCTCCCGGTTTCCAGCTTCAGAAAAATACAAAAAGGAAAAAAAAAAATTCAAAACGCATATATCCGGCATGGAGCACAAGTTCAGTAAGTAGTAACTGTTATGATTACCACCATCATTAGCATCATTGTTTGTCATCTGTGAAGGCCTATGAGTTTCTACTCAATATCTCTTCTCTTATACCTATCTTCAGAACTTCAACTTCCTTAATATAAGTTGTCCTTTGACTTAGTTCTGGCCACTGAGAAGGAGGAGGAAGTCTTTAGTTGAGACTTCCAAGAAGGCTCTTTAAGACACATGGATGTCGCGGAGGGCATAAAAGGGCAGACACACAGGGGTGCACATTTCCCCTTTGTTCTTCCACTTCTTCCTGCCTGAAACGCAGACTTAATGCTGTGAGCAAAGCAGATCCTGTGACCCCAAGGTGACAAGAAACGCTCAGGATGGCTGGGTGGGAAGATAGGAAGAGTCCATTTCTCCTCTGGCATCACGGAGCCGCGTACCTATCTTGGATTTCCAACTCTTGGACTTTTCAATCTATGAGGAAAAAAAATAAAACCTTCAATTCGTTCAAGCCACTATTTCCAGCATTGTGTCATTCTCAGGCAAACAGAATTTTCAACCAGGCACATCCTAGCAGAAATACAGGCAAAGGATTCAAACAGGCAATTTAACGAAAACAGTCTGTGACATAACTTACTATGTGATTATTATTGTATAAATATGAACGTGACACTATGTTTAATTCCCATGTTAACAATAAAGTAGAAATATTAATATTCAAAATACTATATATAACAATTAAAATGTAATAATTATTTTTTTATTATGCCATGCTTTTTTTTATTTTTCCAAGAAATAAATGCAATAGACACAACAGAAGCTCCCTTTTATCTCTTCTCTGATTCATTTATCTCCCTCCCTTCCCAGGTTTAGCCAATATCTAGAAGATACTATTAATCCTCTCTGTTTGGATTTGTATGTTTTTAATATATATATGTATATATATACACATATATATAATAGTAATATATACTACATATATAATATATATACTACACAATATACACCATATAAATGTATATATACTTCTTATATATATATACACACATGCAAAACTATATGGTATATAACAAGTTACATATTAGTGTACTTTTAAATTCTACATAATTGTTATAATTCTGTCTATATCTTTTTATGAACTGCTCTTTAAACTCAATAGTGTAATTTGGAGGTTTTCTCATATACAGACCTACGTATCTAATTTATTCATTTTAAAAATTCTACTGTCTTCCATTGCATGAATATATTATAATTTATCTATCAATTTTTCTTTTGTTAGATAAATATATTTTTTAAAGTTTTGGCATTAGCACATACTTAAATACACATGGGAATTTTCTCGCTGTTTTAATTTGCATATCACTGATTATTATGTGTTTATTAATTATTTGGTTTTATGCTCTGTGAATTTTCTTTGCCTATCTTATGCATGTTATTTGGTGGAATCTTTGCCTTTGCCTTATGGATTTGTAGTAGTTATTTATAAATCTTGAATAATGATTCTTAGCTACTCTTTTACTTAGCTCTTTTATGTATTGCTTTAAATTTTAATGTCAGATTAATCTTTAATTTTATCTTCTTTTTGGAATTGAGATATAATTCACATAAAATTCATCACTTAAAAGCATAAAATCCAGTGGTTGTTGGTATATTCAAATATGTGCAACTACTATCACTGTTTAACCCCAGAACAGTCTCCTCAATTCAGGAAGAAATCCCGTTCCTTGCAACAATCACTCTCCATTTCCTCTACCTCAGCCCTTGGCAAGCACTAATCTGCTCTGTCTCTATGGATTTACCTATTCTGGATGCTTCATACAAGCAGAATCATACAATATATGATTTTCTATGACTGGGCTTCTTTTCCTAAACATAATAGTTTCAAGGTTCATGCATTTTGTAGCACATATCTGTACTTTATTTCTTTTTATGGCTGAATTATAGTCAATCATATAGATATATCACATTTTGTTTATCCATTCATCAGTTGATGGAAATGTGAGTTGTTTCCCCTTCAGAGCTATCATGAGTGATACTTCTATGGACATTCATGTACGAGTTTTGGGGTAGACATATGATTTCAATTATAATTGCTGGGTCATATAAAATCTCTACGTTTGAAGGAATTGCCAGACTATTTTCCAAAGTGGCTGCACCATTTTACATTCCCACTGGCCACGTTCTGAAGGTTCCAATTTTTCCACATACTCCCCAACACTCCAGCGGCCCATCTTTTTATTATAGCCATCTTCATGGGTGTGACACTGTATGGTATCTGATTGTGGTTTTGATTTGCATTTTCCCGATAGCTAATAATGTTGAGCATATGCTTACTGCTCACTTGTATATATTCTTTGGACATATGTTTATTAAAATCTTTTGTCCACTCTTTAAATTGAGGATTTTTTTTATTATTTAGTTGTAAAAGTTTATTGCATATTCTAATACTAGTACTTTACTAGATATAAGTTTGCAAATATTTTCTTCCATTCCGTAAGTTGCTACGTTCTTGATAGTGTCCTATGAATCACAAATATTGTTAATTTTAATGAAGTCCAATTTATCTATTTATTTCTTTTGTTACTTGTGCTTTTGATGTCATAACTAAGAAACCTCTGTTTAATTCAAGATGATAAAGATTTATGCTTGTTTTTTTCTTCTCAGATTTTTATTATTTTAGCTCTTATATTTAGGCCTTCAGAGAATTTTTTAGTTACTTTTTGCGTATAGCATGAAGTATTGACCCAGCTCTATTTTCCACAGTGAAGCTCTAGTTTTTCTAGTTTGGAAGATTTGATTTTTTTTTTATTTTTTTAACACATTTTTTTAAAATTTTATTTATTCATTTTTAGAGAGAAGAGAGAGAAAGAGAGAGAGAAACAGAGAGAGAGAAGGGGGAGGAGCTGGAAGCATCAACTCCTGTATGTGCCTTGACCAGGCAAGCCCAGGGTTTCGAACCGGCGACCTCAGCATTTCCAGGTCGACGCTTTATCCACTGCGCCACCACAGGTCAGGCCCAGATTTGATTTTTGATACTAAAAAAGTCTTCTGCACCCAGACATAATACGTGCCTATAATTTTCCCTAATATGTTGAAAAACTTTCGTTTCTGTTGTTGTTTTTAGGTCTTTAATCTAGATAAACTTGGTTTTGTGGTTGGTGTGAAACAGGAATCCCATTTTCTGTCTTCTGTTTGGCTATTATTTGACACAGGGGTATTTTCTGAATACTCCGTCCTCTTCCCCCCAATCTGTAATGCCACTTTTGTCAAATAACTGAATCTCCACACATGCTTGGGCATATTCTTGGGCTCTCTATTCTGTCTTATTCTTCTATTTATCAAACATTTAAATTAGCATGGTTTTATTATGTACATCATTGGTTTTTTTAAGATATCAATGATTTTTTTTATTTCTAAAACTTCTATTTGGCTCTCTTTCAAATATGCTTCTTCTTTTTCTACTATTTTCTAATGTTTCTTTGTGGTTTCTATTCCTTTATCTCTAATCAGTTAACATATTAAATATAGATTATTCTATAATGCTCAGCTTCAGGGATGACAATCTTTTATCTGTTGTGGCTGCTGATTCTTCCTTGGGGAGGCTACCATCTTCATATTGTGATCACTCTTTGGAATCTGGAGTTGGAGGAAGAATATTAACAGAGCACTATTCATTTGCTCCTTTGAGAACCCTAGGGGTTTCACCTATATAGTGACTACTTTAGGATAATTTAATGACTTGAAGGCTTCATGCTATGTGAACAGGAACCTTTCAGACCCCTCCCTGGTTATGGTGTTTTGATTCCCATCAGGAGATTCTTCCAAATTTTTTCACGCAGAACCCAAGTATATGCCAAGATCATTTCCATTTCCCTGGACCAGTGGGCCTACTCTGACTCACTTTGGTGGACAAGTCACCTTTTAAGACTTCCAGTTTTATCCAGGGTTAGCATTAATACTGCCTTTTGAGGAATACATTATTAACAAAGGCTGTAAACTTACCTTTAAAACACTGCTACATAAATAGTGCTTATAAACATCAGACTGAACAGACTACTACATTACAATAACACATGTATTTATGATAAAGCCTTATAACATCACTATATTTTCACACTTGATTGGAAGGAAAAGAGACAGATGTAGACCTTTCTCAAAAAATGGGTTGAAGAACAATATAATTTCCTTTTACCAAGAGCAAAAGTAACCATCATTCTGCCTCCTGTTTCTAAAAAAGGATTTTACACAACTTGAGGCTCCCTGTGCTGAGTGATGGTTCCTTATAAATGAATGCATAAATCATAAGCATCGAACCATTTAGAACTGGACAACAGTTTGCTTGAATCTTGGGAGAGAATTCTATTTTGCACTTAATAACATTGACATCTACTGACATATATCAGCAAACTTTGAAGGAAGATTCTGGCCAGTTCTTTTTATTTAATTTTTATATCTAAGGAAGTAATGCTATGTAGTTGGGTTTCTTTTAAGCAATTCCATTTGTCAGTCTCCATCATTCACAAGTTTTATAATGTCTGTGGGTTTTTTTTTTTGGATTATAATACCTTTTTTTTTCAGCAGGATTTAGTCTAGCATCATGCATATTGAGTATACATACATATTGAATATATATATACACATATAGAAAGAGTATATAATATATATATATTCATGTTGTAGATGCCATAAGGTAACCATGACATTTCCAACACACATATGTGTTTCTGAAGTTTTACACAATTCAAATATACCTTACTACTAATGTTATAGAAAAAGATATTATAAAAGAGCATGATGAACCTTTATTAAATTAACATAAACTTCTACATTATCAAAAAGTTTTGATTGTTTTTAATTAGGTCTCTTAAGATAAGGAGTACTTTGCAGTAGCTTCTAGCAACAACCAAGTCTGGCTTTTTAAAGTAAAACCCAATGCCTCCTTGAAGAAAATTCAAAATGGCAGAACTGAGACACAAAATATGGTGGGACTGTAAGACACAAAAAGCCTCTCCAAGAACCTTACAGTAAGTTACATAATATTAGTTATGAAAAAATTATTTTTTTCTACTATACTCAATTGTGAGTTTCACTTACTAAAAAGTTAATTATCAAAGACCAGTTATTTGCCTCCCTGGATTTAAAAAATAAATAGTCCATTTAAGTATACACTAAAATGTGCTTAACATAGTACAAAACTTATCACATTTTCATAGAAATACATAGATTAGTAGCAAGATAATGGGCATGAGTAACATTTTCTCCAAGCTATTAAATTCTCTTAATGTTCTATAGTACAAGGAAATGTGGATATAATTTGAGGTTATCCTTTTAAGGATTCTTATCTGTATCTCTCCAGTGAGTTGTTATTTCAGAACATTTGTAACTCTTAGTAGAGAAACCTCTCATTTAATATTCTTGCAAGTTGGAACCAAAAGAAAGTGAGAGTTTCTGACACTAAAAGGTTTAATTTTTCTAGCACAACCAATTAGAGCAGCAATTTTTAACTGGTGTGACGCAAGAATTTTTAAAACGTTCAATACCTGGCCATTTAGTCAGGGCACTGACCTCTTTTTCCTTAGACTGACAAATAAAGAGATGACAACAGCTAACAAAAAAAATAGCCATCTGGTGTGAATGAATCAAAATAATACCTATTTTTTTTGTCAGATTGGCAAAAACTATATTTTTGGGTACAGCACAGAATTTTAGTAATTAGTTGATGTGTGTCATGAGATGATAAAGGTTGAAAACTGCTGTATTAAGGTTTGACTGCTATCTACACTGAATGCCTTTTATGTTTCCTGTTTCTTGTGGATGAGAGCAGAGGAAATAAAACTGAGTCATTCTTTAAGTCAGCCCTGTAAGAATAGAGGATTTAAAGCTAGAGATTGCACAGGTGCAATCTGCCTGACCCCATGTTCATATTAAAGTAGATGAAGAGTGACTTTAACTCCAACTCCAAAAACACAGAAGGTGGCCCAGAGTTCAAAGTCAAAAAGAGGAGACAAAGGGTCTGAAACATGAGGAATCTTATTAAACCTATAGATCAAGAAATATTTATAAATCTCCTAAATTGTGTTTAGTATTATGTTAGGTGAAAAAAAACCAGATCAAATATTAAGGAAAAGGAAAAAATAAATACTGAGGCAGAACATTATGTTATGATATATTTACATGATATAATTAGTCTCAAAAGAGAAAACCAAAGAGCAAAGAGAATACAAGTAAACAAGAAGTTAAAAAGAAGAGATAAAAACAATTGACAAAGAGAATTAGATATAAAGATTAAGTCAAATAGAATAAACAATTTTTATAAGAAGGTGTTGATAAGGAGGGCCACACCTATCCCAGAAGAAGAGGAGAGAACTGAAATAACAAGATCGAGTCTGAGATAACACAAGTCAGAACTAGGGGAGGCCTTGGGGGTCTGACCCCCTGCTCCTCTGGGAAGGAAGGCAAGTGTCCTGACTTAAGGTCATACAAAGAAACAGTCCTCACACTAGAATCCAAGTCTTGGACTCCCATGCTGCCACTTGCAATCCAATTCCAGCTCAGGATCTCAAAGCAAAAGAGAGAAATCACTAAAGCCATGGCCATAAAGAGGAGAAAAGGGCCTGAGAACAGAATGGGAGGACATGAATGGAGGACACAGTAGCAAAACATCATTAGTGCAGCCTGAATTTCGAGGAGGTCCAGCCAAGCAGAAGACGTGGTGCATTTTATTTCCATGTGCCAAATAATTACTTGAGTTTCAAATGCCCATTTACCTAGGATGTTTGACTTGACTGCATGCATATACGGACCCTTTGTTTTTCTCGTAACACCTACTATTTCTCGTTCATAAGCACTGAAATACAATTTGAGAAACACGATAGCATACCCGACCTTTTTCAAATCTCCTAGGCAAACTCCAAACTCACCAGTTCCCCCCATCTCAGGAGTGTGAAATCTTATTTTCCAGTTCTCTGCTCAAATTTAACAAGCCACCTCCTGCTTAACCTTCTTCTGTGAAACCTGAAAGCAGCAGACAATTGTGTGCCCAACCCTTGTTCCTCTGAGCGCCCAGCCTCCCCATCGGGAGGCCATAGAAGCACAATTTCAAATCTCTGAGAATCACCCTCCGCTACCCAGAGTATGACATAAAGCTTAACACACATTTTTTGCACCTTAAATACAAAAGAACATTTTCCACTACCACAACTAAAGGGAAAAAAAAATTATTTTTCTACCCACCCTCTTGCCCTTTGACTTTAAGAGAGAAGCACTGAAACAGCATTTAATTGTCTCCCAACTATCAGAGGCTAACTAAATGAATCTATGCCGGGATGGTATTGTTGATGATGTTGTTGTTTTTACTGCTTTCTGGTGAAGATACACTTAGTGAAAACACTACAGCTCTCAATTAGGCAGCTGGGTGACCTATAAATATATATTTATGTTTGAAGCCTAAGTGGCCACTGGCTTCCCTACTGTTTTACTTAGCTAACAAAACAACTCTATCAAAGTAAGTATTATTCCAAAACCCAACTTCCTTTGCAAAATGCTCCCATGTGCTCCATCAGTCTGGGACTCTGATGAACTACATCGTTTCTTATAAACTGTCCATGGCCCATAAATTTCCAAGCATAAAGGCTATTACTGTGGTGTGCAAACCTGCTGAGAATTTGGGCCTTTCGAACTCTGTTTTACCTGGGTGAAAATGAGACGGGGAGAAAGTGCATCTGCGAACTTCCTTCATTCCCCTCTTTCTCAACCCCATCAGTGAGAATAATTTAATGTGTACAAGAAAAATGAGAATTTTCTTTCTGCAAATGCTACCTGTCAGCAAAGTAAAAGGAGAGGTTGGGTCAATTTTCTAATTAATCTAGGAAGTGTGGATTGGAAAACTCAGAAGGTAAAAAAAGGGGGGGGGGCATTTTTCTTGTATTAGCTAAATAATTCTAGACAATAATGGAAGAGGAATCACAAGAGAATGCTTTAGAATCCCAGTGAATGGCTAAATCTTGTTTATATCAGTACAAATTACACTACTTGAGACCATGTACTAATCAGGGAATGTGAGGCTGCTATTAGTTTTCTAGTCTGAAAATGTATTACATTGTCGGGCAGCATCATAATCACCATAGGCATCACGTCTTCTTAGGTTTGTGCTTTGCACTTTATAATGGGTTCAGGGATATCTTATTTGATCTTCATGAATAAGTACAAAGGATGTAGATGGAGAAATGGGGCATTAACATGTCATTCCTGAGATTTTTGACAACTCAGCTCCAATTTCATATAGTTTTATTTAATGATTAAAACAATAACAGTGAGACCAATGGTAGGTAGACTATGTAGTATGACCTGGAGACCAAGGTATCACTAAGCATTGGCTACAAGGAAATTAAAACATAAGCTGATATCTTCTAAAGCTAAACTACTTAAATTTATCAACATTAAATCTGATGGTTTTGAGCACAAATTAATCCATCTTGGAATTTTTAAGACAGACAGTTAGAATACCCCAAGTGAAGGAAGAGCAAGGAAGGGAAAGGGGAAAGGGGGAAGGGGAAAGGGGAAGGGGAAAGGGGGAAGGGGAAAGGGAAAAGGGGAATGGGAAAGGGAGGGAAGGGGAAAGGAAAGGGGAAAGGGAAGGGGAAAGGGAAGGGGAAAGGGGAAAGGGGAAGGGGGAAAAGGGAAAGGGAAAAAGGGAAAGGGGAAAGGAAAAAAGGGAGGTGGAAAGGGGAAAGGGGAAAAGGGAAAAAGGGAAAGGGGAAGGGGGAAGAGAAGGGGAAAGGGGAAGGGGGAAAGGGGAAAGGGAAGAGAAAAGGGGAAGGGAAAGGGGAAAGGGAAGTGGAAAGGGGAAAGGGGAAAAGGGAAAGGGGAAAGGGAAGTGGAGAGGGGAAAGGGGAAAGGGAAGGGAAAAGGGGAAAGGGAAAGGAAGGCAGGAGGATTCTGTCCATTTCAGCCATGATATTTCCAGGGATAATTTTCCTTGTGCTATAGAAGCCATCTCACTTTGCCATCCTCTAACTTAGGATCTGTCTTTTCACCTTCACATTTCAATTCACATCTCATTAAGTAAAATAGCTCATGTTGTTGTTAGTTTCTTTGATGCAAAATTACAGTGTTTTGTTGAGGAATTCTTCCTAGTAATATAAAGAAATTGTGGTTGTTTGGGTGATGTATTTAATGCAAAAGAGTTAGTAAATTCTAGGGAAAGAAGTTTTGCTTCCTTAATCACATTAAAACCATTAAAAACATTTTTTTTCCCCAGGCAGTTATGTGAAAATATTCATTAAGTACACTAACTGTGTCTAAACTAGAGGATTTGGGGTAGGAGAGAACACAAAATGAAATAACATACCAACATCTCAGTGTCTGATTCTAAATGTCCCTTTCAGTGAAGTCCTTCTCATTAAGTTGCTGTTGCAATTATAATATGATAGTTTTCGTCTTTCATTTCTTAAAAAATATATAGTTTATAATATATACTCTATAACAATTAGGACTCAACAGTGCTATAATTCTCTCCCCTATTTATATATAAGATTTCGACTAAAACTTTTTCCCAAGAAAATATTTAAAAAATTAGTAATATAATTTTAATAAAATCACAACCATTATGTGCTGTTGATTGAGTTTTTAAAATCTTGATCTAAAAATCTCAGGTGACTAGATGAGATGTAAAAACTAGCACAGGAAGTTATTTTTCGCTGTTTAATCTGGGGTTCGTTCATTTAAAGTGCTTATCATGGTGTGACATGATGAGCTTATTCTCTCATGCAGGTTTTTGTTAAAGAAAGATCATAAAATCTCACTGTGAATATTTAACTGCCGAGTAATAACATGGAGTCAGATACTTACACAGAATAATGGTGTAACACAATGCATTTTGACATCTGTCCAGACAGATGTTAAAAACTTAAGTTCTTCAAGATTTTTTTTTTAAGTTTTATAGGAAAAGATCTGGAAATCATTGTTTATCCTAAAGCTACTTTGTTACAATTTTACTGTCAACAATTTAATTAATTGAAAGAGAGACAGAAAAGCCGGTGATTTACATAGACTTTCTAAGAAGAATTTGGTCAAACTAGGAAAAAAAAAATCCACAAGCAACTTTTCTTACCGACACACCATCATCAATCACCTTGTCTGTTTACATGGTTTATATTATATATAAAATATAGCTTCTTATTTTGACTTTTTTTCTTAATTTGAGTCAGTAAAACTAGTAATTTTATCTTGAAAAGAAATCACTAACCTTCAGAGCAACGAGAGCCGTATTTCATTAGGATGCGTTCAAAAAGCAAACCTGAGTTATCCTTTTCATATCCTATAATGCTGCTGCTAAATATGAATGTGATATATTTCTTTTTAATTAAAAGTAGTTGCATTGTGGTGTGATTTTTAATAACTTCAGTGTCTTCAGATTTGTACAGTTTAGATTCATGTTGAAACTTGCACACCACCACATGCTGACTGCAAAATTCATTAGTGCATAAATCACGTTTTAGTGATAGTCCTTTAAACAAAGTTGGTTTGACTGTGAAGTGCTCACTGGTTGGCTTATTTATTATGAAGGTTTGTCAGGCAGAGCCGTTAAGTTAATCAGTAACTAATAAAAGATTTAAGCCTATAGATATGTCAACCGATTTATTACTAAGAAAGGTTTGGGGCTTCTTAATAAACACTCATGAGAAGATGTAATGGTTACTTCAAGAGCCTTATATCCATGCTGCCTGCAAAGTTTAAAGGAGAGTCCCAGTTCTTCTGAAAACAGAGAAGAGCATACATTATTTCCTTGAGTTTTATTATCTGACTATATGTCCATAGAAGATACTTAACTTGATTTGCTTTGGAATCAATATGCAGGTTTGCTAATCCTGCTTTTCTACATGGCTTAGTGAGCCATCACTTGAAATACGGGAAGTCTTTTCTCCTAACCCATGTCTCTCATAGCTCTATAACTTTCAGCAAAGTTAAGTGAACTCATTCTTGGAAGGTTTTGACATCACATTGCCTTATTGGGTTAATTTTTATGAGAGAAAATCATGATGCCAAACATAATTAGGGCTAAATTCAAATTGATGGGCAAAAGCTTCTTTTCCATCACTGGACCACTTTAGAACATAGGTAAAAAGTGTGGAGCATTATACTTTAACAGTGGCATTCATTTACAAGCTGTGAGACTATGAAAAATCTCTGGGTCTCAGTTTCCTTATCTGTAAAATGGTGCTAAGGGAGAGGATAAGGATTGAAATACCAAATTGAACTTTCTTACAAATACTGAAACTCAATGATCTTATGGTCCATTAACAATCCTCATTTAACTAACAGAACACATTTGTAATTCCAAAGCTAATGCAATGCCATACAAAGAGTGTGTTTTCAATACATAGGTACTAGTAGCGATTATTTGGTACTTACAGACCATGTTCCCACAAAGTTAAAGGAAGCTTTAAGTCTTTTGTGTAGAAAATTTGGTCAATCTAATCTATCAGGGGGCCAGACAATCAAGATTTAAAAACAGAATAAACATTCTCAAACATTTTTAGCTTAATTATTCAGATGATTGCTTCAATTTCCACTTCCTTTCTGCCAGGGTCTCTATTCTCTCTCTATTTGTCTCTATAAGGCCTTGGGGTAAAGTTTGGGGTTTCATTTTTTTGTTTGTTTGTTTCATTTATTTATTTTAGTTCTTTCAATCAACAAAGAAGATATATAAAATATTTTCACCAAACAGTACTTTTTGCCAAGGTAAAAGTAATTATAAATATAGTAACCAGGAGATCATGATTTTTTGGCTATCATTAAATAAACCACATACAAGTGGAAAGCTCATTTCCATCAACTCGTACTCAAGCACAAAACCATGTCTTCCCAATGTATCTTCCACTTGTGTCCCAAGTTCAGTATATCAGGAGGACAGGACCATCTTGTGTCAGTTTTGTGCTTGATGTTAAAATAAAAGTGGGGGTAAAGAATCACACCTGGAGTAAATTTGGGGTTTTGTTTGATGCAATAATTTTTATCTAAAAAAACATCATGCCCATTCTAAATCTGTTTGTAGCATGATCACAAATGTTACGTGTCTTTGATGGACTTGATAGGAAGAGCTTAGAGAAGCAAGACCCTAATTTCTTCCAAATGCATTCTTCTTTGAATTAAACAGTCAGAAAAAGGAAAACACTGGGGATATGCTGTTAATGTGTTTTAACTGCTAAGAGTGCTTTAGCTCAAAAAGATGTTAAAGGATATAAAGACCCCAAATGTTCAACTGCATGCATTTCCACAGTACCTTAATGTGTAGGTTCAATCATATTGAACTAAATGCTGAGCCAGTAGGCTCAGAGCTTTGTAAGGCTTTCCCAAAATATTCATATATGTCCAAAGAAAGCTAGGCATATTTTTGGAAACTGTAATCAGAATTACTTGGTTACATATAAAAGGAAAACAAAATAATAGTGACAATCAGGAAGGAAGGAAGGAAGGAAGGAAGGAAGGAAGGAAGGAAGGAAGGAAGGAAGGAAGGAAGGAAGGAAGGGAGGGAGGGAGGGAGGGAGGGAGGGAGGGAGGGAGGGAGGGAGGGAGGGAGGGAGGGAGGGAGGGAGGGAGGAAGGAAGAAAAAAGGAAGTAAGGAAGAAGGAAAGAAGGAAGGAAGGAAGGAAGGAAGGAAGGAAGGAAGGAAGGAAGGAAGGAAGGAAGGAAGGAAGGAAGGAAGGGAGGCTGAGTCAAGTCCTTTTAAGCAACTCTCCCAGAATCCTACTCACTTTTGCTCTTTGACCAGAGCTCCGTCACATGGCCACAGTTAGCTGCAAGAGAGGCTGGTAACCATCTCTAACTCTGGGCGGCAGTGAGCCTAACTAAAATTCAAGTTCTCCTTTTAAGGAGAAAGGGAAGTAAATATTGGGGTAGGTAAGAAGCAGCCTCTACTATGGGAATGCTTAATGACTAGGGAAGAAAATATTTTTAAAGGACTATGCCAAGAAAATATATTTTTCCTAAGGAGGAAGAGGCTTGCTATTAAAGACTACCCCTAATGCCAGACTATGGAATGGATGGTTAGGGGTAAATGCTAAAAGTCTTAGAGACTGGACTGAGTCTGGCAAAGAACACATTTCAAGCAGGAAAATAAAGTGCGCATCTGTTGTCAATTCTTTTAACCAACTGGAAACTTTATTAGGGTAAGGATTGGGGTGTGGTGGTGCCGGGGACCTAGGAAATGTGTTGGCATCTATGTTAACCACAGGAGGCAGCACAGAGGAATGAGAGACCCTGGGTCTTTGACATTACACAGACCTGGTTAGGAACAGAAAGTCTGCATTAGTCCTTAACCTCCCTGATTCTCAGTTTCTTGACTTCAAAACAAGGGAATAAATATGGGTTTGCTGTAACTTTAAAGTGGGAATTTCATTAAGCACATATGCTCAAGAATTAGTATGTATAACACTACCATTGTGCCTATTTTTAACCTATGATTTAGAATAAGATAAATAACAAAATGCTCCAGAGATAATGAGGGTGTACCTTGTTGGCCTAGTCAGTATATCCCACATCTTTCCCTGTTGTTGTTTTTTTTTTTCCTCCTGCATTCTTAATTATTGTTTCTAGCTCAGGTTTTTAATTCTCCCTTGCCCCAACTTAGGGCTCTCAACTGTATCCACTTAATAATATTGTGTAAACCCATGAGTTATTACTCTATATTTATGAAAGTGCATTGTCTGAAAGAGCTATAGTTATAAGGGGCATAATGATTAAAAGTTTGGACTCTGGCATCAAACTTGAAATTGAAACCCAGTACCAACACTTGGTCAAGGGTGCTTAGCCTCTAGGTCTCAGTTTTCTCATCTGAAAATTAGAAATGATAATTCCTCTCTCACTAGTAGAGCATGTAAAGACTGAGGTCAGAGCCTGGCACATGGTAAGCAATGAATGAAACGTGGTGATCACCATGCTTTTAGAAGAAAACGTGGGAGTCACAGTCACGGGCAGGGCTTCCCCTATGACAAGTACTACGCTTTATATTCAAGTTTTATATAGCTTTTATTCCTTGCACTGATCCTACAAGTTTTGAACCTTTCTTTTACAGATGAGAAAAGCAATGCTTGGAATGACAAAGGGCCTAGGAATGACAGAGAATAAATTATTGACAGTGGCATTATTTGGTCCCAGGTCTGTGTTTCCAAAGATCATGTTCTTTCAACTGATGCACAAAAATTGACCGCAAAAAAATTTTCAGCTTTTGACATAAATAAGTCTTCTTTTAAATATGGGGTTTATCATCCAATATATTTTTAATGTCAAAACGACTCCATCACAATGGATTTTAGAAAACCTGCAGCTAGTCTAGTTTTTTTTTTTTTATTTTAGTGTAAATGTTATTTTTACTATGTTCCAAACTAAAATTTTCTTTATGTGACCACCATTCAAATATTACACATGGATCTGAAACAGTTAAGTAAAATGAACACTATTTTTTAATGATACCTCTCATGTAAAAAACATGTGTATTTATAGATCTTCTGGTAATTCTCTACATTAATTCTTTGACCTCAAACTGACCGGAGAAGGTCAACAATTCTTGTAATGTCCCTGAGTGGTGCATTTTCATCTCTAACTTAGCTGAAAAGTATATAAAAGCACAGGCAGTCAGAAAGCACCCAAATAGCTATACAGCTGAGATGACCCCAAAACGCAAGTTAATCCCTCCAAGGTCAATTGTAATTTATGTTCAATTAACTGGCTCAAGAAACCTGTTTTAGACAGAAGCCAGAAATTAGGACACCCGTTGCTTGACTTTTTACTGGGAAACACTTTCTTTGAAAGCCACCATCAGGAGCCCAAAATAAGAGGCTAACAACTGACTTTCCCCCTAACTGAGTCTACTTGAGTCTACTCAACTGACCATACTAACGCATCCTAGGAATATGCTAGAAACATGGAAGATTTGGGTGGAAAGTCTATTATTCCTGTGGATACTGGATACGTGCAAGTGAACAGGATGCACAAACTCAGTGTCCACTTTAACATGGAAGCTACCAGGTTAAGACTCCTTTTAAGATACATCAAAAAGACACAAGAGGCAGCTGGAAGGACTCTTGCTGATTAAATCTGAGAAATAATAGCATCATAGCAATGTAGTAATGAAGCAGAACTCATTAAATAAAATAAGAATCCTGTAGTCTATACACATAGAAGTAAATGAATAAATAAATAAAGGAGGAAAGAAAGGAAAGCTCTTTCTTACAATAGAATGCCAACTGATAAATATATAAACATGATGGAGTTCTAAGCTTGTCAATGGATGTGAAAACCAGTGAATAAAAGTTTGATGAGGAACAGTACATTTACATAATAATCTCAAACTATCTGCCACTTGGCAGACAACACCATAATCAAATGAACAGAGTTAACGTCCACCAGTACAGAAGCAAACAGACACCATATGCCAGCTGATCCATGAACTCAAAGCCCCCCATCTCTTCTGTGGTGCTCCTGCTCAAAATGCACAGCCTGAATGAATCTGATTCCTGATGAATCCAGTAATTAAGGAAACATTAGACAAACCTCGACTGAGTGACATTCTACAAAAAAACTGGTCTGTACTCTTCAAAAGGGTCAAGGTCGGCCTTGGCCGATTGGCTCAGCGGTAGAGTGTCTGCCCAGCATGTGGAAGTCCCGGATTAGATTCCCAGCCAGGGCACACAGGAGAAGCACCCATCTGCTCCTCCACCCTTCCCCCTCTCCTTCCTCTCTATCTCTCTCTTCCCTTCCCACAGCCAAGGCTCCATTGGAGCAAAGTTGGCCCGGGCGCTGAGGATGGCTCTATGGCCTCAGTCTCAGGCGCTAGAATGGCTCCAGTTGCAGGGAGTAACGCCCCAGATGGGCAGAGCATCACCCCCTGGTGGGCATGCTGGGTGGATCCCTGTCGGGCTCATGTGGGAGTCTGTCTCTCTGCCTCCCTGCTTCTCACTTCAGAAAAATACAAAAAAAAAAAAAAAAGGTCAAGGTCAAGTAAGACCAAAAAAGGCAAGAAACTTTTTGTTCTAATTTAAGGAGACTAAAGAGAAATAACAAGTAAGATGTAATGTATGACCTTGGATTATATTTTAGATCAGGGAAAAGAATAATACAAAAGGTATCATTGTAACAATTGATGAAATTTAAATATGAACTGTGGATTTGATAACAGTATTGCATCAATGTTAAATTTCCTGATTTTTTTCTATTCATGTATGAAAATGTCCTTGTTCTTAGAACACACACACTGAAGTACTTAGTAGTAAAGGGGAACAATGCCATCAACTCAATTTTAAAAGGTTCAAAACAAATTATATTTATATGAAAGAGAAAATGGTAAAGCAAAAGTCAAATGTATACAATTAGTGAGATTTGGGTAAAGGATTAACAAAGTACAGAAGTTCCTTGTACTATTTTTACAACTTCTCTATAAATTTTAAATTATATTGAAATGAAAAGTTATTTTAAAGAAACATTTAAAAACTTAAAACTATAGCAAAGCAAAGTTATTAATTAAAAATATATTCTGAAGTATATATTTAAAAGTGAGAAGACCCAGTATCTGGTGTTTGATTTACAATATTTTAGAAAAGAGAAAAAAAAGACAGAGAGAGAAAAACATAAAATGAAAGTAACAAAAAGTTGGCCCTGGCCAGCTCGGTTGGAGCATTATCCTGAAATGCCAAGATTGCGGGTTCGATCCCCGTCAGAGCACATGCGGGAAGCAACCAATGAATGCACAACTAAGAGGAACAACAAATAAATGCTTCTTTCTCTCTCTCTCTCTCTCTCCCCCTTCTTTTCTGTCTCTTTAAATATCAAGCAATTTTTTAAAGTGACAAAAGGTTGATAATTCTAATTCTTAAAGTTGGATAATAGATACATGGGGATCTGTTATACCAGGCTCTCTACTTTTCTATGTGTTTGGAAATTTTCCATAATTAGTTTTTAAGTCTCCTCTGAATTGATGCCCACCTTCCAACTCCTGGCAACAATGAAAGCTTAATCTCCTTCCCCCACCACACTACTGATAGTCAAGGTAATATATATATACACACACACACACACACACACACATATACACACTGTATGGTTTGGCTAATTCTCCAGCATTTAATTTGGGTTCAAAAGCAGTTCTTTACAGCAGTGGTCCCCAACCCCCGGGCCACAGACCGGTACCAGTCCATGGGCCATTTGGTACCAGTCCACAGAGAAAGAATAAATAACTTACATTATTTCCGTTTTATTTATATTTAAGTCTGAATGATGTTTTATTTTTTAAAAATGACCAGATTCTCTCTGTTACATCCGTCTAAAACTCAGTCTTGACTCTTGTCTTGGTCACGTGATACATTTATCCGTCCCACCCTAAAGGCCGGTCTGTGAAAATATTTTCTGACATTAAACCGGTCCATGGCCCAAAAAAGGTTGGGGACCACTGCTTTACAGAAATTATTTGACATTCGGTGGGCAGGCATGTATTTCCTAATATAGGAAGTAAGAGCCTCATGCTGGAGTTCTCTTAATGCAGGTGGCCCATTCTGGGAGCTAATACCACACAGCTGGACACTGCACAGCTGGAATCGGCAACCCCAGGACCTGGATGAGCGCTGAGAAAGGCAGCCAAAGAGAGTGCTTTTCTCCTCAGACTTTCAGAGGCACATTCCCATACATTGCATCTAATTTGATCTATGGTTCTGGAGATTACCATCTCAGGTAACATTTACATCTTTAACTGGCTATATAAAATTAAATCTTGGGGAAGTCGGTAGAAAAGTAAGCACTGCCTAATGTAAGAGTGAAAACAAAAGTCAACATCAAGCTTCAATGGACACTCCCTGAAATACAGTGTCACAAAGAATCCTTCTGGGAACTCGGATCAAACAAGAGATCCCCGTGTTTGCTGTGATTGTCATCCCTGAAAAAGAGCCCAGGTGCTACTTCATTTAGAATGTGGGAAAGCAAAGTGCAAAGGTCATTAGGTCAAAGCATTTAGTGGTGACTGTAGTAGTAATGGTAAGATTTAACTGGTATAGCATGTTTTAAAAAGCACCAGAACAACATTCATCACTCCATTTCATCCTCACAAGCACCTGTAAGGTAGGTTTGGCAGATAGACTTCATCCCTATTTTACAGATGAATAAACTGATGCTCATTACAGCTGATGTCACCAGAGTCACACAATAAGTAAATGAGAGAACTGAGATTCATTGGTATCATTTTCTATCTTCCAATCTCCTACATAATTCCCAAGAACAATGAACAGAAAAACTCATGGGAAGCAAACGTTACCTGCCATTGTTTTTCTAAAGCACACTTTGCAAATCAGGGTAGATTATTCTAAGTCAACAGATACAAACAGGTTCACAAAAGAATGTCAGATCTGTTTTTGGTCCTCTGTAACATTTTCAGTAGAATCTGAGATCAACATATTATTCACAGAAACATACAGTTTGATGCCATGGAGATTCTCCTGTCAACATCATGTGCCTAGGAGGATTTTAGAAAATCATTTTTAATTAAAAGTGCCAAACATTAGAATCAACCTGAGATATTCTAAATACTAAAGAGAATTAACCAGATAGAATGACTGGCCTAAATTTCACAATAATGAAGGGAGTAAAATCATTGACTTAACCTTTGTGCTCAGATGCAGGTTTAATTCCTACTAAACATAATGAAAACACTGCCTACGAACTCCATAACCAAACTTTATTAAAACAATGTAGCATTGTTGTTTGAAACATACTGTACTTTAAAAATTACTCGGATAGAGATCATGCAGATATGGGCCTGCTATGAGGTCAATGAGGTCCAGAGAAATCCAGGAGTAGGGAAGAGGGATGAATTCACCTCCCATGGGAAGCATAACAAAAGTGTCTGTGGAGATAAGTATAGAGTTGTCTTAGCAGACATCTCCTGGGTTGGTTTTCATATTTAAAAAAGAAAGAAAAAAGAAGAAAGAAAGAAGGAAAGAAAGAAAGAAGGAAAGAAAGAAAGAAAGAAAAGAAAAGAAAAGAAAAGAAAAGAAAAGAAAAGAAAAGAAAAGAAAAGAAAAGAAAAGAAAAGAGACAAAACAAAAGAAAACTGATGCATCTGCCCTGGCTGGGTAGCTCAGTTGGTTGGAGTGTCATCTCGATGCACCAAGGTTGCAGGTTCAATTCCTGGTCAGGACACACACAGTAAGCAAGCAATGAATGCATAACTAAATGGAACAACAAATCAATGTTTCTCTCTCTCTCTCTCCCTTAAAAAAAATCAATTAAAAAAATTGCTTAAACAAAAAAACAAACTGATACATCTACTATTTCTCAGATTTTTGAGGCATCCAATCTCCAAATCTCCCTGTATTCATTTGCTAGGACTGCCAAAACAAAATACTGCAGACTTGGGGTGGTAGACAAAAGAAATTTATTTTCTCACAGTTCCAGTGTCTTGAAGTCCCAAATCTATTTGATTGGTGTGATTTCTTCTGAGGCTTCCCCTCCTGGTCCTCAGGTGGCTGCCTTGTCCCTGCGTCCTCACATGACCCCTCCTCTGTGTGTGTGCATCCCTGTGTCCCCCTTCGTGCCCAAATGCCCTCTTCTTTTAAGGACACCAGTTAGATTGGATTAGGACCCACTTATATAACCTCGTTGGACCTTAATTAAGGGTACTATTTCCAAATACAGTCACATTCTGAGGTACTGGATGGGGGTTAAGACTTCAAAATGAATTTGGGGGGGACTCAATTCAGCCCATAGCACTCCTCGTCCCTGAGCCTTCAGCCCATTCACAGAGGTGTTTGAGCCAAGAGGTACCAAATTTCAGATGAGATATGAGTACCTTTTCTAATCCAAGCCAAGTTTCAGATTTTTACCAAACTCATGTAGTTTGGGATCCTTTTGACCCCTTTTATGTACCATACTGTAAGTTTAGAGGTACTGGCTTATTCTAATTATAAGGCAAAGTTTAGTAAAATACCTCTACCTATTTGGAGCTATCCAATTTCATTTCTTCAAAAAAAAAAATACCTCAGGTCTTGGCCAGTTGGCTCAGTGGTAGAGCATCAGCCTGGCATGTGGAAGTCCCAGGTTCAATTCCCAAATAGGGCACACAGGAGAAGAGACCATCTGCTTCTCCATTCCTCTCCCTCCACTTCTCTCTCTCTCTCTTTCTCTCTCTTTCTCTCCTCCTCCGACAGTCATGGCTCAAATGGGCAAAGTTGGCCCCAGGTGCTGAGGATGACTCCATAGCCTCCCCTCAGGTGCTAAAATAGCTTGGTTGCTAAGCAATGGAGCAGCAGCCCCAGATGAATAGAACATCAGCCCCAGATGGGGGTTGCCCTGTGGGTCCCGGTTAGGGTGCATGTAGGAATCTGTCTCTCTGCCTTCCTGTCACTCTCTTGATAAAAAAAAAAAAGAAAAGAAAAAAGAAAATACCTCAGATACTTACTTGAATCTGCTTATTGGAGTTCTTTACGTCATTTGTCTTGTGACCAGGTAGACAAACACATATTTACCTTTTTCTTTGTTTTTATAACCAACAACAGGTGAAAATACTACCAGGTTTAGGAGTATATGATTTAGTCAATGACAGAGGCAAAATATCCCCAGTGCATGCCTTGCTCAGACCACGTGGATAGGGTCTGCAGCTAGAACTCAAGAACTGATGCTGGGTTAAGACCTTTAGCTCACTGCTTCTTATCACATGGCACCGCTTAATGATTACATCTCTAAGTTACTTTTCTAGAGAGATAGATGATGAACACATGTCCATATCTTCGAGGTACCTCAAGATGTTGTGGAATGTTGTAACTGTACCATTTGTCAAGTACGTAAACATGAAGAAAGAGTGATGTTGTACACCATTGACAGCAAAATCTTTCACCTAACAGGTGACTCTATTACTGGCAACCTTGTCACTGAGTTTCACTGTTTTCCTGCTCCCAGAATGAGATGTCTGATACTGTATACTTTGGGTTGCAAAAAGTCCTGCAGGCAGATATCTGGATGAGTAAACACACCCTCTCCTAGAAAATCAACTCAAAATGTTTAAGCAATGTTGAAGAAAAATCACTAAAGGCTGCCCTTTGGCCTCCAAGTCCATCTAAGTACTTGGTGCTGGCCAGCAAGCTTTACATTTCCCCATCAGCTCCCTCTCCCATTGTGATGTCAACATTTAACATTTCCCTCAAGCCTTTTCCTTTTCCCCTACTCTTAGCACGACCAAACTTCCTGATTCGTCCAGGGTTGAAGAGATTCCCATAGGAGACGTGGGACTTTCGATGCAAAACCTAGTTACCCTCCTGCCCCCTTACTCATCATCAAATGACATCACTACCCACAACACAAAAAATACATATATAATTAAGATTATCAGGTGTGAACTGCCCCCAATTTTTCTTCCACTATCCTCTACCTGAACATAGATCAGTGCCCATTTAGTCTTGGAAGCTAGGGTAGCCCATTGCTGATTCCCAGCTCAATTCCCCACCTTCATGATGCATCTTCCCATTATTTAATATCTCTTCTTTGCAATTTCAACTTTTCTTCCTCTTTCCCCTTATACAAATATGTGCAAGTTTTTCATCTTCAAAATCACATATCCCACCTCCCACCACATCCCATTCATTCAGAGCCGTACGCCTTGACTTTCCTTCACCGTAAAATATTATTAAGGTATAGCTGACAAACATTATAGCAGTTTCAGGTATACAACATAATAATTTGACACTTGTATATGTTGCAAAATGATTATCAGAGTAAGTCTAATTAACATCTGTCAAGGGGGGGGAGATATATTCGGTGGGACACTTGAATCTATGTAAACACAATAAATTAAAATCATAAATAAAAAAATAAAAAACATCTGTCACTATATATAGTCACAGAATTATTTTTCTTGGGTGATAACTTTTAAGATTTACTTTCTTACCAACTTTCAAATATGCAATACAGTATTATTAACTATAGTCACCATGTTGCCATTCCATCCTCATAACTTACTTATTTTATAACTGGAAGTTTGCACTTTTTGACTCCCTTTACCTAATTCACTCATTCCTCACCCCCAACCTCTTGCAACCAGCAATAGTTCGTTCACTGTACCTATGAGCTTAGTTTCTTGGTTTTGTTTTGTTTTTCTTTTTTTGTTTTGTTTTTAAGCTTCCACATGTAAGTAAGGTCATGTGGCATTTGTCTCTCTCTGTCTGATTTATTTCATTTGGCGTAATGCCTTCAAGGTCCATCCATGTTGTCACAAATGGCAAGATTTCATTCTTTTTTATAGCTAATATAAATGAATATATACATACCACATTTACTTTATCCACTCATCCATCAACGGACACTCAGACTATTCCTATATGCAGCAGTAATGAACATGAGGGTACATATATCTTTTAAAGTTAGTGGTTTCATTTTGTTCAGATGAACACCTAAAAGTGGAATTGTTAGATCATACTGTAGTTCTATTTTTAATCTTATGAGGAACCTCTAAACTGTTTTCCACAGTAGCTGCAGCAGCTTACATTCACACCAGCAGTACACGCGTGTTCCCTTTTCTGCACATTTTGCCAACATTTACCATTTTTATGTATTTTCAGAGTAGCCATTCTAACAGGTGTGAAGTGATATCACATTGTGACCCCCAAACTTCTTAAAATAGAGCCCAAAAGATCTCATCTATTTCAGTGGTTCCTTTAAAATTTTAATTTCCAGCCCAAACCTCTCTACTAAAATACAGCCCTGTGTCTTCATCCTCTTAATAAGCACACCTATCTTGATAAGTATATTAAGCTCAAAATGTCTGAAACAAAGATATCCTCTTTCTTTCTAGTGTGCTCTTCCTTCTAAAGTTATTGTCCCAGCAAATGGAACCACAACCTGCCCAAATTTCCAAACCAGAAACCATGCCATTGTTTTCATCTACTTTTATACTTCATTCACCAAATTTATACTAGCCTATTGTCTCCTAAATATCTTCTCTCATTCACCACTCTGGCCCCTCGTCCCCACTGCGATCACAGAAGCCTCCTCACTGGTTTCTTAGCTTCTTAGCTTCAGTTCCGCCTCCTCCAAGCTATCATTCATGAAGTTGACATTTGTAAGTCAGGGATTGAGCTATTTCTATTATGCAGGAGTAGAGAAAAATCTTTGATTTAGTCCAGTGAACATCAAACTTGCCACAAGAATGTCTAAGGATTAATGAGCAATTTCTAACTTGGTCATGAAAATGACTGGATCAATGTCCACACTGGCTTTGAAGCTGATTCAGATAACTGTGTACATTGAGTGAAGGTGGTCAAGGAGGCTGCCCGTTTCTTTGCAGAAATGCCACTTGCTGATGGCAGCTTAGCGCCTGTACGGAGATCTGACTATGTCTTTACTTTTGCAGTGTTAGCCCCGATAATCTCTATCACCCTAAGGATTCATGATTGCTAACAAGTCAAGCTGATGCCGAAGCCACTGGTTATTCCACACTGTTAGCTGTGGAATAATGTGCCCCTCCTGCACCTTTGTTCTGGCCACACTGGCAAACTTGCCATTTTCTAAGTTAGCCTCCTCCTCCCAACTCAGCCCTTGCCTGGAACATCCTTCTCCTCCTTGAACATTTTCAAACAAGTACATTCAGAAAGTAATGCTAATGCTCTTCATTTGGAAAAATAAAATAAGACCGCTGGAGGGTAACATCTGCCTCGAAGCTGTGTTGCTCCTGGAACTGTTCGCCTTCAGAACTATTCCTTGCTCTGCTCTGCATTTCAGAACCTTGTGTCTCCCAGGTTGTGTGTCTGCTGGTTTCTTGCAGGCTTTACCCAAAGGGAGATACTGGTGACAGATGACAAAGTGGAAAAAAAAAATGACTCCAGAATTATGTTTCTCTTTCTCATCTTCATAGCTCCAGCTCCCACCAGACATGCCTGCCCTCATTACACTTCTACCAGGTGTCCCTGCCCCCTGGAGCCTGGTAATCATTTGTTCCCATGTCCTTCTAGTCTACCTGGGTAACAGCTTCTTCCTGCCCATGCTCAGCGCCGGGTGGCCTCACTGCCACCTGGCTGCCTTCACAGCCTCATTTTTCCACTGTGTAAGCAACTCCCTGCGTTCAATTCTTGCCCTTGTACACATTCAAAGTGGCTTCTGTTTTCTTGGTTGGACTCAGATATAAAGCAGTTTCCTGAGCTTTACTCCTCCTCACCTCGGCCCACCACAAAGGCTTTTGGGAGCGCCTTCTCCTGGGTCTTGGCTTACTTTTTGTGTTCCCACTGGCACCTGTGTATACTGCTATGGGTTGGGATTGTGGTTTTGCTTATGAGCTCCACTCCCGATGAGCTCTTGAGAGCAGAGCCAATGTCCTGCTAATCTCAGCACCCTCTGTGTCCTGCTCGCTGCTCAGGATACGGTAGGTGGTCACGATTTTAAAATATACATATACATATGCATACACAAAGGATTTGATGTGATATGCTAGAAGTATATGAAGATTTAAAGCATGATCTAGACTGGAATAACACAGAATTTAAATGAAAAACAGTAAACCTGTGGACTTTTTTCATGAGAGGGGGAGGCGCTGTGTTTTGTTGGGTTTTGTTCTTCTCTTCGGAGTGTGGCATGCGTTTTCAGTCTGCTAGCTCACCATCCAGTCACTGGTGGAAAAGTCACCTTTTATTTCAGTGACGCAACTTAATCAATAAAGGTGTTAATTACTCTCAGCAAATGCTTTGGTACAATAAGAGACTGTCATTTTACTCCTGGCAGCCAGGCAGGGGAAATCAAAGGAAAGCTTTTCAGAATCCTAAGAGACCCTTAGAACTTTGAGGACAGAGAAATATTCCCTAATGAGTCAGGACTCCTCTGGAAAAAATCTGGAACTCTTTGAGAAACAGAATTTATTATTACATTCAATTGAATCTGTAGCAACTCCCTACCATGTTCTACAATGCAAAGTGATCTACAGAACAGAAATATATGAATATCATTTAGAGATTAGGAAAAAGATTCGTGGAAGGTAAACGACATCGCGTTCTAGCAAGAGTCAGGATTACTTAATGGCGTGCCCGGAAGTTGGCCCCTAACTTGGCTCCCCTCCCCAGCAGCCACCACCACCACTGCTAAACCTTTCACCAGAAGACCCTTTCAACTTGGGCTTCCATGAGGAACACCAGTATTTCTCTATTTGGACTGTATTTTTATGGACATCTTGAATTCAACCTACCATAAAATCCTCAACCATTAAACTTCTACATAAAGTCATTACAGCACCCCTTAATATGATAATATTTTTAGCACAAGGAAACCAGAAAAGAGCCTTTTAACCCTTAAGACTATGGAGGGATGTGCAAAAAGAATTCACTCCATCATATCAGCATATTATATTATGAAATTTGCCTAGAATTGACTTCCTGTTCTGGTGTGATTCATGGTGGTGGCTGTCTTGGCAAGGTATGGTCCATGTGTTGTGTGAAATACTGCAGGTGCCAGTTGCAACAAAGTCACCATTGTCTTTCTGTAATGAAGTCAGTTTAAACAGCTAAGTGTCCTAAAGTGAATCCAAGTGTGCCTGGTGTCCAGAAGGTCAATTATCACACGGTGTTAGACAATTGGGATTGCGTTACTGCTAAGAAAGGGGCTTTCGTTTTTGTTTTTAATAAAAGTCTATTAGAATAAAGCAAACATAGTACAGCAAAAATTGAATCAGATCTACTTTGCCACAGTTTAAAGATCGCACAAAACAACCATGAACCTAATCATACAAAACATCTTACATACTTTTACTTTGGAGGAACTTTACTTGAAACAAGTGACCATGTCTTATATAACTTTCGCTGTGCCAAGCTTCCACCACTGTAATCACTATCACAGTCCAGGCTCACTTTTTGTGGTGAGGGGAGTCGATACTGAACCAGCACACACTCCAATTTTTGTAAGCAACTTATGGAAAATCTATTTTATTTCAAATAAAATTTAACATTTACCTGGTTTTCACATTTATATCTTGCTGTTATTCTTCAGAAGATGTTTCCTTCTAACATGAAAATTCTGAGTTTTTAAAATCTTCATGTGACAATGAAACAGATTTTTTCTAAAAACAAAATCAGAGCTGATACCATCTTGATGGGAAAATATATTAAAATAGTGAATTGTTACATATATAAATAATATGTCTAGTAAACGGCAGTGTCATAATATTTTGTTGAAATTTATAAAATAGCCGTGATGTCCTTTAAAAGTCTTTTTCTTTTAGTGAATAATGTTTCAGTTAGAGCAAACCTAATTATTTTTAAATGACAAACATGAATTAAAATACAGAAATGTTTGTTTGAATTTAATAGATTTGAAAATATTTTCAAAGCATTTTCTTTATTTTAATTTAAGGGTGAATAAGTACATTTCTCTGTTGCAAAATCAGAGAAACTCAAGCACTTAGCATTCATTCCTTGGCATTAATTCTTAATGTCTAGGCACCAAAGTTGATTAAAATGCTGAAATTATTTAAGTTTTTTAACCTTCCATGAGCATTCTAAGAGGACACTATATACATATATTCCTACCTGACATAGAGGAATTGAGCTGAGTGATTTTTTTAAATGGACTTTTAAAATCTTAACTTGATAGTTACAGATGTTTTAATCTTTGGAAGCCATTATATGTTCATTTTCCTTTCAGCATTAATTATACATAATGACCTCCACCTATCAGAAGAAAACTATATTTGTTTACATTTTCCAATGCTTTTAAAAATAAAAAATAGTTTTCCTTATTAACAATAAGGGCAGACTCTTTTAATTGTTAAAGTCTTGTATTTTTGAAAAATTGTCTCTGGCTATTTTAACTAGAAAGTTCTATCGTGAATAAAACTGTAACATAAATTCCCCCCGAATAATAGCTTAATTACTTATAAACTCTGGAAACAATTAGTTTATCATCCTTTGAAGTGAGTAAGGCAACTTGCCAGGCTGAGAGTAAAATGCTTGTCACTTTTTCATGTAATGAGCTTAGTTTCTTTTTGTTATTTTAGATTATTTGGAAAAGGAAACTCAGTGGAATACACTTTAATGTTCGGAAGATTAAAAGTTGAATCATTCACTTCATAAATGGCCTCTGCAATAACACTTAATAAAGTACCGAAAGAAATATTGAAGGCTCTGAAGATTATAATTTATGTGCTTATGGAAATCATTGAAACAGATATTCTGGTTCAAAGATAAAGTTGTGCTTGAATGACACCAATATTGTAAAAGATTGACGAGGACTGTTCTGGTTCTCAGCCTCATAATATCATCCCTTACACAAACCAGCAAATTACAGGACCGGCCTCTTCTCTTTCTTCCATCTGGCAGCTTGCTCTCTGCTTTCTCTCCTCACTTCCCCCGCCCCTTCTCCTTCTGGCTGCCTTTAGGTCTCTATCTCCCCTGCACATACACACCTTTCCCTTTCACCCCACGGACTGCTCCTCCTGATTCCTCTGTGCCTTCTTTTTTTTTTTTTTCTTTTCATCGCAGTTCATTGTTAGGTGTTTTATTCCTTTTCTTATTTTTTCTTTCCCTTTCTGGCTAACCACAGATCAAAGGAAGTTCTGAATGTTAGTGGCTATTGTGAGATTGAAACACTATATGTCTATCACCCAAAAAAAATAAGAAAAAAAGTATCAGAAGAGGATACTGACTTCATCTAGCTAGCCAGGCTCGAGGTCGGCCTGAGTCGTCGCACAGCGCAGGTGGGGGGAGAGAAGCTCTAGGTGGCCACCTTGTTATAGGCCAGCTGGGTGTCTATTATTGCAGCCATTGCGTCAGATGGAGCCAACACCTGAGGCCGCCAGCTCCTTTCTGACCTTGGCGGTCAGTGAGCAAGATCATCTGTAATTCCGTCACCTGACTATAGGATTGTTTACAGGGCTCGGGGGAGAAGAACTGAGGGCCAAGAAAGGCAGGCAGGTCTCAAAAGCCCAAAGGTTCCTCTTGGGATCTATCCAGCGGGTGAGGGTCCATACCAGATTCGGCACAGCAAACTTTTTCACCACTTTACCATTTTCAAAATGATATTAACATACTTCATATATTGCCCCCCTACTGGAAGTCATAATTACAACTCGCCCTTCCCTTTGTCGGCAGGAATCTCTTTAAGCAGTCCCAGCAAGTCAACTCACTTTGGGGACGCATTTTGCATTTTTCATCACTCCTCATCCCTCCCCAGACCTATATGTCAAGGAACAGAGACTTGAGACGTGACACATTAATGTTTTTATCAGGGGACCACGCTCTCTGCTCCCACAGAAAGGGAGGGAGACCAGGAGAAGAGGGAGGCCGAGAAGGAGAGGGAAGGAATCACTCTGCAGCTCCTGTGGAAATTCATATGCTGTGTATGTTCCTCTCTCACCTGAAATAAATCCTGCAGGCCTACCCACACAAACCCAGCAGCACTTATTTATTTGCATGTCATGCTTATAATATGGTAGAAAGCAAGACGGATCTTTGAGGAGGGGAAGAGATGAGGCTCACCTTTCAGACTAGCTGTCTTAAATAAAAAAGAATCGTCCGGCCGGGCGCCTAAAATTTATCTTGAGTTTGTGGTCATTATCTCTATTATATAGCCCTGGCAATAAATAAATCGGGTAGTTACTACCCAACAATAAAACTGTAGTGTATGGGACACCGTACTATTACTTTCTTAATAATCTGCCGTTCCTTTCACTTTAAATCTTCCCCGTCTTGTCTTCCCACTTGTCTACAAGGATCTATCTTCACCCTTGAGGTACCAGATCGCTTGGTTCATTTTTATATTTGGTGAACACAATAACTTTTCCTGTCTAGACTTTCTGTTTTTCCTCCTATTTCTAGACTGCCTAATCTGCTTCAAGACAAAGGGTCGGCCCGGATCAAAAGTCTCCCCCGCCCACCCCACCTCCTCATTTTAAACGCCCTGTGAGTCCACGTGAACGAAGATCATCCCTCTCAGGGCAGCCACACACGGGGTCTCTAGGAGAAAGGGGGCAACTCAGATTCCCGACGGTCTGTGTCCCCGTGGCCAGCACGCCCTTTGCGCACTGAGTCCAAGGGTCTCGTTGAGAAGACGTTGTCTGGGTTAGATCTACTTCTCCAGGCCCTCACCCTTATTCATGGTGTGCCTGACCCAGTACGGATTTCGGGGACCGGATCCCATCCCTCTGCCCTCTCCCGCTCGCCCTCCGCCGGGGCACCGCGCGTTTCACACGGACCCGGGCGCGAGCAGGCTGGACCCGCCTGAGAAGTCGGTCCTCGCTCAACTGCTGAGTCCTCTGCGTTCTCTGGGCATGAAAAGCCCACGGAGGGGGCTCGGCCCCGGGGAGCAGATGCCGAGGTGGGCGGGGGTGAAGGACCTCCTTTCTGGTTCCCAGACGCGCTGGCCTGCGGGAGAACCAGGGCGCACGCCCACCAGCCTCCGCTCGCACACCTGGGGTTCACCCCCTCCGCGCGGCAGTTAGGTACGCGGCTCCTACCTCGGCCCCGACCCCCAGCCAGACGAGGGGCGCAGTCTGTTTAAGTATCGAGCCTTCCAGGGCCCCGGGGGCCCTCAGCTCAGCTACGTAGACGAGCCCAGCCTCTGTCCGGCCGGCTCCTTCCAAACCCAGCGCCACACTTGCTCGCACGCCAGCGCGAAAAGTGACGCGTATTGGCAAAGCGGTCTGCAAATGACCGTCTCCTCCGCGGAGCAGTAGAAATCCGGGCAGGGAGTGAGGGGAGGACTGGGGGAAGAAGGGGCGAAGAGGCAGCGGTGAGCTGGAAACACAGACCTGCGTCGCTTCCCCTTTTGTCTTTATACTGATTGTCTCAAGAAATCAACTTAAGCACAAACCCCCAACGGGCTTGTTTTTGTTTGTTTGTGTGACTTAGATCACAGATAGAACTCGGGACCAAAGCTCTGAGTGTCTGTGAGAGAAAGAAGCCGGCCAGGCTACTGATAGTGAAGGGACGATGAACTTCTCACCTTTTTTTTTTTTTTAACTCAACACGTCCTTTTAAAAAAAGCCTCATCGCGCGCGAACTCACGCGTGTGTCTCTGTGTGCGTGTTTCGCTCTTAATTGCGTTTTGCTGGGATGATCTTTTACGACTCGAAAACAAGCAGCTGGGAAAATACTCATGTTTGGGACCGAAAACACTTGATATATAGATATTATATATCAATATATCTTAACATTTAAAAGAGAATGAATTTGTCCTGTCTACATTGGCATTGAGAGAAAGTTTCAGAAATCTACCCAGAAGAAAGTAAAGGGGGGGGGGGGAGAAGAAAGAAAGAAAAGCAAAGAAAGGAAAAAGGAAAGCTAGGCTTGGTTTTCCTTATTTCAGATCTGTAATCAATCATTGAAATAGGAGGCAGCAAAATTGTAAAGATTCGATAGATTAAAATGCAAATGAAAGGTAGAAAAAGAAACATTAACATGGCGATCAAAGATTTAATAACCATAAATCAAGTTTTTTTTTTCTGTTGCAGCTGCAGTTTGTGTGTGTGTTTATGTTTTAATCATGTTTGTTCCATAAATAAATAATTTCTGAAACGAGACTAATTTTTCATTATTTTAACCGTGGGCTATAACACTAAATATTAAAAATAGAAAACGTACAGGATGCCAGATCCCCAACCAAATAAGACCTGTGTTGATTGGTTAAAATCAAGGGGGTTTATTTGTGTGTTTTGAAAATCAGAGTTATTGTGCTAAAAAATTTCTATCTAAACTGACAAAGCCCAAAGTTTTATTTTTCCTTTTAGTATTTTACGTTAACAAGATACCATTTATATTAAATATATGCATGGCTGTATATTCATTTCAGCTTGAGCATTTTCAAATAAAGTGCCAGACTATTTAAATGCTATAGAACATATTATTGTAAAGTGATTTGATAGAATTCCTAGAAAATAACATCCATTAGAAGAATCTGTCTTCTAGAGAAAAATTAAATTATGGTTTGACACAGTTAAAACTTTTCTTAGCTTTATCTCTAAAAGTTAATTTTTCCAAGTGGGGATATTTTAGCCCTTTGTTTTGTTATCATTCGATTTAGGGTCTCCTGTTAAGGTGTCAGATATCGGAACAAACACTAATTTATTCGCTCCTCATTTTCTCATATGGTGAAGGCTTTTCATTTAGGTCGTTTTGTTTAAAATATTGATTTATACTGTTAATTTATAAATTATTTCTAGAACTTTAAAAATAAACAGCTGGGCTTAGTCATTTCTTTTCCCTTTTTTTGTAGTTTTATTAACGTGGAAGAATTTATCTTCAGAAGATTGGAAACTTCTTTGTGGTAAAACAGCTTTGTAGTGTTCAAAATAGGCTCTTTGCTTAATTTTGTCTTTGAAAAGAGTTATTCAGCTTAATTTATTGAAATGATGAATTAGAATTGTCTTCAGTCTCCTCTTTCTACAAATTAAAATGATAACCAAACCTTGGATACTTGTTTCTTTTCAAACCCTTTAAGTTAAATGTGAGCTGAGTTGGTGTCCACTCCCTCCAGCCCAGCCACACAATCACGTTTTCACTTTGACAGTCTAATAATGCATTTAGTTTAAAATTACACTTGGACCTTTCCTCCTTTGTATTTTTTTTTTTTTTTTCATTTACTTCAGTGCAACAAGATGGCTTGATTTTCATGGGATTACATGAACTCCATTCAATGTTACTGGAACATTTCTGCTCAACTAAATACTTGCCTTTAATAGACAAATGAACTTCTTATTTGCTGGAGTTTGTAGATGGTTTTAGATACAGAGTGTGCAACTGATTTAGTTATTGTTGTGAGAATCAAACAGGCACAAAAGTCATCTATCTAAACCGAAGAGATATGACTCTGTAAAAGGGAGAAACAAGGACAGAATCGTGGGGAATTATTTCAGTTTACAGCTCTTATTAAACCGGATATGGTTTTATTTTGATCTTTAAGTACCAACCTTGCTAAATGCTCCCAGATACCTTTTCTCCATCACCCCCAATTTTTTCATCCATTAGATAACTTGGGTTAGATCATCTTAGCAGTTGCTTTTTCTACAGGATATCACTGAACAGTTGCAGTGTAAAATCGCGTGCATCTTCAGAGAATTGCACACACCCCACCCCCCAGGAAAAAAAAGAGAGAGAGAGAGAGAAAGAAAAAGAAAAAGAAAAGAAGAAATGTTTTTCCCATTCGGTTTTAGTATCTTGTTTCGTTGAAATGCAAGACAGGTACTTGATTTAGCATTTAAGCAAAAGGTTACACAAACCGCGTTTTAAAAAGTGTTGGGATGTCCGACAGGGTCAGCCCCAGATCAGATCATTTTTTGAATGCAGACCTAAAGATAATGAGTACTTGTTGTATTAAAGGGAACAAACAGTACTTTGGCTTCCTCTGACCCCAGAATGCACGGCTCGGTTTCATTGATCATCCTCCTTTATGAGATAATGCAATTACAAACATCAATAAGGGGCTGCAAGGGGAATCATTATGCAGTGACAGTGATAAATGACGGTGCAGAAATAGCATGCTTTTTCCCCCCTAACAATCCAGGAGCCCAGGGGCTCCGGGGGCTGAACACAGTCGCCAAGGAAACAGATGACATCCCAAACGACACCAAAGGAAAAAAAATGAACAGTCTTTCTTTGCCTCTCACTCTTTTCCGTCTTCCAAAGAGTTAGTTTTGGCTCTAGCAGCAGCTGCCACACAGGCATTTCGTTATTTCAGACATTAAAAGACTGGAGCGGGAGGTGGGAGTCTCCTCCTCTTCCATCCCCACCCCCCACTAGATAACACACAAAGCTTGCTGTTCACAGTTTGGGACTACCTGAAATGCACGTCTTGAAAATTAGATTGGGGTGGCATGGGGGTTGCAGGAACGTGGATTTACGCTGCCATTGCGTTGTATTTCTCACACTTTCACGATTGTCTGGTGGAAACTGAGTCTCCAGAACAAGCTGACGCCTCGTGGGTCGTCCAGCAAAGACGGGGGCGCGTGGCTTGCCTCCATCTCCCTGCGGTGCCAGACGCTGCCCAATGCCAAAGCGGGGGGGGGGGGGCGGAGGGGGGAGGGGGGAGGGGATGGGGCGTAGGCTGCTGCGAGGGGTATTTGCCGCTTTGCTGAGTTTCTTTGAGATAGACTTATCAATGGGCGTGGGGTTCTCACCTACATTCAGGAATCGGGCTGTTTAAAGACCCAGGGTGCCCTCAGCAAGTGGCTTCAAAGGGGCATCGCTGAACGATCCCACCCACCCTTGTCCAGGATGGTGGGTGAAGTAGGCGAGTGCGAAAGGTGAAGGGTTACTGGGAGTGCAGTGCCGGACCTGCGGCTGGGGCGAGGGGTGGGGGAGAGCCTGAGGCCACTCGGAGGAAAAGGGGAACACGCCACTTTGGGGGAAGGGAGGAGAACAAGAGCGCAAAGTTGCTGGGGGCAGCGGCCCGGGTGGGGCGGGAGGTGGGGGAGGGCAGAAGAAAAGCAGAGGGAAGGGAGGAGGAAAGCAAGAAGAGTGCAATCCCACCCTTCAACGAGGTCGCCAACCCGAAGAAAGCAGACACAGGGTTCCTGACCCCTGCCAGGCACGCCCCGGCGGGGAGCGAGGGACCTCTGCGCAGCGCGCCCTGCCACTGGAGGCCCCCACCCGGAGGAGCGGGCCGCGCGGGTGCCTGAGCAGGTGACTTTATTCACTGCTTCCCTAATCCACGGGGTCCCGGGACTTGTTTTCCGCTTGGAGATTAAAATCATTGCTCGAGTAATGAACTTAATGCTTTAGGGTAGAGGTGAGTGTGTCTGCGAGTGGGCTGGGGTAAGAATTACCGACCCGATCGATGGGAGACTGGCTTAAAACTAAATCCCTTTCCTACAGGGTTTCGCGCCGGGCGGGCAGGAGGCAGCGCGCGGAGGGACGACCCCCAAGCGTGGCACGCGAGAACCGAGACCCTAAAATGTCCCTAACCTCCCCCCCCCCCGAGACCCCAGGGTACCTATTTTTAAGGGCAAAGACTCTTAAAAGCTCAAATGCTGGAGAACTGATTGCTCAATAAGTTACTTGTTTTTCCTTTCAGCTACGCCTACGGAGAGAACGTTACTGACGCGTTGGCGGGCAGATTGAGCCAAAAAGGGACCCCACCCCCATCCTTCAAGGGCCGACCCCCCCCCCCCCATCTCTCCCTCACCGCTCTTTCCTGGGCCCTGGAATGGCCAACCTCACGTGGACTCTGCACCTGGCTACCCTAGGTGTTGCGGGTCGCCTAACAACCAAGTGGATGCGGGGTAGCACGAGAGAGGGATGTGAGACCAGGGGAAACACCCGGCCAGGCAGGGCGCCTCACTACCCAATTCCACGCTACTCCACCCGGAGTCCAAGCGCCTACGCGAGAACTTCGTACTAAGTCATGTTTTTACTGCCTTCACGTGGGCTGGCCGAAGGCCTGCTTGGAATCTGAAAGGCAGGGGAAAGTTTGCAGAGGTTTTAAAGTGCTTCCTAGGAGCTCCTGCCTAATGGCATCGAGGTGCTGCCCACAGCTCTCCGACTGTGGCGCACAGGCACCCGTGGCCGGCCTGGCGGACTCTTACCAACCAGGTCCCAAGCGCCCTCTGGGCCCCAAGCTCTCGGCGTTTCGTCCCCAGATCCACCGTGGGACTCGGGAACAGAGTTCATCGAGAAGGCTCTAGTCCCTGAGCAGTTCTGAGGGAAGGGGACCCATAGTCCCTCAGGAGGTGCCTCTCCACAATCTTCTGCGCAGACCTGTGGTCGCCTCGTCTCCAGAGACAAAGTCACTTTCATGACCTGAATTCATGTTGGGGTAGGGAGGAAGTAGGAGGCTACTGGAGATGCTGGAGCCCCCACCCCACCCCCAGAGTGCTCTGGGCTCTGAGCAGAGACTTCTGCGCAGAGGAAGCCGGGCGCAGGCCAGGACGCGGTGCACGGTAGGAGGCAAAAGCAGCCGCGTCCTGGGCAGAACTCCTCGCAGCTGTCACCGCGGCCGGCGGGATTTTCCTCGGGGCGCGGAGCTCCGCCTTAGCCTGGGGCCACCGTCATCTGCCCTCCCGCTCCACTCCCGCGGACTTGGGGGGCGCTGTTCACAGCAACCGACGCCGAGCGCAGTCTGCACCCCTCGAGGGAGACGCGGGCGGGAGGGGCGGCCAGGGCTGCGCTTTTCCTTTTCGGAATCTCTCAACTTCGCTGCGAAGTTTCCCGGTAGGCGCCTCTGCCCTCGGGTCGGAGCCTCCCACCGCCGCTCCTTCCCCTCCCTCTTCTCCGCCCCCGCGCGCCCAGCGAGTCGGAGCCTCCGCCTGGGCCTAGCCGCCAGCCCGGTTCCCGAGCGGGGACCCCGGCGCCCGCAGCGCCCGGCGCCGCGCCTCCCGCCCACCCCTCTCTGGGCCCCGCCGGGGTGCCTCTCCCCGGGGCGACACTCGCCGACCTGGCGCGCTGTTAAGGAGACACCCGCTGCCTCCCGAGGAACTCCTAATACCATCCATACAGCTTTAATGCGTTTATAATTCGATAAGTGATTTCAATTTAAAATTGTTAGTAACTAATTTTATGGGTAATTTTTCCACATCAAATATTTAAGCATCAGATTAAGGGAGCCAGTTCCGACACAGGATAATAAGGGGGTTTCCCCCCACCCTCCGCGCCTCCGCCTCTCTCCGTTTCCTACCGAGTCGTTTTTCCAAATCCCCAAAAGATGGCAGTCGAAGCCGACATTCTTCTTTTCCTGCGGCTCTGCGAGGGGAGAGGGAGAGAGGGGGGAAAGGGAGGGGGAGACGAGAGAGGAGGGGGAGGAAGGGAGAAAAAGAGGGAGGGAGGATGGAGGCGAGAGGAGAGGGAGAAACTAGATGTTCCATGGACTTTGCAAACTGGTTCTTTCACACGTTTCTAATACAAGCAAGAAACAGTGATGAATTTCCTGGAAATGTCCTGAGGAAAAAAAAAAAAAAGCCCTCCAAAAAACGTGCCTGTGGGCTCAGAGTAGGAAACGTGAGAAACTCAGCACTTTTAAACTAAACCCTCAATTCAGAGCAGAAGAGGGAGAGACCGGGAGAGAGACAGAATGGCTTTTTTATATTTCTTTGTATTTTAACATTAACGTCATATACAAATACTAAACACCTAAGCAACTTCTTTCTTCTAGGACGGGACTCTGTAAATTATATAATAGGAGGAGAGGAGGTAGGGGGTGGAAAAAGGTGATGGGTGGGGGAGGGCTGTTGTGGACCAAGGGGGGGGGGGGGGCAGCAGCGGATGAATTGCAGACCAGTTGCCAAAACTTTTTTTTCTTCCTGCTGCTGCTGCGGCTGCCTTTGCTGCTGCCTTTGCTTTGAATGTGGGTAACTAGGAAACAGCAAGCCGTCTGAGAAGACGGAATTTCCAACGTGTAAAATGTTCTTAACGGAACCATTGAGCGAGTGCAATAAGGCGTGAGGGGGAACTAATCTTCCCATTTAAATGTTTGTGGCAATTTTATCTAAATGAATTTTAATGCTAAACGAGGGTAATTCCCCATTTGTAGCGCGTTTACTTCTCTTTCCTGTGCTTCTAAAGCAGTCGAACATCATGCAATGAACAATAACAATAAAAATACTGTCGAGGCATATTATTCATTTTGAATGTGTTATAATTACAGCTGATTAAATATGATAGGGCAAAATATTTTTAATTTTTGGAAAAATACTGAAATCATATTAAAAAGTCTCGTTCAGTATGTGTCCCCCCCCTCCTCCCCAAATACTAAAAATAAAAAGCAGGTACAATTGTGCGCCCTTGTTTAGAAGAGGGCGTTTTGTTTTTGCCTTTTAAGAAACATCAAAAACACTCTCAGCCCCTCTATTATTTCCCTCTTTCGGATAAGTGTCCTCAATAACCTAGAAGCTGGCTCTGAAATTTACAAGAGGAAGAGCTAAACTAGCACTGAGGGGGAGGTGGGGGTGTCGAGGCAGGGGGAAAAGGACCTGAGGAGAGGAGGCTGTCACAAAACCACCACACAGACGGGGTAACGCAGGTAAAGAACACCGTTTTTATTTATTTTTTCTAATTCACTGGACACTAATGATTTTTATTCTTCATAGCCTCCATATTCCCAATTTCTCTTCACGTGTACCCTGCTGCTCCCCCCCCCCCCTTTCTTCCCTCTCTCTAGCTCTGTTTCGGTCTCTAGCTCTCTCTTTTTCCCTACCTCCTCTCCTTTCTTTCCCTCCCCCACCCGGCCAGAGCTTCCTCAAGAATAAAGGCTGAAAATAACCAACTCACCCAGGCATGTACTGGGGAGGAGGGGCAAATGGATGGTTAGTTTATAAAGTTTATTATTAATTTTAAAGTAAATAAATGGTTGTTAACTGCTAGTAACCACCTATCAAAAGAGAAGTATTTCACTAATGTGGACTATTTATGTAGACGAAGAATTGGCACCGGGTCCAAAGGAGAAATTTAAACAATCCCATATATGGGGTGGGGGCGGAGTGGGGTGGAGGGCGCTGCGCCTCTGGGAGGCTACAGAAGGCTGAGCCTGACTCTCATTCCGCGCATCCACGTGTTTAGAAACAAGGCCCCATAAACAAAAGGTGAGAGTGCGCACTGCTGCTCCCGCAGGTGAGTCAGTCAATCACACGTCACCTAGTAAACCCAACCCACAGCTGGTTTCCCTTTTCAAATAGAAAATAGAATTGTTCAGGGCGGGTTTATAGAGTGACACGGGCCTGAATGTCAGACTTGAGTTTAAGGCACTCTCCTCCGACCCATCCTTTGTTTACAAAGCAATCACAGCTAAAAGGCTGATTTTTAAAAACGAATTTGCCTTAATTAAAATATTTGTATATTTTCGTTAGCTTTGGGAAGCACTTTTATAGCAGCGATTTTATTTAAATAAAATTATAAGCTATTCCAGCTTAAACATGTTATTTTGTACCATTTAGCTGGCTGCCATGCAGAAATTCTGTACAGCTGTTCTGGAAAATTGGTTAATAATCAGTTTTATCCAATGAGAACATAGAGCATATTTATAAAAATTAGATTTTGAAGTCTGGTCTCTTCAATTCACATAGTTAATTTTCTAATAAACATATTCTGCTCATCGTAGGTAACATCCTTAGTAAAGATTTAACTCTACTTGTTTTGCCATTATATGCAAGAATAATTTCACTGACATTAGATGAGTAATTCTGTTGGATGTAATCTGAGTCTACAGTTACTTTAGTGCCCTTAGGCCTTAAATTTGCTGATATTAGGAGTTCATTAAGTCAGCTTAAAGAAATCAGTAATTATTATTAAATAATTTACATTGTGGTTAAAATTTTCTAGCACGTATATGTCTTAGGGAGCCAAAATTAATTTTTATATTTACTGCATTAATCATCAAAAATTTGGGGGGCAGTAAACAAATTTTTCAAGCAGTGGAGTCAGCATGACAAAAATAATCTTGTTTTTATTTTAGATTCAGATTTCATTACTGCACTCAAACGACTACAACTGGGCTTGGCGTTATTATACAATCCGAACTGTTTCCATCAGAAACGCTAAGACTCAGTGTGCAATGATTGTTATTAATAATTAGCTCCTTGGTTTCTTGATAGAAAAAGGCTATCAACAAGCATTTGTTTATCCATAACAAAAAGAATAATTAGCTTATCCCACTTAGTAAATCTTGTATGCATGCCAACTCATACCAAACTGCTACTTTTACAAAAAAAATTGCAATAATACAGTTCATTTTTCCAGTCCTTTTTGCACAAAATTTATTTACAATGTCTACATAAATGCTCCAAGGTGGGACTATGGAAAAATACACACATGACTGATGCTTTGCTCAGAAATAAAGTCAACATATTAAAAATAAATCTTCAGTCTATGTTTTTGAGCTGCATAAAACAGGAAGTGATGTATAAGGTGGTGGTCGTTGCATGGGGACAATGACGCTTGATGTGACAATTAGGCTTCTAAACACACGGCCTTTTGGTTTCCATGCCTCCTCCTACCAGTCTCCTTAAGACACTGCCTGCAACAGCTGATTAATCATTGTTGATGACTGCAGTTTTTCCCATCCTTCCCGATTTACATCTGTTCAGGCCAATTCAAATATGGTGAGTAAATGAATTAGACATGCAAATTCAAGCCCCAGGCTAGAGAGAGGGAGAGAGAGGAAAAGAGAGAGAGAAAAAGAGAGAGAGAGAGAGCGCACGCATGGCTGAAATCCTAGGCGAGAAGAAAGATTCTTCTGCCTGATAGTTATTTTAATGCTCTAAAAATCCTGCAAATCAGACCTTCCTGTCCCTTGCAGGATAACTGTAAGGCTTTTTAATGTAAGGAGGCTTCTGGAGGAAGTGAAGAGCTATGGAAACAACACACATAGTGTGGAAAAATTTCACATTTTTCTTAAAAAATCTATAAGAAACAACGTAATATGGATAACAGTATAATAGCATTTACAATATTTCACTCTTTGTTCTCTTAATGTCTTATATAGTTATTTAGCATGTCCCCCAAATTGACTTCGGTTGGTATTTCCTGCTTTTTAAGAGTCCCTATGAAGAATTAGGGATGCTCCTTGGTCCAAAGTAGATGCCAAGAATGGAACTCCACAGTCATTGCAGAAAAAACATGATTTGAAATCAGTCACCATTGCAGACAATGCATATTCCCTTAAGCTACTGAGCATGAATGTCCATGACTTGTCCACTCATTGTTGGGTCTCCTGTATTAAGAACCGTGGGGCTTGATGCTGACATTGGCATTCCAGGGTGGGGCGGTCCTCCATGCATCATCACTGTTGGGTGGTGAGGGTGTCCAGGAATGTACGTATGCATGGGGGGCCCATGACGCAGCTGAGCAGGATGGGGGGGCATCTGGGGTTGGGTATAACTTGGCTGTCCCATACTCACACCCATTGGACCACCCCGGGCTATATACTCCCCTGGCATACTTTGCAGCCCTGTAGAAATTCAAAAGAAAGAAACAAAAAAAGAAAATATTATGAAAAAGCAATAGTGTGGTTCCGGCTATGGCAATCCTATGAAAGCCAGGGATATTGTGGTTAAGGGAACATGGCTCTGTAAAGTTCTTTTGATTCACATAGAAGAAAATAAAATGAGAAATGTCATGCTGGAAACTCACATTTTGCAACTATTTTCCTTTCACTGTTGCTGTGATCAGCTCAGCCTACTAAAGTCTTATTTATTTTAAAAAATAAAACTGTTATTTGAGGCCTAGTGTGAAGAAGCACTTTTGTTCCCTGAAATCTTCTCTACCAAAAGTACAACAGTACCCTGCACTGGTCACGAAACATCTTACATGAAACTAACCTAGACAGGCTCACTAAGGCTGGTTACTTAGCTGAACCTGTACTTTTAAAAATTAAAACAAAACAAAACAATAACAGTTATCAATGAATTCCTTCCTCATGGTTTCTTAGAGCTGGAGGAAAGAAAGCATTCACAAAACCCTGTCCACCTTACAATGATTTTGAGAACAATAAGAAAAATTGGGCCTAAAACAATACCCCTCCTGCTTTGAGGGGCCTCTTGTCTTCTGCATGGATTGCTATAGTTGATGGAAACTGACAGGTGTATTGTTTCTGAGAGCTATAAGCTCCATAATCATCAAGGGTGAAAGGCATAACGCTATTGCTAAGTAGGTTCAATTGGCTTTAGTTCTAAGTAATAGGGCACTGTGAATACGATGAACACCTTCGAATAAGGTCTCCAGGCTCTAGCAATGAATGGCTGCTTAATCTAGCCTAAAGGAACATTTTTGAACTAATGAAAATTGCTTATAAAATATACTGTACCCACAGCTCTTTAATCAAAAAAGATGATAATATTTTTTGTAATAACCTATTAATTTAATTGGTCACGAAGCATAAAATACATCATTTAAATTTAATTGACCCAGAAACTAAGAAACAATATTTAAATTAACTAAGCTAGAGAATTCCATGATGAGGTAATAAGACTGTTGCATTCCCGAGCTCAATGGAATGTTTTCAGGAGCTAATTGTTAAACTTATATTTGACTCATACTTGGGGAGGAAGACCAATACGAATCACCCTTGGCCTCGGCAGCAATTTTAAATAGTGTGTTAATATAATCAGAGACACAACCAAGGCTCGGACATAACTGCTTTTAATTTCAGAAACAAAGCTGGAGCAATGCTATTAGGGGTAATTTAGGAAGTGAACAAGAGCTTTGGTGTTCAAAACAGCCTGACTTGTTTGAACACGAATTGCCGGAGTGTCTTTTTTAAGAAAGAAAATTCAAGAGTGAGAATCTGGGACAGTTTTCCTAGACCCACTTCACTAGGCCTGCCACTGAAGATTGCATTAATGATCTCTATTTTTGTATACTGAATAAGTCAAATCCATTTGTCACACTGCAAGTGATGGCATACTTAATTTGGATATAGTCAATTAGCCTGGGCTAAGCCCTGCAGCCTGCTGTGCACACCTCTATTTTGTATTCTCCCTTTATCCATTGCCACACGTAATCCCATTATGATGGACAGACAAAGGAATAAACTAAGAAAAAAAAAATCAAAGTTTAGTTGACTGAAGCTCAAAATATGCCTTTACTTACCCTAAGTAAGGCTAGTGTTTATTTTCCCTAAAAGAAGTCTCTGTTTGGCTTTTCGGTGTCTTGCAGGTTAGTGTAGAAATGTAACTCATGCATCAACTGCGGTTAGACAGATTTATGACACTTTGGGGACATGCTCTTTCCTCTCCTTGCACTGCTGCAGACTGCTTACATTTTGCAAATCAGTCTGTTGCTATGACAACCCACTCCCCCACCTCCTGACTGTTTCTTATTTTGTCATGTGGTCAGTACTGTATAATAGCAACACACAGGATAAATGTACATCATACATAGTATTTATAAGCTTAAAAGCTTGATCACAACCAAGGAGAAAATGAAGAAAGCAAGAAACCAGGAGTTTAATGGAAAGGAATGAACAAGCATGAAGCTATGGGCAAGGAGAATGTAAGAAAATGCAAGAGGAAAAATATTCCTAGGACAAAGTGAAAACAAAGACCCCATTTGTACTTACTTCCCCCTGGCTTTGCGATTGGTTAACTAGATGAAGGTTACATGTAGTGCCACTGCCCCTCCATGCCCATATTCATGCCCATTCCACTCATAGGTCCTAGAAGGGAGATAAAAATCCAAGAAGAGGCCAGAAAATGAGCAAAGTCAACAGATAGTGCCAAAAGACCCTTAAAAAAAAAAAAAACAGGTTCCAGAGGGCTGAGAAACAGTGAGATCTTCAGTGCATAAAGATCCTGGCTTCCCCTCTGCAATATCTTAGATGCACAGGTGGCAGGCAAGGCAGGCAGCTTGAGATAACAGCAAAGGATGAAGTGCGTTTACCTGTGCTGATGGGGTGGGGGTGAGACTCTTGGAGTTAAAAATGAGAAGCAACCACGAAACAATCTTACCTGGTGCCCTGATGCCCATGTGTTGCTGACCATCCATTACGAAACCTCCCATGGGCTGTCCATCAGGGTTATAAGGTGTTCCTTGACTTACTACAAAAGTGCAAAACAAGATTCTTAATAACAGTCTCTGTGAGAGAGTGAAATAGCCAGAGAGAGATAGAAAGAGACAAAGAGAACATACCAGGCAGGTATAATTTTAAAACATTCAAAGTTGAATTTCAGCCCTACATACCTCTGTGACCAAATTTTAAAACACTGTTCAAAGAACAGTAAAGATACAGAAACTTCATGTTTGGGTTTTTGTCTGGTGATCACATAATGGTTGTTGAAAGGGAAAAAAATTACAAGAAATGACTAAAGAGGTAGTGAGACTCAATATGGTGCTTAATATAGTTTCTCATAGTGCTCTCTGAGATGAGAGAGTGTTTCATAAGGAAAGTACAGCCCCACTGCACCCCTAGTAAATACTGTTGTCAACCTCACTGGTATATTACAATACAAAAACAAATCCTAAAAAGATGTTTCTTGGGTTTTTAGATCTGCAAGCCAGAGTCCCATAGAAGTATTGCCGTTTTAAGCTCAGATTAAAAAACAAAAACAAGACCATAAAAAACAACAAGTCATATACCAGAAGATGGATCTTAACAAGAGAAGGCCTGAGAAGTAAGAATCATGTATTTATACCACTACCTGAATCCCATGTTTTAACTGTACATGAAAAGCTGCTTCAGAAGTAAGCTGCCTTGGGTTATTAAAGCACACAAAAGCTCTACCTCATTGAATGTCTTTGAACTTTACTGAGTCCCACAAGCGATCCTGACCCCTTTGCCCTTTTGACAGGTAATAAAGTTTACAGCAATTCCACACCAAGCCATGCACCAGGGAGTGGTCATAGTAGCAGAAAGAGCTGGGAAGGCAAACTCAGAAAAAAAAAAACACCATAACATTAATATATTGAATGTGTACAAAGAAAATTGTAACTGAGCGTATGATTTAAGAGTTACTTTTCTCTGTTGGCTTTTTTCCACCTTCTCCAAACATTTTATAATGATGTTAAATTGATTAGTGTTGTTATGAAACGAAACTGGTTTCATTTTAATTGCCAGGCGCTCCTAGCACTCACTCCCAGTTTATTTACCAGGTAGCGGACCTCCCGGTGAATGGCTTGAGGATGGTTTTCGCTTGCGTGACTTGAATACAGTCACTATGGGGGACTTGCCTGCTCGGTTGGACTGGTCTATCATGGGCTGCACTATTCTTCTCCGGGCATTAATAAACCTGTAACCAAGAAAGAAGAGCAAATCATTATTTCTTACAACAAAACAAAGTGGTAGGGAAGGTGAAGGAAGAGAAGAGGAGTCACAGTGAGAGCAAAGCTAGATCGTGGCAAAAGGGTTCTCTGCTCTAGTCCATGTGCAGTTTCAAATGCTGCAAGACCTGTAACCTTCAGTGACCTTTGAGCACACAGGCTTGGGGTTTCTGAGTTGATTTATGTTTGCCTGTTTTACCACAGTTGGACACTTCCATTTCATCTTTTCATGGGGGAATTAGCAGAGTTTTCAGGAAACAATACCAGCTACCACTCTTTTCAGTTGCAAAGGGGGAAATTTGGTGGGGAGAGCAAGATGTCCACAGGGGCATCTGTTACCTCTCCTAATTAGTGACATTTCAATCTTATGTTCTCTGCCTTCTTTTTTACAATTTTTATCAAAACCTTCCCTACCTCTTGCAAACCTAATTCTATTTTAATGCCCACTATTAAGATAATGAACTGGGATGGCAGCACACCATCAAATGAGAGAATGTCTGGAGTTTATCACCACTAACTCACACTGCTGGGGACTTCACAGAAATGCATTCCTTGTAGAGATTTCTTGGGGTGGCTTTTTTTTCTCTTTATGCAAAGTCCTGAGGTCAAGGAGAGGTCACAGCTATACAGTAACTGAATTTATAATCTCGCTTTCTCTAGCTAGATCTGAAAATTTATAATCAGCATCTTATTAAGATAGTTCAGTCACTTAAGTGTCTTAAGAGTTTTTTTTTAAACAATTTTTGTTGCCCCTCAGAAACTGATTAGCCACCAAAAAATAAAAAAGGTGGGTAGGACAAACTTTCCAGAGTCATGCTCATGAAATTCCTAACTCTTAAGATCTGTGTGTATTGTGTAATACTACAAACTACATATCAAATACAGAAAATGGTCAGGACACAATAGATTCTGAAATAGCAAATTACTTTCAGTTCTGAACTCAGTTTGAATATGTTGAACGTGAGGAACACATAAAAAATATAAGGAAAAGTTTAATAATGCACTGTTAATAATTAAAAGATCCACAGGCCAGTGTGAATTCTAGTTTATTAGTCTCCCAACTTTAGGTAGGACAGTCGTTCCCCAAAACCAAACCATTAAACAGACAGGGACAGGTTTTTAAAATAAAAATGAATACTTCATGACATTTTAAGATTCTCATTATCTTACATTCTTATGTTTTTTCATTATCTGAGAAGTAATTAAAATAAATAATGACAGTGGAATCTAATTCAAAGGACACTGTTGGTGCTAACTCTTATTGGCAATACATATTATATCAGTTCTTGTACGTGAAGTCCTTGAACTGCTAATAAAAATATTTAAAACACAGATCTAAAACAAATTGTGTTGCAAATCAGGTTATCATTATCTTGTATAAACCATGAAAATTGGAATCATGTGAGCAGAAGGTTAGATTAATTCTCCATTCTCATTATAAGCACAGGTGTAGCACAAACACCATGTAAAATAACCAATTAAAATGAAAAAAAAATCTGCTTTTTCATTAGCTCCCTTCATTGCATGACCAATTAGAAAATTATTTAATATTAATATTCTGCATATACCAAAAGTAATTTTCATAGTAACTAACATAAGTAAGAGAGCAAAAACCAACTCTATCTATGGCACTGTTCATAATCTGCAGGCTTTTAGAGGGAAGAAACTCATAACTTTTTTAAAGTCCTTTTAAAAACATAATAATTTGTGGGTGTGATTTATACTATTCGTCTAAAAATAGGAAGAGTGCTTTTTAACGGATGAGAAGCCAGGGCTCAGAGAAATTAAGTGACTTATTTAAGGTCACATGTTAGCCAAGAGATGTTAATAATTTGCTGAATGACACACAGCTGGCAAACAGTAGCAAGCAGTTCCCTCTCAAATGTCCTACGCAGAGCATGGCCACTACTGTGCCATCCATCTAGAATATTCTGAATGACATAGATGTTTTAAAAGAGCTAGTATTGACCCAATTGCCACCAGCAATGACTCTATCATTGATTCTAAGAATAAGCATGACTGAACATTTCGTAGATTGGGGATTTTGATGTCTGTACTGCTTGTGTATATAGACAAAGATAAAACTATACATAAGATTCAGTGACTTGAGTTATCTGTATTCCAAAGCCTGCCTCCTTCACACCCATGCATGCAGATTTCCAAAGACCGATTCATAATAACCAACTAGGTTTGAATCCATGACTATTAAACCCAGGGAATTGTAGAATAACCACAGGTCAAGTTTGGAAGAGGTTTTAACATTCACCTAATTTTGTCACTGACATGAATTCCCTCTCTGATATCCCCACCCAGTAGATGGGTAGCCTCCACTGGACAGTTTCTGACACAGTATTTGCCACCTTATCCGAGTGTCCATTCATTCTATGGACAATGCAACTGTTAGTAGCTTCTGCCTTACTTGATCTAAAATGCTTTCATCAGGACAACTCCTTGGGGTAAATTAATTTTTATCTCACTTCTTCAGGATTGCCTTTCAAATATTTTAACTATAGCCCTCATGTCCCTTCGGTTTCTCCCCTCTCCTCCCTAGGATACACATCTGTGATTCCTAATAAGTTCATTCTAGAATGTGAGTTCTTCTAGGATATTGAGTCCACTCACCATTTGGACCGCTCTCTGCTCACTATGCTGAGGTTTGTCGATGTGCCTCTGAAGGGCTTCAGTGGACAACACTAAATGCCATTATTCCGGCCCTGTTCTGGACCCCACGGGGCAAGGAAACACCTCAACACAGCCTTTCAGCTAAGGGCCCCCAGATACCAGGTACTGTGCTTTGCTTTCGGTGACATTAACCAGTTGTTGTTATTGACAATACCGATGTAGGCTACCTATAGGATATGTAAATATGAAGGTGGGAATCCTTTCATTAAATAAAATATGATAAAAATAATAAAACTTTGAAAATCTAAGAACACCTAATCACTTTGTCTAGAGCACTGGACTACATTAGTTTGGAACTTCTCATTTTTGAAAACTTGATCAATACATATAGAACGTCACAAACTCTCAGAATGTTACTGAATTACAATCTTATACTTCTAGGAAACACATTATTTTCTGGGATCATGGTAGACATCTTTATCTAAAAATAACTAATAGGAATTTTTTTTTATTTATTTTTTGTATTTTTCTGAAGCTGGAAATGGGGAGAGACAGTCAGACTCCCGCATGCGCCCTACCGGGATCCACCCGGCACGCCCACCAGGGGGCAATGCTCTGCCCCTCCGGGGCGTCGCTCTGCCGCGACCAGAGCCACTCTAGCGCCTGGGGCAGAGGCCAAGGAGCCATCCCCAGCGCCCGGGCCATCTTTGCTCCAATGGAGCCTCGCTGTGGGAGGGGAAGAGAGAGAGAGGAAGGAGAGGGGGAGGGGTGGAGAGGCAGATGGGTGCCTCTCCTGTGTGCCCTGGCCGGGACTCGAAACCGGGACCTCTGCACGCCAGGCCGACGCTCTGCCACTGAGCCAACCGGCCAGGGCCGACTAATAGGAAAATATTTTTATTTTTTAAAACATCATCTCTTTGATCTTAAAACCATCACAATATTTGACTCTCTTTAGTGTATTTTATCATTATCCTAGACTATCTTATATGTACACTCTGGAATTATGATATACATAGCAAAGCCATGTGTTTAGATGGTTTCGAGGTGAATTCATATACAAAAACATTTTCCTTCTGGGCAAAGTAATAAAATGACATTCTGGCTCCTCCCACTATAAGTCAAACAGAGGTCAGTTCCCCCATCCCTGTATCTGTTTAAATAAACTGGTCCAGCTGTTTGTTTCTAAAATGCCCTTTGACCTTGTGTCTCATCTTCCCTGCTTTTGTGATAGAATGCTTTACTTTCCATTGTGGAAGATACTAAATTATCAAGAATTTTCTAAACACTAAACCAAAAACAGAACTTTAGATTTTATGTGAACTTACATGAACATATTCCCTTCTTAAAACATTGTCATTTCAAAAAGCATAAGTAAATACTTATTTTAAGCTCATATGTGTGTTCAAATATATATCTACATTTATGTATGAATACATAAATATACATTAGACCTTGAACATAAGAAGAAACAGTGTTTTTAAAGAGAAAAAAGAAAATGGCAATATTTTAATTTGAATGTATAATAAAATATACATTCTCCAACAACCACAAAGTTGTTTAAGATAAAATATATCCAGGAACTACACACACTCTTTAGAATTTCCCATACTGATAAGGTCTCTTAGTTTAAAGATATAAGAGAAAACTTTTACAATGGATGTCCAAACACTACAGCCCTTAAAACTCAGATGTATAATGTCAGGAATACATGACCACAGGACAGTTTTCCTTACTTATTAAATGAGTTTCACACCTTGCGTTAGTAGAATGTAGCTCAAATTTGCCATAAACTAGGCATTTAAAGAGGGAAACCTTTCAGTTAATGATACTTTCAGGTTGGGAGATATTCTGTTTGTCTATCCATATTACATTTTGAACACAAATTTTTTAAAAATACCATTGTTTTGTAATCACAATCCTCTTTCATAAAGTACTCTTTAAGAATTGAACACCGTATAGGTGGTAGAAAACTGAATAAGGGAAAGAATTCTTATATTTTCTTTTTCATAGAATCATGGATTAGAATTTCTTCCTGTGACCAAACTATCTCTTTTCTTGAAACATGAAGTTTTAAAAAGGAAAGGAATTTAATGGACTGGTTTTATAGCTTTAGTTCATGTCAAAATAGAGATATATTTCTTTTTACGTAGTTATTTATTTAGAACACAAGTTCTAATAAAGGGAAATGGGAGGCTAAAGGGGGAACAAAATCTTCAAAAATCTGACACATGGAATCATCTCCAAGTTGAATTTTGTTCTTTGCATTTTTAAACAGAAATCAGACAAGGAGAATGGAAGATGATTCCTGAGTTATGCTGAAAAGAAATACAGAACATTTTGCTTTCTTCTTTCTTCTTCTTGACTTCTAGATTTTTTTATCATTAGTCTTTAAGAAAATTTTTTTTCATTCTGCTATTTCCATCTATCTCCTTTTATTCTCAGTCTTTGAATACCTGAGTAGTTTTCTAAGCAAGATCTGGCAGAATGGCTTGCTGAAGTTGACCTTTGTCCTTTAGTTTATCCTCCACTCCTTGCCCTGGTTCCTTCTTACAAAACTGGATTGCTGAGTTTAGCTTCCTCTTCGTGAGAACCAGGAGAGGTAGAGAGATTATAGTGGATACCCATTTAGCCAAAACACAAAGCACATATTCCTAGTTCCACGGGCAACTTTTTCCACATAGCTTTGCCCTTTTTCTATGCTCTTATACCTTTTATCTTCCTTGTATGGTTCTCTGTAGTAGTAACAAAAACAAATAAAATTTTCTTGTTCACTTTCAGAAATGCCATTTTCATCTGTACTCAATTAATTCTATTCCTTAATGTTTACAATCCTGCTTATTCACTGATGATTAAGGGAGTCCACATTTTGTTACTTTAGCCGGTCTCTGCCAACTCAGCGAATCACATAAAATCAAAATGCTGTTGTTTCTAAACAATGACACGACTGTCAGTCATCCCCATAATGCTTCTTGCCAACTAGGCATAAGTGAATAGTCAGCAGGAAGGAGGTACCCATTAAGTATGGAGAAATAACATTTTACAATACCCTCCTATGCCCAAGAAGCTAAAATTTCAGCCTAATTATTAAAGATTTTTTAATAGCAGGATATGTTAGTAAAGATGCTTTCTATAACTATACCATCCAAGATACTATAAATTATACTCATCTTTGATTAATATAGGAATACCTAAACACATACTTTTAATAGTAATAAAAATTAATACCATGCATTCTTAAGTATAAATACCAGTAATTTCTACATGCACTATTTTTTATTCAGTTAAAAATAAACAACATGTTAATATTATACATAATTGTTACATGATTCATTTAGGTAACTTCTATAAATATTTCTATAGAATTAAACCTTGTGAAAAACTTCAGATATAAAATGTCACATTGGAAAGTAATTGCTGAATTCTAGAATTTTGTCCTTTCTCTAGTCCATGAATTTTCCTTGGCGTAGCATTTCTTTCAACTTTATCACAGTCGTTTAAATAAAACCATACATTTTAGATTTTTTTTAAAGTCAGCATTTCCTAATAACTTTAAGGCCTGTTTTATAAACAAACCCTTCAGGGAAAGAGTTCTAGCTATCTCCCAAATAACTCTCTGTTCTTTAAAACAACAACAAAAAAATCAACTTCAGAATCTTTTGTTGGAATTCTTTATTTTAGATATACATTTACTTATTGGATTTAATGACCCATAACTGGCAATCTTCAAGGTCCAAGCCTTCTACACTCTCTTTCTCTGTGAAATAAAATGTCATGAAACATGATTTTAAGATGCTCAAGAAAGTTAACTCAATCTCAAGTCAGACCTTATGAAATCATGTTTTTGGCACCCTTCCCTAGTTTCTCGACCTCCTCCAGACTCCTCCAGTTCCAGGACTGGAGTACATCACTGTGTGCCCAGGGGTGGAGGAGGTGAGTTGACAGAGGGGGAGACAGGGCACAGGTTCTGCTCCCCATCCTACCTAGAGGCATAATATTGGATTCTGCGCCGATCACCCTAGGCCCATCAATCAGCAGTTTGAGAAGCCTCCCCTTCTCAGTGGGTCTATTGGACAAATTACTCTAGAAAGGATTGAAATTAAGGAAGTTAATTACATATAAAATTTCTTCAAAACAACTAGTAAAAAAATATATATCACTAATTAGTTGAAGTTTTTAATGCAAAGAAATAACAAAACTCATGTATAATTTTGGACTTTAGATTTTGAAATAGTTTCCAAATATTTTATCACTTGGATATATATAACAAAGATGTCTATGAAAGCAAATTATAAAGTGATCTTGTTACATCCTTTCATCTGATTTGAATTCTAAACAGGAGTACCTGTAGTTGCCTAAATGGGAGTCTGTATTTCTTTTGCTACTTTTTAGATCACTAAAACAATGGGTTCCAGGCTCATTGGAATAGAGTGGAGGGATATCTCACTAGTTCTGGTATAAAAGATACCCAACAGTTAAATACCTTAAGTATCCACTGAAATAAAGCATAGGTAACAAAATAGCATTTTATAAAATATTTACTTAACTGTGACAATTTGCCAAATTTGAGTTTATATATATAACCATACATATATAATAAAAATATATGGAATTAAAATAATTATTAACACAATGGATTAGCAATAGGGCAACCTAGGATAATAGAGCAAAACCTTCTGTAGCAATGGAAAAAGTTAAAATAGTTTTAATAATATCATCAAACAATAGATGTATTTCTCTTTGGTTTAAGCTGAACAATTTTCCATATAAATTCTAATTTTCCCACATTCATAAAAAGTCAACAAAATTGTGTCTAACTAAACATCCCATGAACATTACAGAATATGTATATTTACTTAATTAAAAACAAATTTTAATTTTCTGCCAAACTCCATTATAAACAGAATGACCAGATAATTTATCAACAAAGCTGGGATGCTATTGAGAGTAAAGGAACACTATTAATAATTATCATGAACAACAGGCATAAACCATGAATGTCCCAACCAGCTAGGGTGTACGCCAGCATAATGATCAAATGCGCACCTTTTCCCCAAATAAAATTTTCCCTGTATGACTGGGATTGGAACCCTCTGGTGTTAGAATAGGGACCAGCACCAGCATGCATAAAGTTTGTATGGAATCCCAGCACCCTCCTGGAGTACCTGTGAGCTCTTTCCTTTCTCTAGGACCTCTCCTTTACTTGCTTTAGTTTCCAAGTCTGACCAACCAAAAATTTCCCAGGCCTGGAGTCTCCACTCATGCCAAGGGAAGATCTCTCAAAATTGATCTTGATTTCTACTTTCACCTGCCAGAGTAGGCTACAGAATGGCACAATGGAGCTGACTTGACTTGACTGGAATAGAGCCTTGTCTCTATTCCTTAGAATGTTCACTCTGACTTCTGTTTCAATTAGGAAGGCTTGAAACCTCAGTTCCAGGTACTGTACATGAAAATGTGATACGTAGGCCCTCAAATGCAACTGGAACCGCTTATACTAAAAGGCAAAAAATCTCTCCATTGAGTTGTATGACAAAACTTTCAAATGAAGACACTAAACTAACAAAATGACCCCCTCTAAGAATGTGTCAAATCTTTGAAAAAATGCCATAGGTATCTAAGTCACACTGAAATAGTTTAGTGAGAATGTGGATTTCACTTGAGTAGCTTCCCTTTTCTTTGAATGACATTATGCATAATTATCATAGTCAAAACCCTGGCAAGCACTTTGTAAACTGGGGTACTGTTATTAGAATTCTCAAAAATACCTAATAGTATAAAAAAGAACTTGTACATGAAACAACTCAAATGTCCATCAACTGCCTGACCAGGAGGTGGCACAGTGGATAGAGCATCGGACTGGGATGCGAAGGATCCAGGTTCAGAACCCCAAGGTCGCTGGCTTGAGCAAGGGGTCACTCACTCTGCTGTACTCCCCGCCCCCCGGTCAAGGCACATATAAGAAAGCAATCAATGAACAATGAAGGAGCCACATTGAAGAATTGATACTTCTCATCTCTCTCCCTCCCTGTCTGTCTGTCCCTATCAGTTCCTCTCTCTGTCTCTGTCACATACACACACACACACACACACACACACACACAAATGTGCACCAATTGATTCATGGATAAACAGAATGTGGTATATAGATAAAATTGAATATTACTTAGTCATAAAGAGGAATTAAGTACTGACGATACATTACAACATGGATAAAATTTAAAAACATTATTCTAAGAGAAAGAAGCCAGTCACAGAAAACTACATATAACATTTATGTGAAATGTCCGGAATAGGCAAACCTGTGGAAACAGTAGGTTAGAGGTTTCTGGGAGCTGGCAGGGTGGAGGATGGGAGTGTGGGGGTGGGGGTAGCTAAAGGGTACGTACAATAGAGTATACAAATCTCGAATTTCGACGTGTACACCTGGAACGTATATAATGTTATTGACCAGCGTTACCCCCTGAAAAAACTAAAACATAAGATAAATAAAGGTTTCTTTATGAGGTGGGTGACAGTGTTCTAACATTGACGGTGGGGGTAACTTCACTACTAAAAACCATTGCACTGTGCACTTTAAATGGGTAATTTGTACGGAATGGGAATTATATCTTAATAAAGCTGTTAAAAATAAATGCATAATGGTGGGATGGAAGAGGCAGTGGACTAGGTGTTAGCCCCCTCCTTGCCTGGAATTAGCAGAGTAACCTTGTAAGGCCCTGAGCCTAACTGTCAAATGATGCATAAGATCCCATCCAGAAATTGGTTCCCGTTGTTCCATAGCACAGGGTTTGTACAATTTTAATCCAGGTTCCCCTTTGATAAACTTTAAAATCTCATATCCATTAGTTACTTGCAATTTCAAAAGAAATAACAAGACTAAAATTCAAAGTTAATTCTCTATAGACTTTTTTTTATATTACATTCACTCAGAATGGTTCTGATATGCCTTTCTTGGCCCCCCTCCCCACTTTCTTTTTTTTTTTTTTTCTGAAGCTGGAAACGGGGAGAGACAGACAGACTCCCGCATGCGTCCGACCGGGATCCACCTGGCACGCCCACCAGGGGGCGACGCTCTGCCCCTCCGGGGCGTCACTCTGCCGCGACCAGAGCCACTCTAGCGCCTGGGGCAGAGGCCAAGGAGCCATCCCCAGAGCCCGGGCCATTTTTGTTCCAATGGAGCCTTGGCTGCGGGAGGGGAAGAGAGAGACAGAGAGGAAGGAGGGGGGCGGGGTGGAGAAGCAAATGGGCGCTTCTCCTATGTGCCCTGGCCAGGAATCGAACCCGGGTCCCCCGCACGCCAGGCCGACGCTCTACCGCTGAGCCAACTGGCCAGGCCCCACCCCCCCCCCCGCCCCACTTTCACTTGGCCCCAACGTTGAGAATCCCTGCCATAACCTATTGTACTTTCTATCCTGTAAACAGTACTGCCAGGTGACCAGCCATGGGGGCTGAGATTTGACATCTCTGGACATGTACAGTTCTTTCAGTTAGCTTGCCACCGTCCCCAACTCCCTGCTCTTTCCAAGTACATACAAATTCTGACCCAAACTAGGGATCAAATAAAGTCAATCCTAGCAGATGTTCTAGGGATATAAGCCAACAAAGCCCTTCAATCAAACAACAACTCTCAAAAGTACTGGTTTACATTTAAATCAGCATTTTAGAGTAGAAAATAGTAGAAACTTAATAGTGACTTTATCAATATTCAGCCAGATCTCCACAATGACAGGAAATTCATTGTTGAGCTAAGTTACATTGAGAACCCAAGACCAATAATCCCCATGGGCCTGAAAGAGTTAATGTGTTTGAGGAAAGAAATATTTTTTTCCCTTCTTCAGTGATGGATCTAATCTTATGAGGCATTAGGTCCTTGAATCACATTGGTGAAGAGGGTTAAAAGGAAAAGAGAGCTTTCAAGGATGGGAACTGATTAAGGTTTTTTGTTTATTTGTTATTGTTCGGGTGTCAAGAGCCCAACTGAGTTCATTATTTCCCATATTAATGGGTCAGGTTTAAAAGCCCTGTAAGAATGGAAATAAAATAAAGAGGAAAATATCCACGCCTAGGAGGACATTGAACAGGAGAGCCCTGTATTTGTCAAAGTTATAGGCATCCATGCTGTTGGAGGCTTTTTTGTTTTTAATGGTCTCTTTCCCCTTAAAAATTAAAAAAAGGGGAGGGGGGGACAGAACAGAACGCAGTGCATTTACACAAAGCTCCAGGCATTCACACATCAGAGCGATGAGGCTGGGATCCCAGACAACTTTCGCCCTCAGAAACAACTTCCTTCCCCCGCAGCCCTGGCTCCCCTCCATATTTTTTTTTTTTTTTGAGAAAATTGTTTTATTCAACAAAGAGGCAACATTTGCCCCATTTTTTCATGTTTCAGGCTGAATTTTTAACCACTCAGAAATGCTGTTTGTTTTATGTAGGCGCAGCCTGCAGCGAGATGATGATGTAAGTGAGAGGAGAGAGGGGGTCTCTGTGGGCACAGCCCGGTGCTTCAGTGCTCAATGGTTAATCACCCAACACCGGCCTCAGCAACTGTTGACACAAAATAGGTGGAGATCAGGTCTGTGCAAGCAGAAAATACCAGAAAGGCAAACTGTATGTAAACACACTTAAGACAGATTTGACAAGAACAGACCAAAACCTGACTTGCTAGGAAACTCCTAACGTCTAAGGCTCCGGGGTCCCTCTCAGCTGAGGCGGCCTCCCCTTACAAAGTTGCCTTTCAGAAGAAAAAAAAAAAAGAGTAACATTTGAAAAACTAAAATAAGTTTACAGAAGACAGCTGAGACATTTGTCCCCTTGATTCACACAGTGTGAGTTTCCAATCTGCTCCTACATGCAGGATTTATGTAATGTAATACAGTTCTTCCACGTCTACCTGGACTGGAGCCAAATGAGAGAGACTGCAAGAAAAAAAAAAAGAAAGAAAGAAAAAAAGGAAACCCAACAGGCACATACAACCACAATTCAAAAAGTTATTTCTTCTGACCTATAAAACTCATGCAAAGAAGCAAATGGATAATGCTTAAACAGTCTTTTAATCTTATCTAACTGACACCTGACAACCCATTACTTATAGATTATTAATGCACCCACTAAAAAGTTTGTCAGGTACAAAATTACTAGAGAAAAAGATTGAACGCCTGAGGAAAAAACAAATTTTGCTGTACGGTAACTTCAGAAATTTCAAGCTTATTATCTGTCATGCCCTTCCCAGGCTCGGAGCACGCTGCTAAAAACAACTGATTTGTCTCTATTATGAGTCCTAAAATGACAGCATACATGTTTTTCGTGTCTTGTGATAATGTTTAATTTCATCTAGTTTTTATTTTATGGTGCCGGATTTGTTTATTTAAGAGATAAAAAATAGCAACTTTTAAATTCTCCTGTTTGTCCCTTTTAGCAAAGGACCTTCTCTTGATCTTCAGTCCTGGTGTGAAGCTGGGATCAGTCATTTCCGAACACTAAACTTGCTTCTCTTTGATTCACAGTATCATACAGTCTAGAACATTAGAGCTGGAGGGGGCTTGGGGGTCCCAGTATTTAGCCCTACCTGCCCATGGAAGGCAGAGGAAGTTGTTGCCCGTGGAGATAAAGTGACTCAATCAAGGACACACATCTCATTGGTGAGGAGTGGGGACCACAGATGAGGTGTTTTGACTCAAAATGTTCTTTCCCCTAGTCAGTCCCTCCCCTCACTCGCCCTGTGTAAGCTGAATGTTGTCATGGGCCTTACAGGGGAATTTGTTCCTTAGCCACCTGTGGGTGTCAGGGCTCTTCCCCTTGATCCCGACGCCTCTCAGCCCCCTCACCTCCCATGCTCTCAGCAAGTAAATGGTAGTCAGGTCTAGCTCTGCCAGGTAACATGACATGCAAGGAGTTCTTTCTACAGTGTGTCCGTAAAGTCATGGTGCACTTTTGACTGGTCACAGAAAAACAATAAAAGACGTTCGAAATGTGAAATCTGCATCAAATAAAAGGAAAACCCTCCCAGTTTCTGTAGGATGATGTGGCAGCATGTGCACATGCGCAGATGATGGCGAACACCGTGTATACAGCAGAGCAGCCCATGGCCATGCCAGTCGAGATGTGGACGGTACAAAGGAAAGTTCAGTGTGTTCTGTGGCTTGCCAATTCTAATCTGTGACCAAAGTGCAACGTGAATGTCAGTGCGTTTATAACAAGCACCACCACATAGGAATAACATTACTCAGTGGGATAAGCAGTTGAAGGAAACTGGCAGTTTGGTGGAGAAACCCTGTTCTGGTAGGCCATCAGTCAGTGACGAGTCTGTAGAGCAGTGGTTCTCAACCTGTGGGTCGCGACCCCGGCGGGGGTCGAACGACCAAAACACAGGGGTCACCCATGGCTTTAGGCGACCCCTGTGTTTTGGTCGTTCGACCCCCGCCGGGGTCGCGACCCACAGGTTGAGAACCACTGCTGTAGAGGCTATACGGGATAGCTACCTAAGGAGCCCTAAAAAAATCTGTGTGTCAGCCCACATCGAACTGCACTGAATAGGTATGAAACTGGGAGAGTTTTCCTTTTATTTGGTGCAGATTTCACATTTCTATCGTCTTTGGTTGCTTTTCTGTGACCGGTCAAAAGTGCACGATGACTTTATGGACACACTGTATTTCTTGGACCAAATACTTGTGCGAAGACACCGAAAACAACAAATCTGGCTTAATTAGGACCTGCAACAAGTCCTGCTGACCCATACACTGTGTTCAAAGTCAACCATCAAGCCACTGGTTTCACTGCTTTGAAAGGGATCACAGGTGCTCAAGGAACATGGAGCCCATGAAGGCTAAATCCATTTCCCAACTCATTCAGCTCTGCACCTAACTTGAACCCCAACCCTAAGCGGTGCTCAAATATTTCCTCAGGTAGTACCAACCCTCAACTTCAGGCATCACATTCTTGCCTTGTCCTGAAAAGCACGCAAACTGTCTTCGAATGCTGGCTGGAGGAGACCGCAGTTACACAAAACAGCTTCCTACCTCACACACTTTACTGTTCGTCTTCTCACCTAGACTCAAGGTCCCCTCGTAGAAGAGTATGGCTTTTCCATCAAAGGGTATGGCTTTTCCACCCAGAGCTGTGCTTTGAGTAAAGTTGTGGCATGAAACTTACAACAAAGTATATTTAACAGATTGCAGGGTCATTCTCAAAGAGGATTGTTTGTTGTAAATTTTTAAAATCTGCAGACAAAAGCAGCGTCTCTGTTGAACTCCTAAAACTCTGTGACATGACAATACCTGAAGGTTTCTAAATTCACAGCTCTTTTCCCTGCAAGCTATTTGCTCAGCTTTCCTAATAACACCCTGCCTGCCTGGCACCTCGCCAGCTCTGTCACAGGCAATGTGCAAGCTAAACACTTTTTGACTGATTTCAATATTTTCTTATGAGCAACTAGACAGTATTTTATCTAGTGAGTATTACTGATTGCTATAATCTAAGCCCGGAGTAAGCGCTTGTAAAGGTAATATTATTAGAATTGACACTCAAGGTGAAAAGCATAGCAATTAACTGTGACTTGGAGAACAACAACCCATTCTAAAATGTTCTGGAGAGTTTTTCTATTTATATCTCCTTCTGTTGCTTCTTTTAAAGATACTGCACCTGTTACTCCATTGATCAATTGCGAGGTCTATGTTAAAGGTAGGTTATACTTAAATTCTCAAAGAAAAAAAGTTAAGCCACCTGCTTAATAAAATGACCTATTGTGTGTGAAGTTGTTCCATCCCTAGGTAATTCCCAGGAAAATCACGATACACTCTGCACTTTCATTCTGTGGTTGAGTAACAGACGAATGACCCAGGAACTCTTACATGGTGCCCTGTTTCTTTTACATCTGTTTTTCTTGCTTTTGTGTCATGCCTCTGTTTAGCTTTATTGACAAAACAATCTGTGCCTAATGTTTAAACAACATCTGTAAAATGTATTATTAAATTATGTTGGAAGAAAAAGCAGAGCAATTCTATGAAACCCTATGACCCCTATTGATTTTTAAATCACAGAAGTGGAAAGGATAATTTGTGAATGTTTTAACATTTACATCTACACAGGTACCTATATTTATAGGATCTTTGATTACTTATAAAAGTATTTGCTACATTATTACCATAACTCAGAAAGAAACCTGACCTTTACCAGTTGAATCTGCTTATAATAATAAGGGAGATCCTATTTAAAAAAAAAATAAGTTTACATTTTTACCTGCCTGTGGCATAAATCTCTAAGGATAACATGCTTTTTTTTCCACACTAGTAATAAATGGGAGGTGATGCCTGAATGCTTTGCAGCTTTGAAGGCAGTAAAGTAAGTAACTAGGAAAATCTTGTATGTATACTAAATCTGGGGTTGCTAGCGCTGAGATATTTCTGTAAAGCACCAGCTCACCTTGGATGTTAGGGTGACCCCTGGAATTTTATGCACCCGATTGATGGAGAATGGTTTTCCTTCTCATACATTCTATATTTCATATATACTAACTAGATAATTTGTACCCAAAATCCATATTGCCTTCTTAGAGCATAAAGGAATAATCATTTAACAGTGGCCTAATGGGAAAGTGTTTGATGAGAAGTAGTAAACAAAAAACTGTAAAATGTATTCACTGCACCCTAGGCTAGAACTCTGCTACGGCAGAATGTGTCAGAGGCACCTGACAAAGGAGACACGATCACAGGCACAGCATTTCAGCACATGGAATTCCCAGGCCTGCAGAAACATATGAGGGAGTTTTTATTTGACCATTCTATACTCACACTTGAAAAAAGCGCCTGACCAGATGATGACACAGTGGATAGAGTGTCGGTTTGGGACACTGAAGACCCAGGTTCAAACCCCCAAGGTCGCCGGCTTGAGCGCAGGCTCATTGGCTTGAGTCGGGCTCATCTGGCTTGAATGCATGGTCGCTGGCTTGAGTGTAGGATCATAGACATAACCCCATGGTCGCTGCCTTGAGCAAGGGGTCACTGGCTCAACTGGAGCCCCCTGGTCAAGGCACATATGAGAAAGCAATCCGTGAACAATTAAAGTACCACAACTACGAGCTGAGAAGTCTCCCTTCCTGTCTATCTGTCTCTGTCTGTCCCCCCCCTCAAAAAAGTAAACAAAATAAATAAAGTTGGTCTGAAGAAAAATGAACTAAGTATTGACTTTGTGTGTGTATATACATTTTCTTTAAAATTCTACCTAAATATCTGAAGACTTAACCACTTAATCTCAAAATTCAAGAAGTTTCTGTTGAAATGATTAAAATATTCAACATACTAGTAACATTTTTACTGCTGATGCAACAGAAGTATTTGTCACAACAACAATGAAAAAAACAGAGAAACAAAACCTCAAATGCTATTATTTATCATTTTTGAATCAAACCATATTTGGGAGTGAGGCAGCAAAGGGAGAAGAAAACATAAATTTATAGAGCATATTATATTTTTTAAATTGTTATGCTTCAAGTGTAAGTTTACCACAGTGTGCTAGATTGAAATATTTAGGCAATTAGTTATGGAAGTTAATTTTTAAAAACCATGTAGTTACCTCAAGTATTTTGATAACTTTAGGTAAAAATGCTTTTACCCAAATTATTTGCATTATTGTCTCAATTCTTAAAAAATGTATTGTTCATAGACTTGTCCTGTGATGTCTCATCTAATAAAATCCACATTCCATCTTAGGTCCCAATTTCTGTAAGTACTAAAACCAGCCATTTTCAGATTCCTCCTCTCTGTTTTCATTCTGGCAGGTACACCAATATAACAATAAGTTACTCCTTTTAATCCAAAATTTCTCTTAATTAAGCAAATCTGTCCTGTTTTAAATTTAGATTGTTGTTAAATTCTCCCTGTTGTCTCTTCTCCCAAACCCCATATGCTCTGACCTAAATTAGCCAAGGTGGATTGTATATTTCACACCTATGTCAATTAAGTAAATGTAAAATCAGTTCTGCAATAGAACGAAAGAACCATCACAACGCACCAACCTTTTCTCATCTCATTCTTTAGTTAAGAACCTCGCTTAGCACTGCACTGGTCAGGGTTTCTATGACAAGCTAACAACTAGACATGAGTTTATATTTTTCCCTTTCAGACTATGTGTTTCCATACATCATGTTGCTGCCAATAATTATGACTGATCTACACCCAACCTGCCCTTCAGCATTTTATTAAATCTCTGCAACCATGACTCATAGTTTGTACAAAATGTACATGTGTGTTAACAAGTTTTAAGAAATCCAGGAAGGAAGGCCCATTTTTAAATGTTGTGGCTAAATAAAGTGAAAGGGAATGAAGATTTTTTTTTAAAAAAATGTTATTTCCCAAAGGAAATATCTTGAGCTTGATGCTCAACACAGGAAAAATGTTTAGAAGCTCTCAAAAAAGCTTTGTGTAATTTTCGTTATGGAAAGTAAAATGAAAGCCATTTTACTTCCGTGGTTATGCTACCATTTCAAGTATGCCATGGCAGATGTACCACCTGGGTTCTCCTGTTTTTGCATCAGATTTACGACTCGAAGTCTAAAGAAAAAGAAATCTATTATCAGCTTCTTAAAAGGAAATTTGAGTGGAAATTAATAAACTGTGAAGAACTCAAATAAAACATGGGAAAAGCCATGATTCATCAAACATAAAAGAAGTAATATCTCTTACAACTTTGAGTTACTTGTGGGAAATTCTCTACCACAGACCAAGTTGTTAGAGTTGCCACAGTTGCCAAACTCCGAGCAATGAGGTGCAAGCCAAAGTCACTGCTCACTCCACAGAGAAGTAGAAAGAACACACGTGCGCAGGACGCAGAGCCGCTTGAGAGCAGACAATGCCCACGTCCCGCATTACTGAGGAAGCGTGACTTGTAAGTTATGTACCTCTGTGGAATCAAATGTCAGTATGAAGTTTAGGGTCAAGTCTGCATTCACTTTGAAAAATTACTCTATGGTATGTAGCATAACAGTTATTAAGGTCCTCCCCCCACCATTCTAATTGCAAAATGAGGCAGTCAGACTGTGATCACTGGGCAGAGAATCTAAAGAAATAATAGTTGCCTACATTCCCTGGTGTCACAGGGATGCCTGCCTGACCTGCATCTACAGGAGCCATCCCATAGGTCTGTCCACCTGTAGAAAGCAACTTGTATTAGAATTTGTTCTCTGGTAATGGTGTCTGTTTACAGATGAAGTTTGCTAGCAACACCAAGGAGGAAGAGAGACAGCATGAGTGACAGCTTATCTGAACAGCAGAGCTCTGCCTCTTTCAATTAGAGTTTGTCCTGCCACTCCTTGGCCCTCAAATGGGAACATTTCCCAGGGATATATGACATTTATACAGCCTCCCATTGTATTAAAATTGCCTCATCATCAGTTTCACTTGGAAACTATATATGAGTTTAGGTGTGCAGGCAAAATTGTTAGTCTACCCTGTGATAATGTCCAAAAACAATTCGTGAGACTAAGTTCAAATATATACAGGGTGGGGCAAACGTAGGTTTACATTTGTTTGTATGAAAAAGAATACAATAACTAATCAATAATACTACAAGAATAAACTGTGTTTTGCATACTCACACCTGTAAACCTATGTTTGCCACACCCTGTAGTGTCCACAGTCTTGAAAATTCACATGCAGAAGCAGGTAAAAATAGGCCAATGAAAAACCTCAGCAGTGACACAATTCCGGTAACTCATTTAGGTATAATGCATCTTCCACTGGATCCCTGTCCACTTGACTAAAAGGGCTGCAAAAACCAGTCTCCCGAGGCTGCAGTAAGGTCACAGAAATTGATAACCCTTACAAGCAAGGCTTATGTGAGTCTGTCTGTGTTTTGAAGATAGTGTACTTTGTAAATTAATCCTCCAAAGACAAATACATTGTAAGTAGCTTGTTATCACTAAAATACTAAATTGAAGAATACATGGAACTATACTGACAGAAATGACATCTTCTGTAATGGAGTTTAATATATCTGAAAACTCTCCCAAAGCTTCCCAGGCTCTCTAACAGAGAGAAGAGTCTGTTAATAGAAGTGCAATGGACATTCAGAACAAATTTGTTCGCCAAAATGGAATTAGGCCACGTAATCAGAAATTCTGTAATATTAATCTTTGACACTTATTGGACAGAAAGAAATACTTCTGTCTGCAAAGTGGCACTCCCAGCTCTCTGCTTTCCCTAACCAGGCTTTGGGCGTTTTCTGGATTTTACTTCAAAGAGGATAAGGTTTCCTCACCATAAACACTAATCTAAAAATATTAGGACAATTAATTAGATACACTTAGTTTTAGAGGATATTGGGTTTCAATGCCCTTCAAATATGACACTAGCCCTGCGTTAGTATGTGATCTGGTTTTCAGCACACTCACAAAGGGTAATAAATCACACTTTCTCAAAGCCCCGTTGCCATACCACCATAGAGAATATTGTTAAATCGGAATATTGTTGGCTGCTTCTTGGTACGTAATCTCAGCTTCTCCCCAAATCAGGAATTTACACATTCATTTAGAAACAGTATTGCAGAGTTCAGAGATATATCAGGTTCTGAATAGCTTCAAAGTAGAAACAAGTAATTTTTCCCTCTTCCAGAGACAGGAGATAATAGAAAAGGGGCAACTATTCTTGAATGCATAAGTCCTAAAAAAGTCTAACTAAATTTAGTTACTCAATGAATTGAAAACCTGACTGATACATGATGGTGGATTTTCTTGTTTTGTAGAAAATAGGATGACCACTCTTTCTACCAATTATCCCAAAGAGGAGAAAAAAGCCAGAGAGAGGGATATATTCCCAGAGCCACAGTGACATGAATTAAACTGACTTAGCAGGTGCCTAAAATTTGTCAGTCGCTCAAGGAGAGGGAAGCCATACGTTGTTTTCTTCTCCATACTAGCAAAGACTCTCACCTATCACTCCATAGTCTGTTTCCACTTTTGGAAGACAGGGCACCAGGGAAAACGGCAACACTGGGTGTGTCCTCTTAATGCAAAACATTAGTTGCAAGTTGCCAGAGGGGGAAGAAGACTGCTTAAACGCACAAATTACTTACCAGTTGTTCACTTGAAGGATGGTGAGTCCCGTGTCTTGTGCCAACTGCTTTTTCTGTTCTTCAGAAGGGTATGGGTGCTGAAAGAGAACAAAAAAGATATATGTCTGTTCGTAAACTTTGGGCAGAGAAGGTAGTGCACATCACATGTCAGGTGCAACGGCAGGGGCTAGGGATTCTGTAATAAAAGATACGCTCTTAAAAGAAAAGTGATGTGTACATCTAGCAATATTTAGGCTATTTGTCAATAACCTAAATGTCTGCTGAAGTCTATAATTAAGGATAAAAATGCTGAGGTGTGTCACTCTTATTAATGGAATACTACATCATCTAATTAATGGCAGTAAAAGACATCCAATTACAAAGATTAGTGAAGTGTATAAATAGCTACTTAGGATACTTGCAGAACCTTGATACTGAGTTTATCCTTTAACAGGTTTATTTGTTGCAAACATGGGAAGTTTAGTATGGTGTTGACTGTATTTTATAGGATTTAAAATAAGGCCAAGCTTTTTTGACCATATAAAAGTATACCACCTTGACATAATATTTCAATTAGAACACGGACTTCTAAAGCTGATCCACTTGGACCAGCAATCTCCACTAAGGTTCCCAGTAATTAAGCACTTTGTTAGCATGACATTCTCCCTCCAAATACCATACTGCTGGATGCAAATATCAAAATTAAAGTGGGTGCATTTTTTAAACCACTATTCATTTAAGCTCTTCTGAAGAGCACAAATGAAATTCAACCAAAGTTTGTTTCCATATCTGAATGTCAACACAAGCTGGGATTCTGAACACAGGCCAATATAAGGTCAAAGACCAGCATATTTTGCATGTTATGAACAAGCCCAGCTATGTTCCTCATAAAACAGGATAAAAAAGTATTACAGGATTAGATAATAAAATGAAATCCATACCTTCTTGTAAGAATGTTTGGAATTCTACTGAAATTAGTTTTGCCACAAATACTTTTTGTTCAATAATCAACAATATCTAAATCAGAAATATACAATCCTAAAGCCTGGGAGAGGCGCCGAGGACACGGGTTCTATTGACAGAGACGCTGCCTCGTTTGAAACACTCCATCCCAGTAAATTCTGTTCTGATCATCAACAGTCTACGCTCTTATGAGTGGAAAGGGCACCCCTAACTCTCAATTTAACTACCTGTGCCACTGGAAAGTGAATTCTGGTCTATTGAATGTTAATTAACATAGCTTTTAATCTCATTAATAATGTCTGATTAGATGCTAATAAGTCTCATTAATGACCACTTTAATGCTCTTATACGTAAGTTTAAATATGTTCTTTATCTATACACATGGGATTCGTTTGTGGAGAGCAGACATGTAGCAATTTTCCCCACAAGCATTGTCTTTGATTGTCACTTAATCAATAAATACACAATTAGAATAAGGTTTTGCTTTCATGGAATATAGTTCCTATCTCTAATGAGCTCCAAGTATATTACAGACAGGATGGTAATTAATCCCCGTTATATCCCTTTGAGGGACATAAATGGAATCGATTGTCCCTCCTGTTTTACAGGTGAGGAAACTGACCAGGGAAAGAAATGGTCAGCAGCCACAAGCTGAGTGAGATTTCCTGTTTCCAGTGTCCGAGCCTCACCATGAAAGAGGGATGTGGCAAACACCGTTCATGATCTCTCTTGAGACCCCTGCCCAAAAGCGTTCAGACTGCTTACCAGGGCTTGCAAGGCCCGCCACTCCCCAGCCCTGCCCACCTCTGTGCCCAGGTACACCATCTGCCCTTCTGTCTTTCAACATGCCAAGCCTGCTCTAATGTCACTTTTTTTGTGTGTGTATTTTTCTGAAGCTGGAAACAGGGAGAGACAGTCAGACAGATTCCCGCATGCGCCCGACTGGAATCCACCCGGCACGCCCACCAGGGGCGAGCTCTGCCCACCAGGGGGCATCGCTCTGCCGCAACCAGAGCCACTCTAGCGTCTGGGGCAGAGGCCAAGGAACCATCCCCAGCACCCGGGCCATCTTTGCTCCAATGGAGCCTTGGCTGCGGGAGGGGAAGAGAGAGACAGAGAGGAAGGGGGGGGGTGGAGAAGCAAATGGGCTCTTCTCCTATGTGCCCTGGCCGGGAATCGAACCTGGGTCCCCCGCACGCCAGGCCGACGCTCTACCGCTGAGCCAACAGGCCAGGGCCTCTAATGTCACTTTTATGTCTCAGCTCAAATGCCAATCTTACCCACTCCACTGTCCAACCCAGCCCATCTTACATACTCCGTCAGTATGCTTTCCTTAACAGCAAGCATCGCTCTCTAAAACACTTGTTCTGACTGCTTGTTTCTTTGTTGGTGTATCTCTCCCCACTCATTTAGCAACTCCAAAGCACATGCCTTTTTTGTTCACCATCCTCAACTCCCAGACTTGCATAACAGAAAATCAGTATATATTTGTGGAATAAAGAAATAGCCACTCAGATACAACATCAAAATGTACAATAAAATTTTTTCAAAGCCCACAAGAGGAATAAACAATACAATTTGAGATCTACAACACTACTTTCCTTACTTCATTCCTAAAAGTGATGTTGACCTCATTCTTTTCAAATAAATTTATAAAAGCCTCATAATAGGCTGATGTGACAATCTCCCTACTCAACATAACGTGACAATCTACTCAACAAAATGCCAGTCACCACAAGCAAAATCTCATGATTGGACACTGAGCTAAGAGTAATTCACTACTCTCGGGTTTAAAACATAACTCTCAGTGCAGAAAGACTTGTCACACACTAAACCAAATGACTCTCTCACCCTATGAACAAAATTAAGGTGGAGATAAAGTTATTCGATGTTGACACTAGTTGAAGAAGTGGACTTAGGCATGCATGACCTTATTAGATTGTATGTTATGTTGTCACTCACTTTGAGACTTGAACAAGGAACCACTTTTCTAATTCTCAATTTTGTCATCTATAGTTCTAAGAGCCATCAAAGTTAAAGGTTACCCAGGCTAGCAATTCTTACAGAATATAAGCCTGATTTTAAAGTATGGAAAATTTAGCATCCAGCTGTTGGCACTACAGCAGATCCTTGAATAAAGTTGTTTTGTTCAGTGTCATTTTGTGACAATGTTGATGAGATGCTGTTGGAACTCGCCTCCTGTCTACATCATTAGCCTATGGAAAAATTGGTTTCAGTATGCTTTGTTTTGAATAAGGTCTAAGAATCCCTTGATGATATTAAATGAGGACTTACTGTATTTGCCCTATAAAGCTGTAGGCTGATGTACACAAGTCATTTCCAATCTATAACATTTTTTTGTAATTTGTGTACAGTTTTGTAGGTCTTATGGAAATCTCATTTAGTGATTTTCAATAGAATTAATAAATATGTCAACAGTGTCTCTTCACTATAGCTGGATGGCAGTCCCTTTACCCTGTCTTATTGTGTCTTAATATTATGACCAGAACTGGATAAAAATGAATATTTATGCCATCTACCTTTAGCTACTTTGAAAATTGAGAATTGTCACAGTCATTTATTTGTGCTGTGTTTTCAAGAGTATTTCTGCATGCCTATTTGTGAGCAACTTTTAAATCCAGTCTGATAAAGCAAATGGAATTCACATTTTATTTATGCAAGTGGTGTCAGAAAAATTCTCTTTGGATCATTAAAATTACCTGAATCATTACAGCTTAAAGAATAAGTATATGACCCTCAAAGTTTCAGTACAAATTTACATTGTTTTTCACATCATGCAGTTTCTGATTTCATAATTTAAATATCATAAAATGAAAGAAAATTCTCCCCTTTTTTCCCCTCTGTCACTTTTCATGTGATCTGATTTTAAGTAATTGGAACAAACTGTGTCTAATTTCATGCAGCATAATTGCTAGGCAGCCTCAAGCTATGGAGACCCAGAACTCTATCTCCATTAAACAATTTTCAGTTGTTCAGGATATATATATATATATATATATAAATAATTTTTAAAAAAATAGAAATTATGAGCCTGGATGAAATTAAATGTCCCAATAATCTGGTCATGGTTAAGGGGGAAAAAGGTATTAACAAAATTCTTATACCCTTGTCTATGGCAGATCAACTGCACGGTGTTTTTTTCTTTCTTTCTCATAGTTCTTGGCCTTGGTGTCCCACAGACTTTCAACTCCTTGAAAAAAAATCCATCATTACTAGTATTACACGAAAGCCATGACTTCGGGTACCTAATCCAGTCAAAAATTCAGAGAAGTCGGCTTTTTAACTGAAATCCAATATGCTTAAATATCTTAAATCCTATGCATCTTTACTAGATAAGCTTTTTGTGGACAGTATGAGATATTCCTTTGTAGACTTAAAAAAAAAAAAGATTTGACAAAAATCCAACATGCCACAGGCAAGGCTGCTGTAAAAACATTCAGAGCCCTGTTGCATTCCGCCCTGGGCTAGTGAGGCCCCAGGATGGGCAAAGGTAGACATCACTTTACAAAAGAGATAAAGAGAAATGCCATTTAAAAAAAGAGGGGGGGGATTTATTTCAAACCATTGCAACTAAGGGTCTAGGTCACCCCTCACCATTCTCCTAAATACCTTTGCTATTATCACACCTACATGGCAAGGCACTAATTTAACAGAGATCAGTAGGTTCTTGTGAAGGAAAGACGGATGGATGGCACTTACCAGATATAGCAGTCAACCCAATCACTTTTGGATATCAAAGCAAATTTGACCGCTCTGATAGATAGTGACGGGAGACCTCGCCTTTGTTGTGTACATTAGCCTCCTGCCATTATCTCTTAAAAGCTTAATTATTTGCAAACAATTGATCAAGATGGGAATTTGAGAAAGGATATGCAAGGGCCACTGGGAGAACTGCAATGCATTAAGAGAGCAAACAAAATTACCTTTAGATCTTACAATAAGAATTAACGATTGAGCTCAGAGAGCTAGGCAGTGCAGTAGCTGCAAGGGTTCTTTCTCGAGTGTTTCCCATTTGATCTGCATTAACACCTCAGGAATGAGTGAAAGCCATAAAACAGTGATTATGTATGGGTAAAGCTGACCCTCCTTTTCAGCAGTAAGCCTGCACACATGTATGAGGCTGGCCTCGCTGGGGAGAGATGAGATGCGAGACTCACGGGAAAAGAAGTGGCTTATGGGCAGTGGAACCCCAGGCTAAAGGAAATCGCTCACACAGTCGTCGTCTTGATTTCAAAAATCAACACCTGGACTTCTCCTTTCCAGGGTAAGTCTCTTACTGAAATAGAAATTGTCTGCCACTCCCCACGTGTTCCTGGATCCACAGTGCAACGTCTAATAATGACGGAGGATAGCAGTGATTGCTTAATAACCCCATCAAAGAACAAAATTATTTCTGGAAAGTATATCCTGTGTAATAGAAATCAAGACTATCTGAAAGAAAAATCTAAAAATAGCTTTATGTAAAAGTTACATCTGAACTGTCATTTTGTCAGCCCCAAAGAATAGGAAGTGACAAAGAAAATGACAACTTTTTACAGAAAGTTATCTCTGCACAATTCCAATTTTATTTCTCGGGGTTGGGATGGGGGAGGGGTGGATTCTGCTGTTGGCTGTGTGATATTTACAAGTTTATAATATATTGGAAGAATATGTATTTATTTAAACAATCAAGTAGACTTTCAGATGAGCGTCAATGGAAGAAGAAAAACTCTTTAGTACACACAGATGGAAAAGGTCCAGCCTTATATCTTAATGATATCCTTGACCAAGTGTACTCCTTTCATCAAATTTTACACCGCTGACTGCAAATGTGGATGCCAAGACAGTGATGAACTTTATCTTATCTACCCTGGTAACCAAGTTTCAATAGCGTCCCCTCCCTCACCGCCTTGCCCACTCTAACAGCACATTGTAATGGCAGTAGAAAATTTGAAAATAATCCTGTACAGAGCTTGCTGGTGAGATAATGAAAGGCTACACTGCCCCTTCTCAAGCCTCAGATTAGTAATTTCTTGTGACACAGAACGGCCTCTATACCAACACTGCAAAACAGCTATAACAAAGCAATAGAGGTGGAAGCAATTTTCAAGCAAAATGTTACATGCTATACTTTAAAAGGTAGGGCAATAGGTACCGGGGAAGCTGATCTAACAGGAGGAATTATGGCAACTGTCCAATATAACCCTTATCAAGGCAATGTTCTGTTGCTTGGCTGAATATGTTGGAGGAACAATTTCGGAACTTCTTTTATCCTTTTTCCTCCAGCCCTTTGCCTCCTCCACAGCTAAGTTTAATGCATTAATATAAGTTGACCTTGAGCTAAAACTCTGGTATGTGACAGAGAGATACTCCCTTTAAGAAAAAAAAAATCTGCCATATGGCTTTTAACCATTAGCTCTCTGTGTTCTTTTAAAACTTCTACTGCGTTTTTGTCACTAGGGAATATTGTGGATCTAAATGAAAACAACCTGCTATATATGTGACCTCAAAGAGCATAACAGAAACTTGCTAACCAAATATATTTATGTTAGTTTAACATACATTTTTTCCCTATCAAAACTTCTCCCACTTTAAATAAACTTGCCGCCATTTTCCCCTTATGCATTGACTTTGAATAGCTTACACTGTGACAATTACATTGATCTAAGATACTTTTCCCTTTAAAAAAAAAATCCATAATGCTTCCCTATTGTCTTTCAGCTTTATGAATTAGTTTTACTGTTTCAGTGAATGCTTTTTTGTCTTCTGACTGCACATTATCAAAGAGACACTTTGTGCCTCCCATTTGCATTACAAAAGCAGTGCACCGTGCAGTAGAAGAACAGAGCCTGAATGCATAGTAGTGGAGTCCTGCATTCCCACTCACATGCTGGCATCCAAAGAGCTGTGCTGTCGGTACTGGCTGAGAAGCCAAACGTCTTTAGAGCCCCATCAGTGAGTGAAGTCACAGGATTTCAACCTGCTTTCTCAAATATCCACCAACATTTCCAGATTGCCCCTTTGCTCGGACTCAATGTGCCCCACTGACTGTCTGGCACTTGCTTTTTCTGAAGCCTAGTCAAGCCATTTTCTAGACACTTGCTCTGATTTTCCGTATGTCCAGTATATTTTAAGAAGTTACTACTGGAAGTGTGCAAGTAGAGAAGTCAGGTGGGAATCTCTAAACTTGATCTTATCCCATGAGAAAGACATCAATGTGGAATGAAAAGTTAAACTTGGGTAGTATTTCAGAGCAATCTTTACTTCTGCACTAATGACGCTACCTTTATAATGCACAGCAGTGAAAACGTTGTTTCATAGTCAATTATAAGAGGCCAATACTACAATGCCTTGCCTGTCTCACCTATCTGAGCTTTCGGTTTCTTATCAATATCAGTTAAATATGAAATAAAAACACTAAATAAAAAAGCAAATACTTATGTTAAAGGAGTCACAGGTGTTTAGGGGACTTCTTTTAAAGTTGCTTGCAATTCTAAAATAATAACAATGTTTTAGATTTATTCTTTATTAGCCATATATATGTTACAGGAATATTTTTAAGTATATGCATTAAAGATAAAATTTTGACTCTAAATTAGCAATTACTTATATCCTCCTCCTAAAAGTATTAAAATTCATGAAGAGTGCTAAAATTATTTTGAACAGTTATGATTATTAATGAACTCCTTGAATATTGATTCTCTTAGAAGACTGTGGCTATAAAAGGAAACACAAAAAGGCCAATAAGAAAAACAGGGTGGGAGGAGTAAGCCGGTGGAGTGGGAATGGGGGAGAAAATTCAAGCATCACTTTTGTGTTCTCTTTGAATCATTTGAAATGATAGCTCATTTCAATTTTTACTGTTTGTCAGTAGGACAAATGCATTACAAACCCTCTCTTGTTTATGTGCCCTTGGTGACCTCCAAGAGTAGAGACTGGGCTCAGCTCCATTTCACAGATGAGGATGCTGAGACTGGGCTAGGGCAGAAACACACACAGGGGCTCCCAGCCACTTAGCCCTTCCCCAGAGTCTCTCCACTTGGCTACACTCTCACTGATGTTTCCGTCCCATTTATCCATTCTCTTTTATAAGTTACTCATTTTAAAACCAAAATGATATTATAACGGAACATAAATAAAGTTATTAATTGTGGTAAGCAGTGACTGATGTTTTTCTGCAATTCTACCAGCCTCGATCCTGGAGAGAGTTGCTGTACCTATCCATCACCCTGGGGTAAAATTCAAAGGGCAGGGATGGAACCGATGGGTAAAAGGTATTTCACTAGAACTTCATCTTGAATTCTCCTATAGCACCCATCAAAGGGATTTTATTAATTGTCACTTAGTAATATTAGCAAGTATGGTAGATGTCATAATGGAAACATGTATTAACAAGTAAGGATCTACCAGACATTTTTCCAAATATACTGCTCACAAAAATTAGGGGATATTTTATTGCTTCGTATTCATTTTGAAATATCCCCTAGTTTTTGTGAGCAGTATACTTCACACGTACTAACTCCTCACAAAAACTTTACAAGGCAGACACAACTATTCTACTCACTTTAAAGATGAGGAAACTTGGGCACAAAAAGAACAAATAACTTTCTCAAGTTCACAGCTGTAAGTAGTAGAGCTGAGATTTGAAACTTGCTGGTAACATACAAGTCAGGAAACTCACTTCCAAACTTTTTGTCTTTTAAATGATGAGGAGAAATCCCACTCATTCTTGGTGAGTTAATTATGTATATATATGATAGTTACTACTTTATGAAGAAGCTATTATCTTAATGTGTGTGTCTACATCTTTTATTTCTACAACTCAGTTCTGTATGTGAAAACAATAGTAGATTTTGCTATAAGATACAAAACTCAATGGAAACTAATATACCCATCACATAATTAGTGTCTCTAGCACTGCTTAAAAACACAAGAATGATGGAGGTTGTATAACAAGAACACTCATTAAAGGTCATAGAAACAAATACCTGCTAGTCCATCCAACTATGCTACAATTTGCTCTAAATTGTCTTTTTTGAAATAAATTGTTGTGGGTTTTATGCCGATTTCTTTCATTTCTTATGTGATCCTTAATCAAATATGAGTTAAATTACATTTGGAACCACTTCATTTTAGTAGAATACTAATCAAAGCACACAAATGCTATTCACATTCACAACACAACTAGCCCAGTCCTGTGCCCAATAAATATTTGTTGTCTGAATGAAAGAGTGCTATCGAAGTTAGAGACACCATAAATGTCTCAACTGGCATTTATAAGTTGATGTGACATCAGATAAACATCAGACATCTAGCAGCCCCATTTCAACAACTGGTCAACCTTCTCACTCAAATCCGCAATCAGTACAGATTCTACTGACTTTATTTCACTGATTTTTATAGAATGCTTACCCTGTGCTAGGCAGTACCCTCAGTGCTTTACAATTATCCATTCATTTAATCCTTAGAGCAAGCCTTTGAGGTAAGTGTGTTTACCTTTAAGTTACAGATGAGGAAACTGAGGCACAGAGTCTAAGTCACTTGCAAATAGGATGGAGCTGGGATTGATTCTAAGAAGTTCTGCAGCCCATGATGCTCATAATTATTGTGTTATTGCTTGTCTTTCTTAGTGTGTATAATTTCCCCCAAAAGTTTCTCCATAACCAACTCTATGTTGTTGTTGTTGTTGCATTTATTTGTTGCAAAAGTTCCCTTCATTTTCCAACTGTAGTGTAATAAAATTCAGTTCTCCGTCTTATAGGACCTAGCACAGGACTGAAGAGGGGATGAAGGAGACTGTTTTGACATATAGGCTCTTCCCCTAAGAATCTCACTTTAATAAATAAAACAAAACAACAGCACACCATACTGGACCAATTTTCTGCAAAGAAAGTTCATGACTGATTTAGACAATCAACTCCAATAAAATAAGGATCTTTTCCAAAGTGCATGCAGCTCATCTCTGCTATTTCAGAAAGCATGCCAGCTAAAAAGAGACCTCTCTTCAACCTGAAGAACACTTTTCCACTTTAAACATCAAAGTGAAAAGGTTTTGAGACCATTAAGAGAAAAGAAAAGGAAGATGAAATACAACGATACCATTTTGGAATGAGTCTGTTGACAGTCATCATTATTGCCTTTACAGATGCCCTGTCCAGCATTAAATATTCAGGAAATATCCCTGTATAAAGAATAAAGTATCCATAAGTTAGAAGCAAAAACAGTAAACTTGGTGAGCATGGTTTTTTTTTTTTGTTGTTGTTTGTTTGTTTAGAGAGAGAGAGAGAGAAAGCTAGAGACAGGGAGAGAGAGATGGAGAATTCGTGCTGCTCCCAATATGACTAAAGACCCCTGGAACTGGTACTCATTCTCTAGTGCTAATTTTCCCACTTAAATTACAGTGATGCTGTAGCCTCATCTCATTAGAGATCATTGTCCCCAGTAGACAGTTGTGTTTATGGGGGACTCTGGCTGTTCCACACCTGCTGATCAGGTTGCTATGTGATCAAGGCTGCATACAAACAGCAGACTCGAGCTTGCTGGACTGCAACTGATGAGCCTGGGCTAATTCAGGGGTGATTATGTAGTTTACTGGACCACTAAACCTCTTTAAGCTTGTAATTACTGCCTATTTGAGTAAAGAACATTCAAAAGCAATTCACTGCATCATGCCTGCCACAGCTGGAAGCAGGCTGCCAGCAGTCTGTGGGGACATTAAAATCTACAGGGACGTGGATGGAAGCCCAGCTAGCAGACACTGTCAGCGGCACCCGCAGCCAAGTATGTGCACATCCTGCTCACCTCTCCTGACCAAGCTTACCATTAATGGTGCGATGAAAACCGTAGAGCGGTAATAAAGATGACAAATAATGGAATGTAATGGTACAAACTACATTTTAATGATTTCTCCCTTTGTAAAACTAAAATTTAAAAAGTCATTTCATGTAAATGCCAGAGAGAGAGAGAGAGAGAGAGAGAGAGAGAGAAAGAATGGATGTGCTTTAAATAATATACACTTCTGAGATTTACAGTGTATTTGCTAAAAGTTCCATCCAAAAAACAACTTGAAAACAAAATGCCCACCTTCTATGCATTCTAAAAGAATGGGGATGCAGAGTCTTTTGAGATCTCTTCCACCCACTTAGCTGCTGTGTTTATAACCTTAGCTGGGAAAATATTGTTTACCTAGTTGATTGACATTTTCTAAAATCATATGTGTAGATTTTTGCTGTTAATGAATTAAAATGCCGCTCCGACACCTGAGTGAAATTTACTTGCAAGAGTCTTAGAAGATTTAAGAACAGAATATATCAGTATTTACCAATGTTCTGGCTTTCTTTTGCTGTCACCGTAACAACTGCAGTTCTTTTGTGTAACAAAAGTGTAAAACATGCTTTGCATTGCTGCCGGTATAATTATTACTTGTCTCTAAGTAACAAAAAAAGACTGGAACTTAATGAAGGGGGATTAAGTTAATTTCTTTCGTAGCTAACAGTTTCCTGTCTCTTAAAATGCAGAATTTGGTGAATATAATGTTCAGGGAAGAAAAACTAAGCTTTTTATTTCACTAAAATCTCCACTTTGGAATATTAATTTTAAAATATTAAGATGATGTTTATTCTTTAAAAGTATGTAAATTTGGTGTTAAATAAAGCCACAAAAATCCTCTCTGACTACTCCATCCAAAGTCCACAGATCCAGGGGGCTTATGTGTTATCTAGACATCATTCCTATTAATATTCATTAGGTAGGTCTGCTTGCATTTTTATAAGCTGTGAGAGAAGCAAAAGAAACAATCAGAATTCTTTAACACACAGGCATTATCAATTCAACATATGCCAAATAGCAGAGCACCCAGATTTGAAGTTAAGATTCAAATGCAATTTACCTTTACTAAGCTAATTTTCATGAAAACTCTTTTCCCTTTACTCATTGTAGTTTAAGCTATTTAATTATCTCTATTCTCTGTAACATACACTTCAATTTTTTAAAGAGATTATTCAGCACTATATTTTATCTTGGTTAACAACAAAACCTTTATCTTGCAATCAAACCGAAGAGAATTTCCCCTGAAGAAAAAAAAAAAAAAAACTAAAAACTTTAAATTGTTTTAGTAATAAGATTACCTTTGTCTTCATGAACCTTCTTAAACAAACCCTTTTTAACTCCCCAAAGCATTTACTGATGTGAACTCACTGTCTGTCTCCAGAGTGGATTACAGAAGAGGAAAGAGTCTTAGACAAAATGTGGGCAGAGCCCCAGGATTTGTTTGCCGAACTCTGCTTTTCTTGGTTGTTCTATCTAACTGGACGGGGGAGGGGGAAATGCTGGCACCGCTGTGGATATACTTCTGTAGGGTCCTCACAGATCTCACAGATACTCATGTAACACCTTGATGAGTGGGAGAAAGAGCGAGCCTGTCACCAGCAAGATTTCAAAATAAAATTGTCAGAAATGAAGGCACTCAATCAAAGTTAACATGAAGTCCTGCATGGGGCTTTTTTTTTTTTTTTTCTTTTTAAGTTTGGGTGATCCCTTATACCCCTTATAGTTGTATGACACTCTACATTTTCAAAGAACTTTTGTTACATTTTACCAAATAGGAGGCTAACACGTGTTTGGCGTGCTTGGCGGGGTTGGAAGGGCAGGCAATTTCATCCCCACCCTGTAGGAGGGAGAACAAAACTCAGAGTGTACGCACAGCAGGCTCCCTGGCCAGGGCGTTGGGGCTTTTGGGCCTGAGGTCCAAGCCTTCCACTTCTCAATCTCGTACTCTTTACACACTACTGAAGCTCGAAGTTTATCTGGTTAATGGTAAAAGAAAAAGCTGTGGCCACATCTGTCAGAAACCCCCTTTGAGTTGGAGGACCCAGCCTCTGTTTTGATGTGTAAACAAACGCACATTGCTCTAAGCCCAGGGGAAAGCAGAGTGCTCTAACCAGAGCCAGACAAAGCAGAACACCTTTCACACTAGCTGCCATCATTTCTGGCAAACCTTAAGTCGTTTTGTTGGTAATGCCAGAAAGCCTTCTATGATGGCATATGCCCCTTCTAAACGGGGTTTGAGAAAGAAACAGCCTTACCTGTGATCAGGTCGTTTGTTCCTCTTTAAAACAAACAGATTTGGTTTTGTTCTAGGTAATGTCTTTCTGTGCCATTCCATGTGTGACATAAGGTTGCCAACTGCATATACAGGGGCCTAATTTTCTCCGTTCCTAAGTCACTTCCTAAGAGAACGTAGGCCTCTGTGGAAAGTCACAGCCAGTGTGGCCAGGAAGGTGGCCATTAAGTCCCTTTCTGCTTCAGTGATGTGGTTACACACTGACCAATGACAAATCTAAAGGAAAACATTATAAGAGTTACTGGTTTCAGAAGGTACAGTTCGGTGTACTGAATTAGTTAGTTCCTTAAGTCCAGGAACCCACACCAACTATGTGCCTTGATCAAAGCATTTCAGGCCTCTGAGCCTCGGCTTCCTCACTGGAAAACCAAGGCTGACAAACTAACTGGCGGCAGTCAAATGGGACAGCAATGCCAAATTGCTTAGTATGGTACCCGGCATGTATCTAGGGCATAGTAAGTAGTAGCTGAATTTCCCTGGCCAGGTAGCTCAGTTGGTAGAGCATCATCCTGATAATGCCAAGATTGTGGATTCGATGCCCAGTCAGGGCACATACAAGAATCCAACAATAAATTCATAAATAAGTGAAACAACAAATCAATGTTTCTCTCTCTCTCAAATCAATAAATTAAAAAAAATTTTTTTTTAAATAGTAGCTGAATCTGAGATGAGTCTTAAGTTTGGGTTAACCTATATAAAAGAATTTATATATATACCTTAATTTGTAGGCAAGAATATCATAGCAGACTAGACATTTATTGTAGTTTTCCTCTAGTGTTAAATTAGCCTTTTCCCCAAGGTGTTAATGTTTTCTTACAATTCTCTCTGGACACACCTCCAGAACACGTGACAGGGCCAGCTGGAGGGCAGGCACACAGGCCCCCACACGGAGGAGCCCTGTGCCCCATGTAATGTGCTGCTGTGGCCATCTTGAAATGCTTCACTTTTTTTTTTTCAGGAGCCCTGCATTTTCAATTTGCACAGTGTATGTGGAGAATGTTTGTGTCCTCCACAAATCACAAAGCGGGTCCTGCTAAAAGAAAAGGGCGTTGTTTCCCCATCAGGTGTTTTATATACAGCCACGACCTACCCCTCTTGAACTCATCTGAGCTTCACCGAAGTAAAGCAATAATTACTACGTTCTTACTAAAAGAATGTAAAGAAGAAAACACAAAAGAAAAAAAAAAGCAAGATACAGGAGGCAAGACTGACAGCAGAGATGTGTGCAGGCCTCAGACAGATGAGTAAGGACACTTAAATGACCCTCCAGTGGCCTTCAAGGGTTCACACACTCCTGTAAGTGCCTAAATCACCCTAGGGGATGGACAGAGGCACTGAGAAAATATTTCATATTATAAAGTCTCGGGGCGGGGGGCGGGGGTTGGAATCAATAATCCGGAACCTTCAAGGTGTGAGGCCCATTCTGGCTCACTGGACTCGGGGATGTTGAGAGCCTTTGTCTTTTGGTGGCTGGGAGTCAGAAGTGGCAGTCCGCCCACCTTCCTTGGCAGGGAATGAGTGCCACATTTGGCAGAAAAGTGTGCTCTCGAGAAAACGGAGCAGAGAATCTTTTGGCCTGGGCTCCAGCTAGGCTAGAGCAGGAGCGAGCATCGCCACCGCATGCCAACCAAATGCCACTGTAATTAAAAACAAACCTTTGGAAATAAACTATTTGGACATTATTTCAATTCCAGCACATTCACAACACGAGCTCATCGATAGTTACGATGAATTCACTTGGCCGCAGGATTTTGTCAGTCTTCTGAAACAGAATTTTACTTTTTTTGTTTAAGGAGGTCCAGATAATATCTAAGTCAGCAAACCAAAAAGAAAAATATATATATATACATAATGAAGCATAAAGTTTCAGAAACTTGAGCACGTTTGCTGCTGTACCTCACATCTAACCCTCCAAGATGGCAGCACTGAATTTTAAAAATGCCAAATTCCATCATTCTGATGATGCCAAATGATGGCCTTGACTATTATATGCATCTATTTTGTTTAATGGCTTCATTTATTTTAATAACAAAGGGAAACTAGATTTTACAGATGAAAGCTTTTTTTTTTTTTTTCATGGCTCCAATGCAACTGGGATTTGGAAAATCTGTGATGTTAACCAATATGTGATAATGGCTGCTCTCATGAGCTGTATTTTATAACATTTTATGCACCGGAAACCTACACTGAGTAACCAGCACCACAGCACCCCTATTCTGAGAAGGCACACTTGGGGTGATTGTCAGAGGTCTCACGATTATTCCATGATTCTTTTCTCTGAATGGAGACCTGCTCAGTAAAGTGTCGGCTGTGGAATTACTGGAGCAACGGGATTAACTTACTAAAAATTTATTATAAATGAGGCAGGGAAAGGGCGGTTCACGTGATTTCAGGGGTAAGAAAATAATTGCATAGACTTCTTTTTCCTCTGTTCAGAAATCTGCCTACAGGGCTATTTTTTTTTTTTTTTTTTTTTTTTTTTAGAATCAAAAAATAAATAAATAAATCACAGCAAGTAACTTCAGTTTAGTTCTTGTTTGATTTCTTCATTATGCTCCATATCTACCGTGAATCAAGAAACCAGAAACTCATCAAAATCAATTTCCATAGGAACAAAGGACCTACCACCTCAGGACCTCCCTATTGGCTATTAAAAACCTCCCCATTTATTCAGAATGTATAGCTAATTTCAGAAAGAAGGAAGGAAGGGAGGAAGGGAGAGAGGGAGGGAGGAAGGGAGGGAGGGAGGGAGGGAGGGAGGGAGGGAGGGAGGGAGGGAAGGAAGGGAGGAAGGGAGGGAGGGAGGGAGGGAGGGAGGAAGGAAGAATAAAAGGAAGGGAAGGAGGCAGGGAGGGAGACATTTAGCCCACTAAAAATTTTAGTAGGATGACACAAACCAAAAATCTGAAGTGTTTTTTTTTTTGTTTTGTTTTCTTTTGTATTAAATGAGAGCCATACCTCGATCACTAGAACACAACAGATGCAACTTGCCAGCCACACACAGGATGTGGAATTGTTTCACAGGCACTATCTTGGCCCAAGATGGCAGCTCATGATTAATGACTGCGTCATCCTGGGCCCTGCTGCAGTCAGGCCCGGGGTCTGATCCTGACACGCACAGCCTCCGTCCGTAGCCAATCAGCAGATGTAAGCGCATAGGGCCTGTCAGGTTGACATATCATTCCTTCGACAATGTCAGTGAGTATTAATGTTCAATTATCTGTCCTAGAAATGACCCTCGCCTGTATGCACTGTATAACTGCACGTATGGCACTCTGGTAGTCCCAAAGACAAGGCAGAAATGCCCCTGATAAAACAGCAACTGGGTTGGCTTTCCAACATTGTCATGACATTGCCTTGTAGTACTACAGTCAATCGGAGATTTATTTTTAGTTCTTTTCTGAAAACATATTTGAAAGACCAATGAGCCATTTTTCTTTCTTTCTTTCTTTCTTTCTTTCTTTCTTTCTTTCTTTCTCTCTCTCTCTCTCTCTCTCTCTCTCTCTCTCTCTCTCTCTTTCCTCCCTCCCTCCCTTCCTTCCTTTCAGCATGTTTGTGAATCAGTAGTCCGTACTACTTAGATAGTGAGACTTCAAATGAGTCATCTTGTGACTTGCCGATCACATTGAGTCAACTATTCTTTATGTATGACAATGAGCTGTTCATTAAGTGTGGGGTGCCTTTTCATTTCATGAAGCCAGGTGTATATCATTTACCATCAAACCAAAATGACAAGAGTAGACTCTTCTAGAGCAGTGTCAAGATTAATTCAACTTCAACTTGTGAATCTAAAGGAATATGTTCATGCCAGCCATCCCTCCTTCCCATCATTAAAAATGAGGCCTCTGGCAGAGAAATGATTTAAGAAGCATACCTATCTGAGATCGTTTTGCTTGTTAATCTTTACAGTTGCTCAAATATTTAAAAATATTGTGCTTATTTGTTGAAATTAAATTAACCTCCCCTTTCTCATAGGTTATGGTAAAAATCTATTTTTTTTTATCTTAGCAGACAGCTGCATGTGCATGGTTTTTGCTGAATTCACTTTCAAAGGTTATCAATAACAAGTTTGCAAACTTCTCATACAACGAGCACTGAAAGATAACGTACAGTAATTGCATGATAACTTCCTCCATAACTGAGATAAAAACTTGAACATAATCTTGAGTTCACCAACCTATGTATGATAGCACAAACTTCAGTGGCTTAGATTGGGGCTCAAGGAATTTTACCCCGATGCAAATTTTTCAGGAATAGAAAATGCAATCATTTTTGTCCTGTGGAAAACCACTAAAAATTTATTGTTTTGCCTTCATTTTAACATGTGAAAAGCAGGCTGATTATGAAATGTACCTATTAAATGTCTAGCCAGTTCTTGGTCCCAGTGTGTTGTCTAGTGCTATTTCTACTATATTCTCAACTGCACTGGGAAAGTCCTTTTACCTTTTTTTCGTGTGTGTGTGTGTGTGTGTGTGTGTGTGTGTGTGTGTGTGTGTGTGTGTTGGTCTGCCTACAAGGTTCCCACCAATAATTTTCTCCAAATGACTTCCATTTTCCTCCAGCTTCAGATTCTACTTCTTGGATGCTCCGCAGCTGACGTGCCTCCTGGACTGCTAAAAGATCTGGGAGAGTAGCTCCTAAGACTCCCCTCCTCTCTATTTCTAAACCTCTCTACCTTCATCTTCTCCTATTCACACTTATTGCTAGGCTCTTACTCTGAGATGCCATCTCATCACCCTCCCCAATCAACCCTGTCACTGCCAACTTGTCCCTGATCCTTGCTCTATTAATCTGTCCCAATCTATGTTTATCTTCAAAGGTTCCTTCTCTATTGCCTAAGAAATCAACCAGGCAGTGTATTAACAACTTGCGTGGAACATCGTAGCAACTGCATGAAAGAGAGCTGAGTTCAATTCTATGTGTAAACATGTTCAAGCCTCCCTTCTCCTAAATATTAAAAGGAAAGAAAAATGTTCCGTTCTTGTTACCACTTCCTCAAGCTCCTACCCAAATTATATCCTTTATTTTCCTCAAGCAACTGCAAAAGGGTCAGGCCTTACTGTCCCCATGGCAGCGCCACCCGCATACCTTGTGATACAACTTCCTTCTCTTTCAAAGGCTGGAAACAGCTCTCTTAAAGACCAGTGATGATGTTCTCATCCCCACGCCAGGACCTTTCTTAGTCCTTCTCCTTCATAAAATTCTCAGGGTTTGGTCACCTCTATTTTGAAACTCTGCTCATTCATTTGGTCAGTAAATACCATCAAGCATCTTTGATGGTGGTTCTAAAGATCTAGAGATGAGAGATTAAATCCTGCCCTCCAGATAGGGAGGCCTCTTGTAAATAAAGAGAGCATATAGGGACTCTGTATCAGATGACCCTGGGGTGCTCTGGGTCTGGTGGCAGGGGCCATTTACACTCTCCTGGGGAGGATCGGGATGGCTTCCCCAAGCACTGACAGTTGAGATAAGACTTAAAGGATATGGAAGAAAGTGTGAAGTGGAGTAGGGGTCATGGAGGTGATGCATTCCGGATAAGGGAACAGAGGAGTGCAGGGCGGTCCAGCACCTGTGAGGACCTGATGCCTTCCAGCTTGACGGCAGCCAGCGATGGGCAGTGTGTGTGGACGAGGCAAGACGAGAGCCTGGACACTCAGTTGGCCAGTATCAAACCTCAAAGGGTCCTTGAATGGCATGTCAAGGATGACATTCTGAGACAATAGAAGATAGCCCAGGATTTTAAGGGGGCAGGGAGGGACAGTGGCCCAGCTTTATTTTAGAAAAGTCACTCTCGTGGCAAAATAGCTGAATGTTCATAGGGGATCAGTATTAGACGCAGGGAGGCTGGTTAGGGCAGTGAGCACGCAGGACAGGACAAGGTGGTGGCAGTGGGACTGGAAAAGAGTAACAGAATGAAGAAGTGTTGAGGAGGGAGAACTGAGGGGGCTCAGTCAGTGAGCGACCATCCGTGAAGGGGGATGGAGAGAAGACTTTCCGGGATGGGGCCTAGTTCCTGGTGAGGGCTTCCAGGTCCATGGTGTGGCCAGTAACTGAGAGGAGTCTGGCAGGAACGGAAACCGATCTCAGGACCATGGTGGATTATGTTTGGGATGAACTCTGACTTTCTTATTATCTCCCGTCTTTTTCTTAGGGTATTAAATAGTTGGAAGCTGGAAGGACCCCAGAGATCAATTCAGCCCACCTCCACATTTGACAGACCTTCTGTTTGCTCCTGTCTCATCCTCTAGGTCCCTCCCAACACACACACAGACGACCTTTAAAATGAGGGGGGGAAACAGGCATTGCCCCAATTCTGTCCCCGACCTCCTCCTTTTCTCTTTCAGCACTCTTTGAGTCCACAACTAAACAAATATCCATCTGTAGCTTCAGTGGCAGTAACACCAAAGCCTTGTGCTGTCACCCCAGCGATCCTGTTTCTAATTACTGGCTGTACAACTCACGTGGATGTCCCACCAGCCCAGAACCACAACATATCCCATATTGAACTCCTCACCTCTCCCCAAAACCAGTTCCTCCTTCTGACTTCCGGTCTTCTGTGAAAGAGACTGCTGATACCGCAGCTCCCTAACTGCCCACGTGAAACAGGGAAGTCACCTCTGATGCTCTTCTTTACCACATGTCCGCTAATGAGTGGTTGTGAAAGGCATCTGAGTCAGACGGGCTTGAGTTCAAATCCAACCCCTGCTTCCTACTGCGCTCCTTCAGGCAAGTTGTTTAATCTCTGTGAAACTTGGTTTTCTCATCAATGAAATAAGAGATGAACAAGACCTCCCTTAGAGGGTCACGGTGGGAATTCAATGAGATAAAGCAAGAAGGAGCTTAGCAGAGACCTACCAAAGTGGGGATGAGGTGGGGCAGTCTTCCCCTAGCAGGGAGGAGCATTTCATTCACTGACATTATTTAGAATTGCGGGTACACGGGGTACTAATAAACAGACTCACTTTGGTCATTTTATTATTACTTCTAAATTCTCTACATACTTTGCCCTGAGGATGGATAGCTCCCAGACCCACCCTGGTGCATGGTTGGCTCTCAGCATGGTGCATGACATACACACGTGTCAGCTTCCAATGTTTCTGTGTGTGAGGTGCCAGGTCTACCTCCCAAATCTCTCCCACCCATGTGTTTCTTTACACACTCACAACCACAACCTTCTTACCTGAACTGTTATGTCTCCTACCTATATATGTTCCTCACTGTAGTTCTTTCTACAAACTGCACCATCACTTAGATCTGAGCCCTTTTCAAAGAACTTAGAAAGCTCCGAGATGTGCATGATTCCTTGCACAGAGTAGGCACACAAAAAAAATCTGAACTTAATTGAAAAAAAAAAAACACCTAGAATGGCCCAATTTATGTTGTCATTCAAAGATAAGGGTAGATATGGCCTAAAGTTCAGCCGTCATTTACATTGGGGAAAAATAACAAGCACTTTTTTGTGTGTATTTTTCTGAAGTAAGAAGCAGGGTGGAGGCAGACAGACAAGACTCCCACATGCACCCAACCAGGATCCACCCAGCATGCCCACCAGGAGGCGATGCTCGCCCATCTGGGGTGTTGCTCCATTGCAATCAGAGCCATTCTAGTGCCTGAGACGGAGGCCATGGAGCCATCCTCAGCACCCAGGCTAACTTTGCTCCAATGGAGCCTTGGCTGCAGGAGGGGAAGAGAGAGACAGAGAGGAAGGAGAGGGGGAGGGGTGGAGAAACAGATGGGCGTTTCTCCTGTGTGCCCTGGCCAAGAATCGATCCCCGGACTTCCTCATACTGGGCCGATGCTCTACCAACTGGCCAGGGCCAAACAAGCACATTTTTGAAAGTTGCTTTTTCCTGCTGTGGGGTGGGATGAAGCCATCATATCATGGAAACCATCCCAGCCATGTCCACACAAACCAAACAACTGAAGATATTCCTAGATAAGGGCCTGCTGCTGGTGTAACCCCCTGCTCTTGCTGCAGTGCAAGGGTCAGGGCCACAGAGAGCTCTAGGGACAGCATGGCACCCATGCAGGGACCCCACAGCTCTGCAAGTGCCCTGAGCAGTTGTGAGCGCTTCTGAGTAAGTGTGGGAAAGGTGTGGCTCTTGAAGTCATGCAGACTTCTGCCTCGGCCGGTTCTCCTCAGACCTTATCAACTGTATGTGCAAGACAGCTTCCAGAGCAGTACCAACCCGTAACTGTAAATGCCGAGGTGGGCAAGTGGGGAGAGCCAGCAAGTTGAACATTAGGGCTCTGGATTTGTTTTCCCAGTCTCTACTTTATTGGGACACTAAGATCTCTGGTAGATCTTTAGCCTTTTCTATCCCACCTCGTTCTGTAAAATGTTCCATCTGTTAAATAGGGGGGATAATTATTAATTGGAGGATCACATGCAAACTAACTCCTGATAATTAAATTCAAATGGGATCTGTGCTTATAGCCTGATTTTTAAAAATTCAAATATACGCTATTTCAGGCACGTGTCTTTGGCCTTCTCACCTCGGAAATTCACCCCACCATGGACTCAGTTGCTCTCTTGAACACTGAAGTGATGGGTGCTACTGAGTGCTCATGGTTTCCGGTTCAATACAAACACTTTTAGGGAGTGAGTCCAGAGCGCCTGTCGTCTGGGTAATTGATGATGTTTTCACTTCCAGGTGTGGGCCTGAGACCCACAGGGCTCAGTGGGGGCAGTAAATGAACTGACTTGACTACGCCTCTTACCCACTGCTCCTGATCCACATAAACTCATTACTGCCAAATATACTTCAATGTTATCAAGAGGGGGTGGCAAGATATAGTTCTGACAACAGTTCAAGTGATGCCTTTATTTTTATTTTTTTCATTAGTAAATTAAACACTTGGTTTGTCATTACAATTCTTTGTGAAAACCTGGTCTTCACTCAGTTTACAATAAATTAGAAATGCCTGCACCAAAACAAAGACTAATCCAGGATGCCATCAGACGCCTGCCTCCCTCCCTAATTTTGATTTCTAGGTCCCACGGCTTCCATAAGAGCAAGCATGCTGGGGCACACACATACTGTATTTCAAATGGAGATTTTATGTAAGCTTATTTTTATAGTGATTCCAAGAGTAGCTGCTCTGCTTTTTATCTATGCAAACTGGAAATAAAGTAGGCACCCTGCCAGCTCCCTGACAGCAGGCCAGGCCCGGGCTGCCATGGGTGACTCGCACAATGACATCTAAGGGGTACAGAAAAGAACCCTGACTAATGGCTTTTGGATTCCTTATGACCTTTGATCTTCGATGACTTGGACCAAAATAAATGATCTAATTTCAAGAAACTACATCCAGCATGTGAACTCTAATGAGTGAGAGAATTTACCTGCTAAGCAATGATTAATAGGTACATGCTACTTACAATCATTCCTTAGATCTCAGCCAAACTGGAGAGAAAATACTTTTCAGATGCTCACTTTTTAAAACAAATTCATCTTCCAGGATACTGTGAAATTTGAGAGTGCCCATGGCATTTAAAGTGCACCAGGCAGTGGAAATACAAAAGGATTTCCTGGAGCAGACAGCAAGTTGGCGGGCAGTACCAGGAACAAAAGCATCTCTCCCGCAAATATACGTATTGTTTCTGTAGTTAGTGATGCTGTTACTTTCTTACTAATAGAGGCTAACAGATCTGGAGGGACTTTGGGGGCCAGCACCATCACTGTGCACGCTGCCTGCACTCGCTGATCTCTTCTACCACCGCAAATTGTCACCGGGGCACTGAAGCTAGATGGCGGTGAAGGAGAAGATTCTGCGTCACTCAACTTCAGAACTACCCTACCCTTTCTCCCACCCTGAACATACCAGTGTGTTGTCAAGAAAGCCCAAAAGAAAAAGTCTGTATAGCTGCAGAGTCCTTGGTCTACCAGAAGCTTTCTGGGTATTTGAGAGACCCAATGCAAACTCTCTGATATTAATTTAGGGCAGTGACACTACCCTGCATGACCCTGTAATGGTGGATGGATGTCATATACATATTTGTCCAAACCCATAGAATGTACAACACCAAGAGTGAACTCTAATGTAAACTATGGACTTGGAGTGATAATGATGCGTCATGATTGGTTCATCAATTATAAGGATTGTACCACTCTAGTGGGGGACACGGAGAACGGGGCAGGCTTTGCACGTGTGGGGAAGGAGGTATATTGTCCCTTCTCCTTCGTTCCACTGCGAACCCAAATCTGCTCTTAAAAGTACAGTCTATCTTTTAAAAACTTTTCGCTATTCAAAAGAGAAAAGCTCCTGTACACTGAAAAAGAACTGAAAGTGGGCCGAGGAAAAAACAACTTCAGTCCAGTTGACATGGTAAAAATAACGGGTTCAGTTTCAAAGTCAGAGAAAAAAATAAAAATATAAAAATCAAAGATGAAGAAAAGCAATCATCTTCCCATTTAAAATCTGTCATCTTGCACGAGTGCCTAAGATTCTTGCAATGCCAAGTGTGGGCTGTGGCCCAGCGCCATCATCATTCTACACCTAGGAGCTATTGGAAATGCAGACTCTCGGGACCTGCCCCTCTGAACAAGACTCTTCATTTAAAAAAAAAAAGATCCCCAGACAATCTGACTGCACACTAACGTTTAGGAAGCATTGCTTTAGAAGAAGCATGGGAATCTTAAATTCTGTAGTAATTTCCATTCTTAAATGGTAGACTTTCATTATTTAAAGTTTCTATTTACACCTCAGTTAAGTCTCCAAATGTGTACTTTGCTAAATCTCTTGATACAGATTCAGAGGAATATTGTGAGTATTAATGTTATATGCATAAAAATTAAAATCAAGAAAATGTCTTCTATTTAGAACCTAAACAATCGTTCCACGGCTCTCTGTCATATCAACCCTGCAGTGTTTCCAGTGACTTGACTTATCATAATATCACCTTTACATACTGATTTTCCAAACCAGGTTCAGCAGGCTGGACCACCTCTGCCTTGTCATGAATAAAGAAGGAAGTAATTACTGTCTAAGTTTACTCAGCATAAGAAGGTAAACAGGGCACTGCAAGCCAGCCCAACTCTCTTTGTAACAAAAGGCACCTTCTCCCCAAATTACCAGGATAATAACTTTAACCCTCCATTTTACTTTGGTTATGAAAACCAACCGTGGTCCCGGAAGCCGTGGCTCCAGTTCATTTTGCCTTGCACTTCCTTCTGTCTCCCCATCTCCAGAAGTTAACCAACCAACCAACCAACACTATGAGCGTCTTCACATCGTTTCTCTTGAAGTTGGTATTGGGAATAATGGATGGGAAAATGAAACTCTCGGAGGTGCCACCAAAGGCCAGCCTCAGAAGTGAACACCTACCACTTAGCAAATGGGAACAGCCCTAAAATCCCACGTGCGGTGACAGTTAACCTATGCGACACGTTATCCATGCCAGATCAAATGTAAAACCAGCATGTGCAGCCCTGGAGATGACCGGAACTATAACACCACACGTGAATGGTATCTTACTGATTTTTCCAAAAGCTCTGAGCATCTAGCCCTTAATTAAATCTAATTTGGTTTCCAACATGGAGAGTTATTGAGCATATTTCCCTCCCGATCCATGGAAGCTGAACATACATCATCTTCACCTTCCCGCTACAGCCTTATGCAGAGGTTTCTGTGTGGGGACGTGCAAAACTGATTTATGGTGCTATTGCAACAACTAAGCAACTAATCTTCCGGTGTCAATGTAACGCATAAGAACAACCTAACTGAAACATATAAATTCCACATATCCTTAAAAAATATTAGTCTGTAATTTAATACAGCAGAATGTGTCTAAGCCTATATAACCTTGCATGCAGAAGCAGTTTTTCAAGCATTAATACTTAAATGGGTCACAGATACCACATCTGTCATTCTGTCCTGAAGTCTATGAGGCAAAACCAAGACTATGCTGGCCTATTGATTTTTCTAGCATTTGCTTTAATTTACTTAACCATTGAGAAATCCATCAGTACATAAAGGACAACTGTCCATTACTGCCTCATTTGCAGACATTCCTTTCCCTCGTTTTTGGTAAATATTTCCCTTAAATTGCTATGTGTTTACAGTGTAAAAACGAATTAGGAAAGTGCTCACACCTGTTTCTGTTCAGTAACTGCTGCACTGAGGTATATGTAATGTGCTTAAAGATAGAATAAATATCTAGACATTATTACATCTGTGTGCAAAGGGTGGTAAATTAGATCCTAATTACATTAACAGGGATTCTGCCTCCCAGCTTAAATTTTACATGAGCACTCTGCAAAAATCCAAACGCTCTGCTGTGGTTTCTTTATGAGCTGGTGATTACAGCTACTTCCTATGCGGTCACTAAATATTCTGTTTACAAATAAATGAAGAAGCTTTGAGCCAACTTGCCAGGGTAATAATCTATTTTTTTCTCTCCCTCCCTCTCCCTGACAAACCCTCGCCACATATGCATGGCAACAATCAGGAGCCCTGGCTTCATCTAATTACTCCATCACATAATTTCACAAATTGCCTTGTCACTGGGGAGCCTAGTGCAAAACACGCTCACAGTGGGATTTCAGGCAGCAGCTTTCATTTACTACTCATTCCTCGTTAAATTAAACACGAAAACACCAGTTGTGTGAAAGAAGTCAAAAAGAATGCCTGCAAATGAGCCAGACAAGTCTACCTCCTATTTACCATTTCACCAAATACACTGTTGGCAACAGGCATCTCGAACAGAAGGATCCCCTTGGCTGGCCCGTTCTTATTTCGATGAAGTGGCTACAATAGACCATCATCAAAAGGCCACGAAAAAATGAGCTTCTTGTCCTGAAAGTAAGCTTTGTCCTATATCAACAGGAAGCACGGGCAGCTAATAAAACATTTGATATTCTCAAACCCCTGTATTCTTTACTCCTCCTGCTATATGAATGCCTGGCCATGATCCTCACATGAGAATGTGGATTTGTATTAGATGAATGATGCTAAGCCCTTTGAAGGTATAAACAGTATACCATATTTCCATTCTGGCTGGAAAGAAGGAACCAGATTCCACTAATCTTTAAAAGTTCTCAAACGGAAAGATCATCAATCAAGTTCATACAGTATTAGATGATTTCCTTTTAAGTATTAATGCCTTGCATGTTTCTGAAACACATCAAGATAAATGCTCACCCATCTCACTACGGATGTGGGTGGAAGAAAAAGAGTGTATGGTGGGTGACATTACTAGAGGGCATGAACCTAAGGTTACAGCCCTGGAAGCTGATATTTTTATATCAACAACTAAACAGTGCCGCTGCTAATTCAAGGTATTTCTCTTTGTAGCTCAGGAGCCAGCAGGGCCAGGTACCGTTTTTACATCACAAACCAGTCCTTTATGCATGTAGATCTGCCAGCATTATCGGCACAGGGAGAAGAAGACATTAGCAGCAGCTGTCTCTCTGCTTTTACACTGAAAATTCTATTCATACAGACAGGTGGAGTAATTTAAAAGCCAATGTGGTGCAATTTCGATGTGACTAATGTCACTGCCTACGAAAATGCCACCATTACCACTGTTTATGGAAACATTACTAAAATTACATTTTATTCATAAGAATTTTAGGATTCTGGTTATTACTAGCTTTAAAATGATCAGACCTCGGTGTCATACCCCAGAGCGGTGGCTTGATTCTCCAGGGTTTCGCAGCCTTCTTTGCTGAGAAACGACAGTTGGATTGTAGTTTCAAGAGTAATCGGGGCTGCGTACGCAGTTTCCTCCATCTCCATAAAGCAAATTAAAGACATAGCTCTTTGGCGTCCTAGACACGTGACGGGCAAAAAAATCTTCAAGGAGCAAACTGCTGTGTTAGAAGGTTTAGGTAGATCTAGATGAGGAAAGATTCCTCAAACTACTTTCAAACATTGTTAATAATAGAAAGGGATAGAGATTTACATATTTCCATAAGGAAAGAAGGGCAATTAATGTTTAAAAACTGAAATTCTAACAATGAATAATTCTTACAATGGCACAAAATCTCAATAGCTGTAACAATGCCTTTTTTTAGGGGCATTTATATCTAGAAAAAGAACCTAGGTAGAAAAGGACCCTCCTTGACCTACAATTGCCAATAACCATCAGACTGCATTATGAAGTTTTTTGCCAAACCCTCTGACTCACATTTTTATTTTAAAAACACGAATTAGCTAACTCATGGAATGAGATTATAATTATGCTTTGAACTCCCACAAAGCAATTTGATTTGCTCTGTGTTTGAGAGGCAACGTGGTGGAAAGCACAGACATTCAAGTCAGGGGAGCCGGGTTCCAGCCCAGCCAGTTCCTAGCTTTTGACCTTGAAAAAAAAATCATTAACTTCTCTAAACTCCAGTGTTATCCTGCCTACTTTACAAGATCGTCTTAAAAATTGAGGGTACATGAAAATATTAAACTACAAAGTGCCACAGAGACACATCATTTTATTTAGCCTCTTGATCAATTTTTCTTCAGCTATTAACAGGACAGAATAATCCAGTGTCAAAATAGCCAAGCAATTATAGATAAATTTTTAAAAACACAATCAAAGCAACATTATGTAGGCAGGAGATAATTTTTTTTCTTATAGATGAAATCAAATCAGTTTTGTAGAATTTTTCACCCAAGTTTGGAAATTGACTTTTCTTTAAATAACCGATAAGAACTATTCCTAAATTTCCATAAATTGCAATAGAAATTATCTTCACTCATTAATCTTTCTTAAGACAAGTATCTCTGTTAACAGACTATACCCACCTCCTGGCCTATGGATGCCCCAAGACATTTCCTAGGACACTGAATTCTCAGAACTCACTTGTGTCCTGGGAGAGCAGCACAGGGTTCTACAGGGATGCTAGCCACAAAGTTGACATGGAAATTGATAAGAACCAACCACAGAATATTGCGAACTGAGAAGCAAAGACACCTAAAAGGTGTCATACATACACCTTTTTTTGTATGTACATAAAGTGATAATACCATGAGAACACTCAAATACACGTCATTAAATCATACCAAGGTCTCCATTTTAGAATATTTTGAATAATGTATTTAAAAACCAAGGAATTTGTATCCCACTTAAATATTAACTAGAACAGGATGTTTGTATTTGTAATGGTAAGTTAGTTGTTGAGATCTCTCTTTTCTTTATAGTGGTCAAACATAAAGCAACACATCTTGTATAGGGGCCCATACTCACTGGGCTATAATTTATTGAGTGAAGACATTGTGCAATGGCAAGAAGAAACAAGGCCTAGAAGAAGGCCTTTAAACCATTAGAAAATTGTCTGGCATAACTCCCCCGCCACTTGTGTGCTCTTGGAGGCTCTCCACAGGCCCACCAAGACCAGGAGCCTGACTGAGTCCTGAGAGTCTTCTGCTCTCAACACCCTGAGTTAGGTATTGAGTCCATTGAAGAAAGCCAACTCTACCTGGCTCAGGACTCTGCCATATAGGGACAAGCAGTATTAAAACACCAACAACCCTTGTAAGTAGCAGTCATTTTGACGTGAATCCACACTATCACTGTCATTACTACCAGGGAGCCTTTATAAAATAACTGTGTCACCTCATGGCATTCAGTAGACTGCAGGTAAACTTGGGCCATGACCAACAGGGTTTTGTGACCCAAGCAACAGACCATTGCAATGTGGTCTCCACTATTTGGTTACCCTCTGGTATGGGCTTACCCAAGCAGAAACAAAAATTAGAACCCTAAAACACAGAAGTAGAATGGATCCATTTTCTCACTAGAATTGGTTTAGATGGTGGGGTTCAGAGAGAGACGTCCTACAGAAAAATGCCCCGGCACATAGGGGCATCCATGCACACACAGTCCTGCTCACACTTCTGTAAGAAAGACTGAGATGTGATGAGGGTGTTTTCAGTTAACTCAAACGGTCTTCTAGGTTTCATGACACAAAGATTTACTTCTACTGGCAAAACAACAACCAAACCAAACCAAACCAAGCCAAAACACTGGAATCCTTTCTAAAACAAAACCATCCGATTATCTCTCCATCAAACCTTCATCCTTTAAAGCAAAATACCTTCACTGGGAATCTTAAACACTGAGAAAGTGAAAAGCTAAGCTTATGTTGTATCAAATGCCTGAGGGCGGGATCGGGTTAGTTTAAGAAACACACTTAAACATATCTACGTGATGCTCCGGTTTTAATCTGAAAGATAAATTGAGGAGCAGTTGCATATTCATTGACTGGGTTTGATATTTTATCTTCAAAAATATATCATCACTAAGAAGAATCAGAGGAAGACATGGTATTGATACATGCTTTGAAGTCTAAATGGCTGGCTAGTGTTCAAAGAGCTACGTGCATCAGCAGTCCTGCAACTTAATAAATTGTGCTTATATGGGCACTTTTGTTTTCAACCTAATCCTTTATTTAATTAGCATGATTAAGAGGATATCAGAAAACCAAACGATAGTACATTTTTTACTTAGCCTTGGAAACAGAAGGAAAATTTTAGAATAATCTGACAAATTGCCAGCCAGACTTTATACAGGTCCCTTGTGGACCAGTCTTCAGTGAAATGAACCAACCATTTGAGCACAAAAATCTCAATCACACCATGAAAATAACATAGAGCCCCAGCCAGAGCTCATTTGCCTGTAAGTTCTGTATACCTGGATAAATGGGCAATGTTAAAGTTGGACATTTGTTTTTACTTTTGATTGTTTTCTTTTCCCCCATGTCTCCTCATCAACCGACTGTAATTACCCCAGGTCAGAGGTGCATAACTAGGCTGGGGAAGAAAGGCTGGGGCAAGAGGAAGGAGGTGTGTGGAAGGCTGGGAGAGAGCTCTGCCAGGTCACTAATGGCCTCTGGGGCAACAACTTGGAGAACAGGCTGATGCTTCGCCTTTGATCTTCTAATTCACAATGATCATTAGTATTAACTCCGATTCTTCTGGGTGAAGAATTCCAGCTGTAGCCTTTTCAGTTTACCTGACCTAAGAAAATTCATCACCCATCCCATTAAGATTTCAATAACCAGCTAAGAAAAAGGAAAAGGCAGTTGCCCCAGAATCTAGAAACCACAGCTTTATTTTTCAAACAGAGTGTAGATGATGTATATCACCAAAGAATTAGGGCATTCCAGTATTACCCCCGGGTAATTGAATAATCTATTCCATTTTTGTACTAAGACTGATGATTTCCAATAGGGGGAAAAATAGTCCGGGTTCCTAGCTGATCAAAGTTGAAATATGCTATCTATTAAGGAGCTGAGATCTTTTAAAATTAAAACACAGGGATTTGTCATCCAGGCCTGGGTTCCTTTTAGCAAAGCCTAGCTCTAACCCATCATCACTGCTAAACTCTGTGAAGGTGAATGGCAACACCATGCAATGGAAAATGTAATGTCTACAAAGATATTTTTCTTACAGATATAAGGGAGCTCATTTTTGAAATGGTACATGAATATCTGGAAGAGAAAAAAATCTCACTCCTTCATGCTAATTTTTAAGTCTCTTAATTTACAAACATATCTGCAGATAACACGTGATGAGGAAGGAATCAAAGTTAGCTGCTAGCTCCACCAACCATTTTCCTTGGTTCAGGTGTATAAACAGGAAGATAGGTTAGGACTAATTTGAAGGTGATACTTTCTACTACCCTGACTGACACCGTGGGAGAGAGTTCCAGAATATAGTCTTCCTATCCACTACCTTCTTAGGACTGATGATAGCTGAAGGATGCTGGCTGGTAAGCCACAATAAGAGATCCATTGTTGCCTGACCTGTGGTGGTGCAGTGGATAAACGTCGACCTGGAATGCTGAGGTCGCTGGTTCGAAACCCAGGGCTTGCCTGGTCAAGGCACATATGGGAGTTATGCTTCCTGCTCCTTCCTCCCTTCTCTCTTTCTCTCTCCCGACCCCTCTAAAATGAATAAATAAAATCTTAAAAAAAAAAGATCCTTTGTTAAAAACTGGTTAAATATAGAGTTGAGGACCAGAGAGAGAGAAATGGGGAGAAAAGCCAATTCCTTCTACTATCTATCTATGTATATGCCTACCTATCTACCTATCTACCTTTCACACACCTGGATCAATAGAATGGGTTATTTGGATATCTGGATACCAATTAGAAGTGCTTTTTCATTGTAATAATAATTCATAATGTTTAGAGAACAATTCTTCCAAAATTGCAAGCAAAGATATGACAGTAAGATGTCTCCAACAGAAACATTTTTTATTACGAAAAGCGAAACCACTGAAACAACATCTGTCTCTTCTAAAGCATTCAATTCCCAACCCAATTCCATTTACTCCATCCTTAGAGTGGCAGATCCGCAGGGCACTTTTCATCTAATAGTGTTTCTATGGAAACGCTATTTTCAACCTGGAAGATTCCACAAGCCCTCACTTTGGCTTTATCCACATTGAAGGGAAAGTCTTATAAATAACAAATTGAGACAAAAATTTGGCCACAGACAAAATATATGTGTTTTTTCCCAGGCTATAAGTTCAACAAAAGAAACAAACAAACAAACAAGTAAAACAAAACCAAATAGCAAAATACACATAGCTGGCTTAGAAACAAAGTTTGTCTCTATAGTAGCCAATGGGATCCTTAAGCTTAGTGAAAGGATAGGGAATCAAAGAGAATGCAAATGAAAATCAATTTGCCTTCAGGACCACCTCTCCTACTGGTCAGTACCAACCAGATGTGTCTCCCCTTGAATGGTTTCTTTCCCTGAGTCTGCAGGGATGCATTTTAACAACCTCCACTCTTCTAACTTTCAGGATTCCCGGGATGACCAGAGCTCCATGCAGGAAAATATGTCACTGCATATTTTAAATAAGAACCATATTAACCGCTTTTCTACTTAGATTATATTTAAAACTGCACTATGTTAGGGTGGGAAAACAAAAAGAAAAAAAAAGACGTTTGGTTTTTTACTTTAAACATTGTATTTATTCCTTCTCATTTTCACTAGGGCCTGACTTTGTAACACTATGTAGCAAAATAACCACTAATATGCAAAACACATCCAACTTCAACATTAGGTCCAGTAGGTTATATTTACAGATGGGATAATGCCCTTAAGAAGGAAAAAGAAACCTTGATGTGGCATATGTCCCTGAAGTGACTGTCACTCTACAGTGATGCATATGCCAATATTAAGTACTTTTTAATTGTTTGCAATAATTTGTCTTCAGGCAAATGCAAGCATTTTGATTAATAAATGCTTTTATTTTCTTTCTAATTCTTTCTTATTCTCTAAATGTCAGTCATTCTTTTCAATTCCAGGGACTAGTTTCTTTTAAGAGACCTAGTTTCTTTTAAGAGACCTTCTCTTAAAACTGGCAAATGTTCAGCTAAGTAGTCCAAGCTGAAAACTTACATCAGTGAAATTTCCTTTTACCCCATATCACCAAAGTTTAAAATCTGTTTCCTTTTTTTTTATTGTTTTCATTTTATTGTTTTCATATGCACAAGTATGTCCAGTTTAGCTTGCTAGAGACTGTGAGTCCAAGAATGAGGCTTTAGTTTTCTCTTTGGAGCAGTAAAATGTGCTACTGATTAAATCTACCTGTGGATAACTCCAGAACGACACATTTTTCTTTTGCAGCTTGGGTGCAAATCCAGAAAGGTTTTTTTTGTTTTGTTTTGTTTTTCTAAATCAGGGCCTATTCTGCTGCTCTAACACACAAATGTTTGAAAGCCCTTTCAAAGGCAGATTTAAAAAACAAAAACAAAAAACTGAACAAACCCAATGAAAAGATTGACCCATTTATTTGAAAAAGAAAAAAAAAATAGCAATTTGCTTTTAAAGAGGTGTGTGAGGTTTTATAATATGTCTTTGGTATTTAATAGATTAGTTTTTACAATTTGCTAATAAATTGTTATTGCTATTGTTTAATTACCTAGAGTCTCCATTGCTCTTTTATATCTAGCAAGATTTAGAAAAGAATTTTGTAGATAAATTGCATTAATCACAGGACAAGAATGTGCTTCCCGGCCAGGGCACACAGGAGAAGCGCCCATTTGCTTCTCCACCCCTCCGCCGCGCTTTCCTCTCTGTCTCTCTCTTCCCCTCCCGCAGCCAAGGCTCCATTGGAGCAAAGATGGCCCGGGCGCTGGGGATGGCTCTGTGGCCTCTGCCTCAGGCGCTAGAGTGGCTCTGGTCGCAACATGGCGACGCCCAGGATGGGCAGAGCATCGCCCCCTGGTGGGCAGAGCGTCGCCCCCTGGTGGGCGTGCCGGGTGGATCCCGGTCGGGCGCATGCGGGAGTCTGTCTGACTGTCTCTCCCCGTTTCCAGCTTCAGAAAAAAAAAAAAATAATAAATAAATAAATAAAAAAAATAAAAAAATAAAAATAAAGAATGTGCTACATTTAAAATTTGTACACAGTCTTCCAAATGAATTGTGCATGCCTGGAGAGGTCTCAGAACTTGAAATTAAGTTGCTGAGGGATTAGAACTGAGATATCAGTAGTTATTTACATTTGGACAAATCACAACAAAACTCTCTCTAAACTCTTTTTTCCACACAATTTATTATAATCAGCTCCTGACTATAAATATTACCAAAGTAATCTGTGCATTCCTACAAGAGAAAGAGAAGGGTGTCCCTTGTAAACAGAGATCTATTTGCTCTTGCAATCAGAGGAAAGTGAAGGGAATCTTTCTAATTGGGGAAAGGAAAGAGGGAGAACATTTAAATGTGTCTCCTAACTTTGCTTTTTAGATGGTATTATGACAGCATTTTTTAAAAGAGACCATTATCGTTATCAATATTTTTGTCTGACTAGATGGCCGTGGAATGGGGAAGGAGAGTGTGGAACTACCCAACAAACCACAAGGCGACATCTGTGAGCATCCATGGAAAGCCAGGAGACACAGACAAGTGGATTTCCCCTTCCAGGGTAGTGACACAGGCCAGCACAGACCCCCAAACTAAAGGCAATCAGACAGCTCATGAATATTTTCTGTTACAATCACCCCAATAACATGGATCCCTAAAAGCATATCAATGCAAGGGAAATCATGCTGGCTGTTAAAAAGATGTTTCTGTTGCTTTTTAAAGATGGTAATACAGTTCTCTGCAAGGTCCTTCACAAGGATATAACCTAGGAAACCAGAAAATCTGATGGCTGCATAAAAGAACTTGCTTTTCTCTCTCCTGATTCTATCTGAGCCAATATTTGATTATATTTTATTCAGGGGCACCTCAGCTGCAAATAAAGCCAAAGCTCCTTTGCAGATTGAGATGGAGGCTGACAAAATTTATTCTTTTTTTTTTTTTCTGTTAGTACCAGAAATAGAAATATTTTGGTTGTGACTTCAGGGTCGACCTGATTCTGTCCCCTTCCCCAACTAAGTCTCCAGATCAGGTTAACTGGTTAGCTCAGGTGATGAAATATCAGCATGGTTGCATCAGCACCACTGACCAACTCTCACTTATCGCCTGCTGATTTTAAAAGCCACCAGACCCTAGTCCTCCTACTCCCATTTAGCAGTGCTTGATAATCCTTAGTAGCAAACTTGCACAAGACAGATTTCAGACTATCCACCTATAAGCAACAAGAGTTAGATATGCAATGGCACCTGAATCAGATTTTAGGCAAACCTAACATGATGTTAAAATCAGCTAAACAATCTAAGTCAGTGGTTCCCAACCCCCGGGGCCACGGACCGGTACCAGTCCGTGGGCCATTTGGTACCGGTCCACAGAGAAAGAATAAATAACTTACATTATTTCCATTTTATTTATATTTAAGTCTGAACGATGTTTTATTTTTAAAAAATGACCAGATTCCCTCTGTTACATCCCTCTAAGACTCACTCTTGACGCTTGTCTCAGTCACATGATACGTTTATCCGTCCCACCCTAAAGGCCGGTCCGTGAAAATATTTTCTGACATTAAACCGGTCCGTGGCCCAAAAAAGGTTTGGGACCACTGATCTAAGTCATCAACTAACTAGCAACATTAACCAATCCCTAAAGAGATTCCAAAATTTTCAAGCATAGTTTAGTAAAGGTTTGGAATCATCATGGGAAGAAGTGAAAGGTAGAAACCTTTGTCTTAGCTCCTCCTACTGTTCTCAGTTTTTATTTTATTGATGGATGCTGGACACTCTTGGTTAGTTTACACCCCCAAGTGTTATTGGAGGCATAGCCTTTGTCCAGGGGAGCAGAAACAGGGTGGCCTTCGACACCCCATTTGTCTCCCTGTATTGGAACAAGTCACTGAGGATCATGCTCTGAAAGTTGATAAGGGTGCAAGGGTCAACATGTCAGGACATATTTGTGACAATGCAGAATTAACTTTGATACTTAAGAAAAATGTATGACTTTAAGAAAAGTAAACTATGCTAAAAATAGTAACATAAAAGGTTTGCTCCTGACATATTTCTAAAAGCCAACACTCTTCCTCTTTGTTCATCTTAGGCAAGGCTAGGCTACTTCCTTTCTAAGTTCATCCTTTGTCCCTCAGAGTGGAAGTCCCCCTGGTCAACACTTTTGCTGATTTAAAAAAATATTATGTTACCCACAAATTTTCATGTTGTCTTCTTCCTTAGACATATTAAATCAGTATGCACTTATAAAAAATTATCCACCACAATATTATGATTATAAATATTTTGAACATGAAATTCATTCAGAACAATAACCAAACAAAACAAATCCCTCGGTGACAGAAAGCCCCAAATCTCCAGTTTCTCACATCTCCAGGAGAATTCCTGCAGTGAAAACAGCAATACTCACACAGACAATATAAACTGTTACTCTGCTTGAAAAGTCACCAGGGACTACACAGGAAGAGCTGACTCTATATTGCTGTTTTCCTTTACAGTTCCAAACACAGGGCGACTTTCACTGTGTAGCGCTGACTCACAGGAATGTTTGGGAACAGCAGCCAGTGCATTTGAGCCACTTAAAAGCAAATTATGTGAGCATCCTGCCATTACAACAAGATGGCAGTTTTTGTGGACCATTCATTATAAAGGTCCACGAAAGTGTGAGAAGAAATTAAGTCCTTCTCTCTAGGGTTTGTCTGAACTTGCTTCTTAGTGGGAGCTGGTTCTGGGTACTTAAGAGGCACACTGAGAAAAGCAACATCATTAACATGCATACTTAAAATCACAAGTGCACATTAACTCCTAAACCTTAGAACTTAGGCGAGTTAACAACAATGCAATAGCGAACTTCAAATCAAACTCCTCGTTGGGGCAACGTAGCTAGAAAATAAGTGCTGAAACTGTTGTAAAAACCCTGGGAACACAGTGATTTATGATATATTCCAGGTCCAGAGGGGTCACTTATCCCCCTTTTTTTTTTCTATCAAAACTGTTTGTCCATACTTAGTTTACATATGTCATTTAGAATCCACTTACTGTTAGATGCTGGAACAGCCACGCCCTCATGATATTTGTGGCTACTTTGGGAAAGATGCCACGCTTTTTGTGACGCTTTTTGTCCTTATCTGGATCATCATCATCACCTGTGCTGGGGGAAGCTACACTGTTGTCCAAGCCATCACCTGCAAACATAGTGAATCAAATTTTGACTGATGCTACCTTGACATGCTTTATTCAAATAGAATGCCTTTGGATATAAACAAAACCAAAAGAGCAATATAAATGATTAATAGTTTATTTGGTACTTTTTTTTTTTTCAAGACAAAGAAAAAGAACAAGGTCTAGGCTCAAAAGCGGTTGGATCTTAAGGAACTTCTTCCAAAGAACAGTGCAAAAGGTCAAAGGGAACGGAGGGAAATATCTAATCCCTCTAGTAGCTCTGTTGCCATGGTAATTATTGAAATGTGTATAGTTAAGATATGTTAAGTGTAACTCCTTTTGGGGAGTTCAATTATGGTGGCAGCCATTAGCAAAGCGGCAGTTCCCTGCCTGGGTATTCACACCCCACATACAGTCATTGGTGTCAACCTGTGAGAAGATGCATTTCAGATATCAACTATTTCCACAAGTGATCTATCTTAAGACTAAATTAGGCCATGGAAATGTAGGTAATCCATCATATAAGGCAGTTTTGACATAGGAATGCTTCAAATAGAATATAATTTTTCTTGTCATAGAAAAGAGAGCATCAGGTTTAGTAAGGGAAAAACTCCCCAAATTGTTTTCTAATTAAAAAACAATTACTATTTAAATCCAATAAAGTGATGTTAAATTAACAGTCAAGTGGCATTGTTTTATGCTAATAATCTAGGCAGTTTCTCAAATTTCTTCTACATTAAAATTTTTCTTATTGAAAAGTTACCTGCTTATGTAAGCCTATAAACTGGATCCTGTCTTTCCACTGATTTTTGTTAGAACATTTAAGCTGTTTCTTCTAGAAAATATTTTGGTTCTGTGACACAATGAAGTTCAAAATGTAGCATTTATGTTATAATGCCTTGTCAAATGAGAAAAAAAAAATTTCAGCCCATATGATCACACTGTCCAAAGTAAGTCATAAGGTACAAATAATGTGCGTTTTGTTGCAAAAATCAAAGGAAAACCCACAGCCAACTAAACCCATGACACTAAAAAGTTGTTTAGCTTCTGTCAAACACTTTTCTCAACCTGGAGCCCCACTCCTGGTGGGAGCCACTGGCTTTTAGAAAGAAACAGGGTGCTTTGGGTCTAGAAAAAAAGAGCTAGAGCAGCAAGGCTTAGTGGTGAGGTAGCTAATGTCCTTGAGAGCATACTCAGGGGTTCCGCAGGTCACGGGGGACAGCCTGCCGGCCCAGAGAACCGGGTGCTTCGGGAAGACAAGTTTCCCAGGGACTGTATATTACTTCATGCGTTTCCATATTACTTGTTTCTGTTAGCCTAAATATACTACATACAAAAAGAACTCTATTTTAATTTCAGTTATTTCAGTCTAATCTATAGCAGTTACGTTACCATTAATCAATTATCTTTAACGGCTCTCACAGAAGACCCTTATATCCCCCCACCCCAGCCAAGAATAAAAAAATAAAAAAGTGCTCTCAAATTGCCTTGACTTGTATTGAGTTAAAGTTTTAAAACTTTGTTGGGTAAAGGACAGACTAATTTTAACACTTCTGCTATAATTTCAGCATAAGCCACATATACAAAATGCTTACAGAACTTTTCAGGGTTTACTTTGTATTAATTTTAAAATTCCATCATTGTATTGTCTTTAACATCCATCTAGTTTGGTTACAGTTCCCACAGAATCATAGCTGTGTTCTCAGTGGAAAAAATCCTAAAGACCCACCGTTCCAAAGTCCTCAGGATACCAATGAGGAAGGCGCTAGTGTTCCTGGTGGGTGACTCGCCCAAGCTCACTAGCCTGGGATGGAGCTGCTGGGTGTGTGCTGGACCAGACACCTTCATCTCTAACACCAGTCTCCCATCCATCCCACACAACTCTTTATTTGCATAACCTAGTGCTTTATAAGGAGTCCCCTTGGATTTGCCTAACAAATTCTTTGAAAGTCCAGTATTTAAGGAGGCTTTTTATTCAGAGAAGCAATTCACCATATAAAAATAACAATTCATTAAAGAAACATGAGCCAAGAAAACAACTCAACAGCATTTAAAATTTCAATGGGCTTATCCACTCGCAGTATGCAAAAGGTAACCAAGGAAAAGAAACTATTCCTTGATCAATGATTAAAAATGAAAAGCTTCTAACCTAATGACACCCTGTTTTTCACCATCATGATTGTTTTCCACCTAAAAAAAAAAAAAAAAAAAGCCTTTCTAGCCATCTCAAAACCCCTTCAGATTAATTTAGCAGGCAATGCCCAGTGCCTGCCTAGAAGAGAATTCATTGATAATTTATGGAAATATCTACTATAATCCAGCGGAGATGACTTTTTTCCAGCTTTGTGCATCAATAGATAATCAAGGCCTTAAAGCAGCCTTAGCTTCCCATTACCTCGGGCAAAAGAATTCCTGAAAGCGTGCCTTGAGGGCACCTGAATTATATACTCCATTAGGAGGGGAAGGCTTTCTGCATTCCATGTGTAACACTCACCAGAACCTTTCCTGTTTATTTCTGCTGTATGAAAGCAGAAGCATTAGGAACAGAAATTTTTAAGTGAAGACTTATGTAGATACAATGGAGAAACCTTTCAAGCAGGAGCCAGATCACCCCCGTCAGTCCCTGGCAGTGACCTCTCCCGAATAAAAGGTTTCTATTACATCATTAGCTCAAGCCAAAAACAGCCTTGGCTTAATGCACAGTTTGTTCTTCCTACTGTTTTTAGGCAAATACAGCTACTTTGCTCCCATCTGGGAGGGAAATTACACTGCTGGGCTGTAATCTAAGACAAGATTTTCATTGGAAGCAAATGCTTTCAATCCAGTGTAAATACTGGTGCATGTTCAGAAAAGCCTAAAACAATAAACCCTGCTCCTTCCCGACACAAGTTAGGGAAATGGAGAAGATGGGGAAGGAGAAGAGCATAATAAAACAGACTATTCTAAAAGCAAACACTTTCATAGATTTTAATAAATTGTTTAACCTCTTCCACTTTCTAAAATTGAAAATTGATCTCGCAACGTCTCCACCTCAGAGGACCGTCTAAATGGTCAATTGTACCTTTAGCATATCCATTCACTCTGCAATTGGATACAGTCACCTCTCTGCGGTCTCTGGAGGATTTATTTCCTTTTTTTATTTTTAAGATCACTAAACAAACTTGGAGAACCGCCGGCCGACCACACGGCAGCAGGCAGCAGCTCTGAACCACATTTGTAAAATGTCAGCAGTGACTTCATTCCTGGAGCTGACTTCTCCTGCCGCCAACTGAAGGCAAACTGAAAAGGTGGAAATAATCATAAAAATGATGCTAGTCCATAAACAAGCTTACAGCCTCATTAGGATAGCAGTAGGCTCCAGTGGGTGATTTATGCTCGTTTTGCTGATGCTATGAGGAAATGCCATAGGGCGACTTTAGCCAATTGCTAATGGTTTCTGACAGCTTCTTAGCAACTAGTGCAAGCAACGTTGTGGCGTTTGCTAGTGACAGAAACCGAAAATGTCATATTATCTGCCCATGTGTCATGAAGTCCGTGTGGCAATTAACTAGCAGGCCAGTGACTGAGGGGCCAGAGGCTCCTGAAAATGGCCTTTGGCTATGCAGAGGCAGCTGGCTGAGTGCAGACTGGCTGCTCATATGCAACATTCTAATGCAGAAATTTACTTCCCTGTGACTTCCAGGATGTGATGAGACCGAGCCACTGAAATCCCTTTTTTCCCCTCACAAAAGCAAAACTCAGGACTTCTCTCTCTCTCTCTCTCTCTCTCTCTCTCTCTCTCTCTCCTCTAGGCCCCAACCCTGGCTCTCCTCAGAAGGTACTACAGCGATCCTCTTTGATATGATTGTCTGAATGGCTCCTGGTCCTGTGCTTTTTGGTCACTAAACTCAAAGGTGCTCACTGTTTTTCTGCTCTTTTCCAAATGAGTCTGAAAGGATTGAGGATCACTGAAGCAGACGCACTGCCTGTCAGATTGCTAGGAGCCGAGGAACTCTGGGCAGCAACAAGACACTATTTAAAAAAACACCAGGCTTCTCCCAAGCAGGGGGAGAATCTTGGCCACATTTTTTGGTTTCCGAGCTATCAAAACCATGCACTATATGTCAAACTGTCAAGCCTTTCAGCGTGGGCCATTTGCCCTTTCAAATAATATTTAAGAATTGTTTTTACAAAATTTTATAGGCCATGGTCTAGTGAAAGAGGCCAACCAACAAAGAAAGGAATTTGTACTACAATTCGTCTATGGACAATTTCTTGCGAGACCTGGGCCTGTCCCTGCGGAGCAAGGCAGGTGACCTGTGGCAGCTCCCAGGCTGTCAGGGAGCTCAGATTTCAAACACGCTCAACTCAAACATCCCGAGTCGCCTATTTAAGCATGCCCAGGCATTTAGGCTGTGCTATCTCGTGCCTTTCAAGGCAGGATAAAGCGGCATTTATCGTATTCAAGCCATTCAATGGGTCAGACTGACCGTGTCAGCAGGGGCTCCTCTCTGGCAGGTCAAATCCCTGCTCCCATTTTTCTTTCCCTCCTAACTCCCCCCACACACACACACACAGACACTGCCATTCCCAAAAACCTATTCTGAGTGAGGCAAAAACAAAACTCAGAAATGCGCCTGAGATCAACATTACAACAAATGGGATGTTCCCATGTCAGCGGGCCAGCAGGTATAAATAAAACGTGGTGTTTGCCAGAGGGTTCTTATGTCACAGTGGCAACACTTCTAATGACGGATATGAACTTTCAATCGCTGAGGCCAATGAGCATGTAGGGTTGGGGATCCACTCGTTTTGCTGGAAGTCGACCTGGAAGCCGCCCAGCTTCAGGAATATTTCATCCGCAATTTGGTATTGAGACTCTGGAGTTTTGGGCCATGTCCACTCCTCCACCTGTACTTTTCTCTTCCTTGGTGTTTAGAGTTATAGGGTTTGTCCAAAAAAAAAAAAAAAAAAATGTACCTAGACTGAAAAATCAAGGCTATTTATAGTTACATCTTTCAACACTGACCAAATCTTGTTTTCTTGAAAGTTGTCTAAATGGTCAACTCAAAAGCATTCTTATGATGGCACAGCTCATGTTCTTAAGGTAGCTAAGTTTTCACCCAATATCAAGGTTTCTTTTTTTCTCATGTTTCTCACCTACTACGTCTACACCAGAGAACGTGGAACACCATGTCTTCAGTTGTGGTAGAACGTTCCTGCCTTCCCAGGCGCTGGTGGTGCAAACAGCCCATCAGTTGAGAGAGGTTGGCTTTCCTTAGTCACGGAGCAGTCCGAGTGTACCAGGTTTTAGGAAAAACATAGAAACTACCCCAGACTCGTTTCTCCAGATCATAGCTGTGTCTACTTAGCCAGAAATCACATGGGATGATGATTCTGTGTTGTGTGAAGAGGATGCAGGAGGAGAAGAATAGACAGCCCTTTCTTGGGAACTAGCTAGAGCACGTCAGAGGTCTTGAGGAGGTCTTTTGTCTTCATTTAGAATGCGTAATAGCTGCCAGAATGATTTCTTCTAAACCACGTATCTGATCATATAATCCTGGTAGTTAAAATCCTTCTGCAGCTACCCTTTGCCTTCAGGATAAAGGTCGCACTTTTTAGCCTGGCATGGAAGGCCTTTTATGATTTCTTTCCTGGTGTGTTTCGGCCTGCCTTCTGCTGAGTTGGCATGTGTGTCAACACACGCCAGACACCCCAGTCCTGAGCCTACTTAACATTCTCAAGATCTCACCAAATGGACCACTTTCTCATACCTCCTTGCATTTTCCTATTCTGGTCCTTTTACTATAGCATTATTCCTGGCAAATTCTTTGGTGATCTTTTAGGTTTAGCTCAACTGCCATCTCCCATAAGAACCATTTGCTGACCTCCAGTTGTTTAGTGACCCTCCTACCCAATCCTAAGTGATTTTTCTTGTCCCAACATTCCTTCCATGCAACACACATTGTACTGGGACTGCTGATTTTTGTATATGCACCCTCAACTTGATTACAGGATATTTTGTATATGCACCCCAACCTTGATTAGGGTTACTCCAGTGTCCAGGGTACAAACTTGTCAATTGCTTAGTAAGTTAATGAGAAAATGTATTTATTTTCCACCGCAAGGAGAAAACCATAGTTTACATTTCCAGCAGTTACAATTTTTTTTTTGCTCCACACCTAAATTAAAATTCTTGGAATATATTTGCCAATGTAATTCAATAAGCTATAAGGAAACAAATGAAATGCATTTCTCCAAAGCTGGGAAGTTTCCTTAGACTCTCTAAGCTCATCTTGGCTAAAAGATAAACTAAGAGTTCAAGCATCAGTGTTCTTTATAATGTGTGCCGTTGCCTTTCAGAAATACACCCCTACTTCCTGAAATTTTAACTTAAAACTATTTACCGAACTAAAATTTCTTGCTATTTGTTCATTTTTATCCTGAGTTTAACTTTAAAAGATAAAGCAAAAGTTATTTGTTTTCCTTTTGCATTTTCCCCCCAAGGGATTAATTATACTACCCCTGCCCCTTTGCATATCTCCCAGTTGTACCTAAGGGAAGAAACAACTGTCTGTAAGTGGACAATGTGACCCTGAGCTCAGACTCCCAATATACACTTTATAGATATGGTGCTGAATACAAAATTCTAGAACTCTGGCTTTTCCTTGGTTCTGCCAAGTCATTGTATCTGTCTTTCCCACAGTATCCCTCCACACCTGCCTCAACACTTTTTTCAGCAACAGGTGATATGAGGAACTTAGTATCTGATACCACAGAACATGTCATAGGATCCAAAAAGACATTAGAAAGGACTTTGTAAGATCAATGAAAACAATACTACCCCTACGTCTTATTACATACAGTGTGTCCATAAAATCATAGTGCACTTTTGACCGGTCACAGAAAAGCAACCAAAGACGATAGAAGTATGAAATCTGCACCAAATAAAAGGAAAACCCTCCCAGTTTCTGTAGGATGATGTGGCAGCATGTGTGCATGTGCAGATGATGACGTAACACTGTGTGTATAGCGGAGCAGCCCACGGCCATGCCAGTCAAGATGTGGACGGTACAGAGGAAAGTTCAGTGTGTTCTGTGGCTCACTAAATTCGAATCTGTGACCAAAGTGCAATGTGAATATTGGCGCATTTATAATGAAGCGCCACCACATAGGAATAACATTACTCGGTGGGATAAGCAGTTGAAGGAAACCGGCAGTTTGGTGGAGAAACCTGTTCTTGTAGGCCATCAGTCAGTGACGAGTCTATAGAGACTATACGGGATAGCTACCTAAGGAGCCTTAAAAAATCTGTGCATGAGCCCACATCAAACTGCACTGAATAGGAGAGTTTTCGTTTTATTTGGTGCAGATTTCACATTTCTATCATCTTTTGTTGCTTTCCTGTGACCGGTCAAAAGTGCACCATGACTTTATGGACACACTGTACTTTCAAGAGAAACACAACACACTTCACATCACTCCATATCTGCATCCACCATACTAATATGTACTAGTCTAAATCCAATGGTTAACTTATAAGTTTAACTTTAATTAGGGTTCTGTTAACTCAGCCTCCCTTTTGTATCTCATCTCATCTTTAGGTGTTTAAAGTTTCCCTGTTCTTAGTTCAAAGTGATTCTCAGTTGATTAAAAAAAAAAAAAAAAAAGGAAAGCATATTCTCATACATTTTATTGTACCACCCTTGGCTTTCCTGAAAGTTTTGAGGTGTAGCCTTTAGAAAACAAGATAAGGAGTTAGATATTGGCATCTGCATGGCAGTGATAAGTTCTAGATGGGGCTTACCCACTGCCCATGCTATAGATGTACTAATGGCAATGATTGAAAATGTGGATGTGAGAAGAGTGGGGGAGATTAAGAATATGCTAATGTTAAATAAACATATTATTGGCCCTTAATAAAAAGAAATGTCTAGATATGTTTCCTAAGGTTGGCTTCACAGAAATTTGCCATGAAGCTTTTCCTTTCCAGTTGAATTTAGGTTTGTTAACTGGTGACAAATATTTGTTAATAGTTAACTGCTGTGGAATGAGCCCACAGCCTCCCTGTGCCCCTTGGTGGACTCCTGACATCACAGAAACCCAAGGGAAGGCAGGAAGAACCAAAGCCTGGAGGAAGTAGCCCTCTCCAGGAACATCCCCTTTTTTGAAGAGGAAAATGTAGCATTTAAATATGAGTCCCAAAAGATGGTATATGTAACCATCTTCTTCATAAATTCACCCCTATCATTCATTTAACAAAAATGTATTGAAGTTCCAAACATTATACCAACCACTGGGGACATAAATGGTGGACAAAACCAGAAAAAGTCCCTGTTTCTATAGAGTTTTCCAGTTAGAGGGCACAGATGTTAAACAAACTAATCACAGTAATACATGTACAATTGCACTCAATCAAAAATAAATATAAGTCTCAGAGTGTGAAACAGAGGAAACTGGCTTAGGCGGGAGGGATCTGGAACAGAAATCTAAAGGATGAAGGGAAGCAGACAAGGCACAGTGGGCATCCTGAAGGGGCAGAGGAAGCGTGGCAGGTATAGGAACGGCATGCGCAAAGGCTGCGTGTGCCCGTAGGATGCTTGGCACAACCAGAGAACTGAACCCTGGGAAAGCAGGACAAGATGGAACAGGCAAGTAAAAGGAGCAAGACCATACCTCATGGGCCATGGTCAGGATTTGGGTATTTGTCCTAGGGTTCTAAAGTTGTGACCTTTAAGGATGTTTCTGTGGCATCATGGTGTTCTCTCCACTGCCTACCCTAATAGTACATAAATTTTACCAAAGAAAACCTCATTTCCTGCTGTCTTTTTCTAGTTCAACCTAACAAATCCCCCCCCCCCCCCCAGTTCAAAACTCAGACTGGAGAATGAGGGACAATGGAAAAGCAATTGGATAGGCCCCCCTTTAGGCACAGATTACCTTTGGAATTCATTTATAAAATAGGTTTCTCGGACACTGGAATATATTTTCACATAGAAGAGAGTTGTGGACGGTGTTACGTCCCAAGGCTTACTCATCAAAGCCAATCGAATGAGGTTCACCACACGAGTGAAGTTCCATCTGACATGTGAGCCCCAAATACAAGGAAGTCAGAAGGTATCAGAGTAAGGAGGAAGATGGATTTCTTTTCACGTTTTGGTGCATAGAGTCAGCCTAGGAAAACATTAAAATACACGGAATTGCTTTGATTACTTCCTTCCTCGCAGCTCTCTTCCACTGCACAGCAGCCACCTCCTGGAGTTTCTGAGTACGCCACTGTTTTGTAGAGGCACTGGGCTGTCCCTGTGGTCCTTTCACCCAGACCTATTCTATTCCTGCTCTGAATTCATACTCTTCATCTCCCAACGATCAACATACCCCACCTTTCAGTCTCGTTGATGTGAGCCAGACTTTAGGTAGAAAGCAATCTGAAAGAACTAATTTAGACTAGGCATGAATAACTGATCCCTTCCTCACCTTCCCAGAAGTGTTGACATTTTTAAAAGAAGATTTGTTAATGCAAACAAATCTTGAAATGGCAGAATTTCAGGTAGAGTCATAAGTAAAGGTATGTTTAAAAATACAGCTTGTGCAGCATTTTTTTTTTAATTAACAGATGCCAGGCTTTCAGAAGAGCCCAACATCAGTTTCCAAACTTATCATTACCTCATCCATCCCCACTCCACATCACCCATGCTTATCCCTGCCTACATTTGGGAAGCCATGTGTTTCTGAGCATCCCAAGATTTCTTCACAGAAATTACAGAGACAGTAGACGAGTCCTGTGGGTGTAAAATGGTGAGAATAGGAGTGAGAGATCTGGGTTGAACATTTGTGTATAAATGTAGATCATTCATACAATTTGGGTGTTTATAACTCAGGGAAAGCCAGCCTGTTGAAATAAATTTGGAATAACTTTTTTTAGTATAAATAACAGATTCTATTAAGCTTCTACCACTTCATGATTCTTCACTGTCAACACAACACATAAAATATAACTGGGTGAAAAATAGGAAAAGAACCCAACTAAATAATAGAGACTCAGAATGAAAATACTTACTGAATTTTTATGGAATACAAAAAAAAATTCTGTCAAAATTATAATGTGAAGGTGAAGGGATTAAAAGAAGAAACTGGACTCTCTAAATTTATGGAAAGTAAGAATTCTCCATCAGAGTCAGTCAATATTCATATTTACTCTTAAGATTTATTTTATGTAAATGTTCATACGAGTAGAGTGCTGTGGAAGATACAACGTGTTCACCAAGAAATCAGATAAATTCTACAAGTATTTTTCCCCTGAATCATTGGCCTTTGTTCTTTTGAGATAGGAATACCTTTTTTCTAGTAATTCAATATGACTTTTTGACTTGAGTTTCCCTCAGGGGAACAACAGCAAATTAGCTGCCTACACACAGAGGACAAACAGCAATGATGAATAGGAAAGGAAAAAAAAAACAGATTTTACTCATTTTTCATCCATTCAGCATTTTTTTTTTACAACTAAACACCATGGAAAATCCCTGCAAAAACAGCATAACTTCTTAATGAAGTCTTAGAAACTTCAGCATGTGAGTGTGCTGCTAGATAGGACTGAAATCTATGTATTTATACTAACAGTAAAACAAAATGGAAATCCCCAACCTTTATCTAAGATAAAAAAGAAAGAAAACACACTCGCAATTGTCAAGGCAAAATAGTGCAAAAGCGATAAACTTTTGTTTTGACTCAACATCTTGGAAAGCATTATAGAAACTAGTACTTTGTTTATTTTTAAACATATTTTTGGTAATGTATGATGAGTTCATTGCTTGAGATATTCTTCCCAAAATATAGAAATCATACATTAATGAATGATCACAAAGTTTCATATAACCATGAAAATAAATGTTTTAGTCTATAAAAAAAAAAGACACATATGGGATATTATAGACAGGCACACACACACACACATTCACACACCATTTATTTTTTTGATATCTTTAAAAGTTTGTCATATAATTTATTTTTAAACTTCTATATATTCTGCATGTGTGTACATATATGTGTGTGTAAGTATATAATATATATACTTTCATACATACAGGATAATATTTATTTATCAAAGAGGTCACATCTTCAACAAACTCAATTACATGGAACACACTTGAAAAGTAGGATTAAAAAGTTTCAGATAAGCAAATGAGAAGCAGTGGTTCTTGATTTACGCTACACAGAGAATCACGTGGTGGCTTTTACAAATTCTGATGCCTACACTGTACCCAAGCCAATCACATTAGTATTTTGGAGGGTGAGATTCCAGTATTAGCAATTTTTAAAGCTCCAAGATGATTAAAACGTACAGCCAAGTTTGAAAGCCACTGGATTAATCACAGATTATATGTGGCAAAGCTTCTATATTTTCTATGGAGAAATGATCATAAGCCCCTTAATCAAAAAATTACTAAGTTTATTTTAGATGTAGATTTCAAAAGTTTACTCATCTGGTTTCTCATCTGATAGTTTGTAGGCTGAGATCTAGTGAAAATATAAGATGATAAAGAAGCAGAAAATAAAAGAACCTAAGAAGTGCAGCACACTAGGGCCCTTCAGCATGGGGACAACAGTCCCCTCTCTGCCAACGGGGCTATGGAAACAAGAAAACACAGCACACTGCCATAACTCATGTATCTACTGACTATTGTTTTAAAGTTTGTTATAGTCAGATACGATAGAGTGTGTGTATAGCTTGGAAACATTTTCATTAAAAATGCTCCTACTTTTTTTAATAATTAAAAAAGTAAGATTCTGTTCATCTCAACCACATCATTCTTGAACGACCCCAGATAAATTAGGACAATTGTGTACATTCTGTAGAAACCCTTTTTACGGGTTTGCCCTCACTTCACCGGTCTGTGCGGCTGGATGGACTAAGTCATCACAATGGGCCTTGTGAATTGGTTAAATAAGGGACACCGGTCTATCCTGACTCTCCTGCCTTCCTTGGGGTCTTCTCTCTAGGCACTCATGGGCGGCTTCCCCTTCACCCCTTACAAAAATGCCCTCCTATGTGATTTTCAGTCCATAAAAAGGTATGAGGGTGCCACGTGTGTGCAGGAAGGGGGACAGGACCACGGAAGGAGGAGCATGGTGGGTGAGAGAGTGGGACACAGGTGAGAAAAGAATCCCAAGGTCTCATCTGGTTTGAGCAAGGCTCACCAGCTTGAGCCCAAAGTCGCTGCTTGAGCAAGAGGTCACTCGCTCTGCAGTAGCCCCTGGTTGAGGCACATATGAGAAAGCAATCGATGAACAACTAAGGAGCTGCAATGAAGAATTGATGCTTCCCCTCTCTCTCCCTTGCTGTCTGTCTGTCCCTATCTGTCTCTCTCTCTGTCTCTCTCTGTCCCTGTCACACACACACACAAAAATAAATAATAATCCTGGGGTAAGGAAGGAGGTGGAGCTAGAGAAGTGCCATGGGTTAGGGGGCAAAAAAGAGAAGGTATTCTGTAGAGCTGGATTTCTTTGCATGCCAAATAAAATGAAATCAGGTTGTGAAATGTAGGTTAGTAAGCCTTTGGGGAGAATGAAAAGATTTTAGAGTTTGAAGGACAATGGGCAAGAAAAAAGTTGAAATTAAAAAAAAAAAAGGCTTGTCACCATGTTATTGTAAAGCCATCTAAAAACCCAACAGCCTGGAAAGAAAAGGTTTGTGGACAATTAGCAGGTGTCCCTTACTACATCTCACCTTCGCTTCTCTATCCGCTTTGTGGATGTCACACCACACACTGGTCACTCAGCTCCTTAAGGGCAGGTGCTTGCCATTCAGAATAAGCAGGCTGGGTAAAGTGGTGACTCGCTCCGGTGGGTAGAGTAAAGGTAAACCAACTTGACCTGCTCCAACTTTAACTTGAGTGTGAAGCACCAGGGACCTTGTTACGATGCAGTTTCCAATCCGGTTGAGGAGCCCAGTTTCTGCATTTCCTACAAGCTCCCAGGGGATTGTGGATGCCATGCTGCAGACCCAGGACCACAATGTGCATCTCATCAAGGTATTGGAGGGTCTTTCCCTACCAGCAAACAAAGCTAGAAAGTGCTGGGTGCCTGCAGAGGCCTCACTAACGGAGAAGACAGGCCAACCTCCCTTCACCCAGCACAGTGAAGGCTATACCTATGCCCCCTGAGCAAGGATGGGGAAAAGGCTGCTCAGGGCCTGCTGTGAGCCTGCCATGTCACTGATGTCTCTAGGACTAACTAGAGTATCAGAACAAGCCAGGATGTCTCCCACTGGCGACCCTTCTTTCTGTTAGTGCTACACAGCTCTCTCCCCCACGTTATCTCCTCAGCACGTACGACACCTCACTTCCTGCCTCCTATGCTGAAAGTATATTATAAGAGAACAGTTTAGCCTCTGGAATCAGGTTGTGTAGATTCATGTAAATCCCTCTTTACCACCAAATGCCTGTGTGGCCCTGGGCAAGTTATTTAACCTCTCCAAGCCTCTGTTTCTCTCCTTGGGGGAAAAAAATGAACATAGTAAGAGTACTTACCCGTCAGAGTTATTGGGCAGATTAAATAAAATAAGCTGCATAAAATGTTTATTTTAACACATCACCTGGCAGCTGTGGCTTAGCTCGGTGAATGCTAGTTCTTGTGGTTATTTTGCTATTGAGTACCTTGTTTGAGCCAGGGGACATTTATCCTGAATCTGTCACCAAAAGCACAAAAACACTCACTGCCACTCTCTCTGTGTGTGTTTGTGTGTGTGACAGAGACACAGAGAGAGAAACAGAGAGAGGGACAGATAGAGACAGACAGACAGGAGGGGAGAGAGATGAGAAGTATCAGTTCTTTGTTGAGGCACCTTAGTTGTTCATTGATTGCTTTCTCATATGTGCCTTGACAGGGGGGTTACAGTAGAGCGAATGACCCCTTGCTCAAACCAGTGACCTTGGGTTAAAGCTGGTGAGCTGTGCTCAAACCAGATGAGCTCACACTTAAGCCAGTGACCATGGACGGGGTTTCGAACCTGGGTCCTCTGCACCCCAGTCCAACGTTCTATCCGCTGTGCCACCGCCTGATCAGGCTCACTGTGGCTCTCATCATCTCTCCTCACCTCCCCCATCCCCTTCTCATTCCTAGAAGCCAAACTTCTCCAAAATACTTGCAGCCACTCTCTTGGCATTGCATACCTTTTTTTATTGTTTTGATTCTCTTTTTTTCCAACGAGCCATGGAATGACCTAGAACAGTGGTCCCCAACCTTTTTTGGGCCACAGACCGGTTTAATGTCAGAAAATATTTTCACGGAGCGGCCTTTAGGGTGGGACGGATAAATGTATCACATGACTGAGACAAGTGTCAGGAGTGAGTCTTAGACGGATGTAACAGAGGGAATCTGGTCATTTTTTAAAAATAAAACATTGTTCAGACTTAAATGTAAATAAAACGGAAATAATGTAAGTTATTTATTCTTTCTCTGCGGACCAGTACCAAATGGCCCACAGACTGGTACCGGTCCGCAGTCCGGGGGTCGGGGACCACTGACCTAGAAGTATGTAAGTGTTTCGGAGTAGAAAGGATGGGCAGTCCTGCCTAAACTGTCCTGTCCCACAAAGCTGGCAGCCTCCTGGTGGCTACACTGGAAACAGTTTTTATGAATGCAAGTTCTCATTCCCCACACAAAATAGGTTAATTCCTAATAACTTGTCCTCTGACATAATATTGTCCTCTAAATAATATTTTTGTGGCAGTTGTTAATAGCAAAGATTTTTGTTTTTGTTTTACTGAAAAAAAAGGTGCTATTGTTTAAGAAAGCATCTTCAAGGTCTAGGAAAAGTGAGATGTACTATACAAAAACAGGGCTAATTTTCTCTCTCTCTTTTTTTTTTTTTTTTTGCATTTTTCCAAAGCTGGAAACCGGGAGGCAGTCAGACAGACTCTCGCATGTGCCCGACCCGGATCCACCTGGCATGCCCACCAGGGGGCGATGCTCTGCCCATCTGGGGCGTTGCTCTGTTGCATCCAGAGCCATTCTAGCGCCTGAGGCAGAGGTTACAGAGCCATCCTCACCACCTGGGCCATCCTTTGCTCCAATGGAGCCTCGGCTGCGGGAGGGGAAGAGAGAGACAGAGAGGAAGGAGAGGGGGAGGGGTGGAGAAGCAGATGGGCGCTTCTCCTGTGTGCCCTGGCCGGGAATCGAACCAGGGACTCCTGCATGCCAGGCCGACGCTCTACCACTGAGCCAACCTGCCAGGGCCTAATTTTCAATTACAATCCATCTCTTGTCTAGATAATAATAATAATAGTAATAATAAACACTAACATTTACTGAGCATGTACTAGGTACTTGAAATTGTATTTGGCCTTCACTTATTATTATTATTATTATTATTATTATTATTATTATTATTATTAGAGAAAGATGAGAAGCATCAACTCATAGTTGTGACATTTTTGTTGTTCACTGATTGCTTTTCATACAGGCCTTGACCCAGGGACTCCAAATGAGACACTGACCACTTGCTCAAGCCAGCGACTCCACACTCAAGCTGATGAACCTGCACTCAAGCTGCTGAGCCTGTGCGCAAGCGGGTGACCTCAAAGTTTCAAACCTGGGACCTCAGTGTCCCAGGTCGACACTCTATTTACTGAACCACCACCAGCCAGGTAGGCCTTTATTCTTGATGAATTAATCCTCACAAAGACCTCAGAAGTTAAATTTGTTATAATGGTAAACAAACAGACAAACAAAAAAGGTCAATATCTCCATATTTAAAAAACCCTTTACTTCATATGGATCTTTCAAAGGCTGTTTTAGTAGTCACCAGAAATAAGTCATACTTACTAATGGACAATCATGTGCTGCATGGAGAGCAGGCACCTTACTTTCCTAAACTGTCTGCCACATGCAGGCAAGCCCTAATGCACAGGCGAGGAAACAGGCTGTGCTGCTGGCAAGGACTCTGAGCTACTCATGGATTTGGATCCAGATGTGACTCACAGCTAAACTCCTGACCACTCTGGGGCTGCTCTGTCCATTTCACTCTACTCAGCTTGCTGATAACAATCTAGGTGCATTTCTTTAACCTCTAGAAACCTCTTCCAGAGCGGTAGCCACGTCCCCCCCCCCATTGCTGCATGCTGCCCACACCCAGCACAAAGCATAACCCATAATGTGCCCTTCAGAGTCTTTCTCCTGAAGTCAGACAATACAGGAACACCATGCGTGCCATCACAGTGGCATGTGAGTGTCCCTTAGTCACAGGGAACGAACAAAAGCTAAATATGAAAACCAGCCCCAAAACAGACAAGGAAGACAACACACACCAAGGGTGCAGGGATGCAGAGAAAGCACACCACAATGGCAGATGCCAACCGTGGCCGCATAGCAAACCAGGGAGGCAGTGTTCCTGAGTGTGCCTCCAAAAGTTAAAGAAGAAGACTGTATAGGATGCCAGGGGAGGGAGTCGAGTGCCCCGCCGTCAGAGTGCAGAGGTGGTCCTGAGCCTGCCGATGCCGGTCCTGCTGCGGCCCCTTCCCACCCGCTCTGCTCTCGGGGTAGTTACCCCTGAAAAGACAGAACTGCCCATGGCAGGGACATAGAAAGCTGCGAGGCACACATTTTCTAGCAGCACACAATGGTTTTCAAGTGTCTCTCTGTCAGAAAGCTGAAGTTCTGCTCAGAGGAGAGTTGGGAGGGAAGTGTGCTCCCTGGGGACCGCCACCACTCCGTGGAAGCGGGAAGTTCACACCGAGCAGGGCGGCAGCAGGGAGACCCACCGCACGCTCACAGCTCACAGCTCACAGGCGAGTTTATTTTCTCTCACCGTTTATATATCAAAGAAAGTCTCCCCTCTGGGAAGGATACAGAAACACAAACAAGGTTGCCTCCGGAAACACCCGCCTGGAGCAGAGGACGCTCACACTGTGCCCACGCCCAAGGGGTAGCAGCGGTCCAGGTCAGTGGGGTGTACAGGGATGATGTCACCTACATGTTAATCTGAAATCTAGCTGAGGCCAGAAGGAAGTAGCAGAGCCCATGAATTATTCTCATCCACAGGAGGCAGAAATCTTCCCTCTCACAGAAAGGGGGCTGGTACCCTGCACCCACTCTCTTTGCTGGTCTGTCCTTGTCTCGTCCTCACACCTGCAGCTGCCTCTACAGACACTCTGAGTGGGACCCAGGCTCCCTTGGTTTCCTGGAGCATCATCCCACAAAGACAGAGACAGAGTGGCCTCTGTCTGTGACACGCCCCTAGATTCACAGCAGCAACAGCTGATCTTTAGCTCAAATCACAGCACCTAGCACCGCCTCTTCATGCAGATCCAGTCCTCCAGTGTGGGCACGTATCTTTGGATTCTTTTTCCTTTTTACCGAATTTATTGGGATGGCACTGGTTAACAGATGTGGGCACGTATCTCGAGCCCCTGCTCTGCTCTCTGCCCTCTTCTAGGCCTGTGCTAGCTCCCAACCACAAGCCGGCTGGAATCTCTCCCCACACCGCCCCAGCCCCTGCCAGACTTCTTTCCCAGGGCTGAACACTGCTCCCAAGAACTGCCAGCTGGAGGGGATCCTCTCCCTCAGAAACAGACCTCCGAATGCCAATCCCAGCCCTGCCTGACTTCTGAGTTGGCCTGCGGCCTAGAATTCCTTGCTGCTGGCCCCACCTATCAGACTGGGTATCCTGAAACACCAGGCCTGAACTTGCTACACCCTTTGGACGCTATAGCTTGGACCACCCAGCGACCCGCAGAGAAGCCAGCTTCTACATGAAGGTTAGGTGCTGCAAGCCTGCAGTCTTCTGAATAACTGGGGTGCTTCTGCCCTGTCCAGCCTCCCCTTCCTGCCCCGTGGCTCTGTGTCACTGAGATTCTAGCATGGCTCCTATGCCTCAGCACGGCCTGCCTTCTCATCTGGCATGCCAAACTGGGAAACAGCCCCAAATCACATCCATCCATTCAAATCCAGATGGTCTGGGAGAGTGTGATTTCCATATCTGACAGCAAAGGGGGGTGTGAATCATCGCCTTCCTCTGTATCTCATTCATAATCAAGGAAGTTTTCCTTCCCAAAACCTCTCTGAAACTAACTCTCCGTAAGTCGGGCATCTTAGCAATATTGGAGGCAGCAAGTTCCCGCTCCTGTCATACAGACAACCAAAGAAAGAACAGGTGCAGGCACAGCCTGGGCTGAGCAAAAAGATGGGAAACTTGAAAGATGGCTCAATGTAGGCCCAAAGCAAGCAAGATATATCTAGATACATCTTCTTTTTGGTGTAAAAAAAAAAAAAAAAGACAAAAACAAACAAACAAACAATAAAAGCCAACCATGAGCGGGATCAGGTTTAAAAAGTGCATAATGTTGTTTTTTTAATCACAGTATAGAAAGATGATCACCGTCAGAGAAGCCTAAACACTTTTAAGGCATGAAATGCGACTATTTTGGGCACAAAGGAAAGGATGAAAACCTAAAATATGAAAGCTGCTTGAGTGATCACGTTAACGGTCTCTCTTCTGCACTTTGCTTGTTTTCCTTATTTATTTATTTAATGCGAAGTGGGCGTTTTGAAACTATGCCTAAGCTATGTGAGCCTGCAGTGGTCATTCCAGGTCTTCCTACACTTGGCAGGGAGCCAGGGGCAAATTCCCAGATGGCCAAACAGGGATTTCACAAGATCAGGCCACTATTTCTCATCTTTCCAAGTTCCCCTCTTTTCCCAAACATACGTACTCACGGCTGACTTGCACGTCCGAGCCCAGGACTGAAGTTCCAGGCTGGCACTGCTATCTGTGTTGCCTCTGTGAAGTAACTCAGTTCTGCTGAGCCTCCCCCTTCCTCCATCCACAAAAGGCCGATGGAAATAAGGAACTAGCTCTTTCTAAGGAGTGTTGTGAGGAACAAGTGGTATGACATACAGGGGTGGGCAAAAGTCGGTTTACAGTGGTGAATCTGTGGAACAGTTTATTCTTGTATTATTATTTATTAATCATTGTATTATTTCTTTGTATTACAAATGTAAACTATCCCTGTATATGGAAACTCTTGGGTAAATATGAGACACTATAAAAATGCCTCTTCTTTTGGAGAACTTCCAGGATCCTCCAAGACAAGAGTAGGGACATTTTTTCACATGCAAACAGTTATAGCTGGTTACACATTATCTATTCCATGGCTTGGTCACACACAACCATCCCCACTAGACTATTAGCTCCTTGAGCACAATAAATGAGTCGAGTTCACCACTGTATATTCTGCAGGGCCTACCCCCAGTAAGCAGTCAGTGTTTGTTGAATGAATAGCAGACTGCATTTCTAAACTTTTGTAGATGTATTTAGTTAATGCAGGCATGGCACAGGAGAGGTAGTAGGAAAGCACCTTTATCTTTACAGCTTTTGTGTCTCTACAGAAAACAGTTAAACTCCTCACCTTGAATCAGTTCCTCTCTCTCCAAATATATATAAAATATACAGAATTCTTTATCAGAAAAATTTAACAGGCCCTGGCCAGTTGGCTCAGTGGTAGAGCATCGGCCTGGCGTGCAGGAGTCCCGGGTTCGATTCCCAGCCAGGGAACACAGGAGAAGCACCCATCTGCTTCTCCACCCCTCCCCCTCTCCTTCCTCTCTGTCGCTCTCTTCCCCTTCTGCAGCCAAGGCTCCACTGGAGCAAAGTTGGCCCGGGCGCTGAGGATGGCTCCATGGCCTCTGCCTCAGGCGCTAGAATGGCTCTGGTTGCAACAGAGCAATGCCCCAGATGGGCAGAGCATCGCCCCCTGGTGGGCATGCAGGGTGGATCCCGGTCAGGCGCATGCGGGAGTCTGTCTGACTGCCTCCCTGTTTCCAACTTAAAAAAAAAAATTAACAAAGAATTCAGTCATGCATTCTAGAAGTTTGCTAAACTCTCTTTTTTCCTGAGAGTTATTACAGATGAGACAACTGATTGGTTCGTTCAAGTGACTGAAAGGAGAGGAAAGGCTGAGAGCACCTTGTATGTCAGGTCATTCTTTCCTGTCACAAATGCCACTCTTTTTTGTCATAAGCAAACTAGTGAAGTATGATCCTTTTTAAGTGTAATTAAACCTACATTTCAGTACAGCGCATCACAGCACCACCTATATATGCTGAGGAAAATAATACTTTTACAGGAAACAGTGAGATGGCTACAGAATCATTCGTAGCCTGAATTCTACTCCTATTGCTGTCAAATAAAATACCATTCATATTCTCATTCACTCTCCCTCTCTCTCTCTCTCTCCTTAAAAGGTTCTGATTAAGTGATGTATGGGTCACTCAGAGTAGAAGCAGTTAAATGATCGTTTTACATTTAATGAAGAACATCACTATTGTTAGCTGGCTCTATTTATTAGAAGGTACATTAAAGAGTGTATGACAGTGTGGACTGTGTGGTTTACTGTTAGGGGAGTCATAATGTGCGGTGAAAGGTGGAATCAAACAGTCAGGAATATGTTGTTCCTGTTCATTTGCAATGAATGGAAATTAACATCATAGCAAGCGAATATTCTATTTAACCATACCACAGAGGCTAGGTAAAGTATAATTAGAACTTCTCGGCTTATTTTATTATTATTGATATGATGGTGGAGAAAAAAACCAAGATCATTTCCTAAGGTCTAGTTGAAAAGAGCAATTCGTTTATAAGGAAAAAACCTCCCCAATAATGACAGTGATAACTAGACTTAGTTCCTTCTGTATTTAAGGCAACTCATCATCTAACACGTACATATCAAATAAGTTACAAATATTACAGGTCGGAAGACTGGAAAGCCCCATGTTGAACTGGGAGAGGATGAGTTACAACAGACAGAGTCAGAGTGTGCACTCTTACCCCAATGTTAACACCTGCATCACTGGGAGAGGGTCAGACAGATGAAGGGAGACTGGAACGCCAGACTCAGCTCCAATTTATGACTTTAAGATCCCACTGTGGAACAGTACGTATGAGCATTTCTGCTAATTCCTACTGCCTTGTGGAATTAAGGGATAGCCGGGGATGTCTTAGTTAAACTAGTCTCAAGAAATTTAGGTAGCTTGATACCATAGGTCACATGCTTATATGTTTCCTCTATATGGGCCTCTCTGCCAAGCAACACGATCCCAACACCCATGCCTAATGTTTAAAGCCCACTTTGGTGAAGCACCTGCTTCCTCGGCCTCCTCCTTATGAAGATGAGGTTTACCTGCATGGGAATGGGTGACATGACTTAGCCAATAGTGACGGTGCTCTCATGAGCCCCAAAATGTGTTCAACAACACAACAACTGTGAAGATGCAACTCTCCTTGCAGCCATGAGACAAACTTCCATTCTCTTGAGTAGGGGAGGAAAAAAAAAAAAAAGAGTTCTCTACCTGATCATTGCAAATGACCAGCAAATGACCAACAGTCACTAGCATGGACATGGAACGCCTGGCCCTCAGATAAGACAGCACAAACAACCAAGGAGTTCTCCAGGCCTCTGCTCTAGGACTGTCCAGGAAGGAGCTGATGGAATCTGGGGCTGCTCAGCTCGGAACCAGCTGGATACGTGCATAGAGGAATGAGGTTTGTATTCTCCTGACATCCCCTCCTGCTGGACCCAGCCAGATGAGAGCAGCGGTTTCCTTAGCTTCATGCCCGGGAGGCAGTCTCTCAAAAGCAGGGTCGAGAGGCAACCAAGTGAAAGAGTTATTGACCATGTGTGTGCAGTGTTGACTGCAGCAAATAGAGCTGGATTAAGAATTAAGACCTCAGCACTCCACTCAGAGCGTTACTTTAGGAAACTGCCAAGGAAGTTTGCGTCTTGTACGGGGGCCTGAGGAAACAACCTGCAGGCATATTCTCTTTGCCGACTCTCCCACAGAACACATGGAGTTGTGTCTACAAAGGCAGTGACAGCACACACCCTCTGAAAGGTTCAAGCTGCCTCTTCCGATGGTGTGGGACAGCAAGGGGATTGGTGAAGACACCATCCAGCTTGCTGGGGCTAGAGCGCCTCCCTCCTGCTTCCCTCCTTTTGGCCTTAAACACACACACACACACACACACACACACACACACACACACACAGGAGTGAGTGAATGCTCACTCTTTTCATGTTGTGATGAGCTATTTTCCCTTTAGATTTTAATTCTCTGTACTACTCCTGATTATAACAGATTTATTATTCAGTATCTACCATATACTGTCCTTTCGCTGTGTTGTTCGCATTCTGGCACGATGGAAGTTCTCTTCAGAAAAGGAAGTTGAGGTGCTAATAATTTTCTGGTGCAGCTTTTGGTGTGCCGTGCAACGGGGAGGGGAGGGGGCCCCCATCAATAGCTCCATCGTGGAATTAAAGGAGTGTACCAAGCCCCACAGGTCACGTGAGGGTAGGGCCAGATTGTAAATGGCTGTCAAGTACATTTTGAAAGCCAGAATTTGGTAACCCCCAACCATGCATTTCTGATGGTATTTCTTGGCCTAACTTGATAGATTGATTCTGAAAACATACACTAATTTTTTAAATACAAAACAGACCCACTTGTGCTAGGGCCTGCACAAACAGAGGGCTAGGCGAGTGGAAACAGCATAAACAATGTTGTTTACATCCTAGGCCTGAGAAAACTGGTGCGCTTTCCTCTGAAATTGCAGGAAGTATCAGGGTAACCCCCATCCGTGGAGGTGGAATGAGAACCACATTTTCCAGAGGAATGGAGATAGTTTTTCAGATCCACTGACATTAAAGGATCTCAAAGCCAGAGCACAATTGATAAAGGATGGGTTCTCCTCTGACCCGCGAGGGAAGGGCAGAAGATCCCAGCCACAAACAAAGCCTCAAAGTTAAAATTAAATGAAACCAAACACCGCAAAAGGGCAGATGCGAGCAACACAGCGCGTTTCCATTGTTCTCCTTCACTTCTGACCTCACGTCGGACCCGTAGACGGTCCTGCAGACTGTCACTGCATCCAGAGCAACCAGCCATGCGGCTGGGTCCTGACGTTTGAGAAGCACATCGGGGCAGACCCGTTCATCCTTTTTTCATCAGTCAGCTTCCTTAATAGATTTCTCCATTTTTTTTTTTTTGGTCTTTTTGTTATTGTAACAAAACTATATTTAAAAGCAAGCAACAGGAAGCTTTTACTTGGGAAGTTGAGGTTTAAGCACTCGGTGGCAAACAATGAACCGGAGAGATAAAGATGCAACGCAAATGGTCGGGAACAGACCTTTGCTAGTTTCCTGCCAGAGTTGACTTGTGAGCATGTGTGAGGCCACGATAGGGACTAACAGTGCTATTTTGCTTTTATTTACTCCATTTTATTTGTTCCTGTGAGAACCCCTATAAAAACAAAGTGTGAGGACAAACAATGGAAGCTTTGCCATCTCCTTCTTGCCAGAGCTTTTATTTTCCACATTATCAAATGTTTTCATCAGTGGAGCTCAGCCCATTCATTCAACTCTGTGAATCACAACCCAGATCCTATTGCATTGGGGTGGGGTGGGGGCTATGCATTGCCTGTATCAAGGAAGAAAGGGAAAGAGAGAGAAATAAAGAGGAGAGAGAGAGAAAGAAAGAAACAGAAAGAAAAATGTGCCCTATCATCCTGTCCCTTTGACACTTAGAAACAGATTTGCAGTCTTTTGTAATACTTCAAGATGAAACTATGTCCCCAAATCATCAAGTAAACTAGAACTTTTTAAAAAGCAAAACTTGTAAGCCTATAACATAATTTTATCTTCGTCTTCCCTCCTTTTTTTATCCTGCCCCCTTCCCCAAACAGGTATCCATGTCAAAGGAGAACTCTTGAGTTGGGGGTTTGTTTGACCTAGGTCATGCAAAGGTCAAGCTTTTCACCAGTTGTTAACACAAAGCTTCTAGCCAACCCACCCTCCAAATCCGGCTACACAGTCTGTTTCCATCTGCAAATGCGCTATGCACATTGGATTTTTCTCAGTTTTGCAGGAACTAACAATCCCTGCACTGTGAAGTGGTCTCAGTGACAAATAAATAGGTCAAACACTCTTCGGTGAAACTGTAGGAGCTGAATTTGCCAAATATGGAAATGTAATAGATTTTGACTTTTTCATTTTTAAAAAGGCTTTTTAACGTGTTATTTTAAAACCAGTTGAACAGATCGCTTTATTCCTTTATTGAACTTCAAGGGATGCTGTCTTTTAAGCAGTTTTATGCAATCCAAACTATATTTTTGCCTCTCTGAGAGAGATCAATATTTATTCAGATTGATTTTTAAGATTTACATGTGAAAAATAGATAAAATTGCATCAAATATAAACCAAAACTAATTCTGTCAACTCCCATGAAAGTCAATAAAGCCAAAATAAATTTAGCAGATTTCATCTACCTGCATTTGAGAATTGTTTTACTTCATTATTTCTTATAAACTTACTGAGCAGAAATTTGCTTAACTCTTACCCGAGCTTCTCTTACTGAAACAATAAGACTCTCTATGGAATATTCTGCACTTGAATATTATCACCAGGATAGCATATGGCAAACTAGCAGTAGGCAGTTTATCTTCATCCTCTTTGTAAGCTAAAATTAGCACAATGCTTTTGCAGCATTCTACACTTGACTCGGGCCAGGGTGATATTCTCCACAATGCCATGCTTGTTCCACATCCTGCTCGCTTCCAATATTTAAGCAAATTGGTTAAAGGTTTATATTAACAATCACAGATACATTTTAATGCAATAACCCCAACCCCCCCCCAAGTAACACCCACGATGAAAAGTAAACCAGCTATATTAGGAATCAACCTGAAAAAAAAAGACCTTCCTTCATCTGCTTCCTGAAATATATAGTGTTTCAACTACAAAGTAGTTCACATGTTTACAGAGGCTAATTGTACCAAGTGGGATATATATATAAGGTTCCAAAAAGCAAGATGCAATTACCTTCTTAGACAACTAAGGCTTATTTTTCTACTTGTTTACCATATTCAGTTTTTCTTGGTAATGCGTTCTTGATGCTAAAAATGCATTGTTGCTAGGAATTAAGTATGCACTTTCAGAGGATTAAATGAAGGTGATGGCCAATGGAAAGAGCTTACTCTTTAAACAGGAAAGCAGCTACTGGCTAGCCCTTTGAAAGGATTACAACACAAACAATGATTTTAAAAACAATGGTGGAGGTTCAAATAATACATCTCTTTCAGCTGGCCTGTGGCAGTGTAATCTTCTCATCAAATAGTTAAAAACAAAATAAAACAAAAAACTTTAGGAAGAATTAACTTTAGAGAAGATTGGCAGGTAAGCAGCTGAGGGACATTTACATTAGGAACAGAAACACCACTATCCCCGGGACCCTCCCCACTTTTAATGCCATTTATTAGGGCAGATGTTAGACTAACAGGATTTTGCTGGAAATTCCGCTAATCAATATCCAACTGAAGTTTCTGTTACCTCTGTGTGCTGGGACAGATGTATTTCAGCTTGTCACTAACAAATTAAAGCCAACATGACAAACAAATACTGATACTGTCAGCTGATTCGTTATCAATAAAAAAAGAAATCCTTCATCATTTCTTGGAAAGAAAAAAAAGCGATTTCTCAAAAGCTCATTGTATATTTGACCTATTCAGATTATTCTCGGAAGTATACATTTTATCAAGGGGGAGGGGGGATGAAAATCCTCTCTAAACCTTGTAAAGCTAACTCATCCATGATCTGAGTAAAACAGTATTTCACTTGATATAACGTTAATCCATCTATCCCAGTCATTCCTGATCCACACCTCTTCCCCAACATAGATGAAGCATACCAGGGAGGGCAAAATACACGTACAAATATTTAAATAGGTAAATCATGTGGAAATTTCAGTAATGATCAAATAAAGCAGTTATATATTTCATATCTAATTCAAAAGCTGATATGCATTTGGACCTTTTCAGCAATATCTGTATGTAAAAGAATGAAATCCGTGACCTTACTTTGTACTCAGATATTCTGAAAATTCAGATATTGGGAATGGTCTATACTGTTTTATAGCTATTATCAATGCTAAGTCCTAAATTAAGATTTCTCTTCTCACTGACCATGAAATTATGTGTTTACTAACCTTTGGCAAATTTCAATCATAAGTTCTTTATTCTATCTGAGTTTGTACACAAAGTTTCAACTCGTTTCTTAGGATTTCAAAACTGAAGGAAAACATTTCCATCATCTAACCCAACATCTTTTTATTCACAGAAGAAATTTCATCTCAGTGAGGTTATGTTGTCCAACCCAGAGCACAGGGCTTATAAATTGTCCAGTGGGGATGGCACCAAGCACCAGTATTCCAACCACAGAGATCCATCACATAGTTCATAGAAAGACACTTAAAAGTTCCCAGTGTGGCCTGACCGGACAGTGGCACAGTGGATAGAGTATCAGACTGGGATGTGGAGATCCCAGGTTCAAGACCTTGAGGTCACCAGCTTGAGCGCGGGCTCATCTGGTTTAAGCAAGGCTCACCAGCTTGAGCCCAAGGTTGCTGGCTTGAGCAAGGGGTCACTCAGTCGGCTGTAGCCCCCCAGTCAAGGTCATATGGGAAGGGAAAGCAATCAATGAATAACTAAGGTGCTGCAACAAAGAATTGATGCTTCTCATCTCTCTCCCTTCCTATCTGTCGCTCTCTCTGACTCTGTCAAAAAATAAATAAATAAGTAAAATTTTAAAAATAAATAAATAAAATATAAAAAAGTTCCCAGTATGAAGTGCACATAAACAAGTATTTAAAATAATAATTGATCATCATGAGCTAATCCTCACATAGAGTCAACCAAAACTATACTTCCTGATGTCACAGCATTTGGTTCCATGACGTCAAAATCAGTGGTTCAATGTTTTGATGGGGGAATTTGGGTATCATTGATTTATCTATATCCTCAGAAATGTATGGATTCTTTAAATGTCCCTTTAAAAAAACAGAAATTTATAGTAATATATACGAATTTGTATCCATGCATATAGACAAGGCCAATATGGCCAAATGTTCATGACTATTGAAATGGAATGGTGGGTTACAGGCATTTATTATACTATTCATTCTATTTTTCTGTATGTATAAAAATATTCATAATAGAAAGTTGGGAAAATACTAACACACAATATGTGGAAAAAGAATCTCAATGCAATGCTCCACAGGCCTACGCTGTATTTTTCATTTTCTATATACCATCCTTGGCTCTGGAGTCAGAGTCCCTGTATTGTACTACGAGAGAACAGAGTCGTCGCCACATGTAGAAGGAATTCCTCTCTTTAAAAGGAAATGGATCATGTTTGGTGGTTAGGAAACCACCACTACTCCCTTGAAAAGGGATGAGTTTGCAACCAATACCAAAAATTCAAAGCACATTTATATGTCAAGAGAGAGTGGATAGAAAAAAAATTAAAACAATCAAAACAGAAAATAGACTCTACGCAGTCCACATGACTCGGCTGCAGCACTGTACATGGAAAAAAGGGAAAGGAGACATGAACAACGAGACAAGAGAGCGGGAGGGAAGTAGTAAAGCTGATGTGCTTATCACCTACCTGTAAACCTACCTGTGCCTCCCCTTAACTTCCCAGAAACAACATTTCCTGTTCACTATGAATACACCAGTGATACTTTGAATCTGATTTTACCAACTGCGATTGCTATTATCCTAGCCTATGGTGCTACATACTTCTTGTTAAAATGAATTTTAAAATTTACTGATAACATGGCCTCCTGAAATTCAAAGGTTTAACACTAACCAATAGCTTCATCAAAGACCAATGATTCCTGTGACAAGACAGAGACTGGAGATGTGAGAAGTTAGTGAGTAGATACATTCTCCATCCTAACTGGGCTCTTGTGAGGCAATTCTACCTTGGTCTTCTGAGAACACAGGACCCTACCCCAGTCTGACCATCAACAACAGCTACATATGCCATTCAAACACCCCTTTGACTGGTACTGCAATCCTCTCTTTCTCGTAGACACCTTAATATGTGTTGTGGAAATAGCACACACATATTGTTCAAAAAGAATCCAGTGGGCCAATGACCCTGGGGTAACCAAAGTATCATCTGCAGTTTAAGTCTCTTCTTAATCAGTCAATTATTTATCATCACCTCCTAATGTAAAAGTGACAGATTTATAACTTGGGACATTTGGGAGTCTTGTAGGAATGGAAATCTCAGTGGCCCAACATGTTTAGAATGCCCTCTATCCTGACACAAAAGGGTAGACAAACACTCTGCCTTGTAAACTGAAGACACATTTTGGAATAGTACCAGATTTTTAATTCCTTGTTATGTCACCATCAAAACTCAGAAACGAGCACCAGTCTGAACCAGTCTCTCTTTTTCATAGAGGAAAACAAACCAAATGGTGATGATGATGATGATAATGATGATGATGAAGATAGCAGCTAACACAGACACAATGTTTACTATGTGCCAGGCACTCTTCTAAGTTCAATATATCAACTTGTTTAATCTTCAACCCTATAAGTTGGTACAAATATCACTCCAATTTTGTAAGTGAATTTAGGTTGTTCTTCTGCCCCTTCCCCAAAGTGAAACCTAAGCCATTTTTCTACAGGAAAAGACCAATATAAGCTTGATTCAGATCTAGTCATACACTGAAACCCCCTCATGCCCGAAAATAGTAAGAGCATCCACTGAATTAGATGAAAAAGTAGATAACTCTTAAAGAGAACACCATCAAAAAATTTGTTTGTCCCAAATATTTCTTAAAAATTTAGAAGTTAGGGGAGCAACAAACACTAAACTCTAAATTCCCTGAGGCCAGAAATTAGTCTTATTCATCTTCATTGTCTCAGGATTTAACACAGTGCCTGGTAAACAGGAGGTACTCCGTGAGTGAGTGAGTGAGTGAATGAATGAATGAAATATAATGCTAAGCAGTGCCTAATCACATCCTTCTAAAGCTCCTTCCTAATTTTATCCTCTTCTCTCTTTCTCATGAGAGACAGAGGACTAGTGAATGCATTTCAGACCAAAAAGATAATCAGTTACCAGGTTATTTCCTAACCTGGTGCAAAAGAAAGCTGTCGGAGTTAAAAGCAAATAAACAAACAGAAGAACAAAACCTGGCTAATTCTGGTCCTGGTATTTTCCTACTTACTCCCCATCAGAGTTTGGCAATTCTCCCCTGAAAATGGAGCTGTGAATGGCTGCCCTGCTATAAGATTGCTGGTGTAAGGCTCAAACACTAAGTTAGGTGGACACATTTCATAAACTGAAAGCATGAAATAATAACATTATTTGTTAGAAGATATTTTTTGCCATCACCCAGTGTTGTATATGGTTCACAGTAGTTGTTCAACAAATATTTGTTAAATAATGGAAGATCAGAACAAAAGAGGCACATGGCTCTGATCCTCTAAATCCCAATTCATAAGAGTGCCTCTGAGAGGCTCAAATTAGAGCCAACCTTAGTGGAAGGAAGGAAAGCAAGCTCCGGTAATAATGCCCTTTATTTCTTTAGGCTAAAGTTGGAAAAGGTATATCCAATTCCACATCAAAATAAATTATTATATCGTCAGCCTTATGGAGAAGTAAGACTGATGCGACTAAGGAGGAGGCTCAGGGTATCAGGCTTGAAAATCAAGCCAGTGGCCCCCCAACTCTTGAGCCCCTCTCTTCGCAGCTCCTCTCCACCAGCACCCCGGGTCACAAGCCAAGAAAAGGCAGCGTCATCGCTGTCATTCCGCTCCTCTGAAATAGGAACCTGGATTAGCTCTGGCTGGCTGGAGCTCAACCCAGATAAGTCCAGGGCAATGCTGATAGGCAGCGGGAAAGAATTTGAGGAAGTGACAAGAAATGCCACGTCATCCACCATCAAGAAAGCTTTCCCACAAAGTGGCCTGGGAGGTGACTGCACAGCGACTGCTGCTCAGAAAAATGCAGATAAACGCTGAAGTCTTTCCTAACAGCAGGAGAGAGAGCCAGCCACAAACAATTCATGTCCTTGCCACATCCTTCAGTGACTACCAGGAGGAATGTAGCGCGTGCCCCTCCCTCCCACATTCCCCCTCTTGCCACCCGCGGGAGCCCGAGCTGAGGGTGTGAGTGCCCTCCTGCTGCAAGGGACCAGGACACCCAAGGCAGCAGTCTCGTCTCTGCTCATTTCTAACATACTAACCAAAGAATCACCAGTAATCCTGAGAATGTGGTTCTTGTTTTGTTTTTTCACAAAGATTCTAGGTTATAGTTTTTCTGTCTCAGGGAAGGGTATGTGCCATGTCAGAAATAGACGCTTCCTTATTTCATTCACCAAATAATAGACATCATAATAATCTGCAATGGCATCTGTCATTGCAAAGCTTTCCAGTGTTCTTCACAAGTTTCATTGAAAAGTGGAAGTTAGCAAGCAGTTATTCTCCAAAGAAATTCACATGTAAAGAAGCAGGGGCCCTGCAACAACATCTGTGCAGAGTGGACTCTTCCATTCTGTCATTGCAGCTTTTTCAAAGACAGATGGAATTCCCTAGTGGTTTTATATGGTATGGCTTTCTTTACTTATATTTAAGTTTTCATTCAAAGGACCTGTTCTCAAAAAAATGTATCCAAAACTTGCCAGAGATATCTTTATGAGGAAATAAATCTGTACTTTGAAAAATAGATAAAAGGTCAAATATATTTAGAAAAAACATATAGTCTAATGAATTACTACCAATGACTACTTAAAAAGGCATGTTGAACGAGCTCCCAGCTTGAATATCTGCTGGGTAAATCTCCTAGCCCAGTGTGCTACAAACCTCCCTGCAAGAAAATTCTGGCGTCGATTCTGTGATCTCAAATTGTCCCACAACATCTATCTAGAGAGAAATTTGAGTCCCTGGTGTCCCAGAGGTTTCATGAGGGCCACAGTTGTCGGCAGACCAGATTTTCATCCTGGGTAGCCAGGGACATATTTCAATACAGTACATTTTTGCTCAGAACTCTTTTGAGAACACGCCAAATAGAAAATGATTAGAATTACATTTACTCACTCTCACATATTAGCATTAAATTATTAGTTGTATTAGTGGCTTACATTTACATTAAACTTGCAAATGATATAGACCCTTATTTCCATTCTATGAGCGTCTCAATATTTTTTCCCCTGCATGCATATCTAATCATTTGCTTACCTCTTATCACTCCGGGAACCTACAGCTTTAATTCCATGGATTTCCACAGGGCAAGAATCTAGGCCACCGTTTATGCACAGAAATCAATTCAGCCATCACTACACTAGGCATCAAAACAACATTTTAAGAGCAAAAGTTGAAGCCAGTGGAGTTGAGCCAAGGCACCTCTCCTCAAAAGGAAAGTGTAGTGGGCTTTTAAAGAGCAAATAGGACACATCGCCGAGGCTTTAGGCCTCACCAAGAAATGGGAATTCTTAATGGCCCAGAGTTTCTTGATTCAAATCTGCAACTTAAGACTTTGTGCCCAAAGGAAAGTGTTGATTGCCACTCACACACCCCTCGCTCCCCCAGGGCACTCTGTAGTATCCCTTGTACATATATTCACCAGGTCAACTTTCTCTCTCTTTGCCCCCAGTGAGATCACTAACCAATGGCATGTAATGTTTTTAATTAGAATCTAAAAGAGCATTTTGACACCGTAAGTCTATTGCATTTTTACAAGATACACAGTTCTGAGATGCAATATTACCTTAACATGATCGTTTCAAAAGAAATTTGATTACTAAGTATCATAAATCATAGAAACATCATTTACTTCTTCTAAAATTATATTCAATCTGCTAACTACGGTGTTCATGTTATCACAATCTTTGCAGTTGTATATTAAAGCTATAAGAAGCCCCCCCCCATCTGTTTCCCACAGCTTAAATAAAAATGAATTAAGACAACCTGATCAAGGGTATACATGTCTACTGCCATTTCCCACGGCAAATAGGGCATTTTCCTCTGGGAATAAAACATTTTTCTTAAACTACTGTTTATATCCCTTATCAGCTGAACAGCAATAGAGCCATCAAGTCCAATCTCTTGTGGAAAAAAAGTCAAGGTCAACAAATACTTGCATTTTTGTTTATCTTTAGCTGCAATTACTACTGACATTCAATTGGGTAATAAACATGAGGTCTGTCAAATGTTCCCAACGAACAGGTGATCCAAAAGTTATCTCAGAACAAGGCCACTGCCAGGTAATCAAACAATCCTATCATAACAGTTATGATTTGAGTACATTTATTTACCGATGCACACATCGGTCAATTCCAAATGACTATTGCCATTCCCACCACTGGGTAATAAGGTTGAGGAAGTACAGTAGGGCTCTTGCTAGAATTACTCACCAACAATCATGTGTGTACTCCCATGAGCGGAATACCATCCAAAGAAAAGGCTCTCTCCTCTTATCTTTTCTATTTAAAGGCAATTTTGTGTAGCTCAATACAGCCATGTCCTTTGCTATGCCGCCCGGGTTCCTGAGTCCAGTTGCCTCTCTCTGCCTGAAAACCAATTCTACGGTTATGGGTGTGTGTCTATTTGGAACTGTTGCATTATTTCTTTAAGCCAGCACGGTTGCTACATTAGAAAATACTTCATTTTAACTTGAAAAGTCGTAGGATTTGTTCAGCGTGTTTAATTCTAAAGGGTCAGAGAGATATTTGGAATAAAGGCCACATACTTCTTTCCAATCCATCATGAAACTCACTGATAGCCACAGGAGTTATGCATTGGGATCCGGACAGCACATGGCTCTGTGCCATATTCGACTTACAGATTAAAAATAGAATCTGTTCCAGCCACAAAATAAGACACGTTAAACTCAGAGCCTCCCTTTGGAATATGAAAACCAAATCTAAGGACTGCGCTACTACCTGAGACGATGACTCTGATTCACATATTGCAAACCTACGGCCTCCACTTCTGTTATGAAAAATGAACCCAAGGAACCTTCCTGGAGCAGAAAAGTAATGCTTCCACTTCTCCCTGTGCAGCTTTTATTAACATCACATCAGTTAGCGGAGCAATTAATGTTGCCCAAAGCTGACTCCTCTCCTACCAAGGTCATGACAACATCTGGGATCGAAGTAAAGGGCAATCCTTCTGAAATATACACTGACTCACATCCTGGGAAAGAAAGTGAAAACTAAAGAACAAAACAGATTCTAGACACACAAAAAGAAGTGTATGCTCTTTTCAAAGGCAACTTTTTTTTTTTTTGTATTTCTCTGAAGCTGGAAACCGGGAGAGACAGTCAGACAGACTCCCGCATGCGCCCGACCGGGATCCACCTGGCACGCCCACCAGGGGGCGACGCTCTGCCCACCAGGGGGCGATGCTCTGCCCCTCCGGGGAATCGCTTTGCCGAGACCAGAGCCACTCTAGCGCCTGGGGCAGAGGCCAAGGAGCCATCCCCAGCGCCTGGGCCATCTTTGCTCCAATGGAGCCTTGGCTGCGGGAGGGGAAGAGAGAGACAGAGAGGAAGGAGAGGGGGAGGGGTGGAGAAGCAGATGGGTGCTTCTCCTGTGTGCCCTGGCCGGGAATCAAACCCGGGCCTTCTGCACGCCAGGCCGACGCTCTACCACTGAGCCAACCAGCCAGGCAGGGCTCAAAGGCAACTTTTAATGTAGAAATATTAATTATCAGGTGATAGTGTCATTGATTCCCCCCCCCTCAAAAAATGCTGTTTATGTATTAAAAAATTATCCTTCCTTCTTTTAACAATCTGGCAAAAAGCGAGTCTGAGCAGAGTTGTACCAGCAGGCACGAGAGTAGATGATTTCCAAACCTGGAGCCTAGTCAGTGTTGGAGTTTCTACATAAAAAGAAAGCTCTGCATCCTGGGAGGCGGAGAGCTGCAGCACAGCAGGGTTAGACTCCACTGGGAGTCTGTGAGCACGGAGGCCCGTGAAGCAAAACATCTACTCTGCAAATGCTCAGGAAATGTTCATCAATCAGCTGTCAGACAAAGGGGGAAGTCACCTTATTTTCAGAGTAGTAAACCGATGAAATGAGTCACCAAATTCCCATGATAGCATGGCTGGCCCCTTCCTTTCCACCCAGCGCCTGGTGCCCATGGAGCTGGGACCTTCTCCACAGGAGAGAAGGGTAGCAGAGAGAGAGTAGTGAGCCACCCTCAGGAAGGGCTGGGGGAAATGTCACTTCTGATCAGCCAGGTAGGGTGTGGGGGGAAAGCCATAGTCCGCAATGATTAGCTCTATTGTCCTCCTATCCAACAGGGTGAAGCTACACATAAGACAAAGTATGCCAGAAGGGACCTGTGGTCCATATGGCAGTATTCTGAAACCTTCACAGGATCTGAAATCTTCCAAACCTACTGCTCCCCAGACCACTTGGTCTCTCAATCTGGTTCTGTCTCCTCCTCAAAGCTTCTCTATCTGACCCAATCCTCTATTTTATTTCCTGGCCTCGATATTTCAGCAGAACCACAGTGCTGGCTCCGACCCTTCCCCGCATGGACTCCTCCTTCAGTCAGCTCTGACCATGACAGAACTCGTACATTTTCAGTGACTCCCCACTGCCTCTCAAACTCCTGAAGACAACATGGCCTGGCCCCTGCCACCTCTTGGCCTCACCTCAGACTCCTGCTTCCCCGCACCCTGGTCCCTGATCACGCTGAGGCATATTCTTAGCTTCCGAAGTGTCATGCTTTCTCTCTGTTTTGTTCCTTTACACAAACTAATTTTTTTTTTTTTTTGCCTCCCATGCTCTGCTGCTCCATCTGTCCACGTTTCCATCGCAGACTCATCCCCTAGGAGGAGCCAGTTGGGAGACTGGGAATCAAAAGCAGCTTTCTTCAAGAGCTTATAATGCTGGAGGATGGGTAGTTGCTGCCTGAGTGCAGTGTGGAGAAGGATCCAGATCTCAGTCCCATTCTGGCTTGATGAGAAAGGGGGCTGGGATCGATTAAGGATGCCTGCTGTGGAAGGGCAGGATGAAGGCATACCTATGCCAGGCAGGTGCTTCCTTGTTGACTGAAATCTTCCAAACCTACTGCTCCCCAGACCACTTGGTCTCTCAATCTGGTTCCATCTCCTCTTCAAAGCTTCTCTATCCAACCCTCCCCTCTATTTTATTTCCTGGCACCTGTTAGGTGCCACTCCTTCACATCCAACTTCCACCAAAGGTGAGACCTCACCTACCATATGCTGTCGGCTCCTCCACTAGACTGTTGGTTTCTTGCTTCCAGGAATGGCCCCTTTCATCTGAATTCTTATATCTAGCACTGGCTTACTGTGCACATTCAATTAATGCTCACTAGGTTAGTGAATGGAACTATTTCTGTCTTCACCTCCAATACCTTTGGGAGCATTCCTCTCCTAAGCTTTAAATTCATAATATCAATCAATACGTTTTATTTGCACTAAATTTATTTGTTTACCCAAGGGGATGTTCTTGGTCCTGGGATGTGGTAAACCAAATATTTGTAACACATAGCCATCTCCAGTTTTATAGGTTGAAACCATATTTCCTCAGAAATTCCATTTTTAAAGACTGTGGACCTGAATCTGACCATACCGTCATCCTGGCTCGGCCCCTCATTTTAACCATCACTTATCTGAATCTCTCTGGCTCCACCGACCCTGTGCCAGGGGACAATAACCAGAATGACAAGAGCATTGTCATTTGCATTCCCAGCCCCAGGTACAAGGTAAAAAGACTGAGGAATGGAGTTGATCCACCATAAAATGGTCAGAAGAAGGAGACAGAAATACAAGAAAAGGCCCTATGGTATCCCAAATAATCAGCTCCTTGGCTCATAATAAGACAGGCTGTCCTCTGGTTCAACCATGGAAATCAAGACTAGCTTAGATACCTACAAGTTAAAGTAACAATGGGCTGAATATGAATCAGGCATCTAGTTAAATCAGTCGATCAAATATTTATCAGCATTGTGCTAGCTAAGGGGAATGCAAGAGGAGTCCTATAGGGGATATTGCAAATGTCATCCGAAGCCATTCACTGGATCCCTGTGTAAGGACATGCGGAAAAATTCTCTCAGGTCTTCATATGCCAGTCAAAGGGATTCTTTTGAGCAACCTCCATAAACATGTAACTCTTGTAACTAATTATATTTCACTCTTCACTTTGGCTGCAAGGACGCTCAGAGCCAAATTAACTGCCTACTTCTAACAAGTGTACATCTGTACATAATATTATAATTCAGACTGTTTTGTACTACTCTTAGGATTAGTCTCTTGTTCATTTTCCTTTCATTTAAATTTCATCATCCATTTATTTTTATCTTATTGTATACTATATACTATTCTTACTTTCCTTAAATCCTTCTTTAGAAATGAAGAGGAGAGTGTATGCAAATGCATTTTAAAAGTAAGATATTTTCTTTTTCCCTAAGGTATCAAGCTACAGAAGGCTATCAAGGTGACAGCTGTGCTGCTGTTACAGGTGCATTGGAACAGGGGCACTCAAAGGAAGCGTCAGTAGCACTGACCTAATGCTAATAATCTAGCAATGAGCCTATTGGTAACTTCAATATTTTCTGCATTCACTCTTCAATTCCCCCTTTCTTAAAAAGATATGGCTTGGGGGGGAAATAAACATATGCATGGGTTTGAAGAAAATTTAAGATTTTCTAAGCAAGGTCATGTTCTCCTTTTCTCCTGATATGGAAATAAGTAAAAGGAAATTCTGCTTCTTCCATTCCTTGTTAGGAAATCAGATGATCTATGTCTCGGAGGGAATGCATAGGGTTGATATTGGTAAATGGGGGAAAGCCAAAGCTAATTGTACTAATCAAACAGAATGCTTTTAGGTTAAGTAATTACGGAAAATTATCTGCAAGACTGAACTAATCCACAAAGCCAGACACTTGAGCAAAACCCAACTTACCAACTACACTTCTGGGACCAATCAATGTAAGAGGTAGACAACGCCTACCCCTTTTTAAGGAAAATGCTTGGCATAAATTTACTGTTTGGGTTAGTTTTTGCTAGGCCAACAGCCAAAATCTCTACCACTATCCCTAATTAGTGCTAGCGTTCATGAGGGAGAGAGATAAATTCAGGAGCCGAGCAGAGCAAAATATCACGTCCCAGGGGATGGAATCATGTCTGCTGCTAGGAACGGCGTAGGACATAAGAATGCCCTCCCAGGGTAGCTCAGCTACTCCTGCTATGAAATGTATCCTTCTCCCTTAAGATTCTACAAGAGGTAGTTAAATTCTTCAGCCGGTCCCATTCTTTATTGGAAACTCATCCAGGGCCAGAGAATGGTACTCAAGAGTAGGAGTAGGCAGAACAGGCAATTATAAGAGTGATGTGATTGAAGGTACAACCTTAAACCCATCTACCACCAACTTCTGAGCAGGGCTACTCATTGGATCTTTCCTTGAGTCCTCCTGTTCAAATGCATCTCTTGAGTCCTGACAGGTGAGACTTCAGTATCTATTTACAATTCAACAAAGATTGTCACGTGAGCTTAGCCAGAAGAAATCAGTCCTGAGGTCACAGAGTGTAATCACAAGCTGAAAGCATCAGAGGGTTCCCGATCCCCTTTAGTAAATAATTATCCATTGCCTGACCAGGCGATGGCAAGTGGATAAAGCGTCGGACTGGGTTGCGGAAGACCCAGGTTCGAGACCCCGAGGTCGCCAGCTGGAGCGTGGGCTCATCTGGTTTGAGCAGAAGCTCACCAGCTTGGACCCAAGGTCACTGGCTCGAGCAAGGGGTTACTCGGTCTGCTGAAGGCCTGTGGTCAAGGCACATATGAGAAAGCCATCAATGAACAACTAAGGTGTAGCAATGAGCAACGAAAAACTAATGATTGATGTGTCTCATCTCTCCGTTCCTGTCTGTCTGTTCCTGTCTATCCCTCTCTCTGACTCTCTCTCTGTCTCTGAAAAAAAAAATTATCCATCAATGGCCATGTGCCCTTTAACTATGCTGGGTACGAGAAATTTAAAGATGAAGACTAGTGCCTTCCCAGGAGTATCCTGGGGAGGCTCATGTATGAACAGTTCATTTCAATGTGTGACAAAGGATAAGACACTGGATACCATGACAATATAGAAGAGGGTCATTTCCTCCAATCTGCAGGTTCACAATACTTCCTGCAGATAACATTTAAGTTTAGAAATTTTTAATCTGGATTATATAGATCCTCCCCCCACCAAAGGGATCCATAATTCGAGTTCAGAAGATTCATGTACTTGGAAGGTAAAAATTTACATTTTCTTGTCACTAACCTCTAATTGGAATTAGCATTTCTTTCAAGTGTCTATCCAGGTAACAAATCACAGAACTATTAGTAAGACCTGAGACTTTGTCACCAATAGAAATCATATCTATATATCACAATACAGTTATCACAAATACCTTAAAACATCATTTACATTTACTACTATTTCAAAAACATTGACAACAGAATTACTGCTAGATCTTTTTGTTCAATATTTAACAAAGCACTCATATCATTATATAACCATTTGGTTATTTTGATATCTGAACTTCAATATAATTACTTTCCCTTGTAGTCCTATTTATTTTATTTTATGCATTAACAAAAATATTACTCTGACAAGATATCCATTGACTTCTCTACATTGTCAAAGGGATCCCCACCACTGCCAAAATGTTAAGGGGACCAGTATGAATCAGCAGCGATGGTGGAGAAAGCAATGATGACATCAGGGGTTCAGACTACAGAGGCCCTGGGTGGCCACATTCCCAAGATGGGGCTATAGATCAAAGTTGGTGTCACAGGGTTCTATAGATGCTAAGTCTCTATGACAGTCAGAGAACCAAGTTAAAGGTGCCCTTCTGCAAGACAGACCAAATACTTCTCACCTTGTCTTTCAGCCAACATCTCTGACTACAGAGAGGTCACTGTGTCTGGGTCACTGGTATGTTGTGAAATAAATACACTCAGCTCCCTAAGAATACTCAGTACTTGGTGAATATTTCACTTACATATGCTTGATGTTCTTGGTAGGACACATAAAACTCCTGAGGGCAAATACTATGACCTACTTATTTTATAGCCTTCCACAGAGCACCTGCCATATATAAGTGCTTGATACATTTTTGATGACTTGACGAGAATGTATAAATTTACATTTCTCCACTTAAATACAACTCATAACAATATGTTGGCCCATCTGCAGAAGCGATTACAATTCTAGAATCTTTTTATCTCCTTAGGCTATATTAAATGGATGCTTCCCTAAAATTAACTTCCTCACTTCGGTCTTGCCAAGAATGACACCATGTAAAGAATCCACCACCTTGGACAATAGATTCTCTCCTGGTCTGTTTTCTTGGGTAGAAACTAAAACACACATTCAGCTGCGCCAGGCTTTGTGTAGTGGCCCTGGAATGCCTAGGAGGGCTGACCTGAAAAACAAGTTATTGCTTGTAGTTCAAAACCCCTGCAGAATTGAGAGAAGAAGGGAAGGTGAGAGAGAAGAGAAAAGAAAGGTCTTTGGTAGGCCCTGGCCGGGCATCTCAGTTGGATGGAGCATCATCCCAATATGCCAAGGTTGAAGGTTCAATATGCCAGTCAGGGTACAAATAAGAATCAACCAATGAATGCAGAAATAAGTGGAACAACAAATTGATTTCTCTCTCTCACTCTCTCCCTTCCTGCCCCCCATTCTCTCTCTTCCTCTCTCTCTAAAATCAATTTTTTAAAAAGGAAGGTCTTAGTTAGAAACTGAATTAAATAATTACACATTAAGATCTGAATTTCTAAACCTCAGATCACCATTTTTATTATTTATATAAGGCAATAAAATGCAGGCTATTAATATAAATGCAGAATATATTATTTTATATGTAATGCATTTTGGAAGAATACATTACAATTTTAGAAAGAAAACACTGAGCCTACAAAGCAGTAACTTCGGGTCCACTACAGTAGAAAATATATTCCACTCACTCTCAAAGGCTAACGCTGGTACAAATAGGGGAGCTTCCTCTAATTTACGCAAACTGAGTGAAACCGAAAGGAAGATACCTTTTACAAAAAGGTTTCTGTATCTTCTGACTGCAGAGCTAAATGATGAATTGCCATAATGTCATAATTCATCTCATTCTTTACCACTCCTTTTAAAATTTGAAACTATCACACAATTCTTGCGAGATCAATGTAATTAATCCTAAGAAAGTCAAGAGAACAGGTGTATGATTTCAGAAGTTCTACACGTCACCCCAGAATTGATGTTTCTTAAGAAACAACTACAACAGCAACACCAACAAAATTCTAATCCATCACACTCAACAAACTCCCAGTATCTGCACAGGTGACAACGACAATCGTCAGTAGCAAAGTCTACGTCACATACCGAGTCTACTGTAACAACGTTGCAAACCAATGGAAAAACAGAATTGTCTTTTTAAGTCCATATGTAACATGCATCATACCTTTTGAGTTTCAAAAATTAGAGTACAAAATTTTATAAAATACTCAGACCTTGAATTCATACAGTAAGTAAAAATGAGCAATCAACAGAAAATATAAGAAATGACCCTGTTGACTAATGCCCTGTCTTTTCCAGTCGAGGGCCAGACCTATTCAAACCCAATCACATGAGGATGGAATCAGAAAAGGTCAATCAAAGGCATGCTGAAACTCCAACTGTCTAGCTGACCTTCAGAGCTTGTGACAAATTGCTATCAGTCAATGTCAACTAATGACAGTAGCTCTTTGGCTAATCAATTGTTCTAAAAATGATCAAGAAAACTACTCACAGGACAGCTCATTTTCACATCAATGCCTGTGAAGTATGAAAAGCTCATTTTTTGAGTTTTTAATAAGCTCATAAGTAAAGCAGTTACTTGGTAACAGAGGTCACCTTACAGAAAAAAGACAGAACCTTTGTCTGCCTTTTACATATCCTTTTATTACCATATTATAGTAAAAATATGCCACGGATATGCCAGTGGGCTACATAATAAAGTAGGTAACACTTCATCCACTTTGGAGACAAACATTCCTGTGTTTAGAGGTAACTCTATTTGGGAGTAAATAATTTCAAATGCATTTTTCAGTTAAGACGAAAAATAATGACCTCAAGTTTACTAGAGATATAGCCTAATAGTGAGAAAATGCACTTTCTGTGAAAACACTTATAGCTAAGTTCAGGCCCCTAAACATACAGTTACTACCTTAAGGTGATGAAGTTATTTTTCTTTGTTTTAAGATAACCTGCTTTCATGATGCTAAAAGTCAAGCAAATGGAAAACAGAAAACAGTTATTCACATTTGATGAGTCAATAAGAGGAAAGGTGAATCTAGTACGGGGTGTTCCTGGAAAAACAATTCTCTGGCTATTCAACTAATGTCCACATGTTTGATAAGTTAATAATATGGACCTTTGATAACAGGAATTTGCAGAGTATAATAACTTCCCCTTTCTTTTTTTACACCTGACTTTTCCCATCAGGAAATCATTTTCCTATTCTGCCTGCCACTGGCATGCAAAGGCCACACTTTCATTTATACTGCAACATTAAGTGTAACTAAAGTAACGTACAGGAGCTGCAGTGGGCTGAAGGCTGAGGCCTGTGGTCACAATTGTATTTTCCCTTCCCTTTCTCGCCACTAGAAATGCATTATAATGTCACTAAAATATAAGAAGTTCCCTGAGAAGCACAAGAATTAAGACATCTGTATGCACAAAAATTGCTCATTTCAACTCACTCTGGCCAACAGACAAATAAAATGAAAAAATAATAATAATAACTCACCTACTGGTTAAACATTTTTCTTCATTTTCAGGATTCTCGGGTTATTCTAAACATTCTGCTTTTAAAAATCACTTGGGATTTTGAAAAAAAAGAAAGGAAACTGTTTCTAAACAAGCAGGGTTCACATTGTATGTTTTCATCTGAAAAACTGCAGATAACAGATTACATCCTAAACCTAAGTTGCTAAGGTAGTTTTTCAAATTAAAATATCTTCTATGGCCTCAACCACTCTCAAGTTGTCCATAGGAAAGAAATAAAGGAGGGAGGGCAACACTTAAGCCGAGCCATAATTGGAAGTATGTGAAAAATGAAGTGTCAGTTTGGTCAATAAAGGGCAAAGGTCAAGGGGAACTGCAGCCCAAACTCTGTGCGAAATGTGCTCATTAAGACATCCAATCAGAGCTCTCCTTCCCACCTATCCCATTATTCATCAGACAGCTGACTGTTTCAAATGCCCGGGGTTTGGGCTGTTATTACTTTTCTTCTTCATGTAAAAAGGCGAGCTGGTATATAAATCGTTGCTTAGTCATCTGGAACATAATGTGGCCCTTCCTCACCTCCCTCTCTCCTTGTTCCCCACCCCCTCCCACGAGCTCTGCCTGCAAGCTTCACAAGTCTGAAACAACTGCCTTGAGAGTCCCTTCAATAATAAATGGAATTGCCTTCTGCCTATAGGTTGCCTGAACTCATACAAAAGCTGGTGTGGAGGGGAACCGGGCAGTGGGAGGCATTGCAACTGTTGATACATTATTATAAAGAAGTAGCAGGGCTTTCAATTGTTCCTCTTTACAGAAACTCGCTGTTTTTGCCTTTTTCTTTTTTTAAAGAGGGAGCAAAGATACAATTGTTGATCTGAGTCCTACCCGCCCCCCCACAAAAAAATGAGCCTGTTCAAAAGTGGCCTTTCCAGGTTCCAGCGACCATGAAAGTCCTTTATGGTTGAAATGCTTTACATCAAATTTCAATGCAGCAGTAATACTTTTTCTTTATCCTTACAAAAAGAGGAAAGGGGGATGAGCTTTAAGTGGAAAGTATTCTGCCAGAAAAATGCCCTTACTTGTTTTCTGTGCTCCTATTCTCAATTCAATAAATCTGTGAATGAGTTTGAAATGGGATAGGCTCTTAATACATAATACAAATTAATCATATCAGTCATCATGCTCCTCTGTAAATATCTCAATCATCATTCTACTTAGCACACAAAACTAGGTTCTCCCTCACCAGCAGCACAAAAGCCCCCAGAGGCTAACGCTGATTCTGTCTGTTCAAAGTTCTGCCACCATCATGGAGCACAGTGCCAGGCCCAGTACAGACACTGGTGAAGGTGTCATACGATTGATAACAGAAAGAATGTCCACCAGGTGATCTGTTCTTCCATCCCTAGCCCCACAAAAGCACTTTAACACATAGGATACCATAGTTACAAGCTTGGGCTCTGGAGTCAAACTGTATAGGTTCAAGTTCTAACTCTACCACCAATCAGAATGTGAACTTTGGGCAAGGCTCCTAGCCTCCCTGAACTTCTGGGGGCTCCTTTACCAAGTGAGAGATGGAAATGCACTGTCCGCCCTCAATAGATTATTTTATTGTTATCTATAGTCATCTCTCTTGGCTTTGAACCAAAAAGGGGGAAGTGTCCAAACTCAGAATGTGGTCAGTCATATGTAAAGCTGCCTAACGAGCTGTAGAATGGCTGCCCTCCAGCGAAGGAACACCAAAAGGCACCAGATTTGCTTGGTGTTCTCCCAGCCCAAACCACACGATTCCTAGAGCAGGCCTGGCTTATGGTCAGTAGGGCAGCTGTGCACAGCAGGGTAGAAAAGAGACATGAAGGAACCACGTATCTGCCAACGTCCACCTCAGCTTGTAAGGGAGGGTCCTGAACACACCTCATCCTAAACCGATGAAAAAGCCAAGAGTCCAAGCCCCCAGGACCGACTCTTACAGTCACTCGACAATATTTCTGAGCTACACTTTTTTTTCTTTTCTGAAATGGGCAAATACCAAATAATTGACAGGAATAAAAAGAAAGGATTCCGTCACATGTCTCTGGAAGTGCTTTGAGGAAGTTAAAGAGTAGACAAAATCAATGCCGTGGCAACAGCAACAGAACCCTTTACCAAATACGCTTGCTAGGCCTTCCTTTTCTGCGCCAATTTAAAGGAGCCTCACTTACTAAAGAACCAATTTCTTGCGAGGGGCCACAAGTATTAATAGCCAAGGAAAGCAGATGCCACGAGAAAGAGTTGTGTGATAAATAATTTTATTTGGGGGAAAGATTTAGCATGCAAACCATGAATAAACATTAAATCCCTGAAGAAAAATAATATTATTTTGGTATTTTCTTAATTACCTGTCTGACATGTACTCTCTTTAGAATATCCAAGACTCAATTTTGTATATTTTTTTATGCCGAGGTAAAAATTTTACTGAAACTATTCCATCAGTCACAACTGCCACTACGTGGGCAAATTATCAGGCGCTCGAAATCCCCCAAATTGCTGAAATGCTAACTAGAAATTGTTACTGTATTTTGAAATCTGTCAAACCTTATGAATTTCCTGGATGACTTATTTTATTTTATTTACTTTGAAAGTCCGAAGGAACAGGACTCGGTTGAGATATATAGCCTGTTATATGCCTACACTGTGCGGCAGATAAGGCTATTTAACAGAGGACTGAAGCCTAAGGGATTTCTTTTTTTTCATACCACAGGTGCCATAATGAAGTGGTGAAAATTGAAAAGGAATGAGGAAAAAAGAAATGCAGTACAAATAATAGAGTAGAGAAAGTTTTAAAATATGTATTACTCCTGTCTGTAGGGGAAACACCTCTTTGGATATGTTCTTGACAGATTGAGTTATTTCTGTCTATTGGGTATGTATAAAGACATATTTATGGATTTATAAATCTTTTGAAGAGGGCTGTTATTTACCCAGTTGACTAAAATGGACTCAAACTGTGTAAATAACTATTTAGGACATGCACTACGGGCCAAATGCTGGCATGGCGCACACATCCCTGTCTGCCAGAAAAGGCAGACAGGGAAAACACGGACAAGCCACTGTGCAGAGTTAATCCGCAAGCTGCACAAGGTCCCAGCTCCACAGGTCTCGGGGATGAAAAAGAGATTTAGAAGGGTCCTGGTTGGCATGGAAATGCACAGAAGTTGTTGCAGCAACACTTCTAGGCGTCATTCTGCATTTAGCAAGGAATAAATCACACTGCCAAAGACAACCCACAGGGAAGACTTAAGGTAGGGACTCCTGACACCTGTATTATCAAGCTGGTGCAGGGGAGGAAGGGGGAAATCCGGACAGAAGGTTTCTATTCAATTAGGGTGGATGTAACTGACTTTGATTCTTTGGTGGAGAGCCGGGGAAAAAGGGCATGAAGACAAGAATCATATATAAACAATTAGGAAACCGAAAGTTTTGATCTGACACCGCAATGGGACCTCAACAGATCCTTCAGCTCCCCCATAACCGTTCTCTCTCATCTGTAAAGTGGGGCTGGACCTGCTTTATCTGCCACCCAAGATTGTTTTAGAAAGGGTCAGCTGAGATCATTCAACTGAGATAATTTATGTAAAAATGCTTAAAAAAAAAAACTAGGTGGTAGTCTTTTATGAAAAAATACAAAGAGAAACAATGTAAGTGGAAAGCTCTAGTAATGTCAAGGATCCATGGCTCATGGTCACAATCAAATCCATGATCAGACTGGCCTTTGGAGAAGGCTTATTGAAGGAAAAAGGAAACATGCAGAATTCCTAATTCCCTGTTAAGACATGTCAGAGGGGAAGAACTGGGATGGGGCATTTGCCCTCTGAAAATCCTTTGATCAGATTACATTTAAGAAAACTTAATATGTTCTAACTTTAAACTCACATACATGTTAGCTGTTCACAAGCCTTCAAAGGCTGCAGCCCTAATGCATGCCTGCTCCTGGATGATACATCTTTTGAAAAGCCAGAAATGGAAAAGAAAAAGAAACAGACAAAAGGCTGGGCTATGACCCCATGTAGCAATTTTGGAGTATGGAAGAAAGAATTGAGATTCCATTTACACCTTTCTGAAAACTCACGGTGCAAGATGAATTCCGAAAGTAGGGCTTTCTATGGAAAGTGCTGACCTCACCTTAAACTACAGCTCTGTGAGCGGCGGCACCACAACGTATACATACACACACCTGAAAGAAAAAAGGCCCTGTGGATTTCTGCTGCATATCATTTCCCAGTAAAAGTCAGAGAGCATGGGTTACCTCTTTCTGTCTCAGCTCTGAACCAGTTTACTGTTCCAGGCTCCATTTTTACTAGACTAATAGTTGTGAAGTCAGCAACTTTGCTTTGAACAATAAAATGTCTCAAATGCTTAAAATTCTATGCGTAGAAGTTACTCCCAGGCCAAACAGCATACATATGTCTAAGAATATTTAACTTCGATGTTTGTCTTTTCAAATGAATCCTGTTAAATTCACTGTTCTAATTGGTAGAGACCATTTAAATTAGAAAACAAAATTCCTTTATTGTTTAACATCACTCCTATGAAACATGATCATCAAATCACCAGATTTGAAGGTATGTGCCTACTGTGGGCTCACAGTCAACTTCAACAAAGCTGCCTTTTAGATTCAGATAGAGAATACTCTTTTAAACTTTGGTTGCATTAATTGAACACAAAAGCCACTGTAGTTGGTCTCATCAAAAGCAGCATGAGACATCTGAATAACTCGTCACCTTTCTGCTAAAGATTAACTTCATGCTTAAACTTTATTTTCTACTAGTTATGGTCGAATGTGTATATCCTTGGACACTCAAATACACACACAGGTATGTGTATTCAAAGAACAACACAAATCAAATTGGTCTGGTTTCTTTCCTTTTCTCCCTACCTCCCTTTAGCCTAACCTTGCAATAAAGTCAAGCACTGAAGATATTTGCATATGTAAATTCAGAAAATGGTTTCAACCTTGTGGAGAGGGACATGACACAGGTTGCTGAAAGGCCCACTGCCCCCTAAGCATCTTAAGACACTGTTAACTTGGAATCCTAGTGGGTGTTCCTTTGTGAGCTCTTGAAAAGCCTCTAAGGGCAAGTAATAGGAATACTTTTTATTTGTATGGCACAGTATTAGTAGAATACTGTTGGTGCACATTTCAACTTTTACTTCTCTAATCTTGCCCACAGCCGATTCACTGATCCCATTTTATGGAGGTGGCCTGGTGACAGACAGACAGTGAGGTAGCCGGAATGGCACAGAAGAAAAAAGGATGAGCTGATTCTCATATAATGTGGGGTTTACGTTCTGGGGAAAATGTATAAACAGTCACTTACTAGACAATTCTGATCTCTTCAACTCTTAAAAATGAAACAAATAACAGAGGAGAATAATGAGAACACTTCTCCTACCTTGCTCACTGCTGTTATCCCCACTGTGTGATGTGTGGCCACCGCTGGAAGGGCCCGGGGTTCCTCCTGAACGGGTGGATGCCGTGTCATCGTGATCTCTGTTCCAAGAGGGCTGTGGGGACACAAAGCAGAAATCCAAATACAGCGGTCTATTCACACTGGTCCAGTAGGATCCCACCGCCTAATGGCAGAGCAATGGACAACCCGGCCGTCTTCCCCACCCCCCTTCACAAACGGTGCCAGCTCAGAGCTACACTGGCCCATTTAAAATTTGCCAATTTCTGCTTCTAAGCTGAAATAATATGTACAAATAGTTATTCTGTAAGTAATTGCATGCTTTATTACCAAGGAAAACAAAAACATTCCGAGCTAAGAAGGGGGAAAAAAAATGCTGCCACTTGATCCTGACTATTTTTAACATCAACCAACCCTCTGGCACAACAGCCTGCTACTCTGAAAACGCAAAATGAGAGTGGTGGTCTCTAACACTGCGGTCTGTGGAGGCCTCTGATTCATCCTAGAAGACAAACATGGCAGAGCTTTTAAGGCCTCACAATTAGGCCAGGGTCCATAATAGCTAGTATGTGTCAGCTGTTTGCCGTATGGTACATGGCAAATGGACCAGGCACAAGGACAAAAGAAGAAATGAGAATAACAATAGATTCACATGGACTGTGTACACTCAGCCCCATGCCGAGCCTTCATGTACTATTGAACGGAAAACAGATGTTGCTTCTTATCACTGGGTGCATTTGAAAGTAACATTCAGATAGGAAAAATTGGCTGTAAATTAAATTCTTGGGGAAAACAATCATGGTGACACTTCTCCCAAATCTCCCTTTATCACCAGAAAAGATTTTAATTAGCTTTTAGTGCTAGCTTTCAAAAACAGCCTCATGAGTCACTGGTCATCTGCACAGTAGGAATGATGCAAAATAGAAAGCCAGTTCTTGGCTTTGTCTTCAAGGAAGTGATATTTGTCTTCCAGATGATTAGTGGGGAAAGAGGGTGATCTTGGATGTAAAGTATGTCTACATCATTTCAGTCACTGAACGTCAGTGGGTCACGACTGTGTCATAAGTAGGAAAGTTTAACGGCCCTCCCAGCATTTAAAATATGCCTAGCAAAATCAAAGCACTCTTTGCTTATTTCTTGAAAAGTGTTTCCATATCCCAGAGTAGATAAGAAGGGCTGAAGAGATCAAAATGTTTCAGACAGCCAGGGAGAGAAAAGTAAGGATCCCACCAAAGAGACATACTCTATAAGAATCAAAGGAAAAGACCGTCCCTGAAAAGGATGCTTGCCTGCCACCTCCTCTATAATCTCGGCAAGAAGATTAACACAGCCTGGAAAATGAAATAAAGTCACAGAAAGATTCGCCTCTTGTATGCTGGACTCAGCCATTATGCTTATTCGCAAAAACAGTGCTAATTGATCTGCTGACGCTATGATGGAAAGATATGTGAACTGTGAAAGAAGTGCTTTCGACAAACACGCATTCTGCAGCATACCAGAAGAATGCTGTAAGACGTAATCTGGAACACATGCTCAGAATGCAAACAGTTAATGCATAAATTTTCAGTTTGTACAACTGCAGCTCTAAAAGGGGGACTTGTTTATTCAGAGCTCTGCAGAAAGAATGGTACAGCACCCAGGGGACAGACAATGCCAGGCACAAAACCCCGGTGCCTCGACATGTAAAAGGATGTTTTTCTATGTGCTACAAATCCCACTTGAAAATATAATTAGAAGGAGAAATGGCAAACTATTGCATTAACTGTAATTGAACAAAAGACCAGCAAGGCATGTGGGAGGCTGCAAGAACCCGTGGGAGTTTCAGGATGCACGGGATCCTGCGAATGACATCTCCTGGGCACTCTCATTTTATTTATGTTGTCCCTCACTACTATTGTTGACTGGTGATCTGACTTGTAATTAATAGAAAAGCTAGTGATAACAAGCGAAAATACAGAGCCATGGACTAACCTCATCAGAAGCTTGTTTGTTAATCTGATTAAGACTAGGACTCTAGAAAGGTGACTTAGAACCAAAGAATTATTCCAAGCTATACAGAAAACTGTCCTCCTTTATGCTACAACAGACCTGATAAATTCACTATCTTTTAATGAGCTCCGCTGATTTATTCAGCTCTGCTCTGCTCCCTCCCCCACTTTTCTACTGTGCAGGATGTAGATTAATTCAATGCTTAATTGTTTAGTAAATTCAATTTTCCACATTCTATTCTGCATAGCTTTAGCTAAGGTTCTTAAATCTTCAGCAGTGAGCCCTGAGCCCAGTGTTTGTGATCTGTGCCTACCTTTTTTCATCACCATTTTTCTTCATCCACCACTTAATTCACCATGAAAAGATTTTCCTTGCTGGAAATTCTGATTCCGCTATGATCTGTGAGGCATTCCGATTCATTGCATTTTCATTGTGTTGGGTCTTAGATGCCGGGCTCCTCTTTTCTCACAGTTATCCCCACATTATACAGGCATTCATGCAAGAAATGTTGGATTCCACCTCAGTTTATCCAAATTTTGTGCAACCTATATGTTTAAATTTATGTGTTCACCAAAGGTAGGAGCCAATATTTTCCACCTAATATCATTCTTCTCACAGCTCTGCTCTTCTAGAAAGGCCTGTGAATACTGAATGCACTTTCTCTGAAATGAAATCTAACTTTTGTGGTCCCCTCTTGAATTAGCATTTTGGGTATTAGCATTTCAAGAATGCTGTCGTCATACGAAGCTGAGCATTAAGAGAATCCACAAAGTTACCAAAACAGAACAAGAATTATGTTTATTTCAGTTCATTAAGCATGATTAAAGTCTAAGGATCAGAAATAGCTCATGAACTCTTCGAGTATAAATATGTAAGACAGCCCTAATCAGAAAGAACTCCCCTAAAACCCACCCACTAGAGAATCTCAGTTACAACAACACATTTCTGTGACTGTATGTGGTTACACCAAACAGCATTCTTATTTTTAAAATAAAATATGTGCATTTGATTATGTACATATATCTGTGATGTTGTGAGTTGCTTGGGGCCACTTGCAAAATAAGTCTGACAGAATAAAATCAATGATGCATTGCATTAGATGTATAGCAAACCTTAGTCATTGTTCTAAATTAAGTCCCAAAGAGGCTTTTTTTCTTCAACGCATATAATCTCTGAGTAAGCAAGGTCTATCTTCTCATCTACTGAAAATCCATTAAGAGGTCCTAATTTGAAGTCCACGGACCACAGGGGATTTCAGGGGAGTCTTGTTTTAACTATAATTGTGTTTATGTATGTACTTGCATTTCCCTTCCCCACGGGGATAGTGCCCATAACTTTTCATCAGATTCTCAAAGCAGTATGTGATCCTTTGAGATTTTGAGAACCACTTTTCCATGAGGTGTTGTTCACCAGGCTAGATGAAAAAAACAGGGCTAGAAAGATGTTTGAGATCTTGGCTTCTACACTCTTCACTTGACACTAAGAGCCAATCCTCAAGAATGTTTGACAATCAAGATTTTTAAAATGAGGATAAGCTAAAATTCATTGAGTGGTATCATTATTTTTTTAATTGATAAGGCAACCGTACTGGTATCTGGTTTTGAAATAGAAGCAATAACCTCTTTGGCTACAGGCTCCTCCAGGACCAGGCTAGTATCTGGATCTTCCCTGTCTTGTTCTTTTCTAGCTCAGCACAGTGTAGGGCGCATGCTCAGCACTCCATCAATGCTCACTGTGCCACACTGAATCATTCATTAGTTACTGATCCACCAATATTCAGACAGACAAACCACAACTTCTCAAGCTATCCTTCCTTCTGAATGGAGCTATCCATTGGTGGCTTTTCTTCTTCTTCTTTCCTGCATGATATTTTTTTCATCTGTGTCTTAATTTTGGATATACTTTGGGTCTTCATATCACTTTTTGTGTTTCCCTTAGACCATTTTTCACTATCGTGATATGAGTTATCATCCATATGCTACAAAATTATATCTCTGGATCTCTTCTTTGGTCTGTGGACTTGTATGGACCACTCCTGCTAAACCATCTGCATAAAAAGATTTCCATCTCACTCAACATGTCCAAAGCTAGACTCTTCCCACCAAACCTTTTATGTATTCCTGTATTTTCTTGATTCTAGTAGGTATAAACATCACTCATCAATGGTATGAATTCCAGAACCACGTGGGACACATTCATCCCCCCCTTCTCTATCACTCTATCTCTCCCCACCCCAATCCAATCAGGTATCAAGTCTTGCCCATTTTTTCCCCTAAATAGTTCTCAAATACATTCCTTATTGTTCATCTTAGTGATTGCTTTTCTTGTTAAGGCCCTCCCAGCTTTAAAGAATTCAAGTCAAATGTCTCCTCAGCCTTAAAAGAGCTCAATTCCACTAGAATATAAACTTCATGAGGACAGGAACAGGTGTCAATGTTGCTCGACATTTCATCCTGTGTATCAAGCACAGTGCCCAATGTGTGTCTGGTATTCATTCAACGTGTGTCTGTTGAATAAACTAACAGCTCCCTACTGCCTATAGAATATAGTCTAGGGGTCCTTCACCTCATACTCAAAGCCCTTAATAGTCCAAGCCCTGGGGACTATTCCTCTCCTTGTTCCTCTTCCCCAGAATGTGATTTCTGGCAAGTATGTTCTGCTTGTCCATTTGGGCCCATCTTTATCCTTCTTGCCTGGAATGACCTTCTTTGCCTGGCCTGGTCCCTCATTACCTCCTACTTGCTAATTAAGTCACAGTTCAGCTATCACCTCCCCCGCAATGCCTCCCTGATCTATACACACACACACACTTCCCCCAGGATGAGTGAGGCTCCCCTCCCGAGAGCACTTAGAATACACCTCTAACCATTTATTTGACTCTCATATTGTTGTGTGATGACCTGTGGTGCCTGTCTACAGTTCTGCACTATGAATGTTCTAAAGTCCAGGACTATATTTTAGCCACCCTTTCACCATTCATCCCAGGACAATGTCTATACCACATTAGATACAAATATGGTTTTGAATAAATAAGTGAGTAACTTAAGTGATATATAGACAATCTCTGTGTTAAATTGTCACCTGATGCTGTGATCTCCTGTATTAAGCATCATAAAACATCTAAAAATATTTGCATGATTTAGAAACATATCACAAACTTGCAATCACATAAACACATGCCACTATAAAAATATATTAATACTCAGTTGCAGTATAACACAGTCAAAAGATAGGAAACTGAAAACTACACATATGCCAGTTTGAAATCTGACTACATCACTTATATAGTCTTAGACAAGTCACAACCTCCCTAACTCTTAATGTCCCTAATCCATAAATGGGGATAAAAAAAACACTCCTCTGCAGGCATAACATATAAATTTCCAGACATGCGGCAAGTACTCAATAAATGACAGCTACTATAGTTTTTAATTTAACAACATAGTCAACCCTGAAATATCTACATACAGGTGTATTCGGTTTACAGACCTTCTGGAAAGAATGGTAAACCCAAGCGGGCTCAGTGTACAGCCTGGCATGCCCTGGGCTATCTCCCAGCTGGTGTGTGCTCAGGGAATGCAAACTGATCTTATTTTCACCCTCAGATAACATGATTTTACAGGTGGCTTGCTCCTCCCCACCCCATCAAGTTTAATTTGATCCCTAATATTTATAAATCACCTTACAGTATACAAAGCACTTTGACATATCTTCTCACTTGGTCATTTGTCAATTTGTCACATCAATATACCAGGATCTTTTTATTCTAGGCCAGAAATTGTGGGGTTCTTTTCTTCAATTTTTCTACATTCCCTGTCCCATTCAGAAAGATGGATAAACAAGACTCTGATGACCTTGACTCTAAAGAGGTCAGCTAGCATCTATGTAAAAACTGAGCAGATATAATCACAGTGTTCAAACTTTAAATCTAGTGGACACCTCACAATAGGCAGCATTCTCTTTGGGGAAGTACGTTGGTGTTTTCAAACCACCAGAGTCTTCTCAGTAAATGATCTCTGACAGCCTGAAGGAGCTGGCATAGCTGCAAAAGGGAAAGGTTTTGGCCCTCCAGACTGGGGAGTGGTCGGTCCATGTGGGGGAGGCACCCATGTGTGTGCCACTCCTGCACACACACACTCACATTCCCACATCTGCATGTGTACACACACACACACACACACACACACACACACACGTCTACGCCTGTTCAGGAAGCACAGCAGACAGGATCCCCGAATGCCATCATTCTACACTGCCAGGGTAGTCACATCTTCTTAGGCCCCCTCCCTGAGACATTTTCACCTCTGTCTAAACAATGTCTCTTAGGATCCTTAAAGGCACAGAACTTCCCCAGCTATGATTCCCGACATGTCTCTCAATCAATGATGCCTTTTGAGAAAAAGGGACCAGGGAGACCCTCATGCGAAGGTGAGAAGAGAAGGCGTCCAGGCACTACCATGCACTTGAAGTTGAAAAATGGGAGACTCTGAGATTTTTTATTTTTTTAATGAAGATTGAAAGTCATTCTGACACTCCTATTTGAAAATTTTCGTGCATCCCCGCCCCATTTGAACCTGCTTGATAACCAGGGCAAGCCGTACAAGCAGTCAACTCACTCAACAACCAAATAGCACCTACAATTTGCTAGAGCCCTTGGTAAAGCCTGCTTCTCTCAAAACATACTCCCCTCAGGCTATATCTACCCAACTTCAAATTCAAACAATTCAGCAAAAAAAAAAAAAAAAAAAAAAATCAAATTCTTTATATGGATTTAAAAAAAAAATCCCTGGAAATTATTAAGCAAAATTCATCTAACCATGACAAGTTTGAGCAGGCTGCTTTGTTTTACCATAGAACTGCCCTCTTACCTTTTAAGCTTTCCGATGTTTTTAAATATCAGAAGCTCACAGATTATGTGCACACCTGCTATGGAGTCAGGGGTTACATTAAAATGTGCTTGGGAATGGACTGAAGGTGTAAACTTTTCTGAGTCCACACTCTGTCCTGCTGACTAATAGAAAAAGTGTATGAAGGTGACTGCTGTGCTGGGCAAAGCTGGTGGGGGCCTGAGGCAGTCCCTGGTGGTGGCCCACGGGTGCCTTTCCCGGGAGGGCCATTTGTTAAAAGGTTATCTCCCTTGCACACTTCTTCCGACTTTCTCCATCCTGTCTCTTCCTTTCTCTCATTTCCTTCCCTGTCCCTGCCCTCACAACCTTGCCTTTGCCGATCTTCCAGACCTGCCAGGGTTCTTGCTGAGCCCCTTTTTAATGCTGCAACAAAGTGTGCTTATTTTCCCCATTTAACAGAGGCCTGCAGGGTAATTCTGGTGACTCGGGGCAGATGGTAAGTTAGTGGTAAGACAATGGAAACCCAGCACCGCCCCCCCCCCCCCAGGATCTGCGGCTCTCACTAAGACACCACACATCCTCTTCTCCCCGTTCCAGCCTGACCATCTTTGCCACTGTGGACTTTTAATGGAGTGACACATCTCCATGATTATCCAATTATCCCTTAGTGATGGTGCTCACTGCATTGGGCCAGCCAGTATATTTACAAACAACCTAAGTGTACCTAGTTCTGCATCCAACAAGGTAGACTTCTAAAACCTTAATGACTTACAATGACGATGTATTGCTTTAAATACCCACACACGAACACACACTCATACATATGCAGATACAGATGATCAACGATAATAGTCGCGGGTAGTGTGTGGAGGCAGACAGCAGCCGTTAAATTGAGTTCTATATTTCCCAGTTCTCACATACCACAAATAAAACCTACAAAAATGATAATTTTCCAAACATTGAATTCTCTATCTCTGTGTAATGAGGCATGTAGAGAGGAGGAGGAGAATTTTTGTGAGTTTTTTTGTGTATGGCTTTTTTTTTTTTGCCTTTGGTGAAAATTCTCCAAGGAGTAATTTCATCTTTAAATGAAAAGTTTTGTATCAGGTGATTGCATGAGCTTTGGGAATCACTGAAGCCTCAGGTTCAGACAGGGGGAGAGGCACAAGACTCACACCACACTCGCCCACGCCCACACAGCGATATATACCACCATGTGCGGAGGACTCAGGCAAAGAATATGGAAAAAACTAATTTTAAAGGTACATTGTAATGATATGTAGAACAGCTTGGCAGTCAACTTCCTTTTTTAAACCCACTCACCCTTAGCCTGACCAGGCGGTGGCGCAGTGGGTAGAGCGTTGGACTGGGACGCGAGGACCCAGGTTCGAAACCCCAAGGTCGCCGGCTTGAGCGAGGGCTCATCTGGTTTGAGCAGAGCTCACCAGCTTGGGCCCAAGGTCACTGGCTTGAGCAAGGGATCACTTGGTCTGCTGTAGCCCCCGGGTCAAGGTACATATGAGGAAGCAATCAATGAGAAACTAAGGTGCTGCAACGAAGAATTGGTATTTCTCATCTCTCTCCCTTCTGGTCTGTCTGTTCCTCTCTGTCCCTCACTCTGTCTCTCTCTGTCTCTGTCACACACACACACACACACACACAAATAATAAATAAATAAATAAATAAATAAATAAATAAATAAATAAATAAACTCACCCGCCCTTAAACACTTTGCTCTCTGCACATGACCTCTGACCATGCCTAGTTCTCCTCCAGGCCTGGTGGCTGTGGCCAACAGTGAGGTCAGGGATTTCAGGCAGCTCAAGCTCAGCACCAGGGGTCACTCTCCCAATGCTCCTTACAATTTTACTTTCCCACAGTTTGATATCTTTTAGGTCTCAACTCTGACACTCTTGGGTCATCACTAAGCTGCATGGTTAAATTCATGCATCCACAAAATTAAAAATGAATCAATAATGCTAAGCAAAATTCTGCAGATGTGAAAGCACCACCTAAAATAACCCAACAACTTTCCATATGAAACCCACACAGCACTGACATATTCCGCCCAATTCTTTACATTGAGAATTAATGCCAACACTATCCCAATGTGACCACACTGTGGTAATTCCCAACTGGAGTAGGTTCCTCCAGACACATTACAAGGGAGATTGGTTACAACCAAAGGGAAAGTGCTACCAAGAACTGACAACTAGTTTTACCAAAAAATCTCAAAACCAGAAAGTAGATGAGTAATTCACAAATTATTCAAGGGCACTAAATGCTCATATTCAACTAAGCAGTTTGTTGTGGAAGAAAAGCTCATGAACAGAAGGGAAGATAAAGCCTCATTACACTAGAAATCTTAGTCAAAGTACTCTTTTATGTTTTAATAACATTTCCTTTTCCTATGCCACTGTATTATGGCTGGCATGCTATTAGTAAAAATAAACTCCTATATTAAATTATTTTAATGACTCCATGTGCTTCCACTCTTGAAATCAAACCTGTAAATGCAGTTCAAAGTTGAATGTTTAAATTCCTTTTTTAAATCCCTCTAGTCCAACTGGCACTACTATATTTCCAAATATTTGTACCTAAGAATTTCAAACCCTACTCTTCATTTATCTAAGAGTATTTTCTATCATTCAGAGTATTTTCTATCATTTCTATTAGAAGTGGCAGAATAATCTTTAAATTATGCCAATATACCTGGAGTTATAAAATCCCTTTTATAAGATTGCTTGCTTCCCAATGTTTTGTTTTACATTTGTAACAGTATTCAGTGCTCCTCATTTTGCAAACAAATTAAGATAAAATAAACTTAAAAGTGTCTTATATAAAACACTTCAAACCACACGTTTTCTAGGCAAGCATCCTAGCAAAAAGAACATCCGATAAGGTAGAAAACATTGTATCCTGAGTACAAGTAGATAATAAGACCTCATGAGCATCTGGATCTTAGCCAGGTTGCATTTGTACTCAGAAATGTGGAAAAAAGTACTCAGCACAAGATCTGCACATAACTTTATTTGAAATTGAACTTAAGAGTGAATCTGTAGTAATTTACTGTGCTGTCTCAGCAACACCACTGAGGAGCTGGTCCCTTTTGACACACTACAATAAAATCAGAATAATAGGGGCACCCCCCCCTTAATAAAAATTAAAATATTTTTCTTAAGCTCTATCTATGCTAAAAAAGCAGTCTATTAAAAAACATCCATTAACAACTATCCAATCTTCCTTCCTCAAGTCAAATTCATGTTGTTGATGGTTGGGCAGAATACAAGAAGATAAAAGATTATTTAATATACTGTACTGTTTATTTAGGGTTTACTATTTTAAAAGCATTATATGAATTCTTACTTAATTCTGACAAGTAACTCAATAATGTATTCTATTACTATCCCCATGTTACAGATGCTAAAACTGAGGCCCAAGGAGGTCAAGAGACACCCTCTCACAACACAGCCTAGATTCAATTACCACTGCTCTAATTCTGAAGTGTACGTACCTTATTGGGCTACTGCTGACTAAAAGGCTGTGTGGAGCTGAAAGTTACAATTAGCGCTCTTAATGGCTCCTTTTCTAGTGTTTCTGAAATTTTCTTTATTCTACTTCTAACTCTAAAACCAGAAACCCCACAAGACTGATGTGAGAAGAAAAAAAATTGAGCTAAAAGGTAGTCTTGTATTATTCGACTGCCTTAAAGCACTGTATTTTAGATAAAAGAATCATGGAAATGTACACTTACCACTGATGTCCACTAACAATTAGCAATAGGGCATTTCCCAATTCCCCTGTGGTTTTCTTTCTGGACGCACTTCCAGCTTTTTATATTTTCAATCAACTTTTATTTTTTTTAACATCTGTCATTCCTCTAGGGTCCCTAAATCCTTAAGTTTGCACAATGTTAAATTTGGAGGTAGGGAAAATACTATTTCTTCTTTTATTATTTATCTTGGCAAAATCATCAGAGAGGCCTTTTTCAATGCACCTTGAAATATAATTGGCATTTCTGGTTCCTAGAATGGCCCAGTTTTCTATATTTCAAGGCCTTTAACTGAGAGATCAACCAAAGAAACTGTGAATTCCAGAAGCAGGAGGCCAAGCTGTGCTGCTGGTGCACTTTTTCAGGAATTCCAGCTCATCAGAATGCCACTCTGCAGCCATACCCAAGGCTATAACTCCCGAAGCCATTGGTACTATTTTAACAGTTATAGAGTATTTGGAATAGTAGATGTATACTACAAGTGAAGAAAAGCCCCATAATTGATTTGTTAATGTTTCATCCTCTTCTTTTTTCCTGTTGGCATGTTCTTTACATGCCCTCAATAAATATGAAACACTCAAACAACTCACTGTTAGGGTGGCAAGCAAACCTTAGAATGTCGAAACAGTAGAGGGAAGAACAATGAACCTAATTGAAACAGCAGGGTAATTCGGAAAATAAAATTGATTTGCTACAAATTCCAAATTCCAGAATAAAAATGTTTATACTCTCTCAAATGAAGATTGATCTCAGCTTTGAATAATTATTAGACTAAAAAATACTCGAACAACCACAATACATTTGATATGCACAGAACAAGTATAGTCTCCATGTCTCTATTATTTTGGGCAAGGAAATGCAGGACACAATGAGTCTGATATTTTTCTTGGTGATTTTGTTATTGAGCACAGCTTATAAAATCCTACAATAGGCCAAGCCACCAAATACACACCCAGTCTTAAAACTTCCATGGACAATATTTTCCAGAACATTTAAAACACCTTAAAGGATAGAGAAGCATGCTGAAAGACATGAAGGGGTTAAATTAGTCTGCTATTCAGTATCTTTTTCTTTCCCTTAAATAAATTAATTTATCACCAAGGTCAATTCAAAATGTAAAATTCTTGATTCTTTGGCAGAAGCTAGAGCCAAAAGAACTATGACAATTAAAATGAAAATGGAAAAATGCACTTGCATCTGGAATTATGAAATACAAACATGTAATGACTCTATAAGATGATATTGATCTGGACACTGAGGGTAACCTTATTATCGCCTACTTAGGTCTCTGCCACTATTGGCAGAGAAGCCACCCGTATCTGGCAAAGATAAATTCTATATGCTCTGTAGAGTTACAGCATACTTCCCATATAAATAATGTATACCATACACTGTAAATAAATCATACATTTATCTGAACTGTTCAAGAGTGAAGGGCAGGGTAGCTATTCATGAGATGGAGTCTCCTATGAATGAACAATTTCAAATAAAAGTAACCTTTAATGGTGAGTTAGTTATCACAAAGTTCTTAAACTTACACATTCTTAAGTGGGTGTTTTAAAACAACTCCAGATCAAGTGGGAACTTTCAAGTAAATGCTCCCACTAAACCCAAAATGCCCCATTTAAGTTTGCTGTTAAAGTTTCTATTTTTAGCCCTGGCCGGTTGGCTCAGCGGTAGAGCGTCGGCCTGGCGTGCGGGGGACCTGGGTTCGATTCCCTGCCAGGGCACATAGGAGAAGCGCCCATTTGCTTCTCCACCCCCACCCCCTCCTTCCTCTCTGTCTCTCTCTTCCCCTCCCGCAGCCAAGGCTCCATTGGAGCAAAGATGGCCCGGGCGCTGGGGATGGCTCCTTGGCCTCTGCCCCAGGTGCTAGAGTGGCTCTGGTCTCGGCAGAGCGACGCCCCGGAGGGGCAGAGCATCGCCCCTGGTGGGTGTGCCGGGTGGATCCCGGTCGGGCGCATGCGGGAGTCTGTCTGACTGTCTCTCCCCGTTTCCAGCTTCAGAAAAATACAAAAAAAAAAAAAAAAAGAATAAAGTTTCTATTTTGATTGTAGCACCATAGCTAATAGCATTTTACCTATTTGCTATAATTTTTAACTCTCTCTACACTACGGGTTTTTGATTAGCAATGAAATCACTAGATTTAAAGTGTCATGTAAGAGTTTTTGTCCCATGAAACACACAGGTTTTGTTTGTTTTTTCCTTCAATGTGAAACACTTTAACATTGCACTGAATAGAAAGGTAGACTTGGGGGGGGGGGGGAAGGAGCCCACTTATATCAGTTTGGTAGGACTTACATTGTAAAAATTGTCAGCCCCTCCCCACAGAGGATCCCCCTTTTATAGCCCTATACATACATAAACTATTTCCATTTCTTGCAAATAGTATAAGTATGCCTTTATAAACTCAGACATTATATACCATTTAGCTGAAAATTAAGTCTTCAAACCACTAAGGAATAGTCTCTGAATAACAGAAAACACTATAGGTCACAGTTAATTATAGCTTGTCTATCAAATTAAGTTAATGTTTGAGAACACATCCAAATAGTTATAGAGATATTAAGGAAAGTTTTATGGTCAAAGAAATTCTTATTCATTGAGCTTCTAATATTTTTTAAAGAACAGAAATAAGCCTTTTTCAAGTTAGGATAGGATGAGATAACTCTGAGTTTACATGAAATTGTTCCCTTCATTGTCCTTTGATGACTATATTGATTTCATTATAAAACTTCATTTTCTAGAGTTTCATAATAGTCATAAACACACTTCACTTTAAAGAGTTTCTATGAGACATAATGTGAATGCAAATGCAGAATAAAATGCAAATCATGGAGGTCTGGGACCCAATATGGACTATCAGTTAAAAATACAGTCACTGAAAACAAACATTTAGGTCTTAAGAGGAAGAACACAAAGAGGCTGATATGAATCTCTATATCAAGTATTCATAGCCCTAAGGGAGGCAAACAAGAACAACAGTTCTCAGTTTTTCACCTCATTGTAAAGCACAGGTTGGGAATATTTGATGACTTTGGTTTCCATTCATTCCTGTTCTAAAGTGAGTAACATTTTTCATCTTCTCAGGAAAATAAACCCACCTGTGCGTGATAACCCACAAGGTACTCAGGGAAATGAGACCTAGCAAACTAGTTCAGATCACAGGAATAGGAGGCTTACCAAATGATGGAAAAGTGATCAGAAAAAGAAAGAGCTGTAGTTCTATCTTTCTAAATAATAACCAACAACCCAGATATTTATAATGAATAAATAATAAAGATGCTATCATTCTGCATTGTAAAGAATAAGGCAAAAAAATTTGCAGAAATGGGACTTCACCAGCAACAACAATTCATTCCAAGCCAGCATATATTGTCAAGGAATAATTTTATTATCACTCAAAATCTTATTTATTTACTAACTACTACAATCTAAATGAGATAAAATAATGTATGTTTCAATCCATTGAAAGTTAAAAATTTTATATTGTGTCCGAAAGACATAAGCAGCAAGACTCTAAAATGTTGTTTAAACTTGTTAAACATCATAAAAAGATGTGGTGGTTTTAAAGTATTACTTAGTAAACTTATTAGTAGTAATAGTATTTCCTTTTTGTGAAAAAATGTAATTTTATTTAAGCTTTTTAAAGAACCATAAATTTCACACTCCAGTTTCTTTACCTCAGGATTATAAGTCCTATTAATTATAAATAGTCATGAAAGTATCAAGGAAAGAATCAATGGTAGAAATGTATTTTTGAGGAGTAATGTAAAATTTATTTTTACAACTTATTTACCCTCTTTCTGTTTATAGTAGTACTTATGTCATGGAAAAGCCATCACATGCTTATTGCATATTTTAAAGAGAGTTAATGACTTAGTTCTGGTTATAACTTGTATTTAACTATATATACTCATGATATAAATAAACAGGTGTATAATTCAATAAATGTAGAAATGAGCTAATTTCACCAGAGAATAACTCTTTATGGTATATGTTAAGAATCCTGAACCAAGAAGTACAGAAATAAAAAATAACTTCAAAAAATTTGCACTGTGGTGTTTTCCTTGAACAGGAACATATTTCCTAGATTAAGAAATGCTCTTTGGAAAGAGTGTTCAGAGAGAGTCTAGTAAAGTGTTGCCAATTCCTTTAATTCTGCACACACGAATGCATTAAACTGATTGAAATTGGATTCTAATGACAAATATTTAAATGGATATGTTCTTGTTTATTTCACATGGTATCCTTTACACCATTTATTAAAATGTCAAATTTTTAAGCGTGGGAAATCCAGCAATTGCTCAATACAGGTATACTTCTTGGAGAAGTTGTTTAAACTCCCAGAAGCTTTCCCAAATTTCTATAATCCTGAAATCACAGCATGTTAAATTAAGGATAGAGTGAAAAAGTACTTTTATCTTTTACACTACATACACATACTCATCTGCTTAAATTTTTCAAAAGTGATTTTATACACCCAAGGTTCATTTACAAATATTAATAGTAAAATATCCAAACTGTTACAGAATCCCAAAAGTTAAACTTTGGAATTACTGTTAAAATTCACAGGGGAGGCTGGATTTTATGCTTTAGACTCTAACTTTTGAAACAGGTATTATACCCTGACATTTCCTGATGAGTAAGGAACACCAAACCCTACATGAATTTACCACAGGGTTGTTTTACTTGGGATTTTGATAGCCTTTAAGTCTAACATCTATACAGCTATCAGACACACGGTCACATGTCTTCTACTTTTATTTCTTTATTTGTAAAAAAATACTTCCCCACAGTTTGGGTGTAATTTTAAATATCAATTTTTGCACTTAGGAGAAATGGCAACATTTTTGGTTTCATAACATAAATTCAAGTACTACTTTAATACAAATATGACAGATACCATAATCTAAAAATGGCCATCTAAAATGCTATAGTTGCAAACATTTAAGACTGTATAACAAAAATGACTGAGAATGGTATCAGTTTACTATCCTTCAAGTATCTCCCTGACAATGGAGTCAAATAATGTTGAATTATAGACCTTCTTACAGGAAGTCTTATTTTGTGGTCATTTTTGATCATCTCCCTGCTATTCCCTATAAGGATTTGGTTGAATGCCAGCTTTCCTTTAAAAGTTTCTGTATACATATCTGGATTGTGTTTGATGATTAAACGATCATTTATTAAAACTTTTAGCATTCCACATTTGTTTGACATATTTATGTTTCAGAAGAAAATATTGCTATTGCAATAGAAAAGATAACATTACCAATATGAAAATACTTCATTTGAATTCATGTTGACAGTATTTTCATTTATGACAAGTGTCTTAATATAACTTGTTATGCATTCTTCACAGTTTCTCTCACTCCACCTGCGAGGGGCGGTGAACTGGTTTTATAACAGTAGGCCCCATGGTAATACTTTAGCCTATCTACATGGCCTTAATAAGCCTAAGTTTCTACTATGGGACCACAAATAGTCTTTGTTTTTAAGAGTATGGAGTTTTACTACATAATTTTCCTTCCATCACCAAGCAACAGCTGTGTTTTAAATCTTTGGGACTATGACAAACCTTTTAACATTTAAATATATGAGTGTTTGAAAACATAATGATTTAAAATTTATTTTCAAAGTTGGACAATTATAGCATGATATTTCAGTTACTTTTTTTTTTTTAAAGCAGGGCCCATATTTTAATCCTCTTTTTGCCTTCCCTCTTTTCTTCTTCCTCTACTATTCAAGCTTTTCCATGTTTTCTAATAAAAGTCTCTAAGTTAGGGCCAATAGCAATAGTACACATAACCACTCTATATATTTCCAAATCGTGAGCAATGGAGTCATTCTAGTGAGAGAAAGATTGCTATTTGAGTGACCTATTGCCACAGAGCTAGTTAAATCACTGAACAATAGTTACTGTTATGGGGCTTTACTTTGTACAAAGTAGCATTAGTATCATTGCTTTCCATTAACCATGGAACTTGCACTGGGGACTGAGAAACAGAGAGGAGAGAGAGAGAGAGATACTCTGAAAAGGAATAACTTTTGTAGTATTAGCATTTAGACTTCAAGACATTTAACAATGTGATTGACCTCAACCTATCTGCATATATTCTGCACTTCTTTTTTCTAAAATGTTTTTAAAGAGACCCTATTAAAAATCAATATATCGCTACTCTAAAATTCACACAGAAATACACACTAAAAGCCAATCAGAAAGTAATAATAAAAACACACCTGGTAAACAACTAACTTTTAATTCAAAGGTTTCTTAGCAATAAAGGGCCTAGAATGAACATCCCAATTAGCTAATGTAGTGACAAGCAGTCAACACCTTATTATTTAATCATTAAAGAGAATCTTACTATAATTTCCCTTTGACATATTTCAAAAAAGAAATTAAGAGTGCACCACATGACCCACAACAACAATCAAAAGGAAAGATAGATAATTCTAAGACCCCATCACTTACAAGGACTGTGGACTGAGAGGTTCCAGGATTAAGGCATTAAGTGGGACCCTATGAAGTATTTACAATTTAAATAAGATGTATCTTTCTGTAAACATTTAGAAACAAACTACCTGACAATGGGACCCTTTTCCTGTTTCCTGATATTTGTGTCCAGTTTTCTTACTAGATGAAAATAAATTGTCTGCCTTTCTAGTATTAGCAAATATCCGATGGTCTCGACTTTTTTTTTTTTTTTTTTTCTGAAACAGCAAATCCAATTCATCAAGGGCATTAGGCTGTCCCTTGCCCTTCCGTCCCCATCCCTGACCATAAACTCCACTCCAAAAGAGAAAGTTTAAATATCACTTAGATGCATCCCCACCCCATTTTGCAGGGAGGGATTATTTTCAGTCAAGTACAAGTTCAATTTGATTTTTTTTATTTTAAACTATGTTTTGGAAACAACATTCGGGACATTTAAAACAAAACAATTGCCACCAGGGTTCTCTGGCCCACTTGGGAAGTAAAGTTCACGGTCCCGGGCTGCCCTGCATCCCTGAGGCCAGGAGGCCGGCCTCTCCGGCCTGGGCCTCACCGCCCCGGCAGCCGTCCCCCTCCCCTGGGATCTCACCAGCACTTGGCATTTAACCTGCCTGGCGAGCCTTCTGGTTCCAACTCTGAGAGCCACATTGCTTTTCCCTAGATGTCAAAGACAAATCGGGATTAACATGCAACAAGGCGCCCGGTGCAGCCTGGAAGCCCTTGCCCAAGAGCTGTTAAATGCAGCTTCAGCCGAGGACCCCCCGGAGAGCTGCTGTTGAATAAAAATTGTAATCCAAGGGGACCATTTCTTTGCTTCCCACTGCTTGTGGGAGAAACCGGGCTGGCGCCGAAGCACAGGCCCAGCTATTTCCCGCTCGCTACGAGCAGGCGTGGCCACCCGGGAGGCGGCCTGAGGGGCCCGGAGACCCTTTGCTCTTCTCCCCGCTCTCTCGCTCTCTCTCTTCCCAGTGTTGGAGTGGAAAATGCTTAGATTCAAGGAGTGGCGAGCAACAGACAGCCCTGAGAGGGAAGGCTTCATTCGACGGCTCCTTCTTGGAGCGCGGTCTGGAGTCTGCCCTCTGGGGGCCCAGGGTCTTCCCCGCCTAGCCACTCTGGGCGCCCCCAATTCCACCCTTGACCCTCCCCCCGCCCCAAAACAGGCAACCCTCCTTCCCTCGGACCTGCATCCTTCATCGCCCACCAGGCTCAACCCTCTCCTTGACGCCTCACTCCCAGGCCCCCTTCTACACCCACTCCCGGGTCGCAGCCCGGCTCCCCGCTCTCACCGAGGCTCGGAAATCCCCAGGACCCTAGTCCTCGGGCGTCCGGAGCCTGAGTGCCGAGGCCGCGAACGTGGCGGTCGGGAGAGGGCGCCTGGGAGGGCTGCGTCCGCGGGGACCTCGGGGTCTGGGAGTGGGAGTGAGCGTCAAGACGGGAGGAGGGGGCGGAATCACAGCTTCTACTGGAGTCTTAGTCTGATAAAAATAAACAAACAAATAAATAAATACAAAAACCCCCACAAAACACTACAAGGCCAAGTGGATTTCCACCGATTAGCCTTTCGGGAAACCGGCTGATATCAAACTCGTGGATCCCCGGTCCCTGCGCGGGCGGCAGCCTCCGCGCCCTCCGAGGGAAGAAGTAAAATAAACCGTGCAGCCAGCAGACCCTAGAGACAGAGGGGTTAACGAGCTAACGAGGCCCAGCGCTCGCGCCACGCCTGCAGCATCCAGTTCCACAGCGCACCCTCTGCGGGGACTCAAACTGGCTGGGCCGCATTTGCAGACAGGTGGCGAGGCAGTCTTTCCTGGGTCTGGCCCCAAGGGCGCCGCACCAGGGGTCCAACACCCCCAGGGCCCCGTGAGCTTGTTACAGTCGGGAAAACTGGCGCCCACCTGGCGGCCCTGGTGCCCACCGTCCGAAGCAGGGGACTCCACTCTGCTTCCCAGGCACAGTCCCTCGTGCACCCCGCGCTCTGCGCTCCCCGCTCCAAAGGGAGCCCAGGCGCACTCGCTCCTGGCTCCTGGGCAGCGGTCAATTAGAAAGAACAAACTTGGGTTTGCTGCCCTCTGACCAATTGAGACCTGGGTGAGCCCGAGGGGTCTCGCGAGCGCGCCCACGCCCACGCGCACAGGCCAACAGCGCCACCAGCTCAGCCAAAGCTGCGAAGCCCCCTCAAAAGCCGCGGGGTTGGAGGCACGCTTCTCATTTTATGCGTGTCGGAGGGAGAATAAAACGCCTATTTTCACCCCATAGAAGTGCCTACCAATCTGCCTATCTCAAGTTAAGGTAGTTGGGTAACAAAAGTTTACCGAAGGAGTAGGGGGAAGAAAGTGATGTTATCAATTCTGTATACTCCCCAAATACCCCATAACTTTGGTCCTTTATCTTTGACTTTAATAAAATAATGATTCGTTGAGAAAATGGGGTATAAATCTTCATTTCGGAGGCAATTAAAGTGTTGATTTCATTCATGCCCTTAAGCGATTCTTGTAATTTGCTCAAATAGCTTTATATACCCAGCACTAGAAGCTTTTAGAATCCTATTTTCTAGTTAGGCTCGTTGGATTACGATTTTTATTCAACAGCAGCTACCCGAGGGTTCCTCGGCGGAATGCGTCTTGAACAGCTCTGGGGCGAGGGCTGGCGGGCTGAAGCAGGCGGAAGCCGGCAGCCGGCGGGGTCGAGGGCAGGCCCCACCAGCCCGGCCGCCTGCAGGTTCCCCACCTCGGCAGGGCCGCGCCGGGATTGCTCAGACTGCCAGTCCTGTGCACTCGTCTACACTGCCGAAAGTTTGCAACTTGCCAAATAATAGTAGGGACCCGGCGCTCTGGCACCCTTTAAAGCTCAGGTCAGCCTGCCCTCCACTCCTCCTAAGGAAAAAAGAATTCAGCCTCTGTTGCGAGTTTCCCCAGAATAAGCCAAGCTGGGGCTTTATTTTAAGGAGGTGATTTGGAGAGAAGAAAACTTTAAGATGCCACCAAGATCGAGGAGTCGGGCACTTGGACAGGATAGCCGCTTGGCCAACAGCAGTCAGTGCAGAGCCTGCAAGGCAAGCTGCATGGCTGGCGGTCCTTCGGCTTAACAAAGGCAGGCGGATCTCTCCCCCAAGACGGGACTCACGTGCCAAGTCAGAAAGAGAAACAACTCCAGGCCTTCACTTCTATTTGGAGAGAGGGAGGAGGCCCGCAACCCAAATCTCTAGACGCGTTGCAACAATTCGCAACGGAGAGCTGTCGTGAGCCCTGTTTTATCCCACCCACTCCTCACTTTTCACTTTCATGCTATTTTTGCAACTCCTTCGGACCAATCCAGAGACACAGTGACTGAACAGAGAGACACTGGGAGCAAACAGTGGTGTTAGGGTGGGAGAGAGACGCACACACACACACCCCAGCAAGTCCAAATAAAAGTCGTCCCCACTTAGCAACGCAGCGGAAGAAGGGCCTAGGAGGAGGACGGGAGAAGAGGGTGCAAAGCAAGCAAAAGCGGACAGTTGAGAGTCAAGGTGGCGCGAGGTCCCCCACCCGCCACACCGAGGGGGAGTTGCAGAGATGCCCTGCTGCTGATACTTCCAAAAGCTGCCAACCCAGAGGGCCCAAAGCACGTACCAGCTGGAGGATGAGTGAAAAGAAGAGGAGAAAAGTCCGTATTTATCTGTTTTTATACCCTCGGCCTGGTCTTATTTTTTCTAGGAAGTACAATAAAATGGGCGAGTTTGCAGCAAGCACTGCACAAAGCAATGTTCAGTGAGGTCTAGAAGCGTTCGGCCGAGGAAAACTGACAAGACAGGCTAATGAACCGTACAGACAGGGAGAAAACAGCCAGCATTTGCTAGATTTCAAACCCTTGCTGTCTTTCTTAGACCACCTATCTTGGGTTTATTCCTAATAAATAAGAAATAAGCAGACCCTACACTTTTCTTTTCTTCAAGAGAGAAAGGGGTGGGAGAATGCTCCAGAACAAAGCCCTACAATCAGAGGTGGTCACTGGCAGTTAACACTCCCATTATTATAGAGGGTAAATAAAATAAAGACAAAAATTAAAAGCGACAAGAAACAGGTCAAGTTTGCAGGCAGAGCTTTTACAAGCTCATCTCTCTAGGTCGAATCCCAGAGCCAGCCATAATGAAGCAATAATAGTCACATTATTCAAAAATTTTCATTTCGATGGAAATGTATCTAAAAGGGACTTAATCAAATGCAAATAATAAAAGGAGGTGGTAGTGACCCAGCAAGCAATATACATACAGATTTTTTTTTTTCCCAGGGATGTTGAAATTGAAAAGGACATACCTGGTCGGTTAGATTTGCTGATCTTGTTATATCTTCACTGTCTGATTTTGAGCCTCCTTCTCTATCGTCTATCACCAAATCGATAGGCATTTTCCCTTTTAAACAGCTAATATACCGGTGGCAGAAATTGTCACATAATTCGTGTACCTACATTATGACAGAAATAAAAAAATGGAAATATAATCAGGAGTGCATAAATGACATTGACAAGTGAAATCCACCCCCTTTGTGAGATGCAAACTTCCAAATAGGGGAAACACAGGGCAGTTGTCCTCCAGAGACCCCTAGATGCATCCAGAATTAGGAATAACTTTCTTTTCTTGCAAAATAGAGATATCCCAGAAAATTGACAGTGACAAGATGATTCACAGGCTACAACATATTCAACACCCGTGTTAAATTCATCTGCTTCCAGGGCTGTGGCCATTAGAGAGGTGACCTGCATGGGTGACATTTAAGGTAAACTATATAATTTCATCTAGTTACTTTATTATAGGTCGTCTTCCAAACGTGTCTAAGGAAAAATATATACACAGATATATAATATTGAATATATATTATATTCTAAGGACCAGTACTCTGGTGGCATATGCCTGACAACCCAAGGCCCTATAATATTTGTAACTAGGGTTTTGATCCATAAGAAGAATATTTTAGGATATTTTTTAAAAAATAAGAGGAAATAAAATGGCCATGACTCATGATATGGAAAAAAAATAACCGACAGCTACAAAAATGTATCAGATTATTATTATTTTTTTTAAGGAAAAAGATGCTTCAAAACATTTAGGTGTACACAAGTGGAGTTGTCTCTTGCAGGCCCCAGTCATCACTAACATGGAAAAATTCACAAGAAACTCCAGTGTGCTTGCAATTTAATGTTAGTTTGAATTACAATGCATCAAGTTTTTTATTGCTGAGATTTAGAGAACAGCTAGCAAAACTGCGATATCCCACACCTTTCTTGAGTGTGAAGGTAGGGTGTGTTCAGGATTCGCAGATTCAAGAAATTGACACAACTATCAACTCTGCTTTGTTTCTGTAAAACGTTTAATGTGTCTCTCCCACCACCTCCTCCAGACTCCCTGTCCGCTCCCCCCCCCCCCCCCAGCCTCTCCTGTGTCTGACCTGGGGCTGCTCTCAGCCTGTCTTCCAGAAACTCACTAAACTAAACAAAACTTCCCCCCTCACAGAGGTAGCAAAGAAGAGGAGGAAGAGGAAGATAAGAGACCGCAAAGGTATAACCTGTGAAGCAACTCACAAAAGCATTCTAAACATCAAGGGGGATGCATAGAATTGCAACTATTTGTACAAGCCAGCAAGGTATTAAGAATGAATACAAGGCTAGGGCATTTGTGGTAGGTTTTAGTGGCTGAAATTGTAATTAAACTGCAAAGAGAAATGGACGTTAAGATTGGCCTTGACACTAATTACCAGAAAGAAAGACATTTATGCAAATGTTTCAGAAGCCTGAACTTCAGCCATTCTGAACCTTCCCCCACCCTGTCTGTTTGGGGGTGAGGGGGCAAAAGAAAAAGAGGCTAGAGAAATTACCTTCTCTAATTCCAACAGATGAAACCTTAATACTTGTATGGCTTGAATCATCTGCAAAGACACAAAAAGAATGAGTACCCCATTCCTAGTTTGCAGAAAATTGGCTGTCACAGCTCTAGCATCTCCAGCCCTCCTCCTCCCCCCAGTAAATAGAGTTATTTTGATTTATGGCAATAACACTAAAACTTAATAGCAGCGACTGGGTACCATCTAGAGGTTTATATTTCTTAAGGAGAAAAAAAAATAGCTAAAACAACAACAAAGCATCTAAGTGGGGATCATAAACACTCTCCTCCCCCATGGCTCTCTCCCCTTTCTGAGCTCCACCGCCCCCACCCCATCCCTGGACTAGATGTTTCCTTGGAAGGTGTGCACAGAAAATAGTCCAGATAGTCCCCAAACTGTGGCTGTTAGCACTGCAAACTTTCTGCTGCCTTCTGCACACCTTTCAAGCAAACTATTGGTTTGGGGGCTCTTGCCCGGTCGCTGCCCTCGTGACGCGACTTTGAGCGCTGGGAAGTCCGCAAAGTTTAAGCACACACGCTGACAGGCCCGGAGATAAATCCCCGTGCTGATTAGAGCTGCGCTGCCCGGCTGTCATAAAAAACAAAAGCTCGCGTTTCTCCGCGCCGCTTAGCCAGCCCCTCTCCAGATAAATTTATTTCCCGGGGATCTTGTCCCGGACCACTTGTCCGTGGACGGGGAACATTTGCAGCCGACCTGCAGCGGCAGCGGGAAGGCCCGTCTACAAACCTCAAGGCTTTCAAAGCAAAAGCTGGGGGGCTGGAGAGAGGAGAGCTAGGGAAGGGGGGTAAGGGGTCTGCTCTTACCAAGTTATCCAGTTCTGGATTAGAAGAAAATAGAGGTTTTTCTGCGCGAATCTAAATACAAGTGAAAAAGCAAGGGGGGGGGGGGGGGAGAAAGAAACATTTGAAATCTGGTTGCCTTCCTAGTTTCTTGCCTCATTACACTGTCGGGGGTCGGCTGTAACCTCCGGGAGGGACTCGGTGACACCGAGTCTGTCCCGGGCAGAAATACTTCAACGTGAATCAAATTAGCCGAAAACAAGCCCAGAGTTCACGGTGACTTCTACCAGCAGCTAAGCTACTACTACAGGAGGCTGCTCAGCTCGCCAAGTCCAGGCAGCTCCAGCGCGTGGTGTTTCTGATTTCATTTTATAAAGGGAGCTTTCTGCGTTAGGTTATGGAGCTTGAGTTGGGATGGACATGGGCGATTTTGAGTCACCCGCAGACACTTAATATAGGAAGAAAATCTCAGGGTAGTTGTAACAAGCAGGGCTTAGGGTGGACTATTTGCTAGTTACTCTTGCAAATATGCTGGGTAAGGGGAGGGAGGTCCCTATTTTTTTTTCCCCCTTTTACTTTTTAAACATTTATTTTGCTGACCTGTTTGGCGAACACGGCTATATCTTCATTGAATGACTCTGACGAGCAGACGTCCCCGCCCGCCACCCCCGGTTCGCGGGGGGTACAAGTAGCTAATTCACATTTCTCAAAAATCAGTGCTAAGAGAGGGAAGAGGGGGTGTCTGCAAGAAAATACAACAGTCACAAACAACACAATGGTTAGTCCCGAGTCAGGGAAAAAGGACGCCCAAGAAAAGCAACCGGCGGAGCTGGAGGCAGGGACCCCCTCCCTGATTTTGTCATCTACTTTTTTCCTTCCCTCATTCCCCCGCACCCAGGTGACTGCTCAGCTCCCTTCCCTCTTAGGGCCTCCAAGTTGGAGGCCCTAAGCCACGGACTGTATCTGAGGATCGGTTCAGTTTATCTGGCCGGAGAAATTGGTAACATTTGCTAAGGATAAAACGCAAGCGGTTCCAGCAGCCATTTTGAATTAAGTTTCCCACCCGACAAGCCCTCGTCCCTCGGCTGCACATCTAGGACCTGAAGGACGAGAGAGGCGCTGGGCGCAGGGGCTGGGAGAGCTCGTTCTAGTGGGCGCCGCCAAGGCAGCCTCGCAGAGCCCAGGCTGGTGATCTCTCGGTGGCAGGCGCTCAGCTAACTTGGGAAAAGGACCTCTAAGACTGCGGGACCCGCTGTCAGGGGGCTGCACCTACCGATCCCCACCCCACGACCCTAGGAGAGCGAGGAAGCGCCTCCTTGGCTCCCTGCACAGTGTCCCTCCCTTCGCCGGCGACCTCACCACCCCCCAAATAAAGTTTCTTTCAATGGTCTTGCAGGAAAGCCTTTCATTTTGTCTCTGCGGAATGGCAAGGAAGCTAGTGCTGCCAGGGGCCTAGATGTCGCTTATCTCAGCCCATAAAAGAAAGAAAGAAAGAAAAAATCTTCTTCCAGTACCCAAGGAGGTGTCTCAAGTCTTTTATTAGCTCTCACAGCCCAGCTGGGAATTTAACAGTTTGGGGTCCTTTTCAAAGCTTCCCCAAATGTTCTGTCCCAGAGGCTGAACCATTTGCAGTTAATGCTCCAGAGAGAACGCTGGGATTTAAACAAGCCCATCGCACAGGGACCAGAAAAATAAAGCAGAAAGGGTGTGCAGCTGGAGAGGGTCGGTGTTGCACGATATTTTTAAAAGAAGAAATAAAAGTTGTTGCAAAGTCAAAAGAGGTCCCCAAATTCATCAGCACACAGTAGGCACCAGGGACTTTCAAAGGATTTTACCAGCCCAGGGTCTAATGGAATGGCCGGGAGAACACGGTGTGAACCGCAGCCAGAAAACAACATGGCCCATAGCACCCCGCATCTACTTCTAAATCCTGCAGGTTTCGCCTTTGATCACAAAGTACTAAAACAACTATAAGTTTCTTAATGTCTTTAACAATTCAGATCGAACTCCTGTCCGTGACTACAGTGGTAAAACTTTCTAAATGCAAAGCCTGTTCCTCTTGCCTGACCTGCAACTGTCCTCCCTTGATTTTATTGTGCGGTGGCAGAGCCAGAATACGGTTGCTGAGTAAACTTAGCAAGTCAGAACAATCAGTGGCTTAAAAGATTTTCTCTTAAACTAAAAGTTTCGTTCCAACACAAAGGCGCCTACAGTTAGAAACCCCCAACGCTTTCCCAGCGCAGTGGAGCGAGCCAGGACTCCAGCAAGCCCAGAGAGGACGAAGGAGCTTGGGCAACTTCTCCTGCACGGCGACCCCTTCTCGGGCATGGCCTCGGTAGAGCCGGATGCTGGGTGGACACGGAACGCGCGTGGAGAGGGTGGCGTCCGGGATGACAGGTAGCATCCCCAATTCTCCATGCAATGCGAATGAAAACTCACCAAGTAATGTACCTCCAGTCTAGAGAGCTCTGGCTTTCCCCTTACCGAGGGCAAAAGGAAAGAGGGGAAGCACCAAATCTCAGCTATTTAACCTGCTGCCCATTGTACCTACCCATAAATGGCATCTTTATCTCTCTTTAAAGCGTCATTGACGGAGGAACCCATGCTGGGGGCCATGGCGTTGGTGTGAGCTGTGTGCGGGTACTGATGCGAGTGCAGAGGAGGCCCGTGGTTCAGGTGGTGGACCGGCTGCATGGATCTGGCCGCATGCGGGTCCCCATACATCGTGGAAGGGATGCCTACTCCATCCATGCCCCCGTAATGGGGTAGATCGTCGTACTGCATGACAAACAGGAGAGAAACAAGGTTCAGAAGGCCAGGCAGGCAAATGTGGGAGGACGGCAGGGTACAGAGCTTATATAATGTCAGTCCAACTGGGTCCTTCAACCTGGAATTCGGTGGCCTTGCATCTCTAAAGTAGAGATATTTTATTTAAAAAATCAATTTTAAAGTAAAATTCTAGGATTCTCAGTGAGACTCATCTAGGATAAATGGTCTTGCCCTAACTTGTGTCCCTATCAACTAGTTCATAAATTCAGAATCCTTCAGCAAGAAGGTAAGGAAAGAAAGGAGGCATTCTCCCGGAGGGTGGAAGGTAAAACATGCATGTCTCTATAGGAGGAAATTCAAAATCACAATAATAAAAGGTGCCACACAGTGCAGCAAACCCACCTAGTTTCACAGCCCCTTCTCATGAGGGGGAGTTAAAAAAAGTTAGGGTGGGAATAGCTACTCCAAGCACGTGAATTCAGACAGACTTAATATTTTATTTCCCTGCCTGCAAGAGCTTAGGCATTCCTGCAAGAAACTGAATTTCCTTTGCTTTCTAAGACAAACTCTGCTACATTATACAAAACTGGCCTCCTTTTAAATGAAACTCAAAGAAGGGCAGCTTTTCTAGTAGTACATTACAGTTGAATTTAGAATTGGGCAATTTCTATTCCAATGGTAAAGAAAATCTATAGTTGGAAGTTAGTTATTCTGTTTACTCCTGCGAACTTTCTCCACAGACTAGAAGTCAGCAAGGCAAATGGTACTCATCAGTTTTAAAGCAAATTCAACACAAATGCACATACAACTTCCCATCTTCCTCATCTAGAAAAACTACTTTCATATTGATCGGCATTATTTTTGTGTGCACAATTTAGCTATTTAGATTTTTCTCATTGGTTCATTCTAGGCAAGTTTTTTTCCCCTCAAGATCTGAAGGCTTCGGGAGTGAAATGATTTTCAAAGAAAAGAGGAATTGCCACTTCCATCTCCTGAGAGCCAGAGGTGTGAAAAGAGTTTGGAAGAACGCTGACATTTGCCTGAACCAAAGGAGCAAAGAAAAATGTGTCAGCCTAGTAACTTTCTTTTGCAAACAGGGCTTTGAGGGCCACCATACAAATTATGCAAGAAAGGCTTTTTGTAGACCCCCCTTTCTTTTAAGAAACTACCTCAGTTGGGTTGTCATTGTCTCACATTACTTTCACTATGTTTCCATTCAAATAGGAATATTGGGGAAATTAGTATTGCATTTTAAAAGTGAGTAGCTGTGTGCTAAGTATCCAATTAGTGGAGAGCTTGTCTAAGATAAACTTTCTAAGTATTACCTTGCATAAAAATCCTTGCACATTAAAATTACTTTTAAAAGATGAATGTTTCCTGACCCCCTAAAAAACATTGTACTATGACAAAGTTATTTGCTTTAAAAAAATAAATACTTCTAATAATATTAAAGATGAGCATAATCAATAACGTATCAGAAGTTTCTAGCTGTCCATTTAGTTTAAAAATAGCTCAAAACTTCTGCTCTCTGAACACTCATATTATAGCATTAAGTATCTAGCATTATTTGTTTGGTTTTTATTTTATTTAAACAGATGATTGCCCAAGCTTGTATTTTTATTTATATAGCTGCTCGTTAGGAATCTATAGAAAACTTGATTACTCAAATTAACATGTAACATACATAAGTCCACAAAAGCATTGAATAAATACTCTCGCTTTAGGCCATGGCTTTAGGAGCCTCATTCAAAAAGACAGAGAGGAAAAAAGGAAACTTTTTAGCTGTGTCTTTCAGCCACGTTTCAATTTAATCTCACATTTGAGTTCCACAATTGTTTTTTAATACGTACCCTTTGCGCCATCGGCCTCCCTGGCTCCCTTCCTAGTTCAACTTCTAATATATCCTCTTTAAGGCCAGTGTGAAAGGAAACAAGCACGCAAACTCCCCCGGAAAAAAATTTTAAGAAGCAGGACGAAAAATCCCTTAATGTCTCCAGCAACGTGAGCTACTAGTCCCAGATCTTCGGTCTACGGGACCTGAAGCAAAGCGCCCGAGTCACTGAGCATAAAAGCGCTCCGTTTCCAAGACAGCAGCGGGGGCAAAGGAAAAAAAAAAAAAAAAAAGAAAAAGAAAAAAAAAAAAAGAAAAAAGAAAGAAAAAAAAAAGCAGATCTTCTCTCCCCCAAAAAATCAGTTTAAAAAAAAAAAAAAAAAGAGCGCCCCTCAGACCCAACTACCAAATCTCATGGCTTTCTGCCACTCCGGCTGTCAATCACAGGCGAGGTTGTCAACGTGGTGAATGAATGATCATCCGCTCTGTCTTCTTCTGGTCAGAACACCTCAAATGTTAATATTCAAATGCACAAAGCCCTAGCGCTCGCTTCCCTTGAATCAGTCCTAATTCCTAATCAGTTTCTCTCTTCTCTCGCTCGCTCGCTCTTTCTCTTTCTCTCTCTCTCCCTCTTTGCAACTGCTGCACTGGAGAGAGATTAGAGGAGGAGGGTTGAAAAAAATGTCTGAGTTTGTCTTAAAGGAGCCACAATCGATGCCGCCCGCTTGCAGTCCCCGTGCGTGTGTAAAGTGTGTGTTGCACAGGCGGAGAGGTGGATTCCGACCAGAATGCTAGAACCCGGAAGTAGTGGTGGCCATAACAGGTCGCGTCTTACACAATGCATTGGGCTGCAGCAAGTAGGCTCCTCGGCAGGGGTGGGTGCGCGAAGCGAGCTCCGGCCGCACTGGAGAGGCTGAGAGGCGCTCCATTAAATCGCACGCCCAGGCACAAACACCCACACTCCCAGGGCACACGCGCACAAACACGGCCAGCAGATTCCGGCTGCCGGCTTTATTTTCCGTATTTTTTTCTCTCCCTCCCCCTCCAGACTCTCTCCCAAAGCCGACGCTTTAAATAAATTGGGAATAAACGCGGGGCAGGCAGCAGCGGGAGTTATTTTGTACAGAGCTCTGCGCATTGACTTCATGACTTTCCTCGAAATTATTGGGGTCTGCCAGTATTTTTTCAGGGCGGAAGGGGGTGATTCGAAAGTACTGGATTCTCGGAACTAAAGACTCTAAGTCGGAAAGTCAAAAAGGAAGCAGGGAGAAGCAGGAGCAAGGCTGGGAAAGGCTCTGCTAAGGAGTCCCGAGAACGGGGGGGGTGGAGATGGCTGGAGCTTTCTGCAAATCCAGCTTAGTTTTTTGCTGTCAGAGATAGACACCCGGTCCAAGGAGAGGAAATGCTTGCATTTTCTCACTTTGGGGTCTGGACGCCCCCACCTCCTAGCCCTGGAGACCCCCCAGTTCCAACCGTGGCGTCCTGCGCGAAGTGAGAGAGGAAGGGAGGGAACAATGAGCTGAGAGCCGGGAATGTGCCCCCAGCGCCTGTTTACAAACACGAAGCTATTTATGATCGCCGGAAAGCGAAACCCGACGCGGGTTCGGAGCAGCCCAGACCTCGCGGGCGGAGCCGGGGCCGAGGCGCCGCTGAGAGGGAGGCTTTTTCTCCTATCCTCTCCGGGCGAAGCGGCCGTGCGCCCAGGGCGCGGCGCGGCAGGGCCGGTGCGTTGGGCTTGGGCTACAGCCGCGCCGCCTTTGTCTTCGAGGCGCCGAGGGACTCCGGCCGCGGTTGTTATCGGGCCTGAAGGGATCCAGCGCCCTTATCTTTTCCCTGGAGACACCCCGTGCTTTACTATTCAGCCCCTTTCCCGCCCCTCTCCGCTTTCCTGTTCCCAACCGTGCTCAGGGAAACCTCACAGTGCCAAAGACATTCACTTCGGAAGCTGAGGTTTCAGACAAAAAGCTGCCCCTACCCACAACTCGGAGGCTCCAACCAGTCACTGATTTTTAACTTTCTCCCTTTAAAGACCTATTCTCTGGCTTAAGCAAAAAGTCCTTTTCTTTATTCTCCCACTCTAAGCTTGCCCTTTATTATCTTCGGTGGTGTTATTTTCGTTTTTATTTTTCAGCCCTCCAGACTCTGATTTGCCGAAATGGCTCAGCCTCAGCAGCTCGACCAGAGGGCTGGAAACCTCACATCTCCGAGCAAGGCTCGCAGCTCGCTCGGCTCGGAGCAAGATTTTCCCCCTCCCTCCAGCTGAAACCTCGCAGAAAACTCCCCCTGCGGTCGACTGGAAAATGAGCTCACCCAAATCTCGGTAGGCAGCGGTGGAGGAGGGCTTAGCCAATCAGGAGGCGCTCCCGCCAAGACGGCCCCACATTGGCTGTGGGGAAAATCAATTATCAAATAATCGATCAGCAGGGAGCTTCGATCTGCCGGGAATGTAAACTGCCAGTCCGGATTCCCGCCTTGATGGTGGCCAAAAAGCTGATTCCCTCAACGCAGCCAGCCCCTCGCTCCCATTGCCCCCAACCCAACCCATCCGGCCAGATGCACACCGAACCCTCACCCCAAAGGGAGCTGTAGGTAGGGGGAAGAGTTTTGAGAAAGATTAGGGGGTTCCTGTCCTCAGAGATTGTTTGGAAAAGATTAGGAGCTCTCAAATATATTCAGACTAACTCTTACTTGCTCAAACTAAAAAAGAGAATTTTCATCAATCCGAAAGGTAGGGCTCAAGTTTCTGTTAAGAGGGCTCTTGAGGAGCAGGGAACACAAGGCGAGCATCAGAACAGCGATTTGGAATCAGGTTCCACCGAGCGCGCTTAGCCTCCTTAAGCGACATCTATTGCTTCTTTTAGTACTGAGCACGACTCGGCGCCGGGTTCCCCCAATAGTGGGTAGAGGAGTTCCCATAAAGCCCAACAGCTGAGTCTTCCCAGACTCCGGTACACCACTCTCGCTTCGACACTACTAGTCCCAGAGCCTCAGATGCGCTTTGCCTTGAAAAAGCAACAACTGTTTAAAAAACCTCCTCCCCACGTTCCCTCATCAATGTCTGCTTTAGGATCTTTTCTTTTTCTCTATTGCAAACATATGTAGACCTTTCTGGCACAAATGCCCCGGTACATCACAAGGGAGGTGAAGGTTGGCCCGCGTGTCAAAGCCAGGGGGAATCCAGGTGACTTACCAGCACCTATAAGCCACTGCCTGACACCTGCACCCCCCCAACCCCCCACCCTCGTCCCCTTCCCCAAGGAATTTGCAAACACACTTTCAGGCCAACATGGAACCTCTCGGTCTCAGGAAGGCGATTTCTCTGTTTATTTCTCGGGAAACTGTTGGTTGGGCCAAACAACGCAAGCCTTTTCGATTACGGAGAGACTCAAACTGGGCCGGCAACCTGCAAGCCCTTTCCCGAACCCCAGCCCAGCCGACTGCGGCCAACACCTGAGCGCCTTCGGAGGGCTGCTCGCGGGGGTAGAGCACTGCCTCTCCAGCAGGCCTGCCAAGCATCAGCGCGGTCCGCCATAGGGGGAAACCAGGGGAGGGGGTGTCAAGCCAAACCTCGACGTGTGCGCATCTACGTTTATGATCTTTAATTGAAGTGTGAAAAAAAGTTGTGTAAGTATAATTTAACTCAGAGAAATTTCCTGCAAAATACATTTTGCTGACCATAGACTCTTAATAGCCCTAGGGGTTCTCGGGCAAGCCTTAGGTAACCAGTTTGAAGTTCATCTCAACCCTGCTGCCACATTCTCAAATTTGGAAAAGGTCACTTTGGGGCTTTTAGATATATAATTTGTTTTGTATTGTTACTTTCTGGTAAATACTTTCTTTTGTTTTCTAGCAGAGATGAAAAAAAGAAGCTTCAGGTAAGTCACTACTTTTCAAACAACCAAAAATTTCAGAGCATTAGGAAGACTGTTTTGCTCTTTAACCATGATATGTCAGCTACCTTATAAATATCTTTAAATTACCTACATACAGATTTTCCTTACAGAAATAGTTTGTGTGTGGGCTTTTTAAAAAAGTTTTACTAGTTTTGAAGTGTCTTCTTTCTTTACCCTCCCCCCCCTTTTCCATTTATAACTGTGAACCTAATGCTACTCCCAGGTCTTTATAAGATTAATTCTGAACAATCAAGGGAGTAAACCACTTTTACAGTGTAATTACAGTAGTACAAATTGTTTGCCCAAACCTCATTCTGGATAAGGATTTTACAATTAGCAAACAGTTATTACAGTTGGGGCTTGCTGAGAGAAATTGTGCAGAGGACGTCTAAAGTTGCAATCTAGTAGCCATAAAAAAGAAAAAAAAAAAACTCCTTTAGCAGGGTAGCAATTAATCACCTATGAAAAAGAAAAGGTAAAGGGAGAGTTCTAGGTATCTTAGTAAACTATTATCCGTATTTATACCTGTACTGTAACAGCACCTATCCTTAATTTATTTCAAATACTTGCTTTTTAAGGCAATAGCACTTTTATCTTGGGAATACTTGGCCTAGTGAAGGTTTCTGGCACTTGCCCCTGATTCTTGTACATGGGCCTTCTACACTCAGTTTACCCTTCAAATCCCAGAGTATCTTCCCAACTATAGAGAAGGAGGACTTTAAAGAGGCAGGCTGGGGCCTAGGTCTCTACTGTTTACACCTCCCGCAAGGAGGAATTTAAAGTAAGCGATGCCCCTTTAGGCTGTTGGTATAGTCCTCACTGAGAACTCCCTTCTCATTTTCATTCTCCTATAAGGAATTGTGCCTTTGGAAAGACCTATATCCTGTTTTAGGCTTTTGTCCATAAAGTTCAAACTGATGAGTCAGCTCCAAAACCCTCAGAAATTAGAGAGGCACCTCTTAAGGTAAATTGTGTGTGTATTTGCCAGCCCAGAATAAACAAAAGCCTGTTAATCAATCGAGTTTGGCAGCTGTGTTCACAGAATGATAAGGGTTTATCATCTGCCAACTAACTTTTAGATGCCTGCAAAAATGTTCGCTCTTTCCGTTGTCCCGCAGTACGGAGGCTTGGGTCTTGTACTTTAAGAACGTTCATCCTGCACATCTAACCCCCTGCATTAGCATTTACATTTCAAAAAACAGAAATAAGAGGAGGGAAAGACAGTTTAAAGAAAATAGATTTAAAATCTAGTCGAGATAATAGAGGAATGCTGGATAAGATAAGAGCCTGGATGTGATATGAGTGAAGGAACAAGGAGTCAAAGCTAATGAATGGCTGTGAGAAAAGTGAAATAAACTATTCAGAGGTCTATAAAAGGGAGAAACCTGGTTAGGTGATATGAAAGTGGGTTAGTTGAGGGGATTAGGAAAGACGTTAATCAAGTGCCCCAAAGAAATCCGGGCTGTAAGACCTGGGAGATTTGTTTACTGCATTTTGCCTCAGAAAACAAAGACTGTCTGGGTCCAGTTCAGAAGTCAATGAGAGGTCAACTTAGGCTCTCCAACTGTCCAAGGGAAAATACCTAAGTCACTATATTCTGACTGGATAATGCAAAAGTTAAGGGGGAAGAAGAGGGTGGGAGGTGTTTCCTTTACTATCTTTCTATTTCAAATCATTAAAATGCTTTGGTCTCTAGAGGGGGAAAATTACACTGGTTAACGTAATTACTAGCTCTGACATTTTCAGAAGTTATAGAGGTCTTTTATTAATTAAATGGAGGGCTTAATAAAATATTCCTAATAAAATTTATGGTTGTCTTAAAACTTTCTAAACAGTGCTATAAATTCTTAATAAAATTAACTGGGAAATGAGTTATTAGCCCACACTTTACCTTCCCCCCCTCTTCTACATAAGAAGCGTCTGCAGAATAAAAAGAAGCCTTTTAGTAAAATAAAAATATTAGCCAAAGTCACACATTGTTTTAGAAGATGTAAAGTATCAACTAACTTGTTTCTAATGGCTTCATCTTCCAATAGCCTCTAAAAGCTACTCACAAAACTTTTAGAGAATTTCTTCCCCTTTGCAGCTACACATTATATATTCATGTATATCTAAGCCCATTTGAAATACAATGCTTAAATTTCTGGGCTGAGTTACATGTTAACTTTGATAAAAAGCATAGATGCATCTCGTAAAATTCCAATTTGGAATTTTGCGGGTTAATATTATAAATATTTTCTTTGTCCATTAGAATATAATTAAAAATGTGATTTCTGTCAATCTAATTTCTTTAAAGGTAACTTTTACATAAACTTCTCAATCACACTTCCCTGTGAACTCATTTATAGCAGTCAGTGCACTATCTGAAGCAGCATTTTGTTGTGTAAATATAAAACCTTTTTCTTATCACTGAATTTCAAAACCTTGGTGAGCTATCTTAAGTTTGAGATACTTTACTCCTTTACAGATATAACACGGGCTGGTGGGCTGTTTAAGATGAACAGCATAGTCAAACACACTCCAAATCAAACCAAACAGCCTTGTTGGATTGTTCCGCATCTGAAGGCTTGATCTTTTGTGCCGTCTACTGGGCAATAGAAAAACTACAGCCTCTATGATTTAAACTTTTCTCTTGTCCAGTGTTGGGTGGGGGATGGGAAGGTGAAGGGGAATGTGATTTGTTGTTGGTAAATAATGAGAGAACTACAATACCCAATTTAAACTCACAGTACAGATTTTGTGACTTCAAATCTTAATATCCAAGTTTAGGACATTAAGTTAAGTATGGACACACTTCAACCTCTTGATAAAGGCACAAGGCTAAAACTTGCCTTTTACACAGCTATCTGTGCGTGCATCTGCACATGCATGCATGCACAAAGTCACCTTGGGAAGAGAAAGAAAAGAAGTGTGACAAGCTCAACCTCTCTGGAAAAAATATATTGGTGGTTGCTTGGCTCTGAGTGTGAATTGGCTTGACAGTCAAGTTTTTTGTACCTACTGCCTAGATAATCTAGGATGTACAAGTTCATTCTTGGAATTTGAAATATGATATTGTTCAATAACCAAGGAAAGTACTTTTATGAAACAGGAAATGAAATTGGTAATTAGAAAAAATTGTAGTGCAGTTACTTTTTGGCAATCTTGGATAAAAGCATGAAACTTCACTGTTTTCACTTGCAGACCACATGTAGGAGAAAGTGAGGATGAAATTCACAGTCAGATGCCTTTATGTAGCAGAGGCTGTTTGATGGTCTCTTAAACATTTAAAAATATTGTATACATTTTGATTATGATTTTAAAATATTTATAGAGTTCTAGTATTATGGAAGCTTAATACAAGAAGAAATGCATGGAGCTAACTTTGACCTCTGTTTAATATTGACATAGTTTCTAAATAACCACAATTATCATATAGAAGTGATTTGGTGATTTAAGAAAAACATAAACAAAACCCCAATGTCAGTTAAAAAAAAGAGAGAAGGCAAGCTAATTTTGGTGGAAGAGACATAGATTTGGGTACAAGGCTCTTAAAACTGTTCATCTGCTTTTCTGAAGTTAAAATTCCTTATTGAATTTTAATAAAACCTAGTAGCACATGACTAGTTGTTAGAGTGTCTTTTATTTATTTATTTTATTTTTTATTTCTTTTACAGAGAGAGAGAGAGTCAGAGAGAGGGATAGATAGGGACAGATAGAAAGGAACGGAGAGAAATGAAAAGCATCAATCATCAGTTTTTCATTGCGACACCTTAGTTGTTCATTGATTGCTTTCTCATATGTGCCTTGACTGTGGGCCTTCAGCAGACCGAGTAACCCCTTGCTTGAGCCAGAGACCTCGGGTCCAAGCTGGTGAGCTGTGCTCAAACCAGATGAGCCCACGTTCAAGCTGGCGACCTCGGGGTCTTGAACCTGGGTCCTCGGCTTCCCAGTCCGATGCTCCATCCACTGCGCCACCACCTGGTCAGGCTAGAGTGCCTTTAATAATAACCTAATAGTGAAAAAGAGATGGCTTTAAGACATTTTATTGATGCATAAATATACTTCAGTGATCTACTTCAAATAATACATATTGATGTGGCGCTATGTCAGAATGACTTTAAAGTATTGGATTAAATATAGATATCTCAGAGAACCTGGATTATTGACTACTTAAGGCAGTGAGATTGCTTACACTGCAGTGTAAAAGAACAGAATGCTTTTCAGTTGTGGTAGTACAGTGTTGGCAGGGTGCTGGTGGTTGTGGCGGACCATGTCTTTTTAACTTCAGCATAATCAACTGAACTGTGAAAGATTATTTTATGACACGCTGTTTGGGCCCCTTGGTCCAGATTAAAACAGCAACACCAGCAACAACAAGGACCCGCCTAACAACAGATGGAAAAGGTAGACAATTCTTACAGGAACCAATCACAAGGACTCATAGTTGGGAACATTCTAAACTAATAGGGGAAGTACTGAGTGCTGAAAGAGGTTTGGAGAACCATGCTCTGGTCACCAAATGCAAACATTTACCTTTGAAGCAACAGCATGGGCCAGACTAATCATGATTAACAGCTGTGTCCCACTGGACTAAAGGGGAATATTTTGTGAAAACCTTCAGGAAAAAAAAAAAATCGTACTGATTATTCAAAAATAAATATTTTAACATTTCATTGAGCTGGTTAATGAATAAGAAAAACATCGAAGGCTTCCTGCAGCTCACAAAGGATCCAGTAGCCTGAAAAACAGGAGAAGGAAAGAACCAGAAGCTGCAGGATGCCTGCTGAGTTGTTACTCACTTGTGACTATCTGAAAATAGACTTTTCTGTGCCCTTGTTTAAAAGTGAAAAATAAATATCATCTTTCCTTGTCTTTTTCAAAAAAGAAATTTAACGTCAGCCTATGGTACACTTGCTAAAAGTAATGATTTTTTTCCAGGCGATTTATGCGAGAAAGGGCCTATTTGAAAACTTATTACTAATGGGAGAAGGCGACTATGAGCCACAAATAAATCGGGTCGCAGCTGAGCCCACAGCCCTGAGGAGCGCCCCTTCTTCTGCGCTCAGCCAGGACGACTTCGTTGACTCGCAGGTCTGCGGCCACTTCCGGGACTGTGTACGGGGTGGGGTCCCGTCCCCGCCGAGCCCTCAGGAGGGCCGCCCTGCCGCCCGTGCGTGTCCGGGTGCCCGGTCCCCGTGCCGCCTGCAGCGCGCTCTGGTCCCGCGAGGCGCGCCGTCCTGAGGCCGGGCCTGCCCGCGTCCCCAGCGCAGACTCCCGGGCCTGGCGGCGGGCGGACGGGGTACGGTTCCGGAGGCGGCGGGCTGCGGGTTCTGATCGCACCTGGCTGGGTGGTGGTGGGTGGAGGAAGGTTGGTTTGGAGGAACCTTTTCCCCGGGGATCCCGAAATGTCTGGAGAAAGCGCATGATGGAAAGGTCCTGGCTTCTGCCAGTGACCCCACCCCCGCCAGTTTTGACAACCACTTTGTCTTCTATGGGGTTCGCCTCAGGTTCTGCGGGAGGGAGCGGGTCTGTACCGGACTGCGCGGGGTGGCAGCCCAGGGCCGGAGCGCGGGGACCCGCAGGGCTGGGACAGGGACATCGGTCGCTGTCTTCCGCTTCTTGGTTCTGGGCACCCGAGGGCGACTTTCTCCCTCTGGACTCCAGGACCCCGGCTCACCCCATTGTCCTCCTAGCCTAATTCTGGAAACTTCTCGCCTCCGCTCTCTGACCGCTCTTTCTCCGGGGCGCCCGGAGCTTCGGGGTACCGCCCATTTCCCGCTTCCTCCTCGGAGGCCGAGTGTGTCCAGGAGTCGGTTTGGGACGCGGGAGTCTTTGGGGACCCGGGTCCTGCGCGCCCCCAAGGCCGCGGCGGCTCCCTCGGAGGCGCTGGAACAAGCGGCGCGCTGTGGCGGAGGGTATTTCTGGTGCGCTCCTGGGACTGGGAGCTGCGGGAACCGCACGGGGTCCCAGGCGTTACTTCTCCCGAGACTCTGGCCGCAGCACCGTCCGCTCCGTGCGCTCCGTGTGGCGTTCACGTCTCAGAGGAGGTGGCGACCACAGGGCCCTGCGTGGGGGGCGGCTGGGGGAATGTGGCCAGAGGCTGGGAGAAGGGGAGGAAAGGAGAGAGACACAGAGTGACAGGAACAGAGAGAGGGAGAAGCAGATAGCGAGTGGAAGAAACAGAGACATAGTCGGGGACACCCGACACAGAGGGAACCCGGCCCAACCTTGCCCGTCACCACCGCACAATAAAGGATCCTCCGCACACCCGGCTTCTCCTGGGAAGGGGAAACACGCTGTGCAGCTTTCTGCTTCCAAAAGATCCTTAGTGTAGACTTTTGCATAACTGCATATTGACTTTCCTAAATAGTTGCGCAGAGCTATTTGTGCTTCCACTTGTTCCATCGCAAACAGTTCCCTTGGGGAAAAGAAAAAAAAGAAAGTGTGTGTGTGTGTGTGGGGGTGTCTGTGGGTGTGGGTGTGTGTGTTTGGGGGTGGGAACACTAAGGCCAAACAAAAACACTACCACCCTCTTTCAAAGTGTCTCTTAGGTCACTCCCAAAGTGACAGTCCTGCTCTGGGAAGTGAATGAGGGGACTGCTTGGCCTTGTGTCCGTTTTTCACAGCCCCCTCCCCACCTGGAGAAACAGAGAATATCGGGGCATTGTTACGGTGATTAGTTTCACTGGCCCATTTCCCGCTTGCTCTCAGATGAGCAAGTTGAGACCCAGAGAGTTTAAGTAACCTATCCAATTTCTTCTCTGTCTTTTCTGCATGTCTCAAAGTTCTCTTATTTATATTTCATTTCTTAAAACACACACACACACACACACACACACACACACACACACACACACACGTACAAAAGAAACCTTTCCTACTTCATGTCTCCTGCCAGAAGCATCGTGTGTGAGGATGGTCTTGTGTGAGTTTAGGGACTGGGTGGTGGTTCCTTCCTCCTCCCCAACCTCCACCCCCTCACTGCCCAACACTGACTCCAACTCTGACCCCTCGTAGGAGAGCAGCAAGCAGGCAGCTCGCTGACCTGTGGAAGACCCTTCCACAGAACAGGAAGAAAGGTGCAAGGACGAATTGTATTAGGTGTTGATGGTGCTGTGGTCTCATAGGCTTTGTCCCCCACTCCAAACAAACAAACAGACAACACAGGCCTTTTGCATGACTTCCTGTGAGTGAATGACCCTAAGCAGAAAACTGGCCCAGGTCACCCCGGGGACAAAAGTAAGGATGCTCAAGGCCTTATTTACCCCAGGATTAAAAAGAACATTCCTTCTAATTCTTATCCTACTCAGAAACTTGCCTTTTAAGGATGTGAGAAGGGGCTTCTTGGAGTCTAAACAGACATAATCCCCCATTGGGATGTTTAGGTTTCAATTTTATTCCTGCTTCCCTGAACCCCACTGCAACCAAGACCCAGGCTTTCGAACCCCTTACAAAGACATCTGATATCTTTCATGGGCAAAATAAAATTTTGTGTCACCACTTTTAATTCTGAAGTATTTTTGTTTTCAGCTTTAAATTTTGCTTCCAAAACCAATCAGTTATTTACTGCTCTCTTATTCCCTGATTTTTTTTTTTTTTAGTCTTTCATTCTAAACTTTTTGTTACCTTGAATTTTGTCTTGATTTGGGTGTTTCATACAGAAAACCTGCTTGTAGGATTATTTGCAGTAATCTATACTTACTTTAATTTTTGAAAACTTGCAGGAGTTTACTGATTTTTTAAAAACTTATTAACAAAAATAACCTAACACTTTTTGAGGTTTAATACTTAGCAATGTGCTATGTCCTAGCCTAGCCTTGTGATAGCCCATTGCATTTTTTTATATACCTGTTGATTCACAGACCTTTCAGTTAATCTTTCTGAGGAACCCAGGCCTTTGTGATATGATATACTGCTCTGTAAATTATTGTATTTGCAACTATTTGGTGATTGTAGGCTGAAACAGAAGAATGATTTTGGAAACTGGTTCTGTTAGAGAAAGCTCTTTACATGTACAAATAAATATTCCTAGCCAAGATTCTGGGTAGTGGTAGTGAGTGGCAGAACTGAGAGTTAGGACACTTGGGTTCAAATTTTAACTGGGTCACTAGTGCGCTAATTGCATATGAATAAGCTAATCACCTGCAAGATGAAATGATTACATTCTTTTGTTCTCTAAGTATACTTTAGATTCTTGTATTTAGTGATTCTGCATTATAAAATTAGATAGAAAATATGTAGCTTCATAATGAACAAACAAATTTAGTGTTAGGACATCACAATAGTACCTATGTCATAGATAGTAAGCATTAAAGAGGTCGATTTTTTGGAGGGGTATTTTTCCAAAGTTGGAAGCAGGGAGGCAGTCAGATTCCCGCATGCGCCTGACCAAGATCCACCAGCATGCCCACCAGGGGGGCGATGCTCTGCCTATCTGGGGCATTGCTCTGTTGCCACCAGAGCCATTCTAGCGCCTGAGGCAGAGCCATGGAGCCATCCTCTGCACCCAGGCCAACTTTTGCTCCAATGGAGCCTTGGCTGCAGGAGGGGAAGAGAGAGATAGAGAGGAAGGGGAGGAGGAGGGATGGAGAAGCAGATGGGTGCTTCTCCTGTGTGCCCTGGCCAGGAATCGAACCTGGGACTTCTACACGCCAGGCTGATGCTCTACTGCTGAGCCAACTGGACAGGGCCAAAGAAGTTGATATTTTAGAGTTGGATGGCAGAAGGTCATCTTATGACAATGTTTCCCTGCCTGGACTTCATCCATTTACATTCAACCTTAAGATTTTTGCTCTGTTTTAATGATCTCTGAATTACTATTTACTTATCTTAAAAAAAAGTCTCATTTAAGATAAAACACATAAATGTGTTCTAAAGTGAAACATTGTTATAGAGTTATAGAATTTTTTTTGTAATGCAAAATACGATAAATACATTAATAAATGTAAAGCAAGTGCTTGGATATATGCTCCTAAATCATCTTTACCTCTCTTTGAGAAGCAACAACTACAGATATCTTTATCTACTCAACATGCATTGGTCTAAATGGGTTCTACTTTTAAGAAGTAATCACTAGAGTAAGAAGTAAACACTTTTGGTTAGGAAAAATTCAACATTAATTTTAGGAAGAAATCAACACTAATGTCTTACAGTTCTGCTTTGGTACTTAAAGTGGGAGTGTATCTTGTAAACTTGTAACTGCAAACTTGTTGATATTGGTGAATTATATGAAACCTCCATCTTACAAGACAGCATTTTGAAATACAATCACTACAATTTTAGACATTTGTAAGGCCCAAATTTATGATAATAAGCAATTTTTGAAAAGTATACTAGATTCCACACTATAAAAATGATAACAATGTCTCGTAAAAACTTTCAAAACAATGAAATCTGAAACTTTTGTGCTTTATATTCCAGGGAAGGGAAAGTAAACGATTCTACTTTGCAGTTCTTTTTAAATTAATCACTCTCAACTGCGCCCTCTTTTTGAGATCCTTTGGACAAGGAAATCAAGCTCAGAAGAATTCCTTAATACCTTCAGGCACTGTAATCTCCTGATAGTGCTCTCTAAATTTGAAAGTGACAACTTTCATCTTTGTTGAAAGTTACACCTGAAAGAATGAAAGTAAACAAAGAGATGTCAAAGGCATAGAATTATTTTTGTTACCACTAGATTTTGTCTGGATATTCTTTAGTGTGGTTTAGAGATTGCAACATTAAATTCTTGATCTACTGGCCAGCCAACTTTTGCAGACACTTGTTCTAGCACCCTGATTCCACATTTGCCCTTTCTTTGTAGCATTGCCCACTGAATTTGTAGGGCGAGAGATAATTTATACACAGATTTTATTTCTTTATACCTAATAGTGACTACATATCTCAGTAGACCAAACACCCTTTGCTCGTAGATTTGTTCTGTTTTGTTTTTTTTCCTAAACATGGAATTAAGTTGAAATAATAATTTATTGAAACGACGTAGATACCTGACCATCTTAAAATCCCAGGAAAATGAAAACCAAAAAACATTGCCTAGTGAAACCAGAATGCTTAAGAACTTAAGAACCACAAAGTTGAAAATGGATAGTTATGGCTCTTTTAATAACTGTCACTTTACTGTGATTCTAAATCAGCATCCTGGCACGATGAAGAGTGTAGTTGAACTTCATATGTTCTGGAAACCACTGCTTTGAAGGTCACACTCAGCCTTGTTTAAGTTCCCAGCTATATCCCAATACCAGCCATCGTGGGCTGCACCAGACCAACCATGGCCTTAACCTGATAAGAACCAAATGCCCACAGCCAATTAGTTTAGTCTTGTGATTCTATACTTGAAGGTTGCTGTGTTTTTTTTTTCCCTCATTGAGCACTTAACTCTCTTTAATTTTATACTTTTGCATTTTTATGGTAGTTGGCCAGCACCTATTTAAGCTAATTTAGAATTTTACGTATTTTCAGATACTCTTACCCATTAAATACTTAGGGCTTATTTGTTGGAGATGCTCAATCAATGAGCCTTCCTCAGGGCTTTTAACTTCTTACCCCAGGAGGAAATAGTTTGAATTTGTTTCAAAATTCTTTTCTTCTTATGTGCCCTTTTCTTTTCCTATGAGTCTGTAATTTAGTTCTGCTGACACAGTTGGTTAACCCCATACTGGGGAGCTGATTAAAAACACTTTCTACAAATGTTTATTCCTATTGCTGGTATTAATCAGCATTTTTTATTTTATTTTATTTATATACTTATTTATTTTCCTTATCTCTTCCTTTTGTTTATCAAAATCTTTCCACCTCAATCATTCTATACGGGCATAGTTAAAAAGCTACATACATACCCAGTTCTTTTTAAGATAGGGTAGTTCTCACTACACCATCTGTAATGTACCCACTACATTAGAATGGTTCCAGAGAACAGGAAGTGGTCATTGAGATTCTATCAGACCATATATGCACCAGAACAATGTAAACTATGATCAGGTTTCTTCCTGTCCCTGTGCTCAGGGACCATTCGGTTGCACAACAGATTCCTCTCTTGTGGAATACTTTCTTGAAAAACCTGAATTGTTATAGATATGCTGAGGGAAGTTGCTCATGGTCGTTTATTTACTTTACACACTCCAGTTAACCCAGATACCAAAAGCCATTGTCACTGTCCTATCCCTGCTCTTTTAAAAACTTTTAAAGAAGACATGAGGTCAAGAAACAGTTTCAGAGTTGACCTGCTTTTGTCATTGTCACTGACATTTTTTGGATAATGATTAAAAGGTGAGTCTGTTGCAAATTTCATAAATCAGTCTTTTCTCTCTGTTCTGCTGTAAAGTTGCCCTTCACTAACATCACGATACGTCATTGCTTTGTCTCAGCCAATCTCAGGGTGCCTGAAAGTGTTTGGCTAACTTTGGGGTCCCATGGCCTATCATTGGTAAGATCTGGTTCTGCACTGTTCATCTAGAACAGTGTTATTCAAGTGAAGTTAACTATTTGACCTAAACAAGTCTTTTGTGTTCAGGGATAAAATTTGAAATTTTAATCTTTGTCTCTAATTTAATAAAATGTTTCACAGCTTGCAAAGCATGCTCCCTTCCAGGCCTCATATCTTACTTTCCTTCCCACAAACTGTGTGAGAATTTATTATCATCTCCATTTCACAAGTAAAGTTTAAGTCACACAACTGTTAGGGAGCAAAGGCTGTATACTGAATCATGGTATCAGCATGGAAAAATCTTTGTAACTGGGTCATTTTACTGTGTTAGACATTTGGAGGAGAGAGTATGAGAAAACATTTCTCTTTGCTTGAATTTCCTACTTCTTTTTTCTTCTTCTCCTACCATCTACTATAACAGGGGTCGGGAACCTTTTTGTCTGAGAGAGCCATGAAAGCCACATATTTTAAAATGTAATTCCGTGAGAGCTGTACAATATGTTTAACACTAAATACAAGTAAATGTGTGCATTTTATGTAAGACCAACACTTTTAAAGTACAATAAGTCTCTGAATTCTTTTTAATAACATTGTTATGCTGTTGCTAACCAATGATGAATAAAGCACTTCTTACCATTAATGCGACTTCTGGTGCTGCATGGTTTTTTTGATGGCTTTGTAATCTGGTTGATACGTGGTGAGATTAAGCTTCATGCAGGCGTTGATACTTCCATCCATTAAACATAATCATAGATTGGTCTTAATGTTCTTTAGATGTGAGAAAGACTGCTCACATGCATATGTAGAGCCAAACATTGTCAGTACAGCAATACTCACACGCTGCAGTGTGTGGTATGTGATGGGAAGTGCATTCCAAGTTTTGACAATCAGCTGGTCCACGGGTTGAAGTTTTTTCATTTCTCCCCACTTGTGTTTCCTCACCAACTCTGCTTGCTGTCGTGCAAGTCTTTCCAAATCTTCATTCAGTGACTTGAACTTATTCACCCACATGTCTGAGGCCTTCAGGTAAGCAGCTTGTAGCTCAAAATCTCTGATGGAGACACCAGGGATGTAACTCAGGTTGGCACTGTCCACTGCACACTCGTGTGGTTGGGTGATGAACTTAAAAAGATGAGTGCGCTCACGAAATTCTCCAAAGCGCGCTTTGAATGACTGCAGGAGATTAGATGTGAAGCCCGCTAGCTGCTGGAGATCAAGATGTTGAGCAGGGTCACTTGCTGTGCATGCATCTTTAAACTCTCCCAGTTTTTCAAAGTGTAGTAAATGACCTGTTTCAATGTTGGTGATAAAGAGTTCCAGCTTATTTTCAAATACAAACACTGCTTATTGAAGGGATACGACTGTATTTCCAATGCCTTGCATTTTCACATTGAGCTGTTTCAGATGTTCAGTCATGTCCACGAGATAGTAGAACTTCAGGAACCACTCAGTGTTAGCTAACTCAGGATGCTCGATGTTTTCCATTTCAAGAAAAGTCTGGAATTTGCTCAGACAAGCTGCGAAATGGCTGAGCACCTTCTCTCTTGACAACCAATGCACGTTGCTGTGCAGAAGCAGACCAGGATAATTATTCCCAACTACATCCAGCAGTATTTTAAACTGGCGTTCATTTAAAGGTCGGGCAACAATAAAGTTGACCACCTGAATAACCAGTGACATCACCTCATCAAGCTGCTCGCCTTGCTTCTGAGCACAAAGTGCCTTCTGATGTAGGATGCAGTGAAAACTTAGGATGGGTCTTATTTCATGTTCACAAAGAGGCACTACGAATCCTCTGTTTTTCCCCACCATGCACGGAGCACCATCAGTACACACCGAAATAAGTTTATCTATCGGTAGATTATTTTCTTTAGCAAATTCAGTGATAGACTTGAATAAATCCTCCCCTCTTGTTGTCTCTTTCATAGGCAAAACTTTCATAGCAAGACTTTCCTCACGTAGTGTGTCACCGACAGCATACCTTGCAATCACGCTGAACTGGGATAAATGTCTTATGTCTGTTGACTCATCCAAAGCAAGAGAAAAGAATGGTGCTGCATTTATGTCTTTCACTTGTGTTGCCTCAATTTGATTTGCCATCATGATGGTACAATCATGAACAGTTCTTGCCAACAGAGGCATGTCTTTTATTCATTTGATTATCTTGTCTTTATCCAAAAAGTCGCCAAAAAGTTCATTGGCAACATCAAGCATGAATGTTTTGGCATACTCCCCATCTGTGAATGGCTTTCTGTTTCTCACAATTGCTAAAGCAGCAGCAAAGCTAGCCAAATTCCAGTCACCTGTTGGGTCCAAACATGGAGTTGCTGCTGACTAGCTTGCACTCTGCACAGTAGCTCTTGACATGCTTTCTTCCTGCTGGATATTTCGATGCAAATGTAGTATGGCGTGTGTCAAAGTGCCACTTTATATTTGACCGTTTTATTGATACAATTTTGCCACTGCATATTAGACACACTGCAGAACCTGCTCTCTCCACAAATGCGAATTCCTCTGTCCATTCCTGCTGAAAAGTACGATACTCCTCATCTTTTTTTCTTTTAGCCATCTTCTTCGTCAAAAGGGTTTCTGCAATTAGCTAGCTGACTACTTGATTAAAAGGAGAGAAGTTTACTTCCTGACCTCACAATGACCCGTGTACATTACGCATTATCCAATAAAAATTTAGTGTTGTCCTGGAGGACAGCTGTGACTGGTTCCAGCCACCCGCAACCATGAACATGAGTGGTAGGAAATGAATGGATTGTAATACATGAGAATGTTTTATATTTTTAATGTTATTATTTTTTTAATTAAAGATTTGTCTGTGAGCCAGATGCAGCCATCAAAAGAGCCACATCTGGCTCATGAGCCATGGGTTTCCGACCCCTGTACTATAAGATTAGAAATATTCAATTTCCTGAACTAGATCCCCAGAAATTATCACTATTTCCAATGTCCAGACATTTTGAACTGATTAATCATGCTCAATGGGAAATATCTGCTTCTCTGTATTTCTAAGAGATTTTTTTATTTTGCAAATACCATATATTTTTGAAAGATCACACTCAACCTTATATATAAAATGCAAGGTTATATAGATTTATTATAATTCTTTTGTTCTAAAAATATTCTTGTAGTTGGTTTTTTCTTTTGCATTTAAAAACTCTAATATAGACATAAATCAATGGATGACCTATCATAGCATGATTTTCAAGGAGACAGCAATTCAAACTTTCCACTTAAAGAAAGAGAGGAAACTGCTCTCAGGAAATATTAGTGAACCGGCAAGAGTCCTTTTTAGAACACAGTTACCATGGGATTGAGAAGTATTTGCTAATTATAACAGTACACTAATTATCTGCTTTTACATCTCATCTTTCTGTCTTTCTGTCTAAACTCACTTCTAATTATATGGTACTCTTTTTTGCATATGACATATCTAATAGTATTGCTTTTATAAGATATGAATTTTTGTTCACTTGGAAGTATTAAAGACATAGTTTCACTTCCAAAATTTTTTCTCCTACAGTGTAGTGAAATCTTTTGATTGTAAGTTGAATAAGCTGTCATATTGGGGGAAGGATTTAAATATTAAACATATTTTTAATCTTCCAAAAGAGAATAGCAAAAGGATCAGCCTTGTCATGGCTTCTAGTTTTTTAAAGCAGTTAGCAGATGTAGCCACATTATCTACTAATCATCATCACTGTCATTGTTGCCATATTTTTATTTCCAGAATTTCAGAAATTATAATTGATGGAAAGACATTTTAAATATAGAGTAATAAAGCAGAGGTTTCTGGGTTGTCAGAACTTATTTTTGTGTCATTAATTTCCCCCCCCTGAATTATACAGGTAAATTTAGAACAAAAGTAGCAATCACAATAACAAATGTGATTTTGATTCTTGTATTTTAATTGCCTTGGGCTTGTTGAGTAAATAAAAACAGAAAGTTGCTTTCTGTGTAGAGAGAGTGATCCTTGCTCAAATCCTCAAAGCAGGAACTTCTGTAGGGGTGGAATGTGCTTATGAATTGGGGTAGAGGAGCTATATCTTTAGGAAGCCTCAGGCTTTACTTCCAAGCACAGGCTCATGTGACAGCTGTTAGTCTGACTCATTTGTTGGTATATACTTTCTCCAACTCCACTCCTGATCATACTTTATTGATTATGAACGTTAATGCACACATATTCATTTTAATGTTTATTTGTTTTTAAAGAACACTTAGAGAATAATTTATAAGCGCTTAAAGAAATATCTAATAGAGTACTTGAGGCTTCAGCAAATACAAACAAAATCTGCTCTGCAGTAATTTATATATATATATATTGAGTGAGAGGTGGGGAGGCAGAGACAGATTCCTGCACGCACCTCGACTGAGATCCACGGGGAAAGCCCCCTACTGGCGATGCTCTCCTCATCTGGGGGTGTTGTTCTGTTGCTCAGCAACCGAGCTATTCTTAGCACCTGTGGTAGAGGCCAAGGAACCATGCTCAGCACCCGAAGCCAACTTGCCTCAGTTGAGCCATGACTGCAGGAGGAAAAGAGAGAGAGTGAGAGAAGTGAGAGTGGGAAGGGTGGAGAAGCAGATGGTTGCTTCTTCTGTGTTCTCTGACTAGGAGTTGAACCCGGGACATCCACATGCCAGGCCAATGCTCTACCACTTTACCAACCAGCCAGGGCCTGCCCTGCAATATTGAAAGCACATATACATATATGGATCAAGCAGTTTTAGAGCTTAGGCTCCAGGAGAGGGTAGAAGGAGGTGGTGAGGGCTTGTTGGAACATAGGAAGGAGCATTTATTGAGGGCTTCTTCTATGTCAGGCACTGACATTGTTTCATTTTGGTACAATCTAAGTCTATTGAGGGTTGTTAATCAAATTAGAAATCTTTTGGCATACCTTTTACATTGAAATGCACTGATCTGAAAACTTGGATTTTCCTGCCATCAGTTTCACTTTAATGCCCAGCCATAGAATCATTTACATTCATTCAACTCAAGATGCTCAATTGCTCAGCAAACTAAGGGTGCAGTCGGGGTCTCAAGAGCCCTGTGAGGGCATTTTCTGCAACTAGAAGCATTTCAACAATGGTAGGGATTCTTTGTTATTTGAACAGAGACCCCTTTCCATCCTTCCTACCGCCTTGAGCTGAGGCACCTCATCTGGAAATCAAGAGGACTAGACTTTATTTTTGATATCCCTCCCAGCCTTGGTGATTTGTGAATTTCATATTTGATTCTGTTAATGCCAAATGTTATAGCTGAAAGGGGGAGAGCAGACTAATAAACAGAACTTTCTCAGCTGAAATCTTAGGTGGCCAATAGAAACGATTTAAGTATTTTCTGACTTTATCAGAAATGCATTCCTTTGTGGCAATTATAAGATACATTGAGAAACAAAAAACTTTAAAATTTTTATTATTCTTTTTGCTTTTATCATTTTAGTGATAGTAAATTATGCAGTGAAAAGTTTCCAAAGAGGTAGAACAACAGTCCCATATTAAGCTGCTGCAGATTTTTTTTTTTCCTGTTAGCTATGCTTTGGAATAGGGAACTCTCCTTCTTGGGGTTCAGTAAAATAAATGTCATGCCATCTCTTTCAGAATGTTGTTCTGATGTTTAATCAATGTTTATAAATCTCTTCAGGATCCTCACATGATAATTGTGACCTAAAGTACAAAGTATTATTCTTAGAATGGAGTAATTTTATCCAATTAAATCTTTGAGCTATCACCTGAGTAGAAAATACTATTATTACTTTGCAAATTACTTTGTACTTAAGTTTCCTCATGCTCCCTAACCATGAGCAAAAATCCCATCAAAAGGGACTTATTAAAATATATTTAATATTTGCAACTTTACATGGGACATTACACTGCAGAACAGTATGCTCTAGAGCTGCACTCAGGGCAGGGCAGAAGTAACTAAATCTCTCTGAGGGTGGGTCTTATACAATGCCATTAACCACTCTTGGAGCAGCGGTATAATTAATAACTGAACGCAGCATGTCATTAATTTGAATGGGATCATAAGAGACTTTGAATTATAAGCTAGGAATCAACTTAGAGATTTGCCCTAGTTTGTAGAGACTGGATTTTCACAATTAGTTGGTAATGTTTGCTATTTAAAATGCAGCCAGCTCTTCAAAAACTATTGCCAAGCATAGAATTGATGCACCGTGTATCCTAGCAAGTACTTAAAATAATCTGTTATGTTTGAAATGAATCAGTCTAGACACTGCTTTTCATTAATTAATTAATGCATTAACCCAATTATTTATTGCCTATCTATGTGACATCTGGATTACAGAAGGTCTAGTGAGGTCCTGGTCAGGTACCTCTGAACATCACCCTGCTGCACCAAGGTTGCGAGTTTGATCCCTGGTCAGAGCACATACAAGAATCAACCGAGACAAGATGGCCATGGAATAGGTGGATGTTCCAACTCCCATATCCAAGAACCAAAGTGGATTACAAATTAATTTTGAGAACAGTCATCTTGAAAGACCAACTTTGGACTAAACTAAGAGGATTCTACAGCCAAGGACCACCGAAGAACCCACACTGAGACTGGTAGGAAAGGCAGAGATGCGGAAAGGGCTTCCCTGCTCCCAGGAGCGAGCAGTGGCCGGAAGGGACTCTCAGGGTGGGGAGGAGTGCCCGGCGAGTTGTGGGTTGTGAGTCCTCAGCCACAGAACTGGAGTCCCAGCCTAGAGCCCTGGAGCCTGGAAGGGGCGAATGAACTGTATTTGGCTGAGAAAGGAGCCTAGATACTGTTTGAGTGCAGGAGACAAAACTCTCGGACCCAGGCTCTGTATTAAAGGGACCGCATGGAGAGCCTCACTCACAGCCACCAGCCGGGGGATCTGGGGGTGGGGAGCACTGGGAGGACTGGAGTTGCCAGGGGAGAGTTTGTTCTCGGAGGCTCAAGGATAGACACTTTGAGGAAAGGGCACTGTAACCCTTGGGCTAAATCATGCCCCAAATCTAAAGTGAACATTTTTCCTCAGAGCAGCAACACCAGCAAAGAAAATAAATTACCCCATCCACCAGAGGCTCTCTTACTACAGTCAGAACAAAGAGGCAATTAGAGGCAGGCAGCATGTTAGAGACACAGGTAGTGAGTGCTGGGGTCTGAGCTACACAGCCGCCCCATGCTGCTGAGTGCTTGTGGGTGGTGGGTGGGCCAGCAGCGGGGTGAGCTGCAGGAGCCAGGGCAATACCGGCAAGCATCCGCGGGACCGCCCATGAAGGTGGAAACCTTGGTGGCCGTTGAGGTGCTCCGAGCTCACAAGCAATCCCACCCGCCCTTAGAGGTAGAGGGGGCCTGGACTACAGCAGAGGCAGTCAGAGCGGCTGCGCACAGACTCACCTGCACAGGCAGAGGCTGCAGCAGTAGCTTCGAAGGTCTGAGCTTGTGCGCAATCTCGCCTGAGGCGTGGGCCCACAACTGGCAGCGGCTGAGGGTCTGCAGTAGACAGAACAAAGCAGGAAAAAAAATCTAGTAAAAGGGAAATGTAGATTTAAAGAACAAAATGGCAATAAACAACTACATATCAATAGTACCCTTAAATGTAAATGCATTAAATGCTCCAATCAAAAGACATAGGGTAGCTGAATGGATAAAAAAGCAGGACCCATATGTATGCTGTCTATAAGAGACCCACCTCAAAACAAAGAATACATAAAGACTGAAAGTAAAAGGATGGAAAAAAATATTTCATGCAAATAGAAATGAAAAGAAACCTGGGGTAACAATACTTATATCTGACAAAATAGACTTTAAAACAAAGACTATAGTAAGGGATAAAGAAGGTCACTACGTGATGATAAAGGGAACAATCCAACAGGAAGAGATAACCATTATAAATAACTATGCACCAAATATAGGTGCACCTAAATATATATATAAAGACTTTGATGGACATAAAAGGCAAGATCAGTAGCTATAATAGTAGCAGATTTCCATACCCCACTAACATCATTGGAAAGATCCTCAAGAAAGAAAATTAACAAAGAAACAGTAGAATTAAGGGACACACTAGATCAACTGGATTTAATAGATATCTTCAGAACCTTTTACCCTAGAGCACATCTCTAGGATAGACCACATGTTAGGGTATAAAACGAGTCTCAAAAAATTTAAGAAGATTGAAATCAAATCAAGCATCTTCTCTGACCACAATGGCATGAAACTAGAAATCAAATACAATAGAAAAACTGAAAAACACTCAAACACTTGGAAACTAAACAGCATGTTATTAAATAACGAATGAGTCAACAATGAGATCAAGAAAGAAATAAAAAGTTTCCTTGAAACAAATAAAAAAAAGCATACAAAAACTCAAAATCTATGGGACACAGCAAAAGTAGTCCTGAGAGGGAAGTTCATAGCATTACAGGCATACCTTAAGAAGCTAGAAAAAGCTCAAATAAACAACTTAACCCTGCAACTAAAAGAACTAGAAAAATGACAGAAAGTAAAGCCCAGTGGAATTAGAAGGAAGGAAATAATAAAGATCAGAGTGGAATAAATGACATAGAGACTAAAAAAAAGAATACAGAGAATCAATGAAACCAAGAGCTGGGTCTTTGAATAGGTAAACAAGATCGATGAATCCTTAGCCAGATTCACCAAGAAAAAAAGAGAGAGGACTCAAATAAATAAAATTAGAAATGAGCGTGGAGATATAACGACTAACAAAGCAGAAATACCAAGGATTGTAAGAAAATACTATGAAGAATTGTATACCAAAAAATTAGACAACTTAGGTAAAATGGACAAATTTTTGGAAAGATATAATCTTTCAAAAATCAATCTGGAAGAATCAGAAAACCTAAACAGAAAAATTACAGCTAATGAAATTGAAACAGTCATCAAAAAACTCCCAACAAACAGAAGCCCTGGCCCAGATGGCTTCATAGGCTAATTCTACCAAACATTCAAAGAAGAACTAACTCCTATCCTTCTCAAGCTATTTCAAAAAATTCAAGAGGAGGAAAAACTTCCAAGCTCCTTTTATGAGGCGAGCATAATTCTGATTCCAAAACCAGACAAAGACAACACAAAGAAAGAAAACTATAGGTCAATATAGCTGATGAATTTAGATGCTAAAATTCTCAACAAAATATTAGCAAACCGGGTACAGCAGTACATGAAAAATATCATACATCATGATCAAGTGGGATTTATACTGGGGAGGCAAGGCTGTTACAGCATTCACAAATCAATCTGTGTGATTCATCACATAAACAAAAGCAAGGAGAAAAAGAACATGATAATATCAATAGATGCAGAAAAAGCATTTGATAAAATCCAGCACCCATTTATGATCAAAACTCTCAGCAGAGTGGGAATACAGGGAACATACCTCAACATGATGAAGGTCATCTATGACAGACCCACAGCCAACATCATACTCCAAGGGCAAAAATTAAAAACAATCCCCTTAAGATCAGGAACAAGGTAGGGGTGCCCCCTTTCACCACTCTTATTCAACATAGTTCTGGAAGTCCTAGCCACAGCAATCAGGCAAGAAGAAGAAGTAAAAGGCATCCAAATTGGAAAAAAAAAAAGTGAAACTATCATTATTTGCTGATGATATGATATTGTACATAGAAAACTCTAAAGTCGCAGTAAAAAAACTACTGGACCTGGTAAATGAATTCAGCAAGGTGGAAGGATATAAAATTAATACTCAGAAATGAGAGGCATTTTTATACACCAGCAACAACCTGTCTGAAAGAGAAATTAAGAAAACAATCCCCTTCACTATTGCAACAAAAAAATAAAGTACCTAGGAGTAAATTTAACCAAGGAGGTTAAAGACTTGTACTTGGAAAATTATAAAACATTGATAAAAGAAATCAAGGAAGATACAAACAAGTGGAAGCATATATGGTGTTCATGGTTAGAAAGAATAAACATCACTAAAATGTCTATATTACTCAAAGCAATTTATAAATTCAATGCAGTTTCTATTAAAATACCAATGACATACTTCAAAGATATAAAAAAAATATTCCAAAAATTTATATGGAACCAAAAAAGAACTCGAATAGCTTCAGCAATCTTAAAAAAGAAGAATAAAGTGGGTGGTATCACACTTCTTGATATCCAGTTATATACTACTAGACCATTGTACTCAAAACAGCCTGGTACTGTCATAAGAACAGGCATATAGATTAATGGAACAGAACAGAGAACGCAGAAATAAACCCACACCTTTATGGACAATTGATATTTGACAAAGGAGGTAAGAGCATACAATGGAGTAAAGATAGTCTCTTTAACAAATGGTGTTGGGAAAATTGGACTGCAACCTGCAAAAAATGAAACTAGATCACCAACTTACACCATTCACTAAAATAAACTCAAAATGGATAAAAGACTTAAATGAAAGTCATGAAACCATAAGCATCTAGAGGAAAACATAGGCAATAAGCTCTCCGACATCTGTTGCAGCAATCTATTTGCTGATTTATCTCCACGGGCAAGTGAAATAAAAGACAGGATAAACAAATGGGACTATATCAAACTAAAAAGCTTCTGCACAGCTAAAGACAATAAGAACAGGATAAAAAGGCAAACCACACAATGGGAGAACATATTCGACAAATACATATGGTAAAGGGTTAATAACCAAAATTTATAAAGAACTTGTAAAACTCAACACCAGGAAGAGAAACAATCCAATCAAAAAATGGGCAAAAGAAATGAATAGACACTTTTCCAAAGAGGACATATAGATGGCCAATAGGCAGATGAAAAAATGTCCAACATCACTAATCATTAGAGAAATGCAAATTAAAACCACAGTGAGATATCACCTCACTCCATCAGAATGGCGCTCATTAACAAAAGAACACATAACAAGTGCTAGCGAGGGTGTGGAGAAAAGGGAACCCTCCTGCACTGTTGGTGAGAATGCAGACTGGTGCAGCCACTGTTGAAAAAATTATGGAGATTCCTCAAAAAATTAAAAATGGAACTGCCTTTTGACCCAGCCATCCCATTTTTAGGAATATATCCTAAGAACACCACATCAATGATTCAAAAGGAGAAATGCACCTCCATGTTTATGGCAGCATTGTTCACAATAGCCGAGATCTGGAAACAGACCAAGTGTCCATCAGTGGACGAGTGGATTAAAAAGCGGTGGTTCATATACACAATGGAATAATACTATGGGGCCATGAAAAAGAAGGAAATCTTACTTTTTGTGACAACATGGATGGACTTGGAAACTATTATGTTAACTGAAATAAGCCAGGCAGAGAAAGAAAAATACCATATGACTACTCATTTGAGGAATCCAATGAAGAATATGAACTGAGAAATGGAATAGAGACAGAGGTGGGATCAAAGGGTCCAGAGGGAAAGCAGACAGAGAGAAGGGGAATGACAGGATGGGATGAGAGCAGAAAAGCAAAACTGGGGAAGGGCGTTGCTGGGAGGAGAGCAAGGGGGACGTGGTGGGGAACATGAGGGGGGAGGTATTTGCCGGGACACTAGAATCTATGTACCCCCAATAAATTAAAAAAAAAAGAATCAACCAATGAGTGCATAAATAAGCAGAACAACAAGTCCACATTTCTTTCTGTCTTTTTTTCTTTCCCCACCTTCTTTCCTATAGGAATATGCTATGAAACATGCAGAGTTAGGAAAACAATTAGAGACAGCGAGGCACCTGAGGGCAACAGCCCTGAATGGGTGAGTCCAGGAGCCTCTCTGACCCACACTGGAAACAGTGCATGCTGGAAACAGTGAAACAGCAAGATAAGATTCAGTAAAGGAAATGTTTAGGCCCTCAGAACAAAGATTAGGAGTCAGCATGTTCCTTGCATGTTACTTCACCCCCTGAAAACTTCTGCTGTCTGCTTCCTTGAGTTATTTGTACTGGCTAATACATATCTGAGTAGGGCTGAGAACAGGGCTTCAGTCCTTCAGTCTGGTGACCAGGGCTGTTGCCTCCCCTTGGCCCTTTGGAGCATGGCATCTGGTCTCTGAGTAGTTAATTTTCTCCGCAACACCTTCCTCTCTCTAAAAATAAATTTATAAATTAAAAAAAAAAAAAAAGATCTGCATTTCTGTCCAGTTGGCTTAGTGATAGAGCATTGGCCTGGCAAGCATGCCGATGTCCTGGGTTCAGTTACCGGCCAGGGCACACAGGAGAAGCGCCCATCTTCTTCTCCACCCCTTTCCCTCTTGCTTCTCTCTGTCTCTGTCTCTCTCTCTGTTCCCCTTCTGCAGCAATGGTGCCAAGGAAGGCTCCATGTCCTTGGCCTCAGATGCTAAGAAGATCTTGTTTGCTAAGCAGTGGAGCAATGCCCCAGATGGGCAGAGCATCTCCCCCTAGTGGGCTTGCCAGTAGATCTCAGTCAGGCACATGGGAGAGTCTGTCTCTCTGTCTCCACTCCTCTCACTGAGTAATAAAAAAAAATCTGGAGATACGTAGGAGTGTGGGAATTCTACGGTAGTATGTGATCAGTCGTACTTGCCTTCATGGCCAGTTCGTGTATCACTTTAGCCCCTGGTTTTATTTTTGAAGTTGTTCTAGAGAGCTATATTGTTGCACTGATTGAAAATGAGTCCCCACCCCCACCTCAACCCACAGCTGGGGTTAATTCATCAGACATTCCATGAACTTTTATTACATTCTAGGATAAAAGAGGCATTTATAGTAATTAACATAGAAATGAAAAAAGTAGCTCGTATTTTAGGCCTCAAATTTTGGAAGATTGTATGGCAAGTGAAATGAGAGAATTCCATTGTTTTAGTGTACATAACTGCTTAGATACTTCAGCAATAAAATTCTCCTTTTCTTCTTTCTCCCAACCCTTTCTGATCACACCAAAATTCTGGTGACTATCAAAGATTGGCTAAGTATACCAGAAAGTTCAATATTAAATTATCAAAATGGTACTGAAAAAAAAGTTAAAGAAAAAAAATCTATAATCCCACATCCAAATATAGCTAAGAATTTCTTTCTTCAGATGTGAGTTTTTATAGAATTATCTGCTTTTGCTTTCCATTACATTAAATATTTTCTCAAATGACTACATAAATTTTGTATCTATTTTTAATGTCTGCGGACTCTTACGAAGTGTAGGTGTACCATTATATAGTAAAGTACCCCTTATTGCTGGGCATTTATTTTTCACTATTGTAAATTGAGCGACAGGGAGTACTGTGTGTGTGTACATCTCCTACATTTTTAGATAAATATCTGGAAGTTAGAATGCTGGGCCTTTAAAAAATATTAAATTTTTTATGGTTTTAAATATATGTATTTTTTTTGCTGAATTATCTGTCAGCATTGGACATGATTCTCCTTACCAAAATTTACTGGTAAAAATAAACTCTTATTTTAAAAATTGCATTTTAGTATATGCAATAAAAAACTTTTTTTTTAATTTATTGATTTTAGGGAGAGAGAGACAGACAGAAAACATTGATCTGTTTCTGTATGTGCCCTGACCCGGAATTGAACTGGCAACCTCTGAGCATCCCAACAATGCTCTTAGGCTAACCAACTGAGTATCCAGTCAGGACATACATCTAATTTTAACATGCTACTGTTGAGTAGGCCTTTTCCTTTTGTTTTTGAAAAGTCAGCTTACCTTCTTTGTGAATTACTCAATTAGGGATAGTGTACCTTTGACAATTCAAAATCCTCTATTATAGGAGATATACATATATGACATGAACATATATGATGTCTTTGAAGAAATAATCATTGAATTTAATACACTTATAAAAATAAAAATACAAATCTAAAAAAACAAATATTGCATAATTATACATATGTTTGAGTGTACCTAGAGGAAAAATTCAATAGAAATACATAAAAATATTATGATTATTAGATGATAAATCACCTTTACTTTCTTTTTTCTACTTTTCTATATTTTCATGATTTTAAAAATAAATGTGCACTATTTTTTTTTAAATCAGAAAGGCAGTTACACAAAGATGTTTTTTCTTTTCTCTCCATTCATTTTTATTTATTTATTTATTTATTTATTTATTTATTTATTTATTTTGTATTTTTCTGAAGCTGGAAACAGGGAGAGACAGTCAGACAGACTCCTGCATGCGCCTGACCGGGATCCACCTGGCACGCCCACCAGGGGCTATGCTCTGCCCACCAGGGGGCGATGCTCTGCCCCTCCGGGGCATCGCTCTGCTGCGACCAGAGCCACTCTAGCGCCTGGGGCAGAGGCCAAGGAGCCATCCCCAGCGCCCAGGCCATCTTTGCTCCAATGGAGCCTTGGCTGCGGGAGGGGAAGAGAGAGACAGAGAGGAAGGAGGGGGGGGGGTGGAGAAGCAAATGGGTGCTTCTCCTATGTGCCCTGGCCGGGAATCAAACCCGGGTCCCCCGCACACCAGGCTGATGTTCTACCGCTGAGCCAACCGGCCAGGGCCTCTCCATTCATTTTTTATTTGGGCATTTTCAAGGTCTGACATCTTATTGAAAGTGGTGAGAATATGCAAGTTTGGAGGCTATGGGCAAGTGAAAAAGTACTTTTGGTTTTGTGAAACCAAAAATTTCTAAAAAGATGTTAAGAGAGAGGTGACCAGGTGGTTCCCTGAGTGAGAAAAGGATTTTGAAAGCCGAGTTTCCTGGTACTGAGCCGTATTGCTAGGTCTTCTCAGGCGCCCTGCGCCGCCGGTGTCAGTTTCCAGGTTGCCCTGAGGTTTTGCACGGTGAGGTTTCTGTGTTGTCTTCTGTCCGAATTTTCAGTGACCATTTATAATGAGTGAGAACACACAGATATATACCCAGATATCTGTTGTTGTTGTCTTTTTAAGTTTGCCCTTACTTTAAAACGTTCTCTTGCCCATAGTGAACTTTAGAATTTCTATATTTGGTCAACTTAAATTTAAAAAATCTATTGTTTGCAAAGGAATAATAGGTAGAAAGTTTTCAAATTTCTCTGTGTTTGTTTAGAATAACAGCTGATGCCTGATTGTCCTGACTTTTCTCCTGTCATCAGGTGCCAAGCTTTTCCTGGGCTCAAGCTGCAGGTAAACCTCTCAGAGGAAATAAAACAACCTCTTTTGTGCTGAACTTTAAAAAAGTCTCAGTAAAGACTGATTTCCAAAAGTGTGAAAAGGCTTATATTTTAGAAATTCCTCTAGATCTCTCAGGTAGACAAGAAATGGTGAGGAGTATTTCACAGAAACAACAGATTCATTATTTCTCAATGGTGTCGGGGTTTATTTGGTCATATTTTTACCAGTTAGTTCTCCATGAGAGTGGATTTCTAAAAATCAGGAGATTGTCTTCCCCTTTGGGATAACATTCCTGGCGCAGGCGAACAGAAATAGCACCTTTTGCTCTTTGGATTTGCAGGTTCTGCAAACCAAAGGAAAGCAGGATTTGTTGGGGTTTAGGGGGCTAATGAATAACACTCTTGCTAACTTCCAAGCCCCTGGGATAGGGACCAGTTGAAAGATTCACATAGGAGCATGATAGAGGGAGAAATATCAGCTTTGGGTGGGGGAAAAGCTGATTGGAAAACAAGGCTTAGATCTAGGTTGGTTAAGATTCATCTCGCCTGTTCAATGAAATAAACCAGCAAAGTCTGTCCAAACCAGACCTGAATAAATATGTGAGTCTAGAGAACAGGCTGCCTGAAATAGAGAACTCAACTCAGGAGAGGCTGAGCCTCTGAGGCTAGCTCTTCTTTTTTCTCCCATTCTCACCGAGTAGCAAAATTAATCTTTCAGAGAAATGTGAAAGAAAGGGCAGAGACTTTGAAAGATCTCCCATAGTTTGATCTAATGAACATGGGAAGTCCCCATTCTATGGAAACAAGCTGAGATAAATAAGCATTCCATCCTTACAAATATATGTAGCAAAGGCATGGTTGAAAATAAAGATTACAAGAATCTGAGGCATGAGTGGTAACCCTCCTAGGGTCTGCTAAACTGGCATCCTTAAGATGTCTGGGGGTGGGGGAGGATTGTCAGGGCATTTGCAAGATGATAATATTTTCCTGCTTCTAAAATATGAAAACAAATGACAAAGAAATCTGCAACCCTCCTTACATACTGCTTCGATGAAGTTCACAGAAATAGAAGATACTGGGAATCCTGGGACAGATCCTATCTCACTTGTCTGGGTCCATAAATACGAAAAGTGACATTTCACAAAACTCACCCTCATGCCCTTAATTTGCAGGGATGTGTACTGGGAGGGTGTGTGGTCAGCCAGGGGGAGAAAATGTGAAGAGGTGCTTAGCAAGCATGGGAGTGGAAAGTCCATGCAGGGTTGAATGACTCACCCAAAGTGGGAAGAACCACAAGGTCTGACTAATGTGCTTTTCTCTGGGAAGAAGATGGGAAATATCCCAAGTAGGATCACTCTGAGGTGGTGGGTTTCAACTATAATTGAGCTTTTATGGAAAGAAAAGAAAGAAGACAATGACCTTTCTCCCAGGGTATTAATGGCCCAAGAGAAGAATGGAGTTAAAGCCCCATCAGGTTTCTTTCTCCAGTATTCCCCAAGCTTCAGCCTCCAGGGATGAAAGAGGAATGGTAGCAACTTTGGGGGGAAGGAAGTGAGGCTGGAGAAAAAATTTGAATGCTGTTTCTTCCCAAAGAAGTAGATGTCTGCTGTTCCCTTAATTGGGGGTAAATCTAAAATTTATGATCGGGCCCAGAGGAAGAGGATACACTTCTAACTAGAAGAGTGAACCCAAGCAGGGAGATTTAAAACATCATACGGAAGAAGAAAACAGAACCGATTCAATAATCATAGTTGATTCAGCCTCTGCCTAGCTCATTATCTCCCATACATGACATAAATTCAGAATCTAGAACAGAAACTCTCAATGTATAGACTTCAAACCAAAAGAAGTCTATGTATAAATAAGGCCCAGATGAGGAGGCATAGGAAGTCATTGAGAAGCCCTACACACAGCATCCGAACCAAAAACAAGTCTGTATAGATTTCTGATAGAAATCTGAAAAAAAAAAAAAGGTTGGCACCTATTACAAATATTATAGTAAAGACAGAAAGGAAGAAAGAGACATGATAGGTTAATAATGCAAAAATCCTGTGTAGAGAAAGATAAGCCACAAACAATAGAACAGTATTTTTGTTTGCAAGTGCTATGCTCTGTCAAAGAAACTAAAAGGAATATTAAGTCTTTGAAACAAGTCATTGAAGTGTATAAATAATATTATAAATTAAAAAACCCTGAAGGTAAATAAAATAAATGAAGACCAATATAAAACAAACAAAACAAAACTTAAAATTCTACTGAAAGGAAATAAAAAGAATACTTAAAGGGGAAGGCCAAGCTTTTTCATGGATGCAAAGACTGAAGATATGTGTTGTCATTAAATTATCCTGTAAATGTTCATAGAATACCAACAGGATTTGGAGGAATAAGTAAGTGTTAAATATACAGAATGAGTTCTAAAATAAATAAAAACGGGGTTAGTCTTGCCAGAAATTGTGACTAATTATAAAATAATATTTAGCACAGTATGGTTTTGATTCAATATAGGTAGATATGAAATAAAATAGATCTGAGGAATAAGGTAAACTCAAGTAATAACTGGGTGTGATAAATGTGGCATACCAAATCACTGGGGGATACATAACCCAGTTAATAAACTACACAGTGACTGACCATGATATTTAAAAGAGAGAGGGAGACTGAGATTTAAACATCATTCTCTATTCTGAAATTAATTCCACATTTGTTTAAATGTACTAGCAAAACAAAACAAAAAGCCCCAAACTATGATTATGATCTGTGAAGTATATAGCATGCACAATTTAGAAGCTATAGAGGAAAAAATGCTCCTGGTGCTTTTTGTTTATTTGAAATTATGTGCTATTTGATAAGTTGATCAATGTTTGCTTCTCCACTGTGTCATTAAGGTCAATACAGGGCCAAGGCTGGCTTTGGTATTGGTTTGTTGTATCCTTAACACATAGTAAATATGCAATAAATATTTATTAAATAAATAGATCAATGACATTTGAACAAAACATACATATTCTGTATTGTGCAAAGAATAAAACTAAAGTGAAAAAGCAAAAAATTAAGGGTTGGTGGTTTACAACACAAAGACTATGGTAATTTCCTTAACATGAAATGTATCTTGAAAATTATAGAGAAAAGGACCAATAATCTAATAGAAAAGTGGACATCAGAAGAAATAAGCAGTTTAAGAGAAAATTTTCAAGTAATAAATAATCATAAGAGAAATCTTTGATTTCATCCATAATTAAAAACCCAAACAATGAGTCATCTCATGTATATTGGTTTGACAAGGATGAAAAACATTAATAGGACCCAATTATTGGTGGAAGGCAGAGGAGGCAAGAATTTTCATATATTCTTAGTAAGCATCTGAATTGGGGGAACATTTTGAGGCCAAGGTAGCTATATCCATCAAGATTTGAATTATTCCCTGGCCGGTTGGCTCAGTGGTAGAGCGTCGGCCTGGCGTGCAGAAGTCCTGGGTTCAATTCCCGACCAGGGCACACAGGAGAAGCACCCATCTGCTTCTCCACCCCTCCCCCCTCCTTCCTCTCTGTCTCTCTCTTCCCCTCCCGCAGCCAAGGCTCCATTAGAGCAAAGATGGCCCGGGCGCTGGGGATGGCTCCATGGACTCTGCCTCAGGCGCTAGAGTGGCTCTGGTCGCAACAGAGCGACGCCCCAGATGGGCAGAGCATCACCCCCTTGTGGGCGTGCCGGGTGGATCCTGGTTGGGCGCATGCAGGAGTCTGTCTGACTGCCTCCCCGTTTCCAACTTCAGAAACACACACACACACACACACACACATACACACATACACACACACACACACACAAAGATTTGAATTTTTCATTCTTGAACTCAGCTTTTTAGGAAGGTTATTCAATAGATATACTTGTACAAGTGAACAGAGGTATACATAAAGGAATTTTTGTTTTAGCTGTCTTTGTAATAGAGAAAAAATGTAAAATATAAAAGACTATTAATAGAAGATTGTTTAAATAAACTGCAATATAGCCAGAAAATAGGATGTTATTAACTATAAATAAATTAAGCAAATGTATATGTAGTAAAAGGAAAGAGGAGTATTTCATATTCTCAAGTGACGAAAGCAAATTAGTTACACAAATATCGTGATTTCATTTAAGCAACGTTTCATTTAAACATTCTATGAATGTTCATAGAAAATGACTGGTTCTGTACTTTCTGATTTCTCCTTTTTAAAAAGTTTAAATTTACTGATTCTATAAATTTTTTTTTAAATTGACTTTCAACCAAACAGGTAAAATATTATATCTCTAAGATTATAAATAATACCAATGTTTCTCTTATTTAATTTGAGACTGTGATTTGCATTGTGTTATTTGTTCATTTCAACCTATTTCTCCCTTGGTACCAATTGGTTTATTGAATATTAATTGTGTACATTGAATAAAATAAACTATTTTCTTGACATTATTTTCTGATGTTAAGGATCCTTTTTCAAAAGACATGACTCTCTTTTTCGTATAGAAAAAATAGGTTAGTTGATCACTTCCCAAACCAATTATAAATATGATTAAAAGAGCTGAATATCTTTATTCTGGTTTCAAGCTTTTTTTTACTTCCACATAAATATAATTAGTGCATTTATCAAACATTTAAAATCTAGTTGTGTGTATTTGTGTGTGTGTGTGACAGAGACAGAGAGAGACAGAGAGAGTGACAGATAGGGACAGGCAGACAAGAAGGGAAAGAGATGAGAAGCATCAATTCTTCACTGCGACACCTTAGTTGTTCATTGATTGATTTCTCATATGTGCCTCGACCGAGGGGCTACAGCAGACCGAGTAACCCTTGCTTAAGCCAGCGACTTTGGGCTTAAGCTGGTGAGCCTTGCTCAAACCAGATGAGCCTGCACTCAAGCTGGCTACCTTAGGGTTTCCAACCTGGGTCCTCTGCGTCCCAGTCTAACGCTCTACCCACTGTGCCACTGCCTGGTCAGGCTAAAATCCAGTTTTTGATGCAGTTTTAAGGTTGACATTTTCAACACAAAGATTTCAGTAAAACAGAATGCAAATTTTTTACATTTCCAAAAAAATAACTAAAACTGGAATAAAAGATATATTTAAGCCTGCCCCTCTCTTTTCAAACCTTATTTCTTGGTAATATGAAAATGATATCTTTTTCTATAAAGTTTTTGTGTTCTTCTGAGGGAAATTTGAAGTAATGGTATTATATTTCTTCACTATACTAGATATATTTTGTTTAGCAAAAAAGAAAAATCAGGAGAGAAAAACAATGCAAATTACATTTAAACTCATTTTCTAATCTTATTATTTTCATTATTTGTCATTTTTTCTATCAATGACCTTTTACATAACCAAAAGCTAAAAACATAATTTCTATTGTTAAAATTCTAAAAGTTTCTCAAATAAAAATCTCAACTTTATTAGTTATCTAAAAATTATCTTTTGGATTTTTTTAAAGCTCATTCAGAATTTATTTCTTTGGGCTTAAAACTTTTATTCAAAGAGAACTAGTTTGGAGGCATGTATATATCTGTGGGCTGGATCAAGTCTGCAGTGATGAAACAGCAGTGGAGCAAATTCCTCTAATTGATTTGAGGTTTTCCTAGAGGTGAGTGATTCCTGTCTGCTTGCCACACCACTCAGCCCTCCTCCTTGCCTCCGCTTTGCTTATGTGTGAGCTATAGTTCCCTTGACCCGGGGCAGCCAGGAGCTATTGGAATCTTTTGTTCAAAACATAAAATACATCACAGGACATCGAAGAATAGCAAAAGGAGGTACATGAAGGGAAATCATTCCCACCATGAAGAGCAAAAGAGAACTTGAAAATTTCAAATTCCTATACACACACTTTTCTAATCTGAAAGAAACAGAGAAACATGAGATCATAAAATTGTAAAGCTAGAATAGCATTGTAGGTCAACCCTCTTATTATGAATAAGGAAACTGAGACTCCCAAAAGCTAACTTGCTCAAGGGACCACTCCTTTGGAGAGTAGCTAACCTAACAGTACTGAATTTATTTTTTTACAAGTTGGTTCTCTTCTTTGGGAAGAATAAAACAAGGGTTTGTAAGAAGTGCAGTTCTTTGCTAAACAGGGCAGATGGAGAAATAAAATTCTGAAGCAATTCAAGCATTTAGTCTCTTTTTATTTAATTATTACTCTTTGAAGGCCATGGCACCAACATGACAGAAATAGAATATAGCAAAACAAAAGCATAGGAGAAGGGGAAGGATGTTTAGGAAGGTCAGTTCTCCATCTCTCTTCTCTGTTCCTTTTTGCAACTATCAGCCTTCCCACTGTCTCACTCCAATATTGGGATGGCTGCTGTGTGGCAGCTGGTCCTAAGTTGTATCATTAGACAGATTTCTGTGCTTTACACCCTAATTTATGGCTTACCAATCTATTTAAACACAATCTGGGGATAATATAATTTACATATATTACATGAAACACATTATTAGGGTATAGGATGAAGCTTTGAAGTCACGGGCTCTGAGTTCTAACCCCAGTTCTTCCACATATCAACTGTTTGACTTTGCTCAAGCCACTGAAACTCTGTGCCTCAGTTTCCTCATATATCAAATGAGAGGATCATGGTTGTTGCCTCCACATAGACATGTTAGTAACTATGCAATAATGCAGCAAATACTAACTCAATAAAATAACTGATAAATGTTAACTATAATTAATTATCATTCAGTTTACTTCAATTCCAGGAGCTCACAACAAACAAAAATTACCAATTCGCGTAACTTATTGTAATTGAGCATGTGAAATAACATCTCAGGGGTGGTAGTGGGCTCCCTGTAGCAGAAGCAGTGAGGTTGCAGAGACACCCTTTGCTCAGCCTTCCTTCTCGTAATTCTACTTCGTTACTATTATTCAAAACTGACTCTGAATAAAGAGATAGACTAGCCTACACAGCAGCCCATGTCCTACAAAATACATTGAACTTAGCCAGAAAATGTTATTTCCAGTTCCAGCTAAGTTGCTATACAGCTCTGAGAAAACCTTTTGAACTTCCTTGCTTTCTCTCCATTTGCCTTCCCTGGTCAAATGACTGTATGAAATAGCACCCATATACATTAAGGCAAAAATTAGATCATACATGTGAATGTGCCTTAGCAAGGATATGATGATTTAAAGAAATGAAGCTAAGATTACTATTATTCCATAAGATATTTCACTGATTCCTGCTTTCGAGGACTCAATGGGGGGGGGGGGGGAGGATAAGACCCTGAAAATAGAAGCATATGATAGACGAGCATCTCCAGAGGTTACTAGATAATACTTGGTCTGCTGTTTGGGGAAGAAAAAAGGTGGGGGAAAAATGATGTCGTCAAATGTCTGATCCAGCTTTCTATACCTGTCTTTGAGAGTCACACTTAAAAAAAACTTTATTGATATATTTACAATAAAGTACATGTGTTTAAAGTATGATTTGCCCTGGCCAGTTGGCTCAGCAGTCGAGTATCAACCCTGCTTGTGGATGTCCTGAGTTCAACTTCTGGTCAGGGAATGCAGGAGGGGAGACCACCTGCATTTCCATTCCCTTTTCTCTCTCTGTCTCTCTCTTCCCCTCCTGCAGCCATGGCTCAATTGGTTTGAGCACATCTGCCCAGGCATTGAGGATGGCTCCCTTGAGCCTCCGTCTTAGGCACTAAAAATATCTCAGTTGCGAGCATAGCCCTAAATAGGCAGAGAATTGGACCCAGACAGGGTTTGCCAACTGGATTCTGGTCGGGGTGCATGCAGGAGTCTGTATCTTCCCTACTCTCACTAAAAAAAAAATTACAATTTATTAATTTCTGACATGTATATATAAATCCATGAACCCATTACCACAGTCAAGATAGGAAATAGAGCCATCTTTTTCAGTTTTCTCATATATATTTGTAATCCCTTCCTGGACCCACAGAACCATGATCTACCTTCTCTTTCTATACATTAGTTTTAAATTTTTATATAAATAGAATCACATATTGCACTCCTTTTTTGCTTGGCTATTTCATTTGGCATAGTTATTTTGAGACTCCTCCATGTTGTTGTGTGTATTTATCAATAATTTATTTCTTCTTATTGATGAGTAGTATTCCTATACAACATCTTGTCTATCCATTCACCATTCACCTATTGATGGGTGTTGGGGTGGTTTCTAGTTTGGGGTTATTATAAGTAACGCTGGTATTAACATTTCTGTAAAAGTCTTTTTATAGACACATTTTCATTTCTCTTGGGTAAATACCATGGAGTACATCGGCTGGATCATACACTATGTCTATGTTTAACTTTTTAGAAAATAGCCAAACTATTTTCCTAAGAAGTTATTCAACTTTACATTTCCACCATATCCCTCACATCCAGTTTCCCCTCTGTTTAACATCTTATACTAGTATATTACAGTTGTTATAATTAATGAACCAATATGCAGACAATATTATCAACCAAGGTCCATAATTTATTCATATTACGTTAGTTTTGTTCGTCTATTGTCTTTTTCAGCTCCAGGATCTGTCAGGAGACCACATGATATGCCAAACTGTCTTCTAAAGTGGCCGTACCATTTTGCATTCCCTCCAGCAATGAATGGGAGCTCCTGTTCTGTATCTTTGTCAGCATTTGGTAGCATCAGATTTTTGGATTTTAGTCGTTCTAATGGTTGTGTAGTAGTATCATATTGTTTTAATTTACAGCTCCTTAGTGGCAAATTATGTTGAACAACTTTTCATATGCTTATTTGACATCTGTATATCTTTCTTGGTAAGATGAGATCTTTGCCAGTTTGTTAATTGGGGTATTTTTTTTCTTTTTTTCCCTTTTATTATTAATTTTATTGGGGTGACTAGATCAATCAGGGTACATAGAATCAGAGAAAACATCTCCAGGTTATTTTGACATCTGATTATGTTGCATACCCATCACCCAAAGTCAAATTGTCTTCTGTCACCTTCTATCTGATTTTTTTTGTGCTCCTCCCCTCCCCCACCCCTTCCTCTCCTTCCTCCTCTGCCACCACCCCTAACCACCACACTCTTGTCCATGTCCCTGAGTCTCATTTTTATATCCCATCTACATATGAAATCATATAGTTCTTAGTTTTTTCTGATTTACTTACTTCACTTAGTATAATGTTATCAATGTTCATCAGTGTTATTGTAAATGATCCCATGTCATCATTTTTTATAGCTGAGTAGTGTTCTATAGTATATATGTACCACATCTTCTATATCCAATCATCTATTGAACGGCTTTTTGGTTGTATCCATGTCTTGGCCACTGTGAACAATGCTGCAATGAACATGGGGCTGCATGTGTCTTTACATACCAATGTTTTTGAGTTTTGGGGGCATATACCCAGTAGAGGGATTGCTGGGTCATTTAATAGTTCTATTCTTAACTTTTTGAGGAACCACCATACTTTCTTCCATAATGGTTGTACTACTTTACATTCCCACCAACAGTGAATGAGGGTTCCTTTTTCTCCAGAGCCTCTCCAACACTTGTTATTACCTGTCTTGTTGATAATAGCCAATCTAACAGGTGTGAGGTGGTATCTCATTGTAGTTTTGATTTGCATTTCTCTACTAGCTAGTGAAGATGAGCATCTTGTCATATATCTGTTGGCCATTTGTATTTCTTCCTGGGAGAAGTGTCTGTTCATGTTCTCTTCCCATTTTTTTATTGGATTGTTTGTTTGTTGTTGAGTTTTATGAGTTCTTTGTATATTTTGGATATTAAGTCCCTATCTGAGCTGTTGTTTGAAAATATCATCTCCCATTTAGTTGGCTGTCTGTTTGTTTTGTTATCAGTTTCCCTTGCTGTGCAAAAGCTTCTTAGTCTGATGTGGTCCCATTCATTTATCTTTGCCTTCACTTCCCTTGCCTTTGGAGTCAAATTCATAAAGTGCTCTTTATAACCAAGGTCCATGAGTTTAGTACTTTTGTTTTCTTCTATGTAATTTATTGTTTCAGGTCTTATATTTAGGTCTTTGATCCATTTTAAATTAATTTTAGTACAAGGGGACAAACTGTAGTCGAGTTCTATTCTTTTGCATGTGGCTTTCCAATTTTCCCAGCACCATTTGTTGAAGAGGCTTTGTATATTGTTGGCCTCTTTACCAAAAATTATTTGACCATATATATGTAGTTTTATTTCTGGGCTTTCTGTTCTGTTCCATTGGTCTGACTGTCTATTTTTCTGCCAATACCATGCTGTTTTGATTAACGTGGCTCTATAATATAATTTGAAGTCAGGTATTGTAATGCCCCCAGCTTTGTTCTTTTTCCTTAAAATTACTTTGGCTATTTGGAGTTTTTTATAGTTCCATATAAACCTGATGATTTTTTGTTCCATTTCTTTAAAAACTGACATTGAGATTTTGATGGGAATTGCATTAAATTGGTATATCACTTTGGGTAATATAGTCATTTTGACTATATTTATTTTTACTATCCAAGAACAAAGAATATTTTTCCATTTTATTGCATTCTTTTTTATTTCCCTTAACAATGCTTTGTAGATTTCATTATATAGGTCCTTTACATTCTTTGTTATGTTTATTCCTAAGTATTTTATTTTATTTTTTGCAACCATGAAGGGGATTATTTTTTTGAGTTCATTTTCTGATGTTTCATTGTTGGCATATAGGAAGGCAATGGACTTTTGTATATTAATTTTTTTTTTGTTTCTAGTAGTCTTTTTGTTGAGTCTTTGGGGTGTTTGATGTATAGAATAATATTATCTGCAAAAAATGAAACCTTTACTTCTTTTCCAATATGAATGCCTTTTATTTCTTTCTCTTGTCTGATTGCTCTGGTTAGAATTTCCAGCACTACGTTGAATAAGAGTGGAGAGAGTGGGAAGCCTTGTCTTGTTCCTGATTTTAGAGAAAAAATGTTCAGTTTTTTGCCATTTAATATGATGTTAACTGATGGTTTGTCATAATTGGCCTTTATTATGTTGAGATATTTTCCTTCTATATCCATTTTTAAGTGTTTTAAACATATAATGATGTATTTTATTGAATGCCTTTTCTGCATCTATTGATAGGATCATATGGTTTTTGTACTTTGTTTTGTTGATATGCTGTATTATGTTAACTGTTTTATGTATGTTGAACCATCCTTGTGAATCTGGGATGAATCCCACTTGATCATAATGAATTATTTTTTTAATGTGTTATTGTATTAAATTTGCTAGTATTTTGTTTAGAATTTTAGCATCTGTATTCATTAGAGATATTGGTCTGTAGTTTTCTTTTATTGTGTTGTCCTTGCCTGGTTTTGGTATGAAGGTTATGTTGGCCTCATAAAATATGTTTGGAAGTATTGCTTCTTCTTTGATTTTTTGGAAGACTTTGAGTAGAATAGGAACCAAATCTTCTTTAAATGTTTGATAGAATTCACTAGTATAGCCGTCTGACCCTGGACTTTTATTTTTAGGGAGGTTTTTAATGGTTATTTCTATTTCCTCCCTGCTTATGGGTCTGTTTAGGTTTTCTGCTCCTTCATGACTCAGTCTAGGAAGATCATATTGTTCTAGGAATTTATCCATTTCTTCTAGATTGTTAAATTTGGTGGCATATAGTTTTTCATAGTATTCTACAATAATTTTTTGTGTATCTATGATATCTGTGGTGATTTCTCTTCTTTCATTTTGGATTTTATTTATATGAGTCCTTTCTCTTTTTTCCTTAGTGAGTCTTACCAAGGGTTTGTCAATTTTGTTGATCTTTTCAAAGAACCAGATCCTTGTTTTATTAATTTTTTCTATAGTTTTTCTGTTCTTTATTTTGTTTATTTGTGCTCTTTTTATTATTTTCTTACTTCTGCTGGATTTGGGTTGTTTTTGCTCTTCTTTTTCTAGTTCCTTAAGATGTGAATTAAGTGGTTTAACTTGGGCTCTCTCTTGTTTGTTCATATAGGCCTGTAGTGATATAAACTTCCCTTTTATTACTACTTTTGCTGCATCCCAGAGATTTTGATAAGTTGTATTGTCATTTTTGTTCATCTATATGTACTCTTTGATCTCTGCTTTTATTTCTTCTTTGACCCACTCATTTTTTAAAAGTATGTTGTTTAGTTTCCACATTTTTGTGGGTTTGTTTACCTCTTTTTTGCAGTTGAATTCTAGTTTCAAGGCTTTATGATCAGAGAATATGCTTGGTATAATTTCAATCTTTCTAAATTTGTTGTTGTTATTTTTATGGCCTAATATATGGTCAATTCTTGAGAATGTTCCATGTACACTGGAGAAAAATGTATACTCTGGCACTTTGTGATGAAATGTCTTGTAGATGTCTATCATATTCAATTGTTCTAGTGTTTCATTTAAGGCCAATATTTCTTTATTGATTTTCTGTTTGGATGAACGATCTAGAGTCGTCAGCGGTGTATTGAGTTCTCCAAGTATGATTGTATTTTTGTCAGTTTTTGTTTTTAGGTCATTCAGTAGCTGTCTTATTTATTTTGGTGCTTCTTGTTTTGGTGCATATATATTAAGAAGTGTTATGTTTTCTTGATTCAGTGTCCCCTTTATCATTATGAAATAACCATTTTTGTCTCTGATTACCTTTGCTGTCTTGTAGTCAGCATTGTTAGATATGAATATGGCTACACCTCCTTTTTTTTGGATGTTACTTGCTTAGAGTATTGTTTTCCAATCTTTCATGTTGAATTTGTTTTTATCCTTGTAGCTTAGATGTGTTTCTTACAGTGGATTTTAAAAAATCTATTCTGCTACTCTGTGTCTTTTTATTGGTGAGTTCAAACCATTTACATTTAGTATAGTTATTGACACTTGAGGGTTTCCTATTGCCATTAAATATTTTGCTTTCTGATAGTTTTCTATCTTGTTTGGTTCTTCTCTTTTGTTTTTCTATCTATATGTTTTTTGTTTTCTATATATTTTCTAGCTATTTGTTTTTGTTTGGTTGTAATCCATACTTCTTTCCTCTGTTACTTCTTTTTTCAAGCCACGTGCTTCTGTGGTGGTTTTCAGGAGTGATTACCATTAAGTAATGGAAAGGATGCATATCATGTTCATTGTAGTGCATTAACTCATGAGTGCTTTTGCACTCCATCCTCCTTTGCTACTGTTAAGTTTTGTCCTCTCTTCTTTTGTGTTTTTGTTGTCACATTTTAATCTTGTTTTTTTTTTTGTGATCTTGATGGAGTTTTTACTTGTAGTTTTGTTTTATTTTGTTCTTTGTATTTAGTTGGATAACCCTCTTTAGTATTTCCTGAAGTGGGGGTTTTCTGGTGATAAATTCCCTCATCATTTCTGTATCTGTGAATGTTTTTATTTCTCCTTTGTATTTGAAGGATAGCTTTGATGGGTATAATATTCTTGGCTGGAAGTTCTTCTCTTCAGAACTTTAAATATTAGGGTCCACTCCCTTCTTGCTTCTAGAGTCTCAGCTGATAAATCTGATGATAATTTAATGGGCCTTCCTTTATATGTTGTATTCTTCTTTTCCCTGGCTTCCTTGAGAATTTTTTTTCATTGGTTTGTGCCAATTTCATTATAATGTGCCTTGGAGTAAGTTTGTTAGGGTTAAGATAACTCGGTGTTCTGTTTGCTTCTTGAATTTGAGGCTTTAGTTCTTTCCACAGGCTTGGGAAGTTCTCGCCTATTATTTGTTTGAATATGTTCTCCATTCCATTTCATCTCTCTTCTCCTTCTGATATACCCATTATTCTTATGTTGCTCTTTTTGATGGAGTCAGACAATTCCTGTAGGACTTTCTCATTTTTTAAAAATTTTGTGAGTCTCTCTCCTCTTTTCTCTGTAGTGCCTCTAGTTGCCTGTCTTCTATGTCACTAATTCTCTCCTCTATCTGGCCTGTTGTATTAGCTAAGCTTGTTACCTCGTTTTTCATTTCATGAATTGAGTTTTTCATCTTTGTTTGATTTTGTTTTCATAGTTTTAATTTCCGTGGTGATATATTCTTTCTGTTTGTTGAATTGTTTTTTGAGCTCTCTAAATTGCCTTTCTGTGCTTTCTTGTATATTCCTGAGTATTTTTAGGACTTCAATTAACTCCATGGTTTCCAAGCTATTGAAATTTTTTTCTATAGATTTTTCCTCATCTATCTGAGCTATATCTCTGTCTTTTGTATCCATGATATTTGATTTGTTTTTCCTAATGGAATTTGAGAGTGGTATTGTTAATAACACTTTGTTTGATGTATATGTATTTCACATGCTCCTGGGATTGTTTTTTCTGTCTCTAGTTGTTGAAATTTCAGGAAGAGGAATTAGGATCACCCCTCATGGGGCCATTTCTTTGACATCACCTCCAATATTCTCTGTATTTTTTTCTTAATGTTGAGTTTTATGAGTTCTTTGCTTATTTTGAATACAAAACCTTTATCAGTTATGTATTTTTACGAGTTGGTGTTTCATCTTCTTATTCCTTTAACAGTGTCCTCTGCTGAGCAAAATTTCTAATTTTAATAAAGTTAAATTTAACAACTTCATTTTTTATGAATCATGCTTTTGGTATTGTCTGGTAGTTATCAAGGTAATAAAAGCCTCATGGGATAGATTGGAAAGTATAATTTATTTTCAATTCTCTGGAATTTGTATAGAGTTGGTATTATTTTGCCATAGATGTCTGAGAGAATTCACAAGTGAAACTATTTGGGCCCATTGTTATTTGTTATTGTTTATTTATTTATTTATTTTGGTGGGAAGATTTTTAAATACAATTTTGATTTATTTTATAGAAAGGGATATTCAATTTATTGAGTGAGTTTTGGTAATTGTGTGCATCAAGGAATTTGTCTCTTTAAGCAAGTTGGTGAATTTGTTGGCATAAAGATGTGAAAATAGTCCTTTATCACTGTGAAGTGTGGCACCTGTCTCATTCTTTCCCCTCCAGTACTCAGTTGAGTCATTTCTAGCTACATTGTGTTCTTGCCTCTCAGCTCCATCTCCTCAACTCAGAAAGTGTGCCCTGCTCTGTCTGGGTTCTTCCTCACTGCACTGCAGCTGGGGAACTCTCTCATCACAAGCATAGGGCTCACTTCTCTTTTAAAGACTTTTTACAGAGATATCAGAGAAATAGCACCATGAGGGGTGCTCCTGATATCTCCCCTTGAAATTTCAACAAACTCAGCAACTATAGACAGAGAAAAAAATCTCAGGAGCACCTGAAATATACACACACCAGACAAAGGTATGATTGGGCAAAAAAGTAGTTGAATATATAATGCACTGTGAAGGAAATAAGATGGAGAACGAGGTTTTTTGCTCTCACTGATCTGTGGAAGAAATGCTTTTGTCTGAAGCTGAGCAAAGTGGAGGGTCAGAGGCAGAGGGAGAAAGCTGGGTTATGGTAGACGATCAAGCAGAAGAAAGACCACGCTATCTCTGCCTAAGATCACGGACGCGGGGCAAGCAAGGGCAGCAGGCTCTAACAAAGGTTTCTGGTACAGGGTGCCTTTGGGAGCCAGCACTGGCATCAGCTGCTTTGTGCCACCACTGGTGTGGGTGTGTGCATGCAGGCTGGAAGGCTTAGCTGGAGCTTATCAGTGATAGACATTTGCATGGGCTGTTGCCAGAGTCTGTGCATTCCGAGCTCCACCACCATTATGGGAAGTGCAGAAATGCTGGGATCCCTGGGGCTGAGACTGTCCAGGTGGGGTGCCTCCATAGGCCTGCATTCCTGGCTCTGACTGAGATCACAGGTGCTGTTCGCCTAAGTGGGCACGTGCAAGCTTCCATGTGCATGCCTTAAGGTGTGGGGGCTGGGTGCACACGTGGCTTGCTCTGGGCTACTAAACAGTGCACAAGAGAGAAGCCTGTGGAGATTAGACCCACGGAGCGCTGAAGCATACTAGACATGCCCAGGGTCCTTTAGAAAGGCACTTGATCTGCAATCGGCTCCCAGCCCACGGCATGCTGAGATGTGCTAGACCTGTTTGGCAGCCCTTAGAAAGGTACTAGATCATCAATCAACTCTCAGCCCTTCCTGCTCTCATTGGCAGCTCTTGTTGGCACAGCCTTACCCAGAACTGTGCTTTGAGTGGTGCTGGAGAAAAGACCTGGCTGCTCTTAGAGCCTCTTGCTCTGCAATCAGTGGCTATGGAGAAACTCACAGCTAAGTCCCCAGGCTGCTAGCTCAGGTGGGAGAGATGTGGGGAGAGGCACCTGGAAAACTAAGTCTTCCATTGTCAGAGCCTCCAAGCAATACAACAGCAAACCTCTGTCTGAGAACTTCATAGGAGCAAAAAACCATAGTACAGCACCACCTGCAAAAAAAAAAAAAAAAAAAAAGGAAGAAACTACCTCTCAAAACCTGGAAAAAATTACATTTTTATAACATTGTTTTCTTTTTTTCCCCATTTTGATCATTTTATCTTCTTTCCTTTTTATTCTTTCCTTTTCTTTTTGAACATCATTATCCATAGTTGTTACATTTTTCATTCTTGTTTTTTTATGAGGGCTTTATTTCAAAAACCTTTATTTTTTTTTCTTTTTCCACATTTGATCGTTCATTTATTAACAAATTATTATATTTTAAATTCATGTTTTTCTTTGTGGCATTTTGCATGTTTTTTATTTCATTTTTTAACTCTTCTGTCATCTTTCCTTAGTTCCTGCTCCTTGTTCTCTGTAGTTTTTTCCCACTTATCATTATAAAATTGTCATTTTTTTCACTGTATCAATTTTTATTTTATTTTAATTATCTTTTATTAGTGTTATTAACAATACCAGTCTCAAATGCCATTAAGGAAAAATAAATCAAATATCATGAATACAAAAGACAGATGTAGCTCAGATAGATAAAAAAAAATCTCTAGAAAAATATTCTAATGGTTTTGGAAACCTTAGAGTTAAATGACAGAATTAAAAATTGAAGTCCTAAAAATACTCAGGGAAATACAAGAAAGCACGGAAAGACAATTTAGGACGCTCAAAAAACAACTTAATGAACAAAAATAATACTTCACTAAGGAAATTGAAACTATAAAAAGGAACCAAACAGAGATGAAAAACAATACATGAACTGAAAAACAAGGTAACAAGCTTAGGTAATAGAACAGGCCAGATAGAGGAGCAAATTACTGACATAGAAGACAGACAATGAGAGATACTACAGAGAGAAGAGGAGAGAGACTCACAAATTTAAAAAATGAGAAAGTCCTATAGGAATTGTCTGACTTCATCAAAAAGAGCAACATAAGAATAATGGGTATATCAGAAGGAGAAGAGAGATGAAACAGAATGGAGAACATATTCAAACAAATAATAGGCGAGAACTTTCCAAGCCTGTGGAAAGAATTAGAACCTCAAATTCATGAAGCAAACAGAACACCGAGTAATCTTAACCAAAACAGACATATTTCAAGGCACATCATAATAAAATTATCACAAACCAATGAAAAGAAAAAATTCTCAAGGAAGCTAGAGAAAAAAAGAATACAACATATAAAGGAAAGCCCATTAAATTATCATCAGAGGCCCTGGCCGGTTGGCTCAGCAGTAGAGCGTCGGCCTGGCGTGCAGGGGACCCGGGTTTGATTCCCGGCCAGGGCACATAGGAGAAGCGCCCATTTGCTTCTCCACCCCCACCCCCTCCTTCCTCTCTGTCTCTCTCTTCCCCTCCCGCAGCCAAGGCTCCATTGGAGCAAAGATGGCCTGGGCACTGGGGATGGCTCCTTGGCCTCTGCCCCAGGCGCTAGAGTGGCTCTGGTCATGGCAGAGCGACGCCCTAGAGGGGCAGAGCATCGCCCCCTGGTGGGCAGAGCATCGCCCCTGGTGGACGTGCCGGGTGGATCCCGGTCGGGCACATGCGGGAGTCTGTCTGACTGTCGCTCCTCATTTCCAGCTTCAGAAATATACAAAAAAAAAATTATCATCAGATTTCTTAGCAGAAGCTCTACAAGCCAGAAGAAAGTGGACCTCAATATTTAAAGTACTGAAAGAGAGGGACTTCCAGCCAAGAATACTATACCCATCAAAGCTATCCTTCAAATACAAAGGAGAAATAAAAACATTCATAGATATCAAAAAGATGGAATTTTTTTGAAAACCCCCACTTCAGGAAATACTAGAGGGGATTATTCAACCAGATACAGAGAAAAAAACAAAACAAAATCACAAGTAAAAGCTCCAACAACATTACAATAAAAACAAGATTAATCTATGATAATAAAAACAAAAAAGGGGAGAGGATAAAGATTCACAGTAGCAAAGGAGGATGGAGTGCATAAACACTCATGAAATAGTGGACTACAATGAATATAATATCTATCCTTTTTATTATTTAATGGTAACCACTCCTGAAAAAAACACTACAGAAACACATGGCTTATAAAAAAGAAGAAACAGAGAAAAGAAGTATGAAATACAACCAAACAAAACCAAATGACAGAAAAATAAAAGAGAAGAACCAAATAACAGAGCTACCAGAAAGCAGTATATAAAATGGCAATAGGAAACCTTCAAGTGTCAATAATTACATTAAATGTAAATGAATTGAACTCACCAATAAAAAGACACAGAATAGCAGAGTAGATAAAAAAAGAAAATCCAACTGTATGCTGCCTTCAAGAAACACATCTAAGCTACGAGGATAAAAATATTCGAAGTGAAAGGTTGGAAAATGATTCTCCAAGCAAATAACATCCAAAAAAAGCAGGTGTAGCCATACTCATATCTAACAATGCTGACTACAAGACAGCAAAGGTAATCAGAGACAAAGATGGTCATTTCATAATGATAAAGAAGACATTAAATCAAGAAGACATAACACTTTCTAATGTATATGCACCAAACGAAGGAGCACCAAAGTATATAAGACATCTACTAAGTGATCTAACAATAAAAACCGACAAAAATACAATAATTGGAGACCTCAATATGCCGCTGATGGCACTAGATCATTCATCCAAACAGAAAATCAGTAAAGAAATATAGGCCTTAAATGAAACACTAGAACAATTGGATAGGATAGACATCTACAGGACATTTCATCCCCAAATGCCAGAGTATATATTTTTCTCCAGTGTACATGGAACATTCTCAAGAATTGACCATATATTGGGCCACAAAACTAAGATCAACAAATTCAGAAAGATTAAAATTATACCAAGCATATTCTCTGACCATAAAGCTTTGAAACTAGAATTCAACTGCAAAAAAAAAAAAGTAAACAAACCCACAAAAATGTGGAAATTAAACAACATACTTCTAAAAAATGAGTGGGTCAAAAAAGAAATAAAAGCAGAGATCAAAAGATATATACAGACAAACAAAAATGATAATATGATATATCAGAATATCTGGGATGTAGCAAAAGCAGTAATAAGAGGGAAGTTCATATTACTACAGGCTTATATGAATAAACAAGAAAGAGCCTAAGTAGACAACTTAACATCACATCTTAAGGAACTAGAAAAAGAAGAACAAAGGCAACCCAAAACTAACAGAAGAAAGGAAATAATAAAAATCAGAGCAGAAATAAATGAAATAGAGGAGAGAAAAACTATAGCAAAAATCAATAAAACAAGGATCTGGTTCTTTGAAAAGATCAACAAAATTGACAAACCCTTGGCAGGACTCAATAAGAAAAAAAGAGAAAGGACTCATATAAACAAAATCCAAAATGAAAGAGAAAAAATCACCAGATATCATAGATATACAAAAAATTATTGTAGAATACTATGAAAAACTATATGCCACCAAATTTAACAATCTAGAAGAAATGGATAAATTCCTAGAACAATATGATCTTCCTAGACTGAGTCATGAAGGAGCAGAAAACCTAAACAGACCCATTAGCAGGGAGGAAATAGAAATAACTATCAAAAACCTTTCCAAAGATAAAAGGCCAGGGCCAGACAGCTATACTAGTGAATTCTATCAAACATTTAAAGAGGATTTGGTTCCTATTCTACTCAATCTTTCAACATATCGAAGAAGAAGCAATACTTTCAAACATATTTTATGAGGCCAACATAACCTTCATACCAAAACCAGGCAAGGACAACACAATAAAAGAAAACTACAGAGCAATATCTCTAATGAATACAGATGCTAAAATTCTAAACAAAATACTAGCAAATCGAATACAACACATTAAAAAAAATAATTCATCATGATCAAGTGGGATTCATCCCAGATTCATAAGGATGGTTCAACATACATAAAACAGTTAACATAATACAGCATATCAACAAAACAAAGAACAAAAACCGTATGATCCTATCAATAGATGCAGAAAAGGCATTCAATAAAATACAACATCATTTTATGTTTAAAACACTCAACAAATTGTGTATAGAAGAAAAATATCTTAACATAATAAAGGCCATTTATGACAAACCATCAGTTAACATCATATTAAATGGCAAAAAACTGAAAACTTTTTCTCTAAAATCAGGAACAAGACAAGGCTTCTCACTCTCTCCACTCTTATTCAATGCAGTGCTGGAAATTCTAGCCAGAGTAATCAGACAAGAGAAAGAAATAAAAGGCATTCATATTGGAAAAGAAAAAGTAAAGGTTTCACTTTTAGCAGATGATAACGATCCTGTACAACAAAAATCTCAAAGACTCCATAGAAAGACTATTAGAAACAATAAACAAATACAGTAAGGTCTCAGAATCCAAAATTAGTATACAGAAGTCTATTGCCTTCATATATGCCAACAATGAAACTTCAGAAAACGAACTAAAGATAAATAATCCCTTCTACAGTTGCAACAGAAATAATAAAATACCTAGGAATAAACATAACAAAGAATGTAAAGGAGCTATATAATAAAACCTACAAAGCATTGTTAAGGGAAATTGAAAAAGATACAATGAAATGGAAAAATATTCCTTGTTCTTGGATAGGAAGAATAAATGTAGTTAAAATGACCATTTTACTCAAAGTGGTATACAAATTTAATGCAATTCCCATCAAAATTTCAATGTCATTTTTTAAAGAAATGGGACAAGATATCACTAGGTTTATATGGAAGTATGAAAAACTCCAAATAGCCAAAGTAATCCTAAGGAAAAAGAACTAAGCGGGGGCATTATAGTACCTGACTTCAAATTATATTATAGAGCTACATTAATCAAAACAGCATAATATTGGCAGACAACAGACACAGACCAATGGAACAGAATAGAGAGCCCAGAAATAAAATCACACATATATATGGTCAAATCATCTTTGATAAAGGAGCCAAAAACAAACAATGGAGAAAAGAAAGCCTCTTCAACAAATGGTGCTGGGAAAACTGGAGAGCCACATGCAAAAGAATGAAACTTGACTATAGTTTGTCTCTTTGTACCAAAATTAATTCAAAATGGATCAAAGACCTAAATATAAGACCTGAAACAATAAAGTACATAGAAGAAAACAAAAGTACTAAACTCATGGACCTTGGTTATAAAGAGCACTTTATGAATTTGACTCCAAAGCAAGGGAAATGAAGGCAAAGATAAATGAATGGGACCACATCAGACTAAGAAGCTTTAGCACAGCAAGGGAAACTGACAAAACAAACAAACAGCCAACTAAATGGGAGATGATATTTTCAAACAACAGCTCAGATAAGGGCCCAATGTCCAAAATATACAAAGAACTCATAAAACTCAACAAACAAACAAACAAACCAATAAAAAAATGGGAAGAGAACATGAACAGACACTTCTCCCAGGAAGAAATACAAATGGCCAACAGATATATGACAAGATGCTCATCTTCACTAGCTAGTAGAGAAATGCAAATCAAAACTACAATGAGATACCTCCTCACACCTGTTATATTGGCTATTATTAACAAGCCAGGTAATAACAAGTGTTGGAGAGGCTCTGGAGAAAAAGGAACCCTCATTCACTGTTGGTGGGAATGTAAAGTAGTACAACCATTATGGAAGAAAGTATGGTGGTTCCTCAAAAAGTTAAGAATAGAACTATTATATGACCCAGCAATCCCTCTACTGGTTATAAACCCCCAAAACTCAAAAACATTGATACATAAAGACACATGCAGCCCCATGTTCATTGCAGCATTGTTCACAGTGGCCTAGACATGGATACAACCAAAAAGCCGTTCAATAGATGATTGGAGGCCCTGGCAGGTTGGCTCAGCGGTAGAGCGTCGGCCTGGCGTGCGGGGGACCAGGGTTTGATTCCTGGCCAGGGCACATAGGAGAGGCGCCCATTTGCTTCTCCACCCCCACCCCCTCCTTCCTCTCTGTCTCTCTCTTCCCCTCCCGCAGCCAAGGCTCCATTGGAGCGAAGATGGCCCGGGTGCTGGGGATGGCTCCTTGGCCTCTGCCCCAGGCGCTAGAGTGGCTCTGGTCACAGAAGAGTGACGCCCGGAGGGGCAGAGCATTGCCCCCTGGTGGGCAGAGCGTCGCCCCTGGTGGGCGTGCCGGGTGGATCCTGGTTGGGCGCATGCGGGAGTCTGTCTGTCTCTCCCAGTTTTCAGCTTCAGAAAAGAAAAGAAAAGAAAAGAAAAGAAAAGAAAAGAAAAGAAAAAAGAAAAGAAAAAAAAATAGTTGATTGGATAAAGAAGATGTGGTACATAAATACTATGGAATACTACTCAGCCATAAGAAATGATGACATAGGATCATTTATGACAACATGGATGGACCTTGATAATATTATACTGAGTGAAATAAGTAAATCCGAAAAAACTAAGAACTGTATGAATCCATACATAGGTGGGACACAAAATTGAGACTCATGGACATGGATAAGAGTGCAGTGGTTACCAAGGGGAGGGGAAGGGAGGAGAAAGAAAGGGTGGGGAGAGGGGAGGGGCATAAAGAAAACCAAATAGAAGGAGAAGGAGGACAATTTGAATTTGGGTGATGGGTATGCAACATAATCAAATGTCAAAATGATCTGGAGATGTTTTCTCTGAATCTATGTACTCTAATTGATCAATGTCACTCCGTTAAAATTAATTGTCTAAATAATATTAAAATAAAAAAATTTACTATTATTTTTTAAGTTTTAGTAGCTTTTATTTTTAATTGGTTATTTTAGAGTGACTAGAAGAGAGAGAGAGAGAGAGAGAGAGAGAGAGGATGCTCATTGGTTGTTTCTAGTAGTTGCCCTGACCAGAGATCCAACCCACAACGTGGGTGTTTTGGAATGATGCTCTAACTGATTGAGCTAACTGACCAGGGCAGGCTCACCTCTTTATTCTTCTCCTTTGGGGATCACTGTATTTATTCCTTGGAAACTGGTTTTTCTTTACTTTTTCCTTCCTTCCTTCCTTCCTTCCTTCCTTCCTTCCTTCCTTCCTTCCTTCCTTCCTTCCTTCCTTCCTTCCTTCCTTTTTTTTCTTTCTTTTTTGGTTGTTTGAGGTAGGAGGATAAATTTGGTCTTGTTACTCCATCTTGGCCAGAAGCAGAAATCTCACTTGGTTTTTCAAAGCCTTAAACAAAGTAGTCCCCACTGTAACACCATGTCCTTACTTATATTTCCCAAATAAACGTGGCATTTTCAAGTGTCTCTGCCAAAAGTTTTTATAAGCTAGTGTTTTTCAGGTTTACCCAGGAAGTCAGTAGAAATTCATATTCCTATGTCCTACCCCAAGAAATTCTGAAGTTCTGGGGTGCACTCAGTGATGTGTCCCTGAATATTCTTATAGGGATTACATTTTCAGCGACACTGAACAATTTCTCATACTATTTTCTCTGACTAGAATTCTTGTCTTACTTTCCAAGTCAGTTTAATTGTCTACAGGAAAATCTTCATCAGACCCCTCCTTGCTGTTAGGCACTTGCTCCTTTGGGTTCACATATCACTTTTAAATAAATCTATTTTTATTTGTATACTTACTACAGTGCACAATAATTATTTGTGTTTTTATCTCCATCACTAGATTATGAACTCTATATGTTCTAAAATAGTGCCAAGCACAAGCTGAAGCTTGGCAAACATATAATTTTTTATAATATGTACACAAAATATTGAACAAAGACAAAGATGTCGAAGTTTCAAGTTCAAAACCTGAGATCTATTTCTTAATAATGTTCATACAGTTCACAACACACCAGAATGGCCTTGGATATTTGTTAAAACACAGATTTCTAACCTGATGTGAACCTTTACAACTGGCCTCTAGGGCTAATGTTGAGACTTAGTTGGTATAAAACAATCCTTCCAAAATCTGGCCAATAATCAGAATCATACGTGGGGCTTTCAGCAACACACATTCTGGGTTCATATCTTCATAGATTCTTTGTGACCAACTCACTGTGTGCTTGAGACCAGGACTCCATAAGTTTTTTTGTCTTTTTTCTTCTTTTCCAAGTGAGAGGAGGGGAGATAGAGAGACACACTCCTGCATGCATCCCCACAGGGACCCACCTGGAAACGCCAATCTAGGGCCATGCTGGAAACGGGGCTATTTTTAGATCCTGAGATGGAGGCTCCACAGAGTCATCCTGAGTGCCTGGGCCCATGCACTGGAACCAATTGAGCCATGGCTGCAGGGGGGGAAGAGAGAGAGAGAGAGAGAGAGAGAGAGAGAGGAGGGGTGGAATGTCTGCTTCTCTTGTGTGTCCTGAGCAGAAGTTGAACCTGAAATATCCACATGTCTTGAAGTTCTACCACTGAGCCAACTGGCTAGGGCCAGGACTCTGTAATATTAAGGCTCTTCCACCCCCACTGTGACTCTCATAATTAATCAGACAAATTTGAGGACTGGTGGTTTATAGTATTCTTTCTTTTTTTTAATCTTATTTTTATTAATTTTAATGCAGTGACATTGATAAATCAGGGTACATATGTTCCGAGAAAACATCTCCAGATTATTTTGACCTTTGATTATGCTGCATACCTCTCACTCAAAGTCAAATCATCCTCCTTCACCTTCTATCTGGTTTTCTTTGTGCCCCTACCCTTCCCCACCCCCTCCCTCTCCTACCTCGCCCACTCCCTGTTACCATCACATTCTTGTCCATGTCTCTGAGTCTCATTTTTATGTCCCATCTATGCATGGGTTCATATAGTTCTTAGTTTTTTCTGATTTATTTATTTCACTCTCTATAATGTTATCAAGGTCCATCTATGTTATTGTAAATGATCCTATGTCATCATTTCTTATGGCTGAGTAGTATTCCATAGTATATATATACCAAAGCTTTTTAATCCACTCGTCCTCTGACGGACACTTGGGCTGTTTCCAGATCTTCGCTATTGTGAACAATGCTGCTATAAACATGGGGGTGCATTTCTCCTTCTAGAACTGTTCTATGGTGTTCTTGGGGTATATTCCTAAAAGTGGGATGGCTGGGTCAAAAGGCAGTTTGGCATGCGGGGGACCCGGGTTCGATTCCCGGCCAGGGCACATAGGAGAAGCGCCCATTTGCTTCTCCACCCCCACCCCTCCTTCCTCTCTGTCTCTCTCTTCTCCTCCCGCAGCCAAGGCTCCATTGGAGCAAAGATGGCCCGGGCGCTGAGGATGGCTCCTTGGCCTCTGCCCCAGGCACTAGAGTGGCTCTCGTCGCAAAAGAGCGACGCCCCGGAGGGGCAGAGCATCGCCCCCTGGTGGGCAGAGCTTCGCCCCTGGTGGGTGTGCCGGGTGGATCCCGGTCGGGCGCATGCAGGAGTCTGTCTGACTGTCTCTCCCCGTTTCCAGCTTCAGAAAAATACAAAAAAAAAATTAAAAAAAATTAAAAAGAAAAAAGGCAGTTCAATTTTTAATTTTTTGAAGAATCTCCATACTGTTTTCCACAGAGGCTGCACCAGTCTGCATTCCCACCAGCAGTGCAGGAGGGTTCTCTTTTCTCCACATCCTCGCCAGCACTTATTCTGTGTTATTTTGTTGATGAGTGCCATTCTGACTGATGTGAGATGATATCTCATTGTGGTTTTAATTTGCATTTCCCTATTGATTAGTGATGTTGAGCATTTTTTCATATGCCTATTGGCCATCTGTATTCCTCTTTGGAGAAGTGTCTATTCATCTCTTTTGCCCATTTTTTAATTGGATTGTTTGCCTTTCTAGTGTTGAGATTTACAAGTCTTTATAAATTTTGGTTATTAACCTCTTATCAAATATGTTCTTCCATTGTGTAGTTTGTCTTTTTATTCTGTACTTATTGTCTTTGGCTGTGCAAAAGCCTTTTAGTTTGATATAGTCCCATTTGTTTATCCTGTCTTTTATTTCCCTTGCCCGTGGATATAAATCAGCAAATATATCTCTGTGAAAGATGTCGGAGAGCTTCCTGCCTATGTTTTCTTCTAAGATGCTTATGGTTTCATGCCTTACATTTAAGTCTTTTATCCATTTTGAGTTTATTTTTGTAAATGGTGTAAGTCGGTGGTCTAGTTTCATTTTTTTGCAGGTTGCTGTCCAATTTTCCCAACACCATTTGTTGAAGAGGCTGTCTTTACTCCATTGTATGCCCTTACCTCCTTTGTCAAATATCAGTTGTTCATAGAAGTGTGGGTTTATTTATGGGTTCTCTGTTCTGTTCCATTGATCTATGTGCCTGTTCTTATGCCAGTACCAGGCTGTTTTGAGTACAATGGCATTGTAGTGTAGCTTGATATCAGGAAGTGTGATACCTCCCCCTTTATTCTTCTTTTTTAAGATTGCTGAGGCTATTCGTGTTCTCTTTTGGTTCCATATAAATTTTTAGAATATGTGATCTATATCTTTAAAGTATGTCATTGGTATTTTAACTGGAATTGCATTGAATTTATAAATTGCTTTGGGTAATACAGACATTTTAATGATGTTTATTCTTCCTAACCATGAGCACGGTATATGCTTCCACTTGTTTGTATATTCCTTGATTTCTTTTATGAATGTTTTATAATTTTCCGAGTACAAGTCTTTAGTCTCCTTGGTTAAATGTACTCCTAGGTACTTTATTTTTTTGGTTGTAATAGTGAAGGGGATTGTTTCCTTAATTTCTCTTTATGACTGTTCATTGTTGGTGTATAAAAATGCCTCTGATTTCTGAGTATTAATTTTATATCCTGCCACTTTGCTGAAATCATTTACCAGGTCCAGTAGTTTTTTGACTGAGACTTTAGGGTTTTCTATGTACAATATTATATCATCTGCAAATAATGATGGCTTTACTTCTTCTTTTCCAACTTGAATGTCTTTTATTTCTTTTTCTTGTCTGATTGCTGTGGCTAGGACTTCCAGGACTATGTTGAATAAGAGTGGTGAAAGGGGGCACCCCTGCCTTGTTCCTGATCTTAAGGGGATTTCTTTTAATTTTTGCCCATTAAGTATGATGTTGGCAGTGGGTTTGTCATAGATGGCCTTTATCATGTTGAGGTGTGTTCCCTGTATTCCCACTTTGTTGAGAGTTTTGATCATGAATGGGTGCTGGATTTTATCAAATGGTTTTTCTGCATCTATTGAAATTATCATGTGGTTTTTCTCCTTCCTTTTGTTTATGTGATGAATCACATTGATTGTGAATATTGTACCAGCCTTGCCTCCCCAGAATAAATCCCATTTGATCATGGTATATGATTTTTTCTATATATTGTTGATCCGGTTTGCTAATATTTTGTTGAGGATTTTAGCATCTATATTCATCAGGGATATTGGCCTATAATTTTCTTTCTTTGTGTTGTCTTTGCCTGGTTTTGGAATCAGAATTATGCTCGCCTCATAAAGAGCTTGGAAGTCTTCCTTTCTCTTGAGTTTTTTGAAATAGCTTGAGAAGAATAGGAGTTAGTTCTTCTTTGAATATTTGGTAGAATTCACTTATGAAGCCATCTGGCCCAGGACTTTTCTTTGTTGGGAGTTTTTTGATAACTGTTTTGATCTCATTTGGTGTAATTGGTATGTTTAGGTTTTCTGATTCTTCCAGATTGATTTTTGGATGATTGTATGTTTCAAGGAATTTGTCCATTTCATCTAGGTTGTCTAGTTTTTTGGCATACAGTTCTTCATATTATTTTCTTACAATATTTTGTATTTCTATTGTGTCAGTTGTTATTTCTAATTTTATTTATTTGAGTCCTCTCTCCCTTTTTCTTGGTGAGTCTAGTTAAAGGTTCATCAATATTGTTTACCTTTTCAAAGAACCAGCTCCTAGGATCATTGATCCTCTGTATTGTTTCTTTGGTCTCTATGTCATTTATTTCTGCTCTGATCTTTATTATTTCCTTCCTTCTACTACATTGGGCTTTATTTGCTGTTCTTTTTTCTAGTTCTTTTAGATGCAGGGTTAAGTTGTTTATTTGAGCTTTTTTTAGCTTCTTAAAGTGTGCCTGTAGTGCTATAAACTTCCCTCTCAGTACTGCTTTCACTGTGTCTCATAAATTTTGAGTTGTTGTATGCTCATTATCATTCATTTCTAGGAATTTTTTATTTCTTTTTTGATCTCATTCATAATCCATTTAACATTTAACAACCTGCTATTTAGTTTCCATGTGTTTGAGAATTTTTGAGCTTTTCTGTTGTGGTTGATTTCTAGTTTTATGCCATTGTGATCAGAGAAAGTGCTTGATATGTTTTCAATCTTCTTAAATTTGTTGAGACCACTTTTGTGCCCTAACATGTGGTCTATCCTAGAGAATGTACCATGAGCACTTGAAAAGAATGTATATTCTGCTTATTTAGGGTGAAAGGTTCTGAAGATATCTATTAAATCGAGTTGATCTAGTGTGTCCTTTAAGTCTGCTGTTTCTTTGTTAATATTCTTTCTTGAGGATCTATCTAGTGATGTTAGTGGGGTATTAAAATCCCCTGCTATTATAGTATTGATGTTGATCTTGCTCTTTATATTCATCAAAGTCTGCTTTTATATTTAGGTGCTCCTATATTAGGTGCGTAGATATTTATAATAGTTATATCTTCCTGTTGGATTGATCCCTTTATCATTATGTAGTGGCCTTCTTTATCTCTTACTATATTCTTTGTTTTAAAGTCCATTTTGTCTGATATAAGTATTGCTACCCCAGCTTTTTTTCATTTCCATTTGCATGAAATGTTTTTTTCCATCCTTTTACCTTCATCCTGTGTGCATCTTTTGTTTTAAGGTGTGTTTCTTGTAGACAGCATATGTATGGGTCTTGTTTACTTATCCATGCAGCTGCCCTATGTCTTTTGATTGGATCATTTAATCCATTTACATTTAAGGTTATTATTGATATGTAGTTGTTTTTTGCCATTTTATTCTTTAAAGCTGTATTCCTCTTTTGCTATATTCTTGTCCCACTTTGATCTGTTTACAACATGCCCCTTAACATTTCCTGTAGCATTGGTTTGGTTGTAATGAATTCCTTGAGTTGTTTTTTGTCTGAGAAACTTTTTATTTATCCTTCAATTTTAAATGATAGCCTTGCTGGAAAAAGTAGTATTGGTTGTAGGTTCTTGTTCTGCATTACTTTGAATATTTCTTGCCATTCCCTTCTGGCCTCAAGTGTTTCTGTTGAGAAGTCTGATGTTATCCTTATGAGGGTTCCTTTGTAGGTAATAGCCTTTTTTTCTCTAGCAGCTTTTAATATTTTCTCTTTATCACTTAGCTTTGGTATTTTAATTATGATGTGTCTTGGTATAGGTTTCTTTGGGTTTCTCATTAATGGAGTTCTCTGTGCTTCTTGAACTTTTGAGAGTTACTCCTGCATTAATTTAGGGAAGTTTTCAGATATGATATGATTGAACAAAGTCTCTGTCCCTTGTTCTTTCTCTTCTTCTACAGGAACCCCTATAATGCGGATGTTATCTCTCTTTTTGTTGTCACAGAGCTCTCTAAGAGTTTCCTCAGACTTTTTGAGTCTCTTTTCTTTTTTTTTCTGCTTTCATGCCTTCATTCCAGTTGTCCTTCAACTCACTGATTCGATCCTCAGCTCTAGCTATCCTGTTTTTAATTCCTTCCATTGTGGTCTTCATTTCTGATATTGTATTTGTCATTTCCAGCTGATTCTTTTTTAATATTTCAATATCCTTTTTTATACTTGCTATTTCTTTATTTAGGTGTTTGTAATGACCATCCATTGTTGTTATAAGATACCTAAGCATCCTTCCAATCATTATTTTGAACTCTGCATCCAGAAGTTTGGTTATTTCCATATCACTCTGTTCATTTCCTGGATGTTTCTCTTGTGGTTTCATTTGCATTGCACTTCTCTGTCTTCTCATTGTATCTGTGTATTTGGGTGTTTTGTTTGTAGAGCTGGTTGCATCTAGGCTTGGTGTTGTCTGCCTCCAGTTTTCAATTGTGTTATTTCTAGGTCTTCTTGGGTTGGCACCAGCTATTATTTGTAATCCACTTTTGGATTTGGGCTGCTTTGAAGTCTTGGTTTTTTTGTTTTCTTAACAGGTGATTGTCTTGTTTGCTGATCTCAGCAGGGGGCTTATTTGAAACTGTATCCAGGAATGTGGTGGGTGTGACCTGAGGCTCTGAAGTCCTCTTCTGCCAGTTCATCTCTCTGAGCGCGGGTTGCTTTCTCAGCTTCAGTAGGGGGAGGTGTATCTCAGATCTCCATGGAGACCTGAGTTACTGCCCCTCCTCCCCACTTCTTGTTTTCAGCTGTGTCTTGTTGCACTAATTGGAGCTGGAGGGATGTCTGTATCTCTGTGACCTGGAAGTACTTTTATATTTTGCTTTGTGGAAGGATCAGCCCTTCCCCCAGTTATGGCTGCCTCCAGCACTGAATGAATCAGGTTTTCAATCGTCACCTGCATTCCTCTCCCCCTCACCATCCATCTCTTTCTCTCTCCTTTCTTTTTGGAAGACAAGCGGACCCTTTCAACACACCTCATTCCCTGGTCACCAGGCAAGTTTCTGTGAGCAGTATTTACTGCTCTTTTCTTTGGAGTGAGAGCCCAGCCTTACCCCCCCCCCCCCGTTCCTGTAAGCAGGGAGATTCAGGTGCTCTCTACCAGGTTTGTTGTGGCTTCTTCTTTGTTCCTTGGTTTTTAAGATCTGTTCTTGTAGTCTAGATTTGGTTTTTCATGCTGATTGTTCATAAATTAGTTTATAATCCAGTTTGGTATTGTGAGCTAGAGGTCTGTGCATCTGCCTACTCCACTGTCATCTTCTGTTTTCTAGCTATTCTTTCTTATCCAGAGATACAGGTCAATATCCCCTCAGAAAATAATTTTAAAGTTCATATACTTTAGTTCCCAGCCTCAGGGTGTCTGATTCAGAAGTTTCATCAAACTTCTATGTATAGGTTTTGCTAATCACTCCTGGCTGACACATTTTTTAGTTTTGTGAAGGTTGAATAAATGGTTGGTTTCTCTCCCTCCCTCATAGATTCATCTTATGCAAACCACAGGATTCTGGGTTCAGTTGCCCCCCCTTTACACAAGGTTATCCTGGCAGTGCTGAAAGATTCTATAGCTTTATTCTCCTTTCCTCACTTCTTGATGGTTTTTGCTGCTCCTTGGTTTTCACAGCCTGCCTGTAGGAGCTGCTCAATAAATGTTTTGAATTACACTGCCATCATTTGGTTATAATGAACAGAGGAACTAGTATAGTATTGCAGAAAGAGGTTGTCCCTCCTCCCTGCCATAGGTTTTTCTTTTACCCTCATCAAGATTAAGTAGACTCTTCCTATTTCAACTACCACCCCGTTCAAAGCCCTCAGAAGCCCAGAACAGAGAAGGAAGAGGGGCTGGTGGTCTTGAGAGGTGCAGGGGAGAGGGGGATAAGGAGTAGAAAAAGCTGAGGCATGCCTGTGAAATCCAGGAGAACTCATTACAAACACATTCAGGTCTGCTCGGCTGTCACTGAAGGCTGGTGTAACCAGGTTCACTACTAGTGTTAAGGGATGGAGATAAAATATGGCAGAAAAAGGTTTGATTCCTTCCTTCTGGTCTGCAGGGAGACGCCCTGCTCACCCTCACCTCCTGGCCCCTCCACCTGACCGTGTCACCTCTGTGCTTCTGCTCCCCAGCACTGTTATGTTTTACTTCAGCAGTTACCCTCAGTATGACAGCATTTATTTATCTATTCATTCATTCATTCATTTTTAGAGAAGGGGGAGAGAGAGAAAAGGGGGAGCGAGCGAGAGAAGGAGGGAGAGGAGCAGAAAGCATCAAATCTCATATGTGCCTTGACCAGGCAAACCCAGGGCTTTGAACTCATGACCTCAGTGTTCTAGGTAGAGGTTTTATCCACTGCACCACCACAGGTCAGGCTAGGCTTGACAGTTTAACAGCTAACAACTGCCTGTTATTTGTGAGAGGTAATCATTTTGAGGCATTTGCCAACTGCTTTGAGAAGTTGGGGGAAAACTGCCTCCCATTATACTTTATGTGGAGTCCAGCTATGACCCATGGTACCAGCTCAGGAGGTCAAATCAATGTACCGACTAGGTCTGTCTGCCATCTCCCACCCCCAATTTAGTAAAATGAATCTTAAATAAGAGGAACCCACGTAGTCTTCAATTTATAACTCTTTATAGGCAGTTTTCAATCCTTTTTCTCTCTTTGTCTAAGCCAAACTGGGCCACTTGGAGCAGCTTGTCCATGGCTTCTGAAAGCCAGCAGGCTCAGGGCTGTTTGCCTGTCATGTAACCATTCATCATCATGGTTTTTAAAGATCTTATAAGGTGCTAAATACCACTAAAGCAAGTGGGAAAGTATTCAGACATTCACAAATGAGCTTTCTGGGTAGTTTTATCTATGAGAGAGCCCTTGTTCGAAATGTCTGAAAAATAACTCTTTCCAGTGAAAGATTACCTTACTTTTCACAGAGAGGGAGATTCAGGGTTGCGTTAACAGGCTCCTTCCCCAGTAAGTCTCCCCTTCAGCGAAGCTGAACTGTTGAAAAAATGGCAATTATGAAGAGGACACTTCTGTCAAGTTTAGTGGATTGGATTCTCCGTTTCAAATTAGCAGAAGCCCCCCCCCCCCACCATCCCCATTTAAATGTCCTTGCTTCTGAAACACTAATAGTGGGGAGAGGACAGTAAGTGATTGCATATGGAAAATGAAAATGCTCACTAATTTCAGCAGGAAAGGTTGGGGTGGGGGTGGGCTGTGGCTCAGATAATTATGCTGGCGTACATGGTCTCTAGCTTTTCACTTTGAGTTTAGGTTACATTTCTTTATGTGTTAGAACTTTACCTTAGATCGCATGTCTAGCTTGTATCAAATGGATACTGTCCATATCTCCAAAGGAAGTATCCTGTTAAAGAATGCAAAGGCATACTATTAAAACAAGTAGGGGTTTTGTTCCTTTGAAAAAATATAGTTCATACTTGTAAAACAGTATTTTTATGAAAAACTAAATCAAATTTCCAATTAGAGAAACTTCAGATTGGTTATTTTTATTGGAAAACTGCAGAGATAGAATACATCTTTGTTCATCTGCTTTTCTGCCTATCAGAAAGTATAGCTTTCTGAGGTCATGAATGCATTTCACTGGCTGGCATTACTGGAAACTTTATCGGCATTCTAAATGTTTATGTAACTCTGAGTTGGAGCTAAGCATATACTTTTTCACATGGAAAGATTTCCATTTCTGAGGAACCATTTTAATTTGAAGATATAGAATTTGGGGGTTTTAATGCCCTGATTCAGCTGACTAAATTTGCATTGAAGCTACAAATTCGGCTTCAGGAATTATGATTTGTTTTCTTAAAACAATGTAGCGGCAAACCAAGGTTTATTTTAATACTTCTTTCCTATAAAACAACACAGTGGCAGCATCTCCCGAATATATGTCTTTGCCTGTCTCTAAATGTCTATCCACTCCCTGATTCATCAGTCCTCGCTGACAAATGCCGATATCCCCACAAGCATGACAGACAGGATTAAAGATCATCTCTCCAAGGACTGATCAGAAGCATAACTGCATGATATTCATATTTTTTCCTTACCTATAATTTCATTGAATATAAATACTGAACAGCGATACAGGTAATGGTAATTTGGGGGATTTAATATGGCATTTTATGTCAATAAAGTATTTTATCACCATCAGATAGTTAAATGAATGGTGTGTTAAGCTGAAAAGCACATTCTATTTGGAGCAGAAAGCCTTACTTGGAAGCACTTGGCTGTGTGACTTTTAGTGAATCACCTGAACCGTCCCAACTTCAGTTTTCCCACCTGTAAAATGGTGAGAATACAGTTTACCTATCTTTTCAGTGCTGCAAAGAGATCAAATGCAAACATATTGGAAGGCACTTTCCCAATGAATCTTAGTAATTATTACAAAGATCTAGCTGCAGGGGAGAGTGGGTATGCTTTCCCCACAATTGTTGTAGCATTGTTTGTGTCGGTGTTTTCTCATCTTCAGCTATTTACAAATTACTTTCATGATTATTGCCATATCTGTGCTTCCCTGTCTATTATTTGCATAATTTTCTTCAGTCTTTAAAAAATAGAAACGCGTGTATTTTAAAGGGACATTTCATGTCATTGTCATAAATGGGATTGTAATACCACTGTTATGAACAGAAGGTACTAGTAAAGATAAATAAAATACAAATCTAGTAATAAATGTCACTCTGAGTATCACCCAATGTTATGTGCCACCCATTCTGAGACGCACTGAGTCAGATGATGGTGGTCAGACTCCTTGAGGCTTTGATCATAGAAGTGGGGATTCTGGGTGGGGCAAGGAACTGCTCAGCCTAGAATTTCTGGCCCTGGGGCTGATGAATAAGAAACCAATGGATTGTGACAACAGGTGAGCTAGAAGGGAGAGGTCAATGACCAATTAGAGTCTTTTCTTTCCTTATACATAAGGGATATTTTTTGTGGTGTCTGCTCAATTGGAATGTGTGACTAACTGCCAAAGAGGGTCACAGGAGTAAAATAAGAGATGCCATTAATGCTTAGCCAATAAATAGTGCATTTTATTGGATCTGTGTCTATGAGGTGGACTGCACACGACTTTGAAAAACAGCAGTGGATTTGCTCTCCTCTGTGTTGTAAAAAGTGAAAGATCTGTCTGACTTTCAAAGTGCAGCTTCGAAAATGGAGAGAGCTCAATCACTTCTTTAAGCTTCTCAGCCACTGCACATCTGTTTCTATGAAGAGTAAATTTAGGACATAAAGTTTCCATTGAGGTTTCCACTTATAACATAATAGGAGGAAAATAATGCCTTTCTCCCATTGCTAAGGGACTTCCTTGTCTTCCACCCCTCCTGGCTTTTCGTTGGAATAATCACAGAGAACATATGTGTATTAGTCCAACTGAACACTGAAAAAGGGAAATCTGCCATAAAATCACATAAAAATTTTAAATCTGTATATATAAATATACTATGAATATAAATATATACATGCTATACATACATTTTTAACCTGTCAGTTTTCATACATACCATTTTCTACTTTCAAATGGCTTGAAAAATTCCAAAGTTACTTGAATTTCAAATCTATATAGCACAGTTCTTTCAAAGAGTTAAAGATGCTGTCATATTCTAAAATCAATAAATAAAATCTTTAAAAAAATAAATAAAAATGCTGTCATATGTTATCTCATTGGGTTTCTACCTTTCCACAGAGGTGGGAGGAAAAAAAAGCTATAATTTTTCTGAAAATAGGCACTCTGGTTCTACTTTAATAACAGATATTGCTAAGGTCCAGAGATGTAACATCTTATTGTAGTTAGTTTAGATTAAAGCACGAGGTTCGCTACATCAGGAGTTAAACATTTATTTCAAAATCATCCTTCCCTTCCCTTCTGTCATTAATCAGATCCTCTGAGAGCTCACGATATTCAATCCACCCCTTTTACTGTTGTTGTGATTTCAATAGGTTTTAGTTCATCCAGGCAAAGTTTTTAATCCACTTCTATTTCCATATAATTTTGGACTCATTGCAATAATCTCAATGATAATAAAGAGTTCAGGATCAGTGCTAGAAACATCAGATATTTCAAACTTTGAGTATATGAGCTTTTGCAACTTGCCATCCTAAAGCTCATGGGCTTTTTCTCCAAGATGCATGGAGACTTCTGCAGACTGTTCAGGCTTATCAGCAGAAGTGGTAGTCAGGAGTCTAAATGCAGCTCTAAGGGGACCCTTCTGCAACTGTTTATTCCTGGGATATGTACATTTGAAAGACCACTGAGTTGTTAAATTTTTCTTGCCTAGTTCTTAAAAATGTAGCTCAGTCAAAGAATTTCATTCATGGTTACCATGTTGAAGTTATGTTCTAAAAGTACTGAAAGTCTTGAATTTCCAACACGTTCATTACTATCTTTAAGCCATTTTTAAAGGAAAATAAGAATATGCTTAAAGTTCTGTTTCGCTATGCATAGACTACAAGCCTATAAGCATCCATTATTAGTACACATTAAAAATTTATTGATGAAAGTTTAAAATTCCTTAAAATCATTTGAATTGCCAACAGGCAAGTCTCCATTACATTGCCATCAATTATAAGAATTCTAAAAATTATTTCCTTGACATCTGCCTGCCTAAAATTATATCCGTTGGACTCAAGAAGCACAAATTAATTATTCTTGTTTTCAGGGCTGGAGTTGCAAATGCTTTGAAAAGGAATTGGCCCAATGTACTAGGCACATTACTAATTCAGAAGTGGAATAAAAATCAGTCTCGGTATTATGAAAACAAATCCAAAAGCACAAGGGAACATCAATTTCAGGTTTTATGCGCTAGTTATGTTTAGCTCCTTTTCTTTCTTGCTGTTATCACACTCAAGCATATCCTGGCTTGACTGAAATCTATTTTGTTCTCCTAACGAACTTCTAGAACATCTCTCCGTAAGATGCTATTTCTCTTGTATTCAGACATGTCTCTGAGGTCACATAAAACTGTACGACAATGAAAATGATCTACTTGGATTATAAAGACTGCCTGTTATTCATTTTTTAAACTGAGGAACACACTGGAGTTAAAAGCACATATAACAATTCTTGAAGCAATGTTTAGAGAGAAGTGAACAAAACAAAAATTATTATAAAAATGACAAAGCCTTATCAGTAATATAGTTTCAATCCCAAGAAAGGATGCAGACAAACAATTAAGGTGATGATTCAGCTAAGAGTGAAGAGGACTAGCTGTATTTTAAGAGCATAGATTCTACAGAATTATGCCACTTTAATCAGAAAGCTTGGAATGATGCCCAATTTATTATACAAATTTTGTAAGGACTTGATTGATTTCATTGTTTAAATTCAGCTTTATTGCTTCACAAAAATTCATATAAATGATCTTGTATAATCGTTTCCTTCTAACGTATTATACTAATTAATTTCAATTAAATATATGTAAAAGAAGATATATTTTGAAAAATGTGTCTCCCTTGCCATTTGTTAATATATTGAAAAAGTGTAAACCTTGAAACATTTAGCATAGAAAATATTCGTTTTTGGTAATTTCTCAAGGGGGTAATTTATTAAATGAAAGGCTTTTAACATTAGTTAAAAGCAGCCCTGTGAATCATGGGTGTCATCAAACTGCTTCATCAGTTCATTAATTTAAAAGATTATTATATGCGTAACTGACATAATTTTGAACAATGTTACATGGTTAATTTATTAATGTAGAAAAGCAGAAATGACATGGTGATTTGATTTATTTTTATAATTGTATAATTTTAGAACTTTTGCCTATGACTTTCACTAACAGAAGAAATGATTCAGTGTCTCACTGCTAATTTTATTGAGGTCTCTTCCCTGCTAATACTTTGTCAGTAGTAATGTCTTCTGGACACTTAATTTTAAAATACATTTCTAAGTTTGCAAGAAAAAGCCAATGAAAAAAAGCTAGCTTTTTTTTTTTAAGTCCAAGAGTCACATATAAGATACATCCCTTTCCATAATAGTAATTATGAGATTCTAATTTTTAAAAAATGTAATTTGATTTTTTTGGAGCATATCATATTATCAAGGTAGTATTGTTTTAATTATGTACATTTATAAATTACTTCTGCTTTATGTTTTATAATCTCTTTCCTAAATATCTATGTATTTATGAAATAGATACAATTATGCATTATGATGACCTGATTAAATGATTCTTCAAGGATTCTTTTTCTCTTGTCATAGTAGCTGGTAACCTTTTTTGAGTATTTTGTGAAACGCTAAGGAAGTAAGAGAAGTAGTTGAGTTAAATTTTGCCTGTTTATTTTTGATCATGCCTGAAGAAAGGATTTTTCCCTCCATTTGATTCTAATTCTGGAGTAAATAATGTCTATGTACCACTTTTTATTTTTTCATTTTTTGTAATTGTGAAAAAACAATTGAGATAATTTATATAAAAATGGTTGTATTGTTTGTATTAAGAAGAAATCTTTCTGAAATGTAACCATGCAAAACATTTAATGCAAGGCTCAAAACATTTTTCTACTTAATATTAAGTTTCTATAGGACTTTTTAAGCTACAAAATAAAAATTAGGACAGAGGTAATAAAAATCTGTATTTCAACTGTAGAGCAATTTCCCCAATGAAATATGCCCATCCACTTAAATCCTAAAGATATAATCAAATTAATGACCTTAAGGAACACTCCCCGTTTCTTTTTATTATAAGTGCGTACACAAAACAGGGGGGAAAGCTGTGAAAAACTAGGAACAATTTTGACATTCTGTTTATTTATGTACATAAAATAAATTTTACCTTAAAGTCTTTTTGTAATTTTAAAATTAAGTGACCAGAAGACATTACTACTGACAAAGTATTAGCAGGGAAGAGACCTTTTATTCGACAGATTTCTAAAAGTATAGTGAAATCACACCTGTATTAGGATATCTCAGTTTGCTATAAGGTGCTCCAAGGAATTAGATACAATATAGTTTTAGATAGACATTTCCAATAACATATGGTCAAAAATCAAAGTTCTAGATAGTATTTACAGCAGTCTAATGTAGCTACTTACCCCAGTGTATTGTCTATTGATGTTGAAGCTGGAGTGTACTTTACAGTATGGTTCTTAGATTGAAATTGCTAATTATCTAAAGAGGCAGCCTCCACGGATGGTAATAATTTATTCAATGATTCATTGTAAGCACTATAGCTGGCACAGGACTAACATCTTCCACTGCAGTTTCTCAAGCTGTCCTGAACTAATATTTTTTAACAAGTCTGTATGACCAGCAAGAACTTTCTACTAACCCAGAAACAGGTCCTGCATTTATTTTTCTGATTAATTTTGATGCTTTTCAGTACATACCAAAGTAAAATAACTTAAAAAAATATTCTAACTGAACATTTTGAAAAAAAATTAATTTATCATTGGAGTGCCTTAACTTACTGATTCATTTTATTTTCTCACAAATGAGGTGAGAAGGAAGGATATTAGTACTTGTAGTAGAGATGGGAAAGGTTAGATACATTATTTTCAAACATTGGTGGTCCTCAACAGTCTAATTCTGGAGTAAATAATGTCTATGTACCACTTTTTATTTTTTCATTTTTTGTAATTGCGCAGTTAAGATAGAAAGGCTGTTTTTAGTTTCACTATAATTGATATTGATCAATATTACTCTCCCTCCTCCCCTCTTCCTCCCACCCCACTTTTTTTTATCTGCTAGGGAATAAATCTCAAACAAATAATCAAAACTTGAACTAAAAAATCCCTACCCACTCCAGTAGTCCAATGGAAGGACAGTGAACCACCTGCATTGACATTAGGAGGCCAGCATAACAAACAGGAGGTATCGGGGAATGGCAACGGAAGACATTTTGCTATTTAAGATTTACTGAACTCCTCAGCATAATATTGCTATAAGGAAAATGCTCTGAAATACATGGTGTCTGCCTGGAGGGGTTAAGATCTAAATTAGACAAATGAGACAAGCTGGACAGAAAATCACCATAGGAAAGTGTATGTCCTCAGAGGGAAATATTTTTGAGGTCCATGCAATTTCAAGATTCAACAAACTTAGAGTGGAATTCAGCTAAATGGCAGTAAAAACAGTTGTCTTCCTTCTCCTTCTCCTTGAATCTTTCTCAATACAGCATCGTAGAAAATATCTTTTGGTCTCAACAAATTTGTTTCTCTGTTCTACTCCTAAGATGAGTTTGAGAAAATAAAACTTTGTATTAATATATAGGACCAAGAAAATGTTTCCTTAGCATGTCTCTCTGAAGGCATGAACCCGGAGCCCCTAACCGAGGTGATCGCTCTTTGTGAGAAGAGTTCAGCAGTTAAAACAACTGAGTTGTTGCATGTCGTTGCTCAGGAAAGATTGGCAATTATGCCAAATTATGTCTAATAGTTTTGGAATGTGAAGTCGTGTTTATTAACGTCTGAAGGGAGGCTCTAAATCTCCTTTACCCCCCAAACTCCAGTTTTGACTTTAACTGTCATTTTAAAAGATGAAAGAACAGGCTTCATTAAGCAAAGGAGCCTTGAATTTTATTTTTTAATTTAAAACACACACACTACACCTATTTCTATCTGACAAGATTAGTCGTCTATGTTTTCACCTCATTCATTTGCGATCTTTTATTGGATGCGAAATATAAACATATTATAGTTTTCTAGTTGAAAGCAATTTTTTCCTTTTTCATAGTTAACTTGCACTGTTGGCTACTGGAGAGAGTTTTTTACTCTTCTTTGGCTTATAAATTAATATTAAATATTTATAAATATCATTATTCATTTCAAATGTTGAATTTCTGTTCATGAATAGTACACATATATCACCAAACTGAAAAATAAACCCCCCCAAATAGAATTCCTTCTTGGCTTTCTTGTTTGTAGTTCATATTTGCAAGTATTTATTAGATGTGTGTTATACAAGGTGATACGTGGGTGCTGTGAAGGAATATGATACAGGATCCCTGCCCAGTCTGGAAAATAAAATGAACAAAAAGTAAATATTTAAATAAGCACTAATAAATATTGCTAAATAGAATTTAAATGATTGTACTGATTTATGCTCTCACAAAGAATTTCTGTGACAAAATTAAGAGAGGAGATATCATGAGACAGGACCTTGTCAGGGCAACTGAGTGAACACACACAGCTCTGGTTTAGAGGAGGTGAGGTTCCATTAGGCTGTGGTGATCCTGAAAGTTGTAGAGCAAGTGGAGTTACAGGTAAATATTAAAGAGCAGGTGTGGGTTGCAGGGAGAAGAGGAAGGGCCAAAGTTTTAAGGAAATAATGTCCTTAACATAAATTGTACTAATTTTGACACCATGAAGGGCTCTGGCACATTCATTTAACCATAGACTTCTTCTTTGCTTCTTAAGACACATCTGATATGTGTTCTCCCTGATTTGATCTGCCCCACCCAAAGGGACATCGGAAAGTTGCACTGGGTGCTCACAGAGTTCTCCACAACTTCTGGTGGATAAAATGTACTCATCTTCTGAGAAGGACAGTGCAGGGAGACTACCCGAGTCTGCTGGGCAGCTGCACAGCTCTGTCCAGGTCCCAGTGAGGGAACACGTGTTAAGTCTCAGGAGCTTTGGGTTGTACGGCAAGTGCTCTCTGTCATCTGCCCTGTTGGTTGTCTTGGTGTATTGAATGAGAAGGTGCAGAAACTTAGCCAGTGTCCCACAGCTCCCCACCCCCAGAAGCTGGGAGTGTCAAAGCTCTTCCTTATCTGCACTGGACTCTTGTCAACAGCAGCAAGTGATTTAGCAGGAATCTGAATCATAGGAGAAATTCATGTTTGTGCGCAATGGAGGCAATCCTGAAGCACAGACTACAGAGAAAAGGTGCAAGTTCTTTCTTTGTATCCTTCTGCATTTCCCTCTTCAGAGGTAAGCATTATTAACTTTTGTGTTTACTAAAAGTTAAATAAAACACAAATGGAATCATATTATGCATTTAAAAAAATTTAGCTAGATAACTTAACATTCCATATCAGTACATGCCAATCTACAGCATCTTTAAGTGGCGGCAGTTTTCCAGTTTGATTGAACAGTGATTTATTTAGTGACTTTCTTATTGGTATTTAGGTTGTATCCCAGTTTTCATTGCAATGAACAATATTATAATGAACACCTTGTAATATATTTTTGCTCACTCATTCAAGCATCTGTATGTTTAGTTCCTTAGAGTGTTGGGTTGTAGGGCACAGACATTTAAAATGTTAATAAATATTGTTAAATTGAATAATAAATATTGTACTACTTTATGCTCGCATGAGGAATTTATGGCAGGACCTCTTTTCTCACATTCTTTAAAAATATTTTTTGTTGTTGATTTGAAAGAGAGAGGAAGTGAGAGAGAAGAGATAGAGAGAGGGAATGGGAAAAGGACAGAGAGAGAGCAAGAGAGAGAGAGGGAGAAGTATCAATTCATTGTTCCACTTAGTTATTCCATCTAGTTGTGCATTCATTGGTTGCTTCTCATATGTGCCCTGACCTGGGATTGAACTCACCACCTCAATTTGTCAGGCCAATGCTCTATCTACTGAGCCACCTGGCCAGGGTCTTTTCTCACATTTTTGATAACAGTAGGTATGACCAATTTTTCTAAATTTTAGTACTCTGATGGGAAAAGGAACATATTTTTTATTTAGATTATGATTCCCTTAGATTATATATAATTTCACATGTTAATTGGTAATTTATATATATTTTCTTCTTCCATGAATTGCTAATTTGTGGTATTGATAGAACTTTTCTATTCGGTTCTTTGTCTTGTTGCTTTTATCATAGTTCCCCATGTATAAGACACACCCTTTTTTTTGACAAATTTGGGGTCTAAAAACTGGGTGCGTCTTATACAGTGGTTGTAGATTTTTTTACTTCCATTTCCTGCTTTTTCGCATGGATGAAGAGTTGTATGAATTTTATGATGAATAAAACTTGAGTTCAATAACTTTATGTAATACATTTTTATTTCAAATTTTGGGCCCCAAAATTAAGGTGCATCTTATACATGGGGATATACGGTAAATCTTCATTCCCTTGAATTTATTTTATATTCCTTTTCAAAACAACTTTTGGTCTTAAGGAGTCTGATTATCCAAATAAGAAGGCGGTTTCCAGTGCTGACTGTTCCTTATCGTCCCCTGGGAGGCGTAGGAAAAGCACTGGCCCCGGCCATTGAGAGCCTCGGGTTCTCCTCCCACTACTATTATCAGTTAATGGCGTGAACTGAGCACACCTGCCCATTTCCCATGTCCTCCAACCCCAGACAACCACCATGTTACTTTACTTTTGTGTGAGCCACAGATTTCCCCCCCATTCCACACATAAGTGGTACCATTTGTCTTTCTCTGCCTGGCTTATTTCATTTATCATGATGCCCTTCAGGTTTTTCCATGTTGTCACAAATAGCAGGATTGCCTTCTTTATTGTGAAATAATATTACCTTGTATATGTATACCACATTTTTTCTCCCATTTATTAATTGACAGACACTTAGGTTGTTTCCACGTCTTGACTATAGTGAATAATTTTACAATGAACGTGAGGGTGTGGATATCTCTTCGAGACACTGATTTTATTTTATTTTCCATATATTTATCCAGAAGTGGGGTTGCTGGATCCATATGGTAATTCCATTTTTAATTTGTTGAAGAACTTCCATACTTTTTCCCATATGGTTGTACCAATTTATATTCCCATAACAGTGTGCAAAAGTCCCCTTTTCTCCCTATTTACACCAACATAAAACCCACTTATATTTCAATTTTCTTATTAATAAAATAAAAGGGTAAAGCTAGATGATTTATGATGTTCTATATAGAAATAAGTCCCAGAGTAAATTATATTTTATCAATCATTCAATCATTTATTCTACATGATTCACTGATTGCTGAATAGTTGTGAAGCACTATGCTAAAGGTTGGACACACAGTAGAAAATGGTTATGACCCCTACTTTCATGGAAATAAAAGTTTCTAGAGAGCAGAGAAGCCATTTCTTATCATGCAGGTAACTCTGTAACTGTGCACTCTGAAGGGCTTTTGGAGGAAAGCAATAGGATTCTATGAAAGCTTGTAACAGAGAGATCTAGTCAAATTTGAGAAGACAAGGCAGAGATGGGAATGTCACCATGAGGAAGAAATATTGGATGGAACTTGTAAGATAATTAGTAAATTGTTGAACAGGATGGGGAGAACACAGTGGTCCAGGCAGAAAATAGCATGTGCAAAGGCCCTGAAGGCAAAAGGATTGTGTAAATCAGTAGTCCTCAAAGTGGGCTGCATAGATGGTTCAGTAATGTAGCTATAAAAATAAAGTATAACACCCTATAAGTATTTTTAATGAAAATAAAAAATGTTTTGATAGTATTTAATATAAGTACTGCCACACATAGCTTCATTCCTTCATTATCACAGTTTCACATAGTAAGTGAGCATTCTAAGAAAAAAATGGAAATTACTGAAACCTGTGGGTCAGCCACAGAGTTCTTACTTGTTCACTCGGCATGTAGAGACATATTGTAGTTTATACCTAAGCTGTCTCAGGTAGCAATTATAGCTGATAATATAGGTTTAAATTAATTCTCACTAAATGGGCATGTCACTTGAAAAGATTCCAGCAAAAAAAACCAAACAAACTGAAGATAATACTGTGTGAATAATTCGTGCACAAATAAGCAACAACCCTGTGGCAGAAGTGGCCTGCTCCTACAGCAAACTCATCAGCAGTCTCCCCCCAGGGTACGAGGAACGATGATCTGGTCAGTCAGAAATGATCAGAAGTTAGCAAACAAATATTTTATTGAACAAAGAGAAAGAAAGAAATCAAAATGGTAAAACTACTTGAAATGGGCATTTACATTCTCTCGGAACTTGAGCCAGTAAGAGAGAAGAAACTGGCTCAAGTTTCTTTCTTTTGAAAGAAACTTAGGACACTGAAGAAAATACTTGGACATGGAGGCTCAGAAATATTTCCAACTTTATGTGATTTCTCTTCCTGAAAACATTATGAGTGTGTCCTACAAAAGTATTTGTATCTCTTGAGTTTAAAACCTTGGAAACTAGAATTTTCTAAACTGTTTTCCAATCTTCTCAATAAACAGTGAACGTGAGCTTTGAGCTGGTGTGTTAACAACGCTAACGTGCCTCACCTTCTGATTCATTTTTCACAGAGAAGACAGAAATTCACTCGCCTAATTTCAACAACTCTGATAATAAGAGGAAGGGATGGGAGGGCGAGCATAAACACAGTGCTTTGCTGAGAGTGAACAATGGTGTGCTTCTTCAGATTCACAAGTTTTTGCGAAGTAACTTTTACTTTTGACAGACAACAAAATCAAGTATTTTAAAACAAAACTGCATTTTGCATGATGATCAGAAAGATGCAACAACGAATGATCCCTATTCATATTTCAGCTGAGAGCGAAAGGATTTTTTGCATTGTTGACAATAAAAATGAGTTTAAATATTTATGTCTTCTTTGCTCATCTTTTCCTAATTTCTATTTAATGTTTTGTAACATGTGAGTCTTAACTTCCAAATTAACAATTATAATATATTGATGGCACATGCGTATATTTTAGCGAATTCTAATCATTAAAAGTGATTGAAAGCCATGGTCCTGGCCTGAGGGTTAAGGGCTTCTGGAGGAGAGCTGTGTCTGTGGGTTTGAAGGTTCCAGGAGAGGGGTTTGATCTTTTCAGAAAGCATGGAGCAGCCAAATCAATTGTTCAATGATCTGGTCATGCTGTGGTTCCATTTATAGCTACATATAGATTCCTAATTCGTAATTCACACCACGCAGGACAATGAGCCAACTGTCTGATGATAGCTGATGATAATAATTTACTAATATTTGTCATTTCAGCTCTCAAGCAAGGTTCACACTCCACTGGGCAAATGGACCATTGATCAAACATTGGTTTGTTCAGGTGACAACTATATTATAGGGTCTGTTTATCTCACTGGCACTTAGGAAATTCAGTTCTAAATGGATCCAGATGATCTAGCTGTTTCGTGTGTGTGTGTGTGTGTGTGTGTGTGTGTGTGTGTGTGTGTGTGTGTACTGGAAGATATACTAGGGAAGCCAAGAAGCTAAGGTAGCAGAAAAAAAAAAACAGCATTAAGGACTAAATACAATGCCCATACGTTGTGTATGTGTGTATGTGGCAGGAGTATCTTAAAGCCCAGGGTTTCGAACTGGCAACCTCAGCATTCCTGGTCGTTGCTTTATCCACTGCACCACCACAGGTCAGACCAGGGGTACCTTTCTCATTCTCATTTAATCCTGTCCCTCCTTTTTGTGTAGTACTCCCCACTATTTTCTTAATACATTCTAGGGTGCTAAAAGTCATATTTTCCTATATGGGTATGTCACATTGGGGGTTTAAATAATGTTGAAAATGGTCATTATTTGCCTAACATTGTTTAAATGCAGAGTCATGAAGTTTCGCTGACTGAAAAAAATTGTGTTTCTAACCCAGGCCCTTTTCTATGAGATATCACACCAATCATTCACGGGACAGCTGGAATGAGTCATAAATCACTTTACTTCCTCTGTTTAGCAGTTTCTCCTCAGGTCTCCTCTCCTCCTTGGCCCCGAGACTGCTGGCTGCTGACTTACTCTGGAGTTTTGATTCATCCTTCTTGGGGATCAGTGCTTTGTAAATGTCAATATTTTATCAAAATGCTCTTTAAGGTCCATCCATGTTATTGTAAATGATCCATTGTCATCATTTCTTATGACTGAGTAGTATTCCATTGTATATATGTACCAAAGCTTTTTAATCCACTTGTCCTCTGACGGAACTCGATAACATTATACGGAGTGAAATAAGTAAATCAGAAAAAACTAAGAACTATATGAACCCATACATAGATGGGACATAAAAATGAGACTCAGAGACATGGACAAGAATGTGATGGTAACAGGGGGTGAGGTGGAGGGGTGGGGAGGGGGCGAGGAAGGAGAGGGAGGGGGTAGGGGGAGGGGAGGGGCACAAAAAACCAGCTAGAAGGTGACAGAAGACAATTTGAGTTTGGTGAGGGGTATGCAGCATAATCAAATGTCAAAATAATCTGGAGATGTTTTCTCAGAATATATGTACCCTGATTTATCAATGACACTGCATTAAAATTAATAAAAATAAGATAAAAAAAATACTGAAATCTAAAAAAAAATGCTCTTTATCTTTTAGCTTTCAAACTAAATTATATCCTATTGTAAAAGCTGTTTAGGGAAATTCTAGGTCATTTTAATTACAAGTTTCATAAAAGTGAAATAAAGCAAAGAAATATTAAAAAATCAGCCTTCCAGAAAATACTTTGGTTTACAGATAGTTTATAATTGTCTCCATATTGCTTTCCCCCCACTGCCCCTCCTACAAGCCCACCCAAAGAACTTTGCCCGGCTTTAAAATGGACACCATAAAGATGGAGTTAGAGCTGTGTATGAAGATCCCAGAAGCGTCAGATTGAACTCATCAAACACATTAGATATAAAATTAAAGTAGGAACAAACCAGACAAGTTGTTAAAGTCGAAGTAACTATTTTGCCAAATAAAAAGCTCATTAATGCCATAGAGTCAACATTAAGAGGCCAGGGCAATATCAAGAAGGTAAAATTGCTGGGTTGCTAATAAATACATATATGTAAACACAATGTTAATGTAAATAGGCAATGTCTCTGCAATCCTCCTTTCCCCCCACCCCACAAAAAAATTGGTAAGACCCTGGTTGGTTGGCTCAGTGGTAGAGCGTCGGCCTGGCGTGTGGAAGTCCCCAGTTTGATTCCCGGCCAGGGCACACAGGAGACACACCCATCTGCTTCTCCACCCTTCCTCCTCTCCTTTCTCTCTATCTCTCTCTTTCCCTCCCACAGCCAAGGCTCCATGGGAGCAAAGATGGCTCTGGCATTGAGGATGGCTCCATAGCCTCCACCTCAGGTGCTAGAATGGCTCTGGTTGCAGTGGAGCAATGCCCCAGAGGGGCAGAGTATTGCCTTCTGGTGGGCATGCCGGGTGGATCCCATCAGACGCATGTGGGAGTCTGTCTGCCTCCCCCCTGCTTCTCACTTTGGAAAAATTAAAAATAATAAATAAGTCTGTAAACTTGTCAATAGTCTATCCTGTTCTGTGCATAAGAAAATAAAGCAGAGAAACAATCTTAAGCAGTCACTCAACTAAACTCTAATAATAATAGTAACAACAACAACAACAATAAATAGAAGCTAACTTGAGAGCATTAATTAAATGCTAGGAATTATGCTAAGAACTCTACTTCCATTATCTTCTATAGACCAGGAACAGTTAAGTACTTTACCAGTTAATGCAGCTGGTCAGTGGTATACTGAACATGCATCCAGGCTCTTTGACCTCAGAATTCACATACTTAATTAGTATGCCAATCTACCTAGTCCACATTTATTTCCTTTTGAGTTAATTTTAAGTGAGCAATAGTTACCCTTCTGTAATATTTTCCTTCCTATAAGTACTTGGCACCCATCAATGTTTATAACTTTTTCCTCTTGTCTTGCCATGTTTCATAATTGCCTACTTTCCAAGTGCATCTTTTTCTACCTCTATCCTTGTAGTGAGTGTGTCTATTTTTATCAAATTCTGAGCACAGTACCTTGCACATAGCAGGAACTAAATTAGAAATGCATAGAATGACTGAGTGAATATTTGGTTATATCTAAGCAAAGCCTTTCACTCTTACGTGTCAAAGGGAAACATTTGCATTTTAACTCAGTTCTCCTTATTAATGTACTTTCCACTTATGAAAACATTTGATCTAGCACTTACACACACAGAGACACACACACATACCACATCTTAATTTTATTTTTTGCAAAAGTAGTTCTGGCACTTTGCAATGGGCTTTTGAAGTTATTGCTGGCATCCTGCTCAGCAGCGCTGTAGGCTGACTACACAAATTTCTCTCCTTTCCTGGAAGGGGGTCACCCCTCCAGCACAAAGGTTTTTCCAATATCTCTTCAGTTTACTAAAATTCAATTTATACCAATGATCTAATTCTATTAATATATACTGTATTTTTTGCTCCATAAGACACACTCCTCCCCCCCAAAAAAGTGGAGGGGAAAATGCCCGTGCATCTTATGGAGCGAACAATATGGTATTTTATTAAATATTTTAACACACCATTTGGTTCAGAATGTTTTTTTTCTTACTTCCCTCCTTAAAACCCTAGGTGTGTCTTATGGTCAGGTGTGTCTTATAGAGTGAAAAATATGGTAATACCCACTGAGTAGCAGGCATTCAGGAAACTATCAGAAACTGTCAGTATTTTTTGCACTTTTGAGTGAGTGACTGAGCAGTCCTAGGTATTTTTGAGACTCAGTATGAACGGAAATATCCATGGATTTATGTCACCTTGTGGAATTACTGGTGATTAGCTCTTGGTCATGGTTTAAAAACTCTTTCAAGATAAGTGACATCTGTAAATTGATTTGTGCAATATGTATCTATTATTTATTGCCTTGTCATTTGCATAATGAGTTAGTTTGTGTTCTTCTGTTGAATAATCTTCATTTTTTGAGAATACTGAAGGACAGTACCACTCAGAGTAGGAAGACCAAACTTGTAGAGGGGCTACTGATGTACTACTAATACTGTCTTAAAACTCTCTGTCCCAAGCTGCTACTTGAAAATATTAATATATGATGGAATCTTAGAACTCTATTTTCTTTGTATTATTTCCTTCCCCTGTGGATACTTTCATGTCCATATATATGAATAAATGCTTGTGAGATTAGGATTATTGTTAGAATTAGTCCATGAATATGTAAGCATGCTTTCCTACACAGACAGTAGCATATTGTGCTCATGTCTCTGTGCCTTGAAGTTTACATCCAATAAACTATCTTAGAAGTAATTTAATCCCCCTATACTCCAGTGGACATTGGATGACAGCCTTCCGGTGCCCATTCTCTTCCCCTTTCCTGAAGTGCTTGCGTTTCCTTCTACTTGTCTGTGCTCCCTTACAAAGCTTCTGGGAAACATGCCACCTCTGCTGATTAGCCAGGGTCAATCAATACTTTCTATTCTCACATATGATTTGAGCTTGCACAGTCAAGATGAACTTCAGGACTTCTTGCTTGGAGTGCTGAGATAAAAGCACTCTCTTCTCCAGGGGAATGGAACAAGAACCACTAATTATGGTTGACCAGGAGAGGAGACCAGGCTTGGGATGAAGCTATTATCATTGACAGCAAAGCAGTGAGAGGAGAAGACTTGGAGTCCTTAAGGATTTTCCATTTATGTAACTCAATCTATCTCCTTCATTATTTAAATCAGTTTGCAGTGGACTTTCTGGTACTTTCAACATAAAGGCTCTGAATTGAGTATAACTCTACATCATTATATTTAATGGCCTAACTATAAACATATCACAATATACTTAATATACATTCACGTTATTCCAATCTGCTAACCCATACAGGAACAAGTAACTGCATATATGTGTTCATGTGCATGTTCAAGTCTATCTGTTGGATAAATTTTATAAGTCAAATTGGAGACCTTGGGATATGTGCATAATGAATTGGATAGACTATGTCTGAAAATGCAAAGAACTAGTGAAGAAGTTGCCTTTAGGGTGGGAAATGTGGTGAATTGGTATTCTCTATACATTCTTTTTTAAATGACTTTTAAAAATCATCTGGAAAAGTATTTTTTTTTTAGAAAAGGGGAAAAAGGCACTTGAAGCATTAAATTGTGTATGTTTGAAAGTATCTTACAAATAATCAGGTCCAGCTGCCCCATTTTACAAAAGAGGAAACTGAGTTCCTGGTAAGTTCAGTGATTTGTCTACAGAACACAGGAGAAGTTAGAATCTGGGTTTTCAGACTCCTCATCGGTGATCTTCCATAAACAGGGAGCCTGGAAGCAGATCCCACCTGGAGATGATGGCAGTTGTGCCTGGGACCGGAGGTAGCACGTGTCTAGCACGCATTTTTCATCCAAGGTACCCAGGCTGGAGTTGCAACTGACCTTGGTTAAACAATGAATCAGGCATATGAATAAATCCTAAAGCAGTAAAATTTTGCCATGCTGCCTGCAGGGAGGGGGGTTCATTCTATTTTAGGGGTAGAAAGCTGAGGAATTGAGATTAGTGTCCTGCTAGAGGGCACAGGCACCAACCAGGGGTGCCTCAAGCTGGATCTGAAAGTGGTGTTTTCCCAAGGGTGATCCTCCTGAGCAGAATTGTGCAGAGGGACGCTGAGATCTGTGATGTAAATGCAGAGAGGGGGCTTGCTCAGCACCTCCTTTTATTGCACTAACGTCAGAGGATGTGTTCTTGGCAGAGGTTACCCGGACTGCCCTGGTACAGGGCAGAACACAGGCAAGAGTGAAACTGTCAAGCATCTTTGCAAAGACTTGGAAAAATTAAAATACAAAATCTCAGGCCTGAGAGATGGAGGTTTAACTTTATTTAGACCAAAGGTTACAGATGTGTTTATTTATTAGAAAAATTAGAAAAAAAAAACCCCTCTTAATATCGTCTCAAATTCCCATATTTCAAAATTTCCTCACTCCAATGACTCATGCTAGCTTCTTGGTATTGCTCCTACCCTCAAACATCCTCAATTATAAAAATTCACTTGTCCCTCCCTTTGCCCTCAAAGGAAATACAATTTTTAAAACTGGAAAGTGTCCTTTCGCACAATAACTTTATTTTTACAGATGAGAAAAAGGAACTCCATAGATTTAATGGATATATAGCAAGTCTGTGGTGAGCCTAGTCTAATAGCTAGATTTTCTGACTCTCTGATTCATAGTATCTGTAAATATAGAATTAGAATTAATTAAAAAAATAAATTACTTTCACCAAAGACTAGACAATTCTAACTGTATTTATAAATAGTCATTTTTTAAAAACATAAGCTCTTGTTAGCTCTGCCTAAGTGAGTATCCTTAATTTTAGAGCTTCATGTGGAAGCTTATAGGTATGACATTTCATGGCTATAATTTATTTTAAAATACTTCAAGAAAAAATAAAGTAAAATGTAAAATGTAAATAAGTGTTAAAGCTAGGTGATAGAAAGAGTGCTCCTTGTACTATTTTCTCTACTTCATTTTTAATATTCAAAGATTTTTTTTTTTATAAAAAGGGAAGAAAAGTCATACTAACACTAGAAGTATTTTCTAGAATTTAAAAGTCTCATTCTTCTGAAGTAATACATGCTCACTAATGAAAATCTAAGGAGCATTGGTCTATAAAAGAAAAATAAAGTCACTTTAATGTGTTCGTGGCCCCATTCAGAGAAAACTGTTGTCAACAGTTTGGGGGTATACTCTTCTAGTCAGTGTTCTATGTACAAATTCACATACATTTACCTGTAAGTGTTAGTCATACCTTAAGTCCATTTTATAAGCATTTTTAACTTAACATATAATAAATATTTTTCCTTACTGTTGAATTATTTTCTTTATCTTTTCAGAGATGCATACTGATTTGTCATTACATTTGTCCCTTCATTTCCACAGGGGATTGGCTTTGGACCCTTGTATTTGAGGATACAAAAATCCTCAGATGCTCAAGTCCCTTATATAAAGTGGCTTAGAGTTTTCATATAACCTCTGCCAGCGAGTTTCAACTGGTGTGCTACACGAAGTTTTAAAACAAGCAACACCTGACCTCTTTTTCCTTAAATTGTCAAATAAAAAATGACTACGGCCAACACAACAACAGCCATCCAGCATGAAGAAATCAAAATTATACCTATTTTTTTTGTCAGATTGGCAAAAAATAGATTTGTTCGTGTGCTGCAGAATTTTTGTAATTTGTTTATGTGAGCCGTGCAATGGAAAAGGTTGGAAATCAACTGCTGACCTGTGTACACCCTCCCATATACTTCAAATCATCTTTAGATTATTTATAACACCTACTATAACATAAATGCTATGTCAATAGTTGTTTTACTATATTGTGTAAGAAATAATGACAAAACATTTCTACATGTTCACTACAGACACAACCATTGTATTCCCCACTATATGGTACCTGCCAGTGACAACATTACATTTTCTGTGGTTGGCTGAGGGCTGACTGTATTTATAGAAACAGTCTCTTATTGCAGGCCACTGTGAGGTTTTTCTCCGCTACGTAACAATTAGTAACAAATCTCTGATGAGCATTCTTAGAGCCCACTCTGCACACATCTAGGATCACCTCCTCAGTACCATTACAGGGTCTTCCACACCAGCTTGCGTTATCTTATTAAACCTCCTAATTGATGAGCTACATATTTTTACTAACCTCATTTTATAGAGAACTTTAGGCTAAGAGGTAAGTACATAGACTTAAAGCTGTGTCTCCTAGTCCTCAAAGTTCAGGTATGGTTCTGAGACATCAAGCTTCCCTGGTGCGGAGCCATCGAAATTTTGAGGTTTGTTACAGAAGCTAACATTATCCTAACCAATACAAGGATGTTTGCTGTCTATATTTTATAGACCATTGACACCTCTGCTGGGTTTGTTCCAATTTTTCAGGGAAATCGGGTGCCCTTGCACTGGTGCTCACTTAACTCAATGTTGTTCAAGGTCAATGTTAGCTCTGAGAGATGCTGGCACCTTGGGGGGGAAAAAAAATCCCTGTGTTAAAAAATTATGCTTTTCTTTTGCAGAAAAGAATCCTTTCTTTTCTCTCTTTTCCCTTGCTTACTATCATTATATTTTTTCTTTTATTTCTCCTATAAGTCCACTTCTTTCTAATAGATATCCATTCTAAGGTGTTTGATATATTTCCATGGGTTTGTATATATTCTTATAGCATTGGTTTATTGTGTTTGTGTTTTAAATTTACTTATATAAAGTTATGCTATAGATTTCATTTTATTTCTTACCAATTTCACCCCAAAACCTGTTTATATAACTCATCTATATTGTGTACTTATCTTGAACGTGTTAATTCTACTTGTTGCGTAGGATACCACCTCATCCTCTCCCAGAGGTGAACCTCTAGATTGCCTTCAGCTCACCAGCACTACAAATAGTACAGCAGTACGTGTATGTGCCCTGTGGCACTGTATGATCATCTCTCCAGCAGGCACGTGCGATGGCTGGGTCACGGGACATGAACACTGCCGGGCTGCTTTCCAGAATGGCTCAACAGTTCACATTCTCAGTGGATAAGGGTCTCATTGCCTCACAACATCCTCCTCAATTGGCATTATTCCCCTAACTTTTATCCATTCTGATGTGTGCAGAATAAAATTTCATCTCTGTTTTAATTTCCATGTCTCTGATTAACAACAAATGTGTGCATCTTTTAAGTAATGTCTTTGCCCTTTGACTTCCCCTCCCGTGAACCACCTGTACATCTAAGGCAAAACAGTGTAACGGTCCAGCTCCTCAGAATCCGTATGGGAAACCTGTAAGAAGTGTGAAAAATAAAAGTATCTGGTATCCAATTCCAGCTTCTCTTTATATAATGTTACAGGTTATCTATAGCCTGAGAGATTTGTTCATTCAGTCATTTCAGAAATGTGTCAGGCACTGTATGCATTACACATTAGGAATATAAAGGGGAATGTAAATGACAGGACGCCCGCCTCTTGGTATCTATGACATGATGGAAGAGATAAATCCACTGTTTTTTGTTTTACTTTCTGAAAGAGTAAACATTAAGGTGTGAACTACTTATATCTTAATAAATGGCAACATTTTTCTCTCATCTCTTTTCTCAATCTGCAGTGTTCCTGGAAAATTGAAACTGTGGATGACTGATATAGGTCAATTGATGCTACTAACAATCAACAAAAGGAAAAACAACATTTCTAATTCTTGTTAACTCAACTGCTCACTGAGGGATCTTTTCTTGAAAAGAAATTCATAAGTACCCAGATGCTTTAGTAATATATACCTTCCCTGGGAAAAAAAAAGAAAAGAAAAGAAAAGAAAAGAAAGAGCTGTGCTCTCATGCCTCACCACCCCTTCTCTGACATTTGTCGTTGAGGGAATGAGGTCCAGAAGGCTGTAAAAAATGCTCAGTGTGGAGACTCTGGAGCTCTTCCTCATATACCACCCTGGTCCTCTTTTTTTAAACGTTGTTTCCATTTGAAACTAGATTCATTCAGCTTGCTCTTGCAAAATGAGGATTAAAAAAAAGTTAGGGTCTGGAAAGGAAGAGAAGGATTAAATAAAGAGTTCTGCTAGAATGTAGCTATCATGATCTAATGTACCACGGGCAGCTTCAGTGAATACTGGCTTTCAAGGCCCGGAGCTCCCGAGGACAGCTGGCACTCAGCTGGTCGTGGTGCTGGCCTCACATTGCCTCAGTATCTCCTATTAGCTCGACTGGTGCTAGTTAGCCTTTCTTCTTCTTCTTTTTTTTTTTTAAACGTGCACCACAGGAAATTTTTCCTCGGTGCGTTGCGTGTAAGAGCTGTTTGATTCCCCAAAGAAATAGCTTTGGCAAGTCAGTTAAGAGGGAAGGAGGCGCACTGAACACATGAGCACATTTTAACAATGTCCAAGTGTAAGTTTTACTGCCAACAGTAGACATGCCATGGAATTTGAAACGCAGCCCAAATGCAAAATGCAGTTGTTTTTATCTATGAGGAGAACATTGTGGTTTTATTCAGAGACGAGTCATTTTGTTCTGATTTATCCAGTTAGTAAATATATCTGATTTGTTTTCATTAGGGAGTTGAAAGTTTGCGGTTTTTCTTTTTGTTTGTTTCTTTTTTTTTTTTTTTTTTTTTGTCAAAGGGAAGAAAACTATCAGGTCTGGTAAAAACACAAGAAAGCAGAATTTTATTGAAATGCTCAATCAATAAAGATAGAGCCACGATGTCACCTGCCATCTACAATGAAGAGGGTTTGGAGTCTTGGCAAGAAGAGGGAAACTTGGGATTTTAGAAGCTCAGGATTTTGCTGTTAGTATCAGATGGCATCTTTATAAGGCCATCCTGAATTGCCAAATCAGAAAACTAAGTCTTTTGTTCTGTGTTATCTTAATTTTGTCCAGCCTATTAAATGATTTCATGATGGTGTCTAGGTGATATTTTTGCATTCACTAAAAACTTAAACGTTTCTCTAGGCTTACCCAGCAGTACAAGATTACTTGGTCCAATTAATCAGTTAACTCATCAATCTGATAAGAAGTGTTGATGAAAGAACTTTCAGCCTAAGAAAAAATCTTACAAGAGTTTATTTGAGCCATACTGACAGTTGCCAGGAAGCAAAATCTCAATGGATCGAGAAAATGCTCCAGAGAATGGCAGTTTTGCGGCTTATTTTATGCATTAGCATCAAAGGAGATGAAGGAGGGTGGCATGATCTGATGGCAGAATAGGGAGGCCGGAGAAAGCAAAACGGGGAAATCTCTGGGATTGGCGAGATTTATTTTTCTACAATGGTGGGTACAGGACTGTTACCATTTCTAGCACATAGAGATGGTAACTGGGCAACAAGACAACAATGTGATCTCGTGTTTGGGTGCAGGCGGTTGTACCTTTGAGGGGTCTGGAAATAAAGTTGCTCTGACACTTCATCATATGATAAATGGATTATACCATATAGATATATAACATAGATTTTATGATGTATTACATATTTGCACTGAAGGAGAAACGATACTGAGCCATCCACAAAATGGGTCCACATATTTGGGAATCATTAAGCGATCAGGTGCCATTCAGCATTTTCATTTAAATCTGCTGTGTGGGACAGATCTCAGACTCCAGCTACCTCTTACTGTTGAGAATATAAACACTTTACCCAAATAGAAAAAAAAAAAAGCAAACAAAACTGCTTGGAAGATTTTTTTTCCTTTGTTTCCCCGCCCCCATGTTTTTTTGTTTTTTTTTTTCATGTTCCCTGGGGTGACCAGTGCACCCTGAACAATACTTTGCTTGAAACTTTGTGCAGTGGATTGTCACTGTAGTGGCTTTGTGTCTGTGAAGAATTTATCAGACTCACTCTCCGGTCTCCATCCGTTGGCAAGACAGAAAAGCCTATTTCAACACCCCCGAGCATACCTAATATTTAGAAAGGTAAGCCTGTGCAGTGAACGTGAGAGTTCCTCTCCACGCCCTGATGGCTTTACTCAACCATTTTCCTCTTTTATCATTTGTTGGAAAAACCCTTTACTATCTCTTCTTAGTTCCTTGTCCTTTGTTAGCTACAAAGGGCAGATTTTCTTTTGTAAATCCTTAGTAATTAAACGAGCACTTCAGTGGCTGGAGCCTTCAATGGTCTGTTTCCTAGGTTTTTGCCTTTGACAGTCATATTTTGCAAAGGCCCCTGAGATGACTCGGCATCTTCCCCTACTTAACACTAAACCAATTGAAGCCCGTGCTTACTGCATGAAGGAGGAAAAGATTCATTAAGGGCACTTCATTAAGGAGCTGAAATGGGACGCTCTAAATGCGCCTGAACCAACGGCAATCCACAGGAGCTATTAGGAGAGCCACAAAGACAGTTTCCAAAACTGAACTCCAGCTCCAGTGCCTCGGATTAGGGAGAGTGATGGGATTAGTGTTTAATGACTTGGGGCGGGAGACAAAGGGAATTTGGACAAAGAGGCTTAGATATGGAAGAATTAACACTCTCTATTCCAAGCAGGCCTCCGATGACTTCCAGTGTTCTTTTCAGACTCAAAAGCCAAGAAAAAAAAAAAAAAAAAGATGAGCAAAGCTTTGATACTTTCTTAACTTTTTTTTTTATTACAACAACAATACAGAGGAAATAAAAGAACCCTCTTCACTCTCTTGCACTTGAAACCTCTTTTAAAAATAAGCACCTACAATTGTATAATTAGCCCCAAGGTGAGCTGGCCCAGGGCCTCAAGCATGTGCCAGAACCCTTCTCCGCTTCCCAAAGCCGGGGCAAGGCAGACACGGAAGCGAAACACATGGTAGCAAAGGCCCAGTTAAGTGGCTTTAAAAGCGCTTCTGTCTCCATGGCTGTTTATGTTACAGGTGCAACTGAAGGGACAGAGAGAAACTCTGCCTCATTGTAAAACCTCCTCCTGGCCCCATCTGGCTCAGCCTGCCACGATTGCAGGCTTGCAGCCTCTGTGGCCTGTGAAGTGCTTTATGAAAAGAGGTGATTATCCGGGCTACGTGAGGGGATAACTTGGGAAGTGTGCCAAAGGTGGAAAGTGCTCTTGAAAAAGAATCGTCGACTTGGAGTGGGGCAGGCCATGTTGGAGCTTATCTCTACCATTTCCCCCTGCTCTGGACAAGAACACAGTATCATTATCTGAGCGAAGCCACGTTTAAGTGGCTGACCCTGGAGCCGAGTATCATTCCCCAGGAAGTTAAGTAAACAGACTCTGAGCACCAAGTGCCTTGGAGCAGTAAGTGTGTGATTATGCCCTGCTGCTGAGAATGGCAAAATGCAGGTGCAAATGTTACTGTAGGCAGAAGTACAACCCAAATAGTGCCGTAAATGATCTCGCACTGTAATAAAGCAATTCAACATGGCCTGATTTTTAACCAACCTAAATCACTTGCAGAAAAGCTGGGTATTCATTTCATGTATTAGCCTATATGAAATGGTCCTGGAGCAGTTCTAGACACCAAGTATTATTTAACCCGTGTGGTTTAGTGGAACCATGGCAGCCCCCTGCCGTAATCCATTCGGAGGCAATATCGGCAATCAGTGTGAAATTAAATACATTACAGGGAAAGAGCTTAATGCGTTTTATAGGCAGTTGTTCACATCAAACTTTAGTTTTCGAAATCCAACATTTGATCCCGCAACAGGAACTGTGCCTTGCTCAGGGATTGCCCCGCTGCACTGTCAGGAGGTAGGAAAGAGGCAGGGCTCAGACTTCAGGAAAGGTGCTCTTGGCTGAAAGAAAGCATTTCCAATCAGCTTAGTTCTACTGAGCCTCTTGAATGCCAAAGGCCCAGGTAGCATTTGATCACGTTGCTTCAGGGCTCGGACCTGCATTTATTGCCCTTTTCTGCTAACATTTTTGCTTTAAGGATAGATGTTTTTCCAGGGCAGTGAGACTCCCTTCTCTCACAGCTAAATTGGAGTAGGGTGTAACGGGCTTCCCTCACCTTACTCCCAGTCCCTCTTGACCCCAACATGGTCTAGCCATCTGTTCTTTGTTAAATTGAAAATGTGTAGAAATTTTTATAGAGATCTTCAGCTATATAAATAGCTTTGAAAATTGTTGTAACTTTAAAAGCAGGTCAAAAAGGAAATTGAACAGCTAGTGAGTTTCATACCATCCAGTTCGCTTTTTGAAGGGCAGTGTTGGTCTTCCTGGTAAATGGTTGCTTTTATTGTTGGGGTTCTCACTGGCTTGTTTGTTTTTTTCTGGGTAGCTTTTAATAGAAAAGGGAGCTTTGGTGGAATCTTTGATAGAATGTCAAATATATCATGAATCGCTTCTGGCCCCATGGTCAAACTCAGGAGCCGCTATTGTCTTGGGAGTGTGGCCTGTGTGCATAGTTGAGCATCTGATTCTGTGTAAATATCGGTGACTTCCTTGGATGAATGATGATGACTCCAATCTGTTTACCAAGAAAGTTCCTGCACTATCATGGCACACAGGTGGATACTGTGTCCTCAGAGATGGTGGCCTTGTTGGAACCCTTGCACCAAACTCTCCCTCTTTGGGTGCAAAAACTTATCAAAAGACTCTTTGCACTGTCTTTTTTCCAGAGTTGACAACGGGTCTATAGCTCTTTAAAATATAGTGAAAATTAAAGTTTTTTTGTTAGTATTACAAAAAAGTCTAAGAACTTCAAAATAGTGATTCTCAACCTTCAGTGGGAGAGGGGCAATATAATTATTGCTAGGAGTCTATTTAATCCACTTGTGTAGCCATTCTTTACAGTCTGAAAAAATAACGTGTCTCACACATAGATAATGATTTTAAAAAATAATGTCCTATAGATGCTATTATGATTAACACATTCAAAATTATTTAAAAAGCTTTACTGAGATTATAGTCATCTTTAGCATTATATGTTGTGTTAAGCCATACTAAAAGTTCAACTCTTATCACATAGAATTCTAACATTTTATTTTCTGGGGTGAGGGTTATGATATGGAACTCTATCAATTGCCAGTAATAAAAACTCAACTTTTGGTCTAAAGCCAAAAGAGAAAAGTTATTGGCTCAGGTAACTCAGAGATGTATTGAGCTCTGTTTGCCTTTGCTTGGCTTCATTCTCAGGCAGGCTCTCTGAGGACAAGAGGGTCCTGGTCCTTGCTACATGATTACATGGTCCTGAAGGCTTGTGAAGTCAAGAGATACTTTATCCCAGTATCCATATGAAATTCCAAAAGAGAGTTTAGATTGGCCAGCCCTACTCTTTGGATCTCTCTCTGGATGAAGCAGGCAGAGAGATTAAGATTACTTAATCTGATTGGTCAACATAAATCATATGCTCACTCCTTTAAAAGTAACAGAAATATAGTGCCTTGATTCAGTGCCCTACTAGAGTCACACGGAGAGAGGGAGGGGTCAATATCCTAACAAAACAGAGGCGATGCTTATTGACTGTAAAAGGGCTCTCATATTTACACTCATATTTTCAAGACTTGGGAATCATTGTCCTGGAGTTATTATTATTTTTGATGTTTTGACTAAGTTCTTCTACCAAGTATTAGAAGCCAGCTAAGCACAATTGAAACTAGTGGGAATACCTTGGGAAGCACTGTGTTTGCAGCCAATCCCAACTGTGGTTTGTGTACCTGCTTATACTTGAGTGAGGAAAGAGGAAGAATGAAGGATTGGAATAAGAAAACACCCAAAATCAAAACTTCCTTAAAATAAAAATCTCAATTCTTCTCTGTTAATATAAAGCAAAACAGAAGAAACTCACATACACATATGCAATGTAGAGACACCTCCACTACCACCACCACCACCACCACCACCACCACCATCAAATGGACACAAGCTATAGGGGTTAATTTTAAAAAGACTAAAAATATTTATTTCTAAGCCTTTCCATTGGTCTTTAATTATTATGTGTTTGTTTTGTTTTTGGCATGAGCACCATGGATAGGAAACGTTATCCCTAAGATCCAGAGTTCTGAATAACAGGACCCTATTTATTGCTAGGTCTCCATGTCATGTCCTCTCTATGCTTTTTTTCCTGGGTAATTTATTCCTTCCCAGGAATCAATAATTCTGGAACTAGGCTCATTTATTTTTCCTTATTCCTCTCTTTGTTTCTCTCTCTGTCTCTGTCTCTCAGTCTCTTTTTTACTCCTCTGGAATTACTCTTAATTTTCTTAATTTGCCTTATTTTTTCCATTCTTTGTAATAAACTCATTTAAAGTTATTTATCCTTCTTAGATACAAGCATTATAGACACCGGTATAATGTGAAGAGTAGATTACTTGATTCAAAATAATGATGATGTTAATTGATGATGATAATGAAAATGAACATTAATTGAGCTCTTATTTTCTTATATTATCATAATATAAGCTTATATTATATTGCACTATATCCATATTATCTTATTTAATTCTTATACCGACCCTATAGAGGAGAATAGTAAAGGGTTGTTCAAACTTTGAACCTATTTCTGATGTTTGATAAATTCTCTATAATATAAATTTTAATAGAATTTCCCAGAATAGAAACTAAAAAAATGTACAGATACCTGTTGCCCCTGACTCTCTTGCAGCTAGTGCAATGGTTCTCAACCTGTGGGTCGCGACCCCGGTGGAGGTCGAATGACCAAAACACAGGGGTCGCCTAAAGCCATGGGAAAATACATATTTATTATACAATACATTTTTAAATAAAATATGTATTTCCGATGGCTTTAGGCGACCCCTGTGTTTTGGTTGTTCGACCCCCACTGGGGTCGCGACCCACAGGTTGAGAACAGCTGAGCTAGTGTATAGTGTCTAATGCTCAGCCAAACACCGAGATACTTGCCTTAGACTTTAAATTTGTAGATAGAGATACAAAAATCAGGAAAATAGGGAATTTATTTCTAAGATAATGGTGGCATAGTGGCTTCAACATTTTTTCTAGAATCTGAAGAAGTGTGGGGTTGGCTGTGGCACCCAGTGTCCAAGGCAAGTAGCAGTGATGGATAAACTTCAATACTCAGTGTCAGCAGCTCCAGTGATCAAGTTTCTATTTAACTGGCTTTGTGTCATTCTTTGGGCTATGGTTCTGGCTATTGCTTATACCCTCTTCTTCTGCCATTTCTGACTCTGGTTCTCTAGTTTGCTGATGTTTTTGAAACATAAAAAACAACATGGAAGCCCTTTCTGGAGTTGAACGACACAGAAGAGCCTTGTCCTTAAACTCCCTCAGATCCTTTCAATAAATTCCCTCCTGCCCAAATAAGCCATGGCTAGTCTATGCTAGCTGAAACAAAGAACCCTGGTGGATACCATCATGCTATTTTAAATTTCATTTTATTGATTTGGAAACCCAGGCTTAGAGAAACAAATTACATTGTGTAAGGTCAAACGAATAGTATTAGAGCCAAGGCTGACTTGAGAGTCCATATTCACCTACTAACCTTCACATCAGCAGGGAAGAAAAACTTCATCAATAAGTAAGATGCATCTGAATATAACTTAAAAGAAGGTAGGCATCATAGATTAAAGCCCCTATTTTGGCAAAGTCTGTCCCAAAGTCACAGTTTATTTGGATAATCTTTTTCTGTCTAGAACATGAAAGTTTGATCTAGATCAGTAGCTTTTAACAATTGAAGACGGGGTCATAGAATTGTACCAAAACAATTAAACAAACAACCACCGTCCAGAAAACCACCAAAACCTGACAGCGATGGATCTTCTTTCTAGTAAAGTACACATGCTAATGTGTTACATCCAATTTCTCTGCAAGCGCATCCTTGGAACTCAGTGGATCCCAGGCTTAGAACCCGAACTAGATGATCTCTCAGTTTGATTCTTCCAAGTAAAATACAGTATGATTCCATTGTCTGGATGAAATTGCTAAAACTAGTGAGCTCAATTTCTCTTTCGCTCTCTCTCTCACACACACATACACACAATCTCAAGGCAGAGGTTTGAATCAATCATATTCTTCAGTTTGTAACACATTCTCTTCATTAAGACAAGACGTCTCAGAAGACTTGAATTCACATAATATCATGTGATGAATGCCTAAAGAAGATAGAGCTGTCTGGCCTTAAGAAGACTGAGACAGTATGATCTGTATCACTTACTACAAGTGTCACTTGCCGCAAATAACAAAAGAGCCAATCAAAAGTTGCTTAAACAATATGAAATTTATAATATCATGTAACAAGAAGTTTGGAAGTGAGACATACAGGGGTTGATAAATTTAGTTAAAGACACGGTTTGTTTTTTCTTTTTTGTGTTCTGTCACCTTCCCACAGGATGTTGCCTTGTCCCTAGTGCCTCAAACTGGGGTGGCATATTTCTAGTTGGGATATGTGGAGAGCAACATCAATTTTTTTAAAAAAGCATGTTAACTTCTACTTTTAACCATTAGAGAATAACTGGCATCAAACTTGCCATCTCACTGAAAACAGCTATAAAACTTGACAAGTAAATTAGGTAATTATTTTCAGGCATTGAATAATAGGCATGGGACTGTAGCCCTGGAGAGAAGGCAAACACACAGGATGAGCCACACTTCTCTGCCTGGGGCCTCTCCTGCTGTAGCACAAGGAAGTAGAACCAAACAGAACAACGGTCTTGCTGAGATGAGGGACAGAGACTTGAGTTTTGGGCTCCTGAAACAGCTGGAACTTCCAGGATAGGGCTCTGGGTGCCTCTGAAGCCTGTATGTGAATTCATGAAAATTCCTTGGCAGAGGGCCGGGCTGTGCACATGAAGGCTGAGATTCCATGAGACATGACAGAGATAAACTGCCGTGGAGATAAAAACTGAACATAATAACAGAGGCCATGCAGTTTTGAAAGATGTTGGAGGCCATAGGAGAAAAAAAATATTTTGGGTATTTCAGGTGAGACCCTAGAAAGGCCATGCTTTATAAAGGAATGAGAACTATGCCCTAGAGTAAGTGCTTACCCTAATAATAAGTAACAAAACAAAACAAAATAACACCCAAATAGACCCCTCAATTAAAGAATGAAACCAAACATAAGAGGATAAAATTCAGGACAAATTCAGTACCAGTTAAAGGAAGATGATATAATTGAGATATCCTACAACATATTTTTCACAATAACTATTGTATAATTAATCATTCTTAAACATGAAAGAAAAATACAATCAAAGGAAGAAACGAGCAATAGAAAGAGACTGAGGTGACTTATCAATATAAGCCATTACCAGATAAGGATTTTAAAGAAGTTATTATGAATATATTCAGGGATGTTCATAATGATTAAACTAATGGGAAAACCTCCACAGATTCCACAATTGAAATTATCTTTTAAAACATTGGTCTTAATAAAAAACCAGTTTGGTACTACTTTGGATAATGCTGAGGTCTCCATTCCTTAAAGTGTGCACATAAATTCCTTGGCAGGATAATGTAAAATAACATTCAGCAACATGTGGGATAATGAGATAGAAGATGAGGGAGGAGAGAGTTGAAGCAGATTATCTATGTTTCTCTTATCATCACTGCTAGAAAGGAAAATCATTGGGCACACAGAATGAACTGGCTCTCTGGTCCTGCTGTGTCCTTTATTTGTTGAATTCCTACAATGATGCTACTTCCCTGAAGGAGCAGGAATTGCATGTGGAATAAATCAGGTCATCATGGAGCAAAGCAGAGTTAGATTTACCTCAAACTACATTGCCAGATGTGCCAGTCACAAGCACCTGGAGAGTTTGCTTTCTCTTGTACTCTTGGATTATTCCAGTCAAGTTACTGAGAAGCCCTTGAACCTTGTATGGCCAGATCCAAGTATAGCTATGGAGCTTCAAGCTAACATTTCTGTAATCTCTTGCTTACATGTCTCCCCTCCACTGTGAGCTCCTGAAAGGTAAGAACTGTGTTCACATACCTCCATATTGCCAATACCCAGTATAGTGCCTGACTGACAGATGAAATGAGTGAATGCATTCTAACCATCTAACATATTTTCCCTGGTTTGAACTTGCACTGAAGCACATTACAGTCCCCAGCAGTCTCCAAAATTCACTAACATTCTCCCACCCAATGCCCAACCTCGAACAGTGAGGTGTTCATGCAGAACTTCCCTCTGCTTTCCAGGGCAGAGTCTGGGTCCTTTCTAAATGTTCATGGAGAGATACATTAATGAATGGCAAAACCAAGGATGACTCTTTAAAAAAAAATTTTTTTTATTTAAGTGAGAGGAGGGAAGATAGACAGACTCCCACATGTGCCTGTCCCAGAATGCACCTGGGGCAACCCCCATCTGGGGCTGATGCTCTGCCCATCTGAGGCCATGCTCACAACCGAGCTATTTTTAAGCTCCTGTGGCAGAGGTTCAATGAAGCCATCCTCAGTGCCTGGAACTCGAACCAATTGAGCCATGGCTGTGGGAGGGGAAGAGAGAGAGAGGGAGAGAGAGAGAAGAAGGAAGGGGGGGGGGTAAGCAGATGGTCACTTCTCCTGTGGTACCCTGACCTGGAATTGAACCCAGGACTTCCACATGCTGAGCTGACACTCTACCACTGAGCCAACTGGCCAGGGCCAAGGATGTCTCTTAATTAGAGTTTTAGTCAAGTAATTACAAATGTAGTTATTTTTCTCTATTATTGTTTTTAAAAAATATATATCTCAAGGGGAGGGAAAAATAATCAGCTAAGTAGTAAAGAAATGGCAAGAAAACTCCCCTTTTATCCTCAAACTACTTTTGCACAAAATAGTATCAAGAGGGACTAGCATCTTCTTTCCATTTTTTGACTGTCAATGGTGCTAAAAGATAAAGACCAAAATATAGTCCCCATGTTCAGTGCAGAGAAAGCAGCCTCGGCACTGCTGTGGGAGAGAGTTGTTCCCATCTCTCCCGTCTTGCCCCTTGTCTCCCCTGCCTACAGTATTTCTCCCTTCTTGTTTTGCCTTTTTTCTCCCTTCTAAACCCTACCCAGGGCTTATAGTAGCTGTCAGAGCTGAGCATGTCCCTTAGCTTCAGGCAAATCTTGTTTGCAAGCAGGAAGCTGTAGGAATTCTCTCCTAGTGGTATTTTCACTCTTTATGTGAGCTTAATCCAGGGGATTAACAAATGGATCAGCTGGAGACCTCCTCTTACTATGACAGAGCAGGCAAGTTCAAGCAGAAATAGTCCCTGAAATGTCTGGTTCTGCCGGGAGTTAACACCACACCTACCAGGCACTGAAAAGGGTGTGCTCCCAGAGGAGGTCCAGGTCAAAGAGGAAACAGCTTTGCTGACATTGGCCTCTCCTTGCTGATTTCACATGCCTCCTTCTTCACTGCTGCCACTGTCTTGCAGTCCTCACCCTTATCTGGCACCTGAGTTTCTCTTATTCTCTGCCACTTCCAAGCGTCACTATTTCTCCTGCTTCTCCCTACTTCCCTACATAGCCAACAAGAATCCAGTCTCTTCCTGCTGTGTCCTGTGTCTCGTGATGTCTTAAGGTGGGTTCCCTGTGAGTAGAACTTGGGGAGAGAATTCTTAGACAAGTGATTTTTGCTCCTTCTGTGAGCACTTAGAGCTAATGACAGTTGTCACTCCATGTCCTTACAAAAGTGAGAATAAAGGCATTGCTGCCTATGTTGACAAGATTGACACCTGGGGATGGCAAAGCTTCCAGAGAGAGGGTAACTAAGCTTTTGATACTGTGATGATGCTAAGGAGACTATGAAAATGACATAAACCTCTCTCTTGTCTAAGTCACTGGATCTAGTTGAGCATTCAAATGTGTGTCCTAACTCATTCAGTCCAGGTGGACTGGGCTTCATTCAGACACTGACAGGTTGAACGAAATCCATGATGGCTGAGATGAAGAGAGTGGCTGGGAAAGAGGTCACACATTCCACAGCAACAAGTGCAGAGACTTGGAAGAGTCACTGTTTTAATGTCAAAGTTGTCCACCAATCCAATGTGATGTGGAAAAATACATACAAGGGAAATACAGAGTTGGACCAATAACATCATAATCTCTTTCCACTGAACCATCTAAATTATACTTCAGTATTTACACTTCTAAGAGAAAAAAAAACCCTGTTACAAGTGTATTAAGAGCATTAGCAATTTGGTTTATTTTATTTTATTTGATGTTGAGGCAATAGAAACAACATAAAAACCCTTTTGTTTTATTTTGCATTTTTGATAATACTATTAAATTAATTTTTCAAGTAAAATCATCCTTGTTGCACCATTCAGGTCACATTGTGACAATATTTTCAGGCTAGCCTAAAATGTTCAGTATTAACTGGGGTAATAAAAAAAATCCTACATTTTCTTTTTACAGAAGGATTTTATAGTTTTATAAAGAGTGAATGTAATCAGGATTCAGCAAGGCATCTATTTTTTTAAGTCATTATATATTATTATAGAGATTATCAGATTTCCCCAAATGTCCTCCAAACAGGCTAGTCATCTTGTCCAGGAAGGCTTATTCTATAATACTTCCAACAGGATGACTTAGAGTGGAGATGGACTTGTTTGGTTGGTTCCTTCAGTCCTGGAAACTTCTTCCTACTTGCAATCCCCACACCCATGTCTGATTCTGCATTTTGAGTCCTCCTTTGGAATGCCTTCCTGCTCCTTCTCATCTTACCCTCTGCCCATTCGTTAACTTCTTACACCACCCATGAAGCAATCTTCTATTGTTTATTCAATCTCTCTGTTTGCATGAGAGCTTTCTGAAACCCCTAACTTCTCTGCACCTCTAGTCTATACCATAAACTTAGCCCTTCGGCACATCATGGCTTGTATATCAGGGTCCTTTTAAGTGAATTGTTTTCTCTCCCCCACTAGGTTCTTAAATGCAGAGATCACATCTTACCCAGCTCCTCTACTTCCTGTAAATCTGAGCACCTTTTGCATGTATAGGCAATGCTCAACAGAGAGTAGCAAACATTCAATTAAAGTGATGGATTGGTTGTTAAAATTCTATGTATCTTTAATTCCTTCTATGATGTCTTTTAAACTTTTCTCACCTTTGTGTGTGCGTGCATATAAATGTATGTGTTCATTCACTTAAAATATTTATTGAATACCTACTATGTGCCAGAAGGCTGAGACTTAGAAGGGCAGCAATAAAGGAATTAGGAAAAATCAAGAGCAAAGACGTGTCATTACAGACCAAGCCTATGATCATCCACACCTGTATTTTTCCAATTACTATGTATGGGTGCAAAAGTAGACAGTGAAGAAGGCTGATTGGAAAAGAAATTGAGGCATTTGAAATATGGTGTTGGAGGAGAGCTCTGTGAATTCTCCGAACTGCAGGAGAAACAAATAAGTGGGTCCTAGAGCAAATTAAGCCTGAAACATTGCTAGAAGAAAAATGACCAAACCGAAGCTGTCCTACTTTGGGCTCAGTATGAGAAGGCAGGGTTCTTTGAGAAAGACAGTGATGCTGGGAAAAATAAACAACAAAAGGAAAAATGGAAGACCATACATGAGATGGTTTGACTCCAAAAAAAAAGAGAAGCCATAGGCATGAGTCTATAGGAGCTGCACAACGCTGGTGAGAATAGGACATTGTGAACATCACTCATTCTAGGGTCACCAGGAGTTGAAGCCGACACAATGCACATAAAACACAAACTATGGCCAAACACAGCACTGGCTGCTGGTGATAAAAGGTCTGATGTGACAGGACTTTAGTTTTCCATATGCTGGGCAGCTGAGGAATGATTATTTAAAGAAAGATCAGGTCAGGAGGAGGAGCTGGTTTGAGCAGAACAGTCAGGATGCAGATGTGTTGGGCTTGAGATATACAGGAGATGTCCAGGTGGGTCACTGGAAATGCAGTTCTAGAAGCACATTTGGGCTGGATGTTGGTTTCTGGGAGACATTTGCTTGGAGATGACAGTTGCTCAGGCTTACCTTGTCTACCTTGTAGAAAAGCAACTACTCATGGGTCTAGTTAAGTTTTCTGGTGGGACAAGATAAGAAGAAAAGGCTGAGAAATAAAATACATGAAAGGCACTCCACAGAACTTTAAAAGGTGACCTAAAAATCTTATTTAATTTATAAACAACATCTATAGTGAGGGCTTGAAGAAGTGGGGGCAATTCTGGGGCCACTGTAAGGAACTGCCTGCCCCTTGTTTTGTCTGAGTGCTTTGAACTCCAGTCCTATGATGATCAACCTGTTGGCTGATGAGCCAGAGGGGGGAGGAGGATGCAGGTTCTGCCCAACTCTGTCACAGGAAGCAGACAAATAAGAAGACTCCAAGGACCCTGGGCTACCATGTATTTGAAGATTAGATGAGAGTTTCACACATTTTCTTCTTTCCTTGAAGTGATACAAAGTGGGTGGTCTGGTCCTAGTTCTGCTACAAGTTAATTCTATTACTTTGAGAAGCTATCACTTCTCTGGGCCTTAGATTATAAGAAGGTGTGATGCATTAAATAAGTTTTAGGTCAACTCAGCACTCTAAAATGTCTGGTGAAGGCATATCAGATTATGTGAGGCCGCTTTGGTTTAGAGATGCCTCCTCATCCTCAGATCAGGCACAGATGAATCCTGGATATTTATGGTCCCTAGACAATCTTATTTTTTAAAAAAAATAAAAAATCTTGCCTGTCCTACAGCTGAAAACCAGGAAGTCGGGGTCCAGGGCACCCATGTGTGTGCATTCTGGGAGCCTGGCACTATTGCCTTTGCTGCCCAAATTGATATCTGAAATTGCATCATTCAAAAGGGTATTTTAAAGAGCTCTGTTTCACAACTTGGGGTCCTCAGAATCCTAGTAGTAAATGAAGTTGTTGTGCACTAGATGGGGTGAGAAACTATGAGAGAAATGCTATGAATCACCTTGGGACATCAATTTAACTAAAAAATGTAAGAGAAAGGTAATTTCAAGTTTACATAAACATCATGGCATAGCACACAAACTTTGTATTGGTCTTAAGGATGGCACAAAAGATGCAAATGGAAATTGTCATTTTCTGGTTGTTTTGGGCTACTTGTTCCTTTCACAAGGATCCAAACCTCTTTCCTTTCATTAGGAAGGCCTGGCACTGTTGACAGGCACATGTTTACTCAGTGGATCTACTGGGATTTATCACTCTGAAGTACCTGAGAATTTCTTCTTGAGCTAAAACAGTTAATGTTGCTTGTTTTGCTTTTTAGAAAATGCAAGGGCCTAAATTGGGAATTTGGGCTGGTACTGTGCTGATGATTTTTATGTCTTTACAAGAACATTCTCTTGTGACAGGGTTGGGGTGCTTTAGCATGGAAGGATCTGGTTCCATTAGTTACATAATGTTCTCATAAAAAGTAGTTGGGTATGGCTAGAGAAGACCTAAAATTACGCCTAGGCCCTGATTTATCACCTAGAAAATGCAGAACATCTAGTCATTTGGACTTGAATAGTTGGTTTTGCTCTTGTAAACTCCTGACCAAAAGCAATTATTTTCCAAGTTTTAGAGACAAATGAACCATAGAAGAGCAGCTGTACAACTTGTTGTAAGAAAATATGGTAATTACCAAGTTTGACATGTGCTATGACAACAGCTCTTTGCTAATCAACAGCTTCACTGCTAAAGCAGTCATTGAAAACATGTTGGGCAGCCCATCCTCAAAGCTACATGCCAGGGGGAGAGAGTGGAGTGCAGAAAATCCAAGGCACCAGATAATCCCCAAATCATTGTTGTTTGGCCTCCGGAGGTATCGTATGCTTAATTTTAAAAATATTTTGGCAGCAGATTCACATCCTTTAATTGGATTCTGTGCACATTATGCACATTATTGTCAATATTAGCCTGACTTTCCAAATAGACACTCAGAGCTGCCAGGAAAGGCCACCCTGTGCAGCAGGTGTAATGTATTTGGGGATTAAAAATTAGCAGGAGACAATTCTGACATGGATAATCCTCATGTGGATAATTGAGTGTTGACTGACATTGAGGGAAATGCAGTTATGGCAGAGGACAATGCGGGATGTCTACATACAGCTAGGTTGGTAAAGGGAAAATCTTCACTTCTTAGAGCAAAAAGTTTTTCAATGAATGCAAAGCAAAATTAAACCAAAAAGCAGCAACCTGAGGACCAACAAATCAAACTACATGATGAAGGAACGACTGAGAATATCTCAACCCGAAGGTGTTATAAAAGCTTGAGATTGGAAGGAGGAAGTTGGTGGTGGATTAATAGTTTTCAAAGCATATTAAATGTTAATCCAGCCATGAATATTTTCTGAAGTTTCTCTCTTTTCTAATCTTCCTGGTGACTCTCCCTTTTTAAATCTCCAGATCAGGCTTTACAGAAAGCTTGTGTTTGGTATACTTGAAGTCACGTTGGGGCAATTTAAGAAGAAATTCATGGACGATGGAAAGAACATTGGTTTCTCTACTTTCTCTCACTCTGTACAATGAGAATGTTAATATCCATCTAGCAAAAGAGTTATAAAAATTAGAGAAGGTGCACATGAAGCTCTAGGTACAGCTTTATAGTGAGCAACAAATCTGTAAAAGAAGTATCTTACTCTTATTAATAATGAGAATTGATCACTTCTTGGCCTTTTGGCTAAGATCAAGTGTAGTATCTGTTCTTATCAGTTTAATAATGAGAATTAAAAATTAAGAATGCCCGATTCTTATAAATGATAATGATACCCCAATGGCAATATCACCTTCTATGGATTGTAAGAAATAAAATAATCTAGAAGATATGCTTTTTGAATACACATAGAAATACTCTATAGAATTTGCTTTTCATCAAGTAAGCCCAGTTGCAAAATTAAGATTTAGGACTCTTTTGATAAAGTTCAGATGCTTAAACATTGGATGGAAAATCACAGAGGGCCCTCTGCAAATCTTTTTAAGAAAACAATAGATGTCCACCTATCCAGGGTAGACCAAGGGTAGTTGTGACTTCTGGGTATTGCCTTGTTATCTATTGTCTTGGTTTTTTTTTCTGGCTACTGCGAAGAAGGTCCCCATTGGACATGGGTCTACTTCCATACAAAAAAGCACTAAACACAGCATGTTTATAATTCATTCATTTGAAGCTGTGAATCATAGTTCCTGCCACATGATGTATACTCATAAATACTTGAAAGGGAATGCAGAAAATGCAAGAGACTAAGCAATAAGTGTATGACTAAAATTGTTTTTAAAATTTATTTTATTTTATTTTAATATATTGGTGTACATAGATTCTAGTGTCCCCCTGAATGCCTCCCTCCAATCCCTTATTTCCCCACCACATCCCCCCTGCCCTTCCTCCCTGCAATGCCCTCACCCCGATTTTGCTTTTCTGCTCTCATCCCATCCTATCATCCCCTTTCCCTCTGTCCGCTTTCCCTCTGGTCTTTTTGATCCCTCCTCTGTCTCTATTCCATTCCTCAGTTCACTTTGTTCATTGGATTCCTCAAATGAGTGAGATAATATGATATTTTCCCTTTTCTGCCTGGCTTATTTCACTTAACATAATAGTTTTGAAGTCCATCCACATTGTCGCAAAAGTAAGATTCCCTTTTTTTTCATGGCCCCATATATTCCATTGTGTATATGTACCACTGCTTTTTAATCCATTCGTCCAAAGACAGACACTTGGGCTGTTTACAGATCTTGGCAATGCTGCCATAAACATGGGGGTGCATTTCTTCATTTAAATCATTGATGTGGTGTTCTTGGGATATATTTTGAAAAGTGGGATGGCTGGGTCAAAAGGTAGTTCCATATTTAATTTTTTGAGAAATCTCCATATTTTTTCAACAGTGGCTGCACCACTCTGCACTTCCACCAGCAATGCAGGAGGGTTCCCTTTTCTCCACACCCTCGCCAGCACCTATCATGTGTTGTTTTGTTAATGAGCGCCATTCTGACTGGTGTGAGGTGATATCTCACTGTGGTTTTAATTTTCATTTCTTTTTTTTTTTTTTTTTTTAAATAAATTTTTATTAATGGTAATGGGATGACATTAATAAATCAGGGTACATATATTCAAAGAAAACATGTCTAGGTTATTTTGTCATTAAATTATGTTGCATACCCCTCGCCCAAAGTCAGATTGTCCTTCGCCACCCTCTATCTAGTTCTCTGTGCCCCTCCCCCTCCCCCTAACTCTCCCCCTGTCCTCCCTCCCCCCACCCCTGGTAACCACCACACTCTTGTCCATGTCTCTTAGTCTCATTTTTATGTTCCACCAATGTATGGAATCATGTAGTTCTTGTTTTTTTCTGATTTACTTATTTCACTCCTTATAATGTTATCAAGATCCCACCATTTTGCTGTAAATGATCTGATGTCATCGTTTCTTATGGCTGAGTAGTATTCCATAGTGTATATGTGCCACATCTTCTTTATCCAGTCTTCTATTGAAGGGCTTTTTGGTTGTTTCCATGTCTTGGCCACTGTGAACAGTGCTGCAATGAACATGGGGCTACATGTGTCTTCACGTATCAATGTTTCTGAGGTTTTGGGGTATATACCCAGTAGAGGGATTGCTGGGTCATAAGGTAGTTCTATTTGCAGTTTTTTGAGGAACCACCATACTTTCCTCCATAATGGTTGTACTACTTTACAGTCCCACCAACAGTGAATGAGGGTTCCTTTTTCTCCACAGCCTCTCCAACATTTGCTATTACCCGTCTTGTTGATCATAGCTAATCTAACAGGGGTGAGGTGGTATCTCATTGTAGTTTTGATTTGCATTTCCCTAATAACTAATGAAGCTGAGCATTTTTTCATATATCTGTTGGCCATTTGTATCTCTTCCTGGGAGAAGTGTCTATTCATGTCTTCTTCCCATTTTTTTATTGGATTGTTTGTTTGTTTGTTGTTGAGTCTTATGAGTTCTTTGTAAATTTTGGAAATTAGGCCCTTATCTGAGCTGTTGTTTGAAAATATCATTTCCCATTTAGTTGGCTGTCTGTTTATTTTTATATCAGTTTCTCTTGCTGAGCAAAAACTTTTTATTCTGATGTAGTCCCATTCATTTATCTTTGCCTTCACTTCTCTTGCCATTGGAGTCAAGTTCATAAAATGTTCTTTAAAACCCAGGTCCATGAGTTTAGTACCTATGTCTTCTTCTATGCACTTTATTGTTTCAGGTCTTATATTTAGGTCTTTGATCCATTTTGAATTAATTTTAGTACACGGGGACAGGCTGTAGTCGAGTTTCATTCTTTTGCATGTGGCTTTCCAGTTTTCCCAACACCATTTGTTGAAGAGGCTTTCTTTTCTCCATTGTGTGTTGTTGGCCCCTTTATCAAAGATTATTTGACCATATATATGTGGTTTTATTTCTGGGCTTTCTATTCTGTTCCATTGGTCTGAGTGTCTATTTTTCTGCCAATACCATGCTGTTTTGATTATTGTGGCCCTATAATATAGTTTAAAGTCAGGTATTGTAATGCCCCCAGCTTCATTCTTTTTCCTTAGGATTGTTTTGGCTATTCGGGGTTTTTTATAGTTCCATATAAATCTGATGATTTTTTGTTCCATTTCTTTAAAAAATCCCATAGGGATTTTGATGGGAATTGCATTAAATTTGTATATTGCTTTGGGTAATATGGCCATTTTGATTATATTTATTCTTCCTATCCAAGAACAAGGAATATTTTTCCATCTCATTGTATCTTTTTCGATTTCTCTTAACAATGCTTTGTAATTTTCATTATATAGGTCCTTTACATTCTTTGTTATGTTTATTCCTAGGTATTTTATTTTTTTTGTTGCAATCGTGAAGGGGATTATTTTTTTGAGTTCGTTTTCTAATATTTCATTGTTGGCATAGAGAAAGGCTATGGACTTCTGTATGTTAATTTTGTATCCTGCGACCTTACTGTATTGGTTTATTGTTTCTAATAATCTTTTTGTGGAGTCCTTCGGGTTTTCGATGTATAGGATCATATCATCAGCAAAAAGTGATACCTTTACTTCTTCTTTTCCAATATGGATGCCTTTTATTTCTTTGTCTTGTCTGATTGCTCTGGCCAGGACTTCTAGCACCACGTTAAATAAGAGTGGGGAGAGTGGACAACCCTGTCTTGTTCCTGATTTAAGGTAGAAAGTCCTCAGTTTTATGCCGTTTAAAATGATGTTGGCTGATGGTTTATCATATATGGCCTTTATCATGTTGAGATATTTTCCTTCTATACCCATTTTGTTGAGAGTCTTAAACATAAAATTGTGTTGTATTTTATCAAAAGCCTTTTCTGCGTCTATTGATAAGATCATGTGGTTTTTGTTCTTTGTTTTGTTGATATGGTGTATTACGTTAACCGTTTTGCGTATGTTGAACCATCCTTGAGATTCTGGGATGAATCCCACTTGATCATGATGTATTATTTTTTTAATATGTTGTTGTATTCGGTTTGCCAGTATTTTGTTTAGAATTTTAGCATCTGTATTCATTAGAGATATTGGTCTGTAGTTTTCTTTCTTTGTGCCATCCTTGCCAGGTTTTGGTATGAGGGTTATGTTGGCCTCATAAAATGTGTTTGGAAGTATTGCTTCTTCTTCAATTTTTTGGAAGACTTTGAGTAGAATAGGAACCAAGTCTTCTTTGAATGTTTGATAGAATTCACTAGTATAACCGTCTGGGCCTGGACTTTTATTTTTGGGGAGGTTTTTAATAGTTTTTTCTATTTCCTCCCTGCTGATTGGTCTGTTTAGGCTTTCTGCTTCTTCATGACTCAGTCTAGGAAGGTTGTATTGTTCTAGGAATTTATCCATTTCTTCTAGATTGTTGTATTTGGTGGCATATAATTTTTCATAGTATTCTACAATAATTCTTTGTATATCTATGATGTCTGTGGTGATCTCTCCTCTTTCATTTTGGATTTTATTTATTTGAGTCCTGTGCCTTTTTTCCTTGGTGAGTCTTGCCAAGGGTTTGTCAATTTTGTTGATCTTTTCAAAGAACCAGCTCCTTGTTTTATTGATTTTTTCTATAGTTTTTCTGTTCTCTATTTCATTTATTTCTGCTCTGATTTTTATTATCTCCTTTCTTCGGCTGGTTTTGGGTTGTCTTTGTTCTTCTTTTTCTAGTTCCTTAAGGTGTGAAGTTAAGTGGTTTACTTCGGCTCTCTCTTGTTTGTTCATATAGGCCTGAAGTGATATGAACTTTCCTCTTATTACTGCTTTTGCAGCATCCCAGAGATTCTGATATGTCGTATTTTCATTTTCATTTGTCTGTATGTATCTTTTGATCTCTGCGCTTATTTCTTCTTTGACCCATTCATTTTTTAGAAGTATGTTGTTTAGTTTCCACATTTTTGTGGTTTTTTCCCCCTCTTTTTTGCAGTTGAATTCTAGTTTCAAGGCTTTATGATCAGAAAATATGCTTGGTACAATTCCAATTTTTCTAAATTTGCTGATATTGTCTTTGTGGCCCAACATATGGTCAATTCTTGAGAATGTTCCATGTACACTAGAGAAAAATGTATACTCTGTCGCTTTGGGATGAAGTGTCCTGTAGATGTCTATCATATCCAGGTGTTCTAGTATTTCGTTCAAGGCCACTATATCTTTATTGATTCTCTGTTTGGATGACCGATCTAGAGCCGTCAGCGGAGTATTGAGGTCTCCAAGTATGATTGTATTTTTGTTAGTTTTTGTTTTAAGGTCAATAAGTAGCTGTCTTATATATTTTGGTGCTCCTTGGTTTGGTGCATATATATTAAGGATTGTTATGTCTTCTTGATTCAGTGTCCCCTTAATCATTATGAAATGACCATTTTTGTCTCTGAGTACTTTTTCTGTCTTGTAGTCAGCATTATCAGATATGAGTATTGCTACACCTGCTTTTTTTTGGGTGTTGTTTGCTTGGAGTATTGTTTTCCAGCCTTTCACTTTGAATTTGTTTTTATCCTTGTTGCTTAGATGTGTTTCTTGTAGGCAGCATATAGTTGGATTTTCTTTTTTAATCCATTCTGCTACTCTGTGTCTTTTTATTGGTAAGTTTAATCCATTTACATTTAGTGTAATTATTGACACTTGTGGGTTCCCTACTGCCATTTTATAAATTGCTTTCTGTTAGTTTTGTATCTAGTTTGATTCTTCTCTTTTGTTTTTCTATCATTTGTTTCTGTTTGTTTGTGTTCCATACTTCTTTCCTCTGTTGCTACCTTTTTTAAGTCATCTGTTTTTGTGGTGGTTTTTTCCAGGGTGGTTACCATTAAGTAATGAAAAGGGTACCTACCATATTCATTGTAGTACCCTATCTTATAAGTATTTCTGCACTTCATCGTCCTTTGCTACTGTTAATCTCCATTCTCTCCCCCCTTTTTTTTTTCCTTTGTTGTCACAGTTTAAGTTTGGTTTTATTGTGTTCTTGGTGGAGCTGTTACTTGTGGTGTTGTTTTCTTTTGTTCTTTGAATCTGGTTGGAAAACCCCCTTTAGTATTTCCTGGAGTGGGGGCTTTCTCGTGATAAATTCTCTCATCTTTTCTGTATTTGTAAATGTTTTTATATCTCCTTCATACTTGAAGGATAGCTTTGATGGGTATAGTATTCTTGGCTGAAAGTTCCTCTCTTTCAGGGCTTTAAATATTGGGGTCCACTCTCTTCTAGCTTGTAGAGTTTCTGCTGAGAAATCTGATGATAATCTAATAGGCCTTCCTTTATATGTTGTACTCTTCTTTTCCCTGGCTGCCTTGAGAATTTTTTCTTTGTCATTGGTTTGTGTCATCTTTATTATGATGTGCCTTGGAGTGGGTTTGTTGGGGTTAAGAAAACTCGGTGTTCTGTTTGCTTCTTGAATTTGAGGCTTTAGTTCTTTCCACAGGCTTGGGAAGTTCTCGTCTATTATTTGTTTGAGTATATTCTCCATTCCATTTTCTTTCTCTTCTCCCTCTGATATACCTATTATTCTTATGTTATTCTTTCTGATGGAGTCAGATAATTCCTGTAGGGCTTTCTCGTTTTTTATTATTTTTGAGTCTCTTTCTTCTTCTCTCTGTTGTGCCTCAAGTTGTTTGTCTTCTATTTCACTAATCCTATCTTCAATCTGGGTTGTTCTGCTAGCTAAGCTTGTTACCTCGTTTTTCAGCTCGTGAATTGAGTTTTTCATTTCTGTTTGATTTGTTTTTATAGTTTCAATTTCCTTGGTAATATATTCTTTGTGTTCATTGAGTTGTTTTCTGATCTCCCTATACTGCCTTTCCGTGTTTTCTTGTATATCTCTGAGTATTTTTAAGATTTCTATTTTAAATTCTCTGTCATTTAGCTCCAAGGCTTCCAATATGTTAAGTCTTTTCTCCATAGATTTTTCCACATCTATTTGTGTTACCTCTCTTTCTTTTGTATCCATAATATTCGATTTCCTCTTTCTTATTGGCATCTGAGGGTGGTCTTGTTGATAGCACTAATTAGAATTAATAAAGAGTAAAAAGTAAAAAACAAACAAACAAAAAACAAACAACAAAAAAAAAAAAAAACAAAAAAACAACAACAACAAAAAAAAACCAGAGGGTAAAACACCCCACAAAAAAAAGCAGTAATAATTTATTATTTCCCCCTTTTTTTTTTTTTCTTTGTTCCCCTTCCCTCCTCTCCCCTCCTCAGGGAAATATCGTGCCTATAATGGAGGGCCTGGTTTGCGGTGAAGAGTTCAAGGGGGCAAAAAAATAAATAAATAAAAAAAAAAAAAAAAAAAAATTAAAAAAAAAATAAATAAAAAATTAAAAATAAAAAAAGGAAGAAAATCTTAGACAAGCATAAGTTGATCTGCCTGCGGGTGACGGTCAACCAAGAGATATAATGAGAGGGACAAGAGGGAACCAGAAAAAAGGACAAAAAAAGGAATAATAAAGAAGAAAAAATAAAAATAATAAGTAAAAATACGTTGTATTAAGTGGAGCAAAGACCAAATACAATGGAGACCTTGGGTTGGGAGGACCCAAAATGCCACAAAAACAAACCAACCAGAAAAAAACAAAAACAAAACCGAAAAAGAAAAACAAAGCCAAAAAAAAAAAACACCTTGAGTCCCAAATTAACTAATTTGTTCGTGATTGAGGATTAAATGGGAGGAAAGTAAAACGAGAAAAGAAATAACGAATAGAAAGGGAAAAATAAGAAAAAGAGAAAAACGAAGGAAGAAATAAGAAAGCAAGAGAAAAAAACAAAATAAGGCAAAAAAAAACAAAAGAGGAGAGAGTGAGAATTAAGTGTCCTGGAGTATAACCCCAAAGGAGGGTGAGGATGAAGAAGAGAAATAAAATGTAACACTTATGGGTAGTGTAGTTCAAGAAAAGGGAAGCATAAGATGGGCAGAGAATAGAAGGACTGAGGTGGAGGAAATAAAGACAATAAGATAGAAGGAACAAACAACAACAAAAAAAAAAACAACAAAAAAAAACAGTGGAACAAGCTGCAAAGTCTGTGGATTTTTCCTGATTTTGAGATGTCAACCTCTTCCTCCTTCTCCTCTCTCCCTCTTCCCGGTCGGCGACTCTGCACCCCAGGCCCTGCCCCTGCGCCACACCCAGGCAGGGACTTGCAGTTGATGGGGTTCTACGGCAATGTCACACAATTGGCTTTAGTCTTGCTGGTAATCAAGGCCTGCCGGCGTCTGCAGGGTCTAACGACGAGAGAGTTCGCCTTCGTGGATTCTCTCTCCCAGTCCCCCCCTCCCGAACCAGCAGCCTGGCGATCCAGCCACAAGGCTGCCACTGCTTCTGCCTGGGGAGTAAGAGGCTCAAAGAGCTGGGAAATCCCCACTCTATCCCCACTCAGTGCAAGGCTCCGGGAAGGGCTCTGACAGTCAGGGCCTCCAGCGTAATCAGGCGGGGGTGGGAGTCAATTGTTGTCAAGGTGATTGTTCAGCACCTAGCATTCCGTTGGACCTCTCAACCCAGGCTTTCCACACTTTGTAGCCTGTTTTGGCCGGTAAGAAGAGGTACTAGTCTCTGCTTGCGACTAGTTTGGTATAGATCTTATTATCTGCCAAGTCCTTCTTGTTAGCGTTTATCCCTGAATATGGAGGCTCTATCAATCAGAAGTTGCCCCCGCCCCTTTAGCGAGAGGCACCAAAAAATATCACGCCTCTTGTCTTGGGTCGGTGAACTGAGAGAGATCTTATCAATTAGAACCGAGGGTGCGCAGATTTCACGGGTGAAGTTAATTTTAGTAATTGGGTCGCAGCTGTGCTCCCGAAGGTATTTCAGGCTGCCTGCGCGCGCCCCTCCCCCAACGCTTGATTGTTAGCTTGAATGGCTGGGTGAGGTGCCCCGCCCGCGGAGAGAATCTCCCAAGTAGGGAATACCGCCCTGGGGCCTCTCCCGCTCCCCGTGCGCAGGCCGCTGGGAACGTTAGCGGCGCTCGGTCTGCAATGCTCGGTCTGCAACCAGACCGGGAGCGCGCCAGCAGCTGCTAGCCGCTGGTTCTGCAACCGACCCGGGCACTGCCCGCGGCAGCGGCCGCGGCTGGCGGCGGCTTCCGAGTGCGGGATGACTCACCACTGGCGAACTTTCTCGCGGCTTGAATGAACGTCACTGCGGTAGCTTCCTCCACACCCTCGTCTCTCAGATTCGAGCGATAACAGTCCTTTTGCTTTCAGTTTGCTCCGAAGATAAATTTTCCTGTTTCTAGTTGACAAATTTGTTGTGATTTTGGGGAGATCTGTCAGACGCGCTACTCACGGCGCCATTTCCGTGACGTCACTCAATTTTCATTTCTTTAATGATTAGTGATGTTGAACATTTTTTCATCTGCCTATTGGCCATCTGTATGTCCTCTTTGGAGAAGTGTCTATTCATTTCTTTTGCCCATTTTTTGATTGGATTGTTTATCTTCCTGGTGTTGAGTTTTACAAGTTCCTTATAAATTTTGGTTATTAAGCCTTTTTCAGACATAGTGTCAAATATGTTCTCCCATTGTGTGGTTTGTCTTTTTATTCTGTTCATATTGTCTTTAGCTGTGCAAAAGCTTTTTAGTTTGATATAGTCCCATTTGTTTATCCTTGCCCATGGATATAAATCAGCAAATATATCCTGTGAGAGATGTCAGAGAGCTTATTTGCCTATGTTTTCCTCTAGGATGCTTATGGTTTCATGACTTACATTTAAGTCTTTTATCCATTTTGAGTTTATTTTTTGTGAATGGTGTAACTTGGTGGTCTAGTTTCATTTTTTTGCAGGTAGCCGTCCAATTTTCTCAACACCATTTGTTAGAGACTGTCTTTACTCCATTGTATGCTATTACTACCTTTGTCAAATATCAATTGCCTATAAAGGTGCAGGTTTATTTCTGGGTTCTCTGTTCTGTTCCATTGATCTATATGCCTGTTCTAATGCCAGTACCAAGCTGTTTTGAGTACAATGGCCTTGTAGTATAACTTGATACCAGGAAGTGTGATACCACCCACTTTTTTCTTCTTTTCCAAGATTGCTGAGGCTATTCGTGTTCTTTTTTGTTTCCATATGAATTTTTGGAATACTTTTTCTATATCTTTGAAATATGTCATTGGAATTTTAATAGGAATTGAATTGAATTTATAAGTTGCTTTGGGTAATATGGACATTTTAATGATGATTATTCTTCCTAACCATGTACACGGTATATGCTTCCACTTGTTTGCATCTTCCTTGAAACATTTTATCAATGTTTTCTAATTTTCCGAGTACAAGTCCTTAACCTCCTTGGTTAAATTTACTCCTAGGTACATTATTTTTTTGTTGCAATAGTGAAGAGAATTGTTTTCTTAATTTCTCTTTCAGACAGATTGTTGTTGGTGTATAAAAATGCCTCTGATTCTTGAGTATTAATTTTATTTCCTTCCACCTTGCTGAATTCATTTATCAGGTCCAGTAGGTTTTTGACTGTGACTTTAGGGTTTTCTATGTACAGTATCATATCATCAGTAAATAATGATAGTTTTACTTCTTCTTTTCCAATTTGGATGCCTTTTATTTCTTCTTCTTGCCTGATTGCTGTGGCTAGGACTTCCAGAACTATGTTGAATAAGGGTGGTGAAAGGAGATACCCCTGCCTTGTTCCTGATCTTAAGGGGATTTCTTTTAATTTTTGCCCATTGAGTATGATGTTGGCTGTGGGTTTGTCTGGCCTTTATCATGTTGAGGTATGTTCCCTGTATTCCCACTTTGCTGAGAGTTTTGATCATAAATGGGTGCTGGATTTTATCAAATGCTTTTTCTGCATTGATTGATATTATCATGTGGTTTTTCTCCTTCCTTTTGTTTATGTGACGAATCACATTGATTGATTTGTGAATATTGTACCAGCTTTGCCTCCCTAGAATAAATTCCACTTGATCATGATGTATGATTTTTTTTCAGGTACTGCTGTACAGGTTTGCTAATATTTTGTTGAGAATTTTAGCATCTAAATTCATCAGCGATATTGGTCTATAGTTTTCTTTCTTTGTGTTGTCTTTGCCTGGTTTTGGAATCAGAATTATTCTCACCTCATAAAAGGAGCTTGGAAGTTTTCTCTCCTCTTGAATTTTCTGAAATAGCTTCAGAAGGATTGGTGTTAGTTCTTCTTTGAATGTTTGGTAGAATTTGCCTGTGAAGCCATCTGGGCCAGGGCTTTTGTTTGTTGGGAGTTTTTTGATAACTGTTTCTATCTCATTTGTTGTAATTGTTCTGTTTAGGTTTTCTGATTCTTTTAGATTGATTTTTGAAAGATTATATTTTTCAAGGATTTTGTCCATTTCACTTAGGTTGTCTAATTTATTGGCATACAGTTTTTTATATTTTCTCACAATCCTTTGTATTTCTGCTGTGTCAGTTGTTACTTCTCCACTCTCATTTCTAATTTTATTTATTGAAATACTCTCTCTTTTTTTTCTTGGTGAGTCTGGCTAAGGGTACATTGATCTTGTTTGCCTTTTCAAAGAAGCAGCTCTTGGTTTCATTGATCCTCTGTATTTTTTTTTTTTAGTCTATATGTCATTATTTCCACTCTGATCTTTATTATTTCCTTCCTTCTACTTCCTCTGGGCTTTACCTGCTGTTCTCTTTCTAGTTCTTTTGGATGCAGGGTTAAGTTGTTTATCTGAGCTTTTTCTAGCTTCTTAAGGAATGCCCATAATGCTATAAACTTCCCTCTCAGGATTACTTTTGCTGTGTCCCATAGATTCTGGGTTGTTTTGTGCACATTTTATTTCAAGGAAATTTTTTATATTTTTCTTGATCTCATTGATGACCATTTGTTATTTAATAACATGCTGTTTAGTTTCCAAGTGTTTGAGTGTTTTTCAGTTTTTCTATTGTAGTTGATTTCTAGTTTCATGCCATTGTGGTCAGAGAAGATGCTTGATTTGATTTCAATCTTCTTAAATTTTTTGAGACTCATTTTATACCCTAACATGTGGTCTATCCTAGAGATGCACTGTGTGCACTTGAAAAGAATGTATATTCTGCTGCTTTAGGGTGAAAGATTTTGAAGATATCTATTAAATCCAGTTGATCTAGTGTATCCTTTAATTCTGCTGTTTCTTTGTTAATTTTCTTACATGAGGATCGATCCAGTGATGTTAGTGAGGTATTTAAATCTCCTACTATTATAGTATTGCTGCTCATCTCTCCCTTTATGTCCATCAAAGTCTGTTTTATATATTTAGGTGCTCCTATATTAGGTGCATAGATATTTATAATGGTTAACTCTTTTTGTTGGGTAGTTCCCTTTATCATTACATAGTGACCTTCTTTATCCCTCACTATAGTCTTTGTTTTAAAGTCTATTTTGTCAGATATAAGTATTGCTACCCTGGCTTTTTTTTTTTTTCATTTCTATTTGCATGAAATATTTTTTTCCATCCTTTTAGTTTTTTAGTCTATATGTATCTTTTGTTTTGAGTTGGGTCTCTTGTAGGCAGCATATGTATGGGTCCTGTTTTCTTATCCTTTCAGCTACCTTATGTCTTTTGATTGGAGCATTTAATCCATTTACATTTAAGGTTATTATTGATATGTAGTTGTTTATTGCCATTTTATTATTTAAATCTACATCCTCTTTTACTAGATTTTCCACCCCCTGCTTTGTTCTGTCTACAGAAGACCCCTTAACATTTCTTGCAGCATTGGTTTGGTTGTGATGAATTCCTTGAGTTTTTCTTTTTTGGTCTGGGAAGCTTTTTATTTCTCCTTTAATCTTAAACGATAATCTTGCTGGATAAAGAAGTTTTGGATGTAGATTCTTGTTCTGCATTACTGTGAATATATCTTGCCATTCCCTTCTGGCCTCAAATGTTTCTGTTGAAAAGTTGGATGTCATCCATATGGGGTTCCTTTGTAGGTGATTGACTGTTTTACTCTTGCAGCTTTTAGTATTCTTTCTTTATCTCTTACCTTTGATATTTTGATTATGATGTGTCTTGGTGTGGGTCTCTTTGAGTTCTTTTTAAATGGGGTTCTCTCTGCTTCTTGAATCTGGGTGACTCTTTCCTGCATCAATTTAGGGAAATTTTCAGCTATAATTTCTTCAATCAGGTTCTCTATCCCTTGTTCTTTCTCTTCTCCTTCCGGAACCGCTATTATGCAGATTTGGTTTCTCTTCATGTTGTCACAGATCTCTCTTAGAGTTTCCTCAGACATTTTGATCTTTTTTTTTCTTTTTTCTTTTCTGCTTCTGTGCTTTCGCTTATCTTGTCCTTTAAGTCGCTGATTCGATCCTCTGCTTTATCCAGCCTGCTTTTAATTTCTTCTAGTGTAGTCTTCATTTCTGATATTATGTTTGTCATTTCTGTCAGGTTCTTTTTTATGATTTCAATGTCCTTTTTGATGCTTGTTATCTCTTTATTTCAGTGTTCATTACGTCCATCCATTGTTGCTCTAAGATCTTTGAGCATCCTACCAATCATTATTTTAAAATCTGAATCCGGTAATTTGGTTTTTTCCATCTCATCAGTTCTTTTTCTGGGGATTTCTCTTGTTGATCCATTTGGATTGCATTTCTTTGTCTTTCCATTGTGTCTGTGCATACAGTCTTCCTTTGGATGTGTTGTTTGTGTAGCTAGCTGAGTCTAGGGTTGATATTATATGCCTCCAATTTTAAATTGTGTCATTTCTAGGTCTTCTTGGGTTGGCATCAGCTGTTGTTTGTAATCTGTTGTGGACTAATTATCTGCTATCACTATTCTTTTTGCTATTTGTGTCAGCGTTTTCTGTGTTTTAGCTGGGTCAATGTGAGGAGCCCTTCCTTAAGCTACCACTCTAACAAGGGTTGTTAGGTTCTGAACTGATGCTCTCTGTATCTGGCCACTAGATGTACCTGCCCTGGACCTCCCTGGCCAAAGCCTGGTGCAGATAAATGGGGGTCACTGCCTATGACTGGTTCTTATCAACCTTTTTGGAGCTACAGGCGATCCAGATCTTGTGGCTGCCTCTGCTGAGCCCAAGTGCCATTGTAAATATCAGCTGCACTCCTAGGCTAGCTTTTATGTACTCTTGGCTTGAGGGAAGTTCCTTTAATAGTTCAAGTTCCCCTGAGATACGCTTTCTCCTGCCTCTTATTGCTGGCCACTTGTTGGGCTCAGTACTGTAATTCAGTGATTAGGTACAGTATTGGATATGGCTTGCCCATTAGCCTCAGATGTCTTTTATCTAGACTTTTTATTTATATTATCTTATTTTATTTTTTCTTCTTTTTCAGCACTCAGAAGTGTGGTCTGAGGGGTCCAGTGGGTGTGGCCTCTGTGCTCCTGATGTGTGGTCTATACACTGGACCCCTGGCTGCGGTTGTTGCTGCCTTGGGTGTTTGGGTTTGGCACTGCCCATGCCAGCCTGCCTCCACCCCTGCGGTGGCTTCCTGCGCCCTTGGTGGGCTCGCATGCACCCACTCAGACCGCCCCCAAAGTCTCCTGGGCCCTAGCTGCTGCCAAAGGCGGGCTCACACCATGCGCCAGATTGCGTGTGAGCTCAGACCTCCGCAGCGGCCCACCACAGCTTCCGCCTTCTTAGGAGGCCAGCATATACCCATTTGGACTACTTCTGCTGTCTCCCAGGCCTCAGCCACCACTAGGGGTGGGCCCACACCGCAGGCATGACTGCGCGCTAGCCCGTACTTTCTCATTAGCTGCTCTGGCCTCTTCCTCCACGGGCTGGCCCGCACACAGCCGCTCGGAACGGGGGCAGAATTGTGCTTGAGCTCGGACCTCTGCAGCCGCTGCCATGGCTCCACAGTCTGGCCCATGCATGCCTGCTTGGACAGCCTCCAGAGTTGCACCAGCTCAGCCATGGGTGGGCTTACATGCTCACTCCAATCTTTGCAGTGGCCACCGTGCTTCTGGGTCTGCTTTCACCTCTGTGGGCGGGCCACAACCAGCTAAGATGGCCTCAGCAGTTGCTTGGGCTTGGGCCCCAGGTGGGCACACACGCTCATTCCAACCAATACAGCTGCTGCGGAGGCTTCTGCCTTCTTGAGTGGGTCTGGCTCCTGCAGCTGTGCCCCACCATCTGGGTGAGCACTCAGCAGCATGGGGGCGGGGCGGTATAGCTCAGAGACACTCACTGTGTCTCTAACATGCACGCCTGCCTCTAAACGCCTCTTCTGACTGGGGCAGGAGAGCCTCTGGTGGGTGGAGTAGTTTTTCCCCTTACTGGTGGTGCTGCTCTGAGGAAAAATGTTCACTTTAGATTTGGGGCATGATTTAGCTCAGGGGTTAGGGTGTCCGTCTCTCAAAGTTTCTCCCCCTGTGCCTCTGAGACCACACTCTCCCCTGGCAACTCCAGTCCTCCCAGTGCTTCCCACTCCCGGAGCCTCAGGCAGGTGTCTATGAGTGAGGCTCTTGGTACGGTCCCTTTAATATGGAGTGTGGGTCCAAGACTTCTGTCTCCTTTTGCCAAATACAGTCCGTTCACCCCTTCCAGGCTCCAGGGCTCTAGCCTGGGACTCCAGTTCTGGGGCTGAGGACCCACAACCCACAACTTGCGGGGCAGTCCTCCCCACCGCGAGAATTCCTTTGGGCTGCAGCTCACTCCCGGGAGTGGGACAACCCTTTCCGCATTCCCACCTTTCCTACCAGTCTCAGTGTGGGTTCTTTGGTGGTCCTTGGCTGTAGAATCCTCTTAGTTTAGTCCAAAGTTGGTTTTTCAAGATGACTGTTCTCAAAATTAAGTTGCAATCCACTTTGGTTCTGGGATGTGGGAGTTGGAACGTCTGCCTACTCCGTGGCCATCTTGTCTCTCCATGACTATAGAATTTTAACACAGAAAGGAATCTTAGATATCACCTGTTTCATAGAGAAAATGAACAATTGTTTTAGCTTGTTTGGGCTGCTATCACAAACTATGACAGGCCAGGTGGCTTTCAAACAATGTAGATTTACTTCTCATAGATCTGTAGACTGAAAGTTCAAGATCAGGATGCCAGCAGAGTCCTGTGAGGGCACTTTCATGGGTCACAGACTTCTCACTGTATCTTCACACAAGGTAGAAAAGGGCTATCTAGATCTCTGAGGTGCTTTTTGTAGAGTAGTAATCCCATGTATGAGGGCTCCCTCATGACCTGATCACCTCCTGAAGGCCCTGTCTCCTAATATCATTACCTTGAACATTAGGTTTTCAGAATATGAATTTTAGAGGGACAGAAACCTTCAGACCATAACAACAATTTAGGTATTTTAAATCTCAGATGAGTTAAATAAACAATGCATAGCCATTTGATGGAATGCTATATAGCTGATGAAAAGATGATATGCCTGTATGTGTTTTCATGAGCTGTCCACTATATTTTGTTTTAGAAAGAAATAAGTCAGAGAAATGCACTATATAATTCCATTTGCATTTTAATGTAGAATATAAAAAGTTTAAATGAACCCAGAAATGTTTAGAATAAAAAGAAAATGAACAGTGATTATTTCAGAGACCTAAGTTGGAGAGATGGATGAAATAAGAAAAATAAGAAGGAAAATGTGCAATTTTATTTCATGAAATATTGTGCTGTTTACTTTTTTAAGATAAGCATATATTACTTTCAAAATAATTTTAAAAAGTTAAAGCAACTCCATGTAGTTCAATGTATTTTTAAAAAATATTTTAAAACTAGATTTACTTTTATTTTTGTCTTATTGAAGTATTTTGACAAATAGTATTCTAAGATATTTAAAGTGTATGGTGGTGGTTTGATATACTTATTCTTTGTGGAAGGACTCCCCCATCTAGTTAATTAACAAATCTATCACCTCACATATTTATCTTTTTTTTAAAAAAAGAGAACATATAAGTTCTACTCTTTTAACAATTTCAAATTTTACAATATATTATTATTAACTTTAGTCCCCAAGTTTTACATTAGATCCTCATATTTTTTCAGTTGAGAGTTTATTCTCTTTTACCAACTTCTCCCCATTTTTCCCCACCCCTCACTACTACTTTTCTACTCTGTTTCTATGAGTGTGACTTTTTTATTTTTTTGATTCCACATACAAGTGGTACCATGCAGTACTTGTCTATCAATTGCTGAATCGATAAAGATGTGGTGTATGTGTATATAGGTATATATAGCTATATATACATATGAATATATGTAATGGAATATTATTCAACCTTGAGAAAGCAGCAAATCTGCTATTTGCAACAATATGAAGGATTAGGCTAAGTGAAATAATCCAGACTGTAAAAGACATACTATATGGTATCGCTTGTATGTGAAATCAATGTTCTTCATTTTAAAATGCATTTTATTTTTTGGCCTTTTATTCATTTATTTATTCAATATGCATTTATTTTGATTGGCCAGATTCAGGGAAAAGTATTAGAAAATAAAAAGAAATGAAAAGAAAAGAAAGAAAAGAAAAGAAAATTGGTGATTGGTGATCAGACTTTATTCAAATATTTAAGTCCTATATGAATAAAATGATAATTTCGTTACTGCTAGTCCTAATCAAAGACCAGAATAAAAAGAGATGAACAGCGGCCCTGGCCGGTTGGCTCAGCAGTAGAGCATCAGCCTGGTGTGCGGGGGACCCGGGTTCGATTCCCGGCCAGGGCACATAGGAGAAGCGCCCATTTGCTTCTGCACCCCCCCTCCTTCCTCTCTGTCTCTCTCTTCCCCTCCCGCAGCCAAGACTCCATTGGAGCAAAGATGGCCCGGGCGCTGGGGATGGCTCCTTGGCCTCTGCCCCAGGCACTAGAGTGGCTCTGGTCACGGCAGAGCGATGCCCAGGATGGGCAGAGCATCGCCCCCTGGTGGGCAGAGCGTTGCCCCTGGTGGGCGTGCCGGGTGGATCCCCGTCGGGCGCATGCGGGAGTCTGTCTGACTGTCTCTCCCCGTTTCCAGCTTCAGAAAAAAAAAAAAAAATTAAAAAATTAAAAAAAAAAAAAAAAGAGATGAACAGCAAAATTAAAAGAACCAGTATCATGAAGTTGTGGTGGAGAGTGTGTGATGCATTGGCCAAATTCTTCCTCAGTGAGAATAGCTCCCATAACTGTTAGGAGTGCTATGGACAGCAGTCATCCTTGTGTAGACAGCTGCCTTGACCAGACCCATGTCCCTCCCTGGTTTCTCACACCCAAGGTCTGGTTGAGGAGGGAATCATGATACTTCATCCTAACCTGGAACAGTTCTGACCAGCAATTCTAACTCCAGATCTCCCAATGATGCTGTCACGGGTTCTGTAGTATCTTAACGTCTCCCCTCTGACCACTGTTGTTTACTTTGCTTCTCTTTTCCTATGCTTTAAAAAAATACTTTATTTATTAATTTTAGAGAGAAGGGAGAGAGAGAGCAAGAGAGAGAGGTGGGAAAGAAAAGGGAAGCATCAACTCATAGTAGTTGCTTCTTGTATATACCTTGACTGGGCAAGCCCAGGGTTTCAAACCAACAACCTCAACATTCCAGTTTGATATTTTATCCACTTTGCCACTATAGGCCAGAGCAAGGCTCTTCTTAATAAAGATTGTGCATGCTTAAAAAAAAAAGTGGTGATCAGAGAATTAGGGAAATCATACAGGTAAACACATAACTACAAAAAGAAGCAAAAACAACTTGAAATGGAGAGGAGAGAAGCATGGAGAAAGTGATGGAAAATAAGGAATAAATTGGGGGAAATTGAGATATGTTTGAGGCAAGGCTCAGGGTGACACAGAATGGAGCCTGGTGAAGGCAGCAGACATGGGAGAATCAACTCATGCAGCAAAGTCAAGGGTCTAGAAACCCAGGTCAGCCTTCTCCTCTTACTGACAAAGAAACGAAAATCAGAGATGTTCCTGATCATAGAAACTTGTAGCTGAAAGATACCTCAGCAATCATTATGTCTACTCATCTCGTAGTACATGTAAGAAAACCAGGGCAAGGTACAGTTTCTGTAGTTAAAGCCCGGTGAGAAAAGAAGCTGGATATATTGGTGCTGAAAAAAAAAAATGTAGGACCTCAGCACATGCTGTAAAATCCATTAAAACTGACTCACTCATTTTGGATGAGGTAAGTGTTGACATTAGACAATTTGGTGGGCAGCATTTATTTTCCTATTTATTAAAATGTCAGAAAGAGTACCGATGGCACCTCCTAAAAGGCTTGCAGGTGGTAGTCTTCAAAACGCAATCTTCAATCCGCAAAGGGGATAAAAATTTTAATATTCTTGCTTAATGATAAAAATAAGTCTAAGATGGATATAGTAACAATATCAAAGCAGGGACAATTCATAAAAAAAACTATGAAATTCAAAGACAAACAGATATATATTTATATAAATTTATAAAATACACACACAATAAATCACATTTAAAAGCCACAGAATATTAAACTAGAAAAAGTGAGACTTCAAAGAAAGTTATTCTTTGAACAAATCACCAGTGCTCTTTCAATAATTTACTTCTAAAGTTATATTCTATGTCTGTTCCAGTGGAAGACAATATTTCCTCTGAAATTTTAAAGGATGTATAGAGAAATCCAAATGTATCTCTAAGCTCTTGGTTAACCGGTCATATTAATGTGAGAACCTAGTGGCCATATTTTGATTCAGTAAGACAGTGTCACTTGTTAATACCCCTAAACAATCTTATGGTTCAACTGTGTCCCTCTGGGCTGGCTGAGATGGTTCTGGTCTCCTTGTCTGTGCACATGCTTTACTCACCCACGTGTAAGTGGAACACTGAGACCATTCCCTGAATAGCTCAAGCCTCAAATGAAGATTTGTCCAAGAATCTGGATATTTTGACTGTAATAGAATAACTTGCAATTTGACTCAATTCGTCCCCTTGCTCCCTCCATGCCAAACATAAAAGAAATGTGTTGAAGGTTATCAGAAGAAAGGATTCTGAGAAGTTAATGTATCTACGTAATGGTTCAACCCAAAGCCGGAGGCAATGTGCATATTATTCGTATCCTCCCTGGGGGTCGTTTTGGAGTAGATGAGCTGTATCTGCCCCACTCTGGCTCCCCACAAAACCTCCTGAAGGAGCTGGCATTTTCACTGTGTCAGGAAAATAGAAGCTGAAGTCAAGAAAACCATCACATCTGGAATGGCAGGAAAGATTTCACTGGAAAGAACTTGACAAACTCTGAAAACAAAGTTCTAGACTTTACTAATTTATTTTGGCTGCAAAGCTGAGCTCAATGCAAAGCTCAGAGAGGATTTGTTTGAGACCTCTTTCAAAGAAATAAAAAGCCAGCCCGCACTAAAATTAATGCATCGCCTGCATAAACAGTGGAGATAGCTATCTGATACTGAGGGCACTGTGCCACACTAGACCTTTTTGTTATTTATGGGATTATTATTGGAGGAAACAGAAGCAATAAGATATCCCCCAGCTCTCAGAGCAGGGGAAGGAAAAATGGTGTCAAACATAGTTTTTCAATTTGGCCTCTTGATCATTTCATTCTCACTACATCTTAAAATCCAAATCTACATACGCCCCCAGCATCCTTTTCACTGGTCTCAGCTGTTTCCTTGACTGTTTCTCCTTTATCCTTTGAAAACTTTGTGGACTTTGAATGATGTAGAGAAAGACCTAAACTACCTTAAAGAGTAGAAGTTGCACCTTTAAAAACAAAGCAGGTTTATTATTGTGTGTAATCACAAAATTTATACACACACACACACACACACACACACACACACACACACACAGAGTGTAGAACATAGGAAAAGAGCCTAAAATTATTTTGTCTGCCCAAACATTTGCCATTCTTTTGTCTCCCCGGTTTTTGAAGCCCTTTTTTGGGGGGAGGATTTCCCATAGTGTGAGTCTTTCTAGAAGTCAAGTGAGAATATGGCAAGAACCCTTGGTGCCAAGAGGCACCCATCCCGGTCAGGTGTTTGAATCTGAACCGAGTGACAGAAGAAGCGGGGAACTCATGTGGGTGGTAGGAGCAGCCACCTCTATTCTCCAGTGCACATGGCGGTGGGGTGTGGTGTCAGTCCAGGGTTGGCAGTAGACATGATGCCTGTTGTGACATCCAGTGTCAGATAGCAGAGGCAGCAGAGTCTTACCCCCTGGACCCTGAGGTGCAACTTTCACTGTGGTCCTGGCTGCTGAGAGCGCTTGTGTCTGCCTATGGCCCAGGCTGCCCTTCAAGCTCTCCAATGCTCCTGTATTGGGCTCATCACAAATTCTGTATTGAGCTAGTTTGTAAATTATTTTTTTCTGTTGAAATCAAGCAGAGATGTCTTCTGTTGCACGTAGCTTCGAACCCAGATAGCTACACCAATAAGTCCTTTACTCAGAGACACTAATATTAATAGTTAAGCTGACAGTATTCCAGTTTTTTTTTCTGTATCTAGTGATAGTATTTCATTTTGCCATGTGAGTTCGGAGTTGCTGATGCCTGTCTCATGGAGTAACAAGAAAGACTTCCTTGCCTTAGGTATGCATACAGGGATTTGTTTCCCACTTTATTCAGGGGTACACAGGATCCTTATAATTCTCCTGAGCTTCTGATAGAGGTGATAGTGATATGAAAATGTCTACAGCAAGCACTGGGACACCTGCGTATATGATGTTGGTCTCTGGAAACATGAGAGGAGCTATGACCTCCTTTCTGAGTTCCAACTGTTTATCAGGTCCTTTGCCAGGTGCCTCACAGAGCTTACTACACTTGTTCCTCATAAAATCCCAATGCAATAGTTATTGTTTCATGAAACCTTCAAAATGTTCCATGAGGTAAACATTGTATTCTTCCCATTTTACAGATGACTAAACTGAGGCTGAGAAATATTAAATAACTTGTCTGAGTTCACATGTAGGCAATGGTGGCTCCAGAATTTGCACCCAGGTTAGCTGACTCCAGAGACTTCTTTCTTCACCACCTGACAGCTCTGCTCCCAGAGTGGGCTGCAGGGCCTTGAGGTCATCTGTATGCTGGCTTGCCCCTCCTTTTTACGGAGCAGTGTTGACTGTAAGCCTGCTCTGTGCAGGGCCCTGTTTTAATGTTAATGGCTAATGAAGAAATGGCATAGTCCTTTGATTCAAGGCTCAATAATAAAAGTAATATGCCTTTAGAGAGTGTATTATGGTTTACACAGCATTTTAATGTGGATCATCTCACTTACTATCATCAAATGACTGGGGAATAATTACAAAGTATAATACCAAAATGTGCAGAGTAGTTTGGGGCTTAGAGAAAAGAGTGAAGACAGCGGAGGTGACGGTAATGAAGGGGAGCTTCTGAGGGAAAGTGGGTTTTTAGGAATTTCTTGGATGTAATCTGATGGTGAATGGAGAGGTAGAGGGAATGGTGCTACTGAGTTTTTTTATGCACATAACTTTCAGCAGGTCTGTACTGAGTGTGGGGGGACATGTTTTTGACTCCAAAGTGGTTGATGGATTTGGCATTGTTTTGGTTCCTGTTAAAATGGAATCTTATGTATAGACTGGTTTGACGAGGACTGAGTGGGTGCGTTTACTAAAAGCTCCGTCCGAGACATGACATACCGTCATGTCTGTAAAGCAGCCATTCCATGCAGCCTTTTATTCTATAGGGAATCCATGATGGACTTAACTGTGCTATCCTTGTCCCTAAGGAGCCTTACGTTGGGGAGAAAGAGGTTCAGGTAAAAGAACTGAGTGGAGGGAGGCGTGCCTGCTGTCTGCCTGTGGGATGGGCTTCACGCAGGGAGTGTGATAAGGCCCGCGTTCTGGTGCCCAGACTAACACAGCCCCTCGGAAAGACACGTGTTCTAGCACATTTCAGGCTTTCAGGTCAGTACGATAAGGCTCCCTTGAATGTGTATAAACAGAATGTCAGACAAGTGTGAAAATCATTGCCAGAGAGCTTAATGTGTCCATAATTTCAAAAAGTTCAATCCAAGTGTAATTGGTTTGCATCAGAATAAAAGAATTTCTGCGAAAACAGAGAAGGCAAAATGCTTGCCTTATCCTTTTCCTTTTTTCCTCTAAATTGCTTGCTTTTCCTCCAAACAATTCAGGCTGAGGAACCCAGAGCAATCAGGTGGCCGTGAGAGTCAACAGTTTTCCCTCCTTCATTTTCTTAATGAGCTTGCATTTTCTTCATAAATATGTCTGAAAGTTCCATTTTCTCTTCTGTGAGACTTAAACCAGGATAAAAGGGGACCAGAGTGGCAGAAAGTGCATCTGGGGAGGTGGCGGAGAAAGCCAGCTTCAAAGGGCGGCCCTCTGGAGGGTGACTCATGACACTCTTCACTGTCACAGCCAGCGGTTTCCTCCCCTGGTGAGAATGCAGCCAAGAAGCTCAAAAGCCATTTGAAGGATAGAGCCAGGTGCCAAATCTGAGTATCTAGTTTTAATTGGACACAAACTAAGACACTCTCAAGGGACACACTTGATGATTATTGTTATTTTGTCAATGATTCGCCAGTGTCATGCAAATTAAACATGAGGACAATGACTCTGGAGCCTTTGAAGCATCTGTGTAAAGAGGGTGTTGTGCTGAAGCCAACTCCTGGTGAATGACTTTACATGGCAAAAAAAATGTGTTTTTCCCACCATACCTCCAATCTGCAGCTGCAAGTTGCCCAGCTCACAGTGAGTGAACCAGGAAATGCTGCTCATTAAAGGGAAGCTGGCACAGGAGACGAACTTATTTCCTTGTTTTTATCTTCCTTGTTGTGGAGCAATGGCGATTTAGACTGAGTGACTATCTCATGTCCTATAGCTTTCTCTGCAATAGCTAGAGGTCAGAAATGGTGTTGGCAAACAGAGTGGTCTTCCCTGAGACTCTTTGCTAAAGCAGCAGATGAAGGTGTCACAAACCTTACCATTCAAGGGAGTTCCCCCCAGGGAAGAAAGCCCTGCCCATGGCCCCAGTCAGGCTTCAGGGCACAGAGGGTGAGACACGTGGCAGTCGGATTTCTGATGTTCAGCAAGGAGCAGAATGGAGCTGGTGCCCTTCTTCCCTCTGGTGAGCCTTCTCAGCATGCTGAATACAAGAGCTCCGTTCTGAAAGTGTCACTTCCCATGTCTACCTCTGTGGCATCTGTTCCCCTATGCCCTGCCCATCCTTTGAAGACCAACTCCTGTCACTGTCTGCCCTCTACAAGATTCCCCTCCTCTGGTATCACATACCACTTGCCTGAGTCACTCAGGTGACAAATGCTTCTTGTGGCAATATTATACACTGTTAGTGGTCTTGCCCTCTCCTCAACCCTTCACAATCAAAGTAGTTTTCTGACAGACAGCAAATTTAACAATCTGGTTACCAAAGTTTCATCATTTGTAATTTTTGGTATATCCAACTACTGCCCAAAGGATCAAATACTTGGCATTTTAAAGTTTATTTTAGTTTTCTTTACCATTGATATTTTGGGTTGTTTTGAAGTTTCCTGTTTTTAAATTGAGGAATACCACAGAGTAAAATGAGCTGATCTTAAGTGTATTGCTCAATAAATTTTCATACATGTAGACGTGTGCAACTTCAAGCCAGACTATGATATAGAGCATTTAAATATTTTCTTAAAGGAAACATGACATCTCCACCAACAATATATTCAAAAGTGTGGTCTATTGTGCTGGTTACACTTCTTTTAATACACTAAAATAAAGAACTGTGAATGATAAATGCTCCTAGTTCCATCTAAAACCATCTTGCGCAGCACTATTTATTACTGTATCATTCACTGATTCATCCATCTGATGTTTATTGAGTACGTGAAAGGCAGTGTTCTAGGTATGGGGTGGGGGTACAGCAGTGAATGAAACAGACCAAAATCCCTGCTCTTATTAAGCTCTAGTTGGAGAAAGAGACAACAAACAAAATAAATAAGTAAAAACATATGGCGTGTCAGATGGTGACAAGGCTTTGGAGCAGAATAAAGCAGGAGAAGGGAACAAGGAGTGCTGGGTTTGGCTGGGGACCGGGGGGGGGGTGTTTCTGAACATTTGAACAGGGTGGTCAGACAAGGTCGAGTACTGAAGCAAAAACCCAGAGGTAGCAGAATGCTGGGGTGCTTGAGAAGCAGTGAGAAGGTGAGGGCCTCCCTCTTGGGAGCACTGCAGCGGATACATCAGGACGGTTACATTTGACACACGTTCCTATTGTGCCTCTACCACCTTCTTGGATATGTCTTTGAATATGTTACTAATCTCTCAATTACACAGTATCTTAAATTAGAGTGAGAAAATTTCCTTTTGCAGTTGCGGTCTCGTCTCGATTAGAGAAAGTATAAGCAAAGCAACTAGTTTACTATCTGCCACATATTAGGAGCTTGGCAAAGCACAGCTGTTATTGTACACAGTTGGCACCTAGTAAACATATAACAAGTGATATAGAGGCAGCAGTGCCTTATCTTTAAAATTACCATGCCTTATGTTTTTTATCCAAATTGCAATATATCATGGATAATGTGTGTCTTGAGAAGCCCTGGGCTACACAAGTTTCAAGTGATCTATGACTTGGTCTTCAGGAAAGTCTAATCTAGTTGGGGGGATTAGAAGAAGGATAGATATTAAAACTGTTCACGAATTATTTAGTTTTCATCTTATGTAAATGGAAGGGATTCAATTTCCCTGCCCCTTTGAAGTTAGGTGTTCATTTGACTTTCTTTTGACCACGACAATGAGCACGCTAGCAATGTACACTAATTCCTGGGAAAAACTTTCAGCTTCAGTGCATAATTTGCCCCAAAGCAGGTGTTGAGGTGAAGTCTCTATCAGCCTGGGTGTCTGGGTGATTACCAGAGAGACAGGCCTCCCTGGTAACCTACACTGGAAATGAAATATGATAAGAAATAAACCTGTTATGTTAAACCACTGAGATTGGCAATCATTTGTTACTGCAGATTAAGGTGCTCTATCCTGACTGAAATAATTTGTAAAACAATGAGATCAAAATCTTGAATGGATGCCACTTTTATATAATAAAGATAGCAAGGTAATAAAATCAGTATAACATTCTAGGATATGAGATATGTCATCACTGTGTTCAAGAAGGTTGAGAAAACAACCCTCTATCATGGCTTAATGAAAAAAGTTTTTCAATCAACACACACATTTCCTGAACTATGATTCATGATCAACTAAAAATCTGGGGAAAATTTTCAGAAAATTACAAGTTGACCTAAAAACATTTCTAATGCTCTAAAATCTGTCCCAATTCTTGAATTTTACTACCATGTCCTGTCATGGATTTTACAAATTGTACTTACATTTTAGTTGCAGCCCAAAAAGGATTAGAGTGGTTTAAGACTAAAAACACTAATACCAGAAGACTCAAAAAGATCACCCAAACAGAATACAGACACACTGTGTTTGGAGATGTGTCTGTCTCAAATGGAAAATGTGTTTGCTTTTAAACTTTGCACCACCCAGATTCAGGATCCAAGTGTCATCCTTTCCCAAAATAAACAGAAATGTAAGACACAACTTGTGGACCACTGGTTCATGGTTCAATGAGAACTCATCTGCCCTTCAATTAATGAGCTTTTCTGTACCAGTCATTCCGATTCCTTCTATCACTCATGTTAAATGCCCTGCTTTCTCTGACTCACTCTATCATCAAGGCTGTGGAGGAGGGATGTAATGTTAGCACTAACTGAGGGTTTAATGATGTCCCTCTGGAGAACTTTCATTTTTTGACATTTATTCCAAACAGAGACATGAAGAGATTTTATTTTTCATGATGTCTCTATTCTTTCAGACATGAATAATATTGCTCAGATTTGTGTTTCACTAAATACAATGCACAGCTCTAAAAGGGGGGGACCCCACTTTGCAAAAGCCAAATAACTCTAAAGAATTTATTTTATCTTTGCAAAGAAATGCATAATTCTCTTTAGAAGCTAAACTTAATTTTTAAAAAGCACAAAGGTTTGATAGAATGTTCCTTTAAATGCAGAATGCTACAAATAGTCTAAACTTGGTACCAAATTCATCTTAAAGCCCACATATTTCACTCAAACCTTTAATAATATTTTGGTATTTGGCTGAATTTAGTCAAGCAAGTGTTGATGTCTTCCCTTTTTTGGATAATCTTTGTTTTCCATTGAGCATCTGCCAGTACAAACATTAACTTCTTTTTTTTTTTTTTTTTTTTCACTCCCATTCACTGAGAGCCTTTCCGATTCTCTTATCTTTCCTCTCTTCACACTGCCCCATCTGCCATCCCTTTTATCTGCTTTTAAGCTCTATACCACAAATATTTTGGAACCAAGAATGAGATCTGCTTTGATTATAGGACTTTTACTACCCGTTAACAGAGAAGAAGACACTAATCATGAAGTTGCCTAAATTGGAGAGGTCAAGGGAAAGAGGGTGGGGTAAACTAGGCAAGGTGACTGGGCTCTGGAGAGCCTCGGATGTTGATCTTCGTGCGGGCCCCGCCTAGAGACGGCCCTGCCCAGTGAGCAATCCTGCAGCCCATTTCCCCCCAAGCTCATCCTCCCTCGCTGTTCAGACGCTGGTTGCTGTGCCCTCCACCTGCAGAGAGGCTGCTGTGCCCTCTGCTCCTGCTGTTCCCAGACTCCTTTGCTTCTCTCTACCCAGTGGCTCCTACTGGAGGTTTCAGAGCCCTCCCCTGCATGCCTTGCTTCTCAGATTCCACGCTGCCCTTGATTAACCCCCAGCTCAGAGTTGGGAAGTATAGCCCCTGCCTCTCCACTAGAGGCAGATTTAAAGGTGGACACACCAGACATGCGCCCTGGACCCCGACTTCTGAAGGGCCCCGCAAAACCTCAACTTGACACTTTTTTTCTAATGACACCGAGTTTGGTTTCATATGAACAATTTTAACATTAATTGTACATAATATTTTTTTTATTTATTTAAAAATATAGTTAACATATGTTTTTATTTTCTCTGTCTCTCTCTTCTTTTTAAGGGGCTCAATATTTTCTTCTGTGGCGGGGGCCTCAACCGACCTTAATCCGCCTTTGCTCTCCATGTATACCTTTCTCTTCCTGGTATTGGGAACACACCACGCCGAGCTACCACTGTCCTTAGTAAAACCACACTCAGGAACTAATCAGGGAAGCCAGCTGATTCACACTGAAGTGTACACGGAATCTTGAGACTCCTTCCAGAAGCCCTGCGGCACTGGGGCTGGAGGCGGGGTACAGAGAACGCAGGGAGCAGCTCGAAGTCGCTCGGCTGTGGTGGCGTGCTGCAGTTCCACCGGCTCTGTCTTGCTCATCCTGACGAACCCTCTGCCTTCCCTTCTCTCTGGGCTGTTAAGGAGTCTTCTGGTGGAATTCATTTGTTCTTAGTAGTTATTTGCAAGTAGTTGAGAAGGAAGAGAAAAAGGAACAAACCAACGGGACAAACTCATTTCTAAATCTGAATTTCTCCCCAAGCTTACTAACTGAAATATGAATAAAATCTATATATTCAGAAAATAATAAATGCATCTATCACCTTTAATTTAAACATCTAAGTTATTCTGTAAACAATTTATGCCTTTTTTTTTTTTTTTTTTTTTGTAGCAAAATTGCAGCTAAACCAGGGACTGGCTCAGCTACCAGATGACAGAGGACCGGGCTCTTCTGCTGGCCCAGTGAGCCATGCACAGGCCCAGGTTAACTGAAGTTGGGGAAAATGGAAATGTTGACATTTCTTTAAACAATAAAAATTACCAGTGATTGCCAAAGTGTCACTAGCTGACATTTACGGAGATTGTTCGTCGATTATACACATGAAATATCATAAGTAATTAGCTCGTGGCAATTACCTGCCCCTCGTTATTTTGCTTTTAGAATATTTTTAAAGCTTAGGTTACTAAAGTTTCAAATAATCCTGGACTGTGCTGTCATGGGTCTTTATCCAAACGTATCGTGGTCTCTTGTAAACAGTCTTATGATCTGATTTCCACTGGGACAGGAGCTGTAAAAGGCTGGGGATTTTCCATGGATTTACACATATACTGTTTCAGTTATATTACCAAGGTCGACTTAACGGCCCCTTTTCTTGGAGACTTAACTACGTCTTGCCACCCAGTTTCTTTCTACCGCATTTGAAGGAATGGGTGATGAGATTAAAAGGGGCTGGAGTGGAGAGGGGCTGGGGGAGAGGAGTCTGCTCCATGAAATTTCCCATGTGAATTCCTTCAGTTAAACAGCCTGGTGGCAATCGTTGCTGCAAAGCTGACTCTTAAAAATACGTTAACATGGAGGCGAGTGCTGGAGTACTTCTTTGGGAAGGCCTTGTCCTGCTGATACCATTTTGCAAAGCAAAGGTGCTTGGGAAGAAAGCCGGCAGTTAGAATTTGGTTGTCCGTGAAGGTGCCCAAGCTGGCAGCCTAGTCCTCTGACTTGGTTTCTCCCCACTTCCTAAGCACAAAAGGAGATGGGCAGGCTTTCTTTAAGGTTTGCTCAGCCCGGGCTGGAATCATTACAAACAAATATTAACGACACTCCATTACTGGTTACATTCTCAATGAAGTTTAAATAGTATGAGTTATGATGATTAGATAGAAATGTAAAGATAATAAAGGCAAATGAGATTCATATTTAATCCCCAACTCTGAACGACTGGTGTGATTGTCTCATTTACTTAGCAAACAATTTTGTTTCTAAATGTTATTCCAGCCACAGATATAATTTCTTTAACACAGCCGAAAGAAGGAGATTAAAATATGAGATAGAGGCAGCACTTACCTTTGACTGATTAATAGGCTCAGACTGCTCCCCTGTCACCATGGCTAAAAGCATCAAGACACACTTTTCTATCCTGGACTATCTATATTGATACTTACTGGGTGCCAGGAAAACCTCTTCGATTAGTCATACTAAGCCGCCACTTAAGTGGCGTGCATGCCATGGACTTACACTCTCCTTAATCAAGTCATAAATTTGGGGGCTCTTAGAAATAGCACCCCCTTCCCTAAGGAGGCATAGTGGAGTCAGGTTCACTGGGAGTTCTCTCACTCTTAACCTGTCATTCTTTCCCTCACCCATCGATGTACGGGCCAAATCACAGAGCAATTGGAATTAAAAAAAAAAAAATCTATGGAATTTCATCCATGTGGCCTAATGAGGCCAATAGTTCAGACTATATAAACCACCTTTGCATTGATAGCAGAAAAAGAGGTAAAGGCCGGGGCTTTTGCCTTTTGCTTAAATTTTGCTGAAGTCACAGGCACTAGGACCTTTAATAATGACTGAGTGTCAGAAAGTTTGACAATGGTTTTCTAGCAATACAAAATGGTATAAGTACTATGAGGTCTAATTTCTGTCTTAAGGGACATTAAAATAATCTCATTTGTATTTACTGAGGCATGCCTTCCTAGGGACTACAGGAAGAAAATACCTTTTGAAAAATTTCCTTGGAACCTGCCTCTCCATTTAGCTTCTAATCCTTATAGTAGAACAAGAAAGAGAGTGAGCAGGCTCTTTCATTCTCCCCATACTCTCATCTGTTTCTCTCCATGAAATTTTCCCATCAAGATTATCTTCCCTTCCCATTCGACATCTCCGAGAACAAAACAACAGCTCTGAGGAATCTTGACCTGCAAAGAGAGCTCTGAACTTGCTCTGAGTATGGGAAAACTGGGAAAGCCATAAAGTGTTCCTAAACTCCATGGTTGAAAATGACAACATTCTTTAAAACTCTGCATGAAATTCAATATAATTCTTCCTTTCTCAGGTTACAGGATCCATGGTGTAAAATATTAGTCTTTTCTTTTAAAGCAAAAGAGCAAAGTAAAGCTATCACAGTGCACCTCCAGGTGAGATTTATTACAGATTGCTTTCTAAAAATGGCATGCTCTCTCTGCATATGTGGGCCATATCCATCGCATTAGTATCCAGTTGAAAAATTCCCAGCATACGCAACGCCTGGGAAATAAGAGTGGGCAAGCCTACAGAATATGACACTTATGCTAATCTGCGCCCTGCTGTGGAAAAACATACACTAGGATTCCATTACCACATTCATTAGGCTGCAGCACACTCCATCCTGAATAGGGATTATGAGCCACAATAGACTGAAAGCAGTTGATTGAGCCCACTTAGCCAAATCGCTCTGACATTGGCCAAATATGTTGGCTCTGAAAAGCTCATCAGCTCAGACTTTGCGGAGGATGTTACTGGTTGATAGTCTCCTTTCCTATGACTGTCCTATTGGTTAGTCTCCTTCCCTATGACTGTCCCATTGGTCAGCTGAGGGGATATGCCCTTACCTCAGACTGAAAGCGGGAAGCTGCAATAGATCTATGATGGGAGTCTGGCAGGACTGTGTGAAGGGGGCTACCCACTCTCTCCATGCACCTGTTGTGTGCTGCCTCTGACCCTCCCCATCCACACTTTGTTCCCGATTACATTCAGAGAATGAATTGTGTGGTAATAAATAGCTAGAAAAGAAATTAGAATCAGATGAAAACACCAGATTAGCACTCAGCTTGCCCGGAGTCTCCCTTATCTGGTTTGCTGGGCTACTGGATGCAGTGGCCGCCTATCAGCCTGATCTTGCTGCAGTGCAGAAATATTTGGTGAGCTGAAATATTTTAAATATTGTCAGAAATAATAAAGAAAGAAATACAAGTTACTGCTCAGGAGATGTTATGGAATCTGGTTATGCAAGCAAAGGGAAAAGATTTAAATCGTGTCCCTGCACATCATTAAGAAGATAACAATAAAAACCTTCTGTGTGAAACAGGTTTTGAGTCTCAGTTTCCAGGGAATTTTTGTTGAGGCTTTTCTCTTTTAATCTGGGAGTTGAACAGAATGTTTTTGAGAGTAGGTGTACCAAATAACTTGATGTATAGCACTGATGTGTTTCTGAGAAGCTGCAGATAAACCAAGTTTTGTTTTTGTAAACTCAGTCTCCTAGTTTTGGCCCAAGTAACTCTGCATTGAATCCTTACATGTATGTAAAGTGAAAGATATAAAATACAATCTTATGCTTGAACTGCAAAAGAATAACTGCTGAGTTCACCACCCATCCGAGAAGTTCCAAGTCTACCTTCTTGACGGAGTCTGCCAGAAGAACTAGGAATGAGAGGGGCCTGAAGAAAGGACCACTGAGCTGAAACACTCGAGTTTTTAATTTTTTTTCCCCTCCTGAGAAAATGGAAATGTCAGACAACGGTGGGGCTCATTTTCCTTCACATGCTTAGGTTGCATCATGTGTTTTGGGAAGGGCATAACTGACCTCTTGAGGTTTCTAAACACAAACCCCATCTTGAGATGCCCATAAATCCAGGAAAGGAAATAGGCCTGGCAACCAGGTGCCCTGCCTGCTTCCACGGCCGGCCCAGCCAGGTCACTGCCGAGAAGCTGCGTGGTTGCGCGAGGCTCTGCAGCTGCTTCCACCACGGAAGTTGTGTCCCGCACTTGGCCCTGAGAGCTGCTCTCAGTACAACCAGAGCATGTGGACCGTGGAAAAGAAGCGCTCCCAGAGAGGCTCTGCTTGGGAGTTCTCTTTCACCGCCCCACTTTCCTGGACCATCCGCTGACCGGCGCCCTGCCCTGTATCTCCCAGCTGCCTAAGATACCCCGACGCATCAAACAGGTTGAAAGAGACTCTGTTTTCCTGCCAGGGGAACATGGCCCTTTGCACCGTGATTGTAATACAATCTTCTCTCTCTGGGGCTGCGAATGCTACAGTGCAAAACAGTGTTTGAAAACCTCTTTTATCATTCATCGTCTCCAGACTGAAATCATTTTTGACAACCTCTGCAGAAAACAAGCAGCTTTCTGGCTACTGGCGATTCGATTAAAGGGGAGGAAACACATGTTCACTGTCAGACGAAGCCCCTGGAGAAAGCACTGACAACCTTTTAACCCCCTTCCTAGGGAAAGGGCCCAAATGTTTCTTTGGAACAAAATCACCACATTGTCTTAAGCATCTTTTTCATTTTATGTATCTTTTTATTTCTTACAATGGCGAGACACTTAGAAATAATAATCCTCGGCACCTCTGTTTTTATTTTGGATGTTAACAGATCTGTTTTATACCCTACCCGGGGAAAGAGTAGCAATGATTTTTTTTTAATGAACTACCTCTCTCTTCCTTTTTTTCCCCACCGTCTGACCACAGTTTAAATACCAACACACTGACGTGCTCGCTCACCTCATATAGGGATTCCTTAAAACCAGCCAAGAAGCCACAGGAGTGAAATTTTCTGAACAGTAGGAAGGCCTGACTGGCAGACATTAATAACAAGTGGAGCGATACGACTGGGCCCTGGAAACTTGTGTGCAGCCCAAGAACCTGAGCCAGGGATACCCATACATTGCTTATGCTTTTTGTCAAGCACAGTCATTTGCATAGTTTTGAATGAGAAGCAGCCAGCGTGGGAGACAGGTTCTACACTAAACTGAACTTGAGTATAAGGTATGTGGGTTTATGTCCTTAAAACCCTCCCCTGCCAAAAGGTAATAATTGTTTTAAAATGCCAGCTCTGTAATCATCACAATTACAAAAATATCTAGCTATCAGTCCTTAACATATAACCTTAGTATTTTGTACCTCAGCATCACTGGCCCTGTGGTTCCATCTATTATGAGAAAATCATTGCCTCCCTCCAACCTCCCCATCAAGGTAGCATATTTGCTTTTATAGCCAAAAGACAGGGTAGTAGGTAGAGGGACAAGCTTTAAAGTTCCTAGAACAGGAGGCACAGAGGGCCTCTCAAAGAAAAGAGGAGAGGAGCAGCTCCACTCACCTGAATGGGTACGCGGGCCTTGCCTCTGCCACATTCCACCAGTCCTCTTTGTTTATTTGCTTTTTAATTAACTGCTTTTCAAATTGATTTTCATATCTTTAATTGTTTTTTATTGAGGTGAAATTTGCATAGCATAAACTTAACATTTTTAGGTGAACAGTTCAACATTCAGCATATTCGCAATGTTGTATAACCATCATCTCTGTCTAGTTGCAAAACATTACACTCTAACCATTTAGCAGTCAATCTCCATTTGTCTCTCCTCCCAGTGCCTGGCAAACACCAATTAATCTTCTATTTCTAGGGGTATACCTATTCCACATACTTCTTATAAACAGAATCATGCACTATGTAACCTTTTGTGCCTGGCTTCTTTCACTTAGCGTGATGTTTTTGGGGTTCGTCTGTATTGTAGTATGCCCCAGTACTTCATTCCCTTTTATGGCTGAATTAATATTCTATTGTACGTATATGCCATTATTTGTTAATCCATTCATCTGTTAGTAGACATTTATTTATGTATAAATATTAGTTTGAGTACCTGTTTTCAATTATTTTGGGGATATACAGTCCGCTCTCCATATCTTCAGGTCCCACATCTGCAGATTCAACTAACCAAAGATCAAAAATATTAAAAATCATTATATTGTTGCTGACATGTACCATGTAGTTAGGCCTACAATGGTTCTGTCTGTACTGGACATGTATAGACTTTTTGTCCTTGTCATTATCCCCCAGACAATATAGCCAAGCAATACAGTATAACAACTATTGTTATAGCATTTACATTGTACTAGATATTGTAAGTAATTAGAAATTGTATGGGAGAATATGCGTAGGTTATATGCGAAAACGACACCATGTTCTATAAGGGACTTGAGCAACTGTACGTTTTGGTGTCCTCTGGGTTCGGGAACCAATCCCCCACAGATACCAAGGGGCAACTGTATGTAAGAGTAGAATTGCTAGGTCATATGATAATTTTATGTTTCACTTTTTCAGAAACTGCCACACTGTTTTCCAGTGGGTGAACCATTTTATTTTCCTACCAATATCTCTAGAAGGGTTCCAATTTTTCTACATTCTCACCAACACTTGTCACTTTTTCTTTCTTTATTATAGCTATCTTAGAAGGTATAAAGATGCATCTCACTGTGGTTATAATTTGCATTTTCTTAGTGATTAATAATGTTGAGCATCTTTCACGTGCTGGTTGTCCATTGTGTATCTTCCTTGGAGAAATGTCTATGCAAGTACTTTGTCCATTTTTGAATAGTCATCTTTTGTTGTTGAGTTGTAGCTATTTTTATATTCTGAATATTAGACTCTAAGCATATTTTCTATCATACTGTAGGCTGTTTTTTCACTCTCTTGATAATGTCCTTTGATGCACAAAATTCTTAATATTGATTAAAGCCAATTTATCTGTTTTCACTGCTGTGTTGAAGGTGTCATATCTCAGAATCCGTTGCCAAATCTAAGGTCATAAAGATTTATCTTTATGGTTTTTTTGAAGAGTCTGATCATTTTAGCTCATCTATATAGATATTTGATTGATTTTGAGTTAAAGTTTATATATAGTCTGAGGTTGGGGCCCAGTTTCATTCTTTTGCGTGTGAATATCTAGCTGTTCCAGTATCCTTTGTTGAAAATTTCTTCATTTCCTCATTGAATGGTTTTGGCACTCTTGTTGAAAATCAGTTGGCCATAGAGGTATGTATAGTGTTTCCATGCTATTCCATTGGTCTATATGTCTATCCTTAAGCCAGTACTTTTTTGATCACTGCAGCTTTGTAATAATTTTGGAAATCAAGAAGTATGAATCCTTCTTTTTATTAGTCCTCTTGATGAGCCTATAATTCAGGCCCAGATTCCTCATTCTTTCTCTACTTCCCTGCAAAGTCTTTAGACCTAAAATATGAATATATCTCCAAACGCATTAACTTTAGTATATTGTTAAAAAAATGTGCCTGACCCTTTAAAATTTTATAGCCAACCAATTGTTCCACATTTGCATTCTTACAATCCTAATGTGATATTTGTCAATGAGTAGCTTCAAGAACAGTTGATTTTCTGTTATTTCAAAGATATATGCTCCAGTTTTTACTCTAACCCCCACATTTATTTTGCTTTAACAAAACATTGCTGGTATAGGTCACTAATTGTCTGTAAAAATCTTGATAGTTGTTTGAAGAACGAACTATTCAGGGGTCCCCAAACTTTTTACACAGGGGGCCAGTTCACTGTCCCTCAGACCATTGTAGGGCCTCCACATACAATGTTCCTCTCACTGGACCACCAATGAAAGAGGTGCCCCTTCCGGAAGTGCAGCGGGGGGGGGGGTGGCAGATAAATGGCCTCAGGGGGTCGCATGCGGCCCGCGGGCCGTACTTTGGGATGCCTGAACTATATTATAATATGTCTACTATAACCTTCTGTTTCCCTGTTGTCAGGCAAACTGGGTATATCCCGGTTTCCATGCTGAGCTTAGGAAAAGGTTCCCGGCTATATATCATACCAAGTCCTGTAAGAAAAGCAACATGCATGTGTCTCCATGTTCCAGGTCCCCACTTAATGTTGCATGGGCAGACGCAAAGAGAGCCTTGGCTTTGTTTCTGTCATGTTAACTGTGTCCCCAGAGTTCACGTACTCTTCTAATCTAGAAAGGTAACGAAACCCAACATTTCATCTCTCATATAGTGATGATGACTGAAATTACTCACACAGGGTAATTTCCATAGTGAAAAGTCAGCTTAAAAATGCAAGCTTAGACACGACCTGAGAGAAGTAGTGTGCTGGCTTTGAAGGAAAACGAGAATAACTTTGACCAACACATAGAATATTCCAGTAGGAAGTAACATTACTTCATCCAACACCGAGTTTCACCTACAGAATTGGGGCCCAGAGAACTGCAATATTCGGTGCTCTCCATTACTCTTGTTATCTGGCTAAATGTTTTCCATGAGAGAGAGAGAGAGAGCAAAGAGACAGATGTAGGTTGAGGGGGCCCCCAAGAACTCCAATACTTGCAAGTAGCTTAACCCAGCGAGATGGCTGATCCAAAGCTGAGGAGAGGTCTGCCGGGAAACGCCGTGTGAGAAGGGGAGGCTGCCCCACTGTGCGCACAGGGCCAGTACCTCAGGATTCAGAGCCGCTTGCCGAGGTCAAGGTGCTGAGTGAGGAGAGCGAGGCTGGTGCTTCTTTTGATTCTTTTTAGAAAAACCACCTAGGAAGTCAAGTTTGACAATGTGGCCCAGTTAGGAAGAGAGGCCCATGTGATGGGAAAAGCCCTCCCGATGTCATGATTGGTCTATGGTGGATGGCTCTCTTCTGCCTAGCTTTTTTAATGCTAACAAAGGCCATTAGTTAAAAACTTATTATATGCTTAAAATTGCACTTGGTTCTTGATGACTACTACAAGAACTGTGATGATATATTGTTCCCCATTCTACAGATGAGGCTGCTAAGGGCATAAAGAAGTTAAGACAGTCGCCCAAGATAGCACAGGTGATAAATGGCAGAGTTATTTTTTAATTTATTTATCTGTACTAATGTGAGTAATACATGTTTAATGGAGAAAAATTGGAAAACAGAGAAAAAAATATAAAGTTTGAAATAACAATAATACTAGCAGCCATGATTAACCCAGACGTCTCTCTGACCAAGGCGTGATTGCTTGGTGTTCTACAATCTCCAAGAGCAGCACAGTGCTGCGTGGCGGCTCATTGTGATTCCTGTGAGTTTGTGATACTTTATTCCTTTTTGCAGTTCTCATTTGTTTCCATTCCCAGGTTTTCTTTTTCTTCTTGCACTTCCTACCGCTCAACCTCAGTTGCTCTTCTCTTTGTGTCACCTCAGATGTGGAAGGTGCAAGGAGGATCCCCATGGGTGGCAGGAAAGACATTCTACATTCCTCCACTCTGCTGTGGTGGTTTCTTCCCAAGTTGGCAACAGTCAGTCCCCACTCTCTTCGCTTGGCGACCTTACCGATGAGGGACATGCGGGCTGTGCAAGATGAACCGACAGGGCTGTGCATGCATGTTTACGAGTGACAGACAGTGGAAGTAAACACAGCTTAACCAGCTTTCATCCACAGCAACATATTACTGAGTTTTCTGTAATTAAAACAGTCACAACAGGCATTGTTGTCCTGCCCATGTGTCTCATATTTTACATTTTCAATAAAAACCAGCTTGTCTGGTAAGGACCCAGCAAGCCTCTTTCTTTCATCCTTTTCCCTTCCTCTCCCTTGTAGGCCAACTCTTCTTAAGGGATCTTTTTGGGTCTTTGACACTTAACTGATGTGAAGCTCCGCATTAAGTCTTCATGCTGTTAGTTTCTTTGGCAAAGCAAAGGGTGACTGAAGTGTGGACCCTGGCTCTGAACACCCCTCCCCTCCCCTCTCATAGCGTCCATAACTGGGAGCCCAGGGCACTGTTTCTGTTATTCCTCCTTGTTGACTGTCATTTGCATTAAAAGCTGGACTTGCAACCTGAGAGACTTCTTCATCAGTCAGGATGCTACTGCTCTGCCCTGTCATCCTCCTGTGCCCTGGTGGCCCGAAGAGAGTCAGTGACAATGGGGGAGAGCAGGGAATTGCTCCCCCTGTCTGGAGAGCAGAAGAGGAGCAGTCGCTTCCAGCTCCTCTGGGGAAGCGAATGGCCAGGGTGGAGATGCAGGAAAGGCATCTGACCCCAGATCTTTATGTGAGACCAAAAATTATGGACATTTAGAACTCTAGATTGCCCACCAGTTACAAAAATGTTTAGAAAAACCAAATTTCCTGTTGTTGCATATGGAAATAGGAAGAATCCCTAAGAAATGGATTTATCTACGCTTGAAGGCTCCCTGGTGACTTGCCAGAGTGGAAAGCACATTAGAAACAGCCGCGGTGTCCCTGACACTGACTGGCTTTGTGGTCTCAGAAAACCCCCAAACATTCCTGGCTTTCTGTGTTCTCCCTCCCCTGTGAGCATAAAAGTGGCACCTGAGAGTGGTTCTGAGTGGTTGTGGAGTCCTTGGAGGATGGAGGAAAGGAAGTGAGGAAACACAGGGCTCTGGATCCTATAATCCTATAACCTGCAGCAAGTTGGTGTATAATTTCTTGGCCCTGGGTATATATTGGCAAACTGAGAGATCAAATCCATAACTTTAAGGAGTTTACCTTCTAGTGGGGGAGACAGACAGGAGATAAAGAAGCAAATAGATATATAATATAATGTCAGGAAGTAATGAGTGATATACAGAAAGAGAGAAGTATTTCTAAGATTGCCTATTCTAAAGGGGTGAGGCCGTGGAGCCATGGCTGGGGCATGCAGAGCTTATGACAAGTCACATTATGTATCTCCTATTTCTATACCTACCACCCAGCAGACATATTCATACATCAGAGACATCTTTGAGACCAAAAATGAAGCATATAAAGATCATGCAGGATGACATTTATGATGCGAAGAGAGGAACTGGTCCATCAGCTTTGCCTTGGGGACAAGAGGAAGTGGAGGGACAGTAATTTCAGGCTGAAGGTACAAGAGCTTGATGTGTCAGTGTATATATAGCTCTCTCTCTCTCTCTCTCTCTTTGCCTTATATAAAACCCTCAATGTTTGGAGCCTGAGGCAATTGCCCATAGTCCATGATTGTTTATCATAAAAGGATTAGGTTAACAAGTTTTGATAGCTCAGGCAAAATCCAAGACTTTAACTAGAAATAGCCAAGTGTATTATCTGGAGACAAATACATTGAAGTTTGGAAGTATCTTTAATTAATCTCTTCCAATCTTCATTTTTCAGCTGTAGACCCTGTAGGGCACAGAAGTTGGAGGAGCCAAGCCGAGATCGCACAGTTGCTTATTCAAGTCAGAGCTGAGTGACTCCAGGCCTCAGCTGTTGAGATTATCAACACCACTCAGCCATAGTCCTGGCCATTGGCCTACAAATCAGTTACACAAGTAGTTAGAATCTAAGTAAAGTATTTTCCTAGGTGACTGGTTTGCTGAATTATCCAAGAATCAGTGGCTATTCAACCAAGCTTGGCTCTCTAATACTCTCCTCATTTAATTCTCTTCTGGTTATTCTTATCCAGACTATTTGTTCCTCTTTAAAATAAACTCTAAATTATACATTCAGTTCTATCTCTTGAGTAGGACCAGGATCTGAGGCATCAAAGAATAATTTGACACTCAGCTGGTATAATTGGGCTATAAAGATTTTATTTAAATAATACAGAAAGGGGGGAAAAAACAACAAATGCCTCTGGATGAAACAGTCACAGCAGACGGCTATGATTTCAAGACTTCAGTTTATGGAGTTGAACCCTTTAAATATGCTAAACAAACCCTGTTGAGATAGTCTGTGCTTGAAAGGCTCCTAATTCTCTCTCTAACAGAGAAGAAGGGATATGGATCTATAGGAGGAGATGAAGACTGACTAAAAGATTATATGGACTGCTGAGTTTAAATTCAGAAAACAATCCCTAATGTGAAGATGATGCTTTATGGTTTAGAAAACACTTTCCCATGTTCTCTTCAGTCCTTGGAATAGTCAAAGGGTGTTTCTAGGGGTACAAGTGGCACATAAAAGTACAAGAAACATTTATCAGAGGAATGAGAGGCATACATCAGAGACTAAAGTCTCGAATCACAAGATTTTTGCTTTTGGAAAAGGCCTCAGAAGTCGTTTAGTTAAACCACTCCCAACCATAACAGTAGCGGTTTTACAACATCTCTGAGACCTGCAGATGTCTAGTCCATTCACAAATGTCTTTAGCTGGTTGCCCAGAATCTCACAAAGTAATTCGTTCCATTAAAAAAAATAATCAGGCCTGACCTGTGGTGGTGCAGTGGATAAAGCGTTGACCTGGAAATGCTGAGGTCGCCAGTTCGAAACCCTGGGCTTGCCTGGTCAAGGCACATATGGGAGTTGATGCTTCCTGCTCCTCCCCCCTTCTCTCTCTGTCTCTCTCTCTCTCCCTCTATCTCTCCTTTCTAAAATGAATAAATAAAAAAAAATTAAAAAAAAATCAATTTGTTAGATTAAAAAAAAAAAAAAGAGCTCAAATCTATCCCTTCATGGTTTTCACTCATTGGTTCTGTCTGAGGCACTAGGTGTCACAGGGAAATAAGACTAGTTAACAATGTAGGAAGTTTCTACCATGTGCCAAATACTGCATACATTACTTCCGATCTTTATGGCCCTTCTCAAAATGCATATTATCTTCAAGTTTTTAAAAATTAGAAAACAGATGACCAGAGAGCTTAATTAGGGGTGAAAAGACACAATCAGTCAGTGGCAAAGCTAGCATTTTCACCCAGGTCTGTCTCGCCCTTTCAGAACACATTGCCCAAATTAATTCTAATTCTTTTAGACAGTTGCTCTCCACTATTTGAAGAATATTTAGGCAATTCTGTCAACATCTTTATCTCAAATTGAATAGAGTACCTCTTTCTTGGGGTACTTTATTTCTGGTGGAGAATCAGAAAAATGCCCACATATACCAGGATATATTGAATATAATCCACACCTTAGTTCAGGTTCACATATTCCAGGTGTTGGGCAGATAAAATATATTATGCTCACTTTGTTAAAGATGGCGATGCCCACATGGAGGCTGTCACCCAGGTGATATTAATGTGTGTTGGGGGCGGGCTGTGGGCAGGCAGAATCCTTGTAGCCTGGGGCTTGGTTTTGGGATTAAGCTTTTCCCACGCTTTTTGATGTGGGGTGGTACAATCCCATCATGCCCCAGATAAGTGACTTTGTATTAGAGACTTCCCTATTTTGTATATTGGATTAAAGGTTTGGATTTCTACACTATAAAATAGGGGCAGAACGGGAGCTTGCTCTCTTAGTTCCTGAGATTAGCATTAGAGGAGACAGCAGAGAGCAGAGAGAGGCCATGTGGAGGAGGCCAGGAGAAGCAGCCAAGATGGCAGAGTGTTGAGTGAGAAGCCAGTTTGTGCAGAGTTTGTGCAGGGAGAAGGAAGAAGATGAGGAACAGAGGTGATTAAGTCTGGTGAGCTAGAAACCTTTGATTCTAGGAAACTCGGATAAGTCAGTAGCTTTGTGAGCACTGAATGTGAGTGGGTTTTGGAGCCCAGTGTGTGTTTATACTTGCCCACCGGGTGCAAGCTAGGATTGAAAGATGATGGCCCACCAGTTTTTGGCTCTGTTGTTTCTTTACCGACTGTCTGAATCCAATGCGAACCTGCATGGGCCAGGCGGCTGTGATGATGGCCGGGGCTACTTGCTTTACACTAGGTTAAGAACCCATGACCATCCCTCCATTCCTTCTTTAGTAACATGAGTTTTTGACTTCTTGCTGTCCTGACTTCTTGCTGTGGCACTCTGGAGCTGTCCTAATTTGTCACTGTCCGTTGTTTTATGCGGTATTGGAATTGGGCATGCCACTCTAGGAAGCCAGTGCAGCCCGCTGGATGGGAAGGGAGCCCAAATCAGCACCACTGTGCTGGGCTGCACTCTGCTCCCATGAGCTCCCCAAAGCTAAATGACTTGAGCAAGGTCTTTTGTGATTCATGGTTCCCTCTAAGACTCAAGCCTTTTGATCCCAGCTCCAGGGCTTTTTCCTCTAATGAGCTAAAGTGTACACCTGGCTAATAAGGCTCTTTCACAAGTCATACCCAAAGTTGTGTGGAAAGGATCTTGGAACATAGTAGAAACTGTTTTGCTTTATACTAGTCCCTAATTCTGCAGATGACAGATACCTTTAGTAAACAAGCCCCCCACAGAAACTCTGACCAGCAAGGAGTCCACTCGGTATAGAAGTATGCTCCCACTTAGTCTTGCTACCTGTGTTCTCCAAGAAAGATCTTATAGGTCCCAGGTTCTTTTTTATACCACACACAGGAGAGAAATGCTTAAGAGAGAAAGCATAGCTTTAAAAAGTCAGTAGCAGGACCTCTCCACATACATTACTTATTTTTCTCTTTCCATAAAATGAACACAAAATTTTGCTATAAATATAGAAGGTTGGGGCCTGTCTCTTATGGCCACATTTTCTTGGGTTGGCTGCTGCCCTGCGTTTAGACAGACCCTGCTGAAAGGGTTTTTGCTCACTTCCCTCTGTGCTTCTTAGCTGTAGGGGAGAAGAACGGAGGGGCAGCAAGGGGATGAGGGCTGTATCTGTAAAAGGCAGATAGACAAAACAATGCTGTTGAGTCTCATTCAGAAACTTGCTTGATTCATATGTCACTTCCTCTTCCTTGAAACTGTCTTTGCTTGGCTTCCGATACAATACTCTCGCCTGGCTTTCCCTTCACCTTGCAGTTTCTCTTTCTTGTTTTCCAGTGTTAGTCTCAGCTGTTACTCCTGACCTTTTACTGTCAGAGTGCCCAGACTTTAGTCTTTGGGACTCTCCTCTTTTGATACTCACTCCCTTGGGGGTTTCTTCCAGTCTCATGGTTTTAAACACTATGTGTATGTGGGTGACTTCCCGGATTATATCTTTATGTTCAGGCCTCTCTCTCTTAAATTCCAGACTTGTGTATTCAGCTCCTTATTCAGTGTTTCCACTGGGCTGTCCTATGGACATCTCAGCCTCAATGTGTTCAAAACTGAGCTTCTGATCTGACCCCTAAAACATGCACCACTGTAGCCTTCCTCATTTCAGGTGAGCTTTCAGTTGCTCAGGACAAACATTTTGAGATCATTTCTCCCCCTCCCCTTGACCTTTCCCCTCTGCCCCCTCCCCTCCACTTTTCTCTCCAAGCCAACATGAAATCTGTGAACAAATCAATACACAATACCTAACCAGAATCCGACCACCACCCACCACTTGTTCTATGTCACCACCATTTCTTGCTTGGAATATTTCAATACTCTCCAACCAGTTTTTCTGCCCCTACATGGGTCTCTCTTAACAGCAGCCAGCATACTTCTTTTTTTCTTTTTAAGTAAGTTCATATAAATTATAAGATTTATTAAAACATAACCATGGTTTTCTTGAAACATTCTATCAGAACATGTCACTCATTGCTCTAAACCCCACAAGAGCTCCACATTTCCCTCAGAGTCAAAGTCCTTACATTGATTTATGAGATCTGGCCCCAAATTACCTTTTGGCTTCCTGTTTTACTCCTTTTCTCACTCATTCTCCTCCAGGCACACTTACCTCCTAAGTAATTCCCTCAGCACCTCAAGTATTTGCTCAAATGTCACCTTGTCACTGAAGTCCCCCACTCCTCCAAGCAGTGCGAACACATCCCACACTCTAGTGTTCTAGAGAAACATCCCTCTACTCTAGTTCTTTTTTATTCCGAATATGCTTAACATTCGCTTACCTATTATGTTTATTGTTCATTGTCTGTCCCTCTCCACCAGAATATGAAGGGTCATGACATTTCTCTGATTAGTTCATTTATGTGTCTTGTCAATGAGTATAGTGCCTGGTCCAGAGGAGACAATCAATAAATACTTGTTGCATAAAGTAATTAATGAATAAATGAACAAAGGTTATTTGAACAAAAAGCAAGAGGCTCTAACTTTGCTGTTGTTAAATATGCCAGTGAACAACCACAATGACGTATCTGGATAAACAAAAGGCATTCATTCATGTTACAGTGCTGTTTGTGACGATGCTGTCCCATGCTTGTCAAACACAGGTACAGGCATCCCTGTCCCCAGATGAATACTGTAGAGCTCCTGGCAAACCAAAACCCTACTGTAAGCACAGCATGTCTCCCTTTAGTTTCTGATTCTTTCATAGATTTGAGCAAATATATTTCTTTCATATTAATATAAACATAAGAAATGGAATACAAACTTTGCATGAATCCTAAAAATGAAACTCAAGAGTTCATAGAAAGAGCTCTGCTCTAGATTATTCTATCATATCCATTTGCTTTCCACTGCCTTAAATGGTTATTTATGGAAAAACTCTGAATAATAGTTTAATATTAAGCCAAAATCTCAACAGAATAGTTTTTCCTATGTTCAAGGCATTCGCTGCGTTCACCAAAGACTTTGCCAAGCATCTTATTCTCATTCTGAAGGATCGCAGAGCCTCCTTTCATCACCATCAGCTTACTGTCCTCTCGGGAGCATTCCTGCTATAGGAAACCAAGGCCACCCCAAGGGCTGAACACCATTCAGCAAATCAGTGAAAGAGAAAGCAAGCTACTCCACTGCAATTGACCAAATGTTCAGTGTTCTGAGTCTAATACAGAATTTGTGTCTCATTCTTGAACTGTTTCCCATCTGAAAAAAACAAAAGGCCTTTTAAATCTTTATTACATAAGGAATCCACAGAAATTGTGAATGGAAGCACAGAGTTCCCCAAATGTAGGCGGGCAATAAATATGAACTGTTAAAAGTCCCAAAGAGCCCTGGCCGGTTGGCTCAGCGGTAGAGCATCGGCCTAGCGTGCGGAGGACCCGGGTTCGATTCCCGGCCAGGGCACACAGGAGAAGCGCCCATTTGCTTCTCCACCCCTCCGCCGCGCCTTCCTCTCTGTCTCTCTCTTCCCCTCCCGCAGCCAAGGCTCCATTGGAGCAAAGATGGCCCGGGCGCTGGGGATGGCTCTGTGGCCTCTGCCTCAGGCGCTAGAGTGGCTCTGGTCGCAACATGGCGACGCCCAGGATGGGCAGAGCATCGCCCCCTGGTGGGCAGAGCATCGCCCCTGGTGGGCGTGCCGGGTGGATCCCGGTCGGGCGCATGCGGGAGTCTGTCTGACTGTCTCTCCCTGTTTCCAGCTTCAGAAAAATGCAAAAAAAAATAAAAATAAATTAAAAAAAAAAAAAAAAAGTCCCAAAGAAAAAATAGAATTTATTTTTTTTTTAAATTTTATTTTACAGGGACAGAGAGAGAGAGTCAGAGAGAGTGATAGACAGGGACAGACAGACAGGAACGGATAGAGATGAGAAGTATCAATCATTAGTTTTTCGTTGCGACACCTTTATTGTTTATTGATTGCGGGCCTTCAGCAGACCGAGTAACCCCTTGCTCGAGCCAGCGACCTTGGGTCCAAGCTGGTGAGCTTTGTTCAAACCAGATGAGCCCGCGCTCAAGCTGGAGACCTTGGAGTCTCGAACCTGGGTCCTCCACATCCCAGTCCGACACTCTGTCCGCTGTGCCACTGCCTGGTCAGGCGAAAAAATAGAATTTATATGTAGAAAAAAAATGTTCAGCTTCACCAAAGCATGAGAAAGCAAGGCAATGATATTTAGCAATCAAATCAGCAAAAGTTTTTGAAGATGGTGACCTTGGGTGCTGGTGTAGGTACAGTGAAACAGCCATTTTCACACATTGCTAGTGGCACTGCCAACTGACATTCTGACAGTTACTTTTGTTGCAAAATGATCACCCCACAATAACAAGAATTTTGTTTTCTCTCACAGTTTCAGTGGGTCATAAATTTGGGTGGGACACACCAGGAACAGTTTGCCTTTGCTACATGGAGGCTGACATCTGGCATCACCTGGAGATGCCTCCTGTCACCTGTCTATAGGTTCATTCTGTCTGTCTGCTGGGAACTGGACTAAGCAGTGGCTTCCTCATGTGGGTTTTCTGCATGGGCTAATTGTCTTAGAGAAGGTAATTTAAAAAAAAAGAAACTTTTTAGTTTAACACGTATACCTTAAGTGCACAAATCTCAAGTGTATACTGATGGAGAGTCTACAAAGTGAATACAGTGATGTGTATCTATGTAGTTCAAGATCAAAATCAAGCTACAGAACACTACCAGCAAACACAGAAGCACTTTAGTGCCCCCATTCCAATCATTCTCCCAAAAGTAGCCACTAGAATGATGTCTATTACCATTATTTTACCTTATTTAAACTTAATTTAAAAAAAGATTTAGGCGCATGTATTCTTTAGTGTCTGGTTTCTTTAGCTTAAACTTATGTCTATTACTATCATGTGTGGCAGAATTTTATTCTTTTGCATGGCTCTGTAGCATTCCATTGTATGAAAATACTATATTTATTCTTTTAATTTTTTTTCATTCTACTTAAGTCTTCTTTAATTTATTTCAGCAATGTTTAAAGCTTTCAAAGTAAAAGGCTCATACTTCCTTTCATATGTTTTAAATAAATAATTTCATATGTTTTAAAAAATTTCATATATTTAAAAAATTCAGTTAGTTATGGCATTGTACTTTAAATTTTATTTTATTTTTAAAAATATTTCTTAATTTATTAACTTTTAGAGAGAGGAAAGAAGAGAGAGAGAGAAGCAGAAACATGGATCTTTTCCCATATGTGCCCTAGCTGGGGACTGAACCAGCAACCTCTGCACTTTGGGTCAATGCTCTAACCAGTTGAGCTCTCTGGCCAGGGCTAAATTTTATTTTCTAAATGTTGCAAGTAAATATAAATACAATTAATTTTCACATATTGGCCTGTATTCTGAGGCATTGCGAAATTCACATTTTACTTCTAGTAAATTTTTTAGGAATTTCTTTGGATTTTCTTCATAAATAAACTTATAATCTATGAAAAAGATAGTTTTACTTGTTTCTTCTCAATTGTAATGTCTTTTATTTTTTTTTAAATGCACATTTATTTATTTTCAGTAGTGAGAACAGACTTTCTTACCTTGTTCTCCCTCTTATGGAAAATATATTCAATGTTTTACCATTAATTTTAATGTGGCTGTAGCTTTTTAAAAATGTGCATACACATATTCACACACACACACACACACACACACACACACACACTACAGAGTCTTTATGATTTTGAAGAAGGTTCCTTCTAGTCCTTGTTTTCTGACAGGTATTCTTATTAATGGATGTTGAATCTCCATTGAAATTAATATGCTTTTCTCCTTTATGTTATTAATATGTTGAGTTATAATAACTAAATTTGATTGTTAGGCATTCTTGGGATAAACTACACTCGGTCATAATTTAGTATCTTTTTTATGTATTATGGAATTTAATTTGCTAATATTAAAAAAAATCTTTTTATGTTTATGAAAACTATACCCTGACATTGCTTTCCTGTAATGTTCTCATCATCTTTTGGTATCAGATTTATACTGGATGCAGGAAATAAATTTGGAATGGTTTTCTATTTTCTTAAAATATTTAGGAAGCATGGTATTTTTTCTTATTTACATGTTTGATAAGATTTACTAATTAAGCCATCTGGGCTCGGTATTTCTTTGTGGGAAAGTTTTTAATTACAAATGAATTTCTTTTTACAGAAATGGAACAAATCAAGGCTATTTTTGAGCCAGTTTTCATAAATTGTGTTTGTAAGGAATTTGGCCATGTCATCTAAGTTGGCTCTATTCATTGGTAAACATTTTACATAATATTTTCTCATTATTTATTTTAACTTCTATAAGATGTGTGGCAATGTTCCTTTATTTTATTTATTTATTTATTTATTTATTTATTTATTTACTTATTTATTTGTATTTTTCTGAACCTGGAAACGGGGAGAGACAGTCAGACTCCCGCATGCGCCAGACCGGGATCCACCTGGCACGCCCACCAGGGGCGGGACGCTCTGCCCACCAGGGGGGATACTCTGCCCACCAGGGGGTGTCGCTCTGCCGCGACCAGAGCCACTCTAGCGCCTGGGGCAGAGGCCAAGGAGCCATCCCCAGCGCCCGGGCCATCCTTGCTCCAATGGAGCCTTGGCTGCGGGAGGGGAAGAGAGAGACAGAGAGGAAGGAGGGGGGTGGGTGGAGAAGCAAATGGGCGCTTCTCCTATGTGCCCTGGCCGGGAATCGAACCTGGGTCCCCCGCACGCCAGGCTGACGCTCTACAGCTGAGCCAACCGGCCAGGGCCAATGTTCCTTTTTTTAATTAATGAAACTAGTAATTTATGTTTTCTATATATTTTATGTTATTCTATTTCTTATTTCATCTTATTTGTGCATAGAGATATAGCAAATTTGTTGATTCTTTAAAGAGCTAATTTTTGGCTTTGTTGGTATCTGCTATTATTTCTCTGCTGCCTATGTCAATGATTTCTCCTCATCTATTTATATTATCTCCTTTTTTATAGTTACATTTGGTTTAATTTGCTCTTCTTACATGGGTAACTTAGGTCATTGGTATGAAAAAATTTTCTCATAGAAGCATTTAAAGCTATGACTTTCCCTCAGAATTCTTTCAGATATTAATATGTTCTAGTTTCATTATTATTAAGGTTATAATATGTTTTACTTCTTTCTGTGGTTTCCTCTTTGATCCATGGTTTATCTGGAAGTTTATTATTTCCAAATATGTGGAAATATTTTAGATATCTTATTCTTTATCTACGTCTAACTTAATTACATTATAGTCATATAACATTCCCAGATAACACACTTCTGAGAACATTAATTCTTTTAAGTTTATTGAGACATGTTTTACCCCAGCATCATTTATACTGTGGATGGCTCCATTTGCAGTTGGGAAGAATGTGGATTCTGCAGTTATTTGTTGTAGTGTTCTATCAATATCTGTTAAGTCAGATTGGTTCACGGTGTTATACAGGTCCTCTCTATTCTTGCAGATTACTTTTCTCCATACACTATCAAGTCCTGAAAGAAGAGTGTTAAAATCCCCAACTACAATTGTGGATATATCTATTTGTCACTTAATTTCTGTCAATTTCTGACTTCCGTACTTTGAAGGCCTGTTATTAGGGCATATTTATCTTTGGCCTTGTGATGAATTAACCCATTTATCATTGTCAAATATATTTCTTTGTATTTGGTAATACTCCTTTTGCTGAAATCTACTTTATCTGATATTGATAGTCATCCAACATTTTGGTGATTAGTCTTTGTATGATAGACCTTTCCTAAACTTCTGCATTAAAAATAAAATTTGTATTATTGTATTTAAGGTGCATTTCTTTCTAACAGCATATGGTTGAGGTTGCTTTTTCATGCTGTCTAAAATTTTATACTTATTGATTGCAGTGTATTTTACTTACATTTATTATAATTGTTGATAAGGTTTACTGTCTTGGTGTTTTTTCCAGTTAGCTCTGTTAGTTCCTACTTTTTTATTTCTCCTTTTCTATCTTCTTTTGGCTATATATTTTTCTTTCAGTTTAAAAATGATTTCTCTAGGATTTAAATATGCATTTTTAAGTTATCAGTTCACTTTGAATTAATATTATACTACAATTTTACCATCTTTTGATGTTCTTAATTCCTTCCTGTTGAGCGGAGTCTCCACTTTGTATTTCATTCAGCTTGAGGACTTTCTTTAACCTTTTTTGTGTGTGAGGGTTTTTTCTGGGTAACAAACTCTGTCAGTTCTTGTTTATCTCACAATTACTTTATTCCACTGCTGTTTCTGAAGAATATTTTACTTTTATTTTTTTTCAAAATTTTTTATTAATTTTAGAGAGAGAGGAAGGGAGAGAGTGAGAGAAAGACAGGGACATTGCTCCATCCTGTATGTGCCCTGACAGGGGATCAAACTGACAACCTCTGCGCTTCTGGATGATGCTCTAACCAACTGAGCTATCTGGCCAGGGCTGAAGACTATTTTCACTGGATATGTAATTCTAGTTTGATGTGTTTTTGTTTTCTAGCACTTTGGCGATGTCTCCTGGCTTACATTCTTTCTGATAAGAAGTCAACCATTTTTCTTATTATTGTTTGCTAGTATGTAATGCATATTCTTATTTTATTTTCCTTTGACTGATTTTGCAATTTTTCTCTTCATCTTTGGTTTTCAGCAATTTGGTAATAATGAGTTTATATATATTTTTGTTTGTTTTTATTCATCCTGCTTGGGTTCATTGAAATTCTTGGATCTGTAAACGATTTTCTTCTTATTAAGCTTGAAAAATTTTGGCAATTATTTCTTCAAATATGTTTTTCTTTCTTATTCTTTTTTCCCCTCTTCTTCCTAGTCTTCTAATATAGGTATATTAGATTGCTTGATATTATTGCAAAAATTACTGATACTCTGACCCTTTATTTTCTAAGTTTTTATTCTGCCCTTCTTTAGTTTGGATAAAATCTATTGATCTACCTTTAAGCTCACTTAACCTATACTTTACAGTGTTCAATCTGCTATAATACTATTTAATGGATCTTTTATTCCAGAAATTGTATTTTTCTGATGAAAATTTTACATTTTTTTATACTTTCTATTGTTTTCCAAAAATACTTCATTGTTTTATCCATTATATACATCCTTTTCTGTAAATTTTTTTTTCAGAGAGAGGGACAGACAGGGACAGACACACAGGAACGAAGAGATGAGAAGCATCAATCATCAGTTTTTTGTTGTGACACTTTAGTTGTTCATTGATTGCTTTCTCATATGTGCCTTGACCGCGGGCCTTCAGCAGACCGAGTAACCCCTTACTTGAGCCAGCGACCTTGGGTCCAAGCTAGTGAGCTTTGCTCAAACCAGATGAGCCTGCGCTCAAGCCGGCGACCTCGGGGTCTCGAACCTGGGTCGTCCGCATCCCAGTCCGATGCTCCATCCAGTGCACCACCGCCAGGTCAGGCTGTAAATTCTTTAACATAAATATGTTTTAAAAGTTCTTATCAGTGCTGGCCAGTTGCTTAGGGGATAGAGCATTGGCCCAGCATATGGATGTCTCAGGTTTGATTCCCACTTAGGGCACACAGGAGAAGTGACCACCTGCTTCTCCCCTCTACCCCTTCTCTCCTTTTTCCCCTCCCACAGACATGGTTTGTGTATGGCTCCAGACACTGAGGATAGCTTGGTTGGTCCAAGCGTCAGCCTCAGGTGCTAAAAATAGCTCAGTTGATTCAAACACTGGCCCAAGACAGGGTTGCCAGGTAGACTCTGGTAAGGGCACATGCAGGAGTCTGTTTCACTATCTCTCCTCCTCTCACCTAAAAACAAACAAACAATCAAACAAATAAATTCTTGTCTATTAATTTCAATAATTGTATCAGCTATGGTTCAGCTTTTATTGACTATTTTCTTTTAATTATGGTTACATTTTCCTGCTTTTTTTGGTAAGCTTTATACTTTAAAATTTTTATTTCAGACATTATAAACAAAAGAATAGTGAAAACAGAAGTATAATATTGTTTTGTTTACTTACCAGAGAGTGTAATCCCTTTCCCTCTGTTTGGCAGTTAGGGTTGGGTTGATTCTTTGGATTCCTCCTAGAATCAAATAAATTGTAATCTTCAATTATATTGAGTTCTCCTTTGAATAGTTTATCCCCTAATTTTCTCTGTAGCTATCTTTATTGGAACTGAAAGAGATTTATGCTGTAGTTAAAAAAAAAAATTGGTTTACCTTTGGATTCAGCACAGCCCAAGAATCTAGTTACTGTGAAAACAGGCAAAATTTGACTTCCAAATCTTCTCCACTGTTGCTTTCTTGGTGAAAATTCAGAGATACAGTAAAAGAAAATATTTGTGAGCTTTACCAACTTAGTTTCTGCATTTAGGCAGGGGTCGGGAACTTTTGGCTGAGAGAGCCATGAATGCCACATATTTTAAAATGTAATTCTGTGAGAGCCATACAATGACCGTGTACATTACACATTATCCAATAAAATTTGGTGTTGTCCCGGAGGACAGCTGTGATTGGTTCCAGCCACCCACAACCATGAACATGAGTGGTAGGAAATGAATGGATTGTAATACCTGAGAATGTTTTATATTTTTAACGTTATTATTATTTTTTCATTAAAGATTTGTCTGCGAGCCAGATGCAGCCATCAAAAGAGCCACATCTGGCTTGCGAGCCATAGGTTCCCGACACCTGATTTAGGAGTTTTCTAAATTCTAGTGTATACTGCCAGCTTACACAGTATTCGAGGGCTTGTCTAATTTCTCCTCATCAATGTAAAGTCTCTGATATGAAAGGCTGGCTCTTCCATCTCCTTGTCCTCAGAGTGGTCACACTCTAGGTATGGAAGCTTCCTTGGCTTTCTGCTCAGTTATGAAAGAATAATTCTCTGCTAGCACTCAACTTATAAAGGATTTCTTGTTTGTAGTATTCTTTGCTAACTGGTTAAATTAATAAAAACATAATTTTAATTTTAGATGGGTTATTTTTATTGTTACTATGGGAACAACAATCTGTTCTGTCTTTCTAGATCTTAACCAAAATAAAAAGTATTTTGCACTTGTTTTTGAAAAAAAGATTTATATGAATATAGAATTCTAGATGTTCAGTTATTTTCTTTGAGGACTTTGAAGATGTTATTCTATGTTTTTCTATTTTCCAAACTTTCTGTTTCAAACTTAGTCATATGACTTACTCTCTTTCTTTGATATGCCTTATTTTCCCCTCCAGCTGCTTTCCAAGTTTTTCTCTTTGACCTCGGTTTTTATTAGTTTACTAGGTAAGGTGGTATTATAGAATCCTGGGTGAGCATTTACAATGGGCTTGCGTTTCCGTTGTAAGTAGCTTGTTCAAAAATTAATTGAGCATCTACATTGTGGCTATATTTTGGGATTCTCTACTCCATTCCATTGATCTGTGTGTCTCACCGATACAACTAAGTTTTGGTTACATTGTTATTATTTTATACCTTATACATTGCTCTTATTTTGCTTTAGACATTTAATTGTAGAGTATTTTAAAGATGACAAAAAATGAATTCCATGATTACTTTCATTTCAACCATTTCTATCACTTTATAATTGTTTTTGAAGATCAAAATTTCTTTCCTGGCCCTGGCCGGTTGGCTCAGTGGTAGAACGTCGGCCTGGTGTGCGGAAGTCCCGGGTTCGATTCCCGGCCAGGGCACACAGGCGAAGCACCCATCTGCTTCTCCACCCCTCCCCCTCTCCTTCCTCTCTGTCTCACTCTTGCCCTCTCGCAGCCGAGGCTCCATTGGAGCAAAAGATGGCCCAGGCGCTGGGGATGGCTCCTTGACCTCTGCCCCAGGTGCTAGAATGGCTCTGGTCACGACAGAGCAATGCCCTGGATGGGCAGAGCATCGCCCCCTGGTGGGCGTGCCGGGTGGATCCCGGTCAAGCGCATGCAGGGGTCTGTCTGACTGCCTCCCCATTTCCAGCTTCAGAAAAATACAAAAAAAAAAAATTTCTTTCCTATGTTGAAAGGTTCTCACACCCCAGAGGGAGGGTGGTGGGCACGGCCTCGGTGCTCATCTCACCGTGAATTTCTGCTGCCCTCCCCCAAGCCTCCACCAGAATGGAGGCCCTTTCCGGTCTCCTGCTTTGTCCTCATTCTTTTTCATGAGCACCTGGGTAAGTTCCTAGGCAAAACTGACGGAAAGCATCTGCAGTTAGGTTTGCATGACCTTTGTATCCTGTGGATCTTGGTGGGTCTCACAGGAGCCCACACTCAGCCTTTCTCAATTTCTTAAAAATATTTGCTAAAATCTTCTTACCAAATGTGTGATTGACATGTCTTCTTCCTACGTTCCATGTAGATAAGTCAGAGCTCACATCTTTTCTTTATGAAAACGCCTTTAGTTCCGTAGATGTCTGTTCTTCCACCTCAGAAAAGTTATGTTTTGTAGATTACCCATCTTTTCACTGTTACCATAGCAGGAGCAACAGTCTTTTCAGCTTTCTATATCTGAAGCAATAGCTGAAAGCCTTTATTTTTATAAACTTGGGGAATAGTTGCATACTATTCTTCTAATGAATGTAATGAATTTTAAAGCAAAATCAACATTTTAAAAGTAAATGGCTTGTCCCATGATGAAGTCAGTGACTAAAAATTCACCCATATACAACTCTTGTACAATTTCTAGGTATAGGTTGGCTGTCACTTGTTAAGCGTTCACTGTTTCCCTGGGTTAGGAAGGAATTGTCCACACTCTGATTCATAAAAAGGCCAACGGTGATCTTACCCTGGCTTTCAAAGCACTCTGCACTCAAGCACTAACCATGTTTCAGTGCTCCATTTTATCCCAGTCCTCTGCAGGAATGCTCTGAAATACATGTGACACCCTCCCTAAACATGCACACACCTTGTGTCTTTTCTAACTCTGATTTCTATTTATTCCAAATGCCATTTTGTGTCACCAGTTTGTTCCTCTTTTCTAATCAACTGAGGCTCAGCTGGACTTTACATGTATGTTCTTTGCTAATCAGCAAGCATTTGTTGTGCACCCCCTTGGTGCTGAGTTTTATACTAATCTATGGAAATACAATGGTGACTCTGCCACACTTGTCTTCAGGGAGCCATAGTCTTTAGTTATATTCTTCTATAACCGTAATGGTGAACCTTTTTATAAAAACCACCCACTTTTGCAGTGCTTGTCAACCTGGTCCCTCCCACCCACTAGTGGGCATTCCAGCTTTCATGGTGGGCCAATCGCGGTGCCGTTTGGTTGCTCCACTACTGCCTATCATGAAAGGTAGAACCCCACTAGTGGGCGGGAGGGACCAGATTGACTAGCATTGCAAAAGTGGACGGTTTTTATAAAAAGGTTCACCATCACGGTTCTATAAACAAGTGTTCCATTAGTTATGGTGATAGTGGTGATGGTGATGACAACTAACTTTTATTGAGTCTTCACTATCTGCCAGGAACTTTTCTTAAAACTTTTGTATCTGTAAGCTCTTTTAATCCTCACAACGACCCTAGGATACAGTTACTATTTTTATCCTGGTTTTACAATGAAGAAATTAAGGCATAGAGCATTAACCAATGACTATATAAAGAAGTGAATGAGTTTTGCTTCCTAAAATATCCAGCCATATTAAAATAGGCACTGACTTTTTGAATGCTCTTTGAATCTGAACTATTCTTTCCTCCTGATACCTCCCTCTCAATAACACTAAAGAGAAATATGTACTGTTCAAGCATTTGGTGTCCCCCCCCTTTTTATAAATGCATATTCTTCTCCTCGAGTTCCCTTTGAACTGTGTGAGTAAGAAAAGGGACAAAGAGATGGTGAGAGAAAGATATACAGCCTCTCCTTCCAACCACATAGTCACTTGAGTTGAGACTCTCTGCAGCAACGCCAGTTCTGAGTGCACTGTGGCTACAGCCCTGGACACCTCTGTTAGAGGGGCAGGGTGTCCATCAGCAGTGCTAGGTTAGGTCTCCCTATCTGAGAAATAAGATTGGCATGGCCAATAGAGGAAGGGAGAAGTCTGGGTATGTATACACTTGTTTCCACAAATATGGAGTGAACGTTGACTATGTATCTCGCCTTATGCAGGGTGCCTGGGATATGATGGCAAACGTGTAGACATTGTCTCAGCCAGCATAGTATTGAGATCCCAGAGAATAATTCAAGATTAAGTTCCTGCATAATTGAGGAAAACGACTGCAGTTATGTTAGGCCCTGAATTCTTCATATCTCATAGCAATCACTACAAACTTTCAAGCTGTAGTCTTTTGGCCAACAAATCTGACCGAGGACACCAGTACTTCAGGAGACTCAAATCACAGTAGTGGAACTACTCTCACGTCCTAAGCCTGGAGTCCGAAGTGTGTTTAGGGACAATATCAGCCCTCCTTGTGCCTTCTCCTCTCTGAGGCAGGCTTGCCTAGTTCCCATGTCCTGCACTCCAGCCTTCTGTTGAGAACAGAGTCTGCCCAAATCCCAACTCACGTGATTGAGAGAGGGCTTATCGTACCTGGTTCATCATTATTATATCCAACGTATGCCAGAGACAGTTCCAGTTCTTGTGAGCTTCTTTTCCTAAGAGCTGGACCCTGTTTCTGGTGACTCCAGCTGCTGGCTAGGGTCTTATTCCAAAGCAGATGGACCACCCAGAACCATGACATTGTCGGTTTCCTGACTTCAGGCATCCCTGCTGTCTGGATGCTGCTGTCACTGTGCCATGTACTCCAGCTTCAAATCTCCCCAAATGTTAGCAGTGTCTGGTGGGAGACTGCGACACTGCTTCGTGCCTGGGGCTGCTCTCCCAGGGGACCCACTATTCAGATCGGGTAAAGATTCCAACACCGGGCTTGTTTTTTACCACTTCTCCCCTGTCTCCAACAGCCGGTTGCTAAGTCCCAGCATGCCTCTCATCAAAGCGCTTCAGACATGTGACAAGCTTTTGTTCCTGGTTGTTAATCCTGGTTTTTATTGTCTTGTGAGCTCATGTGCACTTTCTCCATTTATCTCTTTATTTTTCCCACAGCAATATGAATATTTTTCATAGGAACTCTCCTAATTCTTGTAGTGTGTCTTTCGACAGAATGCTTTCCCCCAAGGTCTGATAGTAAAGTCTGGAGTCGGTGCGCCAGGAGACCTGTTCCCTCATTGTGCCACCATCTGGCTGCTTGGCTTTGGTCAGTTCAATTCCTTTTACTGTGACTCAACTTCCTAGTCAGTAAAATGGAAAGTGTTGGCTATAAAGTTTCTGGTTTCTTCCAGCTCCCAAATTTGTTGATATTGAGTTGGCTGAGAATAACTTTTTCAAGCAACTCCCAACTTGTTTTTCTTTCTCAAATGCCCATCAGAGAAACAATATCCACTCAGCTAATGTTTCTCACTTTTCTCCATCCCTTAATTTTGACTTCCATGAACATTACTTTATATATTAATAAAATCTTGAATCTGTAAGATTATTTTTTACTTTTCAAAGTCTTTTATGATTTTCCTACAGGCTCTTTATAATGACCCTATTTATTAGGAAGGACAAGCTTTTCCAGTCTATCCCATTATCTCTCTCTTATTCACCGACTTGCCTCCCTTAAAGAATCAGGCACCTGATGCATTGACAAGGAAGATATTTATTTGCCCAAGATAGCACAACTAGGTAGTGGCAGATCTGGAACTAGAATTCAGGTTTACTGACAACTAGTTTAGTAGATCTTTGACTTGTCTGTGACTCTCTCCCTCTTTATTGACCTTTTCTTTATAGTTCCTGTATCTAATTCTCCAATAGTGCTGATGTTTTGCCTCTTACATGAGCCAGGAGAGTCTGGGTACTAAAAGAATAGATTAAAAAAATTTTCCCCTTTCCAAGCAGAAGGGCTCGAGCAGCCAGCATGAATCATTTTTGCAAGGTACCCATCTCTGGGCTGTAAAGACTGTCAACATGTGGTTCTCTGGCCAGCTATTCTGAGATTTCGTCACATTTAATCAACTCAGCAATTTAATGAAGCCCAAGCTATAGTAAGGGAGGAAGTCAGAGAGGACTTTTAGGCAACAACAATGGCCTAGTCTCACTGGTGGGGTCATACTCTACCAAGGTTGCATAATTTAGAATTTTCCCAAGAGCTTAAAAGGACAGCATGTGTCCCCTGCTCTTCAGTATCAGGAAGGAGGGATTAAGTGAATGTTTTCACTGTCACAGGAAAAGGTAATAAAAATACAAGTATACTTTGGGTCAGGTTCAATTTCTGCTTGGTTCTTCCAAAGGTCTCTGAAGACAACAGACTGTGGTACAACAGAAACTTTAACACCCAAACTGATAAGATTCTTTACACAAACAACCCAGGGAGTTATCAGTTTCCTGATACAGACCTAATTATGTACAATGACTAATATAGCAAGCCTAATAAAAGGGGGGAAAGTTAGAGGTACTGGATCAGAAAACTCCCACAGACAATAGTGTCATGATTCACAGAGGGAAAGGGGATGGGGGAAGGTGGAGGAGGATAAAGGAGGGGTAAATGGTGATGGAAGGAGACTTGACTTGGGGTGGTGAACACACAGTACAATATACAGATGGTGTATTGTAGAATTGTACACCTGAAGCCCGTATAATTTTATCAATCAGTGTTGCCACAATAAATTCAATAAAAATAAATAAATAAAAAGTGAAAAAAATTAATCCATTCTCTTGTTATCTTTATCAGCACAATGCAAATTATCTGCCTTGATGAATTTTCATATAGGGTGATTGTGTTTTATGTAGATTCTGTGATGTTTAATTGTTGAATAAAAAGCATAGTCCATAGAGAAAAAAAAAGATCCTGGGTCAGGTCTGTCAGTCAAAGGAAGACCATCATTAGTTACTATTTTAATGGTTCATTTGATTAAATGCTAAGCTATTGTCTTGTAATTATGTATATTCAAGAGAAAAATACTCAAGTTCAATTAGGAATGTATCATTTTCTGCACTATGTTTAATGAAGTCTCAACATCATCGTAATAAGCAAGGAATAATGAAAATCTTTCTTTGAAATTGCAAAAGGAGTTATTTGCAGAGAAGTAGCTGGCATGTGTAATATGATGAGTTCCCTTAAATGGCTCAACTGTTGATCAAAAAAGCAAATTATATAAGTGGATACTGCAAGGCAGAAACATGTGGACACAGCTGGAGTGTCATGTGTCACGGTTCCAGTCATTGCCAGCTGGCGGTCACACAAAGGCAGGCCAAGCCAAACAATTACTGTTATTCATAAGAGCAAATGTGCATTCCAAACACACAGTGCAGGCTTTATGAAATAACTGAGCGTTCAGATGCATCCAGACAGCCGAGCTGTTTTTTCATCCTAGGTCCCTGGGTGCCAGGCCAATATGGCAAACTGACTCTGCTATTCAGAAACCCTTATCTTTACCCAATTAACCAAATCACTGTGACGTTTGAGGGCTCTTCATGCACTTTGTTGAATGCGTCAAACCAGCAGGCTTACCAGGAGTCAGATGCACAGCTTCTGGAAGCAATCTACTTGCTTTCTTTTTTTCCTTCTTTTTGAGCTGTAAATACCGTTAGACCACTGCCCATTACAGACTGAAACTTGGAGTCAGTCTCACATATGAGAATGCATTGGAACATCCAGTGGTCCCCTGGTCCTCAATTCTGTGTGCCTGGGTAATGAATGTCTCCCAAAATATTGTCTTGGGAGGGTCAAGGATGATCAAGCGGCAGACGGTAAGGTTTCACACTCTTGTTTAGGTGACAAAATAAATGGGAGAACGTTCTAGAAAAGAGTGTGGTATAGGACTAAACTGAGAATCTCTGAATTGCTTAAATATAGACATTAAAGGAAGGAGAAAGAAAATGGACCTGTTGTTTCCATAATCTTCATATATTTTCTCAAAATAAAATGTATCTATACCTCCCTGCCTATTATTTCTTTCAATAGATAAAGTCACAGGCACATATGAAAATGTGTGCCATCGTGTTCCTGCTCACAGCTGCATCAGAATAGAAAAATTGCTGGAGAGGAAGGCACACAGTTGCTAGGGAAGTTTTGGTGCCATTGGAAGTGAATGGTTATGTATTTATCCTTATAAAGAAGAGGCAGGACACTCTGTCTTACAAGCATTGCTCATCAGAAAACTAGTGTGAGCTATATTTGTGACTTCAGTTTTCAACTAACATAATTCAATAAAGTAAACAGGAACAAGTAAAATTAATTTTAACAATGTATTTTATTTAATCCAATATATTTAAGGTACTATCATTTCAACATATATGTATAATCAACATATAAGTAAGTATTAATGAGATACTTTATATATATATGGCACTAAATGTGTAAATCTGATGTGTATTTCATACCTAAAATATATCTTAATTTGGATTAGCCACATTTCAAGTGTGTAGTGACCATGTGTGGCCCATTGCTACCATTTTGGACAGCGTGGCACTATTTGGGCAGTGGGAATTCTGAGTACACCCAAATACATTGGCTTCAGTACAGGAGAAATGTCTAACACACTGAATGAAGAGTCCACTGGGTTGCTAGTTCTAGCTCTTCTCTCAGCCTTCCTCCTCCTTAGGTAATTAATCCATAAAATAAAGATAATAACATCTGCCTTACTACCACTTCTATAAAATTTTCCTTAAGTGTTCAAATTAAATAATAGACATGCATTTTGAGAAATAAACCATATTCTACAAACATTAAACAAATACCTGAAAACTTGTTGACAGTACTCAAAGTTCTAAGAAATGAGAGAAATCTCTTAATTTTCTGTACTCGGTTACTCTTTTGACAGGAAAGTTTTAAAAAAAAAACTTAAAAAAAAAGTAGATATGATTTTAAAGGCTAAAATCACCTTCAATACCTATAAAGTCTGTGAAAAATTTTAAAAATATCCAAAAATTATAAAGCCACCAATCATTCTTCTGTATATGGGGCTTTTGTAATGGCTGAGGCCACATAATAATGGATTCTAGTTTTCCTTTGAAACCCAAGAGAATTCTGGTCAGGAGATGCTAGACTATTGAGGTGTACCTTCACCATTGTGCTTCCTTTGTGTGACACTTGATGTCAGATGACTTAGAATCCCACTACCATTTTCTTCTGCCATGGCTATCTCAGAGCCCATAACCCTTGCACTTCCTCTGCTGTGTTGGTTGTGAAGACAAAGAAACTATTTGCATTTGGATAGTCCATGTTGAAGTATTTTGGCCAACAGGAATAACAGCAAGTGTAGCTAGCCCATAAGGCACCATATCAAAGTCCATTAACCCAGATCTGCCATAGTTACAGTAGTTAGGATTAAATGTTTGGCAAGACTAAGACTGTTGGTAACAATGACAAACATTTTTGTATGTGCAGGAACTGATCTGTTTTCTAAATTCAAAATCATAATCACAATGGTAATGTTTACACATGGTGCCTTGAATTTTGAAAGGATTTTCAGATTTGTTAAATTTATTCCCAAGTGTTTTATTCCTTTTGATACTATTGTAAATGTGATTGCATTCTTTATTTCTTTTTCATTGTTAGTGTATAGAGACACAACTGATTTTTAGTATTGATCTTATGTCCTGCAATATTACTAAATTTATTTATTAATTTTAACAGTTATGGGATGAAGTTTTTAGGGTATTCTATATATAGTATCATGTCTTCTGAAAATAGACAGTTTTACTTCATTTCCAAGTTGGATGCCTTTTCTTTTTCTTGGCTAATTGTTCTGGCTAGAACATCCAGTACTATGTTAAACAGAAATGGCAAGAGTGGAAATCCCTGTCTTCTTCACAATCTGAGAAAAAAAGCTCATCATTCACTGCTGAGTATAACATTAGTTGTAGATTTATCACAAATGGCCTTTATTATGAAGTATATTCATAATAAATATAATAAATATGAGCATGTTGTATTCCTTCTATACATACTTTGTTGATGGTTTTTTTATTATTATGGATGTGTTTTGAATTTTGTCCAATGACTATCTGTAGCTATTGAGATGACTATCTGCTTTTTATCTTTCATTTTGTTAATGTAGTGTATCAAATTGATTGATTTGTGAATGTTGAATGATCCTTGTATCTGTGGAATCAGTCACACTTAAACATGAATCTTTTAATATATTGTTGAATTTGGTTTGCTAATATTTTGTTGAGAACTTTTGAATCTATTTTGATCAGGAATATTGGCCTAGGATTTTGTTTTCTTGTAGTGTCCTTGTCTGACTTTGGTATCAGGATAATGCTGGCCTCATAAAATGAGTTTGGAAGTGTTTCCTTCTCCTCTATTTTTTTGGAAGAGTTTGAGAAGAATTGGTATTAATTCTTCTAGGGCCAGATGGCTTCATGGGTTGTTCAGGAGCGTGTTGTATAATCTTCACATATTTGTGAATTTTCAGTTTTCTTCTTGGGATTGACTTCAAGTTTTATGTCGTGATTATAAAAGGTGTTTTATAAGATTTCAGCCTTTTAAATTTTTTTTTTTTTTTTTTTTTGTATTTTTTCTGAAGCTGGAAACGGGGAGAGACAGTCAGACAAACTCCCGCATGCGCCCGACCGGGATCCACCCGGCACGCCCACCAGGGGCGACGCTCTGCCCACCAGGGGGCGATGCTCTGCCCCTCCGGGGCATCGCACTGCCGCGACCAGAGCCACTCTAGCGCCTGGGGCAGAGGCCAAGGAGGCATCCCCAGCGCCCGGGCCATCCTTGCTCCAATGGAGCCTTGGCTGCGGGAGGGGAAGAGAGAGACAGAGAGGAAGGAGGGGGTGGGGGTGGAGAAGCAAATGGGCGCTTCTCCTATGTGCCCTGGCCGGGAATCGAACCCGGGTCCCCCGCACGCCAGGCCGACGCTCTACCGCTGAGCCAACCGGCCAGGGCCCTTTTAAATTTTTTAAGACTTGTTTTTTGGCCTAACATATGATTTATCCTGGAGAAGATTACATGTATGTTTGAGAAGAATGTGTATTCTGCTGCTGTTAGGTGACATATTTTGTAAATGTCTGTTAAGTCCATCTAGTCTAACATATTATTCAAGTCCAAGGTTTTCTTATTGATTTCCTAAGTGATCTATCCTTTGTTGAAAGTGTGATATTGAAGTCCCCTAATATTATTGTATTGCTGTCTATTTATCCCTTCACATCTTTGTGTATTCCTATATTGGGTACATAAGTATACTTAATGTATCCTCTTGATAAATTGACCCTTTTATCATTATATCATTTCCTTCTTTGTCTCTTGTTACAATCTTTTATTAAAGTCTATTTTGTCTAAAATAAGTATATCTATCTCTACTTTTTCTGGTTTTTAGTTGCATGAAAAATCTCTTTCCTATCCGTTCACTTTTAGTTCATGTACATTCTTAAAGTAAAAGTGAATCTCTTGTAGGCATAATATCTGAGTCTTAGGTTTTCTTTTCTTTTCTTTCCTTTTATTTATTTAGCCACTCTATGTCTTTTGATTAGAGAATTTAGTCCATTTATATTTAAGGCAACTATTGATAGATGTGGACTTACTATTGCCATTTCTTAATTGTTTCCTGTTTGTTTGATATTTTTTGAATGAGTGAATGGATGAATAAATAAGCTAATACTTTTGAACTGAAATTTTTTTTTTTACCATATGTTATTCCAAGTCATTAGTACAATGTTGTTAATTGATTAGTGTGCTTTTCCCTTCAAGTTATTATAATATAAAGATGCTCATCTTTGACATATCATGTCTCAGTTTGCAACAAGGCTTTATATCTAAAGGTTGACCAACAAAAATTGTAGATGGAGGCTCTGCTGGAAGAGTGTAACATCTAAAGCTAGGTGTGGTATGTGGCCTAAAGCATGGGACATGATGACTGCTATAGTCATTCATTCATTCATTTATTTAACAAGTACTACTTGAGTCTGCTGTGTGTGAGAGGACTCTGCCAGGAACTGGGGAGACATTGACCATCAAAACTCCCAACATGTTCTCTGTCTCCATTGAGATTATTATCTTGTTGTTTCCTTCAGAATGTTGGACACCAGATGTGACAAAATTTCTTAGTTTCTGTCAGTCAGAAAGTGAAAATGAAACTTCTCTTGCCTTTTACATTAAAAGAAGATAAAATCCCACTTATAGCTCTTCCCACTCTTAGCCCCCAATTTTAGGAACTTCACTAATAGCATTCATCCATGGAACTGCTCCAACAGCCACTCCTGATGCATGTCCAAGTTCGTTAGAAATGGGCCTCCCCTCCCCACCTTTCCCAGTAAGAAACAGCCCAGAACAGTGAGGGAGAGTTTCACACTTTAACTGTTGTAGTAGAATCCCAAACCCACATCCAACATCCTGGCTCCCAGACCTGTGCACACGCCATGTGTCATCTCTGGCCCAAACCTGAACTGTTGTAGCCACCTCTCAGGTCTCCCAGGGCTCAGTTGGAAACTTGAGCTAAGAGAGGACAGCCCACCTCCAGGTGCTCCTTCTCTTTTTTTCACATTTTTTTTCCACAGCTCCTGACACTTCTTGGCCACCCAATCACTTTCCATTTAGCTATGGGAAGTCCTCTTATCTTCAAAGTGTTTTCCTTCACTTCACAGAGCAAAGCCTACCCCTACATAAAGTCCTCGATATTCTGTGTGTGCAAAGAACCTCTGTCAGGAGCCCAGCTGCTCTCGGACCCTCGCCGCCCAGCCTTGGCCTGCATTTCCGAGTTTCCACTTCGGGAATAGATTCCTTGGAAGGAGACTTGCTTCTTTTGGGCCACGAGGCTTCTTTTCTGGGAGGGGAAACCGAATGAGAAAGCCCAGGGGATAGCTGGCTCAGAGGCTCCATGAAAAAATGTTCTTCGGGGCTGGCTTGAACGGTGGCTCTGTGTGACAGAAGAATCCTTCAGTCTTCCTGACTCTGGCCAAGGCTCCCTGCTTCTTTGTGGGATGTTGATGAATTTGTGCCTGGTTGCTCTCTTACGATTACCTCTGTGTTTACACTGCGCAGCTTTGGAGTGACTGCTGTATCTTGAATGCTCATTCAAGGAGAGTAACTCAAGGGCTGACAGCTGGTGAGGTCATTCCACAGTCTAGCCAAGGCCCGTGTGCCATTACAATGAAGTAATAATGTATTTATAACACACCTAACCGCTGATGGCTTCTATTGCTGTGGCTTTTTCCCTGCGTTTGCACAGATGTTTTTTGAGAACTCAAGAATTGGCCTCCAGAAACAACCTCCTAGCAAACAAACTCTGTCTGTTGACTCTGGCGGGCGCTTATAACGAGAGTTGTTAGCACGCGGGATTTATGTTTCAAATATCATTTTAATTTCTCAGGCAGCATTTTTACCACAAGATGTTAATTCACTGGTGCACTTGAATCCCGTAGCCTTTCTCTCTCACTTGTGTGAGCTCACACTCTCTTTTTAATGAAAATATGGACTTAGTTTCTAAGGAAATATTCTCAGTGCCTGATTTCATTGAAACACAGTGCATTCATTTTCCCTGGACTTCGCTCTGACCCCCCGTGGTCTTTGTGCCTGATAAATGATGTAGCTTGGTGATTCATTAAGCCCCTCTCCTTGCTGCCCAGTAGCACCCTGTTTGTCACACACAAGGATTCTGCAGTTAGTCTCAACAGGAGCAGCTGGCCTTCCCGAGAGACACAAGCTGCTTTTAACATTTTCTCCAAACTGTTGGAAAGCATTTAAAGACAATGGTACACACACTAGGTTGACATCTCGCCTGGATTCCTATGAGAATTGTTAAGTAAATCTCATAAATCTTAATATTTCCTGATAGTTCTGGGCTTGAGATAACACCCCTTATTGCTTCCACAATTAGCATTCCAGATACTTTTTTTTAAAAGCACACACACAGTTGGAGACTTTTGTTCTGACAATCTTGCATTGTCTTTTCTTCCCTTTTTTTCTCTGCAATCCTGATGCATTTTGTCTCTGCTTATTAGTCATCTGGCTGAACCAGCCTGGAAGGCATTACCTTACATAGAGGGATCACCTGGGCTCACCAACCCCCCCACCCCAACCCCCACCCCTGTGCAAGAGGAAATATTTCTAAGTACACATCTCTTCTGTTTTCTCATCTCACCAGCTCTGAAATGGGTGGCATCAACTCTGGGACTCGAGACAGGGGGGTAAGAGCCTTCCTTCTCTCCTTCACCTCTTGCGATCTCTGTAATCCAGCGCAGTTTGGCGTGTGACACACAGTACTCCATTGACACTTCCTAACAGACAACGCCAATGCATCTGCTTGGTCCTGTCCCTCGACCTCTTTGCAATTTTAGGATCTGTAGAGCACCTCCTTCTAGAGCTTTCTCTTGTTGGTTCTGCCACACTCCCTCCCTGGGTCCTCTCCAACTTTTCTCACCACGCTCTCCCCTCTTCGTTATGCAGTAAGTCTCAGGCTGCCTCTGGCTCTGGGTCTGCACTCGCTCTTGGGCAATCTTTTCCAACACCTTGCAGTCCATGGTTTCAATCATGTTTCTGGTTCCAGCTCTCACCCTCATTTCTCTCTAACTACTGATCAGCCCTGTCTCTGGAGGTCTGGGGAGGGGTGACTATCCCATCCACCCCTGCACTTGGCCTTTTTTCTCCTGGAGTAAGTTCTAGCGCACCCAACCCCCCAGCCCTTCACTCAGGAGGCCCAGTCAGACACCTTAGACTCATCTTGATTCTCTCCTCCTCCTCTGCCCCAGCCTTGCTCGTTTATGGGTTGCTCCTTCACGATGTCTGTAGATTCTTCCTGAACCTTCAGGGGAAATGTCAGAATCACCTTGGTGCTTCTAAAACATAAACTCTGCGCTCCACCCTGGGGACTGTGATTCAGTGTGTCTAGGGTGGGGCCGAGCATCTGTGTTTGGACGAAGCTGAGGGGTTTGGACACGCAGCCAGGTGGAGAGGCCCGGCTGGGGACACTGGCTCTTCTTTCCATCTCCACAGCCCCTGCTGCAGGTCAGGTGGCTCCCATTACCCGCACCTGGGCTTCCCCTGCCTCCTGGCTTCCTTCTTCTGATCAGACACCCTGCTACAGCCAGAGGAACTTTCTAGACCCTCAACCAGCCCTGACGTCCCTTTGGTTAAAAATGTTGCCTACGGCTTTCTACCTGCAGGTTCCACACCCCTTACCGTGATTTGTCCTTTACTCTTACCCCCCACCCGCTTCCTTCCTGACACCGCTCCCACTGACAGGAGGGCGCTTCATCCATCCCTGCACCCTGTGGATCATTCTCAGCACATTCACTAGAGCTGGAGTCATTTCCAGGTCCAACTCCAAAGCCAGTTCTCTCACTTGCTGGTGGAAGCCCTTCTTGGTCAGAGACACTCCTTCCTCTGTGTTTCCACAGCACTGTGACCCACCCCTGCCCAGGCCTGGTGCTTCCTGGGTGGATTGCAGGTGTGCTTGCTGCTCCTGTCCCCATAGCACATGTTCCTATAAAGCGGAGGTGCAGCCCGTTGCCCCAGGCTCCTCTCAGTGCCCAGCACTTAGATAGTAAATGCAGAAACCAGTGGACATCAGTTTTCTTGGACACATCTAGTGTTGCTTCAAGATGAGGGAGAGGGCAGAGTCTTCAACACAAAAAACTTGGAAATAATGAACACGTTTTTCCTCTGTCAGAACCTTTCCCCTCTTAACAACATACTCACTGTGTGGTGACTATTGATGTCTGTGTTGCTTACCCACCGGGGTCACACTGGTGCGGGGGAAGGACAAGGGCTCAGAGAGAACAGAACAAACCACAGTCCTGCCCTTTCCCTCTATGTGACCCTGGACTGGGCATTTAACATCCTTGTGCCTTAGCATCTTTATCTGTGAAATGAGGTTTAATTATACCTACTTTGCAGGGTTGAAATGAGAATAAAATGGAATAACCTGTAAAAAAAAGCACTTGACCCATAGGGGATACCTAACACATGTCATTTTCCCTTTCTTCAAGAATCAGGGTGCATTTTAGTTAGTCAAAACAGGACACCAAAGGACAGTCCTCAACTCTGAAAGTCGACTTGTGTGCATTCTCTCGGCTTTGTTCAGCCTCTCCTCACTCCCTCCTGCCTGCAGAGAGTCTTATGTGTGGTGGTAAATCCATGAAAGAAAGTCAGGACTTAACTCAAGCTGTTACTTTTGTTTTATTAAGTGAGAGTCAGGGAGGCAGAGAGACAGATTCCCGCAATCGCCCCGACTGGGATCCACCTGGCAAACCCCCTACTGGGTGATGCTCTGCCCATCTGGAGCTGCTGCTCTGTTGCTCAGCAACCAAGCTATATTAATGTCTGAGGCAAGGCCATGGTGCCATCCTCAACACCTGGGGCCAACTTGCTCAAACCATTCGAGCCATGACTGTGAGAGAGGAAGAGAGAGAAAGAAATAGAAGGAGGAGGGTGAGGAGTGGAGAAGCAGATGGTCACTTCTCCTGTATGCCCTGACTGGGAATTGAATATGGGACTTCCACATACTGGGCTGACACTCTACTGCTGAGCCAACTGGCTAGGGCAATTCGGACTATTTTAGTTATTGTCTGACCCCAGACAAATCACTTAATCACTGTAGACCTCAGTTTTCTTTTCTGTAAAATGAGATGATAACAATAATACCTCTTTCACAATTTTGTCTTAGAGAATTAATAATATAATATACATAGAACATTTATTACAGTGTCTGACACTATATAATAGTTATTACTAAGGAAGGGAGGCAAGAGTGCTAAGTCCTGACCCAGCTGTCACTATTTGGGGTCACAATCAAGAAAAGGAAAGTTATCTCTTTTTTTCAGGTTGCCTCCCAGGACACTGAGGTTTCCATTTTACCGCCTGGCAGAAGAGTGACTTAAATGCCTCTCCCCTTTTGGTAAATTTTCATTGTGCCATGCAGTTTAATGCAATTAATTATAGGATTTAATATAATTATACTTATATAATTAGTTTAATGATTCAACTCAATTTCTTTTTTTTATAAATAAATTTTTATTAATGTTAATGGGGTGACATCAATAAATCAGGGTACACATTCAATCGTCTCTTTTTTTCTGCCCAGAGTGTGTACCTCCTCACCCAAGCCATTGCCTCAGGCCTCCGGGAGAGCTTTCTTCCTGCCTCTCTTCAGTGTTTTGGAAAACAGGAGGGGAGAGCCCTCAAGGTCTTATTGGGTCAACTCCCTTCTTGGATAATTCAGACTTGAGGCTGAAAAGTAGCCTGTGTTTCTGACTGTATTCCCTTCTGGGTGTCTCTGCCTATGAAAAAAATAAACCTAGGGCCAGGTTCTTGTGGCTCTCCAGGTGAAGCTTAGATGACTGGGCTTGGTGGACACTCCTAGGAAAACCACAGCAAACTTCTCCTCTCCGTGTGGGCAAAGGCCATGTCGCTTGTGTCTTTCTTTGTGGGATTTGGGATTCTATAAAAAAAAATTTTTTTTTCAATTCTAGACAGCCTGGTAATAAAGAACTACTTGATAATTGTTAAGAGTGAATGACATGGGAGAATGTGAGCCAAGACTCACAGAACTGTATTGCACCATATTACATGTACAACCACCTCCCTGCACACCCAAGTCCTGTCTGGTTTTTGCTAAAGCCAAAAGTTTAGTTTGGCTCTTAGACTGAGGTGGACTTGAAGTTGAAATGTTTCTCCGAAGGAGCAATCAGACCTTGATGCTGTGGCCAATAAGGTCATGTTGCGTAACACCATTCCCCCTGGAAAGAGAATCTTCTCTCTTCCAGAACTTGCAAAGACTGAGGGAGGTCTAGAAACACTGAGAATTGTTCCTGGCTCTATCATAATAAAGACTACCTTAATTCAATCAAAATGTAGCATGTTTCTAGCATTGCATTTAAGTGGTCCTCAGTAAAAAGAACTATTCATTGAAAGTGACTATTTCAGTCTCAGACATCCAAAATGAGCGTTTATTCCCACTACGCATCTGTGGATGATTTCGCATTGACCCAGTTTATGTTGGCATTAGCTGGGCTTGGTGTCAAGCCCCTGACTGGGCCTGGGTCTGCTCTACATGCTTCTGGTCCACCTTGGTCCAGTGCAACTGTGTAAGCGTATTTCATGCTGTGCTCAGGGTCACACCTATTAACATCCCATTGTCCAAGGGAGCTACATTGCCAAGCCCAAAGTTAAGTGGATATAACTCCACCTATCACAAGGCCAAAGCAATTCACAGAGTGGAAAATAGGGGTGGAGGAGGTGGGAAGGACTGATTATTTGCTGGTCAATAACATAAGTTACCACAATAACCTAGTTCTTTTATGTGTAGGGCAAAGAATTCAAACCTGTCTACTTGCATCATTTTAGTAAAATTGTGTATGAGCATAGGGATAATTTATTACCTTAAATGATATATATTGTGAATCTTGAGTTTATAAGAGTAGCATAGGAGGTGGAGACAAAACTAAATTCTGTCTCTGTGATTTTTTGGAAAAGGTAATCTGTGGACAGGTGAGTTAACCACCCATTATAAAATGGAGACAGTCCTTCAGCCTGGCTCCCAGTATTTTTTTGAGGTTAAAGTGAAATAATGATGGCGGGCATACTTTGCAAATGCAAATAATTGGGTTTTGTTATAATTAATAGAAAGTGAACCCCTTAAAAATCAATCTGGGGTTTATGCTACTTACATAGAGAAAAGGGAGCTAGTCTTGGGATAGAAAACTCAAGTCAGAACCTGACTCCATTAATTACTTGGCCTCTATGAAGCTCAGCTTCCTTTCCTGTAAACAATGGATGACAATGAGCTCTGCTCACCCCCAGTGCTTTGAGGACATCAAGGGAAACAATGGATGAAAACACTTCAGAAACTATAAAATGCCACGTCACATGCGATGGGAGCTCAAAGCTTTGTGTTCAGTGAAATGAACTTTCATTTATTAATCTGAATATGGGGAAGTCACAGCAAATTACAAGTTCAAAATGGTTATTCTTTGCATGCATCTGTGGGTTTAGAAAGAGAAGATTTTGAGATAGAAGCTTAAAGAAAACTGTGTCCTATTTGTCTGAAGGCAGAGAGGGAAGTCCTGTGGTGGAGAAAGCAGCTTTTGGAGGGAAGTTGAAGACCAAGAGTCTCCTTGGGAGAGGGTAAACAGAGGGCTACAGACGTGCCACTGTTGATGGGCATGTTACTGCAGGGGACTCAGGTTGTATTTCCGTTGGCTCTTTAGATTTTTAGAACCTCCAAGTTTAAATCAAGTGACTGAACTAAAAGGGGGGAGGTGGGACTCATGGTAAAGAGCATGGAAAGATGGGTCTGGACTTATATCTCAGCTGTGCTACTTACAATGGAGCAGTATGACCTCGGGGTAATTACTTAGCCTGTTTATGCCTGGGTTTTTCCATTTGTGCAATGCGCATCACTAACAGGGAGGATTCAGCACCTGATTGATGGGTGGTATGGCCACCCAGCCCTTGTAGCCTCAGGGCCGTACCTAGCAAGCCTGAGGGAAGAATGGCAATAGAAGGTGGGGTGCTTTCTTGGAGTAAAACAATTGGCTGGCTAGAGGCCCGGAGTGGATGATCATATAGGATGGCCCTATATCTTCAGAACCTTCCTCTAGGTTCTCAGTTTAGCTCCCCTGAGCAGTTTTTAAACATCAAAGTGTTCAGACTGCATTCCAGACCAATTTTTAAATAACAATTACTGGGGTTTGAGTCCAGATATCAACATCTTGTAACCCCACCCTTCCCTCAGATGATTCCCATGTGTGGACAGGCTGAGGACCAGGGGTTGGGAACCTTTTTGGCTGAGAGAGCCATGAACGCCACATACTTTAAAATGTAATTTCGTGAGAGCCATACAACGACTCATGTACTTTATGCATTATCCAATAAAAATTTGTCCCGGAGGACAGCTGTGATTGGCTCCAGCCACCTGCAACCATGAACACGAGCAGTAGGGAATGAATGGATTGTAATACATGAGAATGTCTTATATTTTTAACATTATTATTTTTTTTATTAAAGATTTGTCTGCGAGCCAGATGCAGCCATCAAAAGAGCCACATCTGGCTCGTGAGCCATAGGTTCCCGACCCCTGATCTAATGCAACAGACAACTCCCTCCAGTACGGCAGGTTAACATGGTAGTCAGGAGCGCAGGGCTTTGGAATTAGACATGTCTGGATTTGAATCCAGGTTCTTCTGCCTACTAGCTATGGACCTTGGACCTCAATTTTTAAATTTGTAAATAAAGACCACAGTACTTACTTCATGAGACTACTGCAAAGATGAAATAAAATAACAAATGTGACCTAACTGGCATACAGGGAGTGTTCAAAAATGGTCACTACTGTTATTAAAAGAGGCCTTCTCTGAGTAATCACTCCATTTTCTCTTCTCTGATCCTGTTCACTCTCTACCGTATTACCTGATTTTATTTCCAGTGTACCATAGAAGAGGATCTGAAACTATTTTTATTTATTAGTTCCTTTTAAAACAGATAAATGATTGTCACTGTAGGAAAAAACCAACAGGCCCTGGAAGCTCGTGGTTATTGGCACGGTGGCGTTTGTGGAGGAGGCTGGGGAGAGGACGCCTCCGAGAGCCCTCCTCTTGCTGCCCTGGAGGCTGAAGAGAACACACCTGCTTTCCCCGCCCCACCCTCCACTGCAGACAGGGAGATCTGACAAGAATCCCCCCACCCCACCCTGTGAACTCCATCCCAGGTCATCTGGGGGAGGGGCATGAAAAGCAGCCATTGTTTTCCTCCCAGCCTCCATACCTTCCACCTGTCCCCTCAGGAGCCCACCTATATCAAACATCCCTCACCTTTTGTTAACCCTCGAGCTTTTCAGAGCAAACAAGCCTCTCATAGAGGAAGAAATGCTTCCAGGCAGTTTTTGTGAATACCTAAGTGCAAAATTACAAGTTGGTGCTAGTTGGTAAATGTCGGTGGATTACTTTTATAGCAGATTTAACCCAAAGAGAAGGGTCAGGGGCAGTCAAGACTGTGGAATAATCACATGTTAAAAATGGCTTCCATCAGGTACTTAGACTATCCCTCCAGGTGGCAAATGCTATACTTGGCCAGGACTGACAATCTATAACATCATTTTCTTTCTTGAATCAAAGATTACATACTGGGGAGGGACTTGAAAATATACATTATGAAGCACAGCCACTTCCTTTTTACAAATGTGGAAACCAAGGCTCCCGAGTTTAAACCGCATGTGCAAACTGTCCTTGCTGGCTCTTCTGGACTCAAGGCGAGAATCTCGCTTTCAACTCCTGGCTCACCCACATCTGTCCTTCTCATTTACTAAAAAAGAGCAAAGAGAGAAAACAGCGTTCGATTTCTTGACCGAAACAGGGTAAAGGACCTGTACCTTCTAAAAGCTGGAGTTCAAAAGTAGGGAGATAGCACAAAGGACTGGGCTAAGCAAACTGCTCAGATGAGTGAGTGTCTGAACCTTGAAGTGAATTTCTGGCCAACCCAAGCACCAGTCTCCTCCCCACTGCCACCTTTGTCCAACAGACATTCTAGGTTGTGTGAGGAAATATAGTTTATTGTTATTATTTGTTTCCCGTTGCCTAGAGCCTATTTGGACACAGAGACTTTATACTGGTTGGAAATTTAACAGAACCTTTAATATTTCATTCGAGTGAATCTCTGGGAAGGTTGGGATTGGAGCAAGGCTGTGATAATGCTAACATGAGCTAAACCAGGAAGGTGCTCACAGTATGTGTTTTGCTTTCTTAACCGAGCAAGTCACACCTATATTTGTGGGTTTGTCGGGTCAATAACTTCTTCTGGATGAGAAAATGTGCTGTAATCTTTGTTACCCATGCATTAATTAGTATGAGATAGTTGTTTGGTTCAGTGCATTTACAAAGTGTTCTAGACTCATTTTGTTCAATATCTTCTGAGCCACTGGTGGCAAACATTTGAAACCTGGACTCAGAGGCAGAGGGAATGGCATGGTCACACAGCAATCTGTCATCCTAACCTAATCCACACCAAAGTCAAGCTGATTTAATCTGTATTTCATAATGAGTTTACTGATTCATATTTTGTTGGAGTCCATCAGAAATGAGAATTTTTGGTATATTGTTGCTATTGTCCTGAAGTGCGAGCTTCCTATGATTCCTATGATTCATAGAAAATACAAATAACAAAATTTGACTGAAGAAGAGCAGTACACCCAAGTGGAGTAATGCAGAAGGAGTGAGTACAAAATGCTGTCCAAAAATTGCTTTTGAAAGACATTTGAGCCCAGATTATTTTTTCAAGTGATTTTTTTTCAAAACTTTAATAAAAATGCCCATTTTATATAAACTGTCCTAAAACAAAGGAAGAAAATCATTGCAACTGATTTTTCGAGGCTGGCCTACTCCTGATACCAAAACCTGACAAAAATGCCATAAAGGAAAGCCACAAATCAATCTCACTCATAAATAGTGAGCAGTAATAGTTCTCAACAAAGCACTAATAAGTTATTATATTTATTAGTATATTAAAGAATAATTCACCATGAACAAATAGAACTTTATTAAACCAATTAAAAATGTTTTACTCCAGGAGCCTGACCAGGTGATGGCACAATGGATAGAGCATCAGACTGGGATGCAGAGGACCCAGGTTCAAAATCTGAAGTTTGCTAGCTTGAGCTAAGGTTGCTGGCTTGAGCATGGGATCATGGGCATGACCCCATGGTTGCTGGCTTGATCCCAATAGTCACTGGCTTGAAGCCCAAGGTTGATGGTTTGAGCTCAAGGTTGCTGGTTAGAGCCCATGGTTGCTGGCTTGAGCAAAGGGTCATTCGCTCTGCTGTAGGCCCCTCCCATCAAGGCACATATGAGAAGGCAATCAATGAACAACTGAAGAGCCACAACAAAGAATTGATGCTTCTCATCTTTCTCCCTTCCCGTCTGTCTGTCCCTATCTGTCTCTCTTTGTCTCTTTCTCTGTCTCTGTCACAGAAAAAAAAAAAATGTTTTACTACAGGAAATTTAATAAAATAGGTAAAAGAAGAAAAAATACAATATGACACTTTCTACAGATTTTGAAAAGCTAATATTGAATATTCATTAAGGATTCTTTGGAGTCATAGATTCTAAAAGAAGGAATTTCCTTAATTTGATATTGAAAATCTAACTCAAAACAAGAGGCAATGCCATTTGTGGGGTAAATGAGAAAGATATTCTTATTAAAATCAGGAATAAGAGAAGAAGTTTAGTATTGCCATTGATATTGAATATGGTTCTGGAAATTCTGACAAATGAAATTGGTATTAAGAATGAATGTACTTATTGGAAAGGAGCATAAGTGGTGTCATTATTTGCACATTACAGAAATGTCCACCAAGAACAAACAAGCAAGCTCAAAATTTATATTAAATAAAATTGTATTTACAATAGAAAAATACTTCAAAACTATACAGCAAAAAAGATTATATTCACAATAAAAATAAAATATAAACTACAAAAGAATAAATAGATAGGGTAATTTGGATCTCTTTGGGAAAAGAAAAAACTATAAATCTTCACTGAACGTCATAAAATAATTGAGAATAAATGGAATATTAGTATACCCATGTGTTTGCTGATTTAATATTACAAAATTTCAGTTTCCCTAAATTAACATTTAAATTTAATGTAATTACAAAATTAATCCAGATTATAATTCTTACTTTATTTTGGAGTCAAGATTTGAAAAAATTGATCGAAAATTCATCTGTAATAGCAAATGGATAAAACTCCACAAGAAATTTTAAAAAACAAAAAGTAACTAAGGGGAACATTTGTGTTGCACAGTATTAAAATAATTTAATTTTGCAATAATAAAATGGCTTTATGGTGTACAAATTGACAAACAGATCTCTGGAAAGAAATAAAGAGTTGAAAAATTATATTTAAGTAAGGTGGCATTTCAAATCAGTAGAGTTCTCAGAGAGTTGGTTAACAATTTGAAGAAATGTTACAGAATAATGAATGTAAATATGACAAGACAGCTAGAGAAAGGTAAATATATGAATTTAAGATAGAAAGTAATTTTTGTCTATTATATCATACTAGAAAAGATAGATGATATTGATATTGACTATAAAAATTTAACAGCTTCTGTATGTGAAAAAGAAATTGTCAAAATTAACTTTTTCAGAACTCCAACCCTAGTCCACAGTAGCCTTGCAAACCTCACAGCCTTTGTCCTGGGGCATCCGTAGAAAAGTAAGAGCAGCACTTGTTTAACACTGCAACTTCCCAGGACAGTAATGACAATTAGAAAATATAGTTTTTTAAAGTTAAAGGTAAAGCTGAAACACTTAAAATAAGAACTGAAGGATTAGATGTCCATAGGACCTTTGAAAACCTCCAGCATATTTCTGGAAATCTAGATGGTCACATGCTCGTGGGCACACCAAGAAAAGCCCAGTAAAAGTCCTAATCTTTCACTTTGGCTGACCTTGAGGCTTTGCAGAAGCAGGAAGTAAAGGTGAAAAAAGAGTTGTTAACTGCCTAAGGGTTGAAGATATGTACCTTGACATGCACACAAAACCCCTCCACAATAGCCAGGAGACTTATTTCCAGGCTATTTGACCAGTCATTAGTTGATCACTAAGTAAACCAAGCTGAGGCTTCAGTGACTACACACAACAAGGAATATAGACTTTACAAATTTATTCATAAAATTCACTAAACAAACAGCAGTGACAACAAATTATGAGTGATGAAATCTGATTTCTAAGGCTGCCATATTGTATTATTTAAAATGTTCAGTTTCAACAAAAATTTATGAGATATAAATGTAAGAGCTAAAACTATTGGAAGAAAATATAGGCTTATGTCTTCATGACTTTGGATTAAGCAATGATTTTTTTTCTTAGATATGATACCAAAAACACAAACAACAAGAGAAAAACATAGGTAAACTGGACTTCATCAAAATGAAAACTTTTGAGCTTCAAAAGACACCATCCAGAAAGTGAAAAGACATCCCACAGAATAGGAGAGAGACTGCTAATTTGTACAGAATTTCTTTTGGGATGATGAATTCTTCTGAAATGAGATGATGATGATGGATGTACAACATGTGATTATACTAAAACACATTGAATTTGAAATATTTTAGCAGAAATTGTTGGAATAAATTTTATTTTATTATACAGGTATAGTTTGGAGATAATGTGGGTCTGGTTCCAGACCACCGCAATAAAACATGTATTGCAACAAAACAAGTTATATTGCAATAAAGCAAGTTTGCTGGTGAAGGATCTTGCTATCAATTTGTAAAAAATGCAACATCTTAGAAACACAACAAAATGTAATAAAACAAGGTAGTTGTTGTAGCTGTATCTCCTGTAGTTGTATCTTCCATTTTACCCAATTACCTCCTCAGTTTGCCCTTTTAATCTTTCTACATTGTTAGTGTCTAGCACTAGTATATTAAAAAAAAATTCAAAAAGTAATTTTCCATATAAATACATTATGAATGGTCACCAATTTAGAAGGGTTTGACTTGATGATTCTTTGACTTTACAATGGCCTGAAGGTGAAACCTATTCAGTAGAGACTGTACTTAGAATTTTAATCTTTTGTGAGCTAGTGATATGGGGTATAGTACATTCATATTGCTGGGCAGTGGCAGTGACCTGCAGCTACCAGTCAGTCCTGTGACCATGACAATAAACAACTGGTCCTCTACAGTGTTTTCATTACCTAGATGGTTTTGCTCAACTGTAGGCTAATGTAAGTGTTCTGAGAATGTTTAAGGTAAGCTTACTAACAGACTAGTATTTTTCAATTTTCTTTGTTAGCTTCTCCTTTCATGATCACTAAATGCTCTTTTTTCTTATATGTACTGTTTTAGTAACCTCATCCAACTTCATTGCTTTGAATACCAATCTATATTTTGATGACACTCAAAAGTATATGCCTCTTAAAGATTCATACTTGATATTTAATAGCTATTTAACCCTTGACATGTCTATATAACAGAATTATTAAATTCTATCTTACCAAGTCTACTTTTTTTTTTCTTAAGTGAGAAGCAGGGAGGCAGAGAGACAGACTCCCGCATGCACTCTGATCGGGATCCACCCAGCAAGCCCCCTATGAGGTGATGCTCTGCTCCCTGGGACCTTTGCTTCATTATTTGGCAATCAAGCTGTTTTAGCACCTGAGGTGAGGCCATGGAGCCATTCTCAACACCTGGGGTCAATTTGCTCCAACCGAGCCATGGCTGTGGGAGGAAAAGAAGAGATAAAGAGAGAAGGAGGAGGGGGAGGGGAGGAGAAACAAATGGTCACTTTTCCTGTATGCCCTGACCATTAATCAAACCTGGGATATCCATACACCAAGCTGATGCTCTACCATGAGCTAACTGGCCAAGGCTATCAAGTCTACTTTTCCTCAAGGTTTTCTCCATTTTGGTCAGTGGCACCACTGATCACCCTTAGATCAGAGATCTAAGAGTATTTTTTTATTTCTTTCTTTTCTCACACCTACATCAGTAAATCCTATGGACTCTGCCTCTACTATGACCCTATTCTCTCCATCTGCTCTATTACAACTCTAACTTAGTCTTTTCTTACCTTGACAGTTATAAAATATCAACTGGTACTACCTCTTTTGAAAATTGTTTAGGAGCATTTACTAAAGCTGAATATATCATAAGCTATGACCCAGCAGTTCAAGTCCTATATATTTACACAACAGAAATGCATTCACTAAAAGACGTGAACTAGAATGTCATTGGTCATAATAGTCCCAAACTGGAAACTATCCAAATGTCCATGTGCAGTAGAATAGATAAATTAATTTATGGTTATGGTATAATCACAAAATTGTATACTTTACTGCAATGAAAATGAATAATTCATTACTATACACATAAATATTAATAAATCCCATAAACATAAGGTCAAACCAAAGAAAATTGACAGTACTGAGAATACACAGCCTGATTACATTGCATAGAGTGCAAAAGTATGAAAAACTAAGCTATGCTTTTAAAAGTCAGGATATCTTTGAAAAGTGTTGTGTGTATGTGGAGGAAGGGTTGACTATAAATGAGAAGAAAGAATTCTAAGGTGCTCATGATGTTATGTTCCTTTATTTGGGTGTTAGTTACACAGGAATATTCAGTTTGCAAAAGCTTATCAACTTGAATAATTGTGTGTATTTCCTGTATATAGGGGGGTCCTCAGATTACAACACAGTTCTGTTCCTACGGCAGTGATGTAACCTGAATTTTGGTGTAAATCGAAACACACCCTAGCTTAAGTCACTTAACTATACTAATATATTTGTAAAGTCATACTGAACATAAAAACATAACTAAGCCACAGGAAAAAAAGGACATAAATATACTGTACTGCAGTGGTCCCCAACCCCCGGACCACGGTCCATGGGCCATTTGGTACCGGTCCGCAGAGAAAGAATAAATAACTTACATTGTTTCTGTTTTATTTATATTTAAGTCTGAACGATATTTTATTTTTAAAAAATGACCAGATTCCCTCTGTTACATCCATCTAAGACTCACTCTTGACACTTGTCTCGGTCACGTGATACTTTTATCCGTCTCACCCTAAAGGCTGATCGTGAAAATATTTTCTGACATTAAACCAGTCCGTGGCTCAAAAAAGGTTGGGGACCACTGCTCTACTGTACACTGTACTGTAGTAATAGAAAAAATGACAAAAAATAAATGTAAAAAATTTCTTCAATTTTTAAAAGTGTTTATGAGAGTGTTGTAAACTCAATATGTCATATGTCAGGACTATTGTAACCTGACGACCCTCTGTAGGTATTATATTTTAACAAAAACTTTAAAATTTTGTTTTAAAGAAAGTAATTCACAGACATTAACATAAGAAATAAAACTATAAGACTCTTAGGAGAAAACATAGATATATATCTTTATGTTCTTGGATTAGGCAGTAGTTTTTAGATATGACACCAAAAGCACAGATAACAAGAGAATAACACAGGTAAATTAGACTTAATCAAAAATTAAAATTTTGTGCTCTAAAGCAGTGATCCCCAACCTTTTTTGGGCCACAGACTGGTTTAATGTCAGAAAATATTTTCATGGACTGGCCTTTAGGGTGGGATGGATAAATGTATCATGTGACCGAGACAAGTGTCAAGAGTGAGTCTTAGACGAATGTAAAAGAGGGAATCTGGTCATTTTTAAAAAATAAAACATCGTTCAGACTTAAATATAAGTAAAACGGAAATAATGTAAGTTATTTATTCTTTCTCTGCGGACCAGTACCAAACAGCCCACAGACCGATACCAGTCCGTGGCCTGGGGGTTGGGGACCACTGCTCTAAAGGAATTGTAAAGTGAGAAGGCAATCCTCAGAATGGGAGAAAATATTTGCTAATCATACATCGGATCAGACTTATATCAAGAATATACAAATAATTTATTCAACTCAACAGTAAAAACGTATAGTACAATTGAAAATGGACAAAGGATTAAATAGATATTTCTCAAAACATATATACCAATGACCAATAAACATATAAAAGATGCTAAACGTGATCAGTCATTAAGGAAATGCAACTCAAAACCACAGTGAGATACCACTTCATATCCGCTTGTTGTACAGTAAAAAATGTAATACTATTTAAAGATGAACAATAACAAGTATTGGTAAGTATGGAGATATTAGAACAGGGGTAGTCAACCTTTTTATACCTACCACCCACTTTTGTATCTCTGTTAATAGTAAAATTTTCTAATTGCCCACTGGTTCCACAGTAATGGTGATTTATAAAGTAGGGAAGTAACTTTACTTTATAAAATTTATAAAGCAGAGTTACAGCAAGTTAAAGCATATAATAATAATAATTACTTACCAAGTACTTTATGTTGGATTTTCACTAAGTTTGGCAGAATAAATCTTTATAAAACAACTTACTATAGTTAAATCTATCTTTTTATTTATACTTTGGTTGCTCCGCTACCACCCACCATGAAAGCTGGAACGCCCACTAGTGGGCGGTAGGGACCAGGTTGACTACCACTGGTTTAAAACATTGCTGGTGAGAAGGTGAAATGGTGCTGTCAATTTGGAAAATGGTTAGGCAGTTATTCAAAAAGTTAAAAATAAAGTTCCATATAACTTAGCAATTCCACTCCTGAATAATACATATGCAATAGAATTGAAAACAAATACTTGTACAAAAATATTTATAGTAGCATATTTATAATAACCAAAAATGCAAACAACCCGAATATCCATGCAATAATGAATGAATAAATAAATGTGGTATGTCCATACAATGAAATATTATGCAGCCAGAAAAAGAAATGAAGTATTGATACATGTAATAACATGTATGAGCCTGGAAAACACTGTGTTTACAGGAGAGATGCCAGATACAAAAGAATAAATATTGCATGATTTCACTTATATATGAAATGTGCCCAATAGGAAAATTCATAGAAATAAAAAGTAGTTTGGTGGTTGCAGGGGACAGAGAGAAAAAGATAAAAGAAATGACTCATAACAGGTACAGAATTTATTTTGAAGGGAGGTTATGAGAATGTTCTGAAATTACAGTTTTGATGGTTGCAAAACTCAATAAATATACTAAAAACTATTTAATTGTAGTTTAAAAGTATGAATTTTTGGCATATGAATTTTATCTCAAGTATCTGTTACTTTAAAATGATCCTATAAGATAACATAGCTTTGGGTGAATCTACTTAGCAATTGAAAAAAGAAAAATATTAGCCAGTGTTGACAAAGATGGGGTAAAAGAGTTGTTACTACATGCTGCTTCTCTGAATTTGAGTATTCTTTTATATCTATCTATATCTGTAAAGTATTTTATCTTCTCAACCAGTATTTTTATTATATGATATTCTATGTAAGTGATCAAATGGTTAGACCTCCTACCCCAGCAATGAATACATCAGTGTGTTCATTAAAAAATTGGAAGTAATCTGATATTTTTCTGATGAAAATTGTCAAAGTAAGTTTGTGTATTGCTCTATGATAGATTTCCATGTGATCATTAAAATCATATTGTCAGAAATGTATTTATGACTTAGAAAAATGTTTGTGATGAAATTTTAAGTGGAAAAAAACACAATGTACCAAAGTTTCTGATTCTTAATTGTGTGTGTATATGTGTGAGAGAGAAATGAAACTAATACAAAAAATTTAATGTACATGCCTAGTCACCCCAGAATTGATCACCGCATCTCTTAGAATGTGAAACTAAAACTGGGAAAAATAAAGAAAGTACTTTAGGAATTAATTGTCTTTGCAACAATAAAGAAAGATTGTTAGATGCTGTGTTTAATGCTTGGTATTCCGCATGCTGTGATTATTATTGGATTTCTTTTTCCAACTTCATTCAATGAAGTTCAATTAAATAAGTATTTATTAAAAGGAAAACCTTGCTCTAGGTGCCTTAACAAAAGTAAAGATGAATATGTTAGTAGGTAAGATAAATAGAGGCATTAGACCATTGGGTCCAAGCTGAGCAAAAAGACAAAATTTAAGGGGATAAAGATGAGATGAGGGCAAAGATGGAATTGTAGTGCAGGTGCAACTGCTGTGAGGAAGAAAGGGAAGACGGTTGGTGCAGCAGTCCTTTAGAACACTTCTGAGGGTTGATCGGCCTGTCAATATGGCCTACTCATTTCTAACATAGAAAAGTGACTGATGGAGCAGAGGAGGTGAAGGCACTTTCACAGCCTTGCTCCTGGATGCTGAAGTCATGGAAATGAGAACAGGCGCTTAACTAGGAAGGAAGGCTGCATACCTTGCTGTTGAAATCCATGTACTTGGTATGTAGTAGGTATTTAACAAATACCTGCTGAATGAGTAAATGAATTACATGGGTAGAAAATGATAGATAAAATTGGGGAGGAATTATTAAGAAATCACATGGACCTAGGGAGGTTTGTTGAAGGACAGTGAGAGTCCAGAGGGTCTGGAAGTGGCAATGAAAGCTAAGTGCAACCCAGCCCCTTTCCTCAGCCCCTGGGCCTGAAGGAGGAGGAGAAACAGCGTTTCCCACTGCAGAGGTTTTGTCTGGAACTGGTAGAGTCAGGAGTCATGTAAGGTGAGGAAACTGGGAAGAACGTTAGAGGAACAACTGAGAGCTTGTTTGGTTGGATGAAACATCGTAGCATCTCCATTGGGAACAAAAGAGGATGACCAATCATGATACCTATTTTTCTAAGAAGCTGGGATTGTGCGTTGGGACGTTAACTATTATAAAGATATAGCTTACCTTCTGACCCCCTTCACCTATTTTGCCCCTCCCCCATGCTCCCTCCCCTCTGGTAACTGCTAATCTGTTCTCTTCATCAGTGAGTTTTATTTTCTTTGTTCATTGGTTTGATTTTATAGATTTCAGATATAAGTGAAATAATACACTATTTGTCTTTCTCTATCTGACTTATTTCGCTTAGCATAATACCTTCAAAGCTCATGTTGTTGCAAATGGCAAGATTTCATTCTTTTTGATGGCTGAGTAGTATTCCACTGCATGGTGTCAGATTTTCTATACCCACTGATGGACAACTAGGTTGTTTCTGCATAGTGACTACAGTCAATAATACTGTATTGCTTATTTGAAAGTGGCTAAGAGAGTAAATCTAAAAAGTTTTCATCACAAGAAAAAAAATTTGTAACTTTGGTGTCAGATAGTAACTAGATTTAGAATGGTAATCATTTCTCCATGTATACAAATATCAAATCATTATGTTGTACATCTGGAACTAATATAATGTTAAATGTCAATTATACCTCAATGAAAAAAATATAGCTTATACTTGCAAAGCACTTAGTGCTGGACACTGTTCTAATGTATTATGTATATTAATCCATTTAATCTTTTCAACAACTCCACCAAAGTAGATACTATTAACAACTTAATTTTTCAGATCAGATAGCACAGATAGGTTAAGCAACTTGCCCAAGATTGCACAGCTGGCAAATGGAGGAGTGGAGAATCTAACTCAGGCAGTCTAGTGCTAGAATCTACACTCTTATTTCTTTGCTATTCTGCCTCTCTAAGCGCTATGAAGAGGTATTGCAATCATATCACAGTATCTCATATATTAGAAACTCAGTGAGTTGGTTCTCACAGTAATGCAGAATGGGATTTAACAAACAGGTGTTCTGCAATATGGTCTTTGGATGATCAGACCCATTGGAAACTTGTACATTCTATATGTGCCCCTGTTAAGATACACAGTAGATGCAGTGGCACATCGTAGCCATGAGAAATTCTGCATTCAGAACTTTCTGTAACTTTGTTTCCCCTGGCATTTTCTAAATTCATTTGTCCATAGATCCTTTTTAATATGCTGCATGTATAAATGTGCCTTAGAACCACTGCTTTATGAAAAACACTTTGGAGAGTTGCAAATATGGAAGCTACCTGAGCACCAGGGAGCAAGTAGGCTCTAAAGACATCACCAAGCACCTGCAGTGAAAGTTCTGAGACCATTACAGGGCTTATTTATTTGTCATAGACAGAATTTGAATGAATTTATCTTGTAAGTGTTTCTGCCAACATTATCTTAGAATCAGAAAACTAGGAGGTAATGGATTAATATTGAAGGCAAACACCATGTCAGTAGCAAAAATGACAGTTAAAGGCAGTTGAGTTATAGGGCTTATGTTAAATTTTACAGAAAAAAAAATGAGGAGGCCTTGGCTCCATCTGATTTGTTCTTTTTTTTTTTTTTTTTTTTTTTGTATTTTTCTGAAGCTGGAAACGGGGAGAGACAGTCAGACAGACTCCGGCATGCGCCCGACCGGCATCCACCCGGCGCGCCCACCAGGGGCGACGCTCTGCCCACCAGGGGGCGATGCTCTGTCCCTCCGGGGCGTCGCTCTGCCCCGACCAGAGCCACTCTAGCGCCTGGGGCAGCGGCCAAGGAGCCATCCCCAGCGCCCGGGCCATCTTTGCTTCAATGGAGCCTTGGCTGCGGGAAGGGAAGAGAGTGACAGAGAGGAAGGAGGGGGAGGGGGTGGAGAAGCAAATGGACGCTTCTCCTATGTGCCCTGGCCGGGAATCGAACCCGGGTTCCTCGCACGCCAGGCCGACGCTCTACTGCTGAGCCAACCGGCCAGGGCCTGATTTGTTCTTTTTGGTCTTTGTCATATTTGTTTTTAATTGCAATCATCATCAGCGCTGGTGAGTTGAAGTGCAATGAGTAATAAGTACAAGGGGAAGCTGTTGGAGAGTTCTTAGCAGAGGAGAGACATGACTTCTGCTATGTTTTAAGAGAATTGCTCAGGCTGCCTTGTAGGGGTGTTTAGGAGTGGAGTTGGGGAGACTAGTTAAGATACTCTTGTAGTCAACCAGGTGAGAGAAGATAGGGACCGGAAGTAAGGTGCTGGCAGCGAAGGGGATCTGGTTTAGAGTATAATTTGAATTTAGAGTCAATAGGATTCACTGATGGACTAGAGATTGTTGTGAAGACAGAGATGAGCCTCGATTTTTTACTTTAGCAAATGGGTGTATTTACTAAATGGGACAGGGGCTGTTTTTATGATCAGTGGAAAAGCAGGAGAAAGGAAGGCTTGGTTAAAAGAGTTTCCTTCATGTTAAGACGTCAGGCTACTTTTCAAATCTGGGTGTTAGCTAAGGGCTTGGGAACAGAGTGGAGGCTAAAGAACAGTAAAGGAGGATGAGACCAGAGGGTGAGGAATGTGAAGACCATGAAGGGAAGGGAGTCACACCCTTAGTGACTCTGTATGCCAAACGATTTTGCCTGACAAAGGATCTTGGCATAGAGAGGTTAAAAGATTTGTCTGAGGCTGGCAGTCATGATTAGACTTGAACCTGGAACTCAGTGTCTTGTTAAGCAGCAGGGGTTGGTACTCACCAAAGACTTTCTGGTGCTGGCCTCTGGGTTTCATCGGCTTTATCTAATTCGTACTCGTTAACAATCCTAGGCCCTGAGAGTATTATCATCTCACTTTGTAGAAAAGGAAATTGAGTCTTAAGAGAGTTAACCAGCTTGTGCCTTGTGCAAACGCATGCAGTAACTGAAATTTTTTAATAATTAATTATTTATTTATTTATTCATTTTAGAGAGGAGGGGTGTGGGAGAGAGAGAGAGAGAGAGAAGGGGGAGGAGCAGGAAGCATCAACTCCCATATGTGCCTTGACCAGGCAAGCCAGGGTTTTGAACCGGCAACCTCAGTGTTTCCAGGTTGAGGCTTTATCCACTTTGCCACTACAGGTCAGGCAGTAACTGAAATTTTTAGGTGAAGAGTGAAATAATTTTTACCTTAGAGATGTCTGACTCCTTCCTATTACTTACCAGAAACCCAGTACCCAGAGGGGTAAAGCAGTTTGCCTATGGTAGTGCTAAGATTTGAACCTAGGTCTCACGACTCTTTACTCAATGTTTAAAATAATTGGATTTCAAAATATAATTTTTCCGGATAATTTTTAAAATGCCATGTTGGAGAAAATGAAACATATTATTAATACCAATATAAAGTGCATTTCCTAATTTACCTCAGTTAACTGTATTTTATACCATCACAGGGGGGAAAATTTAATAGTCTTTGTAATATCATAGTGCTTACTACCTAATGCCCTGTTCTAGTCTATGTGTTCAAAATTGATTTTGCAATGATTCTTTTCTATGTCCAATCAGGTCAATAAATTAAACTTACAGGTCTGTTATTCTAGGTCATTCTTCTCCTGTATGAAGAGCTTTAGCCATTGCCCCTTTCCATATACTTCTCTCAAGCTTCATTTGCCTATTCGGAATCTAACATCTGTGGTCTTTGCTGTGCACTGCTGACTTCCCTGCCACAACCCTGGTGACAATTATTGCCTTTGTTGTTGCCAAAGATAATGTGCCATGATAACTATTTTCTTTTATCCCATGGAAAGAGATGCTGTTTCTGATCTCTGATGGACAAAAAATGATATTTGGGAATACCAAAATATCCTAATTGGATTCCTAATCCTGGGCCACATTCCCAGTTTGGGAGACTGTATCAAATATGCCAGAAAAATCACATTCTTTCAAAGATATCTAAATTGAGTCCAGGGTTATCTAGGATAAAGATTAGATTTCCAGACTATGCAAATCCACTATGGAACATTTTTACTTAGAACATGTGTTTGGTTCTTTGAAATAAATAAATTTGGGGGTGCTCTGAGCATAAATACTGCTACTGTAATTTCCTATTTAAACTAAGCAGATTAGCTCTTCTTTTAGAACATGCTGCTCAATTTCAGCCCTGCTCTGGTCATAAAAAAAATGGAGGGAAAAGTATCTACCTTTTAAAATATGTGCCAATCATATTTTTGGCCACGCAATGTGCTGTTTGTTTCCAAATACTGTTACTTCAACTTTGAGCTGTTATCAGCACCATTAATTAATGGATTATTTACAAAAAGTTAGTTTCCTTTCTTCTCTCCTTCTGAAAAAGATGCAGGAGACAAGTGAAGAAAAGCCAGACATGTGTATTCCATTTGAAACCCATGATTAAAAAGCTTAAAAATTCAAGCCAACGTAAAAAACTGTTTTATTTTAATACTCTGGAAGGTTTCAGTGAACTCCATTATTTTCACTCACTATTTGCTTGAATAATTTAGTCAAGAAAGCTAAATTATACATAAAGTGTACAGTTAGAAGAAAAAGTTCATGCACAGCCCTAGGCTACAGCCTCCCCTAATGATGTCTGAAGTCGGTGAAAAGAACTCGTTAGACTGAGAGTAATTTCTCGCGGTTTAATTTTTTTTTTTCTTAAAGCAATAATGTTCTTATAAAAATCTGACAAATAATACACTAGGAGAAAAGCCGCAAAAGACAATCTCATGTTAAGGTCCTCGCCCCTGTAAACTTTCATTTAATTTCGTGTAAAAAGTTGGCTTTCTGTATGTACCACAATCCATGACTATTGGCAGCATTGAGTGATCTGATCCAACAGGGAAAACACCCGTCTTGACTGACTAGAGTTGCTATTTGGCCTCATTAGAATTCTGAAGTTGAGGAGTTAAAAGAAGATGCTTTGGGCTTAGAGACAAACTTGGCATCTTCTGTGGAAAGGGGCGCAGCAGCGTCTGAGCAAGCGGTTGCCATTTGCTGGGGTATTGTCCTTCAGGAGCAGCCCCACACCATTAAACATTTACGAATTCCCTAAAACATTCCCGTTCCCTCTAAGTGTAACCACCGAGAATACGACTGCTGTAAGATGACAGGAATATCAAAACGGGACTGTAGTCACCTCTGAATCAGGAGCTGCCTTTGTTCTTTTCTTAAAGGTACACACTTGTAGGATTTAAAAAATCCAGTTCAGCCCCTTCGTTTTTCAGACGAGGAACCCGAGACCCAGAGAGGAAAAGGGATGAGCTCAAGGCTAAGAAGTCATGTATTTTATTCATTCATTTCAAATGTTTATATATTTAGACACAGAGAAAGGAATTCCGAGTAGAGAAACCAGCTGTATGTAACGGTAAGAAGGTGGAAACTAGCAGATGCCTTGGGGAACAAGAGGTGCCAATTATTATCTAGTCTTCTCCGCCCTGGCCCCCTACTTCTAAGGGAACCTGTACCACAGCAGTGTGAACCTGCAGGTGGGGGCACAGAGAATCTGGGCCAGACTGCCTGAAACTGAATCCTGGCAATGCCTCTAACAGCTGTAAGGTTTTAGGCAGGTCCCTTATGTCTATGATTTATTGCTCCTAACAATAAAATGATAGTAGTAATACTAGAATCTACTTCTCAGGTTGTTCTGAATGGATACTAATGCATATAAAGTATTTACAGATAATGTCTAACACTTAAGAGTTCTATAAATATTAGCTATGATCATTCATATTAATAGAACATAAACTCTTCCATATGGATCAGGTTTCCATGGCCATAGTTTATCAGGTAAGGGGTGGTAGGTGGTTTGCTCAGGTGGAGCATTTGTCAGGCAGCCAATGTCCTATAACTTACATGGCTTGTGTTTAAAGATGTATATTGGGCCATCAAAGTGGGGCCATTAATGAATTATAAAATGAGAAAGCAAAGATCTGGGCTAGTTAACAAGAAGCTGAGAAGAAATATGATTGGAAAGTCTTAGGGTAGGGTAGGCATTGTAGTCCCAAGTGAAAAATAAGGTCATGAAGTTTTGAGGAAGCTAATTGGTTGGAAAGGAGAATGGAGTGCACACGCGCGCGCGCACACACACACATATGCACACACACAGATACATACACACAACCTTAGTTCCTGATAACCTTGTATGTCTAGCCCAAATCCGTGGGTAAATGATTCTCATTAAACCCTTTTTTCCTAGAGGCAGCTGGAGTGACTCTCAGGTTCTTGCAATAAAAACAACAATAATAACAACACCCCCCCCCCCCAAAAAAAAAAAAACCCCTACCAAGCACAGACAGAAACTTCTGCCAGGCAGATGCATGATGCTGGCATAGAGACAGAGGTCAACTGAGAAAGACCAGGTAGCCAAAGTAAGTTTACACTGTCTGTTGAAAGCCACTGGAAGTTATTGATGGACTGAAACAAGTGAAGGGTATCTGATCAAATTTGTCATCAGCTCTGTGAGATTATCTATGTGACAATGCAGAAGGCAAATTTGAAGGACAAAATTGACAAGAGCAGGGAGGCTAGTTAAGAGGCATTGAGCATAATCTAAGCCAGAACTGATCAGGACCTGAACTAAGGTGGCAGTGATAGAAATAGAAAAAGAAAATACAGATAAAAAAGATATTAAAACCTGGTGACTTATTGTAGGGCACAGGAAACCTGTCGGAGTCTAGACAAAATTTCTGACTTGGGTGTTTAGATAGATAAACTTGGAAAAGTAGACTAAACATGTTGGTGAACTGAATCAGAGAAGAGTAACGATACAGGGAAAGAAAAGAAGGACTTACAGAGCAAGGTCCCTGCTGAGGAGGGAGGAGAAGATAAGACCCGGGCACAGGTGAAAGGATGCAGCCGTGGACAGGATGAGGGGCCGTGCCTCCATGGAAACAGGAGGAAAGGATGGAGACCAGTGAAGATAAGTTTGTAGTTGCAGATTCAGCAAGTTGAGGGAGCTTTGTATTTATGGGAGTTATTTTTCTCAAGGAAGTAGGAAACAAGAACATTTGATAAGAACTCCTTTGGCGCAAAGAGTCTGAAGAGAAAAGGGAATGTTAGGACAAACACATGTAAGGACTGGGAGAGGGGCTGAAGAGGACCTCATAGCATTGCAGGCCGGGTAAGAGCCTGGTTCGGTTTGAAGATCATTGGTGCGTGGTGGCACAATCTATGTGGTGATTTGGTTTCTCAGTAGTAGTCTATATTCCAGATGTAGGGGGAGATAGCCTGAAAGACCGGAGAATGCAGAGTAGGTTTGATGGAAAAGCAAGAAGAAAAAGAAGCTCAGAGTGATGGTGAAAGAACGATGGACTAATTTAGGTTTCCAAGGGACAAAGATGACTTCAGAGAGAGATGTCAGCTTGAGAGGAAAGCGACAGGTTTGGATTGGAGGTTTGGGAGGGGGTGATCCAAAAATGAGAATAATGAGAAGAAAAGAGTGGCGACAAATGGGACAGAAATGTATCATCAGTCTGTGGGATACCAGAGTTTAAGATTTCAGAAATAAAGCAGTTAATTGTTGTCCAAACCAAGATCAAAGGCAGGCCCCCCTATTTAGCCATACACTGTCTTTTCCTGGAATGCCTCTGGCTTCTCTGAAAGCTCCTAGAGTGACAACTAGGAGGCCAAACTTGTTACAGCCTGGCACAAGCATTTGCCAGAGTAATATATCCTCTTCTGTCACTGGAGTTCCAATGGAGGCTTGAAAAAATTGAGAAAGTTTAATTACACTGTTCTCTGGACTCCATTGCAAGGCATTAATAACTCGCTGTGATATTAGCAGTTTTACATCTTACACTGGCAACATTTTGTCACAGGAATTTAATATTGCTATCATGTAGCTTAGTATTAATGTGATACAAAGTAAAATTACACATGCACTTTTCATATTGTTATATTGAAAGCTAGTATGTGTATGACACTAATAATATTCCAATTCCACAAAATACACAGTTCCTAAAACAAAGACATTTTTAATGTTATGTTAGAATAAGAAGGCAGATTCTTATGCTTTCAGAACAATGCAGCAGAGGAGGAAGAATTAAGGGACCTAACATTAGTGAGCTCTGAAGAAAACAGTCTGAGAATGGTTCCTATTCCCAAGAACCCAGGCCCTGCCTTCCCTGGTAGTCAGGGCAGTGCTCATGCCGTGTTGCATTAGAATAAGAGTCAGAAAACTTTCCTATAAAGATTAGTAAATATTTTTGGCTTGTGGCCATACAGTGGCAACTACTCTAGTCTGCCATGGTAGTACAAAAGCAGCCCTGGGCAATATGTAAATGAATGAGTGTATCTGTGTTTTGATAACACTTTATTTATAGATGCTGAAATTTAAGTTTCCTATACTTTTCACATGTCATGAAATAACTTTCTTTTGATATTCTTTCTAACCATTTAAAAATGCAAAAACTACACTTGGCCCGAGGGCCCTACAGAAACAGGTGGTGGGTTAGATTTGGCCCTCAGGCTACTGTTTGCTACCTGTGTGTTAGAAGCTCGTGAATCCATAGGTACACTGATCCAGGATTCCCTGGTAAGCGGAGCCGGGTCCAAGCTCTCTGGCAGTACCTGTGTACTCTAATATGTATATTCCCAGACTGACTTTGAGGGAGAGTAGGCACTTTTTCCGGTCCCCACTGTCCATCTCCTCTCCTCCCACTGCAAGAGAGATGGCTTTAATAGACTTTCACAGAGGCACATGTTCTGAATGCCTGGCCAGAGCATGCCATGACCTTGTTTGTCAAAAGTAAAAGGACCAAATTCTTTACTTTAGACCAAGGCTTTGGATGCCCTCCCTTTCTATTTAGTAGCAAAACATTCCCCAAGCAGAAAGCCAAAATTATGCTAGTAAATGTAGTGCATCATTTTTTAGCTTGTATAGAATATTTAAATACACATTTTATATTATATATATTTTTATATTATACTATATTATCTAAATTTATTTTTATGTTATATATTATTTAAATATATATTTTTAAAGTTTATTTACTTTTACTTAGATGTCATGTCAGGTAGCAGGCTTCAAATTAAATTGAAAACTATTTACATCCATTTTGAAGCACTATTGTAAAATTTATCTTCTCTATGCTCTGTCACGGACCTAGGCTACTCCCTCACCTCTGTGTTTTTTAGCTGAGAGCGAGCACAGAAGGACAGAGATCATCGTAACAGATTTTTGATTGGCTGAAAGGATCAAGATCAGGCTTGGGCACACTTCAGGAGGAACCTGGACTTGGACTGTCAGGAGCATGTCATCAGTGAAGAAAAAAAGAAGATGGGCCAGAGAGAGAAATTCAGGGGTTTATCTTATCACCCTTACATCTCGTTGTGTTGCTAACTGTGGTCCAGCCATCACAGGCTCCGCCCTGTACTCTTCCTGTGGTGTGGCTGTGGAGGCAGAGGAGGCGCCAGGATTACCATTGTGGGATAGGGGTTACGGCAACGGGGGATGCTCATCGTGGGAGCAACATGGTGATAGACTGATGTTCTGCTTCCAAAGGTGGATCTCAGGTCATGTTCCTTTTTCACTTTGGAACTGTTTTTTTTTAAATTAATTTTTTATTTATTTATTCATTTTAGAGAGGAGAGGGAGAGACAGTGGCAGAGAGAGAGAGAGAGGAGAGACAGAGAGAGAGAAGGGGAGGAGGAGCTGGAAGCATCAACTCCCATATGTGCCTTGACCAGGCAAGCCCAGGGTTTCGAACCAGCGACCTCAGCATTTCCAGGTCGACGCTTTATCCACTGCGCCACCACAGGTCAGGCCTTCACTTTGGCCTTGACCCAGGGACAAGGACATATTGCCACCTCATATGCCCTAGACAGGCAGTATAAAGAAAGAGTAAGATCCCTTCCAAAAGAGTTAAAAGTTTACAGTATCTGATTGTTCCAGAGGAGGGCAGATGGAATGCTTCTAACACCCTGGAGGGTTCACAATATTGAATTGTTCTGGTCCATTCTGGGGCAGGAATATATTTGCAGTAGTCGATCTAGTAGGTACAACAGGACTTTGGCAGATCCCATATCTCATTGCCCCAGGCTGTCCTGGAGAGATGGCACTGGGGCCATTCTCTGTGGAACCAGTTGGGAAAGATGCTGATTCTAGGTGAAGGCAGCCAACTCTTGAGAGGTGAAGTTCCCCAGTTACAAAGATTCTACTCATCCTTTGAAAACAGGTATCTTACTTAAAGAATAAGTTGACCATAGGATGCCGTTGGCCTGTGCCCATCCCAGGCATTTATATTCTAATTATTGTGCCCATTCTTTTTCACAATCAAATTGGGTAATAAATTATTAGGGCACCCTAACTAAAAGTTACTACACTGCAGGTGTATCTTTCTGTGTCATAATCAAATCACAATCACTCACCTGTATACTGCCCACTTTATTCAGGAAGCTTATGATTTTCAGCTAGTTTAGGGGACAATCTATTTGAAAGTGGCACTTGTTAGGGGCAGCTGAGCAGTGTGAGGAGGGCCATACTATTTAAAGATCAACATTGAGTGGAGCACAATGAAAGGCATATTCAACTGTGTTTGGGGGGGGGAGCAGAAAAGATCTCGCAAAAGAAATCTTTTGAGGAAAGGAGGAAGGATGTGGCAACCAGAGGGCACAGTGAAACAAAGGCTCAGAGGGGAGAAAGAGCATGGAAACCTTTGGAGAACTGACAGGTGCTGAGAATGGCTGCAGCGCAGGGAGCAAGCTGGTGGCTAAGCCTTCAGAAAGGAGACGGGAGGGAGAGGTGGGCTTGGGTGAGGCAGAGCTCCTGGTACCTTGTTGGTGAGTTCCAACTTTAGTTATTGGTCATTGGGATTCATACCTAGATGGTCTTCTGAAAACTTGAAAAGACTTTTAAATACACATTTTTCCCCAAGCCAAATACCAACAAAAATTGTTTCTATAATTAAGGAAATGCAATTATTAACTGAGTATTGATTATGTTAAGGAACTATCATTATACTTGTTCTTCTGCAAAAAATATTTTTAAAGTTCTTTTTTTTTTCTCCTGAGATGTATACTTAAAGTATATAAGGGTCAAGTAATATATTGTCTGAGATTTGCTTTAAAATACTCCAGCAGAAAGAAGAAGGGAAGAGTGGGGTTTCTAAAAGATGAGGGAGGGTAGGGAGACATGTTGGTGGGTGTTAGTTGGGGACAGATTTAAACAAATTAACTTCTTGTATTTCCTGCCTTTGAGTATATTTAGAAATTTTCCTAAGAAGAAGTTAAAAAGGATAAAATGCATGTTGCCTGGTGTAAGGCCCATGGTCATGGCCATTATCGCTCAGGTTCACATTGGATTCAGGCAGACGGTTAAAGAACTGTGGAGCCAGAAAATGGTGGGTCATTCAATTTAGTAGAATCTCGTAATGGCGGGCAAACAAACAGGCAGGGAAAACCGCTTCCCTCTCTCAGGACTCCCAAGCCCTGACTCAGTCTCTGGTTCCACAACCCAGACTCATTCCACTGGACTCACAAGCCCCCAACAGCCTCCACAGGGCTCACAAGCTCCTCAGCACTCTCCAGCAAAACAGGCTGGTTGGAAATAGCCCTTCTCTGGCAAACAATAGGAAACGTTTGCCCTTCCCTATGGAGCCAGGCAATCCGCAATTTGCAATCTGCCACCCTGAGGGCAAGCACCCACAGCCTTCCATAGACTACACACACATGGTGCTGCCACGTGCCAATGCAAGACACAAGCGAGCAAACCTAAACATGCTTGTTTCACACTTGAAACACATTGGTCCGCCCAATTCCTGGGTTTCACCACAGACCTGCTGGGTAGGAGGATCAGCTCTAGATGTTAGATTGAGGGGGGATGGGAGGTGGGTGGAGGCAAGGGAACCATCTGAAAGCAAAAGCAATTGTCCAGGAGAGAGAGAATAAAGGGTTGAATCTCAACAGTGGAGGTAGGGAGAGGAGGAGACACGTGAGATAGTGGTTGGAGCTTATTAGACAAGACCTAGTGTCTGATTAGATTAAGAAGGTGAAGGCAACTCTTGAGAAACTGAATGAATGAACCAATGCATGCTGCCATTATGGACATAGGAAATACAAAAGGAGCGGGTATGAATGACAACTAGAGAATTCAGTTTTGCTTACTCCAAGTCCTAACAATATTGGCGTCTCCTCTACTACTATCATTTCAATATTTTTGCCGCATTTCTTATTACTTAAAACCACCTTAAGACTTGAATTCTTTTCTAAAACATACAGTTTCTCTGCTCTGTCTTCCAAGAGTATGTCTTCCTTTAGGTCTCTCAAGAGGTTGCCTTTGAATTAGTTGACCTGGCTGGCTATTTACAGGGCACATACCCTTGACTTTCCAGAGTCTTCTGTGTTTTACCTCTCTGCCTTTTCCACCATCCCACCATCTTGTCATTAGAAAATAAGGAACAGATCAAGGCTTCTCAGTACACAAAGTACAGTCTTCCCTTCCCTTTAATCCTCCCCCAAACGTGGAGGTGTCTGTATGCACCTGGAGGCTCTACGCCCCCACCCTCAAGATCAGTCTGTGCTCCTGGCATTTTGGTCTTTTTTTCCCAGTCATTTCCTTTTTCTTCAGCTGTAAGAAGCTGAGCCTGAGACATGACATCTTTTAGGAAATCCAGTTAAACCCCCAGCTTTCAAACAACTAGGTTTAGATTTGCCCAGGGGACACGAGGAAGCTGCCTGCGAGTTCCTTCTGTGATGGGAACCTCTCTGGAGACCTCAGTCTTTCCTGTAATCTCCACGGGCTCTCTGCAGAAAGCCATATTTCTTCCCAAGTCTTTCTTTTTCTCCTTGTCTGAGCTTGCCTTCATCTTCCTAATGGCTAATTAAAAAATTACAACCAAGAGCATTAAATAGTAAACCCCTTCCCTGCTGTTCTCCGTTTAATTTCTGAGGCCCCAAGCAAAACGTCTTAAAAAGAATTAGGAAGGGCCACCTTTCTGCTTGCAGACTGCGAGATAAACAGCGTTCTAGTGGGGAGAGGCTTTTATTCTAATGGGCCTTCCTTCAAACAGTGGATGCTGAGGTGTATTTACTTTTTACTCCAGAAAGATAAAGTTTAAGGGGTCACATTCTCTCCAGCAGTATGACTTTTCACTTGTGCATATTAAAGAAGTGGTGTGTGTGTGTGTGTGTGTGTGTGTGTGTGTGTGTGTGTTTTATCTTCCCTTGTTGCCTGCTGATTCCATTATACACTGAAGCAACTCTTGAGTTTTAAAACTCACAATTATTTCTTTTTCATTTAAGTTAGAAGTCTGAGCTTGATGAAAACTCATCTCCATTCATGATGTGCACACGTAAGCGGCTGCCTGATTCCATTTGCAAAGAGAGATCTTTGTTTGGAAGGCAGTGTCCAAACAATAACCAACCCAATGTTCCACTTGCACTTGTTTCTACATTATCTTAACACTTTATTACACATTTTAATAGGACAAGAGTTTAAAAGCCGGAATCAGACATAGTCAGCTTGGTCTATTTTAGATCGTTCATCATCAATTGTTTTTCCTTGTGATTATACAGTTTTACTTTATCATCCCTTTGATAACAATTTCTGCATGAAAATTGACTTTATATTTCATTTTTCCCGTCTGTTATCTTAGCGGCATTCAGACGCAAACACCCTTTGTGCTGCACTGGTAATATAACTGATCAGGCGAAGCTGTGCCATAAGAAATCAAAACCATAATAATGTCTCTGGGTTTTGCATTTTAAATACTGTGTTCATTGTTGCACTGAGGTTTCTGATCCCTTTCCAGACATTACAGAGATTACCTTTGGTAATGCCTATTTCATTGTACTTTGATATAAAATAATGTGTGTCATAAATCATGTGAGTGACTGTCATTAAACAGAAAAGCACCTACTTAGGATATGTAACAATTTGCTTTTCTAATTTGAAAAAGATTGAGGCATTTTAATTATAGAAGGTCTTTGTAAATGAGACTGGAATTCAATACAAAATTGTATTCTTCATGGAATTGTAGATTAGAAATAATAAAATCCTTATTCATTAATTTTACATTATTTTTTTTGCAAGCGCTAAATAAAAACATTCTTAGGAGGGTTTTCTAAATAAATCCCTACACTTTGTCATGATTAATCTGAAAAAAAGTTAGCTTTACTTATTCCAGCAAAGGGAACAAGAGAATTAGTTGTTATTGTAGTTTATTTTGCAATTGTAAATTTCAGAATTTTTTTTTTCATTTTAAAGAAAGGACATAAAGAGACCAGGGTGGAAGAAAAGCTATTTAAGATTATTTCAAGATTGCTTCCATTTGGAAGAGAATGAGGGTTAGAGCCTTCTCAGAGGAGGACAATGTAAAATTATTGGAGCCCTCCTCTTTAAAGGTGATCAGGGTTCCGAACGCGGATATTGCAGCGAGATTTAAAATGATGGAAACTCTTCACATTATTTAAAACATTGATTTTTTTATAAAATGGATTTCCACATTTTATTTCTTCAGTGACTAGGTAATTACAGAAGCCTAGAAACTGAGGTACTTTACTCTGAAACTGGTATTTTCTCTTTGGCTTCTTCCTCTTTCTTTCCTTCTGTGTCCCCCCCCCCCACCCCCACCCCACTTAATAAGTTTTCTAGTTTCCCTTACTGCTGAGACAGACACATCATTCTTTGTTCTTGCTCATAAATCACTCTGTGACCAAGGAACCAGGAAGTTATTAGGGGTGAGGGGAAGGTCAGGTCGAAAATTCAGATTGATCTAACCTATTCTCGAAAAATAGCACTTTACCTACCTCCTAACGTGGATCGCCAGTGCAAGGCCGCTCTAGTGTGACTTTTAGTGGGGCTGCATGAGGGAAGAGGCTTCTGCAGCTTTTCCAGTGAGTGGTACACTGAATCAGGGACTGGGAAGTTGTCACTGGTATTTACTTACAATTACATTTGCCCGTAGACATCATTTCCACTCCACGTTTTCCTTCCCCTGTCTGTCCTTTCTTCCCATCTTCCTTTGTCTCTCAATTACATGGACAGCGAAGAAGGAAATTCTAAAGATTTAGTGTGGAGGCTGATCAAATTGTTAAGGGGGCCCTTTAGTTGGAAATTCTAGGTGGTTTTCTCCTTGTGTTAGAAATTGGTTGTGTGTACATATGTACATACACAAGTCTGTATAGACTCTCAAGGGATGTAATGAGAGATAATTAACTCAAGGACCCTAGTTTGAATAACAAATATGTGTTTTTCCCCATCTTTCTCTCCAGCCAAGAAAAAATTCCTTCCCCTTGCTCTGTCTTCCTCCTTGATGGTTAAACTATTCCATAAAGGGCGGAAGCGGTGTTCCATGTGTTTTGTAAAAAGCTGTATCAAACTGAATTGAACATAGTATTAAGTTTTTGTCAGCCTGAACTCACACCTGCCACACGCAAGGTTTTTGGCCTTTCATGCAAATCATGACTTGAGTCTAAATCTAAAGAAACAGCAAGAGCAATAGAGCAAAGCTGTCCAGATGTTGCTCAGTCTGTGTGATTGTAAATTTCAAAGTACCAGCTTTCCATCCAGATTTTCGTGCATTGGGAACTATATGAAAATTCCAAGACATACTGGTTTATTGAAATGTCTGGCCATTTCTATATGAATTTTGGAACAGATGTACTGAGGTAGGCAATAAAACTGTGATAATAAGGAACATTTCCACATCAACTCTCTAAACTACTAATCTATAATGAGGACCAAACTCAGCAGTGATGCAGGGTGATTTTTCATTTTATTATTTTTAAACTCAGTGTCAATTATTCAAATTCTTCCTTGACGTTAGCTTTGGTCACGATGTCAGTGTGTTTGAGGCAAATTTATATATACAGGGGTGGGCAAAAGTAGGTTTATGTAATATAAAAAAAATACAATACAATAATTAATAAATAAATAATACAAGAACAAACTCTCTTGCATACTCACAACTATACACTTACTTTTACCCACTCTATATGTCCCTCTTTACTCCAAATAAATTGAGTTTCAGTTTTACTTTTTAAAATCAATTAAAATAGTAGAGGAACATGTTATAAGTCTTTGAGTTTATCTTTATAAAAGCTTATCATCTTATCATTACATGTAAGACCCAAGAATCCCAAATCAAGTGCTTGGAATCCCTTTGGGTTGGAAAATTTGGGTCTGAATTTCAGGGCCTTTGCTGGGGAGACAAGTATTGCACTCCAAAGGCTGGGGGCTTGGTTGGGCTGGATGTCTACTGAGACCACTGACTGCACAGCTCCCTGTGGGTGAAGGGAGAGGCGCGCCATCTTGATCAACTTTTCTCACTGCCTTTTCACCCTTAGCCACTTCTCAACCCATGTATTGTTATATTTGGGGGACAAACAGAACATTACAGGATGCAGTCCCAGAGTTGGCACCCCCAGGTTTGATAACAAACCATTTGTATCCCTTTGCAGGGATTTGCAAAGCAGGGCAACCAGAGGTTTGGAAGTCATGGGGCACCCTTGACTTCCCGCCATTTCTCTCAACAAGACTCACCATTGATCACACAGCTGTTGAAATGGTAGGAGGAGAATAAACAATTGAACCAAACCAAAGACTAAACATCACTTACTTTATATTATGTGAACTTTTAAAAATTCTTTCTCAGCCCTGTGGTAATTGGAAGTTGCATTTAAAAAAAATAATTAATTTTACTCTCTGATGCTACCGGGAAGACTACAAGAGACTTTGGAAACCACGGAATCCCCCTCTGGGAACAGGAAGGAAGTAGAGGCAGGTCCGTAAAAGATGGCAGCTGTTACTAGCGAGCGCCCCCCGCAGGACAGGGCTGTAGGCAGCTTCTCTCAGCACAGCTATGGTGGCAGCCTCCGCCTTGGGCTTTCTGTCTTGTCACATTTGGGAAATATTAAGCTATTAAGGTCTCCTTAGCTCTTCTCTGGAATTTGAAAATTATTTTTCCTGGCATTACTTGGTTTTCCCAAAATAGGTTTCCTTTATTTCTTTTTTTTTTAAAAACTATCCTATGGCCCTCACTGTCACTTCATATATTTTCCTGTTACTTATTTTGAGAGAGTCTTGCAGCTCCAGGAAAACATGACAAATCGCAGAAGGAAGCGGTAGAAACAAAAAGAAGAAAATGTTAGTGATCTCTGTTTACAGAGAAAATCAGCTCCGTTTTCTCTGCACAGGGCCTCGCAGAGGCCTGGAGAGGCCCAGGCCACTTCCTTTTGTGTTGTATTTTATTTATTTGTTTGTTTGTTTCTCTTTGGAGACCCTTGGTCTATATTAAAAAGCATGCATGGTCAAAATGTGGATTAAAAACTGTGGTACACTTCAAATATTTACATTGAACAAATTACTCATTATGAAACTCAGAAATAAAATGATCATATGTTTAAGTTCATTTGAAGATAAGATCAAAAGTTAAAATTTGAGGCTTTTATGAGCTGTGGGACAAACAGCTCATTCCCAACGCTGAGTGGGCTATAGGCCTGTCCATGACCACATTACCTACATATGTAGGTGTGGCCAGGGACCTCACGTAAGGCCTGGCAACAGTGAGTCTCAAAAGCATATTAGTTTTCTTCTCCTTCCTTCTACCATTTAAAAATTTTTATTTAGACATGAACCTGGAAGATGGTCTTAGGGCCCTGTTTTCTATGAGGAATAAACCTAGATGAAATTCTTCTGACCTTGTATATGTTGGTGTGGGAGAAAGGAGAGGTGGTCTGGTGATGGAATGTGGGTCACCTGCATCCAGGATGGTGTGTTGCTCATGAGGAAATAAAAAAGGAGATACAGCACTTCTATAGGTTGTATCCGCCCTCCTGTTTTCTTCTAGAGTCTTGAGATATTTTCATCTGGGAATCAAAAGCAACATTGATGAATTTTATTTTGTCAGCTTAATTTGTTTTATATTATTTAATTTTTATTGTATAAAATTTCAAACAAACATAAAATAAAAATATGCCCGCAATCTTCAATGGTGACCAGAGATGCCCTTAAAAATACACATCTGTGGAGATGGCTGCTGGAAGTGGAGGGTGGGGGTTCAGCTCCCTGGTGGTCTTGGTTTACACTGTTGCCTTCATGCAACCAACCCTCAGACACCTGCATCACAGAAGGCTTCTGAATTGCGTTTGGATCAGGAATGCTCCACCATTGTCATGAAGAGGGGGATTCAAAGCTAACAAAGTTAGAATAACTTACTCCTAAGTGGATGCTTTCCTCCTGAATCTATTGCTGGTAGGCGGTTTAACCATGCTTATTAACAACTAGGGACAAAGAGGGAAAAACCACTGGCTAAACGTAAGTCACGTTTTCTGCGTAGGTGCTTGCTTTGAGCAAAGCCAGATTGTGTGTGTGTGTATGTGTGTGTGTGTGTGTGTGTGTGTGTGTAGAAATGGGAAGAAAAACCAAGTTGAAGAAACAGAAATACCTCAAGGAAAGAGAAGTTAGAGACATGATAATCCCTAGACCAGGCTCTTGCAGAATACACCTGGCTTTTGCAAAGGATGCTTTCTATCAGCGATAATGTCAAGTCTAGGTACAACAATGAGTATTTTAACAGGATCACTGATGAATCCCATAGTGGAAAGGGAAGTCGCACAGCTCTGAATCCATGTATGCCTGATATTATCACCACGTGATGATATGGCTTCCAGTTTAAAATTGGTGCTAAAGATGAAGCAGAACTGAATTGGCACTGTGCATTGATTCACGTGCTCTTAGTGAGTGCCAGGGTTTGTTCAACAGAAAGACACCGTTGCAGGCAGCCTTGGTGGCAACTGAGAACTGTGACACTTTAGGGCTTCCCCACCTACAGTTGAAGGATCTAGCACTGGAGAAATGACTTTCTCTGTGTGTCTCAGTTTACTCGCTTGTGAGAGCTAAAGACAATGTTTGCCATCTAGATGGGTGGGTGCACAAGTGTCCCAAGGAACTGGTGATGGGTGGTTGTGAATAGGAAGTGTTTTTGGAATCTTTGCAAAAGAAAAAGAAAGAGACTCTCCCTAGTCCCTACAGTGGCCCATCTCATCAAAGCCTGCAAAGGCTGGGCTGGCTTCAGGATGTGTGGTCTGAGCAGTCAAAAAGGGTCCCGCACTCATTTAATGCATGTTTGACACCATTTTGGAATTCTTAAGTTTTGAACAAGGGACCCTGCATATGCATATTGCACTGGGTCCCACCCAACCCGCCATCAGTCCTGTCCAAAAGCTCCTCGGAGACAAGCCACTATTCACGAGAAAGTGTGGAGGTGTGGCCGTGTCACTAGGAGAGTCCCGCACTGCCACTGCCTCCTTCAGCCTGGGACTCCCCTTACAGACTGGAGAAATGAAGTGAATCTTGGTTTGTAGAAGACTTCTGAGTCCTAAACTGCACGTCAAAAAAAAAAAAAAAATCTAAAATACTCTGAGAGAAAAACTTGAGGTCAAGAAGATCTCAGCAAAGCTCTTTAAGAAGTATCTACCCAGCCCTGGCTGGGTGGTGCAGTGGGTAAAGTGTCAACCTGGGGGGTGCCAGAGATTGCGAGTTTGACCACTGGTGAGCACACTTATGATAAGCAATTAATGAGTGCACTACTAAATGGAACAACTTAATAAAATTAGATGATGCTTCTTCTCTCTCTCAAATCATTGGGGGGCAGGTGGTGGAACAACCCTGGGAAACCAAAGAAGATCTCTCCAGATCGAGTCCAGACGCCACACCGATGTTCCCCGGGCTCACTTTGTCTTCTGCTGTATTACTTCTCTGTGTGAAGCATTATTCAACAATTTTTATAGTCTTTGAAAACACCCCATTCTATAACATTGGTTATGTTTTGTTGGTTAAAGTTTGAACACACCTTATTCGCAATGACAGCACATTTTTCTTCTTTTGTGGTTTCTTCTAAAAGTTGGGTTTTAACTCTCTTGATTTTCAAATGACCAGAATGGTTAGTCTCTGTTCATGCTTGTCTGCTAAGAGTTTACAGGCCTAGGTAAGTAAACATTTTGGATTACATGGAGGTTGAAGAATGCCTGTGTGTTGAATCTATTCTGCAAATGGCCAAGGATGGAATAGCATGTGTCTTAAAGAAATTCCTGAACAAAACCTTTACATCTCAGTGTTTCGAGGAAAAGAGATCACACCCTCGGGAAAACAGCTGCTGAGGAGCCTGCGGTGCAGGTTAGCACTCTTGGTGGACAGCAGGAGGTGTGTGGGGTGTGTAGGGCAGGACCAGCACCCAGGCTGCCATGGAATCCACATTTACATGAAGTCTACAAGGATGTTTTCATATCGATTTAGCACTTGAACCTGATAGCTCTCCTCCATATCTCCCCAGGCTACAAAGTGCCTGGATTTGTCAAGTGCCCTAGGGTTTTGATATATTAACTGCTGCGTAGGAAGCAGCACCTCACATATCAGAACACCTTTCTTTAAAGATTTCCTACCTGGAGAATGGACCCACAGTGGGCTCTCCATTCATCTACAACTCTGTAGTACTTGATCTATATTATGGTTGAAAGGTTAAAAAACGATTCCCTTTTTCCCTGTTTCTGCTCTGTTTTGGCACCAATCGAAGGAGAAACACAGAAGTCAGACTGATGGAAATCAAAGTACCAGCTTGGAAAACGAAGCTTAGGTCTATGGGGCACATATTAACACTGTCCTAGAGTCATACTCTCTGGATCATGGAGGCGGGGAACCCAGGCTATGTTGTCCGCTAGGGCATGAGATGTCTACAGCAGGCATGCTTGGCAAAGTAGTTGGATCCCCAAGTGCCGGCCATTCATTCCAGCGCCACGGTCTGAGAAAGAGAGAGACGCTAAGAAAGCAACTCTAGTTGTAGAAAATTTTGTCATCTGAAAACATGAGGATTAAGGAATAAGTGTTCACTAATTAATATAAGAAAAAGTTACTTCTTTTGAGTTTAACGTTTAATGATATCAAAAAGTGAAATGCTATGAATTCATATTCCAGTAATTGAGAAATATTTTTCCATGTGAAATCCCTTAAAGAACATATTTATTACCTCAAAATTTTTAATCATTTAAGGATGAAAAAAGCTTACTTTTAAGAGCTTTTAAACTTACTTTAATACATGTAAAACAACGGCTATATTCAACACGTTATTATATTTTTATTGATAAAAATTTTCATTAGAATATCTACATGGTCATACTATAGTAGACTTGTTCAAGTATCTATACATATACTTTCTTGGAAGTAGAGACTGGTATTTGTGTAAAACAGCCTCTGATTCATAATTATAGCACAGGGGTCGGGAACCTATGGCTCACGAGCCAGATGTGGCTCTTTTGATGGCTGCATCTGGCTCGCAGACAAATCTTTAATAAAAAAAAAAATAACGTTAAAAATATAAAATATTCTCATGTATTACAATCCATTCATTTCCTACCACTCATATTTATAGTTGCAGGTGGCTGGAGCCCAATCATAGCTGTCCTCCAGGACAACACCAAAGTTTTATTGGATAATGCATAAACTACACGGGTCGTTGTATGGCTCTCATAGAATTACATTTTAAAGTATGTGGCGTTCATGGCTCTCTCAGCCAAAAAGTTTCCCGACCTCTGTTATAGCAGCACTGAAGTCAACAAGGATGCCCCATAGCCTCCCTATTGGTGTGAAAAAAGGATGCTTTATCCTGCAAGCAATTCCAGTGGCACAAGGAGAGAAATATGGCCACTCAAAGACCTTAATGGTTTCTGTCACTGGGCTGCCCATCTCTCAGGGAGATCTGTTTCCACTTCATCCTTTCCTTAAACACACACACACACACACACACACACACACACACACACACACACAAATAAAAATCCCAAATCCAAAAAACTATTAATTTGACTGAGGTACTAAGATGCTAGAAGCAGGTGAGCCTGTCAGGGCCAGTCTGAGATGCTGGCCCTTTAAGATGGACTTGCCCAGCAGCCCACCCAGGCTAATGTGAAACCCAGCCAGACCAGGAGAGGATTCAGTTCTGGTTTGAGTTAAGCTGGGTCTGAGAGATTCTCTTCCTTTACACAGAACATTGCAAACATTAAAAAAGTGAACTGGGCTTCTTATGTCAGTGTTGAAGCTTTATTGTGTTATGGGACAAAGAGAAAGGTAATTCAGTTAGGGAAACACAATTGTCTTTGATAAATTGCATCTTTAGGTTATCTTGGATGCAAAAAGGATATTGGATGGGGGCAGGGTGGTCTGCCTGACTAATTTATTCCCAAAATTTCCCAGTGCTCGGGGAAAAAGAGGTACCTGTCTGCGTGTCATTAGGTTCTGTGTTGGAACACTTATTTGTTGGAGGGAACTGCTCCCTCTTGGAGAAGGCAGCAGCCTTTTTTGGGTGATTTGTTATAATGACGATGATTATTGTTGGATTATTATAGTTGCCCACTGGCAGGATTATAGTTAAAGATTTGGCAGTGTTTGCATTATAAATGACTATTTTTACAGCTCAGCTATAAAAGTTTACTTAGGTCTGAAATGTGATATACAAGCTTTCCATCCAGGAGTGCTTTCCTTTCAAATAGAATCTTAAAAAATGGTTAATAAAATCAGTCTGTCTAATTTCCCTGAGTAATATGAGTATTTTGGAAAAACAGAAATGTATCATTTGTATAGGCTTTCTAACACTTTTATTTTCTCCATTGGCCTTGAGTTTAAACAAGATGTTATAAAATTTAACTTATTCAAACTGAGCTTGATGGATTGAAAAGAAATGATATTATGTACAGAGTAGACTAGAGAAAAGAAGAGCAGACAGTCTTATATTTAACTTTTAAAACTCTACTGTGGCCCAGAAGTGGAAGACCTTTTGGAACAATTATCACTGTTGCATTTTCATGATGCATTTTATACCTCTAAGTATCATACATAATCACCTGCTCATGTCTATCTGAAAAAATAATGAGATTTTTATTTCACATTTGCATTGTTAATTACAGCATATTACAGAAGTGAGATACCAGGCATCTGTTAAAATAGAAAGTAATTTTTTAAAAGAACAAGGGCACTTTAAATAGACAAAGAGAAAGTGCCTTTATTGGGGGCCACCCGGCTCCTTTGATAGTTTTTTGTTTGGGATTTAAGGTAGATGCAGAGGGAATGGAGGCATAGTACCACATGAATTGAAACTATCAAGATAAAATATAATGTGGCTTACAGTCTGGCAAAAGTTTATGTCCTTACCCTTAAGGAAGGAGCCACTAGTTTTGCATACACAAAAACTAAGTAAGAATAGGATTCACTCTGAGAAGATGAAAAAACTCCAACTCCTAAGCTCCTTCAAATGTCTGACAACCTCCGGTCACAATATGAGGGTTCAGTTGGAAGAGCCAATTCCAGGGGTCTCAGGATCGTTAGCTTCACTACCCTTCTTCTGAGAAGGGCTCACTTTCTCTGCAACTTCCATGGCGGGGGTCTTGTTGAGAGGTTGTATAATGAGACAAGCAACAGCCAAAAAATCTAGGAGCAGGGAATTATCCATCTGCCCCTTGTAATAACTACCTACGTGGTAGTTACCTCTCTGAGTAAATGGGGAGTACTGGCATTGCCTTTCCAACTCCAGAGGGTTGCACTAAGGATCAACGTGCAATAAATACACTGTGAAAAGCAGATGCGTGATAAAAATGCAAGTAATTAAGTAATGACCGCCCTTTGGGAGAGGCTCTCTGCACAGGTCAGTGCTTGATGTTTGTTCTTTTCGGCAATAAATTTTACAGCTTTATCAGCCACCACCATGGAGCCAGAAGACTGTTCCTATGTCTCCTTCACGTTATTCCTTAATAATCATACTCTCCCTCTAACCCCAGCCAGGTCTATTCTTCATCCTATAATTGTCACTTGAAGAATGTTACATGGATGGATTCACAGTATGTCACCCTTTGAAACTGGTTTACCCCTTGGTCTAATTTCCTCAAGATTTAGCTAACTGTTGCATGTTTCCATAATCTACTCCTTTATATTGTTGAGTAGCTTTCCATTGTGCAGATGTACTGTTATTTGTTTATCCATTTACTTATGGAAGGATAACTGGGTTGCTTCTAGCTTGGGGCTCTTATAAATAAAATTACTTTGAACATTCATGGACAGGTTTTTGTATAGACAAAAGTTTTCATTTCTTTACAAAATATACAGAAGTATGATTACTGGGTCAGTTGGTTAAGTGTATGTTTAAGTGTATAAGAAGCTGCCAAACTATTTTCCAGAGTGACTTTACCATCTTGCATTCCTACCAGCAATGCATGAGGGATCTAATTCTGTATCTATATCACTTGGTATCATCAGCATTTGTACTTTAGCCATTTTAATGGGTGTGTAGGTGTGTAGTATAAGTGTGTAGTATAAGTGTGTAGTATAAGTGTGTAGTATAGGTCCTCATAGCTCTATTCTGCTGTCTCTATTAGTGAAGGACATTGAACAACTTTTCATATATTATTTGCCACCCATCCTTACTCTTTGCTGGAGTATCTGTTCAAGCCATGTTCCCATTTTCCAGTAGAATATGAGCTTTTGAAGAAGTTTTGCTCTACGTTGTAACTTTACTCTCCCTATGGTGCCTTTATGAGAGGCTGTCGTAATCAATTAAATTGCTTTGCAACTATTGTGAGTGCTGGCCGTGCTGTGATGAGCCACAAGGCAGCCCTCAGAAAGAAACATGCTGTAATTGTCTTCTAATAGAACTTTTCTTGGTTCCATATTCCATGTCGGTATGCTAGAAACCTTTTGGTTTTTCACCAGGGAAAGGAAAGTCTTGCTAATTCAGAATGATGAAGCAAGAGAGACAGGTGAGCCAGAAAGCCTCAAGGAAAATGACAGGTGAAAAGATGCTTTTAAAGAAATGTGGCCAGCCTGATTAGGCAGTGGCACAGTGGATAGAGCATCGGACTGGTATGCGGAGGACCCAGGTTCAAGACCCTGAGCTTGCCAGCTTGAGCACAGGCTCATCTGGTTTGAGCAAAGCTCACCAGTTTGAGCCCAAGGTCAGTGGCCTGAGCAAGGGGTCACTCAGTCTCCTGTAGCCCTCCGGTCAAGGCACATATGAGAAAGCAATCAGTGAACAACTAAGATGTCACAACAAAGAATTGATGCTTCTCATCTCTCTCCCTTCCTGTCTGTCTGTCTCTATCTGTCCCTCTCTCTCTGTCTCTGTCACAAAACAAAACAAAACTAAAAAGTAAAAGTATTCTAAGTAAAATAAAATTTAGGGTAGTCTTACTTTGAAAACCTAACCAAAGCACTAAATACCTTTAATAGAGAAGGAAATGTATGACTTAAGAAATTGAATGAATATAAAAAGACACAATATGAAGAATATCTATTTTGAAACAGTTTTATATTAAAATCCTTCTACTTTAAGTTACCTCCTTAGACTTGAGCATTTGAGCCCTGGTCTTGGGTCCTAGGCATTGGAAACCATGCTTTGGTCTGTCTAGTCCAAGTGCTTCCCTCCCTTCAAGGAGAGGGTTCTGAGCAGTCGCTGGAATCGCCACCTGGGCCGGCACAAAGCTGGGAAGAGATGAGGCAGGCATTAGGCTGGGCTGGCTGGGGGGCTGGGGTAGTGAGGGGTGGAAGGCCCTTAGTAATTACTAAGGCAGATGCCTTAGTAATAGTACTCTAGGCCCAAGCCCCACAAACACCAGGACCAGGCCTGCTTGTGAGAATGATCCTGCCAAGTTTTCAGAAGAAACACATTTCAAGCTCTGACTCAAAATTCACCTATGCCACCACTGAAATATTTCCATTTTTTAATTCATGTGGTGTGTTTCACATTGTAACAGAGATACTCTTTCTGGCAACTCCTATAATACATAGTCTGTGCTGTGCAGTTTAGAACTGGATTCTATTCTGTCACTTACAGTGGGCTTTTGTTTTATGTGAGTTTTATTTTGTCTCAACTAGACTGTAAGTCCCTAGAGATTAAAAAAAAAATGCCTCTGTGGTATGTACCTACCATGTCTTATAGAATTTTGAGTAAATAATAAATTCTTGTTGCTTGATTGATCAACCTATAATGCCTTATAAATATGTTAAGCAAGACAGGTTAACAGTTTTAAACTTGAAGTGACTGAGGGGAAAATATGGCAATTTTTCAAGTACAGAAGAAAACAATATAAAATTGGCGAAGGGAGCACAAAAGCAAAGAAAGTTGTTTCAGCATCTGGCTTAGCTCAGGGATTGAAGTTGCAAAAGGGGCTTTCCCAGGCCCGTCCTCCCGTGTTCCACCAGCCCCTCAGAGACTTTCAAATTGATAGGCAGACCTAGTGGCATCTAGTCGACAGGCTGATTTCAGTTGTAAAAATAGTGGTAAGCAAGGGATTTGAAGAGCTCAGCTGTTTCACAGCAAACAACTTTTTTGTGCCCAGATCAACAGTAAATAAACAGAATGGTTTTGTGTGTGGTTAAGAGGATTATGTGTTAGAGAATCTGCTTTTGCTATTAAAGCACAGTCAACAGTAACTTTCTCTGCCTCTCTGCTCTGCCTCTCTTGACTCTCAGCAAAAGCCAGCTTATTCTCCTCTAAATCAGTTTCTCTTATTTTTCTGAGTCGATAGCATGAATGCTTCAACAGTTGAAGGCTTAATTTATCTTGTAATGCAGCATGATTTAATTGGGCTACCTTTCGACTAGACTAGACTCAATTCTTTCCTGTGTGTCTAGGTTTACTCTGAGAATAAGGCCATCCTTCCTATAAAGCAGAAGACCTAAGAGTGTGGCCCAAAGACCACGAGACACCCTGAGAATTTCAGGGTGTCTGGAGCATCAATACTCTTAATAATAATGGTACTATGTTATTTGCTTCCTCACTCTCATTCTCTCATGAGCATCCAGTGGAGTATTCCAGGGGCCAGATGATATGTGAGGACATCTTCACTCTGCTGGATAATGGCCTGTATACCTGTATTTCTCAGTCTTACTTGCTAATATAGCAAATACTGATAGTTGTAACCCGCCCACATAAACAAAAGCACTTTGGGGTCCTTGGTTTTTAAAAGTGTGTAAACAATCCTAAGGGTAAAATGAATGACTACCTACCTCTCTAGTTAATCCTTGGGTATACCAAAGTTCAGTGGAAAGTCACAGACATGATTAAAAGTTAGAAAGTTAGATTTATAAGAAGACATGAAAAGAATTGGGATTGACCAGTCCAGAGAAGAAAAGAAGCTGGGCAGATGCCTTAGTAATGATCTTCAGGTCTGGGAAGGGCTAACGCACAGGACAACAAGATATTGGCTTGCGGCGTTTCTATACGTGTGAGATTTAAACTAGAGATAAAGAGGAATTCCTGACAGGGGTTGTTAAATAGCAGAGTGGGTGACTGACGGGCCTGTGGAATCTCCTGCTCTGGAGGTCTTTAGAAATCGGATAGATTTCCATCTGTCTGGGATGATTTAAATGTGGCCAGGCCAGAAAGCCGAGGGGATGGAGCAGATGATGTCTTGGGCTCCCCTTCCAGCCTTCGCTTCTATAATTAACTTGATGAAAGGAGCTGTGGGGATTTGCAGCGAAGGCTTTAGACAGGAATGTGCTTGCTGATCACGGGCTAGGTCTTGTGTGGGAAAGTCAAGGGTTCACTTCATGGCTGATGGCAATCCCCTATCACCCAGTGAAATGATTGATGCCTGCGGAGTCCACTTGAGGTCAGATTTAGCGAGATCAGGCCCCAGCTCCCTGAAGAACCTTTCTCATTGTCTAGGAACAATGAGAAAAGGAATTCGGTAGGTTGATTTTAATCATCTCAGGTAGGACCTGGAAATTTTCAAATACTAGATGTGGGTATTTGGACACAAATGCAATCACTAATTTTATGAAAGGACAATATACAAAGTCCAAATGGGAAATAAGAGAATAATGCTTTTTATGTATACCTGTATACTCTTTCAATTTTATGGTGTATGGGTGCTCTCTTTTTTCTTATAGAAGTAGTAGAATTTCATTGTTTCCAGTTTTCAAAGATTTTGTGTTTTGAAGATTAGAGTTTGAAGTTTCTCTCTACGAAGTCAAAGATGCAGAGATTCACCTAAATTCCAACGTAGTTTGTTTGCTTATCACTTGAATTTCCATGAACAGTGTCCCTGGGCCAAAACAAAAGAAGGAAAGAATGCAAATTTTCAGGGGTTCCTGTTGGATCCTGACCTTAGGGACAAGACAGTGGAAATCTGTAGAACTATCTGGGATAATGAGTCTGATTAGAGAATATAAATGAGATTTTATCTAAATGTGGACCTAATCACCTGGGTCTATGTTGACACTTAAATATTTGGATCAGGCATTATCTTGGCTTGGGCTGATTGATAGAAAGCAGAGAGAGCCCACAGGGCTGGGAACACCCCCTTGGGTCCTTTTAGACACTGCAGGGTAGTCTGATCAGATACCATTCAGGAAAACAGCCCTACCAGATAGCAGATAAGCCATTGTGGGAAACGATTACCAGGCTCTATCTATCTCCAAAGGAGCCTAAGATGCTGCTGAGCTCTCTTTTGACAAAGCTTTGTGATGAATGAGATGGGAGACCAGGCCGGGGGCTACATGGCTACGTGGTAAACAGGCACTCTGTCCCAGGGAAGAGCACAGTGCGAGAATTTCCTGGCTGTAGGACAAAAAGCCTCTCTGATTTTCAAAACTCATATCATGAAAATACTCAGTTAAAAGAAGGCATCTTCTAACATTATTTCATGTCTTAAGTTCATGCCTCTGATACTGAATGAGAGAGGTACGGGAGGAAGAGAGAGGACGAAGGGAAGGGAGGAGGGAGGGAGAAAGAGAAAGGAAAGGAATTCTTTGTTTTAGGAAACACAGAATTCACCTAGGAGAAGTATTATTCCAAAAGATATCAAGTAAAAATCACAGATCTAATTATAAAATGAGCTTGATAATGTCTTATTTTTTAAATCACCATTAGCAGCTAGAAACAATAAGGAAGGGAAGGACAACCTGCTAGGTAAAAGCCTATTCCCTTTGTGGATTAAGAAGGAAATATTTTCTTCTTGGGCCCTTGAGACCATGAAGGTCTGAACTAGACTTTATGGAAAAAGGAAACAATGCTACTTTGCCCGTCCCCCACCCCCTCTAAGCCCCATCCTTAGCTGGTCTAGGACAGCCCCAGTAGAGGTGAAGGGTGCGCTGCATTAAGAAACTTCAGTTTGGCATTTGACCTTCCCTTCACTTATCCGAATTGTTCTTCAGGCTGGCTGTGCTCTTCACTCTGCTTTCCCCTGACCATCCTCCGGGCAGTTTCACTCACTTTCCAACTCCGCTCTTGTCCCTCTGTGGCCCTGACGCCCACCTAGAGTCCCAGGGCGCCACCGTTCCACTCCCCCATTACCTCAGCCTAGACTTCCTGCTATTTTCTGTGCACTAGAACTATCTGTGTGTATGTCCAAGTTTGTTACTTACACGTGTGCTCCCATAGGACAGGGGCCAAGTTATTTTTCTTAGCTCTGAGGCTAACACTTAGTAGTTGCTCCGTTAATGTTTACTACTGAGTCAAATTTCATTTAACACCTCTTTTCCAGAAAAGGAACAAGAGTCCAATGCTACTAAGTGCATTTCACTTGTGGAAGTACATTTATTAGACTATTCAGTAAAACAATGTATCTTACACATTCAAAATAGAACTAATGGGAAAACCCGTTTCTACATGTATATTTTATTCAATAGGTCAATGTCTAAAAAAAAATGCATGGCTATGCATGCACATGCATGTATCTATGTTTGTATATGAAGGCAGGCAATGCATATCTAAATTTTAGATTTTCACAAATCACACAAAATCAAGAACCACTAGAATTAACCCAAACATTTTAAATGCCATGTTAAATTTCTTGGTGAGTAATATCCTAATTTTCATATGGAAAACAAAGAGAGAAAGAATAGAAAAATAAGTAAGATTATCACTCTGTATCTTCCTAACAGAATTTGCTTAGTTTTTGTAAAATTACTGTGCTTCGGAAGGCTGATATATTTTCTAAATTTTAATAGTAATATAAAGAAGATGTAAAGATGACAGAAAGATGTAAAGATGACATTACAAAGTAATATAATCACTGGTTTTATTTTTCCTCTGTCCTTTACATGGGGAAAGTTACAAATTATTTTCAAGGGAGGAACATGACATTTCCACAGATGAGTACTTTCAAATACCAATGTAAATTGCAGAGCAAATAACTCATTCTTTTTCCATGGGAAATGGTCTCCATAGCTGTACAAAACATACTTTAAGAGGACAAGAAACATGAAAACCACTTTGCCTAATTATTGTGGAAGTAGATATAGTTGTATTTAAGTTTCTGCGTTATCTGTGTATTTATTTATTCTCTCTTTTTCTGACTCCTCCACCAAATTTTTTGGGGGGATCACATTTCAATAGTGAATTATTTCTGCTCTGTGTGAGTTTAGTTGTGTGAGAGAATGTGCAAGTGTATTTCACACCATGTTCTTTAAAGCTTCATTTGCAAAATTTGTTTTGTAAAATTTACTATACTTGATAGCATAGGTTTTTTTTGGGGGGGGGTTAGGGCAGAAATCAACCATTCCAATTCTTATATTTTAATGTATGAAATGAGAAACCCAGAGTGGGTCCCACCATGTGACAGTAACAGAAGTAAGATGGAATCTTGGGGTTATTTTCTATATCACACTTAAAATATATATTTCACATTGATTTGCTTATTTTTCAGCAAAATTATGCCCTCTGAAGAAACCATATTGATCACAACATTATAAAAAGTGCAGAATCTGAGATCTAGGGAACATGGGCTCTAGAAAGATTGACTTAAAAGCGCTTCTTGTTTTATCCTTCGGTTCTCTAGAAGGTCCTGGGGAGAAGCACTTTCAACCCTGATATGAGCAGGATTCTCAGTGTAGAATGGACTCCACGTTTGGTTAGACCACAATGAAGTGTGTTGAAAGCCATTAGCAATTAAGAGCAGGGCTCTGTGCTGATTTGCTTTATGGTGTATTTCATGCTGCTCATGCACAGTAGGTAATACACATGGATTCAGCATAAATTTAATTTTGCACATTAAGTAAAGTGCAATAGATAAATTATGCCTGAAGAGGAGCCACCAGCTGCTCTAGCCACTTCAACTAATGCACCCCAGAGGTGCCTGAGCACATCAGTTGTGTCGAACCACTAATGCATTCTGGATATCTGCATGGATACATTTGCTGTGTGGAGCCAGGAGTAGCCTCCTGGTTGTCAGGGAGGGGCGAGGGCCTGGCTTCCAGGGCTGGTCTGCGCCCCACTCTACTCCCCACCCCCAACGCTGGGCTCTTGATCATGCAGTGCCATGCCTGGCCTCATTCAAGGGCTTGATGGAAGGGTCCTAGACATGACTTTCCCATGATCTAGGGAAGTAAGAAAGAGCCAGAGGGACCCCAAACATCTCTCCTCTGGCTTAGCTGAAGGATCCAGAATCCATATGAAATGGGCATCCCACTGAGGATTCAGAAATCGGAAAGGACGCATTACTGCAAAGATGGCTGAATTAGAGCTGCTGGGGGAACACTTACTTTTGAATTTCTTGGCATCTTTGGACCTCATTTCTCAACCTTAATGTTCACTTTATGGCCATTTTTTTTTGTATTTAATATATCTACATCCCATACAGGGAATTGAAGCAGAACACTCCCAGGGCTTTAAGGAAGAAAACAGATCTCCACTCTGTGGCAGGATTCATTCCTGTGGCTGGGAATGGTGATGACATGCTTTAAGTTATTTGAGATGAGTAAGCAGTTACAAGTTCCACTGGAAATGTGGCTCGGAAGGTTTTCAGCCAAACCCTGATAATGGAAGTTTCATCCTCTTGGCCACCCCCTCCTGGGGCCCCTGTGACTGCACCTGTTCCAGGATTGTGCTCTTTCCCACGAGGTGGGGAGGAATACCTTGTTGGCACCTGTCATCATGTCCTTTTGCCCATCGAAAGCACCCTGCTAGGACTGGCTTTCCCCTAATAGTCTTTTTACTGTGCATACCCTTTTCTGGACTGAAAGGACTCCATTGGTGGCTGCTGTATCTTAGAAAAGAAAACCTGAACACTAAGAGTCCGGTGACAGAGGCAGACGAGACAGTTAAAGGATAGTAACAAGAACAACTTACAAAAAGTCAGACTCCATGCTAACTCCTTTACTTGCATCATCTATCTAAGTTCTCTTGGGAACCTTATTATTTTCATTTTGCAGAGGAGCAACCTGAAGTTTTGAAACTAAGTTACTCGCTCAAGGGCAGATACTGCTAGTAAAAAGCAGAACCAGTGTTCAAATCCAGAGAGATAAATCGAGGACCCACGCTCTCCACCATCACATTACTCTGTCTTATACTGTGCATTAATAGATTTTGCCCCTCCATTGTGATTTTTCCTTTTCTGCAAAATAGCATAGGTTTTCTTCAACTCATTTTATTCTGTTTTATTTTATTTTATTTATTTTTTTTGTATTTTTCTGAAGTGATAAGCAGGGAGGCGGAGAGACAGACTCCCTCATGTGCCTGACCAGGATCCACCCAGCAAGCCCACTAGGGGGCGATGCTCTGCACATCTGGGGCTGTTGCTTCATTGCAACTGGAGTCATTCTAGCACCGGAGGCAAAGGCCATGGAGCCATCCTCAGCACCCGAGCCAACTTTGCTCCAATGGAGCCTTGGCTGCGGGAGGGGAAGAGAGAGAGAGAGAGTGGAAGGAGAGGGGGAGGGTGGAGAATCAGATGGGCACTTCTCCTGTGTGCCCTGGCTGGGAATCAAACCCAGGACTTCCACACACTGAGCCCATGCTCTACCACTCAGCCAACTGGCCAGGCTCATTTTATTTTTATTTATTGATTTTAGAGAGAAAGAGGAAGGGAAAAGAAGGGGGAAAGAGAGAGAGAGGGAAGGGGGAGAGAGAGAGAGAGAGAAAGAGAGAGAGATTTTGTTGTTTCACTTATTTATACATTGATTGGTTGGTTCTTATATGTGCCCTGACCAGGGATTGAACCTGCAGCCTTGATATACCAGGATGATACTCTAACCAACTGAGCTGCTTGGCCAGGCCTTCATTTTTTTTTTTAAGGCAAAGCAAATCACTCTGCATTTCAATGGACACTTTCTTTTGAAAAGAAACTAGTAGAGATCTTCTTCACGTAGGAATTCTATTTGTGATGAATCATTTTTAAAACTTCTGATGTTCCAGAGGAAGATTCTGAGATAGGAGGAGAGAGGGAGACACCTAATACCCACTAGTTTGTTGACTAATTTATAAAGATCTGCTTTACTTTGGAGGCTTCCAATGTTCCTTCTAGAAAAACACAAGACACAAGAGTAATGGATTTTCTGGATTCTTTGCGACCCTCCCTTGGGCTCAGTTAGAAGAGGGGGATCTAGGAGGGACCCTCAAAGTGGTACACTAGAACCTGTCTGCACCAACTATGAGAGCCCGCTGTGCACATCTCTTCCCAGTTTTGTATGCAGTGATGTCATGTTGGTAACTTGAAACTGGTCGTGATAGGGGTCCTTCTACCACAGAACTTTGTAAGGCCTAAAAGTTAGCTTTCTTTTCCCTCCATTTTTTTTTATAGAGTCAGCTGTAAAACATTTATCAGGACACCACCAGGCACACATTCATGGCCTCATGGGCCCTCAAGATTGTCTGGACACTTGATAGTTCTTGTTCCATTAGCTTTTCAGTCAGAACTCTTAGACACATATTCATGTATTGGGTTTTAGCAATGTTGAAATTAGGCATTATTAGGATTATTATTGCAACATTAATAACAATGTTTCCATCTAACACTGAAAGTGAGCATATAGTGGTAGACTGCTGCAAAACCTTTTTCTAAATACATCTCCGCCCTACCCAGGAAAGTGAAAGTACTAAATACATTAATAAAGAAAGAAGATGAATGACCATGGTAGAGATTATTGCTATGGACAGAAATGCTCTTTACCAATGTCTGTTTCCACTTTGGATCCAGTTTGCACCGAGTAGGGTCAGACTGTCTATAAACTGGGCATTAGATTCTTAGAGTTCCACCCTTAACTTACTTTAAATTCCCTGTGGGGCCCAGAGACACGCTTTTAACCCATCTGCATGAGTTGCTGGCATACTCATATTTCATTTTAGTGTCCTGTAGTTGCAAGCAACAGAACTTAATTTAAGCAGAAAAGAAATGACTGGGGGATTTTTGGATGACTCAGAGAACTGATGGGAAGGGGAGAGAACCAGGCTCTGAGGAGAACTGGACCAGGGCATTAGTGCACACAAGCACTGAGAGGACATCAGACACGGCCGTTTGTCCCTCCTGTCACTGCACATTCTGCCTAGGGTTCAATGTTGCTGAGAACCTGGGAGGGATGGGAACAGTACACCTTCACACAAGGGCAATTTCCTGAAAGGGGATCAGTATGCATTACCAAAATATTGAAAAATTGATGCAGTTGATCAACTTCTACCTCCCAAACAATCACTGTAACATTTAAGGGAGAAGACTGGAGACCACTGTCTAGTTCACAAACAAATAGTTTATAAAAGGTTTTGAACTTCTATGATGAAGTTCTGAAAACCTTTGTTATTCCTGAGCCGTAATCTTGAGCATGTGTTTGTTTTTCCTCGGAAACTATGAAACCCAAGACTCATATTTGTGCTATATTTACAGAAGTCTATGAGCTTATATTAGATCCATTTCTTGCTCCATTTATGTCTTTACCCTAGCGTTTTTTCCTTATGCTTAGTTCTAATTTATGTTATCTAGCTATATATTATATGTGCTCCTAAACTTCCTAGAATCCTTTTTGCTACAAAGGAGTATCTAAATAAATTTATACATGCAATCATTTTTTAAAGATTATTTTCTAATTTTAATACCCTATTGTTCTCATTCAGAAAAAAATGGATATTCAAAAAACGAGAATATGTTCTCTTAAATTAAAATATAATATCAGAGTCACCCTGTCTTAACTGATACTCATTTAAAACACAGAGTTGCTTTTTAACTCTCTTTACTTAAATTCACATGCAGAGGAAAGCAATACCATCGAAGTAAGAGGAATGGTAATTATATCCCTGGAGAACAATAATTTTGCAATAAATTTCAAAAACAGCACTGTTTAGCAAATTAAGCTTAGAGCCAAGGATATTAAATAGAGTTAACTTTGTAGAAATAAATTCTGATACCACAGGCTTCAAACATTACTTTTAAATGTGTTCATTTTGGGGAAAAAAGCTAAGGAAGGCACCCTAAGGCTTTGGTTTGGGATGTAGGGTTCTGCTTTTAAAGGCTGGAGGAGTGACCCCTTTTCACATCAGGCAGGATGTGATGAGTTATGTCTATATGTGCACTCTATTTTGATATTGCCAGACTGCTGAGTAAGCAGCATTGATAGCAGCATCCCCTTCAAAGGAAACTTGGCCTTTGCAGCCATGTTCCTATACTTTGGCAATTCCATATGGAAACAACATTTCTTTGATCCTATGCATAATACTGATATTGTTTATGTTTAAATGTTAAAGAATAACTCTTTAAAGCCATATGCCCTGTGGTTAATAATAAAGGCATCTCCTAACCTTTTAGAAGAATACGCAGGAAATCTTGGTTCATCTTCCATACTATATCTTAGCTACAGCATCTGAGGGGCTTGAACTGAGTGACAATTCATTATGAAAACCTTCCCTGTGAACTCTTTCTTCAACATAGGTGCTCTAACCTGTTCAATTGCTACTTGGACTTTTTTCTTCTCTTGACCCAGTCTCAACTGAAGAGCATCAAATCCTAACAACAACAACAGAAAGGTAGAGACATACAACGGATAACACAAGCACTCATACTCACACACACACACACACACACACACACACACACACACACACACACACGAAACCTTATCTACCCCTCTATCTGCCCATTTGGCAGATACTGTCTTCTTCTCTACTTTAATCAAGGGGAATGGGACAAATGGAAAGACAGAAATTAGCCTGCTCTTCCTTAAGTTAGAAGCATTCCTCTCAAAGTGCTGATGCTGGTCTGTTGTCAGACTACACTGCACTCTCATTAATATTAACCATTTCCTGTAAAGTATCTTACTCTTTGAATCTCTCAGTTTTAAGGAGCCTTTATTTTTTTATAGTGGTTGCTAAGTCACCATCAGAGAATTCTAAGATCTTTGAAGCAGGAATACGTAGGAAATAGGCATTACAGTTCCTTGTCCTTTGGAGGTAGTGGGAAGTAATTTTTGAAAGATCTGAAGAAATTGTGGTTAGATCCATCTTTCTAAGTTGAAATGTTCTCTACCTTAGAAATGAATCACATTGAAGAATTAACCACACTGGTATTGATGCTGCCCTGTTGTTGTACAGGTCATTACTGTCAAACCCTATCTGAATGACTATGTGTGCCTGCACGTGTGTGTTGCTAAAGATAACATATGTTCTGTTTACAGCCTAATATTTTTGTAGAAGAAAACGAAGATTATATGTGGTCACCTCAATCTAATCACGTTGAGAATTTGTTCCTTCTCAGTCTATTTATTGGTTGATAGGCTAAGAGGCTTCTGGGGGGGAGGGGGATGGGAAGGCTTTTCCTATTTAGTTTTTGTTTTGTTTTCTGGTGAAGTCAAAAGGGTGACTATTTGGCCTAGTAGCCAGACGTGAACTATATTCATAAAAGTGTCTGGTTCGAATGCTTTCTTTGATTGTTGCTGATTAATCAAATCTCCTTAGTCTAACCTTGGCCTCTAAACCCAGACTCACTCTGAACTTGCTTCCACAATACCACGTGCGGCAAACCTGTGATCTTGCCAAACCACCTGAAGAGAATTATTTTCTTGCACACAAAAAATAATTGTCAGTTCTTTAAAGTTCAGACTGTAAAGGTTTTGAATAATTAAAACCTTTTCCACACCTTGGTAACATTCCCAAAGGTTAAATACGTTTCTGTTCTTGTACCCACAGGACAATTATGGGAAAGTGAAGGAGTTTCTTTTCTGAAAAGACGTGGAAACCAAGTGGTGTTTTTTTGTGTGGGTTTTTTTTTTTTTGTGCCTGCAAATCCTTTTGGGTCTAAAGAACCAGCAAGATAATAAATTGTTTTGCTAAAAACAGGAAGTTTGGCAAAGATGCAAAAGTACAGCTAAACTTTGGCCAGGCAACCCAAAACATTGTGTTCTTCTTTGAAAGTATTTCCAGCAAGAAAAAAGTGGAGTGCCTTGAATACATAGTTTAAGAAAGAGTGAAGGCATCTGGCAACATGAGCTGCTTGCCAAACTTGTGGCTGTGTTGTGCTCGCTGATGGGGAGCCGTGCCAGTTTTCAATGACTTATGTCACGCACAGCTGGAAACCCACGCATAAATAAAACCTCGAGTGTTGTGAAGTCCAAAAAGATTTGAGCAAATATCTCCTCTTTTCTCTCCCTTCATCCAAACCATAAAAAAAAATATTAAGTAACATACCTGGAATTACTTGGAGTTTAGGTTAGGAAAGCCAGCTTTAGATTTCTCAGGAAAACCTCTTTCTAGGTAGGAGCATCCAATCAGTTGAGACACATTCTGGAAGTTGTTAGTTTTTCTCCTCCCCCCTCCCTCCACAAATTCTTCGCACTCACCCATGCCAGCTTTATTAATATGATTGTGATTATGTGGCATCTGTTTTGGACAGAGCCGATAGGACTGTAATTTCCACTTTCGTCCATCAGTCTGGAAAGACTTCAAAATATGGGCCAGAACAAATAAGGAAATTAACCCAAGACGTCTGGAAAGAAGAGTATTGTGCTTCTGTCAGTTTGAGCTGCAGACGTCTTGATTGGAGGAGAATGTGCCTGGGGACATGGTGATTCTTGGGCCTCCCTGGCATCGTCCTGCTGGCATGGCAATGGGGTTCCTTTTGTCTTCAGTCTACACTGGGTGATTTGGGTCACCATTCTGAATTTACGATTCGAGGAGAGGAACTTCTAATTTTAATTCTTCACATTTATTGGGACTGGGGCAATGGGCTACCTCCCTTAGTTTCTTATTGGAGTCGTGGGAGTAGGAGGCAGAGCATCCTGTGACGGTCAGCAAATGAAGTCAGCGCCTCGGGTCAGGGACCTCGAGACACCTGTCCTGAGGACAGAGGGGCAAGCACAGAGAAATGGCCTCTTTCTTTCTTTCTTTTTTCTTTTTTGTTTGATGGGCTTGCTCTGGTCACTATTCACTATTCTCTCTCTGCCTACTCTTTGCTAATGGGTTTTCCCTTTGAGAAACCTCTTGATTTGAATTGCAAACTGTTCTTTCTTGCAGGGAGGGGGCGGGGACCCCGAAGGGGTCCAGCAGCTTAGGGTAGCCCTGCAGTGGGGATATGGACTTCTGACCCTGACTCTGCAAGCTGGTGACCAAACCCATTCTCTCTTAAGTCCTGGTTTCCTCATCTGCTAATGAGTCAGTACAATGTATCTACCCTATAGACAAGTGAAGAAGAATAAATAGGTGAATGTAAGCCAGGCATGGGTTGCATTTCTGGGTTGTATTGACTTCTGTGTGATCAACACATGGTGGCTACTATGGGGGTGAGAAGCCCACCGTGGGACTCCCTCCTCCTAGGAGCCAGAGAGAAATGCTCAGGTTTGCTCAGCATGAGTTCATTCTTTTCAGAAATCCTTATATTTAAATATATATATATATATATATATATATATATATATATATATATATATATATATACACACACACACACACACACACACACACACATTTATGGGCAAAAGTAGGTTTACCATTGTTTGTATGAAAAAATATATTTATAATAAATAATAACACAAGAATAAATTCTGTGTTTCACATTCTCACAACCGTAAATATAAACTTAGTCTTTATTGATTACAAGATGATTAGATGTTTAATTTAGAGATTTTGAAGAGAGAAGAAGAAACAATAATAATATCATTTAATTTACCACCTAGAAATAAACATTATTTGCATGTTAATTAATTCTTTTTGGTCTTTTTTCTATGATTTTGTTCTGAATTATTAAATGATACCCATTATATACCATAAAAATTTCCCTATATATTACCTTATAAACATTTCTCCACTTCATTAAATATTATTTTTAAATGTGGTTTTTAAAAAAATTTTATTTAGAAAATTAACTTTAACATGATGATATTGTTCAATAAGAGTACATAGGTTTCAGGTAAACATTTGAACTGTTGATTATGTTGTATACTCATCACCCAAAGTCAAATCATTTTCAGTCACCTTAGATTTGTCTCTCTTTACACCCTTCCTCCCTCCCCCACCCCCTTTCCCTTCATCCCCTGCCCTGGTAACCACTTCACTTTTATCTATGTCAATGTCCTCAGTTTTATATCCCACCTAGGTGGAAAATCACACAGTTCTTAGTTTTTTTCTGATTTACTTATATTTTACTCAGTATAACATTCTCAAAGTCCATCCATGTTCTTGTAAATGTCACTATGTCATTATTTCTTATTTTAAAGCACTTTGTAAAATTGAATTTTATGGATATTCTGACTGAAATTAAAGTTTTTTTAAAAAACAAAACAAAGCACAGTGATGATGGTCTTTGTCTGCATTTCTATTCCTTTAGGATCGAATTATTGGACTTAAAAAATGTCTTTTTGAAAACTCTTGATAAGTGATGTTTATGCTTTGAAATTATGAGGGACTTGCTTTCCTTAGAAAGTGCCAAGGGAGAGTTCTTACAACACGTAACAGAATAGTGCCAGCACGCTCACTGGGTGTTGAAGTGGCTCCTTGCAAAATTGTAGGCTACAGCCCCTCCTCCCCTATAACTAAACAAATAAATAAATGAGTAAACATACACACACATATATATGACATGAATTTATATACTATCATCTATAAGCATGCATATATATCCTAACAAACATATATATAGTGTGTGTACATATATATACATACATTATATATAGTGTGTGCATATATATATGATGTATACATGTATATTGAATAAGGAGACAGGTGGGAAAACTCTGCTTCTTTCCCCTGCACACCGCCCATTCACCCTGGATTGGTTTTGATTTCCAGCAGGGAGAAAGTAATGCTAGAAGATGGAGGAATTGCTGTTAGGGCTGATTTAGTGACTCTGTGGCAGAGGGAACACTGCCTGGAAGACTGGAGCAGCAGGACAGACGAGAAAGCCACTCTCGCTACTCCCGCATGAAACCTGGCCCCGCCCACACCCCTTGAGGGTTGACAGTTTAGGTGGCTTTGGCAGGCAGCACCTCTGCCTAGATGTGACTGTGAAAACTGCAAAGCTTCCGTGGGGGGGCTTTGTGAGTGGAATTACCAAGAAGAACAGAGCCTGTGCAGTGAGAAGTGAACAGAGCAGATGCCTGGGGTGTTGCTCCCCGCAGACTGGGTGCTGGGCGCTTGTGAGGTGCCCCTGGGGAAGTGGGGATCCCAGATACAAAGTGCGTTAGGGTGGCCGCAGGGGCTGGACTTCCTGTTGAAGCACCCAGGTTCTTTCCCAGTGAGAGGTGGGTTCCACTGCTCCTGAGTTTATTTGTGCCCACAGCCAGGCCAAACTGGGGGTGTGAGTTTCATATACGCCCCAGTCATTGAGGTGTAGAAAATGGAGCAGGAGCTGAGAAAAGAGAAGAAATTGATTAAAGGGGGAAAAAATAAAGCCATGCAAATCTCAAGTTTTGAGAAACTGGAGCCTGGACTAGAGAAGGCTTGTAGAGAGTGAGAGCAGGATGGATGGAATATTAGTGTCTTCCATTTCAACCACCTCATTTTACAGAGGAAGCATTTGCGGCCAAAGGGAGTTGTCACCTCTTCCAGGTCGCACAGCAGAGGTGTCCTGGCATTTCACTTAGCCCCTCCGCTGCCTCCTGCTGCCTCTCTTGTCAATGCCTTTGAGCATGGGAGTGCTGTTAATGAGGGGACAATGCTTCCCAGTTGTTCTCTGTCTCAGTCCATTTGGCTTGCTGTAACAGAGTACCATAGACTGGGTGTTTAAACAACAAAAATTTCTTTCTCCCAGGTCTGGGGGCTGGAGGTTCAAGATCAAGGTGCCAGCACGCTCAGGTTCTGGTGAGGACTCCCTTCCAAGTTGCAGACTGCTGACTTCCCACTGCCTCTCACAGGGCAGAAGGAGAGGAAGCAAGCTCTTGACTCTTCTTATAAGGGCACTAATCTCATTCATGAGGGCTCTACCCTTATGACCTCATTTAATTGTAATCACCTCCCAAAGGCCCTACCTTCTAATAACATTGCTCTGGGGGTTGGATTTCAACATGTGAATGTGGGGGTGTGCACAAACATTCAGTCCATAGCACTCCATGGCAAGCACTTGGGAATGGACTCGGCTATTGGGGTCTCCTCTCTGGATTCAGAGTCCCCTGGGAGCATTCTACAGTCCTCGTGGCCAGGCTGCCCCCAGGGAGATGAGCTCTCTGAGGGCGAGACCTCAGCAGCAGTTTGTGTAAAGCTGTCCGGGAGACGACAGGCCGGGTGGAGGACACCTGTGTGAGCGGGGTGGCCCGTCACTGTGCCTGGGTCCTGGTTTTCACATCGCATCAGTACTTGTGCCACTGGAACCCCTGGGTTTGTCACATGGTGATTACAATATGCGAGGTCAGGGGTGCCGATTTTGAAAGTCCCTCTCAGTTCTAAAACCTGAGAGTCTAAGTAAAAAGAAATAGGCATTGCTTTAATTTTAGAATAGCTTTAATTAAACATACGTTTTTTTTATCCACTGATCCTTCCCCTATGTTCTTTCTCAAAGATTTCCACCATCTCTTCATCACACCTCCGAGAAAAAGAGATGAAAACGTGTTGGGTTGCCTAGAAATCACCGAATAGCCCAACAGCCCTCTGGTGTGTTTGGTGATGAATGAACCGTGGGAACTTGCCCACTCTGTGCAGCATGCTCCACGCTCTCCGGCCCCTGCAGGGCCGTGTCACCCTCCCCACAACCTCACAAGACTGAGTTTTGGAAACACCAGCGTAATGCTTATGAAGTCACGCCCCATGAGGTTTGGTCTTGGAGAAGAGTTACGGCTGAAAGAACACAGTCCATGCAATCAGAAGTAATTTCAAAATAAATCAAGTCCTCCGCTTGCACTTCTGAAATGCCCTGTGTGAACGGGAAATGGGGGCCCCGGCACTTCTCACATGCTACCCTTTTCTCCACCCCCCCCCCAATTCATTTCTAAAGCACCCCCCCCCCCGTTTCTCCTCTTTGCCTCACATGCGTCTGTGGTCCTTTTTCCTGCTCATTTTTACTCAATTGTCTATCAGGAAGCTCAAGAGCCTCCCCTCAGAAGGCAGGACTGACCCCAGAGGGCTGATGGAAGCAGCCCCTCTAAAGCCAGTGCTCAGAATCTCCTTGAGGAGGCAAAGGAAGAGAAAGGCAAGGAACACTCAGGTGCTAATGACTGCTACCACCTTACAAGGAGTCCTTGGTGAGGCCATTGCTAGGAGCCATGAGCTGCCTGGGCTGAAGGGGACACGGAGGGGCGGGGAGTCCGGGCCTTGGCTGCCTGGCAGCAGACAGCTGGCTTGGGTGACCTCGTGAGGTCCTTCCCTGCTGGGGACTCGGCATCCCCTCACCGTTCCCGTATGGAGAGCACAGTTAGCAGTGTCTCACATCGGGCTCTCTGAGTATCACTGTCCTCAGACACAGCTGACTCTAAACCCACGTTCCATTAGGCTCCCTGACTACAGTTCTTTGGTGAAGATGTTAGAAACAGAGGTTGAGCACCCTTGGTTTAGTTTCCTTGGAGTTTTTCTGCACGTGGGGAAAAGAGCTCAGGTTTTTCTTTATTTTATTTGCTGCCCAGCTTTCCTTTTTCTTTTACAGAAGTACTGGGGGTCAAGGCCAAGGGGCTTCAGAGAAAGTTTTACGGCCATCATGCAATCTGACAGACAGAAAGTCCCTTTCTCTTTCTCTGTGAATGTCAGGACATTCTGCGGCATGACCCGGGGCCAGGCTCTGAGATGGCTTGGAGCACCCTTAGGGGTGCTCATGATGGAAGGGGCCATGGGGAGTCGCCAAACACACTGTGCACAAAGGGGAAGGAGGGGCTGAAGATGTCTTAAAAACCTACTGAATTGCTGGGTGGGAGGACACAGGTTAAAACATATGCTAAGAGCATTAATTATCCTGACACGAGGAGGGGGGACAGACATTGGTCCCTATTTCACACACCGTGTGTGTTTGTAGCAGCAGCATTGCCCAGGATTCATTTTCTCCCTGCCCCTCTGACAGTAGCCTCACATCAGGGTGGGAGTCCCTGGGCTTGGAGAGCCACTCAGGGAGGCCCACGGCCAAGCGGTCACAGGGACTTGGGGGAGCAGGAAAACATTATCCTTTAAAATCCTGCTCTCTACTTGGTAAGTCTCTCAGTGAAATGGGGGGAAAGGTGGATTTTGGAGCCAGAACTACCTGGGCCTACATGATTCATTAACTTTGTGAGTTAGAGCATCGGTACAAAATGCATATTAATAATTTTCCCTGCTTTATCTAGCTGTTTGAGGAATAAATAACATGTATAGTGTGTCTGGCATGGTGCCTGGCTCATGCACAATAAATGCCCCATTTCTCTCCTTCCCCTGATACGCATGTGCACGCACTTGGACTCAGACTTCAAGGGAGGTTTTTCAAAGGAACGATTACTTCTCTTCTGCGGTTCCTAGTGGGCAAAATAATGTGCATACGGAATATGGGTGAATGCATGATCTCAAATAAGTCGGTGTTGGTCTTGATTGTGGTGAGTTAAAGAGGTGGCAAGCTCCCTCCTGCCCGCCCTGAGTATACAATCAAGCTGGGAAGACAAGGCACACATACTGTCAACATTCAGAGATGAGGGATAAAGACATCTGAGATCTGTTCCTGTCTAGTTTGGTTATTAAGGCTCCCAAACACGCCACCAGCCACCCTAAGGCAGCTAGTTCCCACTCTCCGCTGTGAGGGACTGTGTGTAGCCTTACTTTCCCCAGGCCATTCAGCTGCTGCTGGGGACAGCATATTACAGCTCCCCCCCACGCCCCACGCCCCAACCCCACCGATGCTGCAGCCTCTGCTATGGCTCCGCATCTGCTCTCCGCTGGGCTACGGATGATCCCTTCGGAAGCTGAGGCGGAGGATTCCACCTGGCCAGGCCTGTCTTTCCTCCCCTGCCCTAGGTAGAACACTCCCCACGCAGCATCAGTTTCTCCCACCCTTTGAAGGCAACACGAGTGATTTCCAGCTTAGACTCTGGAGTCAGAGTGGATGAGTTCAAACCCAACTTCCACCATCTTCCTTACAATGATGTTCTGCAAATTAATAATCAAGCCTCTATTTCCATGTCTGGAAAATTGGGGCTAATAAGTTAGTGCGCTCATTTTGAAGATTAAGTGAGGTAAAATGCACTTAGCGTAGCACATAGCAGGCTACCAGGACGTGTTTGCTGTTCTTACATAATAGCTACAGTTTGGGGGCGTTAGGTGAGTGCCTACTCTGCCTTTCCTTTGTCGTATCTTCCCCAGAGGCAGGGCCAGTGGTCTTCTCTCACCTGCTCTTCCTCTCCAACTCTTTTTTGTGTCCCAGGATGAGACATACAATCATCAACTTAGCCCTGCATTTGGAATAGCTGTCTCTCTCTTATAGTTACTTTTTTTTTAAACCAAGGCTTTGTCACAATTTTCAAATTTCTCTGATAGTTTCAGACTTTTCATTATAGCATCTAGGAAAGTTCTCAAAAATACTCAGCATCATTTTTTTCTAAATAGCCCAGGGTCTTTCCCACAGGTACAGAGCCCGTGCAGTCTGCTGGAAACGGAAGTCCAAGTGCGGATGTGAAGATCAGGCACCTTATTAAAACTGGCAATGGAAGCCATTTTGTCATAAAAATGAGGCAAATGATAAATGCTCTTGGAATTCAGAGAAAAAGCTTTTGACTCTGTAGGGTGGACACCAATATAACATGCTGGGCTTGGACTCTGTCAGCTATGGCCTCGGGGGAGTCACTCTTGGTTGGAATTTTTCAATGATAAAATGAACATACCTGGGAAGGGTCATCCTGACTAAAGAAAATTTCAAACCTGGACTGCATGGCCACTTTCTGCACTGAACCTCAGATGGGGAGGGACGGGGAGCAGGGGAGAGAATGAGCCTGGTAGCTCCACAAGGAGCTAGAAAAGAGAGAGGACAAAGAGTGCCCTGGCCCTGGTCGGTTGGCTCAGCGGTAGAGCGTCGGCCTGGCGTGTGGGGGACCCGGGTTCGATTCCCGGCCAGGGCACATAGGAGAAGCGCCCATTTGCTTCTCCACCCCCCCTCCTTCCTCTCTGTCTCTCTCTTCCCCTCCCGCAGCCAAGGCTCCATTGGAGCAAAGATGACCCGGGTGCTGGGGATGGCTCCTTGGCCTCTGCCCCAGGCGCTAGAGTGGCTCTGGTCTCGGCAGAGTGACGCCCGGGAGGAGCAGAGCATCACCCCCTGGTGGGCAGAGCGTTGCCCCTGGTGGGCGTGCCGGGTGGATCCCGGTCGGGCGCATGTGGGAGTCTGTCTGACTGTCTCTCCCCATTTCAAGCTTCAGAAAAATACAAAAAAACAAAACAAAACAAAACAAAACAAAACAAAACAAACAAACAAAAAAAGAGTGCCCTGGACAGACAGAGAGAACACAAGTGGAGAAGACAAAATGGAAAGCAGCGGAGTACGAGAACAGAGAGGAAAAGGAAAGAAATGTTAGAAACTAAGATGTTTATTCGAGATCATTAAGAAAGATAAATACAAGACTGCAGAAGAAAACTTGCTCAGGTCTCTTCAGCAACTTCAATCAACTGCAAAGCACAATGAGCATCTTAAAAGCATCTCGTCTCAAACGCATGATACTTAGATGTAGATTTTAACACTAAACAAGAGCACTAAACACTAAACAAGAGCACTAAACATTAGATGACACACTGTAGGTCCTAGAAATGACATCACAAGTGACCAATTTAGATCCTTGCTGCCTGGACACTTACATTTAATTTGATGAAAATAAGAGTTTACTTGATTCTCCACTATGATCTTATCCTTGACCCATAATGGCACCTTTTGGAATGACTTCCATAGGCTTCCTTCGGCCATATTATAGGAAGACTGATTTGCTTAAGGGAGGTGATTTAAAAATATATCATTGATCTTGGGAAATCTCTTAAAACCTTTTATATTTCTTGTCTCAGCAAGGTCAAATTTTGTTCCAAAGTTTCTAAAGAAAAACTCTTATCTCTAAAGGTTTGATTGATTTATTTTAAATAGCAATATTATTCCTTCTTATACCCTGTGAGCCATCTTTATTTTAAATTTAGTTCTCTAAGGTCTCTAAACTCATTGGACCCACAAGAAGGAACATCAATCTCTTTTCTATAATTCCTTTGATGGTCTCAAATCCTTCATGTGCTCCAATGGTCCTGTTAATGAGTAACGTGCTACTGCCCTGAAGTGTGATTGGGCACTTTCTTGGGGCCCTGTAGAAAAGTACCTTTTATACTTTTCCAGATAAGAGAGAAGGTAAGAGCATGATTTGCAACCTAATGAATAAATATTGACTAAAAATAATTAAGAAATTGTTAGGCCACTTGCTTAAGTGTAAGATTTACCAATCAATCAAGAACAATGATATTAATCTATGGATTTGATATGCAGAGTTTGACTTCTTTCTAAGTTCCTGAGCCTTCACTTATACAGGCCCCTATGGCTCCTTTGCATGCCCCCTCATCCTCTCTGCCCACAACCAGGGCATCTCCTCCCAGACTTTTGTACTGTACCAGTTGCAGGAGAGACCAAAGCTCCATCCTCTACTATGATGACCTCATTGTAATCTTGATTTAATCAATCCATATCCAAGTTCCTCTCACCAAAATGAGGTAAACTACCATAGTTCCCCATGTATAAGACGCACCTTAATTTTGGGACCCAGCATTTGAAAAAAAAATGTATTACATAAAGTTATTGAACTCAAGTTTTACTCATCATAAAATTCATACAACTCCTCATCACTGTCAAAACTCCCATCCATTAGCTTGTCCATTTTCTGTGTCTGATGATGAATCACTGTCTTCTTAAATTGCCTCATCCTCAGTTCCATTGAAGGCATTGAAGGCATTTGAAATGCCACAACCACTGTAGAAGATGCACCCAGCTTTTAGACCCCAAATTTCTTGAAAATGGGTGTGTCTTATACATGGAGGAATATGGTAACACTACTTATTGTCAATGTGATTTTGGACATGTCATCAAATACTCTGGAAATTCAATTATCTTTTTTCTGTGAATTGGGGTGATTCGGAGAATTTGCTGTATGTAAGAAAGGGTTTTCTAAGTTGTAAAATGTTATATCAGGATCAGACCTCCCTGTAAGTTGTATGGGGTCTGAGACACCAGCACTAACTACTAGAGGCCCACATCTTGCATGCTGAAATTCTTAAATGTTCTGGAAACTGGTAAGTAAAAGGTTAAATCTTTCTGTCTTGACAAAGACCTGAAGGGTCTTGTTTAAATATAGACTTTTTATTTACTCCTTTGCTCTAATGTGACCCCTTCCTCCACCTCTCCCCTTTTTTTCCCTCTCCACCTCTGTCCTACCGCAAAGGACTATATGTGGTATGTCAGTTCACTGGCTCAAGCGCTCTCCACCTCCTCTCTAAGCACCACTTCTAGGCTGATGCTATTTGCCTACAGGTGTGCTGAGACCCAGAAGAGGCAACCAAGAGTGGTTCTGTTTATGACGCACATGATGAACCATGGGGCTTTATCTTTTCTCTTCCTGTCTCCTCTCCTCTCTTGTCCCCTCTGCTCTCCTCCCCTCTCCTCCATTCTCGTTTCTTTGACAGCGAGCTAAATTTATAATTCTAAAAATGTAAGAACCATTGAGCAGTCAATTTATTGCAATTATCCTTATAGCATTTTCCTAGCACTGATAACTGTACATCACAAATATTAAATGGCTGAAGAATGAATTCTGTCTTTGTGATTTTTTTTATACATCTGGAATTCCAAAAACAAGTTTCTATCCTCTGACCCTCACTTCATTTTTCCAAGTTTTTATAAATAAGTTGCAGGTGAGTAATACAAATGAGACTTGCTGTAGTCTCAATGCAAAATACTATCCACTGGTGTGTGGGTAATAGTCTTATTGCTATCCATTATTATATTTCATTAATGAAGTGCCCTGAGAATAGATACAAGGTTTTGGGGATGCAACTTTAAATTTACCTGGAGACTGCTTATTCCATTATAAAATATTTAAGTGCTTTCCTCTCCATAGTGTGATGGTTTAAGATCTAAAAGGTACAGGAAGACATTAATGTAGGAAAGTATTGATTTGATGCAATTGAACCTTTGACGAATACAGAGGTAGTAGTCAAATATCACTACAGTTAGCAAGAGTTGGAAGATTGGTTTTTAATTGGAGGTCACAACTTAGAAAATGAAAGATGGTTTGGTATTACTGCTTTTAGACATTTTGCCTTAGTAACACCAGCCCCTGGCCTACCCATATAGTATTTGGATCTTTACTATAAAAATAAGGTGTAACTTCACATAGCTCAGTCCATGACATGACTCGCTAAGTCTCCTCTGGAAGGCCTGCAGCAAACTCATCATCATGATTCTGAATGGTTGACCAGGAAACATTGTTGGGTCTAAGGATGAGCATCAGGGAGACTTGCTAACTCAGAATATGAGAAAATCTTATGTCACAGTCACTGAAAATACAGGTGATGATTTTTAAAGAAAAGATGTGCGAAATATCTCTCACCAAATATTATAGTCTAGCCCAGGGCGACTACCTTTTTATACCTACCACCCACTTTTGTATCTCTGTTAGTAGTAAGATTTTCTAACCGCCCACCAGTTCCACAGTAATGGTGATTTATAAAGTAGGGAAGTAACTTTACTTTATAAATTTGTAAAGCAGAGTTACAGTAAGTTAAAGCATATAATAATAATTACTTACCAAGTATTTTATGTCAAATTTTCGCTAAGTTTGGCAGAATAAATATATATATATATATATATTTTGTATTTTTCTAAAGTTGGAAATGGGTAAGCAGTCAGACAGACTCCTACATGCACCCGACTGGGATCCACCCAGCATACCCACCAGGGGGCGATGCTGGGCCCATCTGGGGCATTGCTCTGTTGCAACCAGAGCCATTCTAGTGCCTGAGGCAGAGGCCATAGAGCCTTCCTCAGCACCTGGGCCAACTTTGCTCCAATGGAGCCTTGGCTGCGGGAGGGGAAGAGAGAGACAGAGAGGAAGGAGAGGGGGAGGGGTGGAGAAGCAGATGGGCGCTTCTCCTGTGTGCCCTGGCTGGGAATCAAACCTGGGACTCCTGCATGACAGGCTGATGCTTTACCACTGAGCCAACCGGCCAGGGCAGGAGAATAAATCTTTATAAAACAACTTACTATAGTTAAATCTATCCTTTTTATTTATACTTTGGTTGCTTTGCTACTGCCTACCATGAAAGCTGGAATGCCCACTAGTGGGCGGTAAGGACCAGGTTGACTACCACTGGTCTAGCCTGATATAAAGGCTATGATAAAACCAGAGGGATATTAGTCCAGGCTTCCCACCAACTGATTGACACTAGGAATTCCACCAATAGGGCTTAAACAATTCAGTGTAAGGCTTTGATAACTTTTAATTCTATTTATATTTTCTGGTCAAAAGTTTGTGAACCAAGATGGACATTTTGATGCCACTACTTTTTTGCTGCTGTTTTGTCACCAAGGACTTCTCATGAAACTAGTAATATAGCTAACATTTATAGAGTAATTATTATTTTTGGCCCTATGTTAAATCCTCCACAGTCATTTCCTCATTTAATCCTTATAATAACCCTACAAGGTACTATTATTATATACATTATATAAAAAAGAAAAAGAAAAGAAAGAAAGAAACTCAAAGCATAAATAGGTTAAATAACTTACCTGAGATCACAGAGCTGAGAGATGATGAGACCAGGTTTTACATGCAGACTGTGAGGTCAGACATGCATCCTTCATCTTGATTCTTCTTAACATCTAAATTACAGAACTCTTAGTGAGTGCCATGGTCTTTACAGGGCTTGGGATGTCTTCTGTACACCCTGTGAGACCTAGCTAACTTGTTTCACACTTGTTAATAAAGAGAAGGAAAAGGATGAAAGTTTAATTTCTGGGAGGTGATATAAAAGTGTTCTGTGGGCACTGAATTTGAGCTCCAGGGGAACAAAAGGACCCCAAAAATCATCTGCAACCCAAAGGCTATAAGAAAAGGAAACAGTTTCCCATCTGTGTAAAAATTCAGGACCCTGGTGCAGGTCTGGTAAGAGGCATTGATTGACGCACTCAGAGCAGCAGAGATGTGTGTCCTTCACCACAGTCCATGGCTGTTGCTTGCATCAGGGCCTGGAACTGCTCCAAGGCAGGCTGGTCGCTGGCACTGATCTGCCAGACCACCACCCCTTCCTCCCCCACAACCTGGGGCTTTGGGATTGAATGTCCAAGGCACTGCTGTCATATTGGCTTGAAGTTTCCAATTCTACAAACCTGATCTCTCCCCAAGGCTTACCTTGATGTTGAGTCCAAGTCTAGTGCATGGGTCTGACGATGATGTAAGAGGCAAATGCTTGAGAACTGAACTTGGATCCTTTCAGGCTATGGCAGAGCTGAGGGCAAGGATTTGTTTCAGAAGTCTGAGGGGTTGAGTGGATGGAGAGGGGAAAAGACAAATGAAGTATATGTCAGATTCTCTAGCATGTGTTCCTGCAAACTTTCATGAGCAAAATAGGCACCCTTTTCAAATCAGTGCCCAATACAAAGTGTGGTTTTCCCAGATGAAAATATGAGATAATGATCTTAGTATGTTGTTAAACCTTAAAGGGACCGTGGTAATGAGAAAAGCTTGCAAACTTTTATTATCCATGAAATATTGAAACACTGAATTTCAAAGGATTAAAATTTACTTATTTTAAATATTTTGAATAAAAGTCATAATATTATACTTAAAATAGTGAAAAAGTGTTTACACTGTTCTTTTAAAATGCATGATTATTTTGCTGGTGATTATTAACAATGACCTTTCTGTGCACTTTATCATGTTTATTGAATCTTTGCCTTGACTCTATACTAGTTTCTAGAATTTCTAGTATCAATCAGTTGGTGGGAGTCTGGTTAAGTAACCCTTTAAAGCATCTCTGGTTTCATCTCAACCTTATCTGACTCCCATAAGGCCAGACTATATTTGGTAAGAGGTACCATAAGTCCTTCATTTAAAATGTCCAGATTTTGACTTTCACAGACGGGTAAGATGAAATATCAACAGTGATAACAGCAGCAAGGACAATACATGCAGTAACAATAAAGGGACTAGCATATGGTTTGAAACTTAAAAACTTTTAATTATCTTCTAATTGCATGACTAGTAGCTAAACACGTTATCTTTATTTTAAAATGTCAAACGATATAGATAAAGCAAAAGTCTCTGGTGACATCCCTCTACTCTCAGAGCCTTCCTAAAAGGGAACTGCTATTGTTAGTTTGTTATGCCTCCTTCCAGAACTTTCTCTACATATTTACACACATACATAGGTTGGTGTGGACGTACATACCCTGGGTAGTTTGTTTATATAGATAGCATCATATTCTACTTCAGATTCTCTATTATTTTAACCTTAGTGATTTTTCTACCAATGCAGCTTTATCTCATTTTTTTTTTACTGTTCTACCTAATTCCATAACAATTTATCAAACAGTCCCTATTTCCTTATCTATGGTTCTTTTTCTGCGAGTGGACAAGCTAGAGAAATAGTCTCAGATATGCACAGAGATGGATATGCAGCCTGCCATTTTTTTCCAAGTATGGGTTTTAATAAAACACAAACTGCCATTAACTCTCCCATTATTTCCTCAAATATAAAAGGGCAAACACACTTTCAAAAGGGTGTAATTCAGAAAACAAAACAAAGCAAGCTACAGAGAGATGAAATCTCACCACATTTTCACTGATGAGCCTTGGTGCCAGAGTCTGCTCTGGAGAACCACTACTTGAGTGTCATCTCAAAACCAAATGAGCTCCTCTCCCATGAACTAATTCTTCCAAAGGAAACCACAAAGGCAATGGCTGTGATGTCAGGTCGGTTGTGGCTGATATCCTTGTCTGCTGAGCTGCTTGCTGGCCCCTCCCCTGCTCCTTAGGAGACAGTGAAAATGAGCGATTTAGCTGTGGGCTAGTCTATCACTGGTTGGAGAAGCTCACTCAAACCTATAAGCTCTGGCCCCTTCTCACTCTCAAGAACTGCTGGTCTCCAGTGTGGGGCTGCTTCCTAAATTGTGGTGGGTCTCCTGGGAGGATGGCAGATACACTGAGGAGGTGGCAAACAGATATACTTTCATTATAAATAATACAGTGTGGGGCAAAAGGAGGTTTGCAGTTGTGAGTATGTGAAACAGTTTATTCTTGTATTATTAATTATTGTATTATTTTACAAAGGACAACTGTAAGCTTATTTTTGCCCCCACTCTGTATATATTCATCATTGTATATAATATATATAATATTCAATATATAATAATTCTTCAATATATAATACAGTAGTCCCCCCTTATTCGAGGGAGCTATGTTCGAACAACCCCAGTGGATGCTGGAAACTGTGGATAGTACCAACCCCTATATATACTGTTTTTTTGCTGTACATGAATACCTATGATAAAGTTTAATTTATAAATTAGGCATAAGAAGAGATTAACAAGAATAACTAATAGTAAAATAGAAAAATTAAAACAACATATTCTAATAAAAGTTATGTGAATGTGGTCTCTCGCTCAAAATATCTTCTTGTCTTGTACACATCTTTTCTCTTAAAGGAAGCAATCCACAGCGCCTCTGGCTTCTCTTTGGCATATCCTGAGCTTTGTAGCCATTATTACGTAAAGTAAGGGTTAAACACAAGCCCTGCGGAGCTGAGACAGCCATCTGATAACCCATTGAGTGACTAACGGGTGAAGTGCGTATACAGCGTGAACACATAGGACAAAGGGATGATTCCCCTCCAAGCTGGACAGAGCTGATGGAGCCAGATTTCATCCTGCTACTCGGGATGGTGCGAAATTGAAACCTGATGAATTGATTATTTTTGGAATTTTTCATTAATTATTTTCAGACCACTCTGGGTAAATGAAACCGTAGAAAGCGAAACAGCAAATAAGAGGGAAACTATTGTAACTATATATTAGTTTAATATTCATTACAAAAAAAAGATACTTAATATCTAAAGCAAGAGACACGGTTTGATTGAAAGAAAAATATTTAAAATTGAATCTGCACGTCTTGACGTGGAAAAAATCACCAACGTTAAAGTAAAAAATTCTCTGTGTGAGCCTGGCCAATTTCTCAGCCCTTTTGAATCCCAGTCTCCTCCTCTTTCAAATGGGCCTATGGACTGGCTGAGGGCGCTTGCTACCCGCCTAGAACGTGCAGCACACACGGGGGTGTCCGGTCGACTCCTCTCTTTGCACGTTCACCTCTTCCTCCCCTGAGATTTCTTCCCCCAATTTCTAGGACAGAGTCTCCTTCTGACAGTTGGGCGGTTTTGTTCCTCAGAGTTTGACCAAGGTCTTCAATGTCAATACTGTAATTGTACTTGTATTCAAATTGTGCAAGTTCTCAAAACTAGGGTATCAAAACTAGATAATCTGCACACAAATGGATGAATCTCTTAGTAATGGAATTTCAGGCCCAGAGGTGGAATTCCTGAGGAGGGAGAGATTCCTAGGGACAGAAAGAGAACACCAGGCAGATGACCTGTTGGGCCTGAACAGGGAGCGGAAGAATCCAGTTTGCCCCCATTCCCAGGGCGCAGTTGTCACGTCCTCTGGGCCGCGGTATTTACTTTCTGACATATGAGGCTAAGAAATGTTCTCTGTTGTGGGGGTGGGGGAAATGAAACCCGCTGCAGCTACTCACTCAGGAATAATCCAGGAGAACTGAAATCTCCCGGTTCCGCTTTGAAACTGGGTTTCCTTTCCGGTGGACCAGAATGCACGAAGCCCGACTTCAGGAGTCTCCGGGCCTCCCCGAGACCCTCTGTGAAAACATAAATTACACTTATTCTCACCCAGAGTGAGAGCGTCCTGTATTGTCTGGAAACAATTAGAGGTATTTTTCCATCCTGATCTGACAACCTCAGACACGTAGGCAATTGTGTCTGAGGGTGGGGGATGAGGGGTGAGGGTGTTGGAAGTTGAAGTTCTACTGAGAACTATTTAAACAGTTAAAGTATTAAAACTGATGAAGGTGACTACGCCTGGAGCCCCAAAGGGTGGGCACCTATGGAGCAGCGCGGCTCAGGGAGGTTTCTGAGTCGCCAGGAAGAAAAACCTTGGAGCTCTGGAAAATATTTTGTGGCTGCTAATGATTTTCCAAGGCCCAACAGGAATATGGCGTGACAATTGAAAGGCTATACAGGGGAACACCTGAACTGACATCAGAGGCTGCCTGGGGACCTGGGTGGGGTGACTGCAGTGAGCCTGGTGTCACCGTGGTTCAAGGACCTGGCACCCGAGCACCGCCCCTGGCCAGGCGAGACAGGGATTCTGGTGAGATAGGCTGCGGAGCGAAAGGCCTTTTTGTCAAGCTGCGCCAGGCTCCCGGAAACTGCATTTGGGTTATTAAAGAAAGAAGTTATGCCGCTTGCCTATTGGTTTGTTTTGAAAGAAGGCTGGTATGGAAACAAGGTCAGGGAGGGGTCAGGGAGGTACCGAGGGAAAGCAAACCGGCTGGTCGGTGTGGACAAGAGATATGCAAAACCCGAGACAACTTCATTTGGCAAGTTTTGTGAGAAACCTTTTAAACTTTGTTTTAAAACTGAAGGTAGAGGCAAATGTTCCCAGCTTTTCCCTGTTTGTCAGCAATGCCCAAATTGCCAAGTGCCAAGAGAGGACAATGGTGTCAACAACACAAGGCTTTGCATCTGCCAAATGGTAATCAGCAAAGAGGCCTCTCACGTTTGCATTTGCGTGGGGACCTCACACTCAGCAGTGTGTTTTCACATCCTTATGGTGAACTTGAGGGGGAGGCCCACAGGGGACGCCAGTCCAAAGATGGGCAAATGGGGGCTCCGAGGGGATCTTGCACAGTGTCCCAGAGTTAGTGCGGGGCGGAGTGAGGACTCACACCTAGTCCTCCCACTACGCTTAGTACCCGTCCCCACAGCACGGTGGCTGCTGGGCCGCCTTCCAGCAAAGAGCTGGGGCTACTCAGTGAGCTAGTGCTGGGGAGGTGAGACTGACTACCTCCCACTGCCCACTGGGATACAGCTGTCCATGTCTTTTCCTGCCTTCGGTGCCCCTTCCCCTTCTCCCCCTGCGGGTGTCCACAGCCTCCAGATGGAATGAGCGAGAGGAACAGAATACAAAGGCTATGGTGGGAGCTGCCTGGGGTCCTCAGGCTCACATATAAAAGTCCGCAAAAACCTCTGCCTGCAGCCATCATGCCATTTGGTGGAGAATGAGAAGACATCTCAATTTACTCCACTGAGCATAACTGACGATCTGGAGTTCTTGAGAATGTACCCTTTAAAAAAATTTCAGTCTTCTCTCCCCCCTCCATGGTTAGAATAATTTTTTTTACTTATTAAGAAAAAAGTAGCATTAAAGACTAGAAACATTAATAACATTGGCTCTATACTGAAGAAAGCTGGTCAGTCTTTTCTTAGAAGATAGATCGACATTAGTCACAGAGTCTCTTAATTTTGGTCACAATGAACCTTAGAGTTGATAATGCTTGTGCCATGATTTTTGGGTCAGGGTGATAATGAACCTCTACCTTACCCATCCCTGATTCTGGTGACAGTCCCCCATGCTGAACCCCGCAGAAGAGAGGACAACAGCAAGCAGAGCAAGCTTCCAAAATAAGAATAGCAGGGGAGCCCAAGACCACATGCTAAAGCTCAGGTGAGTAGCAGGACCTTTCAATTCCTGATTCAGCATCTTTTTATCTTTTTAAAAATTTTAATGCAAGACTTGAATTAATGTGTCTAACACAGTTCCTCATTTCCTGGACAGCTGGGGAGGAGGCAAGGGACTGGCCCACAGAGAAGAAGTGAGGGCTGAGAGCCTGACAACAGAAGCAGCCCGAACCCCGCAGGCTGTGGCACTGCACATAGTCATCGTCCTGGGGCCACCTGGCCAGGGCCAAGTGCCACCACCCACCTCGGCAGACTTTGAAGCTAAGTTTGCTCTATTCCCTGAATAATATCTCACTTCCAAAAATAGAGTCAAATTAGATTTGGCACACTTGAAAAAGAGCATATTTATAGTACCTGTATTATCAAAAATTATTTTTATCCAAATAATAAATCTATCCGGCTCTATTTTTTTTTAATGTGGTAAAAAAAAACATTAAAAGATGACCATTTTAACCATTTTTAAGTGTACAGTTCAGTAATGTTAGTATATTTACATTGTTGTGAAACAGATCTGCATAACTTTTTCATTTTGCAAAACTGAAACTCTATACCCATTAAACAACAACTTTCCTTTCCTGTTCTCTCCAGCCCCTGTAACCACCATTCTACATTCTGTGTGTATGTGAATGTGGCTACTCTGGATACCTCATATAAGTGGAATCATACAGTATTTGTCTTTTTGTGACTGGCTTACATCGCTTAGCAGAATGTCCTCAAAGTTCGTCCATGTTGTAGCATGTGACAGGATCTTCTTCCTTTCTAGGGCTGAATAATACTCCGTTGAACGTATACACAACATTTCACATTTTGCTTATTCATTCATCGTCTGTTAATGAATACTTGGGCTGCTTCCACCTCTTGGCTTTCGTGAATAGTGCTGCTATGAACATAGGTGCGCAAATATCAATTTGGGATCCTGCTTTTATTGGTTTTTAAATTCCTTTGTTATTCAGAAAACATGACTGTCAAAATAACTTTAAAAAAGGCCCTTTGAAAATTTAAATTATTTACAGAGAGCATTTTTATTCCTAAGCAATGATTTTGGGCAGTACCCGAATAGTCAGTTTGGTTATACCCCGGGACTCACCATCTTTATCTCTACCTCTGGACAGCGCTCCTATCTCAGCAGCTGACCCACACTCCTCCCGTTCAGCATTTCAGGTGTGAGTGCTTCCTTCTTTCCTCTCCACCTGCCTCTGCTTCCACCCTTTGACCGTTTTTTCCCCAACCAGAGAAAAGTCTTGACCTGTCCAGCGGCCCACCCCCATCCTTACCTGGAGGGGACCACCACCCACCTCACCTCATTGGTTATCATTATTATGTCATCCAGATCAATCACTGAGCACTCGCACTGTTGTAACTGTCGCTTTGATCATTCGTTACACTTTGTTAGTCCTCATCAGATCCAGGCCCCACTAATCGGAAACAGCGGCCTTCCCGAGCAAGGCAACCTGGTGACCAGGGGCAATTACCACATTGTTTGGTTTTTAAATTAGTCCCTTCTTGGTGCTCTGATCACCATTAGGAGGCCGGTGATTCAGAAACCCAGGGGGTGCCTGCTCTGCCTCTTGCCGCAGGCCTGATCCACTACACCCTGTGGTGGTTTCAAGTCGACTCTGACCTCAGTGGGCCTGCAAAACACAGTCCATGACCCAGAGGCTTAGTCTCCTGTATAAGGGAGCCTGTGCTGGGCATTCTTGCCCATGGGCATTTACACTTAAGACGATTCCCCCTGTATCTTATTTCCTGTGTGAGGGGTTATGGGATCTTCTATCAGAACTCAGCTTCATGGCTCAACAGATGCTAGTTCTCTTCTGACCTGGATGCAGGAGGGTGCCAGGACTGGGGGCAAGGTGAGCGGAGGGGGGCATCTCTTGGGTTTTCATATGCCTGAGCAGGAGCTCCAGATTCCAGTCAGATGCCTGATGTTGGCCCCAGAAAAAGGTGTGTGAGGGTCACTTGGCAGGAAATGAAAGGTAAATCTATGCCATCGTCCAGCGTATCATTTTTCCTTAATGTCAGTGTTTCCCAAACTTCAGGCATTTTGGTACTTCTTGCATGATTTTTGCCATGTATATAATCCTGTGTTTTATTTTAAAGGAATTATTTAAAAGGCAACTATTTTTACTTTGATTGGGAGGCAAGCACATTTTGTTTGTGTTTCAGCAATGACATTTAAAAATGACCATTTATTCCTACCCAATATAGACTACAACCCCAATCGTTAGCCCACAGATGAGGCTGCTCTTCCCCTGCTAGCTCTGTCACGACTTGGGATAGCACAGCGTGGTGTTCCTGAAGAGTACGGATTTAATTTGGCGGATTACTATTGTTAATGAGCAATTGTAGGATTTCTATTACGTATGTGTTGTAAAGACTGTTCTTGGAAGAATGACTCAATAACAGGCTGTGTGGTACAGGATGGGAGTTTTTTGGGCAGAACACTTTCTGACCTCCCCTTGGCTCAGTAGGACAGGGTCTTATCTTCTCGTGCCTGATGGGTACCCACTAGAGCTGAGTCCATTCTTTCCATCCTGTCTCTACATACTCTGCCCTCTCTCCTTTGAGACAGGCATCAACATACTTTCACTGGCCATAAGAGCAACATTTTTCTATAACAAAGCTTTTATTCTCAGATCTCTCCTGGGGGACCTTCAAACTGTGTCCCAAACATCCCAAGTTTGCTGCCTTTGATTTCAATAGTGTGGATGTGGACAAAATAGAAGCATTCTTAAACTACCTTTGATGACCTCCTGGGAAGGATGGACTTAAGTTCCTAAGAGCAAATTAGACAGGAAACACATAAGAAGAAATGCATGTCACTCCCACTTTCCCTCTTCATCTCAGAAGCTGCAGTTATCAGGAGAGACATAATTCAAGCATGCCTTTTGATTTAAGGTAAAAAGGAGAGATTTTGTTCTTCAATAAGGCAGAATATATCTTAATGTAGTAATTGAATTTAGTTCTATTTAGTCTAGTGTGATGGGGTAGATCTACAGTGGGGGAAGAACTGACATTGTTTAATACTTAACAGATGGGTAAAAAACAAAGCCTTTAGAGATAAGAATGTCAGAGGTTACCAGCTGCTGTGGGTATACAGTAAAATGGAATTTATTTGAAAGGTTAGGGGCTTATGTTTAGTAATATATGTTTCTCCTTCTATTTTATTTTAGATTTACAAGTGATTCAGAGGGCTAGCTATTTTTTTTGGTTATATCTTGAGAGGACTTCTGTGTTCCAAAAATGTATTTTTTTGTGTTGCATGTGAGCTGTATAACTTCTTATGGAAGAAGACGTTTTTAAGTAATGAGTGGTAGAGACTTTGGAAGTAATTTTTAGCCTATTGATTCTATGAAGCAGCAGACACTACTTTCTACTCTCAAATTTGGAAGTCTGAATACCCTGAAACAATTATAGGAGGTTAAGCAAACTCCTCAGTGTGTGCATTAGTTTTCATGTCATGAGACATGAAATTCTATTTCTACAAGAGTTCACTAGGCAAGGGCCACTTTTGTACTCTGAAAAGGGTAAATTTGCCATTAAAAATGGAGGGAATTACTCCATTGAAAGTTTCCTAATGGAAGCTTCTTGGCACTAACTCCTCTGGTATCATGTTTCATATCTAACGTGGAGTCAGTCAAAATGACCATGAGTGGTGAGATGATGGGAGGAGCTCAGCATTTGGAAGCTCCACAGAGTCTGTTGCAGTGACTTCCTCAGGGATATTGGTCACCACTTCACCCATGAATTCAGTCTCTCCAACTTCCTGAGAGATTCAGTTGCTTAACTGTTTAGCAGGAGTTCTTTGAAAAAGCAGTGACATTGTTATGGTCTGAGAGCAGTTTGAAGATATACTAAGTACTATTATGGTGAGATTGAGGAAGGCTACGTTTATGTACACCTGTAAAAACCATTAGATAACTCTTTGGGTCTAAAGGACAATGCATCAGGATAAATAAGTAGGAAATAGGAGAAGCCCTCCAATAGAAAGTGGAACACTTGACAGGAACTTCACGTGTGGTAGGATGGATGGGTTCTAGAGTTACATGGGGTTGCCAAAGGAAAATACATTTGTGGGGAAGGCAGTAAGCGGGGAAGGATGGCCAGGCTATTGATGAGAACTTGGCTAAACAATTGATGCATTTTAAATATAAAACCACAGGCCCTGGCCGGTTGGCTCAGCGGTAGAGCATCGGCCTGGTGTGCAGGAGTCCCGGGTTCGATTTCCGGCCAGAGCACACAGGAGAAGCGCCCATCTGCTTCTCCACCCCTCCCCCTCTCCTTCCTCTCTGTCTCTCTCTTCCCCTCCTGCAGCTGAGGCTCCATTGGAGCAAAGATGGCCGGGGCGCTGGGGATGGCTCTGGGTTCTCTGCCTCAGGCGCTAGAATGGCTCTGGATGCAACAGAGCAACGCCCCAGAGGGGCAGAACATTGCCCCCTGGTGGGCAGGCCGGGTGGATCCTGGTCGGGCGCATGCGGGAGTCTGTCTGACTGCCTCCCCATTTCCAGCTTTGGAAAAATGAAAAAAATAAATATACACAAATATTTATAAATATAAATAAATGCCACAACTGGCATTTTCCTTAAAGCATCCACTCTCTATTTTGAAAGCAAGTCATATCCAATCAACAATTATTTGTTGGGTGTCTGCTGTGTAATTATGACTATATTAGGATCTGTGAGAAATACTAAAGGGTGAGAAATAAGGAGTTGACTTCAAGGAATTTATAAACTCATCAGGGAGCTGAGGGTCAGACACAGTAGGAGACTCTAAGAGAGCAGTACAATCAAGCAATATAATCAAGGGAAAATGCTAAGTTTTATGAGGAAGCGTGCATCAGTGAAGGTCAGAAATCTGATTAATAGAAACTGTGGGTTAACTGCCAAAGGCTTTACAGGAAAGTGGCGTTTGACTGAGGCCTTGAGGGCTTTTATTGCTCACCAATTCTAGACAGAAAATGTTTCCACTTTAAGCCATTTCAGTTTAAGACCAAGACTCTGTTTCTCACTCTTTCTTTGCAGATTCTCTACTGCTTCCCCCATTAAATCTTAATATTTCTTCAAGTTTTTTACCTGACCTTCATCACACAACTGAATTATGGGTTAATATAGGAACAGAGAGACCCTTTTGAAAGGCAAACCACATTGTGTCATTCCCAACCTTAAACCATACCCCGTGGTTTACATTGCTCTTGAAATAAAACTCAAAATCTTTGAGGTGATCGACATCAAGCCTGACTTGGCAGTCCGGCCTTCTACCACCCACTTCCTGACTCACCACACTGTGGGCATACTGACCTTTCTCCAGTTTTTCAAAAGCATCACTCTTCTCTGCCTTGGGGTCTTTGTATTGCTTTTCATATTTCAGAAAGACTCCCCTACTTTTCCTTTGGCCAAGTCCCGTTCTTCCTGCCTGTCACAGTCCAAAGGTCAAGTCCTCTGAGGGGCTTCTCTGACCTAGAATTCTCTGCTCAGAGTGACTGGTCTTTTCCATTAAGCACTCACTACTATTTATAATAATATGCTTGTTTGGTGGTTGGTGTGTTTAATATCTGTCATTCTTCCTTGTAGATGGAAAGCTCATAGTGCAGAAGTCATATGGATTGTGTTCACTACTGGTATTGCCTGGCACAGGCTGGGTGTTCCATAGGGTTTTCTAAATAACATAATGAATTAAAAAGAGAACATTCTGATAGTTTTGAATAGAGAAATAGAAAGATCTGTCAGCAATATGTAGGCTAAATTGGAGTGAGGAGTAAGAGGAGTAGGGAGAAGCATTAGGAAGCCCTTACCTTTACATGACATTAAAGTGTTTCAGAGCAACCATGGTGAGGTGGGGACAAGAAGAAAGAGACAAACTTGTCACTCTTCCCAGGAACATGCAAGAGAAAATCCTTTAAGGATGAATAAAATAGTCAAACAAGTTGGACATTTTCAAAAATGTACTAAAATTATAGCTTTCCTAAACACTAACAACTAGTTTAAAAAAATAAAGTGGTAAATAAAAATAAAAATATGAATATACTAAATAAGAAAAATATACTAAGTATAAGTGATAAATAAGAATGATAATAACCAAAACAACATGGTAAGCAGTACAAGAAAAGCTAAAGAGATTATGAAACTAAATGGAAAATCCATGAATGAATTCAAGTATTTATTAAAGGTTTGACTATGAGAAATAAGAGATTTCAAATCATTGAGGCAAGGATAAATTATTCAATATGCAATTTTGATACACTATAAAATTAAAATGAAATCTCTAGCTATACCAAAAGTTATTTTAAAAAGTATTTATATATAAAATATAACATCTAATATATATTATAATATTATGTAATATAAGTAAATTAAACCATTAATATATTATAAAAATATGTTCTTAAGGGGTTTGGGTGGGAAAGTACTTTCCATAATAACACTGAAGACAGAGACCCCACAGAAAAAGACTAATATAGTAGCATTTAAAATTTTTTGTTAGACAATAATAAGGTTAAAAATTAAATAAGGTTAAAATATCTGCAACAAAATAAAAACTACAATGAGATATCACCTCACACCTGTTATATTGGCTGTTATCAACAAGACAGGTAATAACAAGTGTTGGAGAGGCTGTGGAGAAAAAGGAACCCTCATTCACTGCTGGTGGGAATGCAAATTAGTACAACCATTCTAGAATAAAGTATGGTGGTTCCTCAAAAAATTAAAAATATAATTATTATATGACCCAGCAATTCCTTTAATGGGCATCTACCCCCAAAACTTGAAAACATTGGTATGTAAAGACACATGCAGCCCCAGGTTCATTGCAGCATTATTCACAGTGGCCAAGACATGGAAACAACCAAAGTGTCCCTCGAAAGAGGATTGAATAAGAAAGATGTGGTACGTATATACTATGGTATATACTCAGCCATAAGAAATGATGACATAGTGACATTTACAACAACATAGATGGACCTTGAGAACATTAAATTGAGTGAAAGGAGTAAATCAGAGAAAGCTAAGAATGTATGATTTCACACAATGGTGGGTTACAAAACTGAGACTCATGAACATAGATCAAAGTGAAGTGGTTATGAGGGAGAAGGGAACATGGAGGAGGAGAATCGGGGAGGGGAGAAGGTATAAGAGGGACAAATATAAAGTGACGGAAAGTGATTTGACTTTGGGTGATGAGTATACAACATCACCAACAGTTCAAATGCTATAAAAATGTTTACCTGAAATCTATGTACTCTTATTAATCAATGTCACCCTCTTAAAGTTAATTTTCTAAATAAAATTTGAAAATTTATAAAAAACATTTGCAACATTTATAATAGACAAAGTTTAATGTCTCTAATAAAAAGCTCTCAAAAATCAGAAGTTCTTATGTGGCTAACTCTCTCAAGAATGTCTATTACGAAAAAGCAATTTACATATTCACACATACAAGGAAAAATACATATGTCTCACAGCATAAGAAAAGTTTAATTTCACTAGTCATCAAAAAAACAACAACAAATGATAGCAATAGCAAGATACAATTTTCACCCACCTACCTGACAAAGTGAACATTAGCATCCATTAATGCCCTACTCCTGGGAGTGATATCAATTGCCAAAACTTCCCTAGAGGGTAGTACATTTTAAAAGCCTCAAATATAAAACTAAAAAAGTACAAGCTTTTGGAACCATAAATCTTATTTCTAGAAACTTTCCTTTCCAAATTAAAACTATACTTAAAGACTTCATAAAAGAAATGTGTAATTTTCATGTCTGCATTAAATATTTGTTAAGCAACCACCAGGTTCCAGGGACTTTAACTAAGAGTTGAGACCCAGGGCTAAACAAGACAGCCACAATCTTTGCCCTCACAGAGTGTGGATTCTCATAGAAAAGACAAGTTGTAGTAGATAAGGAACCAAATACAAAAATAAAATACTTAGGAATTATTAAACATACAATGAAGAAAGTATTCTGGGAAACTGTGATAGTCAAGGATGGCTTTCTTTTAAGTTAAGCTCGGAAGGCTATAAAGGAAATATTTATGCCAAGAGCCAGGCACATAAAACAGCTATCTAAACGCCTCTGACAGGAAAGAACTCAGTAAGTTGGAGAACTGATAAAAGCTCACGGAGCCAAAGCAGAGTGACTTTGGGGATTGGGGAAAGGCCCAGGGGTGGGCAGCTTGTGAGGAGAGGACTGTAGTAGTGTATCGGTGGCAGTGAGGGGGTAGGTGGGCATTGTGAGACATAATAAGCAGTTCAGATTGCATCTGTTAAGCATGAAAAGCCCCTGAAGGTTTTTATGGAAGAAAGAGATCGGGTCTAATTTGTACTTTTAAAATTTTACTTTTGTTGCTATGTGGAGAATGGATAAAAGAAGGGGGTACAAGGCCCTAGCAGGGTGGCTTAGTGAATAAAGTGTTGTCCCTGTGCACTGAGGTCACTGGTTTGATCCCCGGTTGAGACACATACCAGAAGCAATCAATGACTGTTCAACTACATGGAATAATTAAGTGGAACAATGAGTTGATGCTGCTCTCCCTCTCTCTCTATCTCTCTCAATCAATGCAGAAAAAAATTTTTTTATAAAAAAGAAGGGGGTGCGAGTGAAAAGGTAGGAAGATTGGTGAGGAGGTGATTACAACAGAAGGAGAGGAGATGGTGGGTTGGAATGCATGATGGTGGAGAGAGAAGAATGTAACAGAGGCGATTTATAATGATCAACACTTTGGAAACGACCTTGACATTCTGCAGAAGAGGATATACGAGTAAATGTATAAGCTCCCAAGCTTTTAAAGCTGAGAAACAACATAGATATGGCAGGCACCTTTTGAATCTTAGGTGCGTGAATTGATGGAGGAACAAACTGAAAAAAAAAGAGAGAGGAACATAATAGGCGGAACTAAGGCTTGGAGAATATATAAGGGGTGTAATCAAAAGCAGAAGTGAGCAGCACCTCTTGGCAAAGAAAACTGCTTCTTCCCAGGGTGACCACATGGTCTGGCTGGCCCAAGAACATCCTAGGAGACTGTGCATGTATAGTTCTAACATGTTGTATTCTTGTATAAGTATTACTGTGTTCCCTTTCACTCTCAGAAGTGTCTTGAGTTTGAATGAGAAATTATATGGTCACTCTATATTGCTTTACTGGTAACAGAAATTTAGGAGAGAAAGAAAGTTCTTTGAAACAAGTGAAGAGATGCTTAGTAGCATAGTGACAGAAGTCAGAGATGACCTCAGTCACAGTGAAGTAGGAGGTTGAGTCATCAGAGTAGGAGTGGGCTGGGGTCTTGAGCAGAGTACAAGAGACTGGTACCCCCAGCAAGGTGGGCTCCCAGGCAGCTGAGGGATGAGCAGAGAGATGCTCAGAGGCTCCAAGGCTGAACAGACGTCATCAATGTCACCTACATCCATAGCCCTTTTCTTCAAATACCAATGTTCATAATTTAAACTCCAAAAGAAAGATTTGATTATCTTTAGTGTAATGTTATAGGAGACTTTGAAAACTAGGAGACCATGTATCTGAAACTCTTTTAGTCAGAATATTCATAAAACCAGAACCTGGCATTCAATCCTTTCAAATAAAACTAATTTCTGTATCAGCGGTCATGGATTTCATCTTCTAACTTTTTGTTTATTCAACAAATATTTGTGTGTCACAGCACCTCTCTATGTATCAGGCAGAGAGATGGGAGATAGGGATACAACTAGGATTGTGTCCCCATTAAGCGGCATGACAACTGGTCCTACCAATGGCTGCCAGCCTGTCTATGTTCCCACCTTCCTTCCTTTGATATAGGCCGGAAATATATACGTGCGTTCCCACGGTCATTTTCTTTCACAGCTTCATGCACAAATTCTCCCTCTCCCAGACTTGCCCTCTCTCCAACAAGTACACATTAGATTTTTCTTTTCCAATATTTCTTTGCTTTTCTACATCATCATAGGCTAATGCAATTGAATGTATTTTTTAAAAACTGCACAAAGATTTGAATGTAAATGTTTATAAAAGCTTCATTAATAAAGTTCCCAAACAGGAAGCAACTCAAACGTCCATCAATGGATAAATGAATGGTAGTATATCTATACAACAGAACTCTGCTCATCAGTATAAAGGAACTGATCTATAGAACAACATGGGTGAACCTCAGAAGCATTCTGTTGAGTGGAAGAAGCCAGATTTAAAGGGTTGTATATTGTATGATTTCATCTATATGACATTGCAAAAAAGGCTAAGCTATAGAACTGCAAAACAGATTAGTTGAGGCTGGGCTGGGTGGTGGGAAGAGGGGTTTACTATAAAGAGGAATGAGGAAAGTTTGAGGGTGACTTAAATGCTCTATATCTTGGATATTGCATGACTGTATGTGTTTCCAAAATGCAATGAGCTAT